>NW_026902234.1:3062500-4262500 GCF_033783945.1 Neopsephotus bourkii | reverse complement strand
GGCATTTGGTATCTGCTTTCTTGTGCTTATTTCTTTAGCAACGCAAGAAGAGATAGAATATGCTTCTCTACCCATTAATACTGGAGACTGTTCAGTTTTAGGTATGGAACTGTAGAGCTGGTTATCCTGCTCTTATCAGACAGTCACAGCGCAACCTCATATGCTGCAGAGAACAGCCCCAGCAGCTTGTTTCTTGTTCTCAAGGAGGTGTAGAATTGATAGTACATGGACTGTGAGAGTTAGTCAGTTCAAGTTAGAATGTGCTCAGTTCTTGACATCAAGTGAGGTCCCCATGCGGAAATGCTGCCATTTCCAAGACTGCAGCACTGTGAACAAAGTGAAAAGTACGAACAGCAAGAGGTGGAGGAAGGCTCCAGGCAAAAAGGAAATAGCCTCCTATTTCCCAAGATGGTCTGTTGCAGGAACCAGGGCAGTGTGCACATTTCTGTCTGAGCAGCTGCCTCTGAGGAACATTAAACTCCCAGCACTTTATCACATCATCAAAGAAAAATCATACTAGCATCTTGGGCTGACTTCATTTGATGAAATTCTGCTCACAGTATTTGCTATAACCCTTGTGCCTGGAGCACAAATCCAGTATTGAGGTGGTTCCCTAATCAGTTTTCCTTGCACTGATGGTCTGGAGAAGCTCATTTCTCATACAGCCATATCAGAAGACAAGGGCAAGTTTTCAGGACTCCTCAGCTGGGCTGCTTCATAAACCCAACCTGCCTCTGCTTTACAAAATTTGAGGACAGTTAACAGTTTGCCTATGGGAAACAAGCAGACAAGCTTCTGCCAGGTCTACATAAACTACACCATGTCTTGGGACAATGGGAGACACACATCTTCACTATCATTTTCACTGTTCAACTTCACAGAGCCATCCTTTAAAACAGGCCAGACTCCTTCTTATGAATAGAACAAGGAAGAGCCGCAAGTCCTTCTGTCTGAATGAACAGGCTTTCACAGTGCTAGCTGCAGATGATAGGTTTCTTCCACAAAGCACAGAAACTGCACGAACCACATGTCCTGAGAACCAGGCAAGAAGTGGGAAGGAGACAGTGATCACATTCCTGAATAAAAACAGGCCCTGTTCCAGTCATCTCACTGTTCAGACTAGAAAATGGCATTAAGCCTCACACCTTGCTCTAAGTTCTAAGCTCCTTGCTGTTTCCCAGAGCTAGTCATGGAAGTCCTTCCTCTTCCTTAAACCACCACTGCTACTGCAATGGGGGAAAAAAAAATAGATACTATGGATATACTTTTACCACAGTTTTTAAGAAGAATATTCTCTTCAATCCACAGCAATCTCTGAGAAGATCAGACTATTAACATAGTATTTCTGCACCTTCACTTTACTCCTCCTAGCTAGAGCAATCACAAAGAAAAAAACTATGACAAAAAACAGCTGAACCACTAATTCTGCTGAAAGATGTAACACTCTGGGTGTTTCGCTCCTTTTCAACTATGAAAAGAAAATGGGAGGCAAGGAGTAGATACATTTCTGTATCCCTCCAAGGCCAGCCTTCAGGCTGAACAGGAGCACCGGACGGGCACTATGCTTTCACTGAGGTGGGCAAGGAATGTGAAACAGGATGGCTGGGTCCATGCCTGCACCACCACATACCGGACAAGTCTGAACTTCTTCCGAGAGAGAGAGACGTACCAGATACTTCAACCACCAAGCAGAATGGATGAGATAGCATAAACATGGTTTATAAAGAACTTGGACAACAGTATCTACAAGAAAATGAGTTTGTGTTCACCAAGCCCAAACAGCAATACTTCAAAGGCAATAAAGTGCTGCTGGACAAAGGTGGACTGAAAGCTATTTTATCATGTTCAACAGTCCCAAGGATATTTTTTGTTCTTGTTCCAAAATGTATTTACCTAGTTCCCACATGCTAGTGATGAATGCCAGTAACAGCTTTGACCAGTATTGCCCAGCCTGGTGGTTTGTGGGCACTATGGTGCTCAAGGGAAACATAAGAATAAGACCTCTGAATGAGAGCCAAGGGTGCATCAAAGAGGCAATTACTTGCTTAACAAAGTTAACTGTGGACCAGTGAAAACAGGAGACCACTCACGGAAACAAACAGCACTCTGATGATCTCAGATCTACTTCTTAGTGCCCAAAGTCAAGGCCACACCACTGACTTTCATAAGAGCAAGGTGTGATCTCAAAAGAGAATACTTCACATTTCAAAATGAAACTGATGAAATTCAGGTTTATGTTCATGAGAAGGAAATTTCCAGGAGCATAAGCTAAAGTGCCAAATGTGTAAACAGGCACAACGATGTGCAAGCATCCCCCATAGGTTCATGCTTTCCAACTGCTTCCCAGTTTCCAATTGCCAGTACTTGCCAGAGACACAGACTGCCAACTGCACCAATGCTTCCTATGAAAACATGCCTGATGAAGTGTAGATGAAATTAAATTCCTGATGTGACGCTTCCAAAACCAGGTCCCCTCAGACTGCAGCCTTCCAGAATTTCTTTTCACCCTCAAAACTCTGAACTCCAATGATCACAGCAGAAGTACTCAGAAGTAGCCCTCAGGTCTAGAAACCAACAGGCTACATTTTAACCTTGCCCCTTATGAGTGACGCTTTGGCCTCCAACTGTACTACAGCAGAACTTTAGTCGCAATGACAGCAACAGACAGGGGCAGAGGAGCAGGCAGCACATTCCTGCCCACAAACAGGACTTACCTCACGCGCTCTTTCAGCAGGCTCATAGTGCGATTTTGGCTCAGGGGTATGATAGCTTTGTTTATTTCTTTCTTGCTGCTGCTGCTGCTGCTGCTGTTGCTGCTGCTGCTGCTGTTGTTGCTGCTGCTGCCGCCTGTGATCATGCTGCAGCGACAGGAGGTAGGCTTGCTCCTGCTGCAGCTGGCGCTGGAGTCGCTCCGCCTGTCGGTGTTCCTCCATCTCTCGCCATCTGTATTCCTTTGAAAAAACGTGTAATTCAAGACATGACATTGACCATACAGTGGACATGTCCCTATCCATCCCGATAAAAATGCACCTTTCTGGTTGTTGTTGCCTTTTTTCTTGTTTTCCTTTTTTGTTTATATCATTGTTAATGTATACTCAAGAGCTAAGTTAGACCAATATGGCACGTGTCTCATGTTGGGAAAGTTGAGTGTGTACTGCTAAGCTTGACATGACTGGAGAGTTATGCCAAAACTGATATTTACTAAAGCAAAAAAAAAAAAGTTATTTATACTAAATCCAGTGTAAAATTCATAAAACAATGATTTAGACCAACACTAGGCCATTGTATCCTGGGGTGGATTTACATATCATGTGTGCTTTTGATCTGCAACATAAGCACTCTAGTTCTTCACGGAATGCCAAGGTCTGTTCAGAAACTCGACCACCACACCAGAGCCGTTCTACTTTAACATAAAGCCTCCTCTTACAGCCCAGAAAGCAGTGTGACCATACAGCACTTCTCATATGTGCCTGTCAGCCCACGACGCTAGCATAAATGGCCTTTTAATCAAGCTCCTTTGTTGTCATACTGTCAGTGCAGCTGTGCCCGACTGAGGGAAGCCTAGGGCTGGCCGGATAAATGGATCCTATAGCTACTGAACAAAACAGATACAGTGCTTTACCAGTAACATGGCCTGCTCCTGGAGCAGCTGCTGCTGTAGAATTTCCAAGTGCCGCTGCTCCTCTTCTAGCTGTCGCCTGATATACTCCTGTCACATAGAAATTACCCAGCAATAAATTTATTCAAAAGGAATGCATCAGAACCCCCTGGGTGGAACACCACACGCTACTTCCCCAGTTCAGCTTTAACGAGAAACGCACTTCAGGATGGATTAGTGCCTGCAGAACAATTTAGGAAGCCCTGCCTCCTGAGCATCGGCTTTTGGCCCCTTCTGTTCTGAAATTTGCACTCCTGCAAATGTTGCCAGCATGGGCCAGAGCTCGTTTCCATATTTTGGAAGTGGTTTCAAGAAGCAGCAAAATGCACTTGAAGGTTTTGGAAAGTTAAAACACAGCGAGTCTTGACTCAACACAGCCAATACAAAGTCACATGCAAGTTGTATTAAACATTAGTTTGTTGCACTGGTGCGATGAACTGTTAGCAACAGCTAGAGCCAGGCATAGTGTAGGCAGACTTGGAGCAAGCTCCCCGAGAGGGGCTCTGCCAAGTGCAGTTGGGACCTGCCCTGCCATCTCCCCTGCTGCCCTCACCAGAAGCTTGTCCTGAGCAGACACTGCCAGCCTTGCTGAATTATGCGATGGTTATGACACAAACAAACATCCACCAGGAAACAGATATTAGACCAAACTTGAGATCTAGCCATCTCTTCACCTGCAGCCTCAACAGGTTGAGACCTTTACCCACTGCTTCTCCTGACCCCCTGAAGAACTCAAACTCTGAAGCACCAAACCCAAGCTGATAACATCCTATCATGCAATTAATGGAAGTATGTAACATGTGCATGCGCACACACACAAGCACACACACGCACACACACGTACAGTGTATGCATAAAGAAATTAATGGATAAGTGATACAGTGATGGGACCTATAGAAAGTCTTGTGACAGATTGATGAGATACACTATAATGTTGTTACGCACATTGGCTGTGCCACAGTTTGGGTTAACAAAAATTCTAAGCGGGGGCATGTCTTTTCTTCTGAAAAATAAACAAATTTGAAAATCCAGAGTGGTTCAGCTTGGCCACATCAATTAACCATTTGTCATTATTGGCACTGTGCGTAATTAGCATGTCAACCGTTTAAAAAGCAGCTGGGGGAATACCCGGTGTCTGCCCAAAAGCAAATTGCTGTGCTGTAATTAGAGATTTTCCATACATTTATTCCCATTGGTTAGTCTTCTCTCCTTTTGACTCCAACTTTTTTTTTTAATATATACAAACACAATAAAACTCCCCAGTAACACAACCACCGATGATCGAAAATACAGGTACTTTATGTCGGAATAAAATTAAGGTGTATCAGTCCAAAACCAGCATTCCTTAAGTTAACAGGAAATTTGCAAGTAGTTTTGGCCCTTTATTTGGCATCAGCATTTTGCAGTACATGTACAGTAATTATTACTCTGATTATCACCCTCATTCAAGTTTTTAAAGGATTTTAAAACATGCAGATTTCATGCATAAATATAGCAACTGAATTTCACAGCGTAAAGGTTTCTCACCTGTACTCTCTACGTATTAAAGACACAACTTAAAGATATACTGACACAAAGACATATTTGCTGCCTAAACTGGCATATATTATTACAGCTGATTTTAAATAGAGCAAGAGAGGGAGATAGCATAATTTTTAGGAAGGAAAACACTTGGCAGCGCAAAGCTTCCACCTCGAATTCAGAATATGCAGAACTTTATGACGAGCCTCTGACCAATTCTGGGTGCCAGAAGCTTACACACAACAGAGCTGCCATTCTCTGGGAGGCCTTTTAAACAGGGGCATGTCCTGCAAGAAGCACTGATCCAGCAAGACAAGCCTAGAAACAATTTTCAGCCCCAGTGATGATTTCACCAATTCTGATGGTTTTAGCCAAGCCCAGGGGCACGAGCTGAATTTAGAATAAGTACTGCAACAAGACTTCTTTTTTTGAGGGAATATTGAGGCTGCCAGAATTTTCCATGAAGCTCTATGATCTATGTTAGTGCATCTGCTGTCAGAGACAACAAAGATGACAGGGTCAGCATTAGGTTGCCCAAGCTGATTTAGGCTTACTAGTTTTTAAAAAATCAAATTAGAATTTAGAAGAAACAAACCTATTACACATATATCTGTGTCATGGACTCACCTGCTCCCTTTCTACTCTCCTCTTTTCCTCCTCTGCTCTTCTTCTCTCTTCCTCTTCCTTACGCCTCCTCTCCATTTCTTCCAGACGTCTTTTTTCCTCCTGTTCTCTCCGCCTTTGCTCACGCTCTTGTTGCCTTCGAGCTTCCCGTTCTCTTCTTTGTTGCTACAAAGGGGAAAAGAAACCACAAAGTTTTACTTTTGTTGTTATCAAAGAAAGAGGTGGGGTTGTTTTCTACTGTGAAGAGAGGGATTTACCAGGACTGGCAAGCTCTGCAACTGAGTGACAAAACAGTACATGCAAGCGTTCCACCAGGAAACTAACTCATACCCAGCACACAACTGTCCCTAAAAGCAGCCTCACTTATTTTTTCTGGTTTCTTCAGGCACACACAAGAAGTCACGTACCATATTCCTGACAACCAAGGTGTGGAAGCTCACTGCGGCTCTTCAAGAGAGGCTCATACTGAAACCTCAATCTTTGATCAACTGTTGAACTCAAACCTTAATCAGAGTGACAATTTTCTTGACTTCAACATATTATCTAAATGTTGCCAAAAGGGAATCATCAGTCCTACTAAATCAGCTAAAACTCAAATGACAAGTGAGCTTCTGATAAGCCTCTTCTCTCTTAACACAATTCATGCTCTGCTAAGAATTTAATGGTGTTGGCTCAACAACCAAGCCCAATTTAACGCACTGCCCAAAACTTTGACTAAGAGAAGACGAAGGCTGACCAGCAGCACCTCAGGCCCTCCCCAGACATCAAAAGCACCTATATGTGAAAGGGGAAAAACAGCTGAGGTAGGTTTTACACTCACACAGATAAGCTTCCATGCATGACCTAAATACCAACTGGTGCTGATAAGTCTAATCAAGTCTGAAAAGAACCTGGAGAACAGCTCTAGAAACCATGAACCGACTCATTTATGTCTACAAAGCACCACGAATGACTTCAGAGGAGACATTTTAAATGCCCATATAGTCGTGACCAACTCTTCCTGCACTTCTACAGAAACATCCAGTTACTCCACCTACCTTGAAATTCCAGGCAGCCTCCCACAACTGCCTAAGTGTCAAAAGACCCAGCTGTCTCCCGTTCAACCATCTACTGGGAATATTTACTTCCATCATAGATTTCTATAATATGCTAAAAAAATCATAGACGAAATTTAAACAAAAAGAAGCACACCCAAATTTAATCCCAAGAAAATGCAAATATACATTAGTTATTCCTTTTCCCATTCAGGTTAAGGTTAATACTACCATCAATTTCTGTTGAAGAAAAACTGCCACAGATTTGTAAGTCTTAAGACACTCCAAGTAGACTTGCAAGAGCACTAAGCTTTTATTTGGGTTCACAAACTCAGTTACTAGTGTCCATTTCATAGTTGTGCTCAGCTGAAGAAGCAAAGGCCAATCTACACTCCCTGTGTTACTTCACAGCTAAGTTTTTTCTGCTCAGCACATGACCCTGCATCATAGCAGCCTTCCAGTATCTGAAGGGAGCCTATAGGGACGCTGGGGATGGACTCTTCATTAGGGACTGTAGTGATAGGACAAGGGGTAACAGGTTAAAACTTAAACAGGGGAAGTTTAGACTGGATATAAGGAGGAAATTCTTTCCTGTTAGGGTAGTGAGGCACTGGAATAGGTTGCCCAGGGAGGTTGTGAATGCTTCATCCCTGGCAGTGTTCAAGGCCAGGTTGGACGAGGCCTTGGGTGATATGGTTTAGAGTGAGGTGTCCCTGCCCATGGCAGGCGGGCTGGAACTTGATGATCTTAAGGTCCTTTCCAACCCTAACTATTCTATGATTCCATAACTATAAGGTAACTGAAAGCTCAACAGCCTTTTCCATCTTCTGGAATCAATACTGACACGACAGTGGAAAAGAAACACGGGGGCGGGGGGGGGGGCGGGGGGGAATAAAGATGGTTAAGAATTAGTAGTACTTAAATAAAACAGGCTGTTTTCCGATTCTTTTTAACTAGCTGCACCACATTTTCTGTATCTTCTCAGAAACACAGCTCCCTTGCTCTTGTGCCTTCTCTCCCACCCAAATTCATCTACCAGCCTTTTCTCTCTTGCTTAAACAAGCTCTCCTCAATGAATGTAGATACAAAAATAGTAAAAGTGCTGCAAGGCAGCTACAGCACGCAGTGCATTTCATGGGTTTCTCTCCTTCATTTCTAAAGCACCATAAATGGATTAAGTAGGCACTTTTATTTCTGAATATACACATCTATGTCAAACAATTTCTATATTTAAGTCAACATATTCAGGTGCTTCTTGGCTAATCAAGTCTGACAGGCTCTTTGTTTAAGAAAACTAAGATATGAAGTACAGTAATTCTGTTGCCTTGAGGATGCAAGAGACAGCACACTGCTGACTGGTTAATATGAACATTTATCAACTCTAATGCTTCTTAAACATATGAAGCCTGTCTAACAATATTGTGATGACACTGTTAAGTGGATATATTGCAGATCTTGGGATGGCATCATTCTCACTGTAAGGAAGATGGGCAGAGTTTAGGTCTTTTGGATGAAACAAGTTCATTGCTTTTTGAATCAACATTCAACTACTCAGTAATAATTATAAATAACTGACTTAATATGAGAAAAGAAAGTTACAAATTGACCAAAAGAGCCAATTTCCCATGGCATCATGAATAAACAAAATCAGTTGTTAAAAGATAAGATTTTTAAGCAAACCTTGAGCCAGACTGCCAGCTCAGCACCAACAGTAAATATTTATCACCCAACAAAAGAAACTAAAAAAAAAAAAAAAGGATTCTCTGCCACCAGTGTGTATTTAAGTGAAATCTCCAAAGCACAAATGTGTTATTGTCTATGTGCCAAAGTACACAGCAAGATGGGGTTTCTCGGCACTGCTTCCACCTTCCTGTCAGACACCGCCTTAGCCCCTCGCCAAGCGGGTGGGAAGGGAAGCACTTGGCATTACAGAAGCCTGCACATACATCCCATACAATCCATTTATCCCAGCCCCAGCCATAACAGAAAGGTTTCGCTTCCTCTGCACATGGCCTTTGAAACCTAAGTGTTGAACTACTGGCTGCTAACAAAGTTGAATTTAAATTAACAAGCCCAGGGAAAGGAAACCTACAGCGACAAGCATCTCTTGGGTCCTTGTCTACATCTTGTCAAAGCAATGGCAAAACTGGTAGGTGGCAAGCTGACACTGACTCAAGAGGGCTTTACAAGCAGCCCATTAGCTGACTTCCTACCATCCTTCTGTTGGCACAAGGTTGCCTTCTTGACTCCTCTAGCAAGTCTTCCAGAAGGACACACCAAGGCCCTGGTCACCATGGTCCTTAGGCTTGCCCAAAGGAGGGGAGCAGGACAGGGAAAACCATTAGTTAAAATGAACATCAGTTCTGTTTGTAAAACCTGGGCTTCTGCATTTAACAAGTGTGATTGTTAGATACTATAATTTTTATCATACACTACAAAAAAGGCCTGATATAAACCACTGCTGCCCAGTAGACAGCAGGTATGGATCTGGATTCACTGAAACGATGAATGTGTATCCACTTTTTTTTTTTGTTGTTGGATCTGGTATTACCAATTTTCTTTTACATGTCAGATGAAAAACTTATTTTCAAGGAGCTATTAACCAGAAGGTGAGGGCAGGAACTCCTCAAAGAAATTTTAGAGCTGCCAAACCAGAGTTCTGACGGAGCCCAAACTGCCTCAAACTGCTGCATTTCGCAAAACTGGCATTTATTATGCCAACAACCAAAAAACCATACAGAAAAAGCAGTGTCAATACAGTAGCTCTTTGTCTTGTTTTAGGGTGCATTAATGATGATCTCATAATGGAATCCAACATCTCCACTTGGAAGACCATGCAGTACAACATGATTTACCAGGAGGGGGCAATGCAACTACACATGCAGTTGGTATATACCAACAAATTCAGGACCTTGGTCATACAGTGAAATGCTGAAGACAAAAACAGATCCTCTAATTTTGTATTAATAAAATTTTATTACCCTGTTTTATATCCAGATTAAGGTTGATAAATAGATATATTAATTATTTCTTTCACAAAGAATTAGGTAACCTGATATCAGCTTGTGAAGAGGATTGGAAAGATTAGTAGAGACTTCTGCTTTGCCCACACTAGAGATAAAGAGAAGCAGAACTTCTTACTGAGTAACAATCCAAACTGCAAGCAATTCAAATGAAGTAGATATGAATAATCTTTTCTGTAAAAGAAACAAAGCCCTGGTAAAAAATCACCTGTGGGTACACCTACATTACCACCTTGGTTCAGATCAGGATTGCTCTTTTGAAGTGACTCATCCAATCATCTCCACTTACCCAGTTTTGTTTCATATTCTGAAAATGTCTTGGTGTGCCAACCACTCCTTTTGGATGAAATTAAAAAGGCAGATGCACTCCAACCACAAGCAGGCATGCAGTCTAGACCTCAGCTAGTCCAAAGGAACTCCTCCTGTCTTTAAACATGTGAAGTCCTTAGGTCCTCAGCACTTTAATTACTGTGCTCCACAGATCTGCTTCTACAGGACTGTACTACTTGCCAATGGAGCTATAACCTACCACTTCAAAAACATCCATCTTACGTTCTCATATCCAGGGAGACACACCATTTAACGAAGTTATGGGATTCCACCACAGCTCATTCTGAATTTCTCAATAACCAGGTTCAGGTTTGCAAAGTACAAATTCAAATGCCTTTCAATACCCATCACACTGAGAACTGGTGTCTCAATGTTGCTGAACAGAAACATAGAAACAACTTAGAACAGCCAGATTTCTTAACCTAAACACTTATATGCCATATGGCTGATATTTATGCAACTACTCTTTGTATAATTTTCAAAAGGGGGGTCAGAGGGAGGATAAATAATCCCCTTCCTGGAACATTTCAGGTCATTTTCTATACTTTGACCATGCATCGTTTCCACCTCCTCAGTAAGACACAAATTCTAAGATTCCTGTAACAATGAGTTTTAGAAGTCACCTATATGCCTTTTAAAAAATAATCTTTTCTCTAATACTGCTGAGAATTACAGATTTTGGCAGATGTCCTAAACACCGTTCCTGTTGCAGTCTTGGTCAAAACTGTCCAGGCTGTGTGCCAGCATTGTAAGAACAAGCCCCCAGTTTTAATTTAGGAAGTGGGGGGGGGGGTGGGGAAGAAGGGAGGGAAGTATAAGCAACTTGCCCAGGGAGATTATTTAATGCATAAAATTCTTCCCAAAGAACGTTAAACAGGTATATCCAAACACACGCTTAACACAAGGAAACATTACAAGAAAGCAAGGCTTGGTAAAAATATCAACAAAGTGATGGAAACCCAGAGATTCAGTGTATGACACTAATCTTAACTCTCATTACCAAGCGCTTCATTGTTTACTGGCTTCATCAAAATGGGGGCGGGGGGAGAGGGTGAGTTAAGGACAAAGTGACAACATTTCAATATTTTGGCCTTCAATTGTGTCACAACACTGATGTTTATCTAAATATGTGTCTACCACCCTTCCCCCACATTAAAGAGCTCGTTTTGACTGTTTTGTTAAAAACCACTTGGGATCATACATTTTTTCCAACACAAGATCCAGTGAATTAAGTAGGGCTTTTTGAAAGCTAAACGCAAGCCTTTATTTAATTCACTTTAAGAACAATAAGACTGCCCCACCACCTGCAAAAGGAAAACTTTATAGCTCATCATTCGTATTTATGTCTCCAAGGGAACCAGGCTGAGGTTACAGACCCAATAAAAGGTAAAAGCTTTTCTCTTACAAACTTCACATGGTTCACTGTGCAATCTTACTCCGTAATGCATCAACCTACATCACATGCCGTCTTGTGGTTGTGGAAGTTTTGTTTTGTATTTTCAAAAGCAGGACTATTTAAACATAACTTTCAGGTAATTGACCTTTCTTTTTAATTGTTCATTAAATTATGATTTCTGCAACATCCCCAAGAAGTTCAACCCTGTGCAGCAGAAGGTGCATTGCTTTGTTTCCACTGCCAGCAGCATCACCTCCTTTATTTTAAAAAGAAGTTACAGATTTTAAGTGTTGCACTTTATATTAAAGTCAAATGATGTAGATAATTTAACTGTAATCCCCTTCCTCACCAAAAAAGTACTGTCGGCAGAACCTCAGAGATTAAAGGGGCATTTAAAATAAATCACTGACTCTCATACTAAGAAAAAAATTCACAGGCTAAGGAATATGTCAACTTTTGCCCGCCTTTGACAATATCAATGCCTCATTTTCATATTTTCCTAGCCTCTTTTATTATATCTCTCGCCCCTATTCCCCCCCCCAAATTGCTGAGTCAGAGCCTAAAAACGAGTTGGAAGTACTATGATGTTTATCTTGGCAATCTCAGAAGGGTGGGGAAGAAACAGAAGAGAAATGGAGTTATATGCTTCCCCCTTGTTGCTCCTCCTGGCTTCACGTGTGGCTGAGTCTTTGCTACCAGCACCTCCTTACAGCAGCACTAAACCTCCATGCATATTGAAAAAGAGGTATAAGGAGCATGATGAGAGCTGGAAAGCTATTTGGAACTTTTTATCATTTGTTATGTAAACACGTCACGGGATGCAAATCAACATTTCATCCTGGCTACATTCTCACTAAACATTACCAGGATTTGGGTGTAGCTTTTCCATCACTGCTAAGTGAAGAGCTGAAACAGAGACTCAAGCAAGAGGTCATTTAAGGACAACTGGAATGTGACCCTGCACTTCCTGAGAAGCTAGAGGACTGGTTTCACTTCAGCTCTGTGTCATACCCAGCTCTGGCCTGAAGAACTGTTTTCAAATCCTCCTACCTCTGAAGTTCACACTGCATATTCCATCTACATATATATAAACACACACGAGATCTGAGGAGGTGAAAAGTATGACAGAACAATATTGGACATGTAGATTCATTTTCTTTTATCTTCCAGCAGTGTATGCAAATTGCATACTTATCACAGAAGTATCATTTACATATTTGTAATTTTTGCAGAATTATAATTTTAACACTGATTTATATATATGATATTTAGAAATCTAGGTGGCTTTTATAGTCACATGCTACTACGCATGAGAGAATAATACATTAAAAATTAGGCTTCTACCTATCCATGAACAAGTGCCAAACACAGATGTTGGAGAAATCTTTAAAGGGAAATTTAAAGCTTGTCACGGGCCCCTAAAAAAGTAATCTTGAGAAAAATCCAGCTGAGAATAATTAACATCCCCCTTCTCTAGAGCTACCGGAAGTCTAGACATGTTGCCTCATCTCTGGAACAGAGACCAAGACAGAGCCTTCCCCCAGATACCTTCAAACAACTCAGCCCTGGCTCCTGTTGCTTCCATAGGAGCTGCTGGATATTCAAATTCTCTGGAAGGTGGTTTTCACTCAAGTAGCCAGACATGGATTTAAGTGCTTTGCTCTACATTTGCCACTGGATTTGCAGATGTTGCTTCCTTTCCCGAGATGTGCTGGGGCTACAGGGAACTCTTTACAAATGGGCATGGGAATAAGAAACATAAGTGGAAGCGGGGCTTCTGAACACCAGCCTCCTGTCTCTACCTCTTCCAGCCGTCTCCTTTGCTCCTTCTGCTGCTCAATGCGCTTCTGCCTCTCTGCCAACAGCTGCCTCTTGTACTCCTCCTGCTCGCGGAGCTGCTGCTCCTGCAGCAGCTGCTGTCTCCGAAGGGCCTCGGACCGTTCCTTGTTTTCCTGCTGCAGTCTCAGGAAATCACGTCGGAGGGTTGATTCTCCAGGCACATTGACAATGGAACTGCAACAAGAGGAAGTTAAAGGCTGCTGTACAATAAAGCCTGATGGGCCATTAAATACCTTTTTCAAAGGCAGGGGAACATTAATAAAATATAGCATGATGTTAAATTTTAATCTCGTTTCTTTCGGAGCAAAGACACTGGATGCATGTCAAATACACGCTCTCAGTGGAAGGCGTGAAATGAGGCCAAGTAAAATAAGGACCAATTCTGTCACTGTGGAGCCCCTGACCAATCATATTTGCCATAAATCTCCCTTCGTTCAGAGCTCGCTGGCTCTAAGCCATGTAAGGGGGAGCTTTAAAACATTTAGCATCACAGAATAGGTATTCAAACCCTTTGGGTGGTTTGTGTGGCTTATGTGTGCATTTAATAAGAGACAGAAATTTAGCATGCTCCTGATTTATAGTCACAGACCTTTAGACTTACTTGGCATGTCTGCTCAGAGCCCTCCCAAAAGCAATTATTACCTTGGCTCTCCTTCTTGTTCAGGCACTTCCTCCTCTTCTTCCTCACTTCCACTATATTCATACTCTGTCTCATCTACCAAGAAAGAAACAAAGGCCTAGATAGTGCTTATCTTTAGTTTTAGGACAGCAGAGAGTTGCAGTAGTGCCTTAGTGAACCAGTTCACATCCTCTTCAATAAGGAGATCTTCTGCAGACCCTACGACTTATTCTACATATACAAGGCCATCCTCCCACACTTGTAGAGCAGCATAGTGCTTTGTGGCAGACTTTCAGCGAATTCCCTGAATGACAACAGGTTGTATATGTAAGACAAGACACATGGAGAACCTCGGCACCACCTGAATAAAGAGAACAGGCTGAACATTTGCTTCATAGCTCTTGTGATGGGTTATTTCCTGCAAGTCTGATTTATGGCACCATTTCAGGAATGAACCTACCATAGATCAAAAAGGGAAAGGCCATATATGCCAATATCCTCCTAAATACTGCTTAAAGCTCGTATGGAAGAGGCTCAGAAGTGAATAAATTTAACTTATCTGAAAATAAGACACTTGAACTGATTGTCCTCTGTAGAGGACAGAACAAAAACTAAAAGTTTGCTGATAGTCAAAACATGAAATAAAAAAGAACTTTTCAAGGGTTTGGGTTCTTTGCTGCTTTTCTAGTGGTGGGAATTTAGAACGCAAAGTAGAACAAAACCACGTATTTTTAACAAGCACAATACTTAATTTTTAGAAGCTGCATACCTTTCTCTCCTCTCTTCTTCCTGGTTCTGTCTATATGATCCTTAAGCTGGATTCGGACTTGCCTTTCATTTGGTTGGTCACGTATAAATGGGTGCTTCAAGAGTTGTTCTGTAGAAGGTCGCTGCATGTAATTCTTCACTAGACAACCTTCTATAAAGCTGAAAAACTTTTTAGACCTGAGAATGCAGGAAAGAAAACAAAACAAAGCAAAGCAAGGTCAGAGGTAAAACTCAGCTCAAACATGTTTTTTTCTGTTCTTTCTCTAAGTCTAATTCCTTTCCTCAAAAAGCACTGTGTCCCAGATGATGGTACAAGTGCTGTCTGCAAGTGTGCCTCCAAACAGAGTTGAGTGCGCTCCAGCTGAGCACTGGGCTGGATGGACACAGGGTGATGCTAACATACCTGCAGTACTTAGGCACAGCCTCACAGTGATGTGCCTTCTTTACACAGGCGTAACTGCCCTGAAAGGCAGGATCTATTAGCGAAGGCAAATCATGCAAACCCAGCTCTGCTGGGTAGCATCCAGCTTGCTCAGAGCACAGGCAGGGCAGCTCTGGTGTGTCTCCACCTGCCCATGCTATCTAAGGGCATGTCTGCTTCAGAGCAGCTGTACCAAAAGCCACAAGAACTGCATCCAACATTTCCCCTGACTCAAGCAGCACTGCACTGCTTTTGTACACACTTGGATTCACTGAGATAGGGCTACAAGCATTTAAGATTATTTTATTTTTTATCCAAAGAGCCACGCATAAAATCACTGTAGAACAATAGGCAGGTGTTGAACAGTGTTATCTGTTCAACACAGGCACTTGGGGACAAATTCTCACTGACACAACTTAAGGGCATGAACTGACTGGAACTGCACATAAAGTTGACAGGGCATGGGAATTAGCTAAGCTGAAGTACCACCTTCCTAAATTTGCACTTCATCTGAGCGCTTGAAAGAGGACCTCCTGATGGAAGTCACCAAACAAGTCACCTTGCAAAATGCCAATAATGGAAATACTCAAACCCACATTTTTCATCATTGGGCCTATTTTCTCATAACCTGCCATGAGCACACTACCACAATAGCTGAGTCAGTGCAGCACTGGCTTTGGTCAGACTCACTTTTTGATTGCTAGGTGCTCCCAACCTGCTTCTGTGCTTAGGCAGCAAACACTTCCACTACCATGGTTAAGTGTAAAAACATGAGTTTCCATCCATCACTTCACCTTCCTACTAGAATCTAAGACGCTGGATTCAAGCTAACTTTGTTGTTTGTTTTGTTTTCTTTTATTCCTCACACTTTAAGTGTTATTATTCTGAATAAAAAGGTTAATGAAAGGCTTATGCAAATACTGTATATGCATCTATATTATTCTAACATATGCAGAAAGCCAAGTATGAGAGAGGAAGAGGGATGCCTTGACAGTACAAGTGCATAAATAAGTCAATCTGAGCAAAGACCAAGCCCAGCAAGCAAGCCAAGTTTATATTATGTTATTATGATATTGAATAGGCAGTCAAATCATTTCATTATTTTGACAGGATCACAGCATCCTGTGATCATATTCAATCTATATGAAACCTCTTTCTAGGGAGTACTTCTGTTTCATATGTGCCAGTGTAACCAGTAACTGGGACAAAATCCTCCGATACTAATGGATTTTTCTCAGCTGGCAAGAAGCATACACTCAATTCCACTAGTTTACAATAATTATAGTAAAAGCCTTCATTAGTTTTAATAGCTCCTTTCAACTTCGCAACTAGAACACTATAGTACTGTTCTGTTTCTGTGTTACAATACATCTGAGAAAACATACTGCATATTAAGAGCGCTGCGGGAGTTTATCTTTTAAAATATGGATCCATTTGTCACTTAAATATGGATGCTGCTTTGTCAAGAAAAAAAGCTTGGTTTTTATTTTCACACAATTCAAGACAAAATTTCTCTGGGACAAATAGAACTAAATAAACAATGTATGCTTTCTATTTCATGCTTTGATTCAGTAGCACAGAAGATAACAGAGTGATTTTTGATAACTTAAATTGCTTTATGGTTCTCTGGAAGTGGGAATAAAACAGCATGCAATGAGACACAAAAACATATCATGCTACAAAAACGGCCATGAACAAAATATAAACTAACACATACCATTTCTTGGATTTTAACCGTGGCGGAGGGTTCCTGGGTATGAGAAAGAGTGCCCTCATGGGATGCATGTCACAAAGAGCTGAAGGAAAGAAAACAAAACCAAACAGAATATACAGATGTTGGCTTAGTTGCTCTTTCAATACCATGGCTTTAGCTTCCACAACCATTCCCACTATCCTGACCACACATGCAGCAAACACAGAGAGCAACACAGCTAAACGGAATTAGCCCGAAATGACAATTCCACAGTTCAATGTGCCAAGGGTGGCCTCAAAAAGAGAAAGAGATTGAGGCATGGATTAACCTTCAGAATCAACCATGAGGGCAACATCTGTGCATGGCCCTCCTCCAGCCCCAAGTCATCTAACTTACGTTCCGGTCAATAAAATATTGGCAGATGATGATGGCAGAAGGAAAGAATGACACAGTTACTGTTTCACGCAAACTTCCCTTCTCTCCCGTTATGGACGATGCCGCATTTTTACTATCCAGACTTGGAGATTTTCTCCACTGAGGCCTGACAGTTTTGAAGCATGAGAGGGTTTATATAAAAAAAAGGATTCCCCACAGAACTGAAATGTAAACCCATTCCTTTTGTCAAAATAAGTCACATTTGTTTCAGCAGACGCTTAGTGGGAGTCTGGGTTCTCTGTCTTAAGGATTGTTCTGCTCCACAGCAAAGCACCATGGCAGAGCCAACACAGGGAAACAAGAGAGCAGGGAGAGGCTGCCCAAGAAAAGTCACTAGAAGCAAATCCTCTGGCTTTTACCATCTTCCTGTGCTTGACCTCTTTCAGCACCAGTCTCAGCCTGAAAAATCACTGGAGAAAGAGGTAACGTTTTCCACACAACAGAAATTCAGGAGAAACAGACTGGTATGAAGAGGATTCTGGATTCAGAAATAAGGGGTCACAACCTTGGCAGAGAAGTCCCTTGGATGCCTGTGGATCCCATCAGACTACCAAGCTTAGAGATGGACTCTTCAGCTGCCACGGGAGAAGGAGAGAGAGCCCACAAGCCAGAGGACAGACCAAGGCAAGAGCTGTTCAGAATTCACACTGGATCCTTGCTTACTTCTCAGAATGCCCTCTTGTGCTTTTAAACAAATTGGGCCCAAGCTCTGCTTTGGTTTGGAAATTACAAAATATTATTGTTCAATTCCAGGCTTACAAAACCCATGGACACAGCTTCTAATTGAAAGCCATCCAGGCAACCCAATGCACTAAACAAAAAGGTATGGCAAAAAAGAGGTCAAGTGGTAGCTCAAACACTATTAATACAGCGCTGGCTGAGGTGTCCAGGGAGCAGCTCTCACATGGGCATTCATGCAAATGTCCAATTAGGGATTAAAAAAACACAAATAAAACCATTACACCTCCTAAAACATGTATCAGAACAAGAGCATTGCAATTGGATTTACAAATTTCACATTAACAACAACAACAAAAAGATCAGGCAGCAGCTGTAACGAAATGTCCATGTTTTAGCTAGGAAAATATCAATACTTCATTTCAACTTGATTATTTCAAAGACAAAGGTTTCAAGCTACGCTGTTGTGTGGTGGTGGTAGTTGCTTATGCGTAGAAAAAATTAATTAACTCAATCTTAGGTTCCTTAGGCTCTTATTTTTAAATACAGAGCTCTGGCTGCAAGTGAGGGTAGCAATGGTTCAGTAAGGACTTCCATAAAAATTATCATTAAAACTTCAAAATATCATGCCTAACTTCTTTATAAATCCTTCTGCCCTCCTATCTGCTGTCTGCCTTCACATTCAGAAAGAATAAGCTATATTAGTCAGAAAATAAGCTATTGGAAGTTGTGCATTTTCGGTTTCCAGGTTTCTCTCTCAAAAATACCCCTAACAACAGACAAGGATTCTCAAGCAGGGAGCATTAAGTTCAACACTTTGTGTTGAAGGCGGATTTATGGTTTGAGTCATGTCACTGAAGATCAACACCACCCACTGACGAGTGGAAACAAAAGGAGAAGCAATGTTAGCATTACCCAGACCGACAGAAAACCGACAGAAACAATTGCTACAGATGCTTTTTTCATTAAGGTCGGTTTTCTCAAGGCCCCACTGCTCCTCTCCCTGGCTGAGGTTTCAGCATCCCAGGCCAGGTCATACAAAAATTGGGACACAACTCCAAAACACAATATACTACCCATAGGAAGGAAGTCTGACACTTGATTAGCTTCCAATGTTCCTGCTATAGAAATTAAATTACTCCAGTCTGCACTGTAAGTGCTTAAACCCAATCCTATCTTTATCGAAAGCATTGCTATTTATGGGATTTTATTTTTATATGGCAGGCAAAACCAAAGAGAACAGAAATAACATGAGGATACTTTTGGAAATCTCAAAACTAGGCTTAGATTACAACCAGCATCTCCCAAGTATATGTTTCAGTCTTAATCAGCCCACTGAAGCAGCATATGTATCACTTACGGGGAGCTCCTTCTGCCATCTCTATGGCTGTAATGCCGCATGACCAAAGGTCACTCTGCATAAAAAGAGAGACACCATATGTTAGCAGGTGGATTTACCCATTCAGACAGTACTATTTACAGAGGCCCTGTAGGTGAGACTGAAACCAAATACCACAGCTATTTAAACAATACAAGCTACATTTTTCTTGTAACAGCGTCATACTTCTCATATGATACATACATATACGCAGAAATGCCCATGCGTATCCCTATAGAGTATGCAAACAACCCTTTCAAATAACACATGAAAATACTTTCACATTATGGCACTGAAAAATATATTTGCCTGAAATCTAACTCTATGAGACAACTGATTTTTTAATTTTCCCTTGCTTACAAAGGACTGAACAAGGGCATTGTCAGGGTGTGCAGAGATGCAGTTTGAAAAGCACAAGCTCAGCTAGAATTGAAATTGGCCAGAGATGCCAAAAACGACAAGAAATGTTGGACTTGATGATCTTCAATATCTTTTCCTACCTAGTTGATTCTATGATTCAGGTACATAAATAACAAGCAGAAGCAGAAGGAAAATACTGGCCCACTGTTGAACAGACAAGGTGAATCAGTCACTAATAACACTTTAAAGACAGAGGTTCTCAGCACTTTCTTCATCTCTGTGTTTACCAGCACTGTTGGGCCCCAGGCCTTGGGAACTAAACTCCAGGCTGATGCAAACACAGATCCACCATCAGTGAAGGAAGAGTTGGTATATTAGCTATTGCAGGAGCTTGACTCCTATACACAGGAGGGCTCTGACAGTGTCTGTCCAAGGGTGTTATAACAGCTTGGTCATGTCATTGCAAGGCCACTCTCCCATAATCCTTGAGAAGTTGTGGAGACTGGAGCTCATCCCAGAAAACTGGAGAAAAGCAAATGTCACCCCCATCTACCAGAAGGGCTTAAAGGAGGATCCATGAAATTACAGGTCCATCAGTCTTACTTCAGTCTCCAGGGAAGTGATGGAGAGAAACCTCCTAGGGGCTATTACAAGTCAAATGAAGCACATGATTGGGAAAAGCCAGCATGGATACACCAGGGGCAAATCGTGCTTGACAAACCTGACTGCCTTCTATGACAAAGTAACCTGCTCAGTTGATGTGGGGTGAATGGTGGACATTGTCTACCTGCATTTCTCCAAGACTTTCTACCTGGTTTCCCACAACCTCCTACTAGAGAAATTGACACATTACAGTCCTGACAAGGAACTGGCTACCAGGCTGCATCGAGAGTGTGGTGGTGAATAGCTCCTTTCCCAGCTTGCAATCCATCACCAGTGAGGTCTCCCAGGGATCATTACTGAGCCCAGTGCTGTCTGGTAACTTCATAAGTGACCTGCCTTATTGGATCAAGTGTACCCCAATGAAGTCTGCCAATAATACCAATTGAGTAGGGAAGTGGACACTTTGGGAGGGAGAGCCACTCTGCAGGATGACCTGGATAGGCTAGAAGAGTGGGCTAACAAGAACTTTATGAAGTTCAAGAAGGACAAATAGAAGGTCTTGCACCTGGTTGTACACAATCCAGAACTGCAGCACAGCCTGTGATCTCCCTGGCTGGGGAGCAGCTCTTTGGAAAGGGCCCTTGGGGTCTTGGACAACAAGCTGTATATAAATGAACAGTGTGCTGCTTTGGCAAAGAAAGCCAACGGGGTGCTGGGTGACATCAAAAAAGGCATCACCAGCAGAGATACAGAAGTCTTTATCCCACTCGGTGTTTGTTAGGCCACACCTGGAATACCCCGTTCAGTTTTGGTCCCAGCTATACAAAAATAGATGTGGACAGGCTGACGAGGGTTCAAAGAAGGACCACAAAAATGACCAAAGGTCTGGGAGCCTGCTGTATGAGAAAAGACAATGAGCTCAGTTTGTTCAGCCTTGAGAAAAGAAGGCTCAGGGAGACCTTAGTGCCAAGTTCCAGTATTTAAAGACTCCTTTTTACAAGAGTCACATGGAACATGACAAGGGGTAATGGGCACAAGTTACTCTGGGGGAGATTCCAACTAGACACAAGAGGAAAATTTTTCACAATGAGATCAGTCAGCCATTGGAATAATCTCCCCAGGAAAGCTGCTGCTGAAAGAGAGCTGCTGTTGAGCAAAACAGTCTTCATTTCTGGTCATAATAGCGATGTTTTAAAAAATTACTCAGAACTAATAGCAAATAAGCTGTTTTACTACAAGCAGAGAAGTATTTTGCCTTTTCCAATCCAGCAAGGCACTTTTGTCTTGGTCCAATCCAGCCATTTAAGCTAAACTGCACAGACTCATGATCTTACAAAATCTTTCAATCATGAGGTTTTTAGGGGAGAGAGCCCTACAGGCCCCACCAGAAACAATAAACAGGTGCCTTCAGAGGCACAGGGAGTTATTTTTCACATCACTACTGCATTAACAAATGCTGAAGAAAGTTCTTCTCCTTTACTGGATAATTTAATAGCCACCCTTCCTACCTAATAATTCCATCTACAAAGATATAAAGCATTATCTTTAGTACAATGTCCTGATGGATGTAAAAAGTGATTAAATCAAGAGAAATAGGATCAATCTGATCACTTTCTGTCAAAAGGTACAAACACACCAATTCAAATAATCTGGCTTTTTTTAAACAGACATACACAAACATACAGATAGCTAACAGCACTATCAATCTCAGCAAATTCATTTAATTGATATTCAGCTCTAAAAGTGATTGTAAGGCCTTAATCACAGGCTGGTATCTTAGCTGCCCTTGGTTAGAAGTTGGAACAACTGCATTAGTCCAAGATCTTTTTCAGAAGTGTATTTTTACATTTCTTTTTTCCTTGTGCTTTCATTAATGCTACCTGAGAAGAATTTTTAAGATTACAATATGCTTTCACTAGAGAAATTTAACTTCAAATACACACACATAACATTCTTAATGGTGGCACACATACCATCAAGCCAATTATGGGCTTTGCTGTAACTGAATCTTTTGTTTGCAGCAAACTACATTAAAAATTATTTGCTGAGAAATATTGTGATGGATAATTTTTTTATCAACATGTATATGTATTTTGAAATGAGGCATAGGCACAGTTTAAAGAGGTCCTTCTGTACTTCACTGGCTCTCCAGACGGTGGTTCTATTTAAGGCAACACCTAAAACGCATTCTTCTGGGTTACTGCAATAACTGGGACACAGTTTAAGGTACAATCATTATACAAATTGAGAACACGATCGTTTCCAGTTAAACACTTTTGCCTTCTCTGAGTACCTACATCACACTGAAGTCCTATACTCCTTATGTCTCAAAGCTATGATAACACAAGTTACAGCAACTGTTAAAAGGCCACAATTTGACAGTACCCATACCTTGTACGCCTGTAGTAAGAATGTACCTACACAAAACAGTGTCACTCCTACCAAGCATAAGAAGTCTCAAAAGCCGCTATCATTCAAGCATGTTCATACTGCAACTGCATAGTTTCTGTATGTTAGTTTGTTGGTTTTTTTTTTTCCTGTGAACAGGACTCTCTTACTCTGTAATCATACGTAGCATCTGGATTTTCATCACAGGCAATAACTTCTGGAGCCATCCAGTATGGAGTTCCAATAAAAGTGTTTCTTCTGCCAACTGTCCTGTCCAGCTGAGCGCTCACACCGAAATCCACTGCGGGTGGGAAAAGAGTAAAATAAAATAAAATAAGAAGGGAAAAATAATGCAATGATTACTTCTGCAAGGTGAGTTGGAAATAAATCCCTGTGGATGTGCCACATGGGAGAACCATGCTGAGGAGAAATATGACAACTAATAGTGAGGCAGCCAAGCCCTTGTGGTTCACATGCAATGTGCCTGAACCACAAGCATCAAGGGACACAGCAGCATATGACCACCTCTCCTGCACCTCTCACCAGCCTCCCTGTGCAGAAGGCAGCATACAGCTGCAAAAATACTGCCTGGGAGGCTGAGGAAGGGCTAGTCCCTTCCCAGATGGTGAAGCCAAGCACTTTCACCTATACAGGAGCTTCTTCCCAGAGGCACCTCTCATCCTCTCATGCTATGAGAAAACAATATGCATGAACATATCTCCCTTTCGGCTGTCCACCTTTTCTGCTCTAAAACTGGACAGCAAAAACAATCTATAGCTCAGGGAATTCTCTCTGCTCTAATGCACAGAGCAGAAGGCGAGGCTTATTCAAGAGGTGCTAACTTTAACCACTCACACACACACACACACAGATTGCAGAATAGATGCCCGTTTCACTACAAGGCAATTACATTACAAGGGTGTTTTCTTCCTGTTCACAACCACAGTGATATATGCCTTTCTATAGTAACAACTGCTTCTGCTCTACGAGGGCCATCTCAGCTTCACTGCATCCATCAGCTGGGTGACACTGACAAACTTGTGTAGATGAGTTCAGTGGGAGCAACGGTTTGGGAGCTACCGTGCTCCGCTTTGGACCAAAAGGAGGAAAGCTCTCCTGAGAGCTTCCTCCTCCAGCAGCCAGGACATCTTCCCATGCCTTGTGCTGCAGGAAGGTGTAATACAAAACAGAAGGGATGTGGGCTGGGTGGGAGGGCTTCAGCATGGCTCTATATTTAACCAAAAAAAGTGGCTAGTGAAGTGTGATACAAACTCAGAAGGTTAAAGTGTGCAGTAACTGGAAGAGAGAGATTATGGAGGAAGAAAAAAAAGAGTATGTCCAGAGGAGGAGGCCAGGGATGAGCACAGTTTTCGGCAGGCATGTCAGAACTGGAACTGTGTTTTAAGTTTGATGCCCCTTGAGAGTGCTGTCCTGATCGTATTTTTGTGTCTAGAACCTGAACAGGAGGTGCTATTAAAGCCAAATAGAACAGATATTCCAGTGACTTCCCAAGTCCAGAATAAAGGTAATCAGAATGAACACAGGTCATGCACAGCTTGGTGGGGGAAATAAAATGATCCCCACACTGATTCTGGCATGAAAGCCAATCTCACCTAATGAAATACAACAACCTGCATTCCATCTTTCTGAAGCAGGAGGAAATACATGCAGGGCCTCAATCCACACAGGAGCAGTGACAGAGCACTCATGCTACAGAACATGTTGCAGGGCTTTTAAAAGACGAACTTGATTTGGAAACATGATAGAAGCAAAGGCTGAACTAATGAGGAAGTGGACGTGCATGCCTACTTACCAAGTTTCACTTCTGCATTCTCTGTTAACAACACATTTTGCCCTTTGATATCCCTGTGAATCACATGATGGGCATGAAGATGTGCCAACCCCTGAATTAAAGAGAAGAAAGGAAGGAGAGGCTGTTCAGATTTGGTTTCTTGTTTAGCAACAGGCTACCTATTCCCAGCACCCCCAGAGTCCATAGCATCGGGTCTTGGGCTCTTGCTCAGTGGTTGGATCAATGGGACCCACAGGAACCTTTGTAGTAGCACACCACCCGCACAGCTTTTGGTAATGGAGCAGAGACAGAGGCCCCAGGTCACACACAAGCTGTACCTAAGCACAGCCCAATATCTGCACTGTGCAAACACCTCTCAGCTGCCACACAAAGTTCAGCTCCCAGAAACACACTGACACTGTAAATGGCATCAGTGTCAGCATACGTCACTGACATCTGGCACACACAGGATCTAGTCCAGGGAAGGGGAGTAAAGGAAGAAAGGAGGCAGCATGAACATGCATATATGCACCCCCAAGAAGAGTGTGGAGAGGTGATGGACTGGCAGTTATGCTTGAGGACAAGGGACAACTGATGACAAACAAAAGCTCTGCTGCAAAGCTGCAGTTCTGGCTATGAAGCCTGATAACTGTTCCAAAACACATGTAAAGGGGATAAAAAAAAAAGAAGTATGAGCTTTCTACTTTCCAAAGGAAACAAAACCTCCTGGCATACGGTGCTTTTTGTTGAGACAGCACCTGGATGCATGCCCCAGAGCATTAGCCATGTGGAGGGAGGGCTGAGGAAGACATATGTTGCATTTTACTCTTTAATGTAATTGGGAGAACAACAGGCAACCCTCTTAGCAACTGCCTGTATTTTGGTTTCTCCTCAGCTCTCTGCTCGGAAAATTGTAGTCTCCGGTGGGATCGTCTTGCCTGTTCGTGTTGCTCTCATAGGCTTTTAATGTTTTATGAAAAATAAAGAAATAGAACCTTTACAGCTGCAAGAGGTTAAAGAGTAGTGGTTGCTGTAGAGAAATATTTCCTAACACATGTTCTTCATTAAATGATCATTTACCAGTTTGCCTACATAACCATTGGGCTATTTTCTTTTTTTAAACGAGTTAATGAGCGTGACAAAAAACCCCACCATGCTCAGCTCCTCCCCACACATGTCACGAGCAGATCAAGTGAACGGCTCATGTCCCCAAGACCCTTCGCTGGCTTCTAATGCTAAGCGTCATCTTATTTTTCACAGGAATGCAGGCTTTTCCACAGCTTCATGCAGGATACTTTTTAAGGCCTTGTGCTACACCGACCCAGCCAGAGAGATAATCGTCTGTTCTCTCCAGAGTACCATCTAGCCTTACTGAAAAACACATTTGTGTTTGCAAAGCGCTTGCAGGAGACAGAGGAGCATGTCTCTGTACTCCTGCAGCCCCCAGGCCCCTCCAACTGGGTTGACCCTCACCTCTGTCTCTACCTGCACTGATCCTTGGCACTTTAGCTCATTTTAACTTTCTGTTACACAACCTGTCTCCTCTATGACAAATTCGGTGTCGATTCAGGTTTTGCAATGCCTCATAGCAATGTGAGTTTAACATTCCTTCTTTCCAGATATTCCAGTTCCTTCTGGCAAGCAATGAAGGCTCCTTTTGCTAATCTCTCACAGGAATGAGAAAATAGCTTTCACCTAACTCTTCTCTGAGGTAAATCATTTTTTCCTCTTAGTGATCGTTAACTACTTTACATAAGGAGAACCCAGGATGAATACAACATAGCATGCAAAACCTGCAAGGTGACACAGTTCTCAAGCATAAGAGCAGTCCTGCAGAAGTTAGCTTTCCTTGTATTAAAGCATGCTATCTATTTGATTTTAAACATAACCACCATTCAACTCTTCTTTCTCCCTTATAAACAACCAGCCTGAACACCAGCAGCTGGACTCTCCTAGCATTTGGAATTGGAGCAAGAGACCAGAATCATTCATCTCCCTCCCTCACCATCTTAGAAATTGCCAAGGCAGAGCAAACGTGCAACACAGACCACAGCAGCACTGATTTATGCAAGAGCCAGTGGTGGTTTCCTTTAACATAAAGCTCTTCAGAACTTCATTTATGATGAGGCAACTGAACAAACATACTGCATAGTGGTCTGGGTACGAGGCAATTTGTTTTACAAAGAAGCACGAGGAAAACCATACCAGATTTACTTAGTGCAGCAAACAAATGACAATTCGAGAAGCACTTAAAGTCTACCAACTGGAAATTAAATGAGAAAAGTAATCAATTAAAGCTTCAGTTATAAAAAAAATGGTAAGTGGCAACCCTCTTTCTGAGAAACTTTTACAGTGCCGTCTGCTAGCATTAAACAGTGCACAGCTACGTACAACATAGCTACTTGCTCTAGATAGACTGCAGGAATCCACAGTATGAGAGCTCATAGCAGTACAGAAACCCTGACTGCTGGCCTGGGCCAACAACTCCCTCCCTCCACAGACTTGATTAGGAGCAGTGATTTATGGCTGAAAGCACATTTGGAAAAGACTATTCCACATCCTGTTGTCTTACGATGCTGTTACAACCTTAAGCTTCCCAAAACCAGTGTCTTATGGCAGCTGTTTCACAGCTTCTACAATAGGTAAGGTCACTGGTTCTTCCCCTTGACTTCTCTTGACTAAAAATTGCTATTTTCTGCAAGGCTGCTGTTACAATATAGTTCAACTCACACCGAGTTAAATGATGTGGAGCAGACATTTATCTGCTCCCCAGTACTCTCCCAGCTGACAGGATTGATCAGAAACAGCTTCTTGCAGAACCTCAAGCTAGGCTACATGTCTGTAAGAGTGTTTCTGTGTTTTCAAGTGGAGCAGATTATTTTCCTTACCCGGAGAATCTCTCTGGAGATATATGCTATCCAGTCTTCTTTCAGAGTATTCCCTTTCGTGTTCTTCACAAGGTCTGTGATAGAGCCGGCTCCACAAAACTCCATAACAAGCTGCAAAACAAATATCAGCATGCAACCAACATTAAACACAGTTCCCAGCTGTCTAGTGAAGCAAAATGATCAGGTTGCACCACTGATTTGGGAAACCCTCATGAAGCAGCGAGTACCATTTATTTTACATCTCTGCCTGGAAAACGGATTCAAACCAAATGTCTCCAGTGTGTGTCAGACGTATATGGAATATGTCTCACATTAGTTACCACATTTTCAAGGACTGATTTAATCACTGTAATTTAATGCTGGGAGTCTGGATTTGCTCAGCTATGCAAAATGCATTAGCAGCAACAGCAGTAAGAGCACATCCAATGCTGAAGGAATCAAACTGATCACACCATTGCAACACATCTTATTCTTTAACTCACATTTATTTATGGAAGAACATACACTGATGTCTATACCCTGCCATTTCAAGCCCAAACTTCAATACTCTAGAGGGTGTAGATGAAGTGGGATGAGAAACGTAATGGGTACAATTCTCAAGTGCAGCCTTTTTTTTTAACAGCCACACATTCTTACTGCTCAGTTCATCTGCCTTGTTCCCAAGAAACACATTACTATCCATCTGGGAAACAGAGGGAAAAGTTACTTAAAGAGCAAATCCATTGGTAATAGCAATGAATCTTGGTTCAGCCATCCTCTTACGGATGCATGATTAGCCTATGTGATTCAGTTATCTATGCATTCTGGCAAACACCAAATTCTATTAGTTTGTCTTTCCATAACGTGATATATCTGTCATCCTCAAACTATATCCAAAAGGGAAAGGGAAAAAATTATGAACATGCTTGAGAAATATCTGCTTACCCACAGTTGGTCATCATGTCCTGGAGGACTCTTCTTAATGAAAGCACCATAATAAGTTGCAATGTTTCTATGATGAGAATATTTCTTTAGCATATTAATCTCCAGTTTGATTTCTTCTTCTTCGTCCTTTAGGGGAAAAAGAATAAACCACAAAAAACATGTTTAACACACCACATGCATTATTTATTTCCTCTTCTCTTTCACAAAAGCTGATTTAAGTTCAATTTATACCAGCATCATGCTCAGCAGACATTCATCAAAATCCTGTTTATTGACATGGTCTAGAACAGACCTTTACTTTCCTAAGTTTTTAATAGTGGAAAAAAAAGCAATCAAGGATGCACTGGAGTTCACACAATAATGGAGCAAGACAGGATCTGTTTAAAACCCCTATGCTTGTAATACCTTAAGCAAATATAGAGCTATCAGGCTTTTATTCTACGTAACCCAGAGAACTAGGAAACCGGAAAAATCTGTGAATTTATGATAGAGGAGCATTATTTCCATCTTCCTCATTTTTTTCTCCTTGGATTTTTAAAATTGCAACCACTTCTATTTAAAAGCCAGAACAGTGCCTTAATGCAGCTGGACACCAAAGCACGCCCTCTGAGTAGAGTCCCCCCCATGGTGGGGACCTCAGGGTCGCCCCTTGGTGCCAGCATGAGGCTGGCACAGGAAAGCAGAGGTGGAGATCAGGAATTCCCCTCCCTGCACAGACAAGGCATTCACCTCGTGCACAAGTTTCCTCCTCCTGCATCTGCCTCCGTGGAGGAAGAGCAAGTGCATCAGGAAGAGAGGGCCAGGAGCCAGGGCAGTAAACAGGATGCTGGGACACAAAGGCAGAGGAAGGATTTCCCCCGGCTCCCCCCACCTCAGAGAGGTGCCAAGCAGAGAGCAGCTTGGGTGAAAGGAGGTCACCCCATCAAAGAGCTGAAATGGGCAACACTATGCAACCACTCCTTAAAAACACCCACAATCCCGTTTTGAAGTGACGGCAGGATGTGTTGCATGGAAGGATCCACACATGCTTTGAGGTGATGTCTAAACAGGCTGCCAGTGGATACCAAATAAGACAACACCATTGTACCCCCAGCGCTCTTACCACACCTAGACAGTGGAAGCCTTCACCTAGCACCTCTTTAGGCAACGAATGAAAAGGCAGCTGGGTTTACCCCTTTAGGCACAATCCTTATTTGCTCCACAGTTTTCCAGCCTTGGATATCCAGGGGGAAAATGTCTACCTTAAACTGATTCCAGGAAGAAACCGAAACCCCTGTTCCCTAGGGTTGCTGGCTGATGGAAAGGGTAGCATCAATATTTTGATTATCCTGTAATGTCAAAGCTGATTACATGAGAAAATTTTAAGCCTTAAACTTCCTTGCAATTTGTTACCATGCTAGCAATCAAATATCCTATTCATGACTTACGCAGATGTTAATACTAAGTACATGTTAACTATTTAGATACAGCAGTAGCCCTGGCTTTATCAGAAGAAAACACGCTATGCTACAAAGCAAACAGTTATTTCACATACACTAACAGTGGGATGCAGTGCTTACTCATAAATTATTATGAGAGAATTCCCAAAATGCACCAGGGATGAACTATTCTTAAATCTTCTCACGACGCATCTTTAAGTAAAATACTGTGTATTTCTGGAACACTGAACAAAATAGTAAAATAGTCTTGTAAATCAAAGTTCCCAGTGAACAGCAGCCCTGGGAGAAAGCGTTAATCAGAACAGCTTTTTGAGCCAAAAGCTAACTCAGTGCTTCCTCAGCTGCTTCTGGTGTCCTTGTTTTTGTGTGATTCTGTTAGTTATTTAGACCATATGAATACATGCTGATGCTCGAAACTACCACACTGAACTCTGAATTTAGGAAAAAAAAACCCAAACAAACTAATAACTGTAAGGGGAGCTTTATTAAACTTACTGGTTTGGGATCTAATTGCTGATGGGTTAATATGGATAATTGGATTAATCTGCTACTTTGTACTGAGATTTTCATATGAAAATGACTTCCTACCCTCAGCACATGAACACAATAGCATTTACAATACAATGGGCAGGATGTCCTAAAGGTTCTTCATGTTTACGTATTGTAACAACAGCCAAAATGGCAATGCTTAGACAGGATCTATTTCTGAAAAATAAGATAATAAAAGAAGCGCTCCCAAAAAAAACCCAAACAACAACAAAAAAAGGTGCACACAGACCCAGAAGACTGCAGGCAGTTACTGCTCTTCCAGTTTCTCCTTGTGGCTGTGTCAAAGCACCTACTCAGTCACCTGCAGCAACCCCAACAATCTTCATTAACTAAGGCTAATAATGGTTCCAAACTCCTATTTTCAGCTGTCACTGAGCATTTGTCCACAACACAAACAGAGTTTCACCTACAGTTCAAGCCAGTCCAAATTCCAGCCTACAAAAATAAATGGACTCAGTAATTCCTGCCAGGCCTTTGGAGGATGCCACTTACTTAGCGTGGATCAATATCTCCCTGGCACTGAGTCCTGAAGACTTTCTGGCGACAGGGACTATCATGAGGATTAATCAGCATGGAGAAAGTCTGCAGTACCACTGGGGTACAACAATTGGTGTAAAATTAAAAGAAAAGAAATAAAAAAAATAAAATAAAGGTGACCAGACCAAAATTGTTCTGTTACAGGTTCAGGAACAGCTTTTTTTTCCAGGATCCAACTGATTCTATCCTGATGTGGACATCTGAAAGAGACCAAACAATGCGCGCCCTACCGGCGTTTATTTCTCCCCCACTAACTACAAAAGGAGGATGAGGTCATTAGCCAAGATACAGACACCAATCCTGCAGATGTCTCGCATCAGGGTGAGATGAATCCCTCCCAAAAATCTCACCGGATAAGACCATTTCCGCACAGGTCTCCTTATGGACACGTGCTGCTAAGAGGACAGGCTGCAGCCTGTAGCAGGGATCCTACTGTGCAGGAATCCTACTGTGGAGGAGGGAGATGTGTCGGTGGCCATCCTGGGATTTGGGCATGTGAGCCAGCCTCAGAGACAGAAGGTCACTCACCTCCTCCTGACAACACACGCCCTGCACTACCATTAACAGTCCCTCCTTTTGCAGAGGTGCCAGGATCACAAAAGGAGAAAATTAAAACCAACTGAGGCGAGAGACTGTCACTCTCATGAAGTAATACAAAAGTACATCCTTTCTTCTTGGAGGAGAGAGGCAGCTGGTGAGCCCTTTCTAGTGATTTTATGCAGCTGGCATCAATTACCACTTTAAGCCATTATCTGTGGATACAAACTCCCATTGAAACCTTCTTTGTCTGGCCTGTGATGGGGCTGGTATGTTTTATACTTATACATTCACTGTCTGTTTGTGACAGCACGTCTGATTACCAGCAATTTCTGCAGCAAGCCATACTTTTGCAAGACTCACGTGGTTAAATCAAGCTTGAAGCGGCTTTCCTCTCCCATTCCGTGCGTTTCCCTTCAGAGATTAAATGGATTTGTCAGCATCTCTAGGGATTTCTAACCGCAATGCTGTTTATCAAAACAACTTTGCCTGTAAGACTAAAAACTGCACACGACGCCCGCACAGAAACCAGCCTGTGTACACGGAGATTGTTTCTAACCATTTGAATTAGCACATTAAAAATAAAACCAGGCATGTTACCTCTCAGCTTGCCACCTAGCGGCACCCCATCAGCTCACTTATGGCTATAGCACAAAATCCCAGCTCCTGTTGCTCTTCCATTCATTGCTGCACGCTAAATATCGGATTATTTTTCCTGCATGCAGATGGCAACTCAGTGATCTGTCATTTCCATTACATCACCATTTAAAAAACTTCAATGATTTAAGTATCTGAATGATTTAAATAGCTGACCATTATTGCCAGTGGAGGAGCTCCCAGACAAAAGCTACTAGAGCAGATCCATAATCTATTATATTAATATTAATTGAACAGAATATTAATCTGAACAACTCAATGATAACATGTCAGGCCGTTTTCCAAAGGTAACCCCCCTGCATCATTATTGCAAGAAAATCCTGCTTGCTTGTACAAATTCTTAGAAGATGAGGAATTCAGAAGGACTTCTGCTGGTGGTAGGGAGGAAGAAGAAGGCAACTGTAGCTCCAGAAGTGCCAGAAGCAGGGAAGACACAACCAAAGGAAAAATCACTTCATACCTGCCCCATTTTAATCTACTTCCCTAAATATCATTGTCTAGTGCCTCAGGAGACCAAGCAAAGGAGTCCTGACCTGCCCCAGTGCTGCAACTGGTATGAGACCCCTACAAGAATCTGTCTCTCAGAAATACACCTGGGGAGTAAGAGGCGGAATAACGCTGCTTCCCCAAGCTTTATAGCACAAGGAAATTATTTGAAGAAGTAAATTCAAAATAAACAAATAAATAAAAATAATCCCTCAAGGGATGGCACAGCTCAGGGAGGAGGAACTCAGAACCATTTCAGAAGCTTCTTTTACCCTAGCACTATGATGATGGGAAACATGAATGAGAAAATACAACCAAGCAAGGATAAAGCAAGACCATATTCTGTGATGAATGTAAGAGCAAGTTTACCTATCCCATCAGATGATTTCTATGCTGCCCTAAATCAGTTTGTATAAGCACACAAACTGGTCCTTTCAGCAACTTCCCTATTTGGTTTAAGAAATGAAATGGTGACAAATCTCAGGTGTCCCTCCACAAACACATCCAGTCATTTTAAGCTACTACCAAGTGCTTTCAGAATTAACACCACTCCCCAACAGTGAAAAGCCAAACACACAGGCAAAGGGAGATGAGGAAAAGAAAGCCTCCAAGTCTCCTTTCCTTTGCTTTCTGAATGCTGCTCACAAAGTTCTGCCTCCCTAATACCCAGTGAGCTGCACTGCCTGGAGAACAGCAGCTGGCAATGCTCTGCCTGGCGTCTCAGAGTAAGCTGAGCTGCTGAGGATCACAAGCTCCAGTGATGGTTAATGGAATTCAGGAATCTTTAAATCATTGGAGAGTTGGAATATATGTGGAGGGGCAGGCAACAGCCTCAGCCCAGTGCTGGGAAGGGGACTACTAACCCACAGATACCCAGAGTGGTGGAAATTAAGTTTGCCTTCAGAGGCAGCAAACTTATGATGACTTGGCCCTTCTTTCACTGTCTCCCCCTGACATGCAAGTTCAAGAAAAACAGGAGAAACCCACAAGAAATCCAGCTCATTTTCCTTTCCACTCCTTCTCAATTTCTGTTCTCCACCTACATTTAGAAAAAATAAAACATCTAAAAGGCACCAAACACAACCAAAAAATCTCCCTGGGTAAATCACGACACCAACATTTCCAAACCACCACTCTGCTTGTGTGTCACATCCTCCTTTCTCCCCCCTCCTGCAGCCCAGACCTGGCTGGCATCCATTCAGAGCAGAATATGTCTAGGCCAAGGAAAGTCTGAATAGTGCCTAGCACAATAGGTGACCTTTTCTGGTGCTGGAATCCATAATATATACACTCGTTAATAAAGTTCTCACACACGAGGGAGATGTTTTGGCGAGAAGAGCTGGGGCAGTACCGCACACAGAACTGGGAGCTGTGGCACTGCCTCCAAGCCAGGGAAGAGATTTTAGTTTTGGGAGGAACTTAACCACATGAGCAATGAGACACTAAGCACCAGGCAAGTCCTTGCCAGTGACTGCCAAGGTAGGAAGCTGGTGTAAAGCAGAGCAACTTGCAGAACAGAGAGCTCAATGTGGAGAAATGCGATCCTCCCAGTGCTACAGTGCAGTGCTGGAATTGGGAATATGACATAAAATATTTCTTAAAAAATAATAGCAAATTCAGGCTTCTTGGGAGGGAAAGAAACTGTTTAAAAGAAAAGACTTTAATCAAGACGTGCAGTAAACATTTAACAAGTCCTTATACAGTCCCTCCTAAATCTTAACATACAAGGCCCCCAACTTTCTTATTACATCCCATTTTTCTTCAGAGTCTTTTATGGAGCCTTTGAGCTTTGTTACCCTGAAGCTAAAGACCTCATGCAACTTTATTTCCCTTCTGTCTCTCTCCTCCATTACCATTTCGCCACCAGCATTCACTTGCCCTGTCCACATCATGTGCAAGGTCTCTCTTTCACAGACCCCTTACCCACAAGACTATTCCCACCCTGGCATCAACATGCTCATTTCTCTGCACCGTCCGTCAAGTCCCTTCCAAACATGCACTTCTGAAGAAGGCTTCTGGATTGTTCTCCCTCAAGAAAATGCATCCATCGTGCCACACACTCAGTGCCGATGAAGGAGCACTAAACATCCATCAAGCAGCAACACGTGTGGTGAGCACTGCCCCACCATCACTGTGTGGGTGCCTCTCAGACTTTGCCCCTTGTATACCCATGCACAGCAAGCCCTTCATGGGCTTTACCATCTGCAAGCTTTCTGGAGCCCATCTCGTCACTGCAAGCTGCCGAACAGCCTCAAAGCCGCTTCCGCTGCCGGCACAGAGCCACGCTGCCAGAAGCAGCAGACTGGCAGTGCTGCACTGATTGCAGAACACGGCTGTGACGCTTTTTCAACGGTCACAAAAAAAACCCTAGTTTCGTGAGAACTCGCTGGCAGAACAGTGCTGTCCTTATGACCACGTTTGGTTACCTTCAGTGGCAAGATTTCATCAAGCAGGTTAGAAACATACTCCCCAACACACGTGAAGAACAGAGGCTGCTTTATTTTTCCCTGGCACAACACCCTCTCTACTACACGCTAAAGGCACCATCTGAAACAAGAGAGAAAACAAGCCAAATCGTTCACAATAGTGCCATCTCTGAGACTGCAGCCATAAAGCAACAATCAAATTGCAGCAGACTAAAAAGCAAGACTAAAAAGCAAGAGGGATGGCTTAGCTCCTAAGCCGGGTCCCAGCGCTGCCTGAAGGAGCCTGTATAGCACCATTGTGCAAACACAGAAGATGGAATCACGTGCAGGCAAGAAGAAGCCAAAAACCATGCGCAGACAATACTTCTCTGTTGTCTTCCCCCAAACCACCTCCTCTGCCAATCACTCCAACAACAGTATTTTCTTTCTAGCCTGACGTGCTCCCTGTGCCTTTGCTAGTCACTGAATGAGCTGCACTGAAGGCACAGAGCCTGCACTGCTGCTGACCTCCCCCAGTAAAACCCCAGGATGCCATGGGCTTTTCCTAAGACAACCAAGAGAGAAACCTGAGGGTAAATCCCTTCAACTGTCTCCAAGGCTAGTCCCTTGATTCTGGTCATGATTACTTCAAAGAGGTTCCTGTTCAGACTGCATGTTTATCCCAGCTATACAATTCAACTGTCCATCCTCATCAAGCCTAAATTACTTACCAGTTATGCAACAAGCTAGCCTTGTACTGACATCTTCAGAGCTCTCATAAAAGAGGAAAAGTTTAGTACCCTGCTTCTATTACTACTATCCATATTAAAACTTCCTGTTGTTATACATAATTCTATATCCAGTGTCAGGGCGCTTTTTTTTTGTGATCAGAACAAGCCCTTGCTAGCAGATATGAAAAATAAGCCTGTGTGTGAACGAAATAAATTAAAACAATTTCCTTTATGCAAAACTCCATGCTCAAACAAGAGGAGATGTAGACGCTGGAGAGAAAGCAGGCTCTAAGCACAAATGCAGCAACTTGCACATCTTTTCTACTTCCAATCTCACTGTGCATTTAATGCCAAGGAAAACAGCACCTTTGGGGGCAACAGAGCCAGGGGAGGTATTTGCCCACTGCTTGGCCCCTGCTCTCCCCAGGCAGCATGAAGCTCCGCCATTCCCACCTGGACGGCAGATTTCCTCAAAACAGGTCCCTCCGTGCACGTGTAGTCCAGACACTGCTGGGAGACAGTTTGCACATGGGAGACGGAAAAGGCTCCCAAGTCCTGCAGGTCAGATGCAGCTGGAGAGATTCAACAAGAAACTACAGTTCTAGTTTGAAACTAAGCTTTGTCTTTGAGGAGGGTGAGGCAGAAAGCAAGCATCGGAGACAGGAGAGAAAACAAAAGGCTGGAATGTCTAAAGTGGATTTCCTATCTACCAAATGCCACACAAAAGCTAAATTAGCAGAAATTTAAGCCAATGTCCTGGGTTCAGCAGTAGCAGTCATTTTTTCTCCTTGGCAGCTGGTGCAGTGCTGTGTTTTGACTTTCGGGCTGGGAACAGAGCTGATAACACTGATGTTTTGGTTTGGCCAAGGACTTTGTGACCTTCATGCTCTGCCAGGGAGGAGGGGAAGCCAGGAGGAAGCAGAGACAGGACACCTGACCCAAACTGACCAAAGAGGTATTCCATACCACAGCTCGTCATGCCCAGGATGTAACTGAGAGTTACCCGGAAGGGGTGGGAGACTGCACGGTTGGAGGAGATACCGGTCGGTGCTTGGTCGGGCTGGGGGGGGCGAGTTATCGGTCAGCTGGTGGTGAGGTGTTGTATTCTCTTCCCTTGTTATTTCCTTTACCATTACTATTACTGGTGGTAGCAGTAGTGATTTGTGTTATACCTTAGTTATTAAACTGTTCTTATCTCAACCTGTGGGAGTTGCATTCTTCTTGATTCTCCTCTCCATCCCTCCAGGAGTAGGGGGAGGGCAAGAAGAGGGGAGAGTGAGTGAACAAGCTGTCTGGCTGGGGTTAAACCACGACAGCCAGGAAGGTAAAATCCATTAAAAAACAGCAGTTTGGGCATAACACGAATGTTCTACTATGCACGTCATTAAAACCTATGATCACACAAAACCACTGATTCCCTTAGAGGGCAGATTCAGTACACAGCCTCACACCCACAGTGACCAACAAGACTGTAAATGAAGAACCCCTCTTACAGTTTGTGCATTGAATGAAACCCAAATGCTAAAAATCAAGTAAAACACCCCAATACTTCACGATCACAAACCCAAATGCTGTAACCACAAACACCCAAACAGGAACAGAACAAAGGAAAGGAAGGAAAGATAACCCCACTCTGGCATTTCCTTGGGCCTGTTTCACATAGGATCCTTTATTAAAAAGAGATGGGGCTGGAGAAGTAGCTGACAAAAGAAAATCAGCAGCTCCATCACATGCTGCCATTTCTTCACCTGACAGTGACGGAGAGCTTGGCATGTCTCCATTTGTAATATTATTTGGGCCAAAAGCAAACACACGGATTTGTGAAGCAGAGCGAGCAGACTGGCAGTGGTGCTCCAAAACTAATCGTTTATTAAAAATCAAATTAAAAACAAAAATAAAAATACGGGGGAACACAAATGAGCACCACCGCAATTACCAGCACTCAGCAGCTGGCAGCCACAAAGCAAGTACCTCAACACTTCCAGCAGACACAGGCCCACCAGTGACCTTCACCTTTCTATGGGAAAAGACCAGTCTCAGGCCTGTTCCCTTATGGACGTCTTTCACAGAATCACAGAATGCTTTGGGTTGGAAGGGACCATAAAGCTCATCCAGTTCCAACCCCTCTGCCATGGGCAGGGACACAATCCACCAGACCAGGTTGCTCAAAGCCCAATCCAACCTGGCGTTGAACACTGCCAGGGATGGGGCAGCCACCGCTTCTCTGGGCAACCTGTGCCAGGGCCTCACCACCCTCAGAGTGCACAGTGAAGAATTTCTTCCTAATGTTTAACCTAAATCTCCCCTCTGTCAGTTTAAAGCCATTCCCCCTTGTCCTGTCACTACAAGCCCTTGCAAAAAGCCCTTCTCAGATTTCTTATAGGCCCCTTTTAATTAATGGAAGATTGTTTTAAGGTCGCCCCAGAGCCTTCCCTTTTCCAGGCTGAACAATCCCAACTCTCTCAGTGAGACATGCTCCAGCCCTTTGTGAACATTTCCCCCAAATGGAAATTGTGGGTGCCCAGGACAGCTATGCTCCAGGCTTCAGCACTACCGACACGTGACTAAAATTAACCAGAATGAATTCAGGCTTTGGGCACCAGGAGCATCAACGGTTAAGGCCAGTGAGCAACCAGTGGAAGACTACATGTTTTATTATGGGCTTTGGCTTCTGAACCCAAATCCACTGGTAGGTGGAAGAACAACTTCGTAACACATTGCTCAGCTGTCCACATTCCCTAAATCTTCCAGGCTTTAATTAAGCAAATCCTTACTCATTAAAATTCTGCGAGTGCCTCATTTTTTCCTTCCAAATATTTAAAATTCCGTCTGCAACACTAACAAAGCCCTGCATTTTGTCAGAAAATGAGTACCAAGAAAGCCCTGAAAACAGAATCACTGCATTTTCTTTTGCAGCCCACCAATCCACTTCTATAAAGTGACATATTTCACACAGCCCATTTACTAAGAAGAAACAGACTTAACACTTCCTTTGTGGCGTGCCTCTGTCTGAGGTACACCTGCCAGATGAAACAACATCTAACAAATAGCCATCACACCCCCAAACGTCGAAGGTAATATGCTGGCTTATGAGCTAATACCCACGTTTAACACTTGTTGTACGTGCTGCCCGTAACCTACGCTCTGTTTAACACCCACAAAAGCAAAACTTCAAATTTGGGGCTATGTTACAGCCTCCAAAAAACCTCCTTGTAAGCAAGGACTAGTGTGAGATCATGATCTGACTTATTCAACACAAGGTTTCTTTTGTGCAGCAGCCAAAATATGTAAATTAGCCAGGAATAAAAGGAAACGTCCGATCTGTACATGTGTCTTACAAACACGACTGAATGACACAGTGCAAGTGCACAAGTCCTTACAAGTTTTAATTCCAGGTAATCTTTGCCTAAAGGTTAAACACTTTAGCTTCTCTGGTCCAATATTAGTCATCACTCAACCTCTGCTGGTAATCTGCAATCTTCTCCCCTGCCTTAACCAGAGAAAGTACTGCAAATACAAAACACTGGGCATGAACAGGGAGGACCCAAGAGGTTCAAAGGCCCATTCCTCTCACCAGATGAGGGGCAGAAGGGATTGCAAATGAAGCTGCAATACCAGCCCACTGTCACATGTTCAGGAACCAGGCTGAATATATACTGTGTGCGCATACTGTGGATGGATGGGGTGAGCAGAAGAGACCTGACCAGCCCTGCAGGCTTGTAATATTCCATTTTCAACTGTAAAAATACCCCCCAAAATACCTTCATTTTTCTTCACTGGCACCACAAGCAAACTCTGTCTCAAAAGCAAGCAAGAGGAGGCTTGTTCCTTCTCCCTTTGCCACCATCTACACCTTCTCCTCCTTCTCTCTCTGGCTTGGTGAGAACTGCTCCTCCCAGCAGCAACAGAGGAGAGGATTAACATCAGGTTGGCAGATGTGAGACAGTCAGCCCTACACACACCCACTGACATACCCTGTTCAAGCCCTCCAACCACCTGCTTCTTCCTGGGCAGGAATGAGCTCCTTCTGCAAAGGGCAAACCTAGGCCCATGACCAATGCCAGATCAGACCCAGGCTCCTCCATGCTCTTCTGCAGCACTCCTGAAACCTACAACCCAACAGCAGCTTTGGGGGTGAGTAAGTGCCACCAAGCTCAGCTACTCTGTGGAAATAAACAGAAAAGAAATAACTAGAAATACAGGGACTGAGAGGAGCTTTGCTGGAGCACAGACCTCTCTTAAACTTACTTGTTCACATGACTTGTAACTCTAAGGATTTTCAAAGCAGAAACGGAATACAGATACTGTATTTTACCTCTACAATAAAATACACTTGCACTCAGAAATACAGCTCTTTTTAAAAAGGGAAATCCATTATGGAGTGATTTACAACTGACTGACAAGATGATGATGATGACTCTGTAATTATCAGGTCCAATCACTCCAATTACAATTTACCAGCAGACACACAAACTATTTGATTCACAGCTAACATTTTCTTCAGCACACACTAGGTCTTTCTTAAAACAGACAGCCTCTATCAGTAACAGACAAATGCAGCTGATGACGAGAGGAATTCAGGGATGTCTGCGAGGGGCAAATTTCCCTTTGTGTTTGTGCCAAACCCTTCCGGAGGACAGATGACAACCAGGGCTGCAACCAAAAAGGCTTTTCCTTTGCGTTCAGACAGGAACAGCTGTTACACAGGTACAAAGGTATGGACACCCCTGATAAGCTAGCTCTTCATCAAATCAGTTGCTAAGATTTTGATTTTCTTTGGTAGATTAATGCTGACTTATGCACAGCATTTAAAACAGTCCTGCACTGCCAAAGCTTTATAAAGGCTGTGCACTTTAGCGTACAAGTAAGTGCACTTGGCATTATGCCACTATGTACAAAATCATTTTCATGCAGCTGCCAGCAGAAGGGAACTGTATTCTTGGACCAGATGTTTTTGTTGTCGGCGCTGCCAAGCACGCCTGGAAACCTCACAGCTGAGCGGTGCTGAAGGAGTGAATTAACAATGAACAGAGCCACAAGATGCTCGTGTCCATCTATCAGACAGGGCGTCAGGGTCCCCTCTCTCCACTGCTCCCCTTCTCTGAGCAAGGAAGCTGCTGACAGCCAGCTAATTACTTACCTGCCTGAGAAGAAAAGGCCTTCTGCCTCCATCAAGATACAGAAAAGCAACAAATACTTACAGAAAATATTACACCCCAGCTACATGTACCCAAGCTGGGCAGGTGACAAAGAGACCATGATTAACAGCCAAGAAAATAGGACTGGAAAAAATCTAAATAGTCCGAATAGTACAGTATGTGTTTGCTTTCACTGTTGGGCTGTGAACAGGCTTGCATTTATTAAACAGCATTTCACCTCAAAAATCACAGGATCATGGCATCTCACTCTCCAGTTAAAAAACAAACAGCTCAGATCCCAGCACAAGTCTCTCACTCTTTCAACTGAAACCCTGAGAACACTGGCAGGATTTTAGGGATGTAAATCCAATTCCTAACCCCAACACTAGCTCCTGGTCAGTCTCAGCTGCTTTTTGTCCTGATGCCTCCATGCTGCAAAGCAGGGGCCCCAGCCAACCCCAACCTGCCAGGTTTTGCCTTGCCTTCCCCAACTGCACCATGATGAGCAGAGGGGACCTACGGGGCCACAGGGTAGAAATAATAAATCACAGAACCTTTTGGACTGGAAGGGACCTTAAAGATCACCTAGTTCCAACACACCTGCCATGGGAAGGGACACCATCCTCTAGACCAGGTTGCTCAAAGCCCTGTGCAACCTCCCCAGGGCCACGAAGGGCAATGCCACTCCTTCAGATTTGTGGTGAGGGGGTCACTTTTTGTTTATTCCACTCGATGGGCATTGCATGTGTTCAAAGAGAAACGTGGCAGAGAGAGGACATGTATGTGTGTTGTGAGCTTTCTGGAACTGCTTTGGGGACTCTTTTCTCAGACAGGCACAGCCTACTCCTGTACTGCAAGCCGCTGTTAAAAAGCAACACTCAGCAACTTGACTGTAAAATAAACACAGGCATGAAGTGTTCCACTAAAATCCTCCTATATGGGAATAATCTCAACTTCTTCACAATGAGCATCATTTTGGTTTCCCAGCCACCAGTTACCATCCCATCTCCTGTCCCAAACGTGGCCCCAGCTCACTTCAATACACCCAACCCACCAGCCAACATCTGCATGGGAGCTGTGCCCACCTTGAACACCCGGAGCAGTGTCTTCAAGGATAAATTCTACAGTTACATGTTTTAAAAAAGACCAGATGGCCTCTCTTGTCCAGATAAATAAATGGTTGCCTTCTCAGGGACTTTTCCCTTAAAACAAAAGTAATGTTATCACTACAGGGTCTCAGAGGAAGATGATTCATGAGCAGGAAAAGGCCTGTAATTCTGTGCTCTGGGTATTCATCCCAACAGATACTACAACTTTTTACTATGTTAGTCCCATAACATGATGAACTGACAGTCTGAAAAAAAAATCTTCTCTTAATCACACTGATTTGAAACTAAACAAAGAGCAATTAGCCCTGCCAAAGCATGGGGGCTGAAGGGAGGGGGAGGCATTTACATCTGAAGGAAGAAACCTGGATTGTTTGGAGAACTCCAAAATTCAGGGGATGTGGTTTAAGGATTTGCTTAGAGCAGTGCTGTGTGACAATGAAGCCATGCACAAAGGGACAGGCTGTAGAAACCCTGCCAGCTACAGCTCCACCACCAAGGCAAGGACCCGCTGGTTGGTTTGGAAACATTACCAAGCAGCATGGAAGCAGCAGAAATCCCACACACAGCAAATCAGACCTCTCCAATAGCTCGAGAGAGGCAGCTAAGTGAAAGACCATGTGTTGCGGAGGTCAGCTTCTGCCAAACTACAGGCAGCTGAACAAAGCCCATCACGGCTGGAGGCTCCTCTCCTGCGGTTTCCTGCAGCCTCACCCCTCCAACAAGCACATGGAGAAATCCCAAAGCCCAGTCAGAAAGGAAAGCCTCAGAAATTGCTGGTTAAATTGGCTAAGCTTGTCTTTGCTGCTTTACTAACAAATGACGCTCCGCTAGGAAAAGCCTTTAGCTGTACTCTGCCTGGCATGAGTTAAAAAGCGAGGGGCGGTGGATGCAGAATAAGAAAAAGAAGAACAGGGAGGCTATTATACAGATAGCAAACAGAATAATTAAAAAAAAAGGCAAGTTCTAAGGTTGCGGGTGCTTTTTCTTTCTTAGAAGTCACCCCAAAGCAGCTCCATCTGTAGTCTCTGAGCATCTGGGGGTTTCTGCCAAAGTGATCAGTAGCAAAGAGCTAGCATTTGTCTTTGAATCGCAGCCATTATGTGCTCCAACGTTCCCACACCATGGAGAGAAACTGGAGGCGCTCACAACTGTCCTTGGGCTAACGCCGAGCTGCTGATCCAAAGTGCAAGGGATGACAGCAGTGCATGTGCACTGCTGCATATAAAAGCAAGGCACGGTGGAAGAAATGGACATTGCTGCTTTTCATGACCTATAAAACCTGACCACTGAAAGTGGGCTTGGCTGAGGGCAGCTCTCCAACTCATTGGGAAACCTCTTCAAAGCAAGACATCCAGCTAAGGTTGTCTTTCATACAATAGAGCCCTTATTCCCTCGCACCTTTGGTTCATGAGTAGACATTTTTCCCCAGGACCCATAGTGCACACAGACGTGCAACAGTCACAACCCAGTTTTGGCCTGCAAAGCAGGCACATGCTTATATACACCAACAAATTGCATTTGCCACCTCTTTCCTTCAGAGAAGCGCTGAACACCCCAGAACCCATTATCTGCTGCTACCTGTCCACGAGCCCTTCTTGCCTCACACCTGGAGGCCCTCTTTTACCATTCCTTTTGTAAAGAGGTTTAAAAGAGAAAGCTAAAGAAGAAAAAAAAGATGAAACAAGTTCTCTGAGTGTAAGATGCTGAAAACCACTGAACACCAATAAGCTCCTACTATTTTAACTCAAAGGTCTCTGCTATGTTGCTGTGTGTCAGGTTCCAGAACAATCTTCTGGCTCTTGACATCATGTGGAAGGAAAGCAGGTTTCTCTCTTCGAAGCCCTCTACTGATGGCCAAAGATGCAGCAGTCACACAAGTACTCACTTTGAGTGCAACCAAGAGATAAAATGTAGACAAAACACTTGCACAAGAAATCACTGCTCACCAGCCACACCGGGTCAAGATGGTCATGTCTCAAGGAGTACATAAAAGCCCACAGAGCCACGCTAAGCATAGTGTTTGTGACCATTTATCCACATTCTAAGCAGCTATTTGTCCTCGATAGTTTGATGAATATGGGTATTTTGTGAACAATAATGGATTAGACCCTAATCCAAAACCAGCATCAATCCATCATGATTCTTAATTAAGATCCATGGCAGCAGGGTTGGAACCACATGATCTTAAGGCCCTTTCCAACCCAAACCATTCTATGATTTTGTGTGAAAAATTCACAAGAATGTAGGCATGATACTAAATGCCTTTTTTTCTTTTATTTTTGTTCCTATCCCAAACAATCCAACTTTTAATCTGTATTGTGCCTCAGCAATAGATGTAATTTCTGCTCTTCACTGAATATACAGCTCCTGAATACTTGAGGTTCCACAACTATATTCATCCCATGCATTACTGAGCTGCAGAGATCAGTAGAAGAAACAACTTTTTTTTTTTTCCCCTAAGAAAAATTCCTAATAACTGCCAGCCAGTTTACATCCCTCTCCAGATCCAGCACTGTGACAGGGATGCTACCGTGTCAGCAGGTCTTCCCTATGAAACTACAACACTCTGCCCAAGCCCACTTGTTTGCATTCTTCAGCTTTGTCAACCAGCTGTATGAAATTCACCTATTACAGAATCAGCTATACATTTTCATATCTCAAAGTGGCAAATCGTTAAGATGCCTCATATGCAACAACGAGCATTGTTTCCCACAATGAAGTCTGCTCAAACACCTTATTTATATTAGGATCACTTTATTGCCAAAGAAACTGCTGATTTAAATCATACCTATCTAGCATCTGGAGGAAGAAAGAGTGGTATCCAGTGAATTAGCAATGCTACCACACAAGCATATATAACAAGGGCAGGCTGGGTTTTTGATTCCAGACTTCACTTAAAGCAAACAGATGTCTTTCAGAGGTAGATCTACTTTGGCTACCTGGATTAGCCCACTCAAACCTTGCTTTCTTTAGCCATTCACTAACCAAAGCACTATTAAACTCATAATTAACACGGTTCTTTGCCTGCAAATACAGGGCAAGATCCAAAAAGTGGTTCACCTAAGCCAGTCTCCCACGTGTCACCAGATCAGGCTTCCTCAGCATAGGGTTTTTTGTATACACCACTAGAACTGAGCTTGCCACCCAGCAATTCTTTGCTCTGACATTATCCTAAAGGCTGGAATTCAGAATAACAACAAATGTTATGGAAATGGTCCAATGCAGAAAGTGAAGTAACTTCTGCAAGTGGACTAAAAATAGTCTGTTGCACAGTGGAAAGAATCAGAAGGTGGGGGAATCCCTGCAGAAGACTTTTACACTCCATCCTTTATTCCTAAATCCACAGGTGTGGAGCACTACAAACACTCCCTCAGCACCCAGGCTGTCAGAAAAGCATCAGAGCTGGCTTCCCTCTCAGATTCACGCTGCAAAGAGATGGCTTTGGGGCTAGTGTTCCCCAGGCAGCCTCACGGCTGTAACTCTAAGGAGATGCTCATGCTGCTGTGAGCCAGCTCCCAAGCCATTGCCTCTCCCACTCCCTGCCCTGCCTGGCCCCTCTTGCCCAGCCCCTGGCTAGCTTTTACTGGGGTGAAAACAACAGAAATCTAATCTGTAATAATATATATATTTATAGATATATTAATAAAAGTGTGTATATACATACACTATATATATATATATATATAAAAAAAAATAAATACACACTTTATTGCCAGTGGATCTCTCTGGATGATGGAAGCAGATAGATGGTGGTCCTAGGGGAGCTGGGAAAGGGGAGGAAGAGAGGCAGGGTTGCCCCTGAAGTAGCAGCCAGACATCAAATTCGCTCTGCTGTATTGTAAAAATCAAATCTTGAAGAAGTAAGTAGAAAATGGGGAAAACCCACAGACACCTACATAATGAGAAAGCACTGCTATCACAACAGGATGCTGTCTAAACATTTACAAACAGAAAATGCAACTGATCCTCCTTTCTTTCCTGCCAGGGGAAGAAATCCTTTCCTGAATTTACATGGGTGTTTGTTTGTTTACATTTGTAAGCACGGGAAAGAGAATGAGTTTGCATTTTCAAGCTGGTCTATCCATTTTTACAAGAACAGTGCAAACTAACGATTTGTGTTGCAAATGAAGACAAGGTTAGGTATATTTCCCCAAACTCTTTTAATGAGAATTGAGGAGCAGCAGCAATTCTGAAATAGGAACCGACATCACCCTCAGGGCCTCAAATCTGAGTGGAGACTTTGTCTGACGATGCAGCCCCCTCTGATCTATAAATCGGTGCATCTCTATCATTTTGTAATTGACTCAAGGCTTTACATTTAAACACATTGTTGTGAAGGGATATAGTGAGAGGGAAATAAAAATTCAGAGTGAAAAACTAACTAATTTATAAATAATGGGTTTGCCTTACAGGCTCAAGGAGAGGAAACACGAACAAATGCTACAGAAAAGGCTGCTGAGGTAAAATATGAAAGAGACAAATAAAATCCTCCCTAATGGTGCTGCCTTTGCCTCAGTATTTCCACAGCAGTGACTCACAGCTGCCTGGCCACCCGCAGCCCTGGCTGAGAGGACAGGTTAGTGCTGGGGGGAAGCCCAGCAGCCAGCCACAGGGATGCTGCATCTCCCTGCTGCCTCTGGTCTCTTTACTCAATTACGTTTCCATTTGGTAGAATATTCCACATTAGAAACGTGGTTTTCGGGAATTACGGACACTCTTCTTTCTTGATCTTGGATACAGAACCAAGGTGTTTTGCCAGGCCAGTAACAGTTATCCGAAGGTCTGTGGGCTGCTGCATTTACACTAGGATTTCCACTTAGTTCTTACTGGCTCTTGAATGAAAACACTAACATTCAGTTCAGTTCACGAAGGAGGAGCTACACTGGGAAATATCTTTGCCTTAGTGAAACACTGCAGAAACACCTCATACACCAACAGACATGCAAAAAAACCTGGAAGTTCATTTCTGGAACACACTCCTCTACTAAACAGAGAGGAACACTTGTAAATACCCCCATGCTGCAGACATAGGTGCAAAAGAGAGCAGGCTATTGAACTATCATCACATCCTTTGCACCAGTGATGTGCTGGGTAAAGAAACTATTTTACCAGGTGGATGTGAGGCAAAACACACCACCAATGTGCTTTCTCTCCACACAGGAACAGTAGCTGCTTCTGCTGCTAAACTCACTCGCTTCTCACAGGCACCCTTCCAGATCCAAATGCTTGAGAAATAAAAGCCTGACACAAAAAAAAGTCAGCAGGGAATCATCAGAACAAAAAGATGCCTCCTTGGCTAGACTCCCATTGGTCTAATCATGCTTGAAGCAGGTCTTAGTAAGAAGAGATAGCAAGGACAGGAGAGCAAAACTCAAACTTGTGCTTTTTATGAAGCACGAACCTTTGCAATTTAATAACAACATCTTTACACTTTTACTTATCAGTAGAAAATGCTCTCTGCCAGAGGGGATACACAAAGCAGAGTCAGTGGCTTTAATCTCTTTTGGATTAAACCTACCCAGAGGAATGTTCACAGGCTCCTTGTCCAAAAGACTTGCAATGCTTCTAGAGTCAGGAGAAAAACAGCATCTTCTGCATTGATCAACTGAACTGCTTTGCACAGCATCTTCAAGGCTCTTTTAACACTTGGCTCAGCCGTGTGCTTCCCATTGCATATTCAAGAGATAGGACACAGGGGGAGAAGAACACTTTCCTGTTAGGCACAAGGGGATCGTTTATCATGGTTACAAGTCAGCTTAGAGTACGAATTCCCAGGTCCTTCAGCATTAGCACTTGCTGCCTTTATCTCTAGATTTAGGAGCTGCGCTTTAAGACTGTACTGTAGCCAACTCCCTACATAATCACTCAAACTGCATCTTGCAAAAGGAGCACTGTCAAGAGACTTAGACCAAACATTTTTTTGTCTCATTAAATGTTGGAGAGTAACACTGCTATTTTACATTTATATCTACATATACACATGTTAAGAAAGAAAGAGAGGGACAGAGCTCACACAGGATAATCTCAAACACACAGCACAATCTGTAGGTCGGTAAGCTAAAGAAAGAACCAAAGGGAGACTTTAAGATGCTCAGAAGTAGTTTGCATGTGCTACCCTGCACACATTCCTAGCGCTGCATCACTCACTTGAAAGTCAAGCATCAGAACTTCTTCTTAAAAAAAACAAAACAAAACAAAAAAGCAAACTCAAACATCTACTTCCCCCTCCTGATTTACTGCAGAACAGTGGCCAGCTGGCTGATAATGGACAGTGGCTAAGGTCTGCCTACCATTCCCAAAGTAGAGGCTATAAATTTCAGCCCCTCCCTTCTCCACACAGCCTGCCAGCTTTCACATAGCTTGTTGGGACTTTGGAATTTCTCCTCCCCTCCTCACTAAACTTGGCTGAAGCTGGCCAGCAGATCCAAAAGATATTTGGTGGAAAAGAAGGCAGGACACACACACACTACTGCCAAGAAGCCTCATTTCCTTAGGAAGTCAAGATAAAGATGTGGAATGTCGCAGCAAAAACAGGAGGAGCCCAAAGGCAGGTGCAGTTTATGAAACTACAGTTAAACACAGTCAAGAAAGATTATATTTCAAGCAGATATATCCCCTTTAACATAAACAGAAACCCAATTCTCCTGTCTTTGATCTTAATGCCCAAGCCACATTTTGAAGTGCACTTCTGCAAGACAGCAGTTCACGCTGGGCCAGAGATCTCTTGCTTGCCTATTCACAGGCAGGGAGGAATACACCGCAGACACAAGTTCGGCCTAGATACTTGCTAAAATCAAAGCACAATGCTCTGTCATAATCCTCATTGGTTTTACTCTACCCAAACTGGCAAGAGCACACATGCTCTAGCGCCGTATTGACAGGGTTGCCTTGTTTTCCTTGAGTAGACAATATGTCTGATTCACCAGGGGTAAATTAAGCTGTGCTGTGTGTCTGACAGAAATGATACAAAACGCAGCCCTGTACTTCTTGCTATTATCTGCACACAAAACATTTCTGTTTCCCATCAGAACTGGAATCTCCTCAGACAGCTCAAACAAACAGAGCTCAGCAGTTGGGAAGGCAGCAGCAAATTGCCTGTCTTGAGGCCACCTGCATGAACGCTCCCCTCAGCTCAGAAGATATGCTCCATCACTAGAACTTGCACAGGCTACTATTGCTCAAATTTGTGTCAGTACAGGTATGACCTGTAGATTAACTATCACATTTGTGAAAGCATCCTCACACTACCCACACTGAGCCTTCACCACCGCCAGTATTAGGGTCCAGAATTCCCTAACAAAGACATATGCTAGCAGTCATTCATATACATATGAAATCACATTTGTCATTAGTGACTTCCTTGTCAGTGCTCACAGCAGGTCTCCAGATGACTGCGGGTACTAAGCTTATTACTAAAGGAAACCAGGCACAGGATTACAGTTAAATGTATGAATATTGCCTACTTGAACTGATAAACAGTGCCCAAAAGCTGGAATCCAAGCACTTGTCCTACTCATTATAAGGATAGTAACAGACGTCAGTAGCTCAACTAGATGACTTATCCTTTCCTTTGAGTGTGTCAATGCAGTTGCACCATCAGACCAAAGGAAAGAATTTTTTACAGAAGTCCAGGCTTGTCCAAAGAGCTCAAGGCTTGCAGAGAAATCTTCTTAATACACAATCCTACCCTCTCACTGATGGAAGTCAGCTGTAACCTACACAGCCTTCTAGTTTCCATTATGCTCCAGTACTAAACATGTGCTCTCACAAAGTGATGAGCGCTAACAGATTCCAGTGCCAGAGCTGAGCATTATAACCTGAGCATCATCTGTTGTGCTACAGCATTGTTATCTGGTTCTCTGACAGCCAGGTAGGCAAAATTTTAAGGCTGTCTCCTTAAAACAAGGAGATATTTCTGCACTCCAAACTACAGCAAAGTTCCCTTTATGTGGCCATAAATTCAGTTTGAGTAATCTAAACTACATTGTAACTTGCAGAGTATTGGCAAAGCATTTTTTCTGCTAGACAGGACAAAAACCTTGCACATCAGACCTGGCAAAAGCACACAGATGAGGAGAAGGCAGAGGCAACGCAGCTTTCTTTGCACTTTCATAACACAATGATCCATGATCAACCTTGAGTATGAAGCCATCTCCTGGCCTCAGCTAAAAAGCCATACAACAGCAGTACTACTAAAAGAGCACCATGAAGCTGTCGCAGTCAAAGCTCTTCTGCTGTTGACAGGTAATAGATGCTGGTGTGGTAGCAATGATGCACTCACGGATCTTAAAGGCAAAAGGAAAACATCTGTTTCTTCCAGCCTTGAAACAGTCAGGTTCCAAAACAGGCATGTTAAAATACATAGAGCAGTATATCTGCAAGGACAACTAACAATAGGCAGTGCATGCAATGCAGTCAGTCTTCCACTCAGGTAAAAATCTTGCACTGAGAAGAAACTGTATGCTGAAAAAAAAGCAAATATAAAACCAAGCATGTATTTTTCTTTCCCCGTAGCAATTTTTTTCCACCAACCACAATATCAGTGTGAAGTTGCTCTTTGCTGGGACTCAGTAATGCAGAGCCTTGGTGCTCGGCACCAGCTCTCTCCAGTCAATCCATGTTGTGTATCATATCCCAAGCTGCTGCGCTTGGCAATAGCCACAGTGTTCTGCCCTGACTCAAACTGCATGCAGAGCTCCCTATTCAACCTCCCTCTTTCAGCTGCATCAAACCTGACATCCTCTCTTTCCCAAATAAGCTCTTCTACTGATAGTCTTGCTAACCAGCCCAGGACTCAGATGAAGAGAGTGGAAGTCTGCCCTTTACCCAAACTGGTGCTAGCACTGCTCCAGGAAAGTTTACTGTATCACACCCAAAAGTTGCAGATCTGACTCAAGCTGGGTGTTAGATGTATTTGCCTTGTTGTGAGATAAGGTATGACTGTAAGGACAAAAGGCTCCCCAGAGTTAAATGTCACTCTGCTCTGTCAGGACTATGAGCAGGAAGTCTAAGCACTGCCCTGCCACCCAAGGACATGGATGTTGGCAACATGTCTGATGCTGTGAGCTCCCCCCACCATGCAGAGCCCTCACCATGAAAATGGACTGGACCCGTTCTGCCCAACCCAGGCAGCATGGACCTGATGCGCCTGCAGGGATAGCCTGGTTCCACAAGGACATCAGCCAGCACCACAAAGCTGAGCCTCCCTCCATCAGGGTCACGATAAAGCGTGGGAAGAACTGTGCCAAGTTCATGGGCAAGGGCATGCAGCAGAAGTAGTTGTGGGAGCTCAAATTAAGGAGGGAAACAGTCAATTATACAAATGCTCTGCAGCTCAAAAAAGGCTGCCCTGCTGGCTGCTAGACTAATGTAGCTCTTTTTGACCTCCCAAACCAGATGTTACAGCTTAAGGGACCACTCTGCCCAGCTCTGTTTTCCTCTGAAATGCAACAGAAAGTTCCCAGAAGACTTCTTTTTTTTCTTTCTTGACCTAATCCCTGGAAGAGATCAGAGGTTCACCAGCTTCAGGAGGGACCGGACAGCAGGGCTGTCCTCACTGTAAATACCTTTCCTATTTATTCCTTTTCTACAGAACAATTCCTTGTTTTGCCAGTTTAACCAAAGACTGCAAAATGTGGTACAGACAAGTAGCAAGCAAACTCACATCTGAGGGACAAGCAAGCAGGGTGCCAGTACTCCCCATGGGAGCAATCTAGATTTTTAGTATCCTGATCCATTCTCCCCAATTCATATCAACAGGAAAAGATATGGCAAGGGCTTTTGGTAATTCTGCTGGCTTCAGGTTTGCTTTCGCTAGCTTTGCAGTAAGCAGAGGCATGGACTGCTGTATAAGTACTTTATCAGGTAGCTGCACTAAGCCAGGTAAAGCAGTATATTCATGTCTCCGCAAGAAGGCCAGCCCATATTCAGTTTCTCTGGACTGGCTTAACCCAGTTCTGTTACACAGTGCTGTGAGGATCTGCATTTCCCAGTCTTTTCACATGAAACATCAACTTCTTAATGTCTTCATTAAGATCAAAATCCACAGACTGTCTCCAGGTTCTCATGGTGAATAAATATAAATTATAAATTATAAATATACCTCTAAATATAAATATAAATATATGTTATGGTAAACTTTTGGTGGTTATCATTTTTGTTTTCCCCTCATTTTGTCTGCCTGCATGTGTGGGAACACACACATTTTTATTTATCTGCAGTCTTTCTGCAGATTGGTACTGGATGTGTTACAGACTATGGATAGATCATCCACATGATCGCAGTTTATAACACCACGTAGGCCATAAGATACAGACTCATAAGAGTCAAAGTGACTTGCCTACTGCAACAAAAAAAAAAGCAGTCAGCAGAGTCGGGAAGACAGCAATGAATAATTCGGGTAACCTTTCCTGCCTAGGTATGGGAGATGTGCCGCGTTTCTCCGCAGGCCTGGAGGTTTTGGTTTGGGGTTGTTAATTTTTGTGCAGAGCACGTACAGAAAGGGCAATACAGGCAAGTACTAAAAGCTTCTCTGTCTTTCATAAATCAGCAGGATACAGTATCCAGTTGTTTACTTAGCATAATTTTACACAGACTAGACTGGACAAGTCATGAAACACTGGGCACAAGAGCTGAGAAATGCTGCTATTAAAAAAGGCATGTGGAAAACTTTCCCAAGGGATGCCAAGCGTGTGTGTGGGAAGAGGTAGGAGGAAGAAGCAGAAGCATCAGGGGTTATAACTAACAGAAAAGAAGCGGTTGTGTTTTTCCCCCAAAATCAGTTACTAAATCTTTCAAAGAGAAAAGCATCGCTGGAAGGGAAACACAGGAGTGACACTGGAAACCAACTGTGCACCTGCACCAAAAGCCTCCAAAAGAGTTAAGCAGAGTCGAGCCGCCTTTTTAGAGTGTAATGCAAGTTAACAGCTTAGATGCAGGCAGATTTGCCAGGTAAGCTTTGCTAAGGTTTTAAATGTTCTTTATTTCACAAGAAAATGGATTCTTCTAACTAAACAGTGACTGCCAAATCTTGCAGTGTACTTGTGTTGCATCTGATAACATCGGTCACGGCCCAGCTGGTGTGCTACAGGGCTTGTCGTGGTTTAACCCATGTGCAGCCCACGACAGGGCTGCACACCAGCACAGCAAGGAGCTCGTGGGCAAGCGAGTGGAAGGGGTCAACACAGACTGAACACCGCCTTCTCCAAAACAATGCCCCAAAAGGAACAGAGACAATAAAAGAATTAAAGACAGACTACAGCAATCTCTCAAATGATGCCTCCCTCCCTAACATGCATGCAGCCTGAGCTTCACCCTACATATATGTACATCTCAGAGAATAATTTCTGAAGCATGTATACACTGACAGTTCATATTGTTCCCCTTTTACGGTCATTGGTCTCATTCCAACAACAGAATAGCTTCCAAATTGATGAGGACTCGTGGGGTTTTTATTTGTTCTATGCTCCAGTGAAAATTTTTTCACCCTACACGCTCTCCAGCTTCGCCCTCAGAAAGTGAAAATAGGCCCTACATATGCACCGTTCTGTAGGAAGACTTACAGATCTTTAGATCTTACAGATCCTTTAGTGCCTCTGCTTTAGTGCTGCAGATGTAAAGATCTATAAAGATCCACACAATCTTTTAAGCCTTTTCTTAATTTGTTTAGAGAGGAGGAAAGTGGAAGAGACAGGAAAGTTTTATGCACATCAACACCCCCCTAACGTTTCAGGCAGCAGTACTAACTAGTCATAATATATTCAGAGATCAAGCTGATATCTTCAGCCCACCTCCTCTTTTCTCATCCTTACCACCATTCTTTTCAAAATTAAAATCCGAAGAGAAAACCACAAGAAAAGCTGGGAAGGATGAACAGCATTTCCACAACACCATGTACGTTACAGAGCTGTCATGTTTCTTCCAACGTCTCTAGTCGGAGGTTATACCACCTTGTTCTCTTCACGCCAACCAAAACTTTTTCAGGAAAGCCATCACTCCGATTTTGACATCCCTCCCATGCGGGTGATCAAAGCTGTACAGCCCAGAACTGATGTAACCTCGCTGATCCTGAGCAACGTGCGAATTGCAGAACTGGGGCTTTGAAAACTGAAAATTTGGGGTGTGCCCACAGAGCGTGCCAACGCATTAAGCTTTCTAATTTGTCAAGCGTTTGGCAAAGCAAGTACTAGATCAGAGGTATCCCAGAAGAAAGTCTTGGATCTGTTCTCAGCGCAGGTTAGACAAAACGATCTGATAACCTTCCATGGCACCGCCTGTATTTAAGCAGAAAGGCATTAACACTGCCAATGACACATGCACAGAGGTAAAAATCACCCAGAGGTTCCATAGATGCTCAACAAAAAACAAACTAACAAAAAAAATCACAATTTCAATTTTATGGAAGTTTCCACTGAAGCCTCTTTCCCCATGGACACACACACAGTGTTATCACTGGCCTACAAGAGCAGTTCACCTAATTGTAGCTCCTGAAGCAGGTGGAGAAGGTATAACTGAGGCTGTGGCCCCTTCAGCATTTCTTTCGGGGCAATGCTGACGGTGGCAGTCACTGCCCTTTCTGTCCCACATGGTCTCTCTACCACCCATAAGCCTCCATCTCCAGGATGGAGATGCGCAGTCTGCCAGCAAAAGGAGGTCTTCATGACAGCATCCCTTGAGGAACTGATGATGAAACTTCATGACATGGACATCTCTGTCGGTAACGTCAATCTGAACTACTGCCCCTTCTCTGCCATGCCTGGCAACAGCTCTTTTCCAGTCTCACACCACCTTCTACATAGCGACGGCACAACTGTTTGCAATGTCATGTGCTACACTAGGTCAGCAAACCAATCCAGGTTATAAATAACCAGGGGAAAAAGAAGAGCAAGGGTATTTTAAACCTGGAACCACAGCCTGTTCACTGATCCAGGTCACCATCTGGTCCCAGGGCAGTTGTGTTGACACAAGTGTTGGGAAACAGGCAAGGAACCAGCAAGAAAGAGTGGACAGGAATATCCTATGGCCACATCTGCCACTGAAATGGTACATGCAATGGTATCACTCATGCCTGGTGTTAGGAACAGTATCATTCGTGCCTGGTGCTAAAAACTGGAGCTGACTTAACACGACTTGGAAGAATTTACACCACATTTTTAGCCTCCGCAGGCTCACTGCCTAGAAGCAAAACCACATGAGCTCCACTGGTAGGAACGACAACACTTTCAAGCTGCATGGGGCTAACATCTCCAAACTCCTCCCTCTGATTACCCTTTAGCCCCTGAAAAAGCATGAGCTTCTGAGACGAAAGTCAGGCAATGCCAATATACAACCAGCTTTTCAAAAACAGCCGAAAATTAAGAGTTTCAAAACATAAGCCATCTCCCACAACATGAGCTCAGCCATACTACAGACAGCATTTTTCAATTGTTTTCCTTTTGCTGTGCAACCTCTCCATTACAACTGTTTGTGATTAAGATAAGGTATTAAAAACAGAGGGCGTGTGCAGTACAGCCAATCTTATGGAAGAAGCCTTCACTGCGCACCATCCAGCAAGCTGCCCCGTGTAAAACCACTGCACAAATGGAAACATTTGCTGTGCAATGAACATTCACTGTGTGTCAACACACCTTCATTCTTCTCTGGTTTGCCTGCTTGTTAACTGCAGCAAAAGAGCACTGCCTCCTCATGAAGGCAGCCTTTGAAAATCTCCAGCTGAAAACTGATTTTTATCAGGCCATCTTACAAAGCAAGAATGTCTAGCTCTTGGCAGACACAACAGCTGAAGTTAGAGAGGGGCAATCACACTGCCCATCGATAACACGCAGATTCAGAGATACAACTGAAGTCCTACCAGTTGACCTAACCCTGCCTTCTTGTTTTCCTGCCTGTTTACCCAGTACTCCCCAGCCACTCACCTAGGAGCTTGTGTCCTTTTTGCAGCCATTTTTACTTGCTGGCACCTATGCACACACCGAACTATAACACATTTTGCAGTAGGAGTTTTGCTTAATGTAATGAGCTTGCCAAAGCCCTCCTGCCCTGTACAGTGCACATGCATTAACATAATTTTTCCCCTAATACCTATAAAAGATTGAAGAATTCAGAAAAATAAGATGCTTGGTTTGAAGAGGCACAACCTCTCTTCAGAAGTGTGGTATCAGTCAAGCGTTGCAGATATCACACAGGAGGATCCCATTTGATTTTGAATCTGAATCTGTTAATTTGTGGATGTAACTCCAGAAAACACGAATGGAATCAACAGGGAAAAACCCATGCTTTTCCTGATCTGTTTTGAAGACATAATTTAAACTGATTGCTTTCTGAACAGCATAAACTTCAAGACATCTAAGGATTCAAGTACAGGCATATATTTTTTATTTCTTTGGCTGGGTTAATTTCCCGTCTTTCCCATCTAAAGCTCCACAGTAAATCCCCCGGGTCAGTTACAACTACTACTTTACACTGCTGAATTCTGCCAGCAATCTGCTCATCATTCCTGCAGATGTTTCTGCTTTCAGACTTCTTGGAACTTTATTGGACCCACTCCTTTGAATAAATATATACCCTTTGTAGGCTGCAAATGTAGCAGTGAAACTACCGTCCTCTACATCAAGCAGCCTCCTCACCTTTTTTGGTACAAACAAGATGCTACATTAAAGAGAAAAAGGTAGGAAGTGGGGAATCTGACTTTTTTCCCCTCTTCTGAGAAGTGTCTGTAAAGGGAGTGCTATGTCTGCTCGTATGTCCTGGGACCAGCCAAAGCAATCTGTGAAGAAGGCCAGAGGGCCCTGAACAGAAATCTCATAAAGGGCAGATGGGCTGGAGAGGTCAGGTTCTGCAAACAGAAAGCAAACGTCCATGTGCAAGGACTATGCCCTTCAAAATAAACACGAGGTAAGCCATATGCCATCTCTTATTATTAAATTTTACCCATATTGTTAATAAAGTAGATTGTTCTTGTGCTCACCTCCGTAACGTCCATGACTTTGATGGCTGCCAGCTGACCTGTCTTGACATGTCGACCCTGAATAAGAGAGAGAAAAGTCAGTGCCAGCATCTCACCCATCCCTTCAGCATACAGAGAGCAAAACATTCAGACAACAGGTCCAGGCACTGGGTTTTGCCCAGCTGCACTGGACCCTCCTGATATTTCGTATGAAAAACAACACTCTGGAAGGATTAAAAAAAGGGGCTTTTAAATGTTCTTATACAAATCTTAGAACCCATTTCTTTTTCTCCACATTAAAAGGATGATTACCAAGATTAAGTACAGAGAGATTACATTCACATCTTCCCTTCTGTTTACTTTAGCAAAGCACACAGTCGGTAATGATAGTTTATTAACATGCTAGAATAGTTAAACTCGCCATATTGCATCTTTTATTTCCATGCACCAGCACCTAGTACCTGGGTGACATATTACTAGGTAAATTCAAGCATGCTTAGGCGGTTGCAAAAAGGACATTTCTTTTTGTTTTGGTCTTCACTAGTGAAAGAAAATGAGTTTTCTTCAAGTGATGCATCAGACCTGCAATAGCTCTCTTCGCCTGTCTTACAATAGCTAGACAAGAACAAGACGTTGTCTCCCTTCAGCTACGCCACCATAAGGGTACGGTTTCTCAGTACAGCTGGAGCTGAATTAATAGATCACAGCTCCTGCAGCAGGGAGCTCCAACCCTTCCTTCCCCTGCCTCCCTCCAGCCTCCTGTCACATATTTCTCCTGGGAGCACTGAGCTCCTTCTGGCACTCATCAGATCATATGATAAGCTGATTGAGATCACTGAAATGGTAGAAAGTTAACACAGAAAAAGCAAACTGCAGGGTGGGGCGGGGGACTGCAGATCAGGAAATTAAACTGGTTTGCTCTGCAGTCAGCGCAGAGCCAGAGCTGGCAGGAGGTGGACTGCACGGCTGGGAGGCAGGCAGCACCACGGGCCCCTCCAGCTCCAGCCATGGTTGGGCTCTAACTGGCCTCAGCTGACTCTGACAAAACCCTTTCTTTCTCCAGTATATTTTTACACAAGGTGGGGCCATACCAATTAGCTGTGCTGTATTTTTATTCCAAACACGCACTCAGAAATGGCCCTAGGATTGGTGTTATCCTGCTCTCCACATAACACCCAGCAGGCTGCCCTGAGACCTCCAGACAAACAGCCTGGTCTCGCAACGCCTTTCCAAAGCATCGTCCTCAAAGGCTCCTCTCTGAATCAGTCATGCTTGCCAGGAAGAGGTGTGCCCACTACACTTCTTCACTTTTATCACAAATAATGATAAAAACCACAACAAAACACTGCATTAAAGTCACAGTTCCTTTACCTTTCTTCTCACCAATTTTTAAGTTTCCTAGGCAGAAACATATACATAGCACCCAGTATAGCTGATGGACATCAACAGTGTATTTTTTCTTGGACTGAATGCTTTATCTCTTTACAGATTCTTTCAAGACTGGCACCCCAGAACTGAAGCAACACAAACCACCAGCCTCTTTGGAGAAATCCTAACCCTCCATGAAGCCAATGGCCAGGCATACTGCTGGTGCAGTAGAGAGGATGGAATACTGCAGAATTCACAGCCTCCGCTTTCTTTCACAACTCTCATTGCGCTTCTCTCTCCCCTTATTAACCAATCCACATGCTTTCTATAAATAAATCACTGTACTCAGGCTTCTGCCGGCTCTGTAAACTCCCTTTATTGCATGCATTTCTTTTTACAGCTTGGTCTCAAGCTGGTTTCGATTCTAAAACAAAGTTAGGGTCGTAACGTGTACAGTAGCCAAGACTGACCTCACCTTGACCTTACTACTTCTTGAACCAAAGCCTTCCAGCAAGCCCAGGAGAGATGCAGCTCCAATTTCCCACCCTGGACCTCTGCCTAATGACAAAAGCCTGCGGTCTTCTTCTCAGGATTTAACATCCCACCAAGGGCAGAGGGGGAAATGTTTTACACCGAGGTGGAAGAACACCTTCTCTCAGCACTGCTCCTATTATCCACAGCCCTGTGGAAGGAAGTAAAGGGCCCAAGGAGATGGGGAAGCACAGTCTGAGGTACAAGAGGAATATGCTAAAGATAAGAGAGGAACAAGGACATCTCAGAGGAAAAAAGATCACAACACTAATGAGGAAGAACACTGAGGAAGAAGAAACATTTAAGAAAACAGTGAAATATGGTTCACCATTAATTCTGCAGCAAAGGAGGGGTGTCAAAACGGTGACAGAACATACGCCTATCAGAGAAAGGGACACAGAGAATGAAGCAGCAAGACATCCACAGGATACCACATATCTTATGGAGAGTTTGCTCTATTTGTCTTTTTAAATCTACAAACTACTGGTGGGCTTGTTATTTCCAGAAAGAAGCCTCAAGCTTTCCAGGGCTCAGCTTCACAGCTATTCTCAAGACGATGTTCCTCCCCGTGAGACTGGCCCACTCAGGATGACTAACATGCACCAGCCCAACCATCCTTCCCCTGCAGCTTTATGAGATCCTGCTGGTCCCTCCACTAGACCCTATGAGAACCTGGGCCATGACAGCTACAGCACAGCGCAGCGATTGCTCATGTTTCACTTTGCTTTTTCTGCAGCAGGGATGGGAAAAGCTTCTCCATAACACTCCTAAGGGACTGGAAAGCAAGGGAACTGCAGACTGTGGGAAGTGTGGGCTGCTCAGTATCCCAGGCCAAATTTAAACCCTGGTCATTTCAGAATATTGTTTAAAATTACTCCAAATACCCTTTTCATAATGTATGGAGCATTCATACTCTAAGCATCTACAACACATATGTGGGGGGTTGCATGACATTGATTTATATGAGAGAAGTAAGAGGACATTCTGAAGCCACACTCTTTTCATCAAAAACATTTTTAGAGGGAGGGAGAAAGCAAACATCACAAGCACAACATGTAAGCATGAGCAGAGATTTTTTGTTTATCTGCTTAACAGCTCAAGAACAGACTTGTCAAACTATTAGCATGCTGCTGTGATTTTGCTTGCAACATGAAATGGCTAAGCATTCCCATTTCAGAAACTGATCTTCAGATTTTCATAGCCAGCTTTCGCCTTGGAAAATTCTGCCTGCATTAAAAACAGTAACAAAATCACAAAGCGGCTCAATGCAACAAAGGAGCTACGGGAGTTGTAGATAGGAGAAACCTTCTGAACTCAGCCTCCTGGGATAAAAATTTATTCAAGTCCAACACCCAGGACACTTCATAAATGTGGTAACCATCAAGGCCCCATCCAGACACCATCTCAGCAACACCACTGGCCAACACTCCAGCAGGACAGCATTTTTCTTGCAGAATGAAGCCTCTGCTTTAGCACTGTCTGGAGTTGCGGCCCCTTGGGGTGTCCCGGGCTCACCCATCCCCAGGGCACAGCAGAGATTCTTGCTGCTGTGTTTCTGGCAATTACCACTGGAGTATCTGAACAATGTCACCACCAGATTGCAAAACACGACCCATGCTAACTGAAAACAGCAGCTTCTTAAAATACTGCTAGATACCAAATACCAGAGGCTGGGGATCACAGGGTAAGTGTCCCCTGGCCAGAAAGTTAAATGTGGATATGAAATATTCAATGAAGTTGAGAGCAACCTAGAAGCATCTCGTTAAGCTTAAGATGACTGTTTCCAGAGCCAATGGACTGAGGAGGCTCCAGAGGTTGTGCTGCATAGTAACAGCAACAAGTAGTAAAGGTTATGTCACCCAGAGAGCGACAGTCTGCCCTTTACCAAGTCTCAGGGTAGGGGCAACAACAAACCACTGCTACTGTCACCTAAGTCTGGCTCCCACCACCATGAAAAAGAGCTAACACGTTCCCTTCATTTAGACCATGTTAAGATTCTATCAGTAAGATTTCCAAACTACTTGTAATTTCTTTTGCATCCTCCCTGCCTTTCTTTCCCTCTTTTCATTAATCTAGTCATATTAAAGCATTTGATAATTCTCCTAAGGAAGCAACATAATATATAAGACTGCTACTGCAACATTCTATTTTTAAATGGCCTGTTGGGATGAGCATGTCAACGTAGATGAGCCTGCTGACCCCAAATCTTGTCCTGTTTCTTCTCATGAGGATGACAGAAAGTTCATGTACATACGGAGTGGTTTAAAATACAGCTATTCTCATCAACACAGCAACACCACAGCATTTAACTGGCTCTTAAACTGAATGCACTACTTAAGCATATTCCCAGTCATGTCTGATAGCAAGATGCTGTTTATTTCTCATCTCAGTGGGCTTTAAGCATGTTGAAAAGCAGAGGGACAAGGGGAATCCTTGGTAGACTGCCAAGATCTGCAGAACATTATAGATTTCAAACCTACCCACGCTCTCCAAGTCAGTTAATACACCTACTTCTCGCCTCTTTCTTTCTCTGCACACGTTATTACCGTAAAATTTTTGCTTTGGAAAGGTTCAAAGGCAAGCAGTGTTACATGCTGTTTTTCACAGTGGTTTTTTCCCCCCTAAGATGCCTTAATGTTATCAAAGAACTATGCAAATTAAGTGCAAAAGAAATCCTATCAGCTCATTTACCTCCTACCCCCGATTACCCAAGATATGTATTCCACAGTAATGTAGTTCTCCTACCAGCACAGTTTCCGGCCTGTGTATTAACGTGTCTTTTGGGGGACTCTTCCTGGAAGCTTGCTATCCACCTAAATGCCATGGAAGCAGAACATGGGGCAACATCACACATTAAGGAAGGAAAGCAGCTTGTATGACTCATGGGCTTGCAAGCTCGGATTATCCGGTGCACTGTACACAATTAAGTCTTTGGAAAAATTCTCTAACCTCCCAAAATCCTATGCTGACAGTTGTAGAAGGAAGAGCAACTAAGTCGAAAAAATAATCTACAAAGTCCCATTTCAGTTTCTACAACATACAAAGAAGCAGCAGGCTTGCCACATTTAAATATTTAAACATGCTATGGCGTGAAAACTCACCATGGTGAGTACAGCACTTAGTAGTGCTGTACAGTGCCCCATGCCAAAATTAACTTCTCAGTTTCCATCTTATTTAGTTGACTCTAAACTCTTACGAGCCTAAGGCAATAGGCCATGGAGCAATACTCTGCTATTAAGTTGCACACACCAGTGCAACAAACGATACCTTATTATTCCAATGCATGTTTACCATCAGCTCTTTTTGTCACTCGCCAACACAGAAAGCTGCAGACCAACCAACTTTGCACTGTGAACACTTGGACTCTACAAGACATTTCTTCCAACTCCCCAGAAACAGTAGGTCTACCCTATGAAAAACAGGAGTAGCACTTGTGGAGGAAACAGAAGATGCCTTTTTGACAGGCAAAAAGACAGACTGGCACAAAGTGAGAGCAACCTCCCCAGTTAAAAACAAAATTTATATTTTAGACATTTTTACCTAGTTGCATTTGTAGCCAAAATAATGCTGCTCCCACTGGTAACAGCGTTCTGTAAGCTAAATCATAGGCTCCAGTGATGGAGATAAATTTGTAAAAAGGGATAATGTTCATCTGGCATGGAAGCTCCTTCTGGAATAAAAATCAGCAAAAAACCTCAGAACAAAAGCCTAGCAAATCACCACAGAAACACATGAGAAGAAAAAAAGGTCAACATTAATGTTCTTTCTTCCTGTTAGATGATTTCTAAACCCAAACCAACCAGAAGCTATTAAAGACTCCCACTGTTTAAGACAAAGGACAGGATTCTGTGTTTTCCCTCTGTCTAACTCTTGACATCAAATGCCTGGAAAGCAGAACAGAAAACAACGTACTCTCTTATCCTGCTTTAGATATCCACAAGCTCACTAGCTGTCTATTGAAGAAATAATAATGACAATTTATTCATGCATAGTACTGCATTCTGTAAAGTATGAAAGACGCAGTTATTATCAGTCCTGTACTTCCAGGAACAGAGTGAAAAGATGTTACCCACTAGTAAGAACAAAGAGTTCCATGCACTGATTTTTTTACTTCAATTGCTAGTTTTGTGGTAGCCTTCCCACTCCGAAAGATGCTGGCTATACATTATCAGAGGTGTTTCCTTCTCTCAAAGAGCTCATTGCCTAAATAGGAAAAAGGAAAGGAAGAGAAGTAAAAAAAAAAAAAGGATGGGGGGGAAAACCATGGCAGAAAGCCACAACCAAAGTTCCCCAGGATCGCAACAGGTCAATGACAGAACTCAAGAGTGAGGAGGCATCTCTGCCAACTCCCAGCACCCTGACCAGCAGTCCACCTCACCCCACCAATTAGCAGATGTTTTTGACTAACGGGAGAGGACAGGAAGAGAACTGCAATGGCACACAGGTCTGCCCCTCCATCAGACACCCTAGCCATCAAGCTAGGCTCATGCATCAAGCTTTGTTGCTCTGCAAGCAGCCGTCAAGAGCTTCCTGCCCCAGATTCAATGCTGTTCCTACAAGGACACTCAGGCCAACCGGCTTGAGTCCCCAGCCTGGAACACACCCTCTTCAAGACCCATCCTTTCAGCCACCACCAGGCTATGTGCACATTTAGTGATTTTTACTAAACACATAGTCACTCATTTTCTTTTATAAAAGAGTCCCGATCCTGAGCTCTCTCCAAGAGGAGAAGGGCCTCTTAACCTTATTATTGCTTTTTTCTGCTTTTAAACATACATACAAAATTTAGTTGGGACACTACGAAAAGACACCAAAAAAACCCAAACTAAAACAAAAATAAAAGAATAAAACCAGAGCAGAGGCACACCTCCCATGTGGACACAGCTGGCTCAGACTAAATTGGGCTGCCTCTGTACACATCAGCTAAAATCTGCTGTGTCCAGCTCTCATTCAAATCAGTTCTTCACCCTACCATAATGGCTTTACCAGTCACTAAATCCACTCCTCCTGACACTGATTTGTCTCTTTGGACCTCCAGCAGTGGTCTCTTATGCAGAAACATTTCTTTCTGGCAACTATAAACAAAAACAAGCCAGATGGAGAACATGAAGAGAAGAATTTAGACCAAAATGATTAAACATATACTTACGGATATAAAATGACTACAGATATAGGTGACTTTTTACTGTACACCTCAGAAGCCACTTTCGTCACCAAACACCCTCTGTTGGATCTCGGCCACCAACTGAATGAGAGGCAGGTCTGGCTTGGTGGCACAGCCATAGCGAGTCCTGGTATTTATCAGGTTGCAAGGGACACCAAGCTACCACCACAACCACACAGTGCCACTTCAGATGCTTCTACCTTGGACCAAGCATGGTCCAAACTGACCTGCCATGGATGATAAGGGCTTTGAAACAACACATGTGCCTCCTTAGCTGGGAGAGACAGCAGATAAAGGGCAGAGTCTCACGATCGCTTCGCCAGAGTGACACTGAAATAAACCTGGATAAAAGAAGCTCAATGCTGCTTCTCTGTTTGTTTGCTTTTTAAATGAATTCATACTGACATTTAACTCATCACCCCTGGATGTGCAAATCTGAGCTCTCTGACCAAAAGGAGCAATTTAGACCTTGTGGCCAAGGCCCTTTGCAAACCCAGGCAAGCCTGGACCCATTTCACTCAGGTCACCACCAACAAGCTGCTGAGAAACCACCTAAATGTTTTCTGAAAGAGGAGAGTTTTTTCCTGGCAAATTTAAGTATTTAAGCATTGGGGATACAGAAGTGCCACAAAAGACATACTTCTCTTTGGGGAAAATAAAATCAAAACCATAGTTAGTCCCTGCCTCTCCATACACAAATGCTGTTGTAAGCAGCCTGCACTCTCCTGGAAGACACTGTCAAGAGGTTATACACCACAAGAGAAGGAAAACAGAGCCCACACACACCCTACCAGTCTTGTTGCATTCGATCTACTGCCAAAAAGCACAGCTCTGAAAGACAGGCAATATCCACCCCAAGGTAGCAAGGGAACAGTACCCATCACCAGGTGGCATCCAGCAGGTACAGACGTCATGCATTTAGGTACACTGCTTCAGGGACCTGGCTGCCCTAAGCAGCATCCCGAAATGTCCACCAGTCTCCCAGAGTGCACCAGGAGGGGTATTACATAGAAATCAACAACTTCTTTAATTTCAAGTACACTAAACCGACGGGGGAACTAACCTTATTGTAAATGCAAAACACCTGGTGGGAGGGGAAGGGGAATGGGAGAAAAATTGGCTCCACTGCTTTTATTTCCCTTTTTTACATGTTTTGGGTTTTGCTGTTGTTGATTCAACCCACTGGACAAGGAAGAGCCCAACACACACACTACTGCATTCAGCTGATCCCACCAAGACAGTCTCGCCTTTTGTCTAGCTGCGCCATGAGACACTAACAAACCTACTGTGTGGGAAGGACCTGAAGCTATCATTGGACTGCTTCATGTTAATGAGGGGCAAAGGGAAGGAGAGCTATCTTCATCTGTACACCATTCCACCAGAACAACACAGGGAAGGCAGGCTGTGCAAGGAGTTTTATTTCAACATGGTTAAAAGTGAAGATTTCACATCCACAACCTTTAAAGTATTACAGAACATTGGGAGTAAAGAAAAGTTAAAGAAGTGTTAAATATACATTTTATATATGTGTGTGTATATATAAAAATATATAAATTCCAGTCCAACTGTCAGTACTCCTCCAGTGCTACAACATGCAACAAAGAAGGGCTGGAACAGTGTGGTTTATGGCTTTCTGCTTTTCCTGCTGAGGGCAGACACTGATTGACAGCCTCTTTCCTTACAAACATGAGCAGTGCTGCTTCCAGTTAGTCACATCTTCTCGCCATTATGGACTAGGGAGCTATAATTTACAAGGAGGCAACTGCTGAAGATATGCTGAGAGGGTGCTACAAGAGGAGGCACTCTTACAAAGAATGGGGACCATGTTTTATGCTGTGACCCATCTGTAAGAGCAAATTAAGAAATAGTTTACCAACTTGCTTGCAAGATGCAAAACACACATTTAGCCTGGAGTTGTGTGTATTTTTATTAAACAAGGGCTTGCACCAGGAGACTCTTTCCAACATTTTTATCTTCTGATACCCTGCCAAGTACATCTGTGATTCTAAAGAAAGAAAAACCCACCTTGTCCTTGAGAAACTGGCACGTGGCCAGCGAGTGATCCGTAAACAGCTTTGTGTCCACACAAAACTATTTTCAAATGCTCAGGCGGTATTTTCAGACCTCAAACTATTTCTGCTTCGTCAGCACAGGAGCCTGACTCAGAAATCCAAGCCTGTACTAACAACCCTTTCTGTCCCACAGTCGCAGCAACAAAACCCCAACCTCAGAGGTCGCTGGGCCCTTTGTTTTTTTACTTAGCAGAAAAAGGTCCAAGCTGAACACAGTTGCCTCTCAGTTGCTTCCTGGGTAGTATTTAAGCTGTGCTTCCAAAGCCTGCAGCCAACGTGTTTATTATATGAAAGGGCCACACGACAGAAAAGCCATTATGCAACGTACTCGACTCGCAGGTTAATCCAGGGAGAAGGACGGCATTCATTAAGGAAATGGAGCCTGTGCGTTCTCTGATTATTACTTTTTACCAAGTACTCAAGAACACACCAAGTGCCTCGCAAAAGCCAGTCAAAACACGTTCACCAGTCTTAAATAACACACCACGGGCTTTCATAGACCTAGCTGTGGCAAACAAAAAAGGAAAGAAATTCCTTTGGAGGACCTGCAAAGCAGGCCCAAGGTGCTGCTGCCATTGCTGCCGGTCCCCACCTGCCCTGCTGTGTGCTCACTGTACAGATATAATGTAGATTAAGCAAAAGTTATTTTGGTGCAAAGGATCTGTCAGGTATCTTTCTACAGGAAGAGTCATCAGGTCAATACCTGGCTACGAGCCTGGTGTCGCCAGCAGAATTCTGAGGTTCTGATCATGGGTCAATTTGCACAACACCAGGCCTGATGGTGATGGTGAAGGATGGGGTACACCTACCTCAAAGGGTGGACATGATCGTTAAACAAGAGTTTGCAGGGCCCACAGAAACAGCTTTAAACTGGATTTGAAGGAGGAAAGGGATAAAAACAGGCTCACTAGAGATAAGCCTGGGGGCACCACACCAATGTTTAAGGGACAATGTGCTAGCGAGGTCCTTTGGACTGCTGTCTCCATGGAGGTAGGGGATGGAGAGCCATGTGACAGCAAAGACACAAGGGTTATTGATGTGTCAGAAACCACGGAAGCACCCGAGAACAGTCACATGGGAATTACAGTTTTCTCGCACCAACTGAAGTACATCTAAACCAATGCACACAGCATAGACAACAAACAGGAGGAGCTGGAAGTCATTGTGCAGCTGGGGAAAACTAGGGCTTAGATGCCATCGCAGAAACATGGCAGGATAACTTGTACAGCTGGAGTGCTGCAATGAATGGCTATGAACTCTTCAGACGGGACAGGCAAGGAGGGAGAGGCAGTGAGGTAGCCATGTACGGTAGGGACTATTTTGATTGTCTAGAGCTTAATGATGGTGATGACAGGATTGAGTGTTTGTAGGTAAGAATCAGAGGGAAGGCCAGTAAGACAGACATCATGGTGGGAATCTGTTACAGACCACCCAACCAGGATGAAGAGGCAGATGAAATATTCCATGACCAGTTAGGAGAAGTCCCTTGTTCTTATGGGGCGACTTCTGGAAACAGAACACAGCAGATGGGAAACAGTCCAGGAGGCTCCTGGAGTGTGTGTAAGGTAACTCCCTGACGCAGCTGGTGTGGGAGCCAACTAGGGAAGGCACCCACTGGACCCGCTGTTTGTGAACTGAGAAGCACCTGTGGATGTTGCAAAGACTGGAGGCCATCTTGGGCATGGAGATCACAAAATGATAAAGAGTTCTTGGAGACAAGAGGGTCAGCAGAACTGCTGCCTTGGGCTTCCAGAGGGCAGCCTTTGGCCTGTTGAAGATCCTGGTTGACAGAGTCCTTTGGGAAGCAGTCCTGAAGGGCAGAGGAGTCCAGGACAGCCGGACATTCAAGAAGGAAATCTCAAAGGCACAGAAGCAGGCTGTCACTGTCCTCATGTGCAGAAAGATGAGCCAGTGGGGAAGACTGGTCTGGCTGAACAGAGAGCTGGGGCTGGAACTCAGGGAAAAAAGAGTTATGACCATTGGAAGAAGGGGCATTGAGCTGACGGAGCAGGTCCAGAAAAAGGCAACAAAGCTGGTGAAGGGCCTAAGGCACAAGCCCTGTGAGGAACGGCTGGGGGAACTGGGGCTGTTCAGTCCGGAGAAGAGAATCCCCAGGGGGGCCTTGGGGTGCACCACAAGAGGTTTAGGTTGGATATTAGGAAAGATTTCTTCACAGAGAGGGTAATCAGGCATTGGAACAGGCTGCCCAAGGAAGTGGTGGAAAAACTGTTCCTGAAGGTATTTAAAAGACCTGTAGATGTACTTAGGGACATGGTTTGGTGGTGGACTTGGCAGTGCTAGGTTAATGGTTGACTCAGTGATCTTAAAGGTCTTTTCCAGCCTTAACAATTCTCTTGATTCTATGATCTCAGTCCCCAGTACACATCCTCTGTAACTGTAGGTAGGGTATACACTGTGGACTTTTTTTTAGGTTTTCTACTAACAACTGCACTTGGGGAAAACAAAACAAAACCCCACACTATTTTCTCATGACACTACACAAAAGTATTGTTATCCTGCTTATGGTCCAACACCAGTTATTCCTGCAGACCACAAGTCACGACTCTGGAGCACAACTGCCATTAGACGTAATATAAAAATTGTTAGTTGGAAAGGCCAAGCTTTTGGTTGTAAATCATTCAGCAAACTGGAACAAATAAGACAACTTAGTATGCTCCAGGACTGCAGAAAATGAGCAAGGACCAAAATTCAGCTTTGGAGGACCACTAATAGGTTTTGTAACCACTTACAGCCAGGCAGCTAATCACAGCATCACCATCTATGAAACCTCCCCAACACTGCACAGCTTCCCAGACAGCAAAGGGGAAGAAATAAGGGGGTGGTAAAGTGCTTCAACCCCAGACAATCTCACAGTACAAGCAGCAAGGCATCCCTTTGGCCCTGCAAGCATTATGGCAGCCATGCAGACATGGAGGAAAGAGGCTGCAGCATATGGTATGAGCCTGGACAGGGTACTGTCTCACTGAGGGCAGATGCACAACATAAAGGAAGCAGGCAATAGGCCAGCCCTGCCAATGACTACAGGAGGCTGACCATCTCCTGGCCTATCAGCTCATCTCCCCTAAATACAGACATGGAAATGAGAGCCTGTAAACACTTTGGACTGAAGTCCCAGCCCCTGGCAAACCAAAAAAGCAATCATTCAGCCCAAGCTCAGGAGTGTCCTACACACCCAAAGTTTCCGTCCTTGGCTGGGTGGTTTCCAAAGAGGCAGTTGTGAAAGATCCCATGTATCTGCCCATACTCTGGTGTATCCAAGAGCAGACACTGCTGACTGTGAGGGATGCACCCAGCCACATCTGGATGGCAGCACAGCTGGAGCAAGCACACCGCCTCCTGCTGCCTGGGTCTGCAAAATAACTGGTTGCCTCAGCTGCTGTGGCTCAGAGACGGACCCAGGTGGGGAACTACTCAGAAACCCCAGTGAAAGGGAAGTTTCTGGCCAAGGATTCACAAATGAAAACACTTAATTCCACACAGAATTTAAACTTCAAAATTTGTAGTCTGCAAACACAGATATACATAATGTTAAAGCTGTACCCAAATTTAATCTCTTACCACCCTTTTCCACTACTTCCAACCTTACTAAGAGGAGTGGAGAGGGTAGCTGTACACAAATTTTTAAAGAAGTAGAGACCTTATACCTGTTTTAAGGTATTTTCTCAGTCACACTTTCCTAGGATGTATGCAAGCCTATCTACAGAGGAAAGTTTGAGCAATGCTGCCTCAGAAGCTACCTACCACTTACACAAATCACTGTTTGAATCTGGAAAACAGTCGCATTCAACACAATCAGGTACTCTGACCAAACGCTACAGCCATGACCTAAATACATTATGTGGTATGGTGGTGCAGAACAACAGTTCCCAGAATTAAGCAATCTTCCAATTAAGCGTCATGCACTGAAAACAAAATTAAATCAGCTGTGATGCTCCACATCAGGGAAAGAAAACAAAATCCTTTCCACCAGTCTGAATGCTGTATCACCAGCAGGACTGGACTTCCGAGATGCTGGGGAGGGGTCTGCATACGCAGCTGTGCCTGTCCCAAATTACAGCACTCTGAGGAGAGCTAAAACAAAGTAATTATTTTTTAAATTGTAATAAAACTGGATTTCTGAAAGTCCCAACGCTTTTAAAGTTTGCCTTTTAAATTTACAACCACTTGTCTAATTACTGAAAGAGCATTACAGTTTCTTATAATCATGTGTCTGCACTGAAAACATCAAGATAGTACGCTGGAATTGATTGCTCAATTACACAATGCACAGCTATCGCAACTGCTGTCGAAGTAGAATTCATAACAAGTCCAAGGGCTTGTCTTTCAAAACACGAGCAAGAGTAATGCTTAACACTTGATGCAATTTCACTGAACCAATGGATCACCAGGAGAAGCACATGCAAGACAAGATTTAGCGCAACGTGCTGGCAATTATGGGCCATGTTTCAAGACACGCACAAGCACAGATTCGTATTTATGCCAAGTGTGAGGCAGCCCCATCAAATACATGACTGAACTAAGGGCTGGCTATGGCACCATGCTCTAAACCTGAGCACTAATAACCACTCCACCACACATATCACCTACCCTGGGTGACAAAACCCTAACAGAAGTCAGAATCCCATCCCAGCCACCAGCCCAGTAGGCAACGGTTCTTCATCACCCAGGGCAGCTACCCACATTCAGAAAGGACAGTCAAGGGCGGCCATCAAAGTGCAGCCCCAGCATTGGCAACAGTGTGCTGAAATGCTGCTCCACTATCACCAAAGGTGAACACCACACAGACACACATGCATATACCTCAAAAACCATTTTCTATTGGCACTCACCTCTGCCTATAGCAGGGAGGCAGGTCCCTACGCCTGGCTCTTTCCACGGGAAGCTGAGCGCTTTCTGATCCTCCCAAAGGTACCACTGCAGCTATAGCCAGCCTGATGGAGGGCAATCAGATCCTTATAGAAACACAGGTCTGTCCCAAAGGTCTTATTCTACAGGGCCTGGGCAAATGCTTTAGTCAAAACCAAGTGAAAACCACAGGCTTCTTGTGCTTCTCTTCTTGTCTAGCTACAGCACATCTCAAACAGAGATGCCTGGAAAGAAAATAAACAAAACTAGGCTCAAAGCCTCCAATGAATTTCATCTGAAACATCAAGAAAACCCCAAAAGCTTAACTTGGTGTTGCACTGGGCTTGACTTCAAATGCACACAAGAATTCAAAGCCGGAAGTGTGAAAGATGACCAGTACAGGAGAAAGAAGGGAAGGAGTTCATACCTGCCACCAGTGGAAAGCTACAGGAGCTTACTTTTCTGACTTTTGCCACAAACCTTCTGTGCAACCAAGAAAGAAGCAGAGCTAAGAGGATCAGAGTTTAAATCATCCAAGATCTGGAAAATTAAAACTGAGGAGCTGTAACATCCAAAGTTTCTGCAGAAGAACAGAGCAAAGGTTCCTCAGTATGTAACTCAGTGGTTGGGGAAGAGCAAACAAGCAAATGCAGGTTACTGGCAGCACTCCATTTTAGCAAAATTAGCAAGTACCTGATTTTATTTTAATTGATCTTGATGACTCTGCTTTTTAATTTTTTAACTACTGCTCACAAGCCATCCTCTGTCCACACTGAAGAATGGATAATGCACAGCTTCCATTTAGTCTGTTCATTGCTTTAAGAATTTCAGGAGACACTATTCCAGAGCAAAAGGAAAAAAAAAAAAAAAAAAACAACCAACTTTCTCCATTAATAATTATCCATGAATAAGCCTGTAGCCAAGAGAGATTTAATCTACTTAATTATACTGTTTGCTACTTGCATTTATGGTTAGCATTGAAATCAGTGGGTGAAATTCAACAAGAAGTGGCAAGCGAGAAAAAGTGAGAGAACCAGTCAAGTTGACTACTTCGTCTCGCTAAAAGCAATTGGAAATTATCAGGAAATCCTACTAGTGTGAATTCAAAGTAGATCACCCCAGCCTTTAGGTCTTTGTTTTCATGTTCATTGCAGGCAGTTCATTTGTTTTACTTTTACAACTCCCATGAATGTGTCACACACTCAATGATAAGTACACACTTACTAATGACAAGCTTTAGGTCTGCCTAGAGACAGAAATCATTCAAAGCATGGGCGAGTCTGTGCCAGTATGATCCAAGCAAACAAAAGTAGAAGATACACGATATGCTTAAATCAAGTCTGATTTCTTCAAGGAAATCCACTTAAAAAGGAGGGCCCTGGGGCTACATTTCTCCAGGCTGCCCTATGGAAGAGACCCAAGAGCAGAGAGAGAGCCCCAGTGAGGGACCAGGATGGTCTGCATGTCCAGCTTGGCACAGCCACCCTGGGGAACCATGCCATGCTACAGCTTTAGCAGAGCCCTGGGAGACAGGAGTTAACAACTCCAAACAAATAAGAGTATTTTTACTGTATGGCTCAATGGCGAGGGAGCAGAAGATATGGCATGTAGGTGCAAGTACAGCCTTATCTTTCATCTCTTCCTCCTCATCAGATCTTCAGCCCTCCCAGGGATGACGATTCCATTCATCTCAAAGAACAGGTTCTCAAAGGGAGAATACCTAATAAATTCAAGTATTGTTAGGATTTAATTTCCCCCAGGTAGAATCACCTCATGAATGACGAGCAAAGCCTTTCTTTCTTCAATCAAGATTACTTGATATTGGATCACCTATGACACACGTGGCAATGCCCAGGCAAAAGAGACAAGCAATCAAAAATCAGCTGGGGGTAAGGGGGACAGGACAGGAACAGAACAACAATAGAGCTTCTTTCCTAACATCTCCGATTGCTTTACACATCCAAACTCAGGCAAAGAAACCTGTCTCATGGATATACCATGACATAAAGAGGTGGCATCCACTCCAGACAGCTGGAAGAAAGAGGAAAAGTAAGGGGAAGGAAGAGAAAGGGGCTGCTTCCAGCACCAGTAGCCTTGCAAGGGATCCCGGCCTACCCATTACTAGGAAGACAACTCATGACGGCAAGCCATTAGAGCAGACAAGCCCAGGAAACAAGTGTGCACACAAGAGATTATAAAGATGAGGGAATTCCAGCATTTAGTAATCCCAGTTACCACCACTGCAACCTGCCCCTGTGCTCTTCACACAGGAGTTTTCCTTCAGAGCGCCAAATTTCATTCCTAAAGGAAAAAAAAAAAATCCCTGAACAGTGTCCGTGATTTATTGCCAATACAAGATTAAGAGACTTTGGTTCCTCCAAGGTGGATTTAAAGAAGGCTTATCCATTTAATGATGCTGTTAATGAGAGTTAACAATGCTTCTTTTCACCACAGCTAGAGGCAGGCACTTCCAGGACTAGACTCTACTTGTCCTTCCCACCACTTCAGCAGTGACTAAAATGTCAATATTCAAATATAGGTACCTCAGTTTCACAGGGGTGAAAAAAAAAAATGGCCTGATGTGCAAGCACAGGAAAAAGAGAAAAAAACACCAACATCCTGTATTGTTTGTCTGCTGCAACAGTCAAAACATGCAAGGGGCTTCCCAAATCTACAAAACCAAGACAGTTAAGACCCCTGAAATGAAAAGGCAGAATAACATTAAATTCTAAAACTTTGGCCATAAACTCTCAGCCAAAGCACTTCTGAAACAAGCAGCTGTGCCTGAGGACCTCAATACAAATTATTTGTGGAGAAACTTCTATATGCATTTAGATGTTAGCATTGCTACCCTTTTTCCTTCAATTCACGCATGCAGTGACAGTCTGACCCAAACAGCACTTGTATTTCTAACCTTACCAACACTTTCCCAAATCTTCTCAGGTTGCAAATGTTTCTTTCTACTCTTTTCAAGCGACATCCTGCAAAGTCTACTGCTACAGAAAGTAAGCAATGATTTTCTTATCCCACATACCACTTCCTCAGAGGAAACAGCCTTAGCATTCAGGAGATAAAGAGCATGCACTTGCATCTTTGTCTTTGTTCTGAAAGATAAAAACGTGCTAACCATCTCTTCTTCCTGTTAAACCCAGTACGTAGCTCTAACCGCCTGTTTACAAGAGGACACGGAAATATGAGGAAGGTTCTCATATTGACAATGGGTTAGGGGCTGGAAGACAGTGCGGAGATGGACACATGCCAGGATCCAAGAAAGAGCCAGTTCCCAGGATAAACTCCAGATGCTGAGCTCCCAATTTACCCAGCTCTAGTTTTCCAGCTTTGCCATGAAAACTACCGAAACTTCAAAATTACGTTCACAAGGGGATTATTATCTTGAGCAACTTGAGGCACACTGAAGGAGACTCATGAACACACACAAATCTGAAGCGTTTGTTACCACGAGATGGTGTGAGATGGGAAAACACATGTCAGGAAGAGATGTCTGGAAGGAGGTAACAGATTTTCACTCAAGCCACAGACCTCCTTTCCAATTTTGAATGTGTAACGCTATTTCCCCTGGGTTTTGTTTGTTTGGGTTTTTTTTAAATCCATAGAAATACTAACTTTATAGTTGTGTTGTCAGACATAACCCATTAATGCTTATTTTTAAAAGTGCTTTGATGTTCCTCACTAAAAGGTGCTACCAATAGATCAGTATTAAAGAAGAGTTAAATATTACCAGGACTGGTGCCTTACACAAGTATATGCAGTTCCTCTGTACCGAGCAGCCATCTGAGACCAGGAAACGGCAGCCGACACTTCCAGCAGAAGCGCCAGGCACATTCGGTGCTTCACCAGATCCGGAGGAGAGCAGCCGACACCATAAAAGCAAAGCAACAAGATCATGGGTGCTGAGGGAAAACTGAGGAAACAGAGTCAGACTTCCCCTTCCTCCAGCAAGCAGCTGAGCCCGGACTGCCGGCATCCTGAGGCTCCATTTGTGCAGTCTAAATGCCTTGTGGGACACCCCAGGGCAGGCAGAACACAGCAAGAGACCTATGTCACAGTCATAGAACAGTCTGGGTTGGAAGGGACCTTCAAAGGTCACCTCATCCAACCCCCCCTGCAATGAGCAGGGGCATCTTCAACTACATCAGGTTGCCCAGAACCACATCCAGCCTGGCCCTGAAAGTCTCCAGGGATGGTGCATCCACCACCTCTCTGGGCAACCCATGCCAGTGTTTTACCACTCTCATTGTAAAATATTTCTTCCTCACATCCAGCCTGAATCTCTTCTCTTTTAAACCATTACCCCTTGTCCCAGGTTTTGAAGGTAGCTGGGCTTGTGGACCCTGGAAGTGGGATGAACCCCTCTGACTTTGAGGAAGTGCCTCAGCATGGCTGGAACAAAGCACACATGAGCAGCTTAACAGCAGGCACAGCTTCCCAGCCTGCACAAACAGGCATGCTGCTAACAGCGCAGGCAGGATGAGAAAAAGAGGAGTGCATATTCAAAAAGGCTAGTTTACTATTCCTGAAAAGGTTGTGTGAGTTGTTCAAGCAGTATATGCATTATAACTTTCAGCTTCTGAGTATTAGAAGCTTTCCATCTTAAATTTGGAAAGGAAGAATGGGGTTAGGGGAAGGATTATTCTTAATTCTTTCACTGCACTTCAGTACAGCAAAAGGGAATTGAGCAGGTTAAGGCAGTGTCTTGAAAAAGTAGCTATTCTATTACAGAAAGATCTGTTGAACAAACATTAACAGTTATCATTTGGATATCTTCGAGAGGCTGTAAACCCAAGATCTGCTGATGTAGAGGAAATGCAGATCTTTATCTGTAAGCCTTAAAGCAAAGCAAATTGTAATAAATTTCTGAATTCCCTCTCTGTAGAGACATTTTGTCCTTCAGGACAGAACTCCACTGCTTCAGTGCTGTCACTTCTGCACCCTTCCCGCTCGGAGCTGCTGATGATGTACTTTCAAATCTAAGGTGCTCTTGTTTCCAAAATTAAAAAGTCACTGGATCCTCCAAAGGCTCTGTGTTTCAGGGTGGTGAGAAAAGACTGCCTTTAACGCAGGCCAACTCCTCCCACACTTCTCAACTGATGGCTCACTCTATGCCAAATTATGTTAAAATTCTGCAAATCCAAGGAAGAAGGCTCCAGAAACAAGGAGCAGCCTGGGGCTGTGCAGCACCCTCCACCCACAGGGACCCTTCTCCTGCACCCCACAACCTACCCAGCTTTCGCTGCTGGTTTAACCCCCCCCTTAAATGGCAATTTTTGCATGGCAAGGTGGCACCCCCAAGGAACTCCTCAAAAGCAAAAGATCCTCAAACCCCTAGGTCATGATTTATTAGTTATTGTGATGGAGGAGCACCAAGCAGCTTGGTGTAGCTGACCACTCCCATGACCCCTCAGTAGGAACACATCCTCATCCTCCTTCCCCGCTCAGATGTAGGAGTTACAGCTATTTAAAGAAACTGCACCACACATCCAACACTGAGGACTTGTCACCCACCTCCTCTAGGGGAGGCAGACATTCAGTTCATCATTAATTAGTCCTAACTTCACCCTCTGCCTGGTGCTTTTGTGTGCCTCTAATTCATTAGAATATTACCAAGGTACAGTTGGAGATAATCATGCTGCTAGCAGCTTTAGCAGGGCAGTTTACAAGATTACATATAATGAGCATCAGTTAGAGGGAAGTGCATTATGAATTTAACAGAACAGTTGAAAAAAAGAGAGCAACAGTCCAATTATCTTCTCCCTATGCCAAGTTTCAAATAAAGCCCTCTGCGAGGCCAACACTATAGCACAGTAGGGAGCAGCACAGTGGGCTAAAATTGTGTTATTCTTCTCTTTGTTGGAATAGGAGGACTAACAACTTAGACTGGAAGGAATTTAGCTATATATTTCATTAGTCATTTAACAAAACGATGAAGGTCACCGAAGTACCATCCACCGCAAATGCATACCTGACCTCTCATCACATGCAAATGTGAAGACCAAGTGTGATTTCTCCCCATGCTCCTCCTCTTGTCTCTTTCCGAAACTGGGTTTGATACCAACAACCAGCTTTATCCCACTTCTCTTAAGCTAGTAGTTTTCCTGCATTTGAAGGCCAAGCTCACAGCAAGATGTTGTGGGGAATGCTGAAGTTGCGTGTGCAGTATTTATAAATACCTATTTTACACCCCCCACCCCAGGTCATCTGTTTGATATTAGTACATCCAAACACCAACAGTTAAAGCAGAGCAAGGGGGAAATTCATGGCAAAATAAAGCTATTTAAAACAATTAAATTAAGCTGTCTAGGCAGAGACACAGATGGGAGAAACTTCATAGCTGGTGTCTCAACCATGAGTAAATACACCCCTGCACGCAGATGTTCTGCAGGTTATTTCCAACGTACAAGCCGTCCATGGAAATAAATGAATAAGGCTGAGTTTGCCTGGCAGTTTTTCTGCATCACACATGATACCAGCAACTCCCAAGGGGAAACAGCCGAAACCAGACAGTGACAGTGTTATCCAGGCAGTGGGGAGGTAGGATGCCTGCGGCCCACACAACTCCCCCACTAGCCATGTCCTGAGGACCCGACCTCGCATGAAGCACAGGAAGACGAAGCCCTTCCCTAAGGAGCCATTATCCAGGCAGATTAAAGGAACTCGTGGTATCCCCAGACCTCAGGCAGACATACACTGATGCGTTGCAGGGGTAGCACATAGGGACCAAGCACAATGGAACTCAAGGGGTACTCTTCAATTAGGAGGACCAAGGAACCAGAGAGCTAATTCTGCAAAGAAAGTGGGAAGAGGTAAGCCTCTCCACCAGCCACTGACATGGTCTGGGTACTGGGGAAAACTCACGCCAAATGCTAATTAAAGTTGGAACAACAGCCTCTTGGGACTGAATGGATTTACACAGGCTCAGCGTGGGAGTGCGGCTCAGTGACAATTTATTTCTTATTTATACTGCAGTACCACTCGGTGGCCTCAAATCATGACCAAAGCAGCATTGTGTTAGATACTGTTCAACCACCCACATCAGCAAAGCGCTTAACCCAAATGGCTCAGAAGCCAATGTCCTCATTCAGGAAAACATGTGCACCCAAGCTATCCCAGAGAGCAAATACTCCAAGAGTTTAATCCTGTCCCGGTTATGGCAGAAATGCCAGTCTGCAAAAGGCCTGGCCGAGCAACTGTGCAGCAAATTCATCTCTTTTGCCTGGCTGTGCTGTGTCCAATGCTCAGGCCCTCTAAGATCCCGGATCCGTGGTAAGATGGAAGGGAAAACCCTGGGGTGCTGCTGAGGATTTCTAAGAAATTCTCTAAGTGGTCAAAATGCAGCCGTGGTATTAAAAAGAGGACATGCAATTAAAAAGAACATTAAAACCCACAAAATATACACAGCCAGAGTATAACAAACTCCCCCAAAAAAATCGCGTCTTGCACAGAAATTTCCTGCTCGAAACAACTCAACCTGCATTTACCTTGAAGTTTGCTTAAAGGAGGTTTTCTGTGCCCAAATTTGGCACTGTTTACCAACTATGAAATGTCTCCCTGTAAATGTGAATTACCACAGTTCTAACCTATAGGGTCTGTGATACTATTTACACTCTTGGTTTTAAGAAAATATTGGAAGGACCTGTTGGAGGCAGCTTCTCAGTGCACTCTTCCACTGAAGGACTGCTCTACAAATTCAGAACATTTCCCTATCTCAAGAGCCATCAAAATCTCCCTAATGCCAATTTCTTCTCTAGTTTAAAACACCTGCTATAATTCACTTTAAAAGAAAGGTTAGCATTTAATCAGATGAAGGGAACTAATTCCTCCCATCACCCTTCGGATTTCCAAGGCCAATACAAAACTAGAGCACAAACATCCAAAGCAATCTCCAGGGAGAACAAGCCAGATGCAAAGTTTCAGCCAAAACAGGAAAGAAAAGAAACAAATCAGTTAGAGGGTCTCCAATCCAAGGCTTATAATGGAAACTGTTTTACAACTTGAATTACAACTTACACTAGACCCTGAATTTGTAGTATTTTCTTAGCATTTGTACATATGCCTAAATCAAACCAATAATTAAGCTTTGGGCTTATAGGATTTACTTTGTTATAGTGTTCTATCTGGCAAGGTTATTTTACAGCAGCAAGTTTACATAGCAGTTTATCCATAGCCATGATTTACTTCACTTTCATTAGCTTGAAGACTAAAATCAGAAGACATTTAATTCATGTAATTTAATATTTATAAATTAAGGAAGTAGGATCATAAGAACTGATTGTTAAAAGCCACTTCCATGCCAAAGGGTTCAATGAGAAAAACTCACCACTGCCAAGAACACCACTTTCAGCACAGCTTCACAATACCACTGTGCTGTGTGACTGGAGCTGTGATAAACCCTACCAGAAGGAGAAAAACAGCTACCTTTCCCCAGCCATATCTTAGGGGTTATTCATTAAGGTGTCAAAGAGCTGAGAAGTAATTTAGAAAGGCTGAGGCAGACTCCTGATCCCATTACTTTTGTTACTACATCTGCAGACTTCAAAGATGGATGGATGGATGGATGGATGGATGGATGGATGGATGGATGGATGGATGGATGGATGGATTAACTGGAACTCGAAGGGAACTCTTCAGTTAGGAGGACCAAGGAACCAGAGAGCTAATTCTGCAAAGAAAGTAGGAAGAGGTAAGTCTGCAGTGGGAAGAGACGAGTCCAGATGGATGGATGGATGATCTTGTAACATGATAAGGGAGAAGAAAACCATGTCACCAAGACGCGTGAGCACACACAGGCTGCTAATAAAGACCATGAGCTCACCAGCAAAGTGGAGCTCCTCCAGCTCTTGTCCCTTTCTTAGAGAACATGCAATACGCACTTTGCTTCTTTGCTGTGCTCATGCAATGACAATGCCTTATGCTACCTCTCAACCAGTAAAAAAAAAGAGATAATAAAATAAAATGTTATCTCAGCTGCAGACAATTTTATTACTACTCTACTCCCCACATTCTTACTAAAAATACTGTCATTTAAAGAAATCCATTTATTCTGTCCTCAGCTATGAAAACAAATTCTGTTTTCTGAGGACAACATAAGAGTAACTTAATTCTTTTCAAAACATGCCTCTATGAAAGCAGGCTCTCTCACACCAGCCAGATGAATGCAGGACTAGTTTTCCTAGCTTCACTTCATACTTTCAGCTAAAGCTGGGGAAATAGAAAGGTTAGTTTCTGTTTATGGGAAGAGCAAGTCACCTCTTTTTAATGCATAGGGAAACCAAAAGGTCCAGTTTGCCAGGAGTTACAGCTCTAAATGTACAGGATCACTTGCAAAAAGACATGGGTGATTTGATCACTTTCAGTACTTAGCCAAAGTAGATTTGGAAAAAGAGATATCGATCCCCAGAGAGGAAAGCAGAAGTGCCGAAAATGCTCTTTCAAACAGGTTTACTGCCTGCCCAACAAAAAAAAAGTGGGTGCTCAAGAAAAGGCTGTTTTGTTTGCAGTTTCAGCTAAACTGCATGAAGTTAGTTCCCATCCTCATTTGGAGGTAAAGGAGGCAAAGCAGGGAAGCTGCTACGTGAGCAAGAGGGAACAGGCAAAAAATGGGCAAAAGCCAAGAGTAAGAAAGCATGTGAGGATGTAAGTAGAAAGCAGAGTGTGGAAGCAGCTGGGTCAGGAAGCCTGCATATGTGCACCAATACCTTGTGAGTCCCTTGCTGTCGAAATGAGCCCATGTACCTTGGGCAGACCACACTGCTATAAGCCACAGCTTATACCTGCATTTTGCCCCACCACCAATGTGCCACGGTTAAGACTGCACTCAGCAGAGACGTGAGCAGATGCCTGTGTGTCTGATTTGGGGATATGGCTTGGGTGAGCTGCTGCTGCCATGAGCACTGCTCAGAGGCAAAACTGGTGCTGCTGCGCTGGGAGGCTGATCGCTTGCTGTCAGCAAGCAAGAGGGCATGGCTTTCTGAAAAGAGGGTGGCATTTGCTACCAAAAACAGTGCCTCTTCTGAGGATAAGACACAAACTGCTACTGATTTTCACTTATCAGCTGGAAATCGGGGGGCCTGCTGCTGCAGGCTACAGGGTCCTCCTTACTGACAACGGGTAACTCCAGAAATCAGGGACTGACCAGGAGAGATACAGGTTTGGCAATACGAAAACCATCACCTATGAGAACCAGTGGGACACGGAAATACGTTGTCTAAGAACGCTGCTCCATGATACTATAGGCTACACAAAAAACCCATCAGGAACAGCCTAAAAGACCAAAGTGATCCAGTCTCGGGACATAGGACTGGGTAAACTCTTTGAGACTCTTCTATACATCAATGAATTATGTATCAATACCTGCATATATGTGTACATATATACATATACATATATATATATATGTATGTATGCGTGTGTGTGTGTATATATATACATACCATCCCTGGCAGTGCTCAAGGCCAGGCTGGACAGGGCTTTGAGCAACTTGGCCTAGTGAAGGTATTCCTGTCCATGGCAGGGGGTTAGAATCATATGAGCTTTAAAGTCTCTTCCAACCCAAACCACTCTATGATTCCACAATATATGCAAACATGTACATATGAATTATTGATTTGGGGGCATGGGAAGATGTGACACTTACCTCCCTTAATACAGTTTGCAGCTGTGACTGATCTTGCCTGGGAAAAAAAAAGGAAAACAGCCCAAAACCCCTTCTCAAATGATTCACACTTTAAAAAATCCCAGTGACAGAAGACAGTGCTAGGCATCCCATACCCAAGAACTGTGGTCAACCAGCACCTCTGGTCTCTTACGTAACGCTTGAGTCCCCTGTTCAGGGAGAAAAGAACAGACTTCCCCCTCAAGCCTAAGGAAATCTTCCTAAGGTTAATCTGCTGGTTGTTAAGTAACTTAGGCCAGACACCGAAAGGAGACCGGATCACATGCATTAGATTAGCACGCTGCATACGCATGGATGTGACGTCTTGTGCTGCCCAGGCAAAGGCGCCAGGGGGACATGTGCTCAAACATCCCTTATATCCTACTATGCCTGACGGGCTCCATGGGGCACTCCAGAGAGAGGTGGAAGCAAAGGGGGCAATGAATCCTGTTTTGTCTCCCTCCAAAAACATGCCTGTTCTGCGCTCCCTTCTCCCCCTTCCCTTCCCAGTGGAGGCCCGGGGCTTTCGTTACCAGCAGGGTCATGGTGGCGTCAGGGATCTGAGCTACCAACTTTCCTGAGGAAATGCCACTGAGATGGTATCATCAGATCCTTTTGAGACCAGAGCACAGATAAGACCACACTCTGGGAGATAACTACCCATTTGTGCTACAAACATATTTTCTTTTGCAATAGCCAGACTTTTACTCTTAAACCACTAGGCAATTTTTTTCCCTCAGGAAGGTTAACCTGCTATTATAAAAAACACTTATGGAAAGTGCCTGCTGAAAGCACAGGATGACACAGATGAATACAGATTATTCCTGCCCCGGCTTGTGCCCAGCACTGTGAATCATTCCACCCTGCAATGCTGAAGCCCCTCTTCTCCCTCCTCCTGCCTCTTCTCCATCAACTCACACCTCATCTCCAAAGCCTCCTTGTCCCCAAAGGGAGGCAGGGCATCCCTTTGCAGCCTTCGATGGTGCAGGAGCCCAGCAGGCTGAAGAGAGGAGAGGTTCACATGTGGCTGTGGCCAACCCACGTTGTAACGCAGGTCAGTCTGGCCAAGCGTCCCCGTCTCTGCCACAGCTCTCCCTCATCTCGAAGCATGTTTATTCAGACAGCCCTGACACCAGTTGGCTCCCACCACAATCCTGGCAGAAGCATGCTGTAATTTTGCTCAGCCGTAAGAATTTTAAACCGTGCTTAAGCATGCTTGCTAACCACACTTGAAAGACCTACCAAAGTGCGGCCAAAAATGACTGAAGCCCTTCAGCCGGCCAAAGGGCACCCTGGATAAGTAAGAAAGTAAATAAACACGCTGCCACAGACAATGAGAGCCTATCTGAAATATTTCAAAACCAAATAACAGCATAAGGAGCTCCAATGGCATTTCTAAGTCAGTGCATGGGAGTACCATGTTTACAGGAATGAGAATTCAAGCGTTGATCTACTTCTTAAGGCTAGCACAGGGACTTCTCACAGGAAGAGTAGGAGGGAAAAAACAGAAGAAAAAACTGATTAGGAACAAGGCCTGACATTTGCTCGAGTCAGGAGAGGAAGTCTGGTATTTTCAAGAAGGAGCTGTGACTGCGAGTGCAATGGGAGAGGTGTTGATTCCACAAGCACCACCAGTAACCTTGCTGGGGGCAATGCCAGAGCACCATGGGGCTCCAGGGCCCTGTGACTACCAGGCAGGCACCCAGGAGCAAACCCTGCTTGTCTGCTTTGGGCTACCTACCCCTCCAGGCTTCTGCTGCCCTCCAGGGCATCCCAAAACGTCTGCCACCTTCTTAACAGCCTACAACAAAGGGGCCTCTGCATGGCAGGAGGGATAAAGTCCAGAAGGACAAGCCATGTGCCCCAGCAAGAGCACAGTGGGACGGGTGGGAAGCCAAGACAGCAAGCTGCTGCCCTCACCTCAAGCACCCCCCAACACCTCACTGTCTCTGCAGACAGCAGTGCAAACGGTATAACAGCAATGGCATTTCATTAGCATCAGCACTGAGGAAGACTGAGTAGTAGCAATGGGACTTATAAAGTAAAAACTTAAATAAAATAAAATAAACAAGGAATAAGAAGCAGCCAGTGATTTTTGGAAGACTGTGTGCACTGCAAAATGCAAGTTTGTTTAAGCCATCCCAAAGAATGAGGGCCCGTGAATAGTCACATTTCTCACATGTGAAGGTTTGAGCTGCGGGACCCACACCTCCCAGGAATTCATTTAGAAACCTGTGTGAGAGACTCAAAGATTTATTGTCCAAGCCACGCGCACACAGACAGAAAACCCCTTCCTTCGGTCTGTCTCCTCCACGCCCCTCCAAACAGAGGTAAGGTTTATTATCTGGCAAGAGATAATAATGTGCAGTATTTGTAACAACTGGCAGTATCAGATGCTAATGATTACATAGAGGATGTTCTGATGGCACCCACAAAACATTCAGGGGTGGTTGCCTGCTTTCTTCCCCCAAACATAAAAAACCTTCCCATAAGAACTAAAAGCTTTGAAAGCCTAAGCTGCGAGCAGTTGTGGCTGAACTTCAGTATATAAAGCTGTGGAAGTGGCCCATTTTCTTCAAAACCCATGTCAGGGTTGTGAGGATCCCCAGAGCAGTGTGAGCTCAGGATCCCCCTGAAGCCCAGTCACCTGGAGAAGGGGATGGATGCACTGAGCAAAATAACAATACTCCACGAGGGAGCACAGCAGTTAAGTTCAACTCATACCTGAAACAGTGCTACCTTTCAAATGTCTGGAAAACTCGTCAGCCAGGGGTAGGAGAGGCTGAATCTCGCATCTGGATAAAAAGGACAGTAACAGGAGCTTTACATAATAGCTGGTTAAGTACGCAAGACAGGAAAGACTCATCACTGATGCCTACTCATTTTTTCCTTAAAACAAAGCAAAGACATGTCCTAATCTCCCAGAAAAGGGATTAAAAAAAAAACAACCCATGCATAACCTAAAGCATGTGTTCCTGTAGCTGTCTGAAGCTGCTGTAAGCTCTGCCAATCACCAGCCTGAGACTAGCAATGCCAAGGATTCACATTCCCTTTGTGTACTATTCTAACCTTCAAAAGAGTAACAGGTAACTCTGTGTCACCCCCCATTTCTTTCCTGATGTCCCCACAAAGCAAAGAGTCCTGCACTAAACACGAGTTAAGTTGTATTTTACCTCCTCTTCCTTTCATCAGATACAGGGAACAAAGGTCAAAAATGTGCAGTTGTCCAGCTCCTTCTGTAAAGATTAATGATGGGGCTCAGAGAATTAATACCTGCTGCACTTCTGAAATGGCCATGTGGCTTTACATCCCTTAAAAACAGTTCTGCTAAGTTTAAAGTGCTAGTGAGCTCAGGTTTGAATAGGTCCAGCCACCTTGTGTCATGCATTTGGTAGCTGGGACTTAAAAGTGAGCTTGAAAAAAAGAGAAGGAGAAGCAGGAAAGGCTAAAACTGCAGAGGCAGCAGTTGAGCCTTAGCCCAGGAGAGCGGCTTCACTCTGCTCCTTACAGCTGGCACAAGGTGGTCAGAAAAAAGGCCAATAAAAGGAGAAACCAGCTGAGAGGATTTGTAATGTGAAACCAACAGGCACAATACTGAAAATTTTCCTGTCTGACGAGAAGGGAAAAACCACACAAAACCCCAACCCCGCTGGAGAGGTCATTAAAGACAGATGGCTCACGTGGAGCATTGGTAGAGCATGCTCCTCTGAAACACAGGCACCAGCCTCCATCACCCAGGTATCTGCTGGCACGGTAAGTCCGCACCAGCAGCAAGCAGGGCTGCCAGCATGGACTGGTGTGCAGCATCTTGTCAGGACAGAAAAGCCAGGTCCCATCAACCAGTACCCACAGCACCAGTGAGCACAGCTGGACCCGGGGAGACAGAGGACAATGACAGCAGTACAGCCACAAATGATTATTGCATCTGGGTTTCCTGGATGGGTATCAGCAATCTGTCCAAAATAAAAAAAAAAAGGAAAGAAAAGCCCCAGCCGAACCATCAGCTACGCTCATTAAAACCCTAAAGACGTCTGGAGAACTGCCCTTTCTGCAGCACTAAGTCATTGGCAGCTTCGTCTTAACTCGGACGGAGATTTCCCCCTTCTCTATTTAACTGCACAGGAGAGAACTGGATCATGCTCAACAACAAAAATCAGCCAAGGGCCTGCAGCAGGGTTGAGGATAGGGGAGATGGGGAGGGTGGGGGCTGTAAAGATAAGTAAATCCTTTGCTTTGCACATGTCTTGTCATTATTTATCCCTTTGCTGCCATCACGTGAGCCTGCACACTGAACAAAGGCCCTTTGCTGGGCTATCCACAAGGAGCTCTTTAAGCATTTCTGCACAGCAGACAAGTATCCTTCCAATTAGCCTTTAAACTGTGACACTAAAGTAAAAAAAAAAAACAACCCTTTTATACAACAATGTTACCCCTTCACGATGCCACACAAAGTGACATGGCTGGGGCACATGCACCCCCAACCGCCTGGGGAGAAAATTCCTCAATTTAGGCATGCTGTCTGACCCCCTGTATCCATTCACATGAAGATCAAAATCTTCATTTTTCCAAGTGTTAGGCTAACTTGCTAACTTAAGGGGTGAAACCTCTCCTGCATGGTACCTGGAAGAAGACAGTTAGTTATTTTAGATACCCACTGCAGTGAAAAACAACTTACTCTCCTCAGCCCAATGCTAACCAGAAGCAATGCTCTAAAGGCAAGTACAACCTCAGCCCAAAGTTAAGAGTCAAGAGGTGCATGGCAGATTTTTGCCCAAGGATCATTGCAAGGCCTGAACCCTTCTGGCTCAAAATGCAACACCCTGATGGTGATCACACACGTCTATCCGTGTGTCCGTGCATCCATGTGTGCTAGCAAGCCCTGCAGCACAACAGGAGGGTCCGCACAGGAGCCAAACTGGTCCTGAGGAGCAAAACCTTGCAAGATGCTCGAGCAACCCCTGCCTCGCTTGAGCCAAGTCACCTGATTTCAGAACTACAAAATGAGTCAAAATGTGCAGAATCAGACTCCAACATAAAAAAATCAGCTCCTCTGCTTCAACCACAGCAATCCTTGCCTGCCAGTTCTTTTTAATCGCTAGACTGACAGCCATGTGGTGAAGCTGACATCGCCAAGTACTTGTCATTTCATCGGTGCTGCCAATTCCCATCTTGCTGAGACAATGACACATCAAAAATAGCTTTCATCTGTTTATATACTGCATGCTCGGCAAACTATGTCACCAACTGCTGGTGTGGAAAGGAAAAAAAAAAGCCTTTTTTTAATAATCTCCATCCTGGAAAAAAAAATATTACATACTCTCTGAAAAATATGAAAAATGTACTCCATGCTTTGGGAAACCTTCAATGCATCCCATACTTCATTTCAGATTATTACATCCTGAAAATATTTATTACAGTAAAACATAATAATTCTCACTCTTTGCTAACAAAGAATTCATAATCCAAACTTTTTTTCAGCAAAATGCTGGTTTCTGAGGCTGCTGAAAATATTTAGGAGACAGAAGCAGATACCCGAAAGCGTTTTTCATCATAAAAATGGGAGGGGTTTGCAGGCCCAAAGAGATGCCAAAAACAACGTACACAAAATTTCAGTCTTTCTTCACATTTTCATTGGTCTCTCTGGAAGACACACTGCATGAGTCACATCCTTTTGTTCCTGTCTTCCTAGGCTATTCAAATCTGCTGAGCTATTTCTCGATGGACACCCTAACTGGAAAAAGTCCTGCTCCCTACTGATGTGATGAACATCTGAGCTTGTGAACATAAGAATATACCATGGAATGTTTATTTATGCAGTTTTTGCTTTGTTCTGTCCTCTTTCTACGTGTAACACAAAGGTTAAGAACAGTTTAAAGGACCAAACTCCATACATGAACATTTTAATGTGTATCTATGAGTAAATCCATAAATTTAGAACACAGGCTGGAGAGCCAAATTAGAAAATTACAGCAGATAAACCCTACAGCTGAGAAACTACAGCCAACAAACACCATGTGGCAAGCAATGCCTAAAACTTGCTTTGATTCTTCATAAAACTCCTCCTGTACGTTGCTGAGAAGTGTGAAAGGAACTGCAGAAATTCAGGAACAAGATCTCTTTCACAGCTAAAAGGAACATTTTCAAAGCTGAAATAGCTTCTTTATTTAAGTCTCAAATTCACTGTTAACAGACAAATTTTCATCTGAAGTGCTCTTCATCTAACTGCAGAACACATCTAAGTGTTTCAGCAAAAATGGGATTTGTAGCAGTTTTGGAAGGGAGTCCCAGCTGAGACTGCAGGAGACTGCAGGCTGCTGGCCTGACTTATGGAGCCCTCCTGACAGCCTAATAAATCAGAAAAACATATTTTTCCCACTTGTAGATTAAAATAAAAAACCCCAATTTGGCGATAGCATGCTTCTGAGCAGCCGTGTTTCCAAAGGAAAAAGGACTGTTTACACAAGCCTGATACTCTAATAGACAGACACACACATATCATTAATAACGCCTGGCAGATGGAAGAGGGCTGCGTGCGCCTGCAATGCAACCCACAGGTCATCAAGCTGCCGAGGTGTAGGTGTAATTCTGCTATCTCGCAATGAGGGGGGATGAAAAGCAGAAAGATGAGGCTGTGCCAGCTGCAGACGACTCTTAGGTGCTCCTCCCCAGGCGGAGAAATCCACCCCGAAGAGCCATGCCACCATGCTTCTACCACTGTTTATACAGCAGCGAGTTCAACCAGTACTTTTTTACACAGCCGGAATCCTTCCCACAGGATGCCACTGAAGCCAAAGGTGGAAACATGGTTTATACCATAAAGGCTATTAAGCATGGATGAACTGGGTGCAACCTTGGTCAAAAAACAAAGAAAGCACCCACCCCGCACCCCCACCATCAGCTGCCAAAGGTTGACATAGCCTATGGGAGTTCTCTCTCTGTATATGTATTTTTAATCCTTTTCTCCATCACTGGCAAGTAGTAGAGACAGCAGCCTACACATTACAGACCTGTAGTCTGATCCCACATGGAAGCTCTTAGGCTAGTCCAAATACACTTAGATTTTTGTGTAGAAAAAGCTTAAGTTCTTGGAAGCAGGCTTTTACATCAAGAGTGGCAGTTCACTGGCATCTCAAGAAGCAGTATCCAGCACTAAGTGCAGCTGAGGAGATGTAATGCTGACATTAAGCAATAAGCGAAGGAGAAACCTCCTGTTTTCTCTTTATCGGGATTTAATATCAAGTTGGCTAAGTGGAGCTGTACAGCTCAATGGGAAAAGCAGATGGTTTCTTTTCCCCTACTCCTCTCCATTTTTTTGGGTATCTTCTTCCTTATGGAAGAAGCAGCAGGTAAATTAAAATGGTCCTCTGCTTCCCTGAGGACCAGCCAGCCTGGGAGCAGAGCTTAGAGAAGTTCTTTTGAAACTCTGCTCTGAAAGCAAAATCTCTCCCCTGAGGAGGTAGTGGTGTGGAAGAGGGTATTGATAAACATGGACATCAGCTGCTGGTCTGTTCTCACAGTCCAAATTAAACAAGTAGAAATAGGAAAGAATTATGTACGCATTAAGACTGAATTCGCATTCTAAAATACTATTAGAAAAAGATTGGTAGGAGATCAAATGCAGTGCCCCTGTGTAACTGCTGGATTCCTTTGGGTTTTATTTTCTTGGGGTTTTTTTTAAGTAAACATATTCCGTAAGAGGAAAGACATTCACATATGGTTAGATTTTAATTTGGTTAGTTATATAAACTACATGCCACTATAAAAATTCTCACCAGTAGTTTCAATTCCATAATCACAAGCTGTTATTCACTTGCCATGATTACACGTTCTGCCCTGCGCAGAAGTTTCTCCTTCCACTTCAAACATGGGTTAAGCAACTAACAGACGCATTTAAGTCAGACTGTAAAAAAGAACTTAGCGAACTTTCCGAGTACAAAATACACTAAAATTAAGCCTGACTTTGCCGTCATACTTCATTAACCCATCATCAACTTCATCACGTACCCAAAGGTAACATTGTTCAAAACTGAGGCAGGGCATAAGAACGCCGCATGAAAAAAAGACAAGGCAAATTATCTCTCAGTTTATTGTTTCTTACATTAGACTACAAATACTGATTCTATTTGTTTTTTGTAAAAATATAAGAGCAGAGCTTCTATAGAAAAAATTCCTCATTAAAAAGCATCCTAAAATGCCACACAGCAATCAGCCAAAATGCAGTCTTGCCATGAAATCAGAAAACACGCTCTTAGCATAAAAATAAAGATCTTCCTGAGAGAGACTTTTATTCCAAATTTAAAAGTAATTAAAATGTATTATATGCCAGTGTTGGAAGGGGTTGAGTATATGACTCAGTTTTCATGTCATCTTCAATCACAGTGACGAATCTGCTCTTCAAGACAAAGTCCGAGAGCTACGGGTAAAACTGCTAGCTCTAATTAATCCAAACCCAACCGCTTCTAGTTCTTTGATAAGTAAAATAAACTAGATGCAGGTTTTTCCCATTTGTGACAAATCTAATTCAAACAGGAAACTTTTCAAATCCAGGATTACAGAAATTTAATGAATAAATTGGAATAATTTGCCCCTTTAGGCCCCTAGTCAATGAAATCATTTGTGAACTGAAACTTGACACCACGTCACTGTTTTCCTCGGTATCAATGCCCTGGCGCATCCATCCAAAACTAAAGATAACTTTTTATATAGCAGCCTTCTACATACATGAGTCTAAAGGCATACTTCCAAGCAATCAAGCTGAACAAACATTGGGAGGAGAAATATAAGGGAGAAAGAATAAGAGATGAAAATTGCCACTTTTTAACGGAGATTATAGTTATTTACTGAGTAGTGCCTGCCACAAGAAGGTGTTTCCAAAGACTGGTTAATGTGTGCATGCAGTTCCCAAGAACACAGGCTGGGATAAAAATATTTATTTTTATTTATTTTTAAGCTACAAAGGCACCCCAAATAATACACTTTACTGACAGCCTTAACTTGTGGCAATCAGAATAGCTTAAACTGCTATAAATAATCTCCAAGGAGAGCAATAATGTACAATCATCTCCAAAACAGCGAGCAGGGGTCGGGGAGGGGGCAAAGAGCTTACTGACATTAAGCACAAGCATCTCAAAAAGAGCAGCTTCCAGCTCCATCCAATATATGGCACGTTTACACATGACCTGTAACCCACTGCTGAATCCCAGGGCTGGGATTCTGATCTCATTCAATCTGGGAATTATTTAGGATTTGGCCAGTAGAACCCAGAGCAGAGTTGGATAGTAAATGCATACCTATCCTTCAGAGAGCAAGATTAGCCTGAAGAATTATTCCTTCTAAAAGACCCAGAAGAAAACTGAAGTGTATGACAGCTACATTGTGAAAAAACCGGTACTTTTTAAGGAGTGCCAAAACCAGACAGATTTACAATTGCTGAAAAATGAAAAACCTTTACCATCCCTTTCCCTAAACCTATGGCAGAAACTTTTTTCTTTGTGCTGGAGCTACCCAATATTCATATGCAGTTTCTGGGCCCTCTGAGACTATTCTTTCATCCCTACAAACTGGCATTGTGATAAAGTACCATCACACACCGCTTGTGCATGTTTTAACTACACAAAGCAGGGATGTCAGAAAGAAGCTGCTGCAAGAATAGCTCTGCATCTACCAATCTATTACTCCTGAGCAAAGATACTCAACATAGTAACTTGGCGTTTGTGCATTTTCGGGGGGTGGAGGATAACATCTCATTTCTGCCAACGTGACCCAAACACAGTTATTAATGGAGCCAAAACAGATGAGCTCTGGCTGGTTGTTCTATGGTAGCTGAAGGTCTGCTTGTCCAGGTGTCTGCTCACAGCTTACCTGCAAGCACTCATGGAGGTGCCTGGCTGTCCCCTCGTACCTCAGTTAGCTTGTGCAGTTAAGTGAATTAAAAAGGCAGTCACAAATGCTAGCTCAGTTAGTTGCTTTGCCAATGACTTTAAGCGCAGGAATTTAGTCAGAAATCCAAAGGTCATTATCCTGCAACTCTGGACCAGCCATCACAACCAACCACCAGCAGCTCAGCACACCAGCAACTGCTTGTTTCACATTGAATATGGGAAGCAAATTAATTTTACTACCAGAACAGAGCATACGGGCCGCATGTTCCCTCTTCATGCAATTAATCAGGAGGTGTTTTGAATTTAAATAGAACTATTGCAGAAATTCCCTTGTATCATTCAAATCTCACCAGAAAAAAAGCAAATTCTGTTTTGCTGCAGGCAAAGGATGCAAATATCCTTAAAGAACATTAAGGAGAGGCAGTCAAAGAAAAGATAGGCTAAAAAGGCCAATGCCATCTGCACTCCTTTATATATGTGGATGAGACAAAGAACTGGAGGGTCGTGGTTATGCCGACTTGCCTTCCCATTGTCTTTTCAACCGTATTTCCTCACAGAAAAATAACTTCATGCTAGCAGGTCTGAGAGGGTTTTTTGTTTGTTTTTTTCAACCTATAATACAGCTACAGCAGTTCTTCATCTACGAGGCATCTAATCCTTAGTTCCCCTTCTGAATTCTGTAAGCAAGCAGACCTTGACAGAGCTATTAACACCCACATGATTCATGGCACCAGACAGAAAGCAGAGTGAAACCATCATTAGAAAGATAAAAGAGAGAAGCTGAGTTCCCTAAAAAAGGATTTATTAAGGAGCTGCTTTATTAATGTAATTTATAATCACAGAATGATTTGGGTTGGAAGGGACCGTAAAGCTTATCTAGTTCCAACCCCCTGCCACAGGCAGGAACACCTTGCACTAGGCCAGGTTGCCCCAAGCCCCATCCAACACTTTCAAGTAATATAATGCAGGACACTACACTGGAAAACCACTTGCATGGTGGACAGTTCCACAGCAGTGAACAAAAAAGGCAAAAAAGAAAAGTGAACTCCACAAGTTGGGGAAAATCAATTTCTAAGACCCACTGCCAGCCAGTATAAACAATGCTGCTTCACAGCCCTTGTTTTACTCGTTTGTTTGTAACTAAACGCTTGTATTAGCCCTTTTTTCCTTATTTTAGAGAAACCCACAAAGCACCCAGTCAAACACAAAGAGAACAGGTTTGCTATGCACTGGGACGCCTGGTGCTTTGAAGCAGGCTGCTCAGAAACAAGCATCCCAGCACATGCCCAGCAACTTGGGCCAGTCTTCGCGCCCCTGAGCAGGGGCTTTCCTGAGGATATGCTTGGAAAGCAGGGTGGAAAGAGGGTACCAGAGGGAAGAATGACTTAGCAGCCAGGCCTTTGCATCCCGCAGCTGGGCTTTGGAAAGGGCAGCAGCCTCCTGCCCTTTTAAGCTCTGCTTTTAATGGCAAACCCAACATCACTAACAGCAGCAGGCCACTATTTTTAATTACACAAGTGGGATCATCTGCTCCCTGAAGAATTCTTTAATTGCTCTTTGCCTGACAACCCCATTCCCCTTTCAAAGCAATCAGGTCTTGAGCATCTCACCACAACAGCCCTGAGGTCCCTGAAACACAAGCATGCAATTTCTGGAGTCTTTTACTCTGGGTTTTTTCCAGCATCAAGAAAGTCTAGACATATAAGTGCTGAACAAGTCATGAGAGACACCCAAAAACTAAATCAGAACATCGAATATGCACACCTTCCACCCAAAAGTCTGTGTTATTTTAATACTACCCTGCTGCAGTACGGCAAGGAGAGGCAGGGAAGCCACGCTAGCACCAGCACAACCTAGACCCTCTGCTCACCTATTCCTGCCTACTTGTGGGAAAAAGAGAAGGGACACGCTACATCTGAGAAAGCACCAAAACATTTTAAACACTAATACTTTAGCCTTAACATGCTCCCTATGAAAACCAAAAGTGCAGACACCTTCACAAGGAAAGAGGTATTTCGAAGAGGATCCCTCCTTGGCAGTCACAGAAGCGGGAAGCTGCCCATCCCATAGGGTAACCCTGCATCAGGGAGGTGGCAGGGTGGGCATCATGCCCACACTGCCAGCAGCTCAGCCCAGACTTCCACAGCAGGTCACACCACGGCCTCCCACCACAAATGCCTGTTCCTCCAAAGCCTGCAAAAACTGGGATCACAACCCCTAAGAGCTAATCCTCCGCAAGAGGTAGCATTGGTAAAGCACTCAGAGGAAAATGAAGTGCTGAGGAGGAAGAAAATAAATATTTGGCAAACACCACTCGGGTTTATAGAAGAGTAAGTTTATAAACCTTGTGAAATAAACTTTTTTGTTTGTTTTTTTTCCCATTAAAACACCCACTCAGGCACTCACTGAACAATCCATGAAAATCACTCTTCCTCCCTCTCCCTCTGCCCCCAGCCCTTTTCCACTGGCTGTGGAGGTAAGAAATGAAACATATGAAGAAAGTTTCCACTGTAAGTTTTGGTTTCTGCCTTCACTTAAAATTTCATCATGCCCCAGCTATTTCAAACATCCCCAGCCAGTCCAGAGCTGCAAATGACACCCATCCATAATGGGAAAATTGAGTGCTTAAAATTAAGTACCTCTCAGTCAGGGCAATGAAAACAAGAAGTCCCAACAGTTTGGCATGTTCTTTCTCACTCTGTGCTTCTATAGCTTCTTACTTTCAATGAAACTTAGGGAGAGACTGATGCTTATTAGCACCCTCTGCCCTAACATTAATTATTCTCCTATTACACACCCACTTTGGTGCAAGCACCTTCCTCTATTATATGAACACTGTTGAAGCAGTTTAGCTACCCTCTGGTCCACCCTGCTGCCTATGATGTTACTGGGAATATAAGGACAACCCAACAGTCCCAACTTTGATCTCCCTCACTACCTTGAGGAGCTGCTAAGTCCCCTTCAAAAATGTGGCTGCACACGAGATGCAGACAGAATATTCCTGCTTGGAAAATCACTTACAGCTGCACCTTCAGGGGACACGGGTTTTCACAGCCATATCAAAATAAGAGTTTGCACCTCAGTCATGCAAGAATCCCAGAAATACATAGTCTATACTGACAAGCACACGTATTCACCACGTACTGGGTAGGAAAGGGAGCACAAAAGCATCTTGCCCCACTGCTGCAAGCAGAAAGCAGTTCAGGTTTACACAACCCTATTTTCACCAACGTACTGCAGGAATATTAATGCATAAATACCAAGACCAGAAATACTAATGAGTACAAAAGCCATGTAATCATTTTCCCAGATTAAATCCATCTGTCCAACAGAATCCATCTGTCCAAGGAGCTTATTAAGGCTGGAATAAGTCCTTTATTAGTCGGGTTACTAGGATCCAAGCCTTATCTCTGTCACCTTCAAGTCCTCCCTCCATGCAGAGCTGCCCGACCCCCACACAGTGAGGCTTTGCCACGGCTGCTGCTCCACATCTCCTGCACCTCCAAGCTACATGCAGAGGGTCCTACTTTCCTTCTCTTGTCCTGCTTACTTGTGTTCAGGTGTTCGATGCTCAAAGGGAAGAAGTGATGCTCCGAATAACTCTTCCCACCCATAAAAAACAAGGAGGACCCCAGTGCAAGCACCCTAACCTCAGCGGAGCCTGAGCTTTCAGCCACAGCACAATCCCACAGCTGTGCCCCACCAGCTATAAAGGGAGTCACTCAAACCCAAACCCAGGCTAAAAGAAGGCGAGTAATGTCTTTATAAGCCCAGGAGGGCACGGTCCCAGTGGGCAGCCTTGCCTTGCCAAAGAGCAGCAAAGCGGGAGGGAGGTGAACAGTGCCCCATCAGTCTCCCCAGCCACTATTCGGAAGCTGGCAGGCGACTGGAAAGCCAAGAGACTGCTAAAGTTCAGCTTTGTTCACTGCTTGGCACGGCCAGGAGCGGCGGCCCAGGGAAGCCAGCACTGGGAACGTTTATAGGAGAAGGGTCTCCCAAAAATGGAAAGGAGAGGAGGAGGGGCTAAACAGAGACATATTCCCACCGCAGATGCCAGAAAAGAAAGGAAATGACCAGACGGATTTAAAAAAAGAAACCAAAAATTGCTCAAAGCAATTTAAGTGAGGTTACATCAGGCAAGAGAAAAGGCCATAGATCAGTTGAATTTGGAAGGGAAATTGCAGCACCTACCAGCTTGCAATGCCTTTTTTTTGTTGGTTTTGGGGTTGGGGTTTTTTTTATTGTTTAAATAAAATCCATCAACAATATGCTACAATTACAGTATAAGCCACAACTCCTGCTCCTTTTCAGAGATTTGTTGAGGGCTGGTTTATTCTTCCTGAACCCGACAGGAACTTTTTCCTGTGTTTTATAAACTCTCTATAAAATAAAGAAATACATGTTTACAGGCTGACAAACCACCAGCTGATATACTGCAGCAGACAAGAAACAGTGCCAGGAAGAATAAAGTCAAAACACCCCAAAGTGGTGGCATACCCACATTTACAGCTCCTGATCTCTGATACATGAGGCCAAAGCAAGCTTCAGAAACTCGGGGCTGCATCAGCCACGACATCAAGCAGAAATCACCACTGTAATTTCTGTGCTTTAAAGACAAACTACATCAGTAACAACACCGACTCCATCGTAAAAAGGTTGATATAATTGCTTTGATTTCAAGCACTGTACCAAGAGGGATGGGGAAGATGAGCAACACACATCCCCTGTAGCAATGCCTCTAGGCTATTACAAGGGTGGACCGTTAAGACAGTGGTGGACCATTAAGACAGCATGGATGAGACCTGTGGGGAGGATCTGCAACACATAGCCAAGCCCCGAACCCAGCCTAAGTTTTCTATAGTTCAGTGAGTGTTTGTGCGCATCCTTAAAACAAGATCTCCTAACCAAGACAGCCCTGGCATTTCTCTTTCACCTCCCAACTGCTCATTCTCCTTCACATTTGGGAGCACTGGATGAAAGGGGTTGTATCCAGTATGACAACATGTGCATGAATTGTATGTGAGTACTCATGTACCGGAGAGATTAAAAAGGGAAGAGCCTGTACCTTCCCTCCTCATCAGGGCTGGGGCAGACAAGTTGGAAGAGTTTTCTGTGAAACTCCACCATGAACCAGGATACACATCCGAAGAGCCAGGACGGCATAACACTGTACCTGACCCATTTCACCAGGCTTATTTTAGCACAGTGAGATGAGCTGAAAAGGAGTGGCTTGTTTTCACACATGTGTAACCCTGCCTTCTCGCCCTCCCAACTAAGAGGAAGAAAGACCAATTCTCATTCCATCGATTAGGTCACCAAAGTCAGAACCACCTATTTCGCCAAAATCTAGACTGGAAAAGATCAGTTAAGACAGCCACAATTCCATACGCTGCCCTGTACCTAAAAACCAGAACAACTGAGGGCTTTACATTTTGTACCAGATCATACAATTTTCCTTCTCATGTTTCCTGCCTCCCAAGAGGAAATGAACTGAGATAATAGGCAGTGAGATGTGATGAGGGAAATAATCATCAGCAAGTACAACCTATAAAAAAATTAATTTGTTTCCACAGCACTAATCTACCCCGGTATCTCAGGGATCAGTAAGAGAATTACTGCCTCTACTTGTTTAAGAATTTTTTTATGGGATCTCTAACTGCTGAAGATGAAACATATTTAATAATAAATCTACAAAACCTACAGTTTCATGCATAAATAGCTCCTCATCTTCTAAGCAAGAGGAAGCACACTCCTCCAAATCATGATGCTTTCTAGCTTTTGGTTATGCTGTTTTGGCACAGTCAAACCCACCTTATGCTTTGGAGGACATGCCCCTTTCAGCATCTGGTCCAGGAACAGTTTACACTTGCATGTGACACCCCTTCAGGCCTCCCTCTGAAGTCATTCCCTCCTTCCCCCCAAATTTATACATACAGAGAGCCTTCACCAGGATGACAAAGCCCCAGTAACATTTAATCTGCACTGATGAGAGAAAAGAGAAGAAAGAAAAAGGGAGGAGAGGAAGAAAGAAATAAAAAAGGGGGAAAAGAAAAAAGAATTCAAACCACACCTCTGAACAAGGACATTTTAGCCTACACTTACTAAGGGCTTGTCTACATGGGAAAGTCAGGGTGGAGGAAGCGACAGTGTGAATTTTCAGCACACTTTCTCTCAGCGGACTAAATTAACCTGCACAACAGGCGCTCTTAGTGCACACTCAGCATCCACAGGGGGAGTTAGTGCAGAGCAGCTAGCGTGCTGTAAATTCACACCCTAGCTTACTGCGCACTAACTTCCCCATGTAGACAAGCACTAAGATGCTGAAGCCTTCATTTGCCTAAACACTTCCTTTTTTTTTCCTCTCAGTGGACTAGTTCTGAAAAACTTGATGTCACTATACTAAAAGGAAAAACAATTAGCAGGCTAAAATGGCTCAACACTTAATCTTTTGGAAACGCAAATTACAACCACACACGCAATTGCTTTAAGGAGCACACAGGCTGATTCAATTTGTCTTCCCTAGGTCATATCAGAGCTCCAAAACCCATGCAGACAAAAGCCACAAGCACACATGGCACCAGCAAGATCTCACAGGCCAACAACCGGTTTTCAACCTACCCCAGGTTCTGCCCCTTACCCCAATACAGAAAAACCTGAGAGCAACAGGAAAATGGATTGCACCCCATCAGTGAGATACAATCCCCCAGTGCCAGCAGGCTGAGCTGCCAGTACCTGAGAAAAGGTCTGCATGCCATGGATGCAGGTCAGAACCAGTTGCTTCTCTAATAGTTAATGATGGTTTTTCCTGACTCTGGCTGACTACAGGCAACCTTGTCAGTCTTTCCTTCCTAACTGCTGCCTCTAACGTTGTCACATAAGCCTTCTCTTGCCTCTTCTCAAAGGGAGCATGTTCTACGTCAGTAAGATACTGACGCAGCCCTGACCAGGCACTGCCACCCTGATGCCACTGTCTCAAAGGAGAGGCTTTCCTGCTTCAGACCCATTTTGCTCTAGCCCTGCTGCCTGGGGATCCATGCAAATACTCTGTACCCTGTCCTGGGGGACACCCAGGCACCCCACAGCAGTGACTGATCAACCAGGCATCGCTCTCCAGGAAACCAAAGCAGCTTAGCAAACCCCGGCTCTGTCCCCTTGTCTGTCATTCTTTCCAACCACGGATTTGGCTAAAGCGATCAGACTCCTGAACCGTTCCCAGCAATTGTTTATCCAAAAGACCATTACAAGGTTAATATTGCACTGGAAGGAACAGAGAACCTCACTGAATCACAACTCTTAACTTTACTCGGCACTTACTTTTTGTGCCTTGCTTCCACCTTGATAGTGAGAAGAATAAGCAAAAAAGACATGGTGTGAATTTAAGGTGCTAACATTTCAAAGTGCATATGCATTTGGAGTTAGGTGATCTGTAATCTGAACAGGAAGTAGCTGGTGTCTTCTTTGGCCTCCCACATCATGAAGAATCACCCTGATTATTTAGTATTGGCAGAACAGAGCTAGAACAGAGACTAGAGCAAAGCTATAGGGCATATGGAGCCCTACATGGAGTGTTCTTCATCTTAAGGTCCACTGCCAGGGTCTTAGTCCCACCAGGCGACCACCTCTAGGTAGGACACCACGGGGCACAGGCCACCAGTGAGGAGGTGGAAGTACCATTGGAGAGGATTGGTTACACTTTCACCTCTTAAACCTTTAAAAGTTAAAACCTTCTTTCGAACAAACAGTACCAGGGAAGCCAATCTGTTGACTTCACGTTTACGTCTTCATTGAGAGTTCAGTGATTTTTAGGGCATGAACTGAAAAGGCAGGAAAGGCAGGAATCCTCTGGATAAGCAAAAAAACAAACCTCAAGCGACTGAAGCCCATGTTTTTCACACAGTTTTGCTGTCTTCTCCCTGCAATACCCTTAGCTCTAAATGACCTGCAAATTAACCAAAACATGAAATCTGACTCCAGGCCTCTGCTCTGCAGAATACAATCAGCCTGCCAGGAAGGCCAACAATGACAAAGAGGTTTCAAGGAAAGTTGTTTAAATCTATTACAGCCTGTCAGGGTTAGATTTTCTACAAACACCTCACCAAACCCGTCCCTTTCTAAAGGGGGCAGGGAAGGGTGCCCAATAAACTCCAAGAAAAAACAACAGTATTTTGAAGCAATCAAGGAAAACAAAGAATGGCAAAGAGGCTTTCAGACAGTTTTCTGCTCTTCCACCTCAAGCTATAATCAAGCTAATCAGATCAAAACCAGATCTGGTCGTTGCATGCAACACAGACTGACAGAGAACTCTCAGTGCACAAATCAATACCAACAATTGCTCTTTTACAGTCTTCTCTGGAGCTAACAGAATCCTGATGGTCTGCAACAGTACTGCCACATACAGTAGCATCAGAAGGGCATAGGAAACAACCGAAAACATAGTATGGATCAGTACCAATCTCATCTTGGCTTTAGAAATAAAATAAAAGCACAGCAAGGAGAACAATAATCTCAGCATTTTGACCCAATGCCGAATGTTTCTGGTCCCCTCCAGTCTTTAAAGCAAAACTCCAGAAGAAACTCTGCACTATTAGTTGGAGAGTTGTGTGAGGCACTCTGACATCTCTATCCATAAAAGCCCGTTCCCACTGACACACCTCTCCTGGGTGCCTGGGAGACACAGCATCTCACTGGTACAGACGTCCTCATCTGGAGCAAACTGCACTTAGAGAAATTAGCACCACCTCTTGAGGAACCATTTTCTTTGCAAGAGGTTTCTCCCCTAGAGCCCACTACATGATTCCCTGTTCAGCCTCAGGCAAACAAATCTGGACCAGTCCAAATTCACCATGTCATTTCTTACTTTCTTAGGTAGTTATAATGGTTGGTGAATGGTCTAAAGACAAGGGCTAACACTCTTTCAAGGCAGAGAAAGAAAGGAGAGGAAAGCTGAACAGCACCTAGAAACATGCAAGAAGCTACCAACTCAGTATCCTTGAATCTCATATTTTTCCCATCTTGAAGCTTCCTGGAGGAGATGCACACACATGGAATAAAATGTAGATATTTTGGCTTCTACTCCAGAGCTACAAGCCTGTCCCTCCATCCATCAGTGAAAAGGAAGGCATTCAGGCAAACACATCAGGTCACCTAAACAAGTCTTCCATTTATTTCCACAGCTAAGAAGGAAGGTGGGAGCTCTAACACGAAGGAAGCCTTCCAGTTCTCCCTTAGCAGTCTACTGGAGTTCTCAAATTTTACTTCAAACTAAGGCTTCCCAAGAAAGCAAGGGCTGGGGCATGGGTTTGAGCTACCAAGTGGGAGAGCAAACATCCCACTCATTGTGGGGATACACAAAAACACAAAAGAAAAAAAATATATGTGGAATTTAGGAGGAAGAAAGGAATATAAGCAATTATAGGAGCAGAGGAGTTTCATTTCTGGTTTGTTTTCTGGTTGAAACTTTAAACTTAAAATGTGTCCTATGAAAGGCTTTCGATGATACAGGCTAGCATTGCAAAGGCTACAAAACAGACCGGGAAAATGCAAACAAGAGAAGGATTTTGTTTATGCTGACAGACCAAAACCTATCTTCAAATATTTATTTTCACATTGCAAGCGGGTAAGGTACAGTGTGAATGCACAAACCAAGGTCAAACACATCCCTCCAAGGTTTCATTTGGCTAGATACCACTGAAGGACTTATTTGTGCAAGCTTGGAGATAAGTAATCGAGCAGAGATTCCTGAGAATCTGGAAGGGAAAAAGGGAGGGGAAGAGAGGAGGGTGTATTTATTATTGTACATCCATTATATTGTACATTACATTAATATATATTATTTCACCATTATAAATGGTGAAAGATTAATCGTTAAAACAATAAAGGGGCCAGAGCCCAGAGGAGGTCCACAAGTGCCTGTGCAGCAGGATTCTCCCCTAAAGCACAGCCACACACACACACACAAACATGCCCTGACCTCCCAGCCAAAGGAGGGAGGGCAGGCTTGAGTAATGAAGGGGCAAAATAAATATCTGAGGCATTTAAGCTGTATTTTTTCTATCCTTCAATTTCTTCCATGGAAGCAGGGCTGTAAAACAAGACCTTTCTGGCTTGAGCACACCATTCTCCAGAAGGCTTTCAAGGAACATAATTTCAGAGTGGGTTTTGCAGTCTAACCTCTGCAAGGCAAACAAATAGCCATCAGAAGTGCAGGCTTGCACTTTTCCACAGCAGGATGGGGGGGAAGAGGGAAGGATCAATCGAATGATTTTTCAGCAGAGAACCCATGTTCATGCCTTCCCACCACGTGGATTTCTGCACACCAAAGGATCCCAACAGCTAAACTGCCAGTGCTGCCAGAATGCAAAGAATCCAAGTGCAATGGCTGGACCATGGCTACACTGTCTGGAAGCACAGAGCAACCTACCAGCATCCTAATTGCTACAACTGACTTACATAGAACTAATTTTCATTTAACTTACATAGAACTACTTTTTTTTTTTTTTTTAATGTTTCCTAAAAATATAAAAAAAGACACAAGCATACGCAGCGCTTGCCCTTGTTTAAAATCTGTCCATCACAAAATGAAAGAATTTGGTTCCTGGAGGAGCTCAACTTCAGTATTAGAGTATTAGAAACTCACATTCAATATTAGAGTCTTCTAGTAATGCTTCCAATTAGACACCTGTGCTGCTAAACTTGATCTTAAGCAGAAGCATAAGCAAGCAGAGGTGTAAAATACGAAGACAGAAATTTGCACATTGTGGATTTCTTTTGTAGTTCTGTTTTATGTGGGTCAATCTACAGAGAGCACAGGTCTCACATGTCCCAACTGCTCCCTACATGACACCGATTATGCTTTGAGGTGTACCATTCCAGGATACTTCTAATTACACACAATATCTTAGCCAGATGGCTAAGCAGGCAAGGCACAGGCAAGAAGCAGCCGGGATGCTCCTCAGTATTTGCTGGTCCATATGAAACAGCATTTAATAAGTCAGATAGGGGAGTGCAGCACCAACCAAATCCAGATCTGTGCAACTGGGAGCAGAAACTGCACAATAACCTGCACAAGAGGTCGGCTGTACAAGAGGCACGGTACAACACGTGGATGCAAGTCAAGACACGCAGTGATAGAAACTCAACATACAAAAAAACCACACTCACAATGACACAGCACAGGAGAAACCCAGCTCACATGGTGACACTTCTGATGGTTTTCCTTTTGCTTGTATTGTCATGACATCAGCTCCTGTGTTGTGAAACAATCCCCTCTCAAAGGTGTTCCTGAGTGGTGCCAAGGCTGCCTTAAGCTAACTAAGTACAACAGATCAGAAACCCTGACTTTAAAGGAAACATGAAGGCTGTGTTTCTAGGAATGTAAATGAGACACCTGCACGCCCAGAAAATCAGAACATTACAAAAGTATGGAGAATGTATGAACCTCCCACACTGGACTTTATGTTTTTTTAATGAATATGCAATGCGATATCCAGTGAAATAGTAACCTTGTGGTGGAAAACAAGTCTTAGTTAGCTATAAGATTTCTATTCAGAGCACTCTACAGCCACCTTTCAAGGTGAGCGTCAAGTACCTCATGCAGTCTAGAACTCAACTAACAGACCTAGGCTGTACTACAAAGCCCTTCTAGGACCAAACAGATGCTATACTGATCCAGATGAGAAATGAAGCCATCTAAGATTGCAGCCTGAGGGTCCAGGCAGCACAGTATGGTGCACGGACCACCCTGAAGGGCTTCTACCCCTTTTAACAGCAGAATGAGCATGTTTTCATGTACTGATGGGATTTGGGCTGTAGAACAGTTGGGTTCTGATTTTTGTTGGCGCTTTTTCCACTGAGTGAGCAACCTCATGCAAGGGTTGAAACCTCATGCTTCAACCTGCATGCAAGGTTAAAAGCTGAGTTAAACTGCACAGTATTTATGAAACACTGCAGGGAAGAAAATCAATAGCATCACATTTCGAGCCATTGTTCATGGCCTCATACACAAAACCTTTAACACTGCAAGGTTGGGTGACTGTGCCAGCACGCTCCAGTTCTGCCTTGTGTTCCCAAAGCACTACATACTTATAACTTAGACCTACAAGACCACGTTATGATTTTCTGATAGCCTCATACCCAGACAGTACACAAGTACCCTCACCTCCTGTGCAATGATTATACAATCGCTTTCCACAGACAATCCCATATTTGACATTTGGCTACACATCACCTTTCCAGAAAGAGAAAAATTGTAGCGTAGTTTGTAAAGTTTTTTCCAACACCATCAAAAAACAGCCCACAACTTTTTCTGCAACATTGTGGCTCAACTCTTTAGACCTTAATAACAAAAAGGCACACAGCTCTCAGGAAGGGAAAAGGGATGCAAGCTAAAACTGTGTCTGTAAATCTCCTGTTTTGCTTTATCCTCCAGCGATTACTCATCTCCACAGCAGGAATCTAGAATATGTCTTTTCCTGCATACACTTGTCCTCCTCTTGCCTTCTGTCCCACCCACCCAAGGCTGGCTCAGCTGCACACCTGAGGGATGTTCAGCTTGCAAAGGGAAGAAAGAGCAAACATAAGGAGAGAGCATCCCTGGTTCACACAAATAAAAGGACTGCACAGCCAAAATGCAATCTCAGGGGAAAACCTATCAAGAAATATGCACACCTTTACTACAGCCTCCGGGTAAATGATTTATCAGTTTTCTGATGTGGGGCTTTTGCATCTTGATTTGACCTCCCATCAAGAAACAACAATAACCGAAAGTGAATTTGGTATTGCACTGGCCAGTACATCTGTTATCCTGCAGAAGCAGGGGCTGGGAGGAGGAGGGAAGAGAAAGGGCACAGGTTTTCCTATGGCTTTTTGTGATGTTTCTTCAAGAGCAGTAACACAGAACTGAAACTTCTCAAGACAAAGCTGCACACGTCTGTAAGCGTAGCCCTGTGGGCCTGCTCGAGGGAAACAAGAAGCTGTGGGGTGTTTGTGATCAGCAGTATTACAACCATTCACTTGGGCCAAGTTGTACTCTGGAGGAAGAGACCTACACGATTGTCTTCACAGTGCAGGTGTGACCTGAGGGACCTCCCTTCAGGGCTCCACCCCGACATTTTTAATCCAGGTTTTGTGTGTTTCCGAGGGTTCCGACTCCAAAGCTAACAGTTTCCAGCTGATGCAGAGCTCTAGTGAGCACCAGCATGGCAGAGGCGGAAAGCCCAGCTCTCCCAGCTGATGATTCTGCTCAAGGGAATGCCTGAGAAACAGCCACATTTAAATTCTGGGGTTTCAAATTAAAGAGAGTCCCATCCAGGAACAGTGTAAGGGTGGCAGTGTCCCCTTACTTCGTGACTTGAAGCCTGCAAGGGTAAAACCCTGGAAGAGAGCAAGTAAAGCCAACCTCCTTGTACAACAAATCCTCAAACTGAATTATTCCCTGCACTCCGCCCCTTCTCTAAGCTTGCTTAGGCTGTAATTATTTGCAAGGTAAGTGCCAGCTCTGCTCCACAGACACACCTCGCACGTCACGGGGCTGTGTCACCCAGTGCTCCCAGACACAAGGCAGCAGAGCGCTGCTTCTTACGAATGCGTTAATAATTTCCTCCTCACTAGATCACGTTCTGCGCGTCCCTTTATTATCATTTTTTACATGTGTGAAAACTTCTGCTGTTTCCAAGGAGGGGAAAGCTGGAACGACTGGAATACAAAGATGGCAAGAGGGCAGGAAGCTGTGGATGGCACGTAGGCTCTCGAGTGGAGCAGATGATCATGGCAGAGGGCACACTGTTTGTGAAATAACCATGCCATCTATTATTGTAATTATACTGGGAATTTATAATGTTGAAAACCCCATGCAGATAAACAAACAACCTCATCATGAGGAGATGCAGACACCCAGCTCTCCCAGACAAATCAGAGGGAGCAGATTTGCATATCTAAGAAACATCTGAGTACTCGAGAGCCAGCACTGTACCATACTTCCAAAAGCCACTTGGTCTGAACCATCACCTCCCATACACAGTTCCCCTCCAAACCCACCTAATAACTGTGCACTTGGTTCGGGAATTACTAGGGGTAAACCAAAGCCACCCTCCTCATCCTCACAAGCGATCTGAGTTTGGGAAATTATGGAGATGCAGGGACGGAACACATCTGTTCTAATTCAGGGCACCTATCTGCTAGTTTCAGCTAGTCAGGGTCTCAAGATGGGTCAGATGAATCTCCTGGAAGCACCTGTTCCTCTCTCAGCCATAGATGCAACCAAGGTAAGCTACAAATACACCAGGCAGATAGGATATTTTTCCTCCCAACATTCATTATTTTTCCCTTTCTTTCTGCCCTAAGTGCAAACACACTGGAAAATTTCCAAATTTCACTGTGACTTCTACAAACACTGTTCCTCTATTCAGCTATGTTTCAGTGGGTCAACACTCTTTATCCATGGTTCACATCAGGCTCAGCGCGTATCATGAAAACAGCCACTTAAATAAACACAGTTGTGTAACACTATGCAATAAAGTTTCAATATAACCTGGTTTATTCTTGCTAGCCTACATCGAAGAGACAGGTTATAATTACATTAGGAAACCGGTTCTTTAACCCTGATAGAGATGTAAAGAAGATAAGCCTTGTCGACATTTGGGCTTTCTGTTCTGGTTTTCTGTTTTGCTTCTGCAGTCAATTTAAGGCAGAAATGTGTACCGCAGCACTTAAGCCAACCCATAATTCATGGCAGCATCCAGAGCTGATTAGTCCTGTTGTATAATCAGGTCTCCCTGATGCATCAGGGGACTGCTGTTCATGCAGGAGGAACTTACAGTGCCACTTTCACCATAAGCTGTATTAGACAAGATCCTCTTCTGCCTTTCATCAACCTGATCAAGACCTGCATAAAGCTACTAATTGATAAAGGAACTAAAAATTAATACACAAACATACATCCAAGGGACAGCTGTCACAGCTCATACATTGAGGGAAGGGCACTGATCCAGAAGTCCTGGTTCTCAAGATGCTAGCAGCCAACTAGAACAGTTAGCATTATCTCTTTAGTATGTTAACATGCATGATTTATACTATTCTGATGTGCAGTACACACACAGTTCTCTCATACACTGAAAAATTCATGGTTAACGACACAGAGGAGACCAAGAAACAACACAGCAGTGGGAGCTCTTGGTCAGAAGTTGCATGAAACGCTTGAGTAAGAATATTCCACATATGGCTTTAACTCAGTATACTAATTCAACCTCTTTGCATTATGTCCACCCTTCTAGTCATCTTCCTTTTGTCATCTCACCTTTTGAGTCAAAATTAGCACTTCATGTGATTTCTCCATCAAGCCCTGGTCAAGGTCTAGCTCAACGTTTCCAGTTAAAAAAAAAGCTAAAAGCAGAGCACAAGCAACAAGAGCATTTCAGCAAGCTTCTATTTTTTTTTTTTTTTGGCTTTTATTTGTAGCCTATGTGAATATTTCACCCCAGACCTAGAAAGAAACCATTCTAGGGCCAATTTAATTTTTTAAAAGGAGTACTGAACAGAGAGAGAGAGAGAACTATTTTCTAAAGATACAGCAAGGAACTGAAGTGTACAGCATCGCCCTGAAAAATGCTACTCTGTGCACTGCGGTACTTCAGTATTGTCAAGTGAATTACTTTGGGCCTCATCTCATAAATACACTCACAAGCCATCAAATCTTTCTCTGTCCCAGTCCTCAACCTTTCTGAACCAAACATTCAAGCCCAGAGCTTGGCTCCCAAATGAAGGTTCAGCAGCAGCTGAAGGTCATATTGGTTTACAGCTGGGTTCAGTAAAGCAAACCTTGAAAAAGAGCTGAAATAAAAAGGGTGACAATCACCTGAAACAATTTTTGATCCTCATTCAATCCATCTTTCCAGCAATGACCTCAGACAGACAACAACTAACAGTTTTGTGCTCCCAATGCATCATTGACAAAAAGCTACACCAGGACAAGCATCAGCCTCCTTAGGAAAGCAGTTACAAAGCCTTCTCCCAGTTAGCATTTTTAATTTCTGCTTAAGTTGATTAGATTTGTGATTTGGGAGTGGGAAGAATCCAAAATGAAAAGGCAAATGCTACACTCCAGGTCAGGATTAACCGCAATGGCAGCATGGCAAGGGAAAGAGTTAATTTCCAAAGTAGCAGTGTTCTTTGGAGCAGGCAGTTTAAAATCACTGCCTGGCACTTCTGCTTTCTCATCATCAAGGGAAAAAGAAACAAAGCCAACACTTTATCACAGGAAAGTAGAGAAACATTATTAATAGTTACCACACTGCTCCTTGGTTTTTCCTCTAGCCTGTGAAAGGAAATGGTTTGTTCCTAGCTGATAGGCAAGAGATGGCTTGGACTCACAAACCACTGGGGACATACAGGCCTGATAAAGGAGGGAGCTTTCTGCTCCCATTGAGCGCAGTATCTACAGAGGTATTCGACTTCCTCTGTTGCTTGATGGTAAAACTGGTCCTATCAACAGCAACTCCTCAGTTCAGCCTGGCCTCCCCTCTCATCCTCAGCAGTACTGACACACTCTTTTTTTTCCTGCAAATATATCATGGGAAAGGGGCATCCCGTTTTTCACCCACACAGTATTCCAACACTTTTAGACATGCAGATTTGGGACTCGCAACACTGTCTGTGATGACATATGACACAGAGCCACCTGAATCGTATCATCTCCTTCCCAAACCAATCATTTGTTCTTGCAAAGTGTAACAATTTCAGTAAGAGAGAGGGATCAATTCTACCAAGACTTTCCTACAGCACAGCATATGGATTAGCCTTTGGGGGTAGGAGGCAAGGAATGACATTCCAGAGAAAGAGCTTGAATCCTAGCTAGGTCCTAGCTAACCACGTGCTCTTACTAACACAGTACAGAAACAACACCAGCATTCCCTACATTTTGTGATGCAGGTGGTCATGTTGCTGTTTTCATGGCTACAGACTCATCACAGAGAGTGTTTTCCTGTTGCCAGAAGGTACATCTTAAACTCCAGTTACAATCCTGTGCACATAACTCTCACTGGTACTTTCCCTGCCTGCATACATGGCTCTCTGGTCAGTAGTCTGGTTTTGTTAGATCCATCTTTAAGGCATCTGCTCCCCCAGAGCCTTGAGGGGGTGCACAATTTGTGCTGACGATTTCCCATGATAGCAAGACTCTGTTCACAATCTTGTCTAGTCTCCTTGGGGTATAACCCAAACACAAAGCAGATATTACAAATGTAACAATAGGAAAAGGGCAGGGAAAGAATTATGAGGGCTTATGCTGCCAAATCACTGCCCCCCAAAAACATGCCATGTTTTCTATGTCATGATTTGGCAGTGCTATGTTAATAGTTGGACTCAATCTTAAAGGTCTTTTCCAATTACAGTGACTCTATGACTCCATAATTTGTAGAAAACTGACACCTTCCCTACCATTAGATGGACTTTTCTGCTACTCCTAGCCCAGGCTGGGACAGGGTCAAGCAGGGAACCCATTCATGGGTCACCAAACCATACTTCACTCCATTTGCCTCACAACTGGAAATTCCACCCAGACTTCCGAATTTATCAAATCACTGGCTACCGTGCTTTACATGCCCACAGTGAAGTCAGTACACACAGACAGAGGTAGACTCTGATAAGCAAAAAGAACCAACATCCTACTTTCCAGTTCCCCTTTTTCAATCGGTGTGTTTTCCAGCCCAACTCCCAGCGACGGCAGCCCTCTTCAGAGTAGAAATCCCCTAGACGAGCAGAATAAACCAACCAGGCAGCACGTTTTGCAGCCCAGGTCCAGGAAGCTTGCAGGACTTTGGCAGAAAGGCACATAGCACAGGAAGTCCTATAAACTCGGGATCAGAGTCTGCAGAGGCACAGCTATGACCTTAAAACTGGATTTCATGAGTAAATTAACCTTGACTGGTTGCACGCCTGCACATGGGCTTGGCACCGGGTGTTCAAAGCAGTTACTGGGTGACTATTATCAAGATGAAATTGGCACCAGTAAACTCTGCCTCTAAGCAAGGGCAACAATCAGCTTGTACAGATATCATTTATCACTGCTTTCATGCATTAAAGTTAACTACACCACACTTGCAGGCACCAAAGCACAAAGAAAGATTTGCAAAGACCACCTCAAAAAAAAGCAGTTCATATTGATGCATATATCTGTGTTAATATAAAGAAAAAACCCAACTTAATCCCACAAGCACAAGTCAGACAACGTGCAAACAGCTGGACACTGCATTTTAGAAGGGCATTAAGCAAGTGTTGCTAAATTGATGGGGCCCCTGCGGAAGGATGCTGTGCTTGTTAGGGGTATACCTATGAGGTTGGGTTGACATTGCCTTCTCAGAGGAAAGGAGAGCTTGCTTGAACAATTTGCCCAATGCTGCATCTATTTTAAGAGCAGTGACCCAGATCTCTGTTTTGTCAGCAGATGACTTGTATAAGCGATGAACTGACAAGGAGTTAAACCGGCACTGGGCAACGCCAAGGTGCTGACAAGCACTGGCAGAGACAGGTGATAGAAGAAAAGACGGCACCACGAGGCTCTCCCACCTGAACTTAAGCTTTCAAATCTGCAGTCAGCCAGAGAGTCACCCAGGGCTAACATAAGCCCCAATGCAGATCCACCCTAATCAGTTATTTGACCATGTCCCTATGACCATACCCATGCTGGCAGCATCTTTACCATGGGTGTCCATAGCAGCAGAGTCCTGTTAGAACACGTGGTCTCAGAGTAAGGAGTAGAATGAGCCAGAGCTCTTCAGCTGAAGTTTCACCAGCACACAGCAAACACATCCTCTATCCAATCATACACAACCTGCTAGTTCTTTCCTGAGAAACACGGATCCCACTGATACCTGTCAGGAGGTAAGAGGGAAATGGACGAGCCAGTGCCCGCAAGTGAGCACTGCAGCTGAGGGGGATGAATCACTCCATCCACACACTCCATATGCCGGAAAGAGCTGCAGAGACAGAGGAGACACGTAGCCTGGACAAGTATCTTTAGACACTCGGCTGATCTTAAGCCTGCTTTTTATTACTGGTGATTAACATGCAACTGAGCACTTGGCAAATCCGGAGGGGAGTGACTTCAGGGAGGCCTTGAGGCTGAGGGAATAGGAGGGTTGCCTGCAGGAGGATGGAGAAGACCAACTTATTAAGATGGCTTGTATTGTATTTTTTTGTCTGGGAAGGTCTTTTGTTTTAACTGTCTCCAGCATTTCCTTAATACCTACAACCTTCTGGAAAACATACCAAAGAAAGATTAATTTCCCAAATCTGTAACATTCTGAAGGATGGAAAGTGAGAGACCAAGAAGACTGCATAGGGGGTGATCACAAGAAACATCTCCAGAAAGGGCTTCTCAAGACACAAACAGCTGCAGACCTGGTCAAAATAAGGAGAAACAAGGAGACTGTCAACTTAACCCCCAACCTGCATGCTCCCCTAGCCAGGTGAAAGTACTTTTAACAGCTCTGCTTTGCACAGGAATGTGTTGACTCCTCACAACAAAATATCACAACTGCTCACATGGGACCAGTGCTTTTCCCTTAAAATTGATGCTCTTGCTAAGAAAGATACCCATACTGTGACTAAGCAAACTAAGTTCTCTCTAGAGTGGATCTATTTATTACTTCCTTACCCTCTGCAGTCCAGAGTCTGCCAGTCCAAAACACGTGAGTGATAAAGCAGCAGCAAGAATAGACTGTCTGAAACAGCTACAAGCAACTGCTTATGCTAGGTTTTGGTTGGGTTTCAACTGCTTATGCTAGGTTTTGGTTGGGTTTCTTTTCCCCTTGACCTCCGTGTGCATTCAGTGTTTTGAGACCACCACCATACTACCTAGCATAAATCACAGGAGATAACGCGGGTGCATCTGCCCTGCAGAAATGCCTGTGTCTGTGGTTCCCTGGCAAGGCAAGTTTATCCAAACACTGGCAATGCAAAGAGGGGAGCAGGTGAAAGGTCCGACCTTTGCTCAGCTCAGAGTGGGGGGAAGAAAGCAAACAGGCAAAGCTGCCAGTGGCACCAACATGCTTATGGTCCAAAGACAGGCAAATATCCTCCAAATAAAACTCAATGGGAAAGGAAGATCCAGAACTGCTTTAAAATGCACAGGGAGAAACAGACCCTCTCCAGCCTAAAAAAACAAAAACCAAAAAAAATATTTTTATATAAAATAAAATAAAATACCTCAAATAAAACAGTAGAAGTGAATGCCTCCCTACCACTCCTTCCTCCCCACTCCACCATCCCTGGAAGCACTGGCTGCTAACAACACTATAGCAAATTGCTGCCAATAGCACAGAAAGGGGGAGTACATTAGCAGCAAACATACAGGTCTGCGCTTTTAATAACAGATTTTTATTAACGCATTGGAAGTAGCAATAAGCCCAATCACAGTAAACCAATGAAGTCAATCAAGTATTTCTGAAGCAACAGATTTCAGGACCAGGGCTTTCTGGATATCCAAGAGCTGGAGATGTAGCCTTATGGCCAGCTCTGCAGGGATGACTGCCCATCACAAGGCCAATTATACCCAAGTGCTCATTCCACAATGAAACAGGATAACGATGAAGAAAAATGTCAGAATCCCACAGGCTTAGAAATCAAAAGTAATTAAAACCACACAGAATTCAAGTCTAGTAGAGATTTATCAAATATTTAATACAGAAAACCCTTAAGCGTGCTGCTGTCAACTCAGCTTGAGAGAAATGTGCTCCTTTCCTAACATATGGCTTAATCTGTTCCCAGGATGCATTTCTTTACTCAGTAATTTCAGTTTAAACACAAATGAACTGTGGATGTATATTTCAGCTAAACGACTGCCTTTCTTTAAACAGACCTGGGTAAAAGGGGCATTAACCTCCTGTTCCTGCGCCTGTTCCGTGCCACTTATCAGTGAGAGAAGGAGTATCTTTTCAAAGTGCACCCTTTCATCCTTCTGGTGCCTACACATGACACCCCCCCCCAGTGCACTGCCCCAGAGTGGGACGTGTGTGTAGTGTCCCCCTGGCTCTAATCTTTAATCAGTTCCAGCACAGAGAGCATGAAAGGCAGCAGGTTAAATTCAGCAGAGCAGGACAAACAGGATCTGTGTCCAAGGGCAAGAGTGTCTCTCTCCTGAGTTTGTTCTAGCAATCCAAACACTTCAAGGGGTCAAGTTGGAAATCTGCTGCAATTTAAACTCTTACCAAGAACATAACCTGCTTTCAGCAATTCCTGCATGGGTTGGGCCTAGATCAATGGAGGGAAGTAAGCGATTCCTAAGTGCTCAGGCATCTACACTGTTATTGAATTTGCCATATAGAAGTAATGACTAGAGCCTTTTGCCCACCCAGTGCATTACAGAGGTCAGGACCAATCCCTTCAAGAAACAGATATGCCCACTTTTCTGGCCTACCTGCTATTTATTACCCAGTTAAATCTTTAAGAAACTGTCCTCAAGTAACCATACAGCAGTCCATACCTTCCCCTTACTGCCTTTTCAGCCTGCTAGTACCATACACACTGTATCGGAACAGATTTCCCCTGGAACCAGTGCAGCTCCTCAGCAAACAAGTCTCTGGCCAGATGGTAGGCTCAACAGAAACTCCTCTAAGTACCTCCTAATACCTAAAAAACAGATTTGGCTCAATCCTCCCACAACTGTCACCTCCTTGCAGATCAAAGGGTGGGAGGGGAGGAGGGAACCTTAAAAAACAGCTTGAGCAATAGATGTGATCATGGTTTTCCTGGGGGAAAAAAAAGAGGCTATGTGAGTACATTCAAAATTGCAGCTGAGTGGGAGAGTTTTGATCTTTAGAATTTGTTGCCTGCTGCTACCAGAGGGACCACTGCATTATAACCCAGCACCTGAAAGACTGAATAAGGATACAGCAGCAACCAGCATGCATAACGCTGGAGAGGAGATGTACATGAGCTTCTTCATCCGCCGCTGCTCACAATATGGCACAAGGCCACAGACACCCTTACACACGCTTCAGTTCATTCACAAGGTGAGAAAAATCTGAATAGACAACCAGTTTTACTTCACCTGGTGAACATGGCAGCCTGGGAAACTGTGGGTACAATAAGCCTGGTGTGTCCCACAGCTCCCACACACACTCCGCTTCTTTGGAAAGCGGTTCCTGGGCACTACAGCCTGAATCAAAGCACAGGGGCAGGTGGCTCCCAAGGGGAAAGCGTCACTCCAGCACAGGGAGCGGACAGCCCCAGCCACATCCAGGAAGGAGAAGCACAACCAGCAAGGAAAACAGTGACTAAGCTCCGGGTTCCAAGGGCAGCCACTCCACATTTAAAGCTTCCCCCACCAAATGTTATTAGCATCCCAATGAATTAAATGAACCATTTCTTAAGGCCGTGATGCCCACACAGTCTCAGGGGTATGACTGCAGTGGCTAACCAGCAGAACTAGAGACGGGATGCGGTGGCAGTCCACGTGGAAGCTGCAAGCCAACAAGATGAACTCAAGACCCTTGGGGATGACCCGCTCTCGTCCCTCAAATCGCCTGCCCCCTCCCTACCAGGTGTCTCATGCATACAGTCTTACACACTGCCATTCAGCATTTACACAGCCACTGGGCACCTCCTTATACCTAAAAGACCGGGAAACAGAATTCATGTATACTAAATGTGCTACAGTGAATTGCACTAAAAGTCACATCAAATTTTGAACAGCCAGAAGCATTACAACAAAGCAGTTGAAGTGGGGTGGCAGGGAGCAATGGCTCTCTCCCGGACAGCAATGCTGTTAAAATAAGTTGCAGAAGCAGAAAATTTCAGGAAAGGTTGTTAAAAATTAGACGTATTTAAACTAGTCCTTTTATCTTTCTGACAGGATGTCTTTTTTACCTGCCACCAGCCTCAGAGTATCAGCTAAACTACGGTTTATCCAGATCAGTGCTACATTTTCCCCTCCTGAATACATTTACCAGCCACCTCCAGTTTAAAAAGAGATTCCTTAAACTAACAGCTGCATCAGAAGCAGCACTGAAATGCCTTGAGAACTTTTGCTTTTAAAAGTCATGAAGGAGTTCATTTTCCCAAGTCTGAAGCTAGCAGGAAGTGAAACATTCTGCCAAAATTTGTTCTGCGTATGTGTAAGAAAGCTCCTCTCTGGAAATGCAGTTTCCAAAATCATGTGGGGAAATGGCATGAAACCACTGTCCTTGTAAAAGAGCAAATTGATTTGCAGAGGTTGGGTTTGAGGCTTAAAAGGGCAATTCAGAGGTAAGAAGGCACTTAATTTTGTTTCCCAGAACTCTGTAAGGCACTTGTCCTAAACACATCCACACACTGGTTAAAACCTTTGCTTTGTTTCCACTCTGCACCCACACTGGCATCAAAAAACTTTGCCCAGGGGGATGAGCTGAGACCCGGTGCTTCATCCATCCCCAGCTATGAGGAGCTGCAACCCCTTCCTTAAAACAAATTTGCCATCACAGGCACAGAGCAAAGACTGGGTTTTTATCCAGTGTCTTTTGGGAAGGATAATAATGCATCCCACTCCTCCCCTCTCTGACCATCCTTCCCATATCAAATAAGTCTGCTGTGCCCCATTTATTTCCTCCTCCCCCAACAGGGAGAAACAAAGGGCAGCAGTATCTAATGGCTTGAGAGCAAGGGATCTGGGGCTTGGTTTATTACATGCTTAACAGAGCACTGAATTACTGGTGGTTATTGCCTAGTTTAACTGCTTTCCTTAAAAGAGAAACATGAGCAAACAAGTACGTGCCATGAAAAAAACCCTATTCAGACAGGATCTGACAAGAGCAAAAGCATCCAGAGTTTACAATTGTTTATTAGCAGTCCTGCATTCAGGCACCGGCTGAGATTGAAGCAAAGACTAAAGCAAAGAAATCCCCACCTTGTCCACCACCTCCTCAGGGGGCTTGTCTACCCCTGGATTTACCACCCGAGGTTAGCATACACACTAAGTACCTGAGGCTTTAACTTCACAGACTTAGCATGTGTCAAGGGCAGTGTGCCTTGTCTAGACAAAGGCTTTCAATGCACTTTAGTTAGCATATACAAACCTCACACCTTCAGTCCTGGCAGAGAGAGGAGCTCTTGGGAGAGAGCATCCCCACAGAGCTCCTCCGACTGCCACCTCCACCGGCCGTGATCCCCCCTAACTTTAGGAGATAGCACCACAGTTTTGTCCGAAAGACAATGGGGGGGGGAAACAATAAGTTAACCCAGTGGAGCAGAAGACAGACCTCAGCAAACAGCCAGTGATGCAAGCAGAGATAGACCCGAGGCCTTCATCTCAGGTACGCATCTTCCCAGTGCCCAATAAAAAGGGGGGCTAATAGGCTTTCTCCACAGGGAAGCAGCGGATTGAAGAGAGAAGAGGCTCTCTTGCTCCCATCTATGTAGTCATCTTTTTTCATGAAACTTGAGAGGATTTTAGATTAGACCCATACCCCAAACCAAAATACAGCTGAAGTCAAGCCCTGAGGTTGAAAAAGTGCTGAGGAGAGGCTGAAAACGGATGGAGCCTCATTTCTTTGGAAGGCCAGGGTAAAAAGAGACCACAAAAAAAAAAAAGATCTAAAGAAGGTACAGAATGCATGTGGAGAAACACATTAATGAAAATACAAACAAACCTCACTCATCTTGGCAGAACTACAGCCAATACCAGAGGTCATGCGGATTTAACTATATCCTTTCTATGTGCTACTTACTTTTATACCAAGAAAAAAAGCCACAGACAAGCCTAGAGGAAGAAATGCAAAGGATGATGAGTGTCAAGTTTAGAGGAAGGGAGAGCAGCAGGAGGAATTCACCCACATCAGATGAGTATGAGGGAAGAGAGCAAGGACGACAAAACAAACCACAGAAAGGGGGAGAAACCTACCACTGCTAAAAAAAAGGGCAAAAATAGAAAATTCATTCTATGGGAAAAGATTAAAGAGTAAGTCAAAGACGTTTCAGTCATGAGGCACTTCTCAAAAATGCCTCATGTTCCAAAACGATTTCTAGAAATAATACCTTTTTCTCTCAAGCCTGATGAGGGAACATCGTCTCGAACCAAAACGTGCAAGCCTCTGCCCACACAGCTCTAACCCCTAGCTGCAATGAGGCAGATACCCAGTATAGTTCCACTGACTTCAGCAGATAGGGCCTGACCCTGGACAGCTGAAGTACTTATAGCTTTAGGAAAGCAATCTGAACTAAACCAATATATACCTGAACACTGCAGAAGAAAGACTACCTCTACCACCTTCTTATTCCAACACACTTCTTTTTCTCTCAAGCGACATTGATGCCTCTTGAATTATAAATACACAGGTAGCCTGCATGATCCATAAAAGATATTATTACTGCCGCCCTAAGACAGCAGAGACATTCAAAAACTTTCCCCTCAAAACATTCAAATCATGAAACCACACATTTGTTGAAGAGAACTTTGGCTCGGGTGCTCACAAGACTTTCTGCCGTCACGCAGAGCAGATCCCGAAACTAGGTGGTTTTGCTGACGGCTGTGATTCAGACGCAAGTCCCTAGTCATTTCAGCGTGCTGGGTTTATCATCTTTCAAAGCTGTCCGTAGTCACTATTAAAAGAAACCCACAGAATTCAGCACAGCAGAGGCGAACCCAATCTGCGCCTTGCAAAGAAACTCAGGACTGAGCATCCTTGAACAGCCCCATCTCTTGGGAAGAACAGCATCTCAAGGTCAGGTTATAAACACGGCTCTCTGGGAAACACTCTGTACCACTGCTGGGTGTGCAGTCTGCAAAGGATAAAAAAGGAATGGCCTTTGAAGGCGGACAAGCTATTAAATTTTTACTAGGTGAAATGTTTACTGAAATAAATCTAGTCCTTTCCACTCTTGGTTATTATCGTAACACATATGGTAACTGACATACAATTAATGGCGCTTTAAAGCAAGAGTTCTTGGAAGAAAAACGCACTCCCAACTTTCCAGCTAACCCTGACAAAAAGCCAGGTATGGTAAAGCTCAGCAACACAAGTAGCTTTATGAGAAACCCCATTTATTGGGCACCTCTCACTCTCACAAGAACACCAGCTCCAAGCAGAGATGAGTCGCAGCCACGTCAGCACCACCCACCACCACTGACACAGACCCACTAGCAGCCAAAGCTCAGTAGGCCAAATCCCCACCTCAGCAGTACTGTACCACCCACACCTCTTCAGTGGGTTTTCGTGTACACGTGCTATTTCACATCTGTCAACAGTTCAGACAATGGCACCCACAGAGATTTCATCTCTTCTCTGAAGCGTATTGACCCTGGAGGGTGAATGGGTATTAACAGTAACGTGACACTTTAATACCCAAGCCTACTGGCTTTGTTTCCAAACTCCCAAGGATCTACAAACTAAGTTGTTGCCATCTCTGCAGATCTGAAATGCTGTCCACATTCCCTTTTCCCATCTTCTCCTATCTGAGTTACAGAGAAAGATTATGCTGCTACTGGGTCAGTATATTCTTCACTGAGAATGAGATATCTCCAAGACCCGGCACCTTTAGCACAGTTCTGTACCGTGTCAGCAAGTGGGATTCCTCTCCCTGCTGGAATAAAGTAACAAGATACCACCCAGGGTGTTTCAGATGTCTGCTTCACCTTCCCCTCTCCTTTCCACAATCGGAAATCCTACTGGTGGGGAATACAAAAGAAAACCTTCCCCCCTTTCCCACACAGCCCAGTGCAAACACACCGTATGTATACAAAACATATTGCCTCACAACAACAGCACACACTGACTACATGCTTTGTTATCAAAAACTTAAGAGACGCAGAGCAGCAGCAGGAGGGGATGCTCCAAAGTCAAATCCCAATCACAGCAGGGACTTGATCTACGACTGAAGTGGCAGTGTCAATGACAGTGGTTTCATTGCCCATGTCTCTTCCTCTCCCAAAACCCAATGCAAGCGCTGCCACAACACTTGACCCATGAGGAGGCACCTCCAAACTCAGCAACTGAACCAGAAAGAAGCCTGCTCAGTAACAAATAGATTTTTATTCCTGAAGAGGAAACCAGAGAGCTCTTCCATTACCTCAGAGGAAACATAAGGAAAGGTAGCACTGCTCAGGACTGATTTACTGCCTCAAGCCATTCAGAAAACCATAAAGCCAGTGACATGTAAGACAAGCAACTCATTCACAAGAGCTCTTTGATCTTAAATACAAATAAAATTAGGTCAATATTAAAGATTTTCATTCCTTGCCGTATAAGTCTTCCATAAAGCCTAGGAAAAGCTTTTCCCATCCCTTCTTTTAACACTCAAGTTACTTAGCAAGTAACATTTCTTTCACATGACTTGAAACATTTTCCCCATATTCACTTGTCATCACTCCAGAATTTAACTCTTGGCGAGAACCTAAAATACACAGAGGGAGCCGTGTAAAGCATTTTCCATAGCGCCCGAGGACAAGTCAGATCAGAGGATTTTGTTGCGCTTCACATGGGGGAAAGTAAGGAGCAAAGCACACCTCCCATTGCTCAGATAGGGGAAAAAAAAAAAAAAAAAAAAAAGGATTTTTGGTAATTTGTTATTCAAAGCATTCCAGTGATTTTTAACAGATGAAGAGGAGAAAGCCTGTGCTGTCACTATTAATAGCCTGACATTCTTTCTTCCCCCACAAGACCACACCAGAAACACAGGCAAAGGCGACAACCTAAGGGAGCCTGGAGGTGTGCCAGCCCTGCCAAAGCCCCAACCCCTGCAGTGCAGGGTCTCCTCTAAACTTGCCCTGGGACGAGAGCACCATGCGTGAGGTATGGTGCTGGTGTACCGAACACATGCCGTGAAATCAGGGGGGCCCTTCACATGCGAGACTTCCCCACAGCTCCCAATGCTGCGCCTTTTGTTCCTTCTCCTGCAACAGTGCATCATTAACTTAATCTGCTGAAATAACAGCGGATTGCTGGATAAGCTAAGGATATAGCATCACTCTGCATTTTCGGTTTAACGTGCTCCATTGTGTTAGGGTGGATTTTATATTTTATTTATTTGCTTTCTAAACCAACCAAGAGCTCTCATACGCAGCAGAAGGCCCCTGAAGCTACTGCTGTAATGTGGTATCTGCTCGTAACATCAATATACCCATTTTAGAGGTATTAACGCTGCTGTTTAGTCATAGTAAAATATCCTAATACCCGCCTCACCTCTGTTAAAGACACCAATACAGTTCAGTGTGAGCAACAGTTCAGGCCTTTCTGCGAAACCCATTTATAAACAGAACCCCCACCAACTGCAACACGGCACATAACAATTCCACCACAAAGACAAGTAAAACAAGCAGGGGCACCATGAGGCTCACTCAGCTGCCCAAGAACATTCAGTCCCTTCCTCTGAACAGCTCTTACAAGACCAGAGGGTCAACATGCAAAGTGTTCCCTCTCTTTGGCATGGGTAAGCGTGAAGACTGATCCCAGCTATCACTAAGGCAACAAAGGGATCTCTTCTCGTCAAAGCACAGTACTTTGCATCCACAGATTTGGACTGTACCTCTGTCACATATTCCCTGGTTGGCTGGGAATAAATTACATCAGTTCCCCACTGTACTTCCCTCACACATCCTCACCCAAGGGGGGTGTAAAGCAAAGTGGATAACTGGAGCATCAGAGAAGCACAAAAGAGCTCCACTCCCTTCTGTGTTTACACAGGAGACTACCATGCAACTGATAGTTCGGTTTAACAACTGGAGCAGAATACGAAACTTCAAGTACTTCGGGAATGTCCACTCTAGCTCCTGAAGGAACACACACGATATTGCCTCAAAAAAAAAAACAAGTGCTAATTAGAGAAAAATTAGGGTTGCATTTACAACTGGTTGAAATTTACAAATAAGATCCCAACCAGACTGAATTTATTATCTGAGCTCACAGCTACAGAGAAGCAATATGATGACACGGCTGGGGAAAAATAAATAACAAAAACCCACTCAGGTTTGATGGGAAAAGGTACCTTGTAGAGAAGCACACCTTTGAAAAAAACAGCTTGAACGTCAGATGTTTCATTATGACCCCTATCAAGATCATCAGGAGTTTAAAAGTATTTCTGTAATTCTCTCCTGAAAAACAGTAACCTAGAACAAATGAATTCTCTGTAGACGTAGAATTTATTTTAACAGGGAAGACCTCAGCACTTATTGCAGAGAGCACAAGAGAGGAGACACAAGGCATTGGCTTCTCACACTGATAGTTCTTCTCAATCGGATCCCTCAGAAGTTCTGCAGAAATAAACCCGTCAAATTTTAAGTTCCCAGCCTCCATATAAATGTGCAGAGATACTGAGGGAAAGTACATTCACGTCTGGGTAAATGCATGCAAAAGCCAGTCACTTATTTATGAGTCTTCTGGGTAAAGGGATGCTTCTCTTCCCAGTGATGGGCAAGAGGGGTTTTACATGCTATGCACTTTTGCATATTCATGTATAGAGGCACCTTCACTCCTACTATATATCTCACAAAGATAACAGACTGTAGGAGCTACTACATGCATGGTATGGGGGGACAAAGGGGGATGTCAACCTGCCAACCTTAGACATCCAGAAGACATACAACTGAGACATTCACCATAAGCTTCCATTAGAATTAAGGCTCAGGTAAAGAGCAACTGAACTCATCCTTAGGGCAGTTATCTCCAGAGGCCATTCCCCTGTCCTCTTTCTCTCCACCCAGCTCAGATTTAGTCAGCAGAGAGGCAATAGGCCTATAGCAGACCTTTCGAAAGTACTGACCAAGTCCAGTGCACAGAAACAGGCTGTAAACTACTGACCACATGTTCTATCTGCAGCTCTCGCTACAAAATGCAAAGAATACTTGTACCCAAGTTATAAACCCTCGCAAGTAAAGGGTGCATAAAGAAACTCGAAATGCTGATGGACCCTAAGATGTAGTCCACTAACAAGTGCTACTGCAATAGTCATAATAATTCTTGAGGGAACTGGTGCACAAGTATTCCCTCTTGACAACAGCCTTGCAAAATGGGTACAGCTGTGCTTCCTTTTAGCTATTCTATTGAATTTTCCTTGTGAAGAGCAAAAATGAAGAATGATGAACTGCAATAATGCTGGGAGGTCCTGGACTTCAAGACACATAAATCCAAATACACCATAGTATACTTTGCTGTAACACATTAAGGCCCATTGACATTAAGCTTTTATTTCCTGGGTTTGAAAACAAAACAACCCAATACCATTAGATAGCTTGAAGTGCAGGGGGCAAGTTTTGAGACAAGTTTATTTTGGTTTGGGCTTACTGTTTAAATTAGAATCATGAACTCTTGCTCACTGTCATCCCCTACAGCTACTTTCACAAAATCCTGGGAAGAAACCATTGAAACCTACCAGAGCTTAACTGAAATTGACTGTTGTGGTTTTAAGACTTAAAGTAACTTTTAACTGCTGCAAAAAATCCCAAACAAAGCACATCAGCCTTGAGGTAAACCAGCGGGAGTGAACTATTGCCTTGGTAGTCCTCTGGAAGTTAGTAAAACTCAGATTTGGTGCAACTGAGTATTTCAAGCTGCTGCCATTCCTTTACCTGCCTGAGTAAAGTCCTCCCATTTCACCTCTGTCCCCTGATAAAGCTGCCAGGTGCAGGAACCAGAGCCAACAAGTCCGTACCATGGGCTGGTACAACATAAAAAGATGGTAACACAAACATTCAAACCTAAACCAGCCCAACTTTGAGAGCCCTAAAATGTCCAGTGAAGTGAAGGTGACTCCAGAAGCATACTGAAAGCCAAAGCCACATTTAGGAATAGTACATTACAGAGTGAGAGTCAAAGCCAAGCAGACGGGTGTTATGTATGGACACGAAGACCAGCATTTACATGTGGATAGTGGCACTAGAAGAAGGAAAGCCTTCAGAGGCAGGTGGAGAGCAGGGCAGCACCCATGACCCTAAAGTTGCAAACACAACATTCCCAAAGGGACTGTAGAATGGTTTGGGTTGGAAGGGACCCTAAAGATCATCAACCATGAGCAAGGACACCTTCCACTAGACCAGGTCGCTCAAAGCCGCGTCCCACCTGGATATTTTAGGACTTCCCTGGCCAGGGTGGTGGAAAGAGCATTAGGCAAGTGGGCCACCCCAGCAGCCTGGAGTCAGGGAGACATTGGGGCACTGGAGGCACAGATGGGCAGAGGAAGAAGCTGACAAACAGCCACAATGCACCACCAACAGCCCCAGTAGCCATGCTCCTGACCCCAGCCCACAGCACACCTTCTCCAGGGGCAGTGCTGCCTTGCTCCAGGAAGCATGTGCCTACAGCCCATGCAGCTCCTTCAGCTGCAGGTACCATGAGTCACTGTGATCCCTGCACACAGAGCAGGGATTATCAACACGCCGTGGGACAGCTCCAAAGGGAGGTGACGGAGACATACCAGATAAGCACTACAATACCAGTAGAACTGCATCCACGTTAGGAGTTTTACCACATTAGCTGTTTTATTACTAGACAGGCTGATCAGGACCTGCTGGCACTTGCAGTGTCCTGTTTGTACAGCAGTAACGACAGCTACAGCAGCAGAGCAGCCCAGGGAGGTGCAGCTTTAGTGGGAAAGATGGATTTTGCCAGGAGTGTTGAACAATCTCCCCCAGAAGACATCAATTATTCCGGCACATGGTCACAACACCGCTAGGTGGGCTGAGGAAGGTATCCTCAGCCTGGGCCATGCTGAAATCAGCACAAAAATCTGCGTCAATAAACATTCCCCTGGTCTGCATAAGCCCAAAGCCTGGTGGTTAGTGACCTGCCATGGGTTAAAGCTAATCTCGATCATAACATATATGGGTTTTAATATGGAATTGTATATGCTAATGTGGTTATTACTGACAGTTAAGCTGTCCCTCACTTTTTCTTGTATTAAGCACTCCCCTGACTCCACACTACTTTTTGTTTCCCTCAACTATGAATCAAGTCACTCTTACTATTTAAGCAGCTTCTCCTTCCGCTCCCTCTTCTTTCCTCTGTACATTCACCTTCAGTAGGCCGATTCTCTCTGAGCTGTCCCACTATCTCTTCCTAACTCCACATTTTCCCATAGAGTTGCTCCTTCACTTACGAGTATGATGCAAGATCAAACAAGAGGAGGACATGGGAGAACCCCAGGCAGGTGTCAACACCCTTCATGCCTGCTACAGGGTACTCGAGTCAGGAGTTAGCTGCACCAATTTCCAAATGAAGTGGACAAAAGCCTACTCTATCCATACATCTGTTTGTTCCCCATGTGCCTCGGAAGTGCAAGTCCCCTGCAAGGGTGAGCGTCTGCAGTCCCCAGTCTCTGGGATTTCATCCTTCCTCAGCAGCAAATTAAAACCAACACCACTGGGGTCAAATTGTAGTTATTCATTACATTCGGAGCAGCAGATTTCACTCTGCTGCAGGACAGCAAAGCGCAGGAGAGCAAGGGACTGCTTTGCCTGCAGGACTATCGTGTCTCCTGTCTGTACTCGTTTCTCCTTCAGAAAGCTGCCCTGCCCTTTCTCTAACACTGAAATCAATACCGCAGAAGTTAAGACTGCTGAGCCCTTGGCCACCCAGGAGGAGACACATCAAGCCTTTCTCAGGACAGGACAGGGGACTAGGAATGAGGGCTTCATGGAGGCATCATGAACTTCCCAACAGTGTACTGACCATTTGGCAGGACTCTGCAGTTTGTAATCACTGCTGTATTTTGTACCTCTGCGCAAGTGTTTCACACTGCATCCAAGGCAGAAAACACACTTTGGAAGTAATACAAAGATGTAACGTCAAGATCTCCAAGTCCTCTACATTCAAAGCTACCTCAAAGTTCCCAAGAAGCATGAACAGTTGCGGGTTTTTTCCTCCCCCTTCCCACAGCAGCCTGATTTTAGAGCCAACAGTATCCTTCCTTGAGCCTGTGCCGGCCTGAGAAACAATCGGGGACCCATAATGCTACAAACGTAAGGTATTTGATAACAAAACTCTTGTGCAAAGCTATGAGATCCCCTCCCAAATCCACCTCTCGTTCAAGCAAGCCAAATTCTTTCCACCACTTTCTTTGGACTGGGACCTAAAATAACGCCACAGATAAGGATCTGACTGTAACTTTTGACTACAGTAAAGCTCACATTGTGCAAGTCAATGCTATTGAGCTTGAATATGAACGTCATCGAAAGGCAGGGAGAAACACTTCTGGTGGAGCCAGTGTACAGTCAGAAATGTAAAATGGGAAAAACAAAAATACCACTTTCCTCCAAGGAAAACAGGTCTCAAGAAGGGAGGTACATAACCTACTCGGCTGAAATCACTCCTGCAACAAAAAGCAGCATTTGAAAAGAGGATGACTAGAACATAATGTGTATACAAAAAACACACGCTAGGCCACATGAGAAAAGTCAGCTGGCATTCTAGTTCAGAAACTTATACTAAAAAATGTATACGCTGCAGGCAGGGAAATGCAAAGGGTGAACACCTCTTGTAATGCTGGATTCCCTTTGGGGACATTCCTCTGTATCACCCCCTAGGGTGGGAGGCGCAGACCTGCCATCATCACAGAGGCCAAAAAAAAGCACTTCTGCACCCTACCACTGATGCTCTGGTACCTGGAAGTTGACACGCCATCAAAATTTCCATTACCAGGAGAGAGCAAAACCAAAGCAAGGCACGGAAGGTGTACATTCTGTTTTTCCTCCCCTTCTTTCTTCAGTACGCCTAAACTAAACACAATCCCTACCCTCAGCCTTCACGAACAAAGCTCACCTCTCCATGCCCAGAGCGAGGTGCAGAGAGCTTTATGGGTAAAACCATCCACCTTTGCAGACCTGGGGAAATGACCCCTACCATTGCCAACAGGGAGCGAGCACACACACACATAAAAAGCAAGGAGAAGAGGACAAGACTATTTCAACTGAAATTTTATCCTCTTCAATAAAAAAAATCTCCCTACAGAAAGCAAAGAAAATTTCCTAGGAGTCAGCATACGGCTGTCTTCTGTCATATCCACCACCCCAAAGCCCTGCACAGAGCCAGGTCCCAGAGTGCCTCTTACAATGACTCCAGGAATAAGAAGTCCCTGCCCAGGAGTCTGCAATTTGATTTAAGACAAGATACAAAAGAAAAGATGTTTTGACAAACAGACAGATGGACTGGGGGAGGAAGAACAAGAGGGACACGCAGTTACCCACAACTAGCAGGTTGCTTTCTTTTTTTCTTTTTCAATAAAAATAAATATCAGTAATCCCCACTGGCCACCTGCCTAGCTTTTGTATACTTAATTAGGAAGGATTTGGGTGATAGAGAACTGCTCAAAAGTTGAGCCAATTTGGGGGAGAACAGGGGCACAAACATCTAGCTGCAGGACCCAGAGAAATGCCAGTATTGTCCAGCCACTGCCTGGTCCTTCCTGGTTCCTCCAGCAGCAAACTCTCCCATTGCAATACAACCTGCAAAAAGTCCGAGGAGGAAGGCAAGAAGGGCAGTTCATACTTAAGAGAGCTGGTCTGAACCAGTTCCTGGAAGCCAGTGACCTCACTGATCCCCAGCACAGTTTGTCTTTATAGCGATAAGACTGGAATTGTATTTGTGTTAACAAAATCATCTGAATCCACAATGATGTCCCTTTAGGAGTGAAAGAAGGAAAAGGGGGGAGGGCTAAAAAATAAATCCAACTGAGTTAGTACAGAATACCAAGAACTGTCCTCTTTTCCTACCCCCCAACAGTTACCTTCTAAGATAGAAAATCCATTAAGACAAAAATAGAGTATCCTTAGCGTGGGAAAACATTTACCCAAGTTTTAATTTCTTTTCAAATCAGCATTTAAACGATCACATCTTACATCATTTCCTTTTACGAGCCAGCAGTTAGACAATACACATCATTTACATGCAGTTTTGGAAGGCTGCAACATAAATCAACAAAAGAAGCCTTCACTATGAATTAACTATTACAAGGCTCTTCCAAAGCCACACCAGCCTGTGCTGAGGGCAATTAGGAATATCATCCCTAATTCTCCTCTTCCTGGTGCACTCCTGTGATGCCTCAGAACTCACACAAAACCAGCCTTCCCCCCAGACATCGCTGCTACAAGAGAATTAGGATGTCTATCTACAAGATATAACAGCACACTCGCAACAGCTATTTCAACGTGTTAACTGTCTTTAAAAACACATACGCACACCCCGGAATAAACTGACCCAGCAGCTTCACCCAGTTCAGTCTCAATAACAGAATTAATACTTGTGCCTCCACAAACAATCAGGAGATAGAGATTTTAATATGTGCAAAGTATTAACCAATCCCTTTAGCTCACAGGTCATTTCTGCATTTAGAAAAAAAACAGAAGAGAAGCAAACACCCAGTTTGAATCTTATCTCGAGGCAAATTTTGGGAGTGTTTTCACTTTGTGTAAGCCAAATTTCAAATGAAGCTTACCGCTGGAAGTGAAAAACTAAAATCTGACCACAGCAATGCTAAAAATGCTCCTCTACGATTTGAAGATCAGATATAAAGTCCTGAAGGCAGCTGATCATTCGGTAAGCTGGCTACAAGTTCCAGCTACACCGAAGAGCTCAGGTGAAGCAGGACAGAGCTCAGGAGGGACTGGAGGCACAGCCACCCCACAGGACAGCAGCATGCACACAAAAGCACAGTTACAGACTATCACCGTTTTTCTGTTGAATTCTGTGCACACTGGCATCATCCCCTGCTTGCATCTCACTGCTTAAAGGTGGCACATCACTATTCTGCTGGTTAAAAGAGGGCTCAGGGCTCGGGCCCCAGGCAGGTGAGCTCCAGTGCCAGCTCTGACTGCTGCAGGCAGGCAGGCAGGGACAAGCCCGCACATGCCTCTCGCTCCCATCAGCTGATACCAACCTGTTGCAGGGCAATTTCTCCTCTCCAAACTTCAGCAGAGGCGCAGGGCTCCTTAAAAGTGTTGAAGGACTCAGGGGGTTCCGCAGCCAGCAGCCAGTGTTTTCGGAGGGAACTCTGCTCTGCAACGCTTAACCCTTTGCTTTCTAACTTCCAAGTGATACAATTTGCAGAAGTTTCCTTCTTTCTTCTGTGCCATTATTCTCAGATTTTGAACTGACTACAGAAGGGCAAACAACTTCCAGGCTGGCTTTTCATTCCCCAGGATTTTGGATGAGCTCTGCTTTGCCCCAAGATGAATAAAACACTCGTGCCACAGCCCCTTCCCCTGCACAAAGATTTCCCCAGAACAACCCATGTCTTTTGGGCACCCAGGCCTGGGGAACTCAGGTTTCCCCCATTCACAGCTGTGTAACAAGCTCCTCTTGAAACACAAGGCTCCTTCACATAGGAAAAGTGTAAGCCAGGTTATGAAGATGGAAACAACATAAACTCTATAGACTTCAACACAGCAGCTGAAAACTTAGTATTTTTAAAACCTCACCACCAAGGTCCCAGGCCTACAGTACACTCCACATAAGCCAACCCATTTAATGGCATAAAATCCCAGGAGGATCCACACTGCTCCATGACAGGGTGTAATTCCACTTGCGTTTAGATGCCAAACAAACAAGGCCTGTCCTTGTATTTCATGTTCCAATATACATCAACACACCTATATATAGCTAAATAAATAGCTATGGTAGAACTATGTATAGAAATATCTTTAGCTTGGCAAAGCTGAGCTATTTCCAGCAAACCCAGCTGAGGCAAAGAGAACAGGACTATTTTCTGCTTTTCAACAGGTCCGTGCAGTGCTCTTCCCACCCGGGCTGGAAAGCAGACTCCCCAGCACGGCACACGACCTACGGTATCATCGCCGGGGTGTATGAGCTAGACAAAGAGATAACGTCATGCCCTCTCCCGCTCCCTCCGTCCTCCCGCAGTGGCAGGTAGCCAGCCAATCCCGCTCCCGGGTGACATCATCGCCGATGCCGATACACCAGCGTGGAAGTACATCAAACTAACACTGACCCGCACATCTGGGGGCACGCACACCACCACAGACAACCTACCTATCCATCCCTCCCCCCCCCCATCAGTCTCTTGGGATGACAGCCTGCTGGAAAGGGAAATAAGACCATCTGGGAAGAGGGATTCCGAGGAGAGGTTGCTGGGTAGGAGGAAAGCGGAAGGCAACAAGCAAACACAGCGTAACCACGTTTTTTCCCTCAGTTATGCAGTTCCTCCGAAAGCCCTCACCACACACACGGTTTCATCTCTGGGTGTCCCTGGCGCATTTTTCCTAACAAAAGAGTGGCTGAGAAAAGCTAAATCCTACTGCACTGACCTATGGGGTTTTTATATAGCTGCATTATTTTAAGAAGAAAGCCCAGGTTTAATCACAACAAGGAAGTTTGTTGTTTTGGTGTTTTTTGTTTACATACAACCCTGTTAGGTGTCCACATGTCAAGACTCTGTACACAAAGGTGGACAAATGCCTAAGAAGCAGCAGTGCCAATCCAAACTTACACAGCTGACAATCCGTTACTGTCCAACAGGCTCCATAGCAAAGCAGTATTTACCTACTTCTTTTATCCCTGGCACCCAAAGCACCATGCCCTCAGTCACCAGGCAAGAGGAAACCATGAGGAAGGGCAGGGGAAACCTCACATCAGACACACATTTAAACTAACGCCCTGACAGAAACCGCCTCCTGCTCCCCCTGTTATCAGAGTGACACGGATGCCCCTCAGACCTTAGGTGTCATTTACTCTTCCAAGTGAATAAATGCATATGCTGAGTTTCATTTCTAATGCTGACTATTCCAGGAGGGTTCTAGGGTACCCAGGAAAATGAAATTTAAGATTCTTGTCGTCAAGGCTGTTAAATCACCCAGGACTTCGCTCATTAAGTCAAAGTATTAACAAGTAAGCCGAGAAACAATGCACCAAATTGCAATAATTAACAGGAGAGTTTCAAGTCACACATTCACGCCCTACTTTTTTTTCTTTATGTAAGAAGGGTTCAGGTGATGCAAGCTCTGGGAGCAGGACTACAGAAAACACACAAACGGTGCCATTTCATTTGGCAGAAATGAAATACTAGGGGGAAAAATATGGTCAGGTTTGAGCAACCTGGTCTAGTGGAAGGTGTCCCTGCTTGTGGTGGGGGGGCTGGAACTAGATGAGCTTTAAGGTCCCTTCCAACCCAAACCATTCTATGATTCTATGAAGTGCAGCTTCTCACCCATCTCCCCCCTCGCTCTCTGGCCCTCTGAGCCACATCCTTTTCCCCAGCCTTCTGCCAACAGCAGCAGCCTGGTTATTCCACCTCCACTCTTCACATGCAACTCTTGCGGCGCAGGCAGACTACCTCTCCATCAGTACTAAGGCTGAGGTTCACGCCCTCAAAACAAACTGACATGTGTTTTGTTTGCCGAAGAGGCACCAAAGTGCTTTATTTAGTTACTGGAGCTGCAAGCGGCAGTATCTCCCCATCAGGGAAACTCACCAATTATTTGCTTTGTTTACAAGCAAAAGAATAAATAAATATAATAGAAAATGAAATAAAAACAAAGCAGATAGGCACGATCGGTCACATCCAGTTACCTCTCCTTCCCCCTGCAAATGTGCCTTTCATTTCTACACAGCTTAAGGCCGGAGCCATCAGCCTTTTGGCAAGTATTAGGACTGTGTGAACAATTAGTCATCCTGGTAGCCAGCACTCACTGCAAAGTCATGGAATCTCAAGATTTGTTTGTTCCACTGACTGCACACTGGAGGGGAAGAAAAAAAGGCAGGCTCATTTCACACCCATATGGGCACCCTCCGATTTCTATTTTTTAAAGCCATACACTTGTCAAACAGGTTATTCTGGGAATTCTGATTTTCACAAAATAAGCCTCCCTGCTTCGACTGCTTATCATTGTCACCCTGGCCCCCCCAAAACCATGCAGGGTTGGCTGTGGCACCACTCACTCCCGACTCCACAGCTTCAGCACTCTGAAGGTTTTCCAACAAGGAAACCCGGTGACAATCTTAACGACGGCCAATGTCTTTGTCTAAAGTCACCGCAGCAGCAGCAGCAACTTCCATGAGGACGTCCAGCAGCTATTGTAAATAAGCCCACGGACCTATTTGTACAGCCACAACACACTCCGACAGTGTTCACCCCGTTCGGTTATTTCTTTGGGGAGAACGCGGGGGGGAATAAGGACAATAAAGGACTATTTCACCATTTCAGGATGTGCGCTCGGCAGAGTAATTCCTGCCCCGCTGTAAACGCTGAAGCCGAGAGGGTGCCAAACTTGTCACGGGCAGTAACAATGACAAGGACAACATTTTCATCACCCCCAACCACAGCGGGCGGCTCGCCTTCCGCGAGCGCTCAGCACGGCACAGCCACCGGGTACCCTTCTCGACAAACGGCAATAATAAAAGGAGAAGAAACGCTGCCACAAACCTTGTAGACTTGCCCGTACGTGCCATTGCCAACCACTTCCACCAGCTCAAAAATCCCAGCGGGGTCCTGGGGGGCAGAAGGGGCAGAGAGGGGTGGGGGAGAAGAGAAGCGGGGTTACACTTTGTCAGGCGATGGCTGCTGGCGGCGTGCAGCTGTTGCGCCCTGTTTTTCCACGCACATGCCAATACATGCAAACAAAGGAAAAGCAGCCCAGGGCCTCGCTCCCCCCGCGGGGCTCCCCGCACGCCGCCACCACCGCCGGCCCCCCGCGCCCCGACACCGGACCCGCACCCAGCCCCGGACTCGGCCGCTCCCACCACCACCGCCGGCCCGGCAGCCCCGGCCAGGGGAGCGCCGGCCCCGGGGGAATCCCCACCCCTGCACTCACCCGCAGGGAGGAAAGGTCGATATCCACCAGACTTTTTGCAGGAGAATCGTTCGCCATTTTCCCGTCTCTTCCTTTATATATGTATTTTTTTCCTTCTTATTTTTTTCTTCTCTGTTAAATAATAGCGAGGCCGCCGCTCCCCCCTCCCCGGAGCAGCTGTGAATTGCGCGGAGCTCCTCTCCTCCCTTCCGCCCTTCCCTTCTTCACTCCAGCCCCGCCGGGTTGAAACTCTTCAGCATTGGGAGGGGTTGGCGGGGGGGATGATGGATAGATAGATGGATGGTGGGAGGAGGAGGGGGGAGAGGGAGGTGAAGGAAAGGAAGGAGGGAGGGAGGAAGGAAGGAGAGGGGGTGCTGCGGTCCGTCTGTCTCCCCGCGGTGCACTGCGGGGCTGGGTCCCTCCTAGGCGGGCGGCGGTGCTCGGGCCGGTCGCTCGCTCGGTGTGTCGGTCGGTGCGTGCCCGGCGGCAGCGGGCTCACACCATGTCGCGGCGGCGGCGGCAGGAGCGGCGCCGGGGCCGGCAGCCTCTGGTAGCTTCACGGTGCACCCTTTGCCCGGGCATGGCACGGCTCGGCTCGGCCCGGCCGGGGCGGCGGCGCTCACGCCGGGAGCCGGCAGCCGCGGCCCCGCTCTTGCATGGGGGGGTTGGGGAGAGCTCACGCCCAGCGTCGCGGCGGAGCCCCCGCCGCCTCCGAGCCCTTCCCGCTGCGCTGCCCTCGCATGAAACGGCGCCGGGCACCGACGGGCAGCGGCTGCGCGTCCCGGCGGCGGCGGGGCACGGGCGCGCGGATGGAGCTGGGTGCTGCGAGCCAGACAAAGATAGCCGGGGAGGAGGAGGAGGAGGAGAGGGAGGAGGAAGAGGAGGAGGAGGAGAAAAGGGATACAAAATATACTGCGAGCGGGGAGGGAGGGAGAGAAAGAAAACAGCTCCCCCTTCCCTTCTCCAACAGGAAAAACCGGCGGAAACGCGCCCGCACCAAAGCACTGCTGGGTAAACTCGCGGGGAGAGAAAGAGAAGGAGGACGGGGAGGAGGGCGGCCGTGGCAACGGTGCGCCTGCCACAGCCGCTGTCCGCAGTCCAACGATAGCCCCTGTGGGGCGGATGGGGGTGTGTGTCCGCGGCAGGGCCGTGGGGTGAGGCGGCAGAACGGGGCGGGACGGGACGGGCCCAGCCGGGCTGGCTGCTCTGGGCCCCCCAGCCTGCCGCTGCCCCGAGGCCTGGGCAAGGAAGGGGGCCGTTTGCCAGCCGGCCCCCGGCGGTTTTGGAGGGGGACAGCAGGGTCAATGTTAGGCTGTCGCGACAGGCATTGCCCTTGGGGTGGGGCGTGGGGGTATTTTCCATTCCCACCTCTTCCTCCCCACACACAAAGCCGTGTGTTTTCTCATTTTGTGCCCCCTACCCCGAGACTCTAGGCCTACGGGAAGAAAGTTCCTGCCCCATCAAGAGACCTCGCAGACACAGAGGCAAACGCTAGCCTCCAGAACCAGGTCCAGCACTGCTAAGATGGTGCTGTGATTTTAACACACCACTTACTGGCAGCCAGAATTGTCTTAGGCCCCATTCCCACCCAGAAGCATCCTCCAGCAGCATCTGAATCATGGAAAAGTCTCATTAACCCCTCTGAAGCTAATCACATCAGGCAGTTGCGCGCAGGTGTAAACCTTGGCAGGATTTGTCTCTCATTGAAGTTCTTTATCGCACCGATATGGCAAAAGTGTTACCTGCTTGCAAGAGGTCGAGTTACATTTCCTGTGGGAACCAAGGTTTTCCTGTCTCTTCTACTTTAACCACAAACTTACATACACATAGCTATAAGTATCACAGAAACATACTTTTAAAACAAAGCAAACCTGTTGAGCAGAAAGTGTAAGGATAAATTACCATAACAGTTTAATGGTGTACTTCATTTTCACTTAAACTGCAGCTACAAAGAAAGGAAACCGAGGGCTGGACCAGACAACTGTTTTCCTCTGTGCAGCAACCCATAAGCATAAGAAGGCAACTGATCTGCAATGGACTCATTGCTGGGTCCATCTGAGTGCATGCACACAGTAGTAGGATCAGGTCTACAGATGCAGTAAGTTTTGAAAAGTGGATTTCCACAAAGGTTTGTTATCATCGGCCTGGTTTGCAATACATGGCTGATTTAACTCTGTCTTCTTATGCATGAGAGCAGCCTTGCTAGGTCAGCCCCATTGCCTGTCTAGCCCAGCGTCCTGCTGTCTCCAGAAGTAGCCAGTGGTGGATGCTGAGGGATAGGTTAACCATCCAGTGATACTTCTCTAGGGCATCCTCCCAGTTCTCTGCAGCCCAGGGAGTTCTTTGGCAGTGTTTGGTGTCACCGCATTTCATAGTCTTTGATGATTTTTGCCTTCCATTAGATTGCCCATTTACTTTGTAGATTCATACATGATTCTGGCTTTTAAATTGCCCTCTGGCAGGGAGTTCCAAAGATGAACTAGCTGCTTGTGGAGACCACCTTTGTTCATTGGCTTTGAACCATCATCTGCTAGATTGAAAGGATCCATGGCTGCCTCTTGTGTTGGATGGGACAACAGTCATTTCCTACTAATTTTTTCTGTTAATTTGATTTTTTTTAATAGACTTCTGTTGTGTTCCCCCTCATTTTTTGCCAGCTAGCAAGTTCTGATCTTTTAGTGATACCATGAATGGAAGCTATTCCATACTTGCCCTTCATTGGACCATTTCTAGTTCTGATTCCTTCTTTTTTAATGCAAGGGAAGAATTTTCGGTATCATTTTCATGATGGGTTCCCCATGCAGCATCATGGTGATGTCCTGGTTTCCAGTCCTCTCCTGGTACTCCCTTTTTTCACTGTTGTTGAGTATAAAAATGACATTCCTGTGGAACTTGTCTATGATGATGCCACAATCCCTTTCCATACTACCTCAAAGACTGTTGCGGTGTCCTTCAGGATGAAACAAGGATTTTCAAGCCCAGGCTCTGGACTCAAGTTGTCCATACTCAGTATGTAACACCTTTCTTGTGCCCCTGAAAATACAGTCTTGAGTTTTTTTAGAGCTGGGGCTGGAAGCCCAAATACACATTTTCACCCTTATAGCTCTGATGTGGCTCCACCATAGTGTCCCAGTTCATCTTTGAGCTTATATTTTACTACAGTGAGTTTTGTTCTTTGGTTTGTTTTAGTATCATATCAAATACTGAAAGAAGCTAGAAGACCACTAGAAGCAAAAGTGCTAACAAGGTTGACACATCCCTTGTGTCAATCCTTGAAAATTGGCGCATCCCCTAACTTTAAGGGAAAAAAAAAACAGTTTTCATAAAGCAGTAAATGCCACACTAGCTTTGTGCTAGTTCCCGAGGTGAAGCACTGCACTACCTCACCTTCCTTTTCCTTCCTACACAAGCAGAAGGATGAAAGGGTTGCTTTCTCCAGGAAGAAGTCTCTCTGGCTGCGGCCAAAACCACTCTGTTCACATGTTCATCATGCTCTTCACCAGCACAGCATACTTACCCAAGTATGGAAAGTCTAAAGGTTAAAAGCCCAAACCTAAAACCACTGGAAAGAAGATGAGCGGTCTGTTTGGGCTTCCTCATGGAGTGAAACCAGCACCCCTGAAGGAGACAGAGTGAGACATCCATTGAAAATCATAATGCAAATGAAATGCAAGGACAGGCAATTTCAGCCCTGTGGATAGTCACCCCACAGACAGAGCAGCAAATGACTCGGCCTTCTAATGACAAACTAAGTAGAAGCATCAAAAACTCTGAGTCAGCTCCATCTGTTTGGGAACAAAGCAAGAGAAAGCCGCAGGGTCAGTGTGCTGCTTTCTATCACCCTTGGACACAGTCGGACCCGTTCCTGTTCCCTGGGCTTGCAGCAGCTGATGGAACAGAGGAGATGAACTTCCCTGAGCAGTTTCAGCATCCCTGAAGGAGGGAGGCTGAGGCTCCCTTTCTCCAGCCTTTTGTTCCTCTCATCTGGCACCTCATCCCTTGTGTCAGCATAAGCTTTCGTACAGCTGTGCAGTGATAGTCCAAGAGAAAGGAAAAGACTTTGATGTTACAATTGATCAGAATCCTGGGTTGGTTCCTCTTATGCCTGCTGGAGCAGTTGTGTTGGCGAGAGGGAAGGGGGGGCAGAAACTATGTGCAGGGGAGGAAGTGTAACCATAGCATTGCCTCTTGGTGGTAGCTGTGGCTTAAGCCGATTTCAAATCTCGGTGGACCCACAGGGGTAGAACTAGAGCAACTTCCTTCCTTACTGGAAGAGGCACTGTGGGAATAATGGGAACCCAACATTTATGTTGCAGCCACAAAAGAAATTCCTTGTTCTCTGTGTTTTTCCTCCCAGTTCTTTGAAACTGTGCTTATTCTTTTCCACATTTAATATGCTGGGGCCCTAATCACTGACCAGAGATGTAGAGGTCATCAACTGCGTTAACTTTTTAAGAGCTTAATCATCAACAGTGTTCAAGGAGATGAGTAAAGAGACAGGAAGTTCTGAGTTTTCATTTTGCTTCTGCTACTGATTCATCCCGTAGCCCTGGGGCATCTCATTTCCTGCCTCCACTCCTTTTCCCTGTGTGGAAAATGGGAGTGACCTCCTTGATACTGTGAAGTGTTAGACATGTGCTCCATTGTACTGTCTAGGGAAATGGTTCTCGCCTTGGCCAGGGAAGTCTATGAGGAAGTCTCAGGCTAGGGTGAGGAATAGCAGAGGACAGATTAGCAACCAAGGCTGGGTCAGGCTTTGCACAGTGCAGCTCTCCTGCTGCAAGTGGGCTTCCAAGACCAGAGGGAGGTTGAGAGGCTTTAAAGACTGCTTGTTCTCCTCATGCTGTGTGAGGTCTCCCCGTGCTGGTGATTACAAGGCACACGGGGAGCAGAGCACATACAGAAGGGTGCCACACAATCAGCTGTCTTCCAGCTTATGCTCCTCTGCTGCTTCCACCACCACTATCTCACACCTCCATGTGTGGGGCTGTTCTGTGTGAGCACTGCTGGCACACCCAGGTTCTTACATGTTACATCTGAATGTCATAAGGACGTGGGACATGTCCCTGCAGCTAGGTTGCCCAGTTGTGCCCTCACTGCTGCTGCTGGCATCCTGCTGCTTCCCCCACCCCCACAGCACTTCCCTGCCTCCCAGACTGATACCCTCATACTGGCATGGAGGCAAGGCTCAGGCACGTAGCTGGATCCAAGGACAGGGAAGCACATGTAGATTACACTATAGGTGACACTGAGCTGCACAGGGCCCAAAAGGGGCAGCTTTCCACCAGCTGTATGCTTTGGGGCCATCCACCAGCTTCCTGTCCACCCCCTGGCTTCCTCTGTTAGCGTTTCAGGGACTGGATTGACAGGACTCCTGGAACACAGGGGTTGCCTAAATATAGCACTCATGCTAGCACGGGAAGAGTAGCAAAGCGAGGCAGAGCACTTCCCACGGCTGCTCAGTGCGGGGCAGGAAGGCACAGCACTGTAAGCACTGTCAGGAATTCTGAGGTACCCACCTTTCCCCATCCTCTCTGCCAGGCTCCACATCTGTGCTGTTCTTTCAGCTGTGCCAGTACAGCTCACCTGTGTTATGGTCGGGTACTGGGCTGATCCTAGCAAAAAAAGAAAACACCTTTTTCCTCCATTTTTTGCAGGCTTTGCTTTACCTCTTATTAACACCCTGCTTTGAAGGAGTGGTGGGCAGTAATGTGAAAGCAGGAATTCCTCAAGTTGTTGCACAGAGATGTAGGTACCACAAAATTATGTCCTAAAAGTCATTTTGGAATGAGTTACCTCAAATGGCATTGCAGTATAGCCTAGGGAGACAAGTTAACATTAGTCCTGTTCTATCACACCTGTGCAGTACTGGAACACCTAGCAGTTCTAACTCGATCCAGATCTGAAGTGAGCGTATGACAGTGTCCTTATGAAAATAATGTGATAGGGTGTTTATATCTTCCTTACGCTTTTACACTGAGTGTGGTGAAGACACATGGAACCTGGTCCATCAAAAGCCTTAGGATGTGAGAATAGCTGAAATGGTATGAGGTTTGCCAGGACAATGTGCTCCCAGGAAAATCTGTGAACAAATCCAGACCAGCAAAGTTCAGCCGTTTGCATCACCTAGCTGGGGCATTTTGAATCTGGTTCTGAACATGCCCGCACAGAATTTACATCTGCAGAGCCACAGCCTCCGCAAGGAAGCTGCTCCCGTCCCTGGAACAGAACAGGACAAGGAGGGGTGAATTCACACTGCTATGTCTTTCTGTGACTCCAGACCCCTAATAGATCTACCCAGACTGAATTCACAGCACAGCGTGGGACCTCACACTGCACATCACACTGGGAATTGTCAGTCATGCACACAGGCTTAAAGCTGGCATAAAAAAAGTGCATAAACCCCACATAAAAACACTGGTGCATGCTTGGGGTAATTGGTGATTACAAGGGTATCCTTGTAATCCTGGGTATATTTTTGGACACTGCCCATGCCCTAAGTTTTAATAAGTTATCTGTTTCTGATCCTGCTATCTATCACACAAAGCATGCAATTACCAAGTGTGGCTGGCTGTCACAAGCTATCTCTGCTTGTAGCTAAGCTGGCTTGTAGTTATCTTCTCGTGACCCAACTGTGACACTTATTTCACCTCTTATACAGGGCCCTGAGCCATATCTGTAGCTGCTGGGAGCAAACTTTTTTCCTCCCTGTCTGCGCCAGAACTCCTCTGGGCGAGTTAGCCCTCCTCATGTTCATCTTGATGTGCCTTATCTCACCCAGGGGCACCTGGGAATGCTCACCCAGAGTTTTTGAGATCCGTGCTTCAGGACAATGAACAAGGCAGAGAGACAACCTGTTCATTTCACATTTGTGCCCTTGCATAAGAAAAGCTGCTCTACCAGCGTGATGGTGGCTGGGGCTCTGTAGGCATTTCTCTACAGGCAGTGCTTGTGTAAGGATTTCCCAAGCCTTCTCCACCAAGCACATGGGCACGTATCCTGTGCTTTTCCTCCTGCTCTTTTGTTCCTGTCATGGCACTGCCCTTGTTTTGCCAGTGCCTTTACTTTTACAGCCATGTGATCAAACACATCATTGGAAATAACCCTTGCTTTCGGATTTCGTTTTATCCAGCTCAGTTGTGCTCACAGTGTGGGGAAAGAGCAGAAACAAGCAAAGAAGTGAGCATGGAGGTGGCTGGGCTGCTGTTTCATAGGCAAGCACTGTGTATAAACACAGTTCAAGTCGAGTCTGCAAGCCTAACAGGCTCCTGAGGGGACTGGTGGGGATTACGTCTCAAGAACTTCAGCCTTGTTTTGACATGGCCCTGAACATAGTCTTGATGTGCCACATACTGAGTCAGATATAGCACAACAACATGATGCAAAGCACTGAACCTGTATAGAGTCACTCTGTCAATTCACATGGGTTCAAATACTTCTGAAGGAGTCATTTTATCCCAGAACATCTGATGGAGCAGGTACTGTAGCCAGCTTAAACCTGATATAAAAGCATAAAGCTGGCACAGAAATATTTCTGTATACTTGGGCTATCTGAACAGAAAGAAGATAACTGTGTGCTTGTATCTGATCCAGAGCAAGCTGATCCCCAAAAGCCCATAGATCCGGTAATAACCGACCTGTAACCATGGCCAGAGCTGGTACAGAAGTTACCACATTGCCAGAATGAAGCCAATGCACTTCTTCCAACAGTGGGCTTCTGCAAGAAGGCTGTGAGAGTATAAATTCTCACAGTGCCCTGGTCTGAGTACAGCTGCCTTCAATCCTGCACATTTATCCTTGCATTGAACTTCATGCGTTGTGCGAACTCCCTGAGAATTCATAAATCTTTGAGGACTGTGGCTTAAGCGAGGTAAATTGTAGAAATCAAAATTAAAGTGTAAAGCATATATTTTAAACAAACATTAAGGCTACTGAAGTCTGCCCTTTGAAAGCTTTCTTCTTCAGTTTCCAAGTGACTTTTATTTGAATATTGAAGGTATTTTCATTTTGTGTTATATTTTACACTGAGTAGGCAGTTATGTTTTGAAAGACATTCTAAAAATAAAGAGTAAATTATCAGCAAAATGCAAAAAAAAAAAAAAAAGGGGGAGAAAAAAAGCAGAGGTAAAAATTAACTGTCCTTTCAAATGAAAAAATAAAAACCCTGAGCTGTGGAAGGAAATGTAAGGTTTTCCACAATTAATACACAGGCTTAATTGGTTTAAGTTTCCCTTTCATTTTATACAACGTGAGGTCCGCAGAAGCCATAATTGCAGGAAACTCTGGCTTTGTTAGTGAAGCTAATTTAAAATGTTCCCTCTCCTCCCTTCCCCAGCACCTGGTACCTGTCTTCACACTGCAGAGCACAGCTCTCTCGGTGGGCAGCTCTGTTTCCATAACCAGACTTTGCAGGGCTGAACAGCAAGAATAACACTGTCCCAGAAGAAGTGAATCTGTTCTGATTTCTGGCAGTGGCATCACCGAGAAGGCCATGACAGCAAAGAGGGGCATTTGGGAGACTGAAATGGTGAACTGGTGTTGGCAACTTCTTAAGTTAGCTCCAACAGCAAAGCTAAGATCTCATGGAACTGCTGCTAACATGTCAATAGAAGTGCCAGGGAAAGGTCCGTGGGAAGAGACAAAGCCTTTAGGCATCACCATGAAGTATATAATTTAACAAAAGACACCTATTGGTCATAATAGATGGTTGAAATGAAAAGTATTAGTCACCCTTGGGCCAGTGATTGACACAACGTAATCCTCCAGGTACTGTTGGTTCTGTTGTTTTGGGTTTTTTTAAACAAAACATTGTTATTAAAACATAGTAAAAGGTTGAATGTTATGGGGCATTGCTGGGTTTTGATGCGAGGCAAAGTATTTTAGCTACAGTTTGGCTTGAATGGGCATTCTGTGTTCTAGGTCTTGCTGATTTACCAGATGGCTCTTCAATATGATACTCTGTGATCTGATTTTAGGCAAACCAAATCTCAGGGCTTCTGTGACACAGCAGTTTGGTAAAGGTCCTCAGTGTAACTGTTAGTGAAGAACTTCCTAATGAACAGAATTATTGTATCTTCTGGAACGTGAAGGCTTTTAGGGGTCTTCTGGACATAATAGAAACTCTGAATAAAGAGGTTCTCCAGGTAAAACACATGGGATTCACCTTTCCATTTTGCATGGCTATGTCTAAGATGATCACCTAAGCTTCCTTTAACAGTTGACTGAAAGAAGGAAGCAGCTCCAAGGTACAGTTCATCTCACCCTGAAACAGACAGATGAAGTAGCTCAGAGAAACGGTGTCTTAGCACTGTCTTTGAAGAAGGCATGGTGAGTTTGGATGCAGAAGACATCTGAGGCTGGTGCGATGAATCCCATGCAGCTGGTCAGTGCGCTTTCATGCCATGCTAGCTTTTAAGATTTTCAGCTGTGAAGTCCTGTGTATTTTGGAAGCTATTTACCGATTTGACTAGCAAAGTGAAGTCAAGGGGACAGGTATTTAACTGCTGTGAATTAGCATAGCCCTTCTTGTGAAACTGCAGGGATGCTCCGTTGACCAACTCCACCCATTTAAGACTGGTGTACTTACTATAAGCAGTCATCATCAGAAACAATGTGTTGTTAGGCAGTGGTGAATAGGCAATTTGCCCTTAGCTCAATTAGCTCTGAAATGGAAAAATCTGGAAAATTTATACAAAGAACAGAAAAACAGCACATGATTTCCCAACAGCACTTGAAAACTTGTGCTGCTGCTTTGATCATTATTGTTCCCGCCTCTCACAAGCCCAGACTGGAGCCGTTATTTGAGCTAGGTGTAAATACATAAGGACAAGTGATGAGATGAAGGCATACACCACAGGAGGAAGTCCCAGTTCAGAAGGCAGCTTAAGTACTGAAAGTGGTGGGATGTTAATGGCATGCAAATGTGTGTTTCTGAATAAGGGCGTTCCCCCAGATCAGATCCTAAGTACTTTGCAAAAGCACTTTGCAGTGTTCCCCAGGACATTGCCAGATGTACTCAAACACTGCTTGCAGTTCCCTTTCTGATCAAGTCCTTGATTTCTTCCAGGAGAGAAAGACTTAACTTTACACTGTGTCAGGAGCTGAAATTCTGCTCATTGAGGATGAATGTGAGCTCACCAAAATTGTTTCTCCTTGTGTCTGAATCTTGAAAATGTTGGGGGGCAAAAAGCCCTGCAGCCGAAATGTTCTTGACCTCCATGGAATCGTACTGGTGCAAGGAGTGATGGAGATCATGCATTTCCAACAAGGCGGACACTTGTGGAGCAGGAGAAAAAAAGGCCTTGTCTTGGTGTTGTGCACCCAGCTCTGCTGTGAAATAACATCTAGATATATTTTCATACCATTGAAACTGAAATACCAAGTGGGTGAAATTACTGAGTTTTAAATAAGGGCCAGTTACATTAGTGTCAGGTATTCCAAGCATTTTGTAAGTTAGTCACTTTCACTATGAAAGTAACATAGGATAGGAACACTTTATGATTTTTTGATGATGAAATTTTACACTGGTAAGGTGTAAGGTTATATTTAAATATCAACCTTATCCCTGCATCACACAGCAGAGATGAACTATTTTCATTCACATTTTGCATGTCATTCTTTTTGGCAGTTGACTTCATATACTCTTTCTCAATCCTTTCTTTTTCTGCAATTCTAACATCCCAGAAAATCATGCAGATCTCTAAAAGTTGTGGCTTGCCTTGAAAAATCCCTGGGCTAAGCATCTTGCCCCAAAATTACCTGCCTGATGAAATCTGGAGCTGTATTGCCTTTTCACAGAATCCTTGCTGCAACATTAAGGTTGAGCTCCTAAACTGGTTGTCTAAGGCACCCAGGACCACGCTGTACCCCTGCACCCATACCACCATAGTGTGTTTATGCAATCTGGCTTCCTGTAGCATGTGCAGGCATCATTCTTCATAGCCAAACCACCTCTGCCAAGTTTGACCAGTCTTCTGTCCAGATGCTGTCCAGATGCTATCTAGATAAATGCCAGCCAATGCAGAAAGAGATGCTACGTTGCCTCATCATATTACAAAAAACAAAACAAGTTGTGTCATCTTGCAGTGCTCTTCAAGCATTTGATGCTCCAGCATAGGGCCTGTCATGCCAAGGATGTGCGTTACCTCTTTGCTGCTTGTCATTGCAGACCAAGTGTAGTTTATGAGTAAGAAAGTTCAGTCAATAGTGTGACAAGGTAATCTTCTGCCACAGTAAGAGTCTCTTGATGGATGTATGCAAAGGAATCTGGACTAACAATTGCAAAGGAGGGTCTAAGGTATCTCTTTACTGAGCCATCATGTCCACAGTTCTCCTCTATTCACCCCAGAGATGATAACATGGACTGATCAAGTAACCAGTTCTCTAGGTTCCCCTGGACTCAAGGCTGAGGAGCCCAGCCACACAAGGAATCCCTAGGATTGTCTTTGGGGCCCTTGATTTTGGCATAATGTAGTAGATGAGGTCCCATCACTCAAAATCCCTTTGAGCTGTACCCCTAAAATACTCATTCTTGGAAGAATAAAGCAAGGTTCCAGCCTGCTCCTAGATTCCTTGTATGAATTTTTAATCTGCAGTGCTCTGGGGTTTGCCTGTCCTTTTTGGTTGTCTGTTTAGTCCTATTTGTAGGTGAAGAGACGTACATCAATTTTGACTGCATTTTATGGTGTGTAAAAATTTACTCCAGGCAATAACAGATAGACTTCTGCGCAAGTATCAGGGTAGGAATCATTCTAAATGCCATAAGATGTCTGCAGTGTCAAAGTCCAAACCTGACCTCTTCACATCTCTTTCTCTTCATAATTGTCTGCAGAGAAAGAAAAGCAGGTTTTGGGCATGATTCATCTTATGTAAAATAGGTCACATGAATCACTTTCTAGAAATGGCTATTTCTCTGTATTGACTCAAAAGGGAGCCTAGATACGTAACTCAGGCATAAATGATTACACTGCAAATGTCTAGGTTTAGATGGGATGAATCCCACACACTTGTCTGGACTTAACACCATATAGAAAGACTTTTTTCCTCATCTACTGCTCTATTAGGTATGCATATGTCAGCTGGCCAGGTGTCTCTGAGTATCTGCTGCAGAAGAGCTTATTTGTCCCTTCACCCGGGAGTGTCAAACATTGCTCCACCAAGGTGGTTGAGGGAAAATACAAGTAAGGGTAGTGGGACCTGACTGCAGGACATGAGGGCCAGCAAGCAGGATCACAGAATGGTTGAGGCTGGGAATTGTCTAGTCCAGCCCCTGCTCAGAGCAGGGCCAGCTAGTGCAGGTTGCTCAGAGTCACGATACAGTTGGATTTTGAGTATCTCCAAGGATGGAGACTCCACATCCTGTCTGGGTGGTCATCCTTTAAGTAGAGAAGTATGGGGCAGTTTATGCTGAAATTATATTCTTGTATTTCCATTCATGCCAATTGCCTCTTGACCTTTTACTGGCCACCAGTTAGAGACTTCATCTTCTGTAGCTGTCCCATTGGGTATTCATACACCTGGATCAGTTCCTCCTGAAGCCTTTTCTGAGCTGAATAATCCCAGCTTTCAGCTTTTCCTTATGTGTCAGATGCTCCAGTCCCTTTGTCATCTTCATGGCCCTTCACTTACTTGCTGCAGAAAGTTCCTGTCTGTGTTGTACTGGGGAGCCCAGAACTAGACCCAGCACCCCGATACATTTACCAGTGCTGAACAGATGTGAGTAATTATCTCCCTCGACTGCTGGCAAGCCTTTTCCTAATGCAGCATAGGGGCTGCTGGGATCATCTTGAGCTATTTCAATAGACAGGGGCAGAGAGCAGCTGCCATCGTGACTCTAATTTCACTTCCCTAGAATGCCAGCAGCCTGTCTTCTAGTTAAAGGGGGGCAGCCTTTATGCAAACCAAGCACAGTGCGTTAGGGAGGATGCTTCATAGGAAAACAGTATGTGGGGAGGGCAGGTAGAGAGTTTGTAGGGAGAACCACTGTTTTGGTACCAGCCTTCATACAAAAGGAGATTTGCCCTCTTGCTGGCAGATGGTGTAAAATTAAAAAAAGAAGAGAGGTTAGGTGTGGAGAGAGGAAAAAGTGGTGGCCAGGCGCAAGCGGATGTGTCCACAGGTATAGGGTATCCAAGGGAATGAAACCTCTGACATTTATGCAGATGGCTTGCATGTGGTCCTTCTTGCCCCAGAACTGTATTTCTCAAGGCTATTGCCATGCCTGTTTGCAGGTGGATGGACTGTCCTTTCAAGCATAGGATCTTGACAGAGCCACTTGTGTTGGAAGGCATCTTCCCAGGCCTGTTAGGAACAAAAATTTACCATGTTTTGAAGGGTGTTCTCCATTCAGGCTTTGAAGTGATACTGCGCACAATAGTAGCAAGCCTTCAGCCTCTCTTAAAGACCTTTAGGACAGATAAAGACAAAGCACTTACTCCGTCAAGGATTCTCAGGGAAAAAATGCAGAAAACAAAGGATCAATGGCCATGACAGAAACTAATCTCCACTCTCTGAAACACACTCCTTTGCCCTGTGAGTGAATCACAGTGCAGAGGGGCCAAGCTGTGCATTATCTAAAGCATAGGATTATCTAAACAAATATAGCATACAAGTAATTTTTTGGTGTTTTGGTACAACGCACTAGCAAAACTTGTGAGAGAAGTTACGTTTGTTGTATTATGACCTTTGGCAGGTGATTTCACCTCCCTTGGGCCTCTATTTCTTATCTCTCTCAAAATGGTGCTGTGAAAGAGAATGTGTGGCTGCTGAGTGGCACTGGCACATGAGCCCAGGCTGCTGCTGCTCGATGCTGATCTAACACCTTCCAACCAGGTGGACCTATCTCCTCCCTCATGGCCTGGTTAGTGTTGGGCCAAAGCACTAGCAGAAAACAGCTCTATGTTTCCACCCAGTCATAGCGATGGAATGGCTGCGGGAGTATGTGGGGAGCACCAAAGCTGGCATCAAGGCAGAGCCAAGGGCCTGGGCAGGGAAGGGCTGGGTGGTGGCAACTTACACATGGAGTACCCAAGGCTCTTGCAGAAGAGCCTCAGCAAAACACCATGTTAATTCTTCTGCACACAAGCTGCTTGCCAGTGTCCTGTTAGCTATGAGGGGGCATTTGTGACAGCTTTATCCACCTGAATGAGTCACTGAAGAATGCTGCTGGGAACTTTTTTGTTCTGTTCCTGGTTTGCCCAGTGCACTGAAATGAGTCAGTTACTAGTGGAGGTAACAAGAAGTGTTTGCTGCAATAAAAAATGCCAGCATTCAGCAGGGTGGCACCCCTGCTTAATGCGTACTGCAAAATTCCAGCAGGCAAGCAAGGCTGCTTGGCTCTTGTTCAGGAACCAGCAGGAAACAGCCCCCACTAAGCTGTGATTCAACACTAAGAGGGGAAAAAAAAACATCCTTTCCTCTGTAACAGGGAGCATGGGTGAACGCAGCTGGGTTAATAAAGCAATGCTGCCTGTCACATCTGGAAACACAGGTTGGGTGGGGAGCAATCCAATTAGCTCCAACTGTCCTTGCTATAGTGGCCCTAAATCAGTCCCTGGGGAGCCGTTGCATCAGATAGCTGCATCCCGCAGTGAGTGACTACCCGCTCTGCAGCGTCTGCCACAGATGGCAGCCACCAGCCAGGAGAGGGATGCCCATTAGCAGAGCAGCAGAACTCAGCGAAGGGTGCCTCCCCCAGCCTCAGAAAGGTGGTAATGGCATGAAACAGAGCTGCTTGCTAGCAGATGCCCCTCCCATGCAAAAGAGCTTGCTGGCCTTAAAAAAAAAAGAAAAGAAAAAAGAAAGAAAGAGCAAAGACCCTACAAAATATTCTCTTTTTTTTTGTTTTTTTTTTTTTTTCCTTCTTCATCATCTTCTTTTTCCCCTTCTTGTTTTTCTTTCCCTTCTTTTTTCCCCCTCCATGGTAAAGCACCCAGGCAGAGCTTGCAACCTTCTCCTATTCCAGGTGCTAAAGCTCACTGTGTGCACCGTGAGAGCCTGGCTGGATTCTCTCAGCTAGCAGGTGTTGGAAGCCTGCAGGGATCTGCAGGTTAATTAATCCTGATTTACCAGGGCTGGGGAGGCTTATTAGCCTCCACCCTAAAAACGAGGAAGACAGGAGGAGCCCTCTGGGGGGAGGCAGGTAGTGTTTGTGGGGAGAGGAGCTGAGGCTGAGCCAACTTTGGGGAAGAGTCTTTAGGTGAGGCTTATGAATTCATTTTCCATCCCTTTTCTCTCAATAAAAGCAAAGTTCAGCAGAAGTATATTTTTACGCTTTAAAACAAGCACCTAATTTGTCAATGGTTAGCGGGAGCTCCAGTAGTTGCCGTGCAGAAGCCAAATGAAATCTTCCCCACGCTCCACCGCAAAGCTCTTTGGTGTTGCTCACCTTTGCTGTCTCAGTCCCTACATGAGGAATTTAGAGGGGTTGAGGGGAGATACTTGACTTGCTGTCAGGGCTTGTGAGACCACACGCTTGACTTGATGGCGTTTCTGTGCTCGCCCGCCTGCGTGTCATAGGATATATGCTGCTTTCTAATCAAATCCGAAATGTCAGGGAAGGTATCTCTGGTCAAAACCTTGTTGACTGTGGGGGAGAGAGGGAAAGGGGAATGGAAACACCACAGGAGGGGGATGGGCCGACTCCTTAGCATAGCTACAGCTTCCAGCATCTCTGCAATTGTTTATAGTTCAAACAACTGGCTGATGGCACCCACTTGCACCTTCTTGCTCAACAATGCCTCTATCTCCTCATCCCCCTCCTCCTCCTTGCCTTTGAGGTGTTGACACCCTGAGAAGCTCAGCCCTGGCCTCCCCAGGTAGCAGGGCGAGGCTTTCCAGGGAAGGCTGAGCTCTGCATCCCGGCTTCCCTGCTCCTCCCAGCCCTTCCCCACAGCATCCTCTCACACCTCTCCCGGGGCAGGTGGAGAAGCTCGGGTAGGACAGAGCAGTGGGAGATGCCACCACCATCATCACAGGGGGTGTGCAAAGAAACCCTCGGGTTTGATGCCTGGACAGATGATCAATGAGGAAAAGGGGGAGAGACAGAGTCCTCCTGGGATGTGGAATTTCACTCTGTGGGAGAGGAGGGAAGGAGATGCCCGCAGAGCTCCTGCTACAGGAAAACACACAAAGCCCCATGCATGGAGAGAAAGGCAACTCAAGGAGCACCCTGGAGTAAGAGTGAATAGAAATGGGCCGAAAACACAGAGGTTTGGCGTGGAGGGAAATGAGAAATGGGGAATAATCAATTCCTTCAGAGCACTCCTGTGAAAGAGGTTAGAAAGGGGCAGTCATAAAAGTGATCCTTGTGGAGACCACACTTGTCATGTGCTGAGCGTGTGAAAGCCCTCCTCTCCTCCAGTACATTGGACTCAGACCTCCCATGCATGGTGTGTTCTCAAGGCAAACTCAGGTCAAAATAAGCCCTTGATGGTGGTAAGTTGCCTTTGATAAAGCTTAAAAGAGAAGAATAACACACATTTTTCTTTAGCGGGGGGGGGGGGGGAAGCGTGACTGGTATTCCAGGGAGGACTACTAGGCTCCAGGCTATCATTTGTCCCGATTCTCAGGGAATAAATCAAAAGAAAACTGCCGGTGTTTCATTTCACATGAGAAATAAGAATGAGCTCGTTCCCATTTCAGCGGGTTTGCTGGGATGCCCCTTTCCCTCCTCTACATCTCCCATCTACAACCAAGATCTCAAAATTACAGAAGCGATGAGGGTGGTGCTCACCGCCCAAGGATAATTCCCAAATTCCTCCCCCACACACACGCACGTCCCCCTGAAAGCTGCCGCCCGCAGCATGTTCAATCTTGAGCCACCTAGTGGCATTGGCTAGAAATCGGCATCACAGGCAGCAGCAGGCTACAGAGCCCCCCAGGAAAGCAAGGAGACCGAGAAAGAGGTTTAGTGGCAGCGTTATGGTCTATCCACGCCTTGCCTAAGTTGCACTGAAAGCTCTTTTTGTTGCTGGCTCGCCACTCTGCTCCTAAAGGATCCTGTGGGGTATGGACAAAATGCAGAGTGTCTCGATGGGAGGTAGCAGGGGGTGCAAAGCCATGCCCTTTCCCAAGACTCAGCTTCTGTTGGTTTCCTGATCTGGCTTGTGTTGGTTTCCTCTGCATTGGTTTCCTTTGCTCCAAGCTGAAAGTACGTCTTGCAATTGCCTTGGATGAGCAGAAAGCCCTCTCTCCTGTATGGTGGATGTACATGGGATGCCATAGAGGCCCTCTTGCAGCTCTGGGCAAAGGAATGAGAATAATAATAATAATAGTTAAAAAAAAATGCTTGTTGTCCAAGGAGAGGTTTGTCTGGTGCCATATCCCTCCAGGCACTGCTGGGGGGAAAGGGGAAGTCAGCAGAAAGGAAGCCCAGGCAGCCCCAGGGTATTTCTTAGGGTGATAAACTGCTGTGGAATGGACATCTGTGTCTGGAAGTAGCCAGCCTGCATTACTAAGTTTTGAAACATGTGAAGCAAAATTAAACTGGTCAATCTGACCGCTACTCATTGTGTCATGTCAGAGAGTAGCTCAAGTAGTTGTTTTTCTTTCCTGCTTTCTCAAGAGGGAAACCCAAATCTGCAGAAATCATCATTCATTCCCCCTGAAATCAGCACACCCCCCCAAAAAGGCAGCTCTTTAACTTTGCTTTTGTGTTTTAAAGTTCCATAGCTGGGAAGCTTCAAACAATGCATACACTTGCTTTGCATGAGAAGATGCTAAGATTCTTCAAAGTCATCACTTGCCTGAGTCAGGGGTTAATAAAATACCAAATGTCACAACAGTAAAATCACAGAGGTTCACAGTATCAGTGTATGCAACTTTGTCTTTTGGGTTAATTTCAGATTTCTGAAAGCTAAAGATTCCTTTTATTTTTTATTTTATTTTATTTTTTAGAATGTAACCCAAAATATCAAGAAGCCAAGTGAGAGAGTCTGGTTTAAAGAGCAAGGTGCATAATATGTAGAGGCAAGGGTATGGTGAGAATGCTGGGATTGGACATATCAATCATTTCTATGGCAACAGAGGAGGATATAACAATACTATAGAAGAGCAGAAGAGACTGGGCAAAAAGAGATCATTGTTATACACTACCAATATTTTCATTTACTCCTTGTAGAGATTGTATCACAAAATGCAGGAAACCATATGCAAAATATCCAAAACTATTATTTATAGTTCCACATTTATAGTTTACAGAAGCAAAAGTATATTATATACAATGAGTGTATTCTTGTTCTTCCAGGGAGTGTTTGTAAATCCATGTGACTATAAACAAAGGATATGTTTTGTGAGAGTGTATATCATATAATATACTGGGAGTGCGTGATTGCATGTTCAGACACAGCAACTGAACCTTAAATATCCTCAAAGCGTTTGCCTTTCTATACTTATTGGATGAAAATCATAATGTTTAACACAAAGTGATAATTTTATATTTTTCTCATAAATGTATTTATTTCTTCTCTTTTTGGTCACCATGGGTGGGATTTAGATTGCCTAAATTATAGTGCTTGGATGTGAGATACAGCCTAAATTCCCATGGCAGCCAAGGAAGATTGAGATCACTTAGTCAGTGGACCCTAGCAAGCTACTTTCCTTCTTCTGAGGCAGACCCCAGGATTTGGTCATCCAGATTGCTTTCCAGACTATGCTAACTATATGGTCTAGATCCTTACTGACTGTACCAAGAGGGGTGCAGCCCCATACTGTGGAGCCTTCCTATCCTTTCACAGGCATTACCTCTATCATAATAATGGAGGCAATATTAACATAAATTTTTTAGATTAAATACTGATGATGTAATGAAAATGTTTACTGTTGGCTGAGCCCTTAAAGATTATTCCATTTCCCATCCAGAGGACAGGGAAGGTATGTACTGCCCCTCACAGCTGTTCCCTATGGATCCATCCTTGCTGTTAACTCCTTTTAGTTGCCTCCGCTTGGCAAGGTCATCTTGAAATACTGTTACAGATTTCTGATATCTTCAATGTTAGAGCCGGGGCATGGGGGAACAAATGACAAACTTGCACACAAAATGGAGATGTGTATTGGAAGTGATGAACAGTAGACTGACAGCTCTGTCCTGGAGCCCTTGCTCTGTTGGATAGCACAAGCTCCCTCCCATTGCTCGAACAGCTTCCACACTCAACTTTGTAAGAGGGCAATACAGCCCCATATTCCTTTTCTGAAATAGGTAGTAATTTGGCCTGCACACAGTGGTAACTTTGGTGATCCAGATGTGGGAACAAAAACATCAGCTCTCAGAAGGTTGTCTCTTCTCTCAGAGAAAGCTAGACATGATTGTTTTGAGTTAAGGTACAAAACAGCCTCCCACACAAGGCCAGAGATGGTGCTCAAAGCCTCCTGCACACCTACGTGTTAACACATACACCACAGAATAGAGCATAGAATAATTCAGTTTTGAAGGAACCTGTCTGGGTGCCTCCCATCCATCTGATCCATCCCTTCACTGGGACAGGGCTCTCGCAGATCAGGTTGCTCAGGGCCTTGCTTGGGTTGCTGTGTTGTGGACATCTCCAAGAACAAGATGTTCCAGAGTCTTACCAGGCAACCAACCCACCGTGAGGCTGGGTTTTCCTTTTATCTGATCAGGATTTCCTTTGTTGCAGCCTGTGCTGGTTGAGTCTTGACTTGACCTTGGCCTTTACTGTAACCTCTCATCGTATTCTTGGAGCCAAACTGCTGGAACGGATGAGTGGACTGTATGGGGGGTGGAAAGCTGGCTGGATCGCTGTGCTTAAAAGTTCATGGTCAGGGGTACAAAGTCCCACTGACAGCTGGTTGCTAGTGGCCTCCCTCAGAGGTAAGCACTGGGATCAGTACTGTTTAACATCTTTGTTAATGAACATTGCTCTCACAGAGCCAGCGCAGAAGGCAGGTAGGGTGTTCAGGCTTGATTTGCCCTTGCTATGCCCATGCTGGTTGTTCCCAGGTACCTGCCTGTTCTTCATGTGTCTGGTCACAGCTTGCAGAGATATGCTCATAATCTTTCCAGGTTAGGCCAACCAGCCTGCAGTTCCTTGGATCCTTGCTCACCCTTCAGATGTGACCCAGTTTTTCCAGTCATTTGAGACCTTCCCCAATGACCATAACCTTTCAAAGATGGCAGAAAGCCATAGCTGTCTCCCTCAGCACCCTTGGATGCACCCCAAGTACCACAGACTTCTGTCCTGCCTGTCTGCAGGCCATGTAAAATTCCCAATATCAAAACACCACATCCACCTACAATTCAATTTTACATAGCCAGTGCCAGGAAATGCAATCTTCTAACTGTTCTTCTTGAGAATTGTTCGTATCTTTACAGTTCTGAATGGGAGATTAAACAGAAAGCCTTTCTGATCTCCATACCACTGCTTTGCAACTAAAAGTCATAGTGTCTGCAGAGAGACAGAGGTTGATCTTTCCTGAAGAGGCTTGTAACCACTATCCACCATGCTCTTAAAACCTCTGTAGTCCTTAAAGGTAAAGTTAAATCCTCCTCCCTCATAAATGCCTCCAAAACCAACACAACACGCCCTGCAGAACCAGGAACTGGAAAGCAGCTCTGGGATGTCTGCTGGGTTTTCTTTCTTCACACTTTCTGTTACTGTGAATAAGCTACTTCTTGTATCAAATCCTGCTTCTTGCTCAGCTGCAAAGGTGGGATGTCCTGTGGCCCAACCGGCTGCAGACTGCCACATCTGAGTGCACTGCATGGATCCCTTCACAGCTGATGGAGGGAAGCAGGCTTTTCTACCTTTCTTTCCTCATAAGGTAAATATCTAAACCAGGTCAGATATTTCTCACAGTTATTGGAGCGGGACATACAGGACCAGCTCAGATGCAGATTTCTATGCTGAAGACGCTCAGTGTTAGCTGAGATGAATGCTGTCTGAAATGCATATTAAAAAGTGGCTCATCTCTAAAAGTATGTCCCTGGCTCCTATACTGGCCCTCCAGCTAAACCCTGAAGAGTCCTGATAGAACAATTAAATCTGTGGACTTATTAAGCAAATCTGGAGGGAAGCAAATTGTGATTCTTCTTCCCTGGAAGTGCTTAGCCATCAGTACCAAAACCAAGGCGTTAGCTTGACTACCTTAGATGATTTTGAAGACAAATATGATTTCTCAGAAACTGACAACTTGTAAAAACATTTAAAGTGTGATAATACATTTCTTGTGCTAGCTATGTCCTTATGCCAACTGTCAGAATGTGTCCACTGTATGCTAGAAATCATGTCTTTCACTGGCTTGTGCATGGCGATTTACAGTTGGAAAATAAGTGTAAAATTCTGTGTGTGGCTACAGCTCCACAGGCTTACCAACAATACAGAATAGGAGACAGTAAGGAATCCAACCCCTTGTTCTCAACAAACATGTTCAGAAGTTGAATGTAGGGATTAGCCTAGATACTCCCTAGAACATTGCATCAACATCATGTTTGCATAGTTACTCCCAGTCCCAGAACAAACAGTAAGGAAATAGTGAATCAGACCACAGAGGTTTCCAGAAACCTGAGCAGACAGACTGACTGAGGTGCTTGTGTAATGAATAAAAGTACTGTCACTTCTCGCCAGCCAAACTCACTCCAGAGTAATTTACTCGGTGTTGCATGAAGCACCTGTAAAAGTTTCAACATGAGGAGTTTTTCATTCTGCTAGAGGCTTAAAGCTGAAAAAAATATTCTATTCAAGAAGGATTTTTGCTTCAGGACAGATAATTCCATGATTAACTGAAACCTGTGCTTTCTCAGCCAAGCCATGTCTGCATCCCTAATGCATCGTAGGTTGAGTTCTGTTATCCTGATTTGGGTTGTCTGTTAGAAATAACAAGGGTTTCCTTTGAGAAGGTATTGATGAAAGACGCTGCTGTAGAACGAACTGTACTAGATAGTGAAGCATTTCCATTGCATTAGCAAGTATTTTGAGGTGACTCAAATCATAATATTAAAAAAGGTAAAAACGTATGTGAAAATCATGGTTATTTTTCATTCCATGAGATGGCTTAAGATATCCCTAGTTTTATTTCATGGATTTTAGTTGACTATTGTCAAAGGGCTATAATCTCTGCAGCCCCAACTTTTTATTTACTGGAAGGATATATATTTTATTCTTTAGTGGATCAGCATAACAGATACAGCAGTTCCCATCCTGCCACCAGAGTTTATCGTAGAGAAAGTAAAATCAGCTCTAATCTGCACCTTCCAGGTGTGAGACGCTTCCTCTAAAATTAAAAAGAAAACAGAAAACAAACAAAAAGAACCCCCTTTATCTCTATTCCAAGATAAATCTATCTGTGAAGGTAACACACCTAATGAGAGGGTAAAAGGTGCCAGTAGACAGACAGGTGTGACCTGGCTTTCGTTAGCTGTACCTTTATCTAACTGGGTGGAGACACAAAAGAAACAAAATCTTTCCATTTAGCTGTGTCATTATGGGGTGAGGCACCCTGGCTTTGGTGCACTGAAACTCTGACAGTGGGTACAGTCATGCTCTCCCACTAGCTTCAGTTGCTACATCTCTTTCCCAGCTTCTCAAATGTCCCCACTTTCCCCATCTTTCCTCATCACTGGGAAGTGGTTATGTGTCCAGAAAGGCATGTCCCTCTGTATCCTTCCAGCGTACCTGTGCATTAATGGTACCTCAATTTATGGCTCACATCTTTCTCCTCATCCCCTTTTGGTCATCTGATGGGCTGGGCAATTTGATTCAACAGATAAAACGCAGCTCTCAGATTCACACTTGCTGCTCTTACTGGCTCCAGAATAATTTGCACGTGTGGTTCTAAATGAAGATCTGCTCAAAGGAATTTAGCAAGACAGCTTGTCACATAATACATATGCAGCTCCAACTGTGACAGAAAATATGCCCATTAATAGTTTCAGGAGGAGGAATTTCTAGCTCTTTTCAAAGAGTAAATAAAACATTTAGGTGCACAGCAAATAAAACCTGCATAATTTCATTTACTGCAGCTTCTAAGATAACATAACGGTTTAACTACTGGTGATTAGAAGCCATTCTGCAAATGCTTCATGAATTCAGCATGAATTACCTGAAGAAAACCCAAAAAAGAAGCAGAGTGGTGTGCAAGCCACTCTTTGTTGGGAGGGAAGGGCTAGTCCCGCAGTCATAAAGCACGTTGCTTAGCACTCAACATGAGCTAAGAGTCAAATCCAATAGCTTGCAGATATCAAATATTTTGCAAACATCAAATAAAATATTTCACACACAAAAAAAGGAGTTTGAATATTGTTCCAAAGCATTTGGGCAATACTTTGAAAAGTATCTATTCAAAGACAACTGGGAGATTTCAACTTTTCACTAGCTCAAATGGGCCAGCTCCAGCATAAGTGTTACTTTTATCTGTTTGTATCAAGAGAGTACAAAAATCCTAACACTTGATATGTTTAGGAAAGCAATGCTGTAGCTGGAAGCGTCACAAAGGACATAAGGCTTTGTGGTGCTATCCAGGGATTCAAGTTGGCAAACGTGTTCCACTAGCCTGGTCCAACAGAGTCACAGAGCAGAAACAAGAGAGGCACTTACTGCATTGAGATCTCTCCCTGTCTGAATGCAGGCTTGCTCCTTACACAGTGCTTCATGGTGTTAGGGTGAGACCTCACGTAAGGTGATGTCCACCACCTCCTTGGGTGACTGCTGGAGTGCCAAGGAGGCTCTGCAGTCTGGTACAGACCTACCTCCTGAAATAAAACCTGACTTGTGGGTTAGTACAAACAGCTCAGGACAGCTTTCTGTGTTGCCTTTGGCCTGCAGCCGCGCTTAGCCCACACCTATGAAGATTTCTAGCCACCTCTTCCTACAACCCCATTAGTGCAGCTAACGTGTTTTAAATGTAGTTTTATGAATCACTCCTTGAAGTGTTTTGGGCATCACTGAAGGGTTATAGCAACAGAAAATAGGGACCATATGGCTTACAACAGTTTATCCACCTCAGCCCAGAAGAGCAGAGCTGAAACCCTTCACAAACCCTCCAGCATTTCACAGCCCTCACAGAGCCTGTGAGAAGCAATGGAAAAGGGCTCAGTGCGCATTCTGTCGCCTGTGTTTGTCTAACCTGCCTATTGCAGCAGGAGTTCCAAACTGACTTTAATGGCACTTGCATATGGCTCTTGTATATGTGAGCTGACTCCAAACTCCAGATTATAGCTCTGCACTGTAGCCTCTCATCTACGCTTCCTTGAAAAATTCCCCTCAAGCTGACAGGTAAGGATCCTTACCAGTAATGGGAGCTGGGCAGCTGCAGCCAAAACCCTCCATGGGTATGTGGTAGGGATTTTCAGTAGTCTGGAATACAGGTTGAATTTTCTATGTGTAAGTAGTGGATGCAGCAGTGTGATTAATGACAAAGTTATCTCCTGTCATGAAACAGGAAAGTTTGGTCCAGAGCCAGCACTGGGAAGTGAGGAGACCTGAAGCTCTGACAGAGCAAATACAGCTCTTTCTCCCCTGGGTTTGCAGGTCTGACCAAGCACCGTTCAGGTCTCAAGTCTTTTGGCAGGCTTTGCCAGTCAGGTTTAGGTCAAACCTGTGTTAGTCCAGCCCAGCATTAGTGGTGGTACAAGAGATGCTGTGGAGAGGCACTACAGAGAGAAACCCTCATGAAAAACCCAGCCCCAAGTGAAAGTATCTCAGAAACTGCTGATGATCTTTTTCAAACACAGATCAGTCTCCTCGGATCTGATCCCATAGCAGAGAAAAGATGACACAACAACAGTCTTGAACCAGACTGTCACACCACAGACAGCCCTTCCCAGGCTAGCAATGCGATATGCCCTCCTCTAGTGAGAAACTGCTGGAATAAACAAGGCCAATCCCCACATTTGCAGCCCTCCCAGATTCATCAGCCTACTGTTGGGACCAGTGATCTTCCCACTTGGTGGAAGACCTAAAGTGAGCCTCTGTTTAGAGGGAGACAAGTCCTTCAGCTGAGCTGAACCATTCCTCATGTTTCTTTTGCAACAGCCAAGCCTCCCTTCTCCACCTCTGCTACAAACAACTCCTTAGTGCCTCTATCATGCCAAGGCAACAGCCCTCAGCCCCCCTGTCATGGCCCAAAGCTTCTTCCTTGGCCATGCTGCTTGTCTGGTGGCATGGGGGAAGCTGAAACATGATAAAACTTGTTTGCCGGAGTTGCCAAAGCTAAGTCTGTTTTGCTTCCTTGTTTGCGGCACCTTGACAAGGTCAGGTCAAAGCACCTGGCAATGAGTGACTAACTCAAGGCTGCTGCATGAGTCAGCAGCACAGCCTGGCAGGGCTCAGGAATGCTGATTGCTGGGTCTTGCAGTCACCACTAGATCATGCTTTCCTTGTGGCTGTCCTAGCAAAGCTCCCATGGGTGACTACAGCATAGAGATATCTCCCATAATGAGGATTTCCCACTGCAGTTTTTGGCAAAGCTGAATTGCTGCACATCTTCTCTAATTCCTCTTTTGAAACCCCATTACCTCCATCTGTGTTGCCTTTTGCATCAATCAGCCATTCTTACTTGAGGGGCTGGTTTCCGTGTTTGTTTTGTTTCTTGCAAACTCTGATAGAATTTTGCCAACTGAATTTTGTAGACTCCTTCATTACTCATGTCTTGTGTGCAAACAAATGCAGCCTGCATAAGGAAAAAATACAAATCAGCACAATTCTGTTTTTCTAAGAAATCAGAGAAGTTGAGTTCTACTCAAAGCAAAGCAGTTTCATTGCTAAAAGCAGTATTAACTAAGATGGCTGTACCACATCAAAATTATTCAGAAATTCTGCCCATAAAATCCTTTTTCAGCCCCAAACCCGGTTATTTTGGGGTTTCCATTTCAATTGCATTGAATGGCTGAAGGTGAAATTCAACCTAATGCTCAAGAGTGACCGAATTTAGGCCTTACATTTTTCCCCCCTTAATTACGGGGGAAGAGGGTCTTTGCTCACAAGCTAACAGGGCTTATTGATAGAGCTTTAAACTAGACTTGAAGGGGGAATGGGGTAATACCAGCCTGGCCCATGGCAAGCTGTGGGATGACACACCAAGATTAGAGGGATGGGGTGCTAGAGGGGGCCCTCAGCCTGTTGCCTTGAGACATGCTGGCTACACTGCAGCACTCTTAACATCTTACAGAGAGGAGCCAAAAGCTTCTGAGGTAGTAGGAGCCAACAAGGGAACACCAGTGAAATGCGTCAAAGGAATTAAGGGGTGCTCCTCCTAGAAGGTGCCTCTACACCAATGTGCACAGCATGGGCAACAAACAGGAGTTGGAAGCCACCATACTGCTGCAATCTAGTTGTTGTTACTGAAACTTGGTGGAATGACTTCCATGACTGGAGTGTGGCTATGATGGCTCCAGGCTGTTCAGGAGGGACAGGGGAGGGAGGAGGGAGGGAGGTGTTGCCTCTACGTCAGGACCCTAAATTCTAGGAAAGAACAATTCCAGCTATTCCAAGGAGTTAGTCAGTAGGACCCCCTGGGGAACTGCCCACAGGGACAAGGGAGCAGAAAAGAGCTGGCAGATCTTTAAAGATGCTTTCCATAGAGCGCAAGAGCTCTTGAGCCCCAGCTGTAAAAAATCAGGAGAAGAAGGCAAAAGACAGGTATGGATGGGACCTGCTGGTCAAACTAAAGACAGTGGGATTTTAAAAACGCTCTTGGTCATTTCAGTTTACATGGAAGTTTTAATTTTTGACTGTGGCAACATAAATCCCCTTGACAAAGAGGTACATTTTTCTTTTCCAATTTACAGCAAAAAAAAAATAAAGCTCCATTCCAGTGTCTTTTAGCCAGATTTGATAATGAATTATAGAAATGCATTTCTTTCAGAGCAGAACAAAAAAATGTAATAGCGTTTCTGTCATGTATTTTAATGGTAAATGTAAATATATGATAACTGTTAGAAAAAATAATGTCATCTGATGGTCACAGGGGATCACTCGGCATCCTGCAGTGCTGCTACTAGTTGTCATCCCTTTTGCAAAGAAATAACATGTTGAGACTGAGGTTGAAACACCAGCCAAAAAAGCTCCCTTTGAAGATGGCTGTATTGTAGTAACATCATTGTACCCCTGTGATTACATCCTTGAGTGGTAACCACATGTTCATTCGATTCCTTCAGAAAGCACAGTTTAACTAATGCATTTTTCTGTATGCTGCATGAGTTTTGATTGTCATTGTATTTCTTATCTGCGGGGAAGGGGAGGGACATGTTAGACAAGTAGTGCCTCTTCATGGGTGTAGTGACAAACCAGCTTGAAAATGTCCAATATGATGTGTGAATGCATTTTTTTTCCCTCAAGAATGGCCTCCAGGCACAAGAAGCCTGCTGAAGTTTTCTTTCACTCCATAGCAGCAGGCATTGTGTGACTCCAACTGATTTGCTTTCTTTGTGTGACTGGTTTTTAGGGCCACCTTTTCCCCGGTTTCTTGGGGCACTGGAGCTATGGGTACTGATTCTGGATAGCCTTGCATGCCACCAGCCCCACTGGAAGCAATAGTGAAGCCTGACTGATCGATAATTTTGCAAAGCTTTGGTCCTTCTCCCTGTCTCTTTTTCCCCTGGCTGAAGGAGAACTGGTATTCCTAACAACTGGGACTGGCAATGCAGTAGTGGAGAAGAAATCTTGCCTTTGTCCTTCAAGCACATAGTAGCTTAATCTGTTCTGGGTACATCCTTTCCTATGGGAAGGCCTGTGACTACCCTTCCTAAAAGGGAAGTGGTCTTTTCTCTTTCTAGAACCCTGGACATTTGTCACAGACCTATGGAGTTTCCCAAAATACATCCTCATATTATCCCTAGTATTAAAGGTGAAGTTCTGAGAGTTGTCTGTAGTCATCAGGGCTTCATGTTTACTGAATTAATTTCCACTACTCAAAACTGCAGTATCATGTTCTATAGGTGCATGGGCTTTCAATATGTAGCAAAGGAATAGAGCTCAGCATAATATTTGATCAAAGAAAAAAATACTTCATGCTCCTTGATTTTGTGTTTGTATTCTGTATTTTCCCTCCGTGGTCTCAAAAGACAATCTGTACTTCACAACGTATTTCATGGCTAAGAGGGACTATATCTTATTCAAATCACTCCTGTACTTCCATTGAAAAGAGGTCTTGACAGACAGGAGTAAACATTGTCCCATCACCAAAGCTCTTTAGTAAAGCTTAGCTTCTGTTGATGAAGAAGGATTGTCAGGAAGTACAGCACTCAAGTTTTCCAGTCTTAAGCCGCCGTCACTGGATGGACCCAGTCTCCTCCAGCACAGCAAGGGTTACCAGGCTTCTTCATTGCTTAGCACAGATTAGGAAAACAACCTAAGACTAAAGAAACCAGTTGAGGAATAAATGCCCTGGTGGTAAGATACTGAAGGTCAAATTCTGAGCCTAGTCTATAGCTCCATTGTGCTTGGGTATCAAAGAAGATAGCTGAAGTATGCATGAGTGTGCATTCATTCATTAATAAAGGGTTACTGTAGTACATTTTCTCCCGATCCCTTTTTCTCCTCAGCTCAGTACTTTCACCCACGACTGTGTTCCCAGAAAGGTTACCTGATGCAAAATGATGAAGCCACACTTAGATAATGATGATGAGGCTTTCCAAAGAGCTCAGTTTTCATGTGGCTCATGCACCAAACAACCAAGTTTTGCTGAGACCTCACCCAGAACCCCTGGCTAAAGCCCGTCTCTAAGGGTTACTGAGTTCTGTATAAGAGCAAAAGGACAACTATAGGCGCCTGACTAAAAACACCAGGGCAAGTCCCAGTTGTTTCAGACTATCAGAAGTTAGTGTAAGCAGCTGTGACTAAGACCTGCATTGTCTTTGCAGGATGACCAGCAGCACCACTGATGAGGCAAGCACTGAGACTGGCCACAGCATAGGCATTTTATCCTCTGCTTCAGAGGCATATGAACCATTGCTTTTGGGGAAATGCACAAATAGGTTGTTTTTCTCAGAGTACAAAGCTTGTGGTTAAACCACACTGAGCTGAAAATGTAAAAATCTCACAAGCCTGAAAATACTTTTCACTGTCACATGTAGAATCAGCAACAGTATTTATGAGGGCTGAACAGTCAACATCTGATGTTCTGTGTGCTAGTTATTTCTGCCCCTGAACAAAACCTCCTAGGTTTTGTCTGGTTCAGGCATCTCTGCTAAAGTTTAGAGCGTGTCTTTTACATCTGTGTTAAGCTGCGGAAAAGCTTTTCTCCTTTAAGAGCTGAAGCAGACTTTCCTGGTTTAAACCAAACTTGGATATTGCACCTAATACACAATGCCACCTCTCTTATTTATCCAGATATTTTTAATTTATTAGAAGCAGTCATCCACGTTATTAGGTGTTTTGTAATTAAAACACAAAAGAACAGGATTAACTGGCAGAACATGAGTGGCTGGTGGCTACCTACCCAACAAAGACAGGCAGGGCAAAATACCACCTTTAATAATGCTACTAATAATGAAAAATTACTTTAAATTTAACCATGTACATCATATTTCTCAACCTTTTATCAAAGGGCTAAGGGTTTTTAGCATGCACTAATGGTTAACAAATTTGGCTTCAGAAGACTGAAGGCTTTGTCAAATGATCCTTCTTTCTTTCAAACTAGCAGAGAGTGAATACTAACCCCTCTGTCATTAACATGTTCATGCATCCCTTATTTGAAGTTCTTCCTAATTCCTTTGATTTCTCCCTGAAGGTGATAAGCCACTCTTTAATTTAAAAGTCATGTCTTATTGCATTCATTTTTGCATGAGCAGGAAGGAAGAAAACTGAATTGATCAATCAAACCTGTGCACAGCAACACTCAGCACAGTAAATCCTGATTAAATCTCATTTTCAAAGTAGAATTCAGCCCAAAGAAAGTTAGCATTACAATAATAATTAATCACAGCTTTAAAAAACCCAATTTGTCTTTTTACATAGTTCTGGAGCTGTGCTAAATTGCTCACCTGAAGTAAGAGCTGCAGATGTGGCTTTGTTTTTTTGCCTGTTAAAATATGACATAATTCCAGCCATTGCCTGTACACTTTTAACTCAGCTAAGGAGATGAGGTACAAGGAATAACACTACAAAACTTTGCCAATGGCTTCTGGTGTGTTTTAATGTGATGTTTCAGCGTCCCGACTGAGCAGGGTAGCCCATTCATTCTTAGGAGAACTCTTACTGGAGCTTCTTGGTTTTTGAGGCCCAGACAAGCTTCAGCAGTCTGTGGGAAAGTAGGCTTCATCTTGATATGGTTTTGTTGTATTATACTGCTTGTGTGCTAGGAACTGTTCATGATGAAGGGCTGCTGAAGGAAGCCTCTATAAGAGAAGGAGTGGGGAAGAAAACAAGGGGATGCTCATACATCCCACCTCATCTCATTCCAGCAGAGTCAGATTATGGCTGGAGTCCTTCCCATGCATTTTACATGGGTAAATATTAGTTGTATGGAAAACAGCATCTGCATTTTAGGTATGAAATGGGTGTTGCATAGTGTCCTGGGTTCAGCAGTAGCAGTCATTTTTTCTCCTTCTTAGTAGCTGGTGCAACGCTGTGTTTTTGACTTTTGGCGTGGGAACAGGGCTGATAACACCGATGTTCTTAGTTACTGCTCAAATGTTTAGACTGACCAAGGACTTTGTGAGCATCATGCTCAGGATGTAACTGAGAGTTACCCTGGAAGGGCGCTCTCTGCTCGGTCAGGCTCGTTTTCAGTGGGTGGTATTGTATCCTCTTCCCTTGTTATTTCTCTTATTATTATTATTATTGGTGGTAGCAGCAGTGATTTGTGTTATACCTTAGTTACTAAACTGTTCTTATCTCAACCCGTGGGAGTTGCATCCTTTTGATTCTCCTCCCCATCCCTCCAGGAGCAGAGGGAGGGCAAGAAGGGGGGGGGGGGTGGGGTGTGTGTGAGAGAGATACTGAGTGGCTGACTTGCCAACAGGGTTTAAACCACAACACATAGGTAAGTAATCCCACAGTAATGTTGGCTTTGTGTATTATTTATGTATTTTTACTTGGTCAAGCTACATTTCTACATAGACTGTGGCCATAATTGTGATGGCAAACTGCCATTAAGATGCAAACTCTAAAAAGATGTTCTGTAATTTCTAGAATTAGTTCTGAAATGAATCATATTTGTGATCTATTTGTGCATTTTTGTGCGTAGATCAGTACAACACTTACTGCAGTTTATGCAGAACTTTCTTAACTACTTGAATCCTTAAATACACCAATGCATATAAATGGTGTGACAAAATAATTCCAGGATAACTTCTACAAAATGTTTGAAATCTGTTTTGTAGCTAAGAAATAAGGAAATTAGAAAAAGATGACAGCTGCAGAAGCATTAAAAATTGTGCCATAAGTTGATCTGAAGATTATTTATGACCTGATGAGATTCAACTATGGGTCCTGAGGGAACTGGCAGATGAAATAGCTAAGCCACTATGCATCCTATTTCAGAAGTTGTGGCAGTCCAGTGAAATTCCCACGGACTGGAAAAAGGGAAACATAAGCTCCATTTTTAAAAAGGGGGGAAAAAAAAAGGCCTGGGAACTACAGGCCAGTCAGTCTCACTGGGTGCCTGGCAAGATTGTGGAGCAGATCCTCCTGGAAACTATGCTAAGACACATGGAAAATAGGAGGTGATTGGTGACAGCCAATATGGCTTCACTATGGGCAGATAGTGCCTGACAAATTTGGTGGCTTTCTATGATGGGGCTACAGCATAAGGGAAGACCAGCTGACACCATCTACCTGGACTTGTACAAAGCATTTGAAACTGTTCTGCATGACATCCTTGTCTCTAAACTGGAGAGGCACAGATTTGATCGATAGACCACTGGGAGGATAAGGAATTGGCTGGATAGTCACACTCAAAGAGTTGCATTCAACAGCTCAATGTCCAAGTGGAGATCAGTGATGAGAGGTGTTCCTCAGGTGTAGGCACAGTTTAATATCTTCGTCGCTGACATGGACAGTGGGATTGAGTGTGCCCTCAGCAAGTTTGCCGATGACACCAAGCTGTGTTGTTCAGTTGATACACTGGAGGGAAGGAATGCCATCCAGAGGGACCTTGACACACTTGTGAGGTGGGCTGATGCCGACCTTATGAAGTTTAACCATGACAAGTGCAAAGTTCTACACCTGGGCACCTCTATACCTTAAAAGTGAAAAAATCTTTAAATGTTCACTCAGTTTTCTTTTTTATAGAGCACATTTGGAAAAATAATATATTTTTTTTGTACAGCAGGTTAGGATACAGTTGCAATTTTAAGCTTGTTAAAATCGACAAAGATGAGGATGATGAAGAGGCATGACTTGTCTTGCACTGTACTCTAAAAAGATTTTTATAATCAGTTCTAAAAGTTTCAAAATCATAAAAGTTATAAATTCAGAAACTAAATTAAATCATAAAAGTTATAAATTCAGAAACTAAATTATGTTGTATGGATTGAAGTTTACAACATTTATTTCTTCTGGAAAAGGTAACTTACAGCAAGTAACGAGAGCAAATATTTGACCACGAATATAGTTATATAAAAACTTATTATGGCAAAACAGAAAATAAATCATCAGTGGTATGCTTTTGTTCTTGAATATTTATCTCCACATTTTCATTTCAGCAAACATGTTATTTTCTCAGATGAAAAAAGCTACCTTTTGGGGAAACAGTAAGCATTATTGCAGGTCTGAAACATGCTTCAAGGCTGACCCTCTGTCACCTGCATGAGGAATACAGTGGACTGAGACATTTGGAAGAGCCATCTCACATTTCCAGAAAGATTTTATCATCCTTATTGCATCCTCACATCCAAGCTTTTTTCCATTTTTCACATGTTCTGGAAGTTACTAAGCCTGGTCTGAACTCAAAAGCAGCAGTAGAAAGTATATTTTCTTTTATAAACGAATTCTGGCAAATTGCAGAAACTTTTTAAATACCATTTCTGTTAAGGCTGAGCTTCAAAGGAAAATTAAATTCAACTACTACAGGATAATAACTTTATAATTTTTCATTTTAAAAAGTTAACAAATTTATTAGAAAAATAATCCAAGGATACACTGAATATACTAAACAACAAAGCCCTGTGAATTGTCTGTCTGAGGGCAGTAGGAGTGCCTTTGCGAGAAAAAGATGAGGTACATTCTCCAAAACACCTTTTTAAATGAAGTTTTGTCTATTATTTTGCCCATGGTTCTATCTCCTGTGGTGGAAGAATTATCACACTTCCGCTGGCTGCAGCTGCACTGAGGCTGCAAGAGCACAGTGGCTGTTCATTAAAGCTGCCTGGTTCCACATTTCAGATTTTAACAATTCATCAGTAATGTCATTCAAAAGTAAAGAGCAAAACCCAGCTCCACACTCTGAAGTGCAGAGGCACTGTGCTCTCCAGGTGGACTCCTGCTTAGTAACCAAGCAACCACATCCTGCATCCCTAACTCACATGCATTGATCTTACCAGAGGATTTTCTTTGGCAAATTTTACCTCAAATCACCTGTAGATCTGCAGTTCATGTCTGAAATGTACTTGTTATAAAACTGTAAATTATTGTGAATTAGTGAATAATTGTAGGTCTGCAGATCATCTCATTTATTAATTTTGTAATCCAGATTGGATTTTTCAAGTGGGGATGTGTCTTCTGCAATAAAACAAGTAATACTAATTTATGCCTCATACATATTTTGATCTATATTGGTAAAGTTTTTCAAACTGACAAATAGAATGTGAAAGTTAATTGTCCCACTGACTACAATATTGCCCAGTTGTGTTTTGCTTTATCCCCAAGGATCATAACATTTAATTTGAATAAGTAATCAAAACAAAGTCAATAGAAAATCCTTAACTGCCTTTTGGTGACCTGACATTTGAATTAAACATTTGTTTCCCATGAGTAAGTCACATGGGAATTCTCACAGGCAAGTATTATGTTAGTAAAGCTCGCATGATCACATATTCATAGAAAATAAATATGAAAGGATTACAACCACAGTTAAATAGGAGTTACCTTTTGAATGCAAATGAATATTTAGAGTACCTATTCACCCAACTCTGGTTGTTACTCATGCAAAACTCCAACAGTACCAACCAGAGAGTCAGACCCATGTTACAAATAGCACACAGGTGAAATAAAATGTTCACAGTGGTGGGAATGTTTAATGTAAGCCATCTGAGGAACACTTAGTAGTAAAGAATGTGTTTATAAGTGTCAGGAATGATGGAGTGTGGTTCAAAATCAGGATCACAAACTAGGACCATAAGTCAAGGATGCTGACTGGTCCGGAAACCCATCACGGCTGCTCATATTCCAGCCTCCCCCGCTCAAGCACTTTCATACCAATACAAAGCTTTGGGGTCAGAGTATAAATGCACAAGCTGCTCAAAGAGAGATTTCGTTTCACAAAGGTTGATTTTGTAATTTATTCCAGTGGAAACAGGGAATATAAGTTAATATAGAAGACAACTTCTCATCCTAATGAACTATATCAGTATAACCTAATTTGCTACATTGAGAAAAACACTCTCATTCTATCAGAGCAATTGTTCCCAACCTTTATTCAGATTCATGTGTGCTCCTTGCTTCAGATCCAACACAGTACCTATATCTACTCTAGCTTCATCAACTGGCCTAAGAAAAACATACTATTTCTCCTTATAAGTTTGTCATGGCTGTATCTTTACACTGCTGCAGCTACAGCAATGCTACTGCTAGTAAATGAACATTCTGCTTATTTGAACAAAAGCCAGACATAGACAAGTCACAAATGCTTCAGAGGCAATTAAAGAGACTGTGCAGCAATCATGGAATAAACTACGTTTCCAGGGATATTTGGAGGTTGTCTAGTCCACCTCCTTCTTCAGAGTGGGGCCCTGGTGGATCTGGGCAACTTGGATTGTTCCTGGGACATTCAGGCTTCTTTGGTCCTACAGTGGTTATTTGGCAATGCTTAAGTCTGTTAGGGTGTTTTTTCCCTTGAATTTATTGGCAGTCTCAGACACAAGCATTAAATAAAAATATCAATTATGTAACTATAAGCAAGGCATAAACCATGCTATATCCTGCTATATTTTCTAGTCTGAAGGGTAAAATAAGAGTTGTAACAGAATAATAGGAATACAGGGCTTGCAAATATTAAATTTGATAGCAGTTATACAGCTGTATACAGTTTTAACCATATCACCTCTGACACCACATGCACACAATGTTTCTTTGATATGCCACTTTGGTCTAAGACATTCAAAAGGCAGGAATATAAAACTACATCAGTCACGTAATCCATGCTTTGCCTTCAAAGAACTATTGAGGCAGGATTTTTATTTGTTATAATAAAAGTCATTCTCAGAGATTCACTGTTAACTCCATCATCATTTATGTCGAACATATTATGCTGAGGCTTTCAACAAATACTTCCAAGAAAATTATTGCTTAATCTAACCAAGGGAAACACTTTTACCTGTAGTTTTCAACTAAAATACAAAAGTCTCTTTTCTCAGTAAAGTCTGGTTTTTTTTCTGGTGGAGGAGGGAGATGTTTTCTGTCTTTTCAAAACTCGTGTAGCTGCACTTGAACATATTTCAAAGCTACCCTTAATGCCATTCCTTCCTTCAAAACTAATTGATTCACTGAATAAACATTCCCGATGCACAAACACAGTCGAGGGCTGTCTGCATGTGTCTGCAAATCAGGCACAGGAGCTAATGGCAGAGCTCCTGTTTGATCCAGTAGCCTCTGAGATAGATAGAGCTTTTTCTGTATGACTCATCACTGCTTTTATTGTAAAGAAAAAAATGTTTTGTTTCTGTTCAAATTCTGTAACACACAAACCATCATCACCATTTCAGAGTTTATAACACAGCTGTTAATAATAGATTGCCCTATTAAATAGAAAGCTAACTCCAGTATACATCCATGATGCACAAAACAAAACAAAAAGCACAACAGGAATGAATGGGCGAAGCACAATAAAATGCTATTTAAACTTTCAGGAGCAAACACAGCATCTTCTGCCAAGAAGAAATTAAGCAGTTGCTTTCTCCTGCAAGCATTACCTCAGCCACTTCTGGACAGATAGGCTTTTATCTCTATCTCCAACTTCATGAGTCACCATATAAATTGTTTGGCTGCCCTGAGCAGGTCTAAAGAAGGAGAAATATAAAGAGCTGGTGTCATCAGCACATGGTGGAAACCGCAGTCCTCAGCTCCACAGTCATCCTTCTAGGGGCATTGCATATACAGAGAGCACAGAGGTCCACTGGCAGAGCCCTGTGGGAAGTATTTGCACTTGTAGACCCTCAGGATAAGAGGGACAGAGCTCCTCAGATAGAACCTGCTAGCACTCAAGGCAGGACCAAAAGCAGACAAAGAACACGGAGACACCTGGGAATGCTGTCATGGTACCTTATTCCTCATCCTGGTCAAAAGCAGATCAATAACCAACAGTGCCCTGGGCAAAATCTAGGATTAATGTTGTACTAACTGAGTCTTATGTGTTTCAGTTATTGTACGGAAGAGATGTCCACCAGGCTACCCATCAGATACTCCAAAACCAGGCGATTTGAGAAGGTGTAAGTACTGGAACCATTGTCAGTGATCGTCCCCCTATCTCAGTCACCAGACCCTAAGACTTTCTAATGGCTTCATATCTTTCAAGAGATCTTAATCATGCAATGATTGCATTGTTTGAATCAGTTCATTCTAGTCCCAACACATCCCAATTTACATACTATTTTGCGTTTCCCAGCTCTGTCATTAATGTTTAATGCCTTAATTCAGTCATCAATCCCCACTCAGCAAAACAATTCAGCTAAGTACATATTTAAAGTTAAGCACATTCTTAAATGCTTTGCTGAAATGAAGCAGTCACACACATGCTGACATGCTTTGCTGAACTGGGTTTTCATGAGCTATGGAGTTCACTTGCCATAGGCACATAGGAGAGGAGCCTTCCTCTTCCTTATGTGCATTTATGTTAAAGTGAGTGGCTTGTGAAGGACACAGAGTTTTCTATAATGTCAAAGCATTATATTCAAGGAGAAGGTGGTTGCAGCCCTGTTTTGGTTTAGCTGCTGCTCAAGATGTCAGGACACAACCAGATATAATCTTTTGTATTTTCTGAATTCTGCCAAAGGATTTATTCTAAGTTCAAGTTTGAAAGATAGCTATGACTCTGAGGATCTCTGTTCACAGTAAACTGATCAGCTCAAGGTAATGCCTATTCAGTGGCATTATTCAGATCTCAAAGGAAGGAAAAATAAGTAAATCTTTGCACAGATGTCATTTCATCCCTGGTAGGTCAGCTAGTAGACATAAACAAAAAGCAAGCAAATAAAACCACCCCAAACCCCTCCCAGGACCCAACAAAATGTACTAATTGATTTCTAAAAGCAGGATATTTACCTTTGTCCATTGGGACTCTTACTCCAGCACTGACCAAATTCTTTTTGCATATTGGAGATTTGATAGTACGTTGCTCCAGGGCCTTGGTTTGGTAGGTGGCAAGGAGGGATTTGGGTTTTCTTTTTACTTTTTGACCTCTTTTACCCATTTCTTTCTACATGAGAATAAATGAAAGAAGTATCATAAGAGGCCTTTTTAACAACTCTAAAGGAGCATACGATTTATTAAAGTCACATACTTTCATTGCTGCTGGCAGTGGTGGAAGCAGCAGTGGATTCCCTTGCTTTCATTAATGCTTTATACATTTATACATACTTTAGCTTAAGTGCTTAAAAATCTTATAAAGCATTTATTTTAAGTATTTTAAGTATTTGAGAGATGTTAGCACTTTACTGCTGCTTTACAAGACCTCAGTCACCAGCAAGAGCTCTTACGTGCTCTGTTTACCTCACAAGGTATCCAAATCCTCTCTTGAACATGGTGGAAGAGCAACGTGGGATAGCTGGACTCAGTAACCTGAAGAGTCAATTTTGTGCAAAACACCCTAATTGCAACACTTTTGAGATGTCTGTTACCTCAACTTTGATTTAAATCTGTCCTAGTTACGGGTGAAAGTCAGAGGAAAGGCGGTTCTTTAGCACACCTTTTAGTCAGTACAACTATACTCCTAACTTTAGGTCAAAATGTTGTTCAGCCAAGTTCATGTTCATTAAATACTCTTTCATTTTACGCCAGGAGGAGATCTATGACAGCAATAAAGAGCTTTTTAACTTTCAGTTTATGCAAGGATAAAGACTTTACTACAGCTTGTCCTAGTATACACCCACCCAGTCCTATCTGACTGGATTAATTTGAAGAAGCAGTTGTCAGGTTTTCAGTCAGATTCTACTAGCAGCCTGGTATTTAAAATCAGAGCCCCCCTTCCCTCCCATCCCTTAAAAGTGTTAGATGTATTTGAAAGGATAAAGAGACATTTTCTGAAAAACCCTAATCAAACAACAGTGGTGTCGAGAGTTGAACAGCACACAGGTCCACCTGTCTTGTTATTCTGATCTGGAAACTGGGCAAGAGAAATTCTGTGACCTGCTTCAACCCATGGACGATAATTGGACAGTTTCTTTGAGCAGCATTTGCTTCTTCACATAAAAACTTTTCTGAGTCCTAGGAGTTATCTAGGGACTTTTTGATCTGCACACCCCCCCTTGCTTCAGTCCATCAGTAGAGAAGTAGTCCATTTATCATGTTTAAGTTTTAGGTAAGTTGTAGATGTAAACTTCTCTGGGCAACCTGTGCCAGCCCCTCACCACCCTCACAGTGAAGAACTTCTTCCTTGTACCTGATCTAAACCTCCCCTTTGTCAGTTTAAAGCCATTCCCCCTTGTCCTGTCGCTACATGCCCTTGTAAAAAGCCTCTCTCCAGATGCAGTGGTGAGACACTAGGAAAATCGACAGGCTGCAACAACCCTGGCAAAAACACCCAAGTCTCATGATTGCTGCAGTATCACTGCTGCTGGTTCTTACAACAGCTAGTATCAAGTAACCTGAGAAAGCTTTCACTCTCTAATATTTGCAGGAGTAGTTGCAGCGTAAGCTGAGTGTCTCACACAGAAGGTCAGTATGCTGTGGACATAGAAAATCCAGTCCAAAAACTGAGGGAAGGTTCCACAGTAGGTTAAGCACAGTTACTGATGACAGACTGTACTGGTTAGTGTGCGTACTAACCTGTGTTTTGGGCAGACAATATTTTCAAGGCTTTGGTTCAGGGGCCTGTGAGTGAACAGAACCTTCCCATGGGCTTCTCAACTCAGCACGAGGCTTTACAGATTAAAAGCAACATGTATTATACATGACATCTGTGCTCACTGCTCCTCAGAAACAAGCTACATGGAGGGACTGCAAAACCAGCATCCTCCCACCACCAATATCCCTTTCTTAGTTCTTTTCAAGCCCCCTTTAATGTTGCAGTCTATTGACACCTTGGTCATGCTGTCATAAGAGGGCAAGGAAGCCAGCCTGTGTCATAGCTGGGCTTCCAGCAGCTAATTACCATGAGGAAGCCACGGGAGTTTCTGCGAAGCTGAGCTCTGATGTAACCCAATGCCATCCACTAGGAAGCTTTTAGACGCTCCAGCCATACATAATTTATTTCCACCAGTCACATGGCCATAAAGCTCATTTTGCACAATGGGTACTTGCAATGGAAAAGTGCTTACAGGGTTTCAGCGGAGCAGACAGCCCTTTCATCTGCCTATATCAAAGAGAAATTAAACAATTATGGGAGTTCACAGCATTCTGGTAGAAAACTCTGAAAACAATGTTTTGAAGGCGTGCAAGGCCTATTAAGACAGCACTCACACACGTTTAGGCCTCTTCCCAGTGCCTCTGCACCTCCTGGTTTACGTATTAATTCATTTCCCACCTGCAGTTCCTATACAACTCATGTCTAGATGCAGAGCACCCTGGGCCTGGGCCCCAGGCAGGCGGGGCAGTGGGTGGAAGCTGGGTGGGGAATGGGCCACCTGCTGCCCCAACGGCTGGCCAGTACCCAACGGCTCTGCCCTGCCTGGCCCTGCCCAGCCACCACCAGGATGTCCCAGGGCAGCCCCACTTCCCTCCTGCATCTCTCCATCACCCGCTGGTACGTGTGGCTGCCTTCCCCCACTGGGGATGGGGCTGGTGGAACTGCTGGGGAACCATGGATGGGACAGGAAGGAGAGCACTGGGAGCTGAGGGAGAGGCTGATGTCTATCCCCCCTGTGCCTGAGGGCTTGCAGGACCTGCCCAGTGGGCTTGCTACAGGAAAGGAAGGAGTCCCACTTCTAACCCCTATCACCATGGAGGTTTACATGGGGGAAATGAGATTTTTGTCTCGGCCTACCCACTGATGGGCATTTGGCCTCTGAGCTACCATCCACCTGATGTGATGCTGCAGTGCAGCTGGCAATGGCTGCCCCTGCTGGACCACTGGTGGGACCACCCATGGCTGGACCACTGGCTGGACCACTGCTGGTCAGTGTGCTTTGACAGTGCACCACAGGTCGCTGTGATGCTGCACAGCCAGAGGTATGACAGCTTGCAGTGATGCTGTGTTTGATGTCCTCCAAGGTTATGTTTCCTTGAGGTGAAGGTAATGGTTGAACTCCTCAGCAAGTTACTTGCTGGGGTGGAGTAAGATTATCACCATCATTTTCTTGAGCTTTGAGATGTGTGTCATCTGACACGTGACAGCCGAAGGGAAACCAGGGTTCCTTTCCTTCTTTCCCCAAGCAGGGGTGAGTCCAGCTAGTAAACAGTGTCGAAGCTTTGTGTGAAACAGTAACAAAACATACATGCGGACTTTTAACTTGACAGCAAGAGCTCTATCTTTTTATTCCCCCTCTCAGTAATATCTGGGTAAGTGGGAGTTAGTTTGTGCTTTTGCTGTGATATAGGTACCACTACTCCCATTTTGAAAGGGCTAAAGGAAGAGACTCAGCTAAGGCCATCCAATAAGTTTGAGACACTGCATAAAATTGAATCATATCAATCCTTGCAAAGACGAACTGACTTTTTCTTTTTTTTTCCTTCTTTTTTAATCACAACAAGTTTCTGAATCACCTTTTCATGGTTTGAAAAATCCTAAATACTCAGTTTCATTTTAGGGTTGGGGCACTAACAGTAGCAGACCAGATTTTGGTTCAGGGATGGTTTTAACAGCAGATTTGCAAGTCTGGCTGCCAAGGGTTCTAACTCCCAAAATCTGGAGTCCATGTGAGGTCCTAGAACTGACCAGATAACAAACCTCACAGAGAGTGTGGATAGAAGGTAGTAGATAAATGGAGAAGTCTAAAGGTAGCAGATAAATGGAGGTCTTTCCCCATGTGCTTTTCTTAACCTCCATCTTCCTCCCTTACTACTCTCTCATTTTGATTCTGTTGTCTTTACTAACAGGCTTGTTTTGATGCATGCCATAAACACTCGGGTTTTGAGATCCTCAGGGCTAACAGGCAAGAAGATGAGCACTGTGCTTTTTTTCTGTGTGGATTTTTCTCCTGATGTATCATTTGTCAGCACTAAGAATGTATTATTTGAAAAAAGATGTCAGTTCAATAGGCAATATATCAATAAAATGAAATTCCCAAATATTTTGTCACTAAATAGTTAAGTGCTGAGGTTAAATTATTGGCAGAAAGCAGCTACTGAAGCACGAATTAATTTCTTCTGCACTTCCAATGACTCTTGTGGTATTATATTAAGGATGAATTTGGACTTAGATTTAATCTCCTCTGGGGCTGCTCAATTACGGAGGGTTTTGAGATGGTTGCTGCAGAAGAAAGAAGCATTTCTGCCTGCTAAGAGGCAGAGCTTAGTCAGGACTGTTATCTAGAATAAATTTAATTCACACTCCAGCCCCATGATGGGAAATGTCCCATTAGGGCAGCAGATCCCCTCTCCTTAGTGCAGGTTCTTGCTCATGCCTACCTGTGAATCCTTTGCTGATGGCTGGTGGTGGTGAGGAGCTGACAGGAGCCCAGCCCAGCTCAGATCAGCCCCAGCACTGGGCAGCACCAGCTTCTTGGGCTGGTGGGTGAGAAGATGGGCTCCAAGGAGGTAAAAGTGAAACATCTGCGCCCTTTTGGTGGGGGGAGGCAGTCAGCCTTCCTCCCTGGAGAAGGGGAAGGAGGAGTGAATAAAAGGTGAGCTAGACATCATCAGGCTGCACAGTGACGGCCTTCTTTTTCAGTCTGTTCTAGCAAGCCAGTTTGCTGGAGACCTTATCCACTATCTGCTGCCAATACAGCTAATACAGAGAGATAAACACTGGGTCACCTGAAATCAGGCTACTAATAAAAGAGAGGATGCTGATTTAAAATCGAGCTGGCTTATCTCACCTGGTGATTATGAAAAGTCTGCTTTCCCAACTGATTTGATTATCAGTAAAGACACAGTGAGTAACTGGCACTGTGCTGCACTAGAATTCAGCTGATAATTTAATTAAATAGGCATAAATCATTTGGTATAACGGAAGCAGAGTCAGAATAAGAAAACACTGTCAGACAATCAGCATGTCAAGCTTTGGAAATTAATCTCTCTGCGTCTTTGCTCCAGCTTTGCTCAGGTATTTGTACTGCAGAAGGCTATTATCTTCTGACATCAAAACCATTGGCATTATCTCATAATTAAAGGTGTTGTTTTTTTTTTTCCTGGTAAAGGTATTAACTCAGGCTAATAAGTCATTAAGTTTACATCTTCCTCACCTTATTCACATAAGTAGTTGCATTTACTTGACTATGGCCATTCCAGTAAGTAGCGTGAGTAAGGGATTTGGCCATAGGAAGAGTATTTAAGCACCTAAACCAGTTTCAGTCCTGGCAGTTCTGTTACATAGTAACTAAAATTAAATTTCTGCTCTCTTATTAAACTTGTGCTAAAAGCAGTCAGGCTGTATGAGAACAGAATTTGGTCCTGCATGGTTTGTGCACTCTCAATCCCAAAACACCATATTGCACATTTTAGATGGAAAAATGCTAATATTATTAGCTATGGTATAGTAGAGACCTTTCTGATTAGAAAATCAGAGTTACATCCTTTGATATAACAACAGTTATCATATGACAGATGCCAATACTTTCTGTTTTGGTGTTAATGTTATAATGATATTTGCTAAATTGGGATTTTTTATTAAATAATATGAGAGATAGTTACTTCCTTAGCAGAGCATCACATGATCTCTCTTACACTTTGGAAACAAGAAAAGTAGAAATTTATAAGTAAAAAAAATGCCCCTTATAATTATATATGAATACATATTAATATGTGATTAATTTAATATATACTTTAATATGTGATTTTAATATGAGCTACTAAAATCACAAGCTAACAATTCTTTCTTCTGACATAAACCAATTGCTGTTTTTATTTTAAAGGATAGCTGATAACTTCTATTCGTGTGAAGGAAGCACCATACCCCGTTGGCTACTATATGAATTGTATATGGAAAGCTGCAGTCCGTATTTCAAGTGTCCAGTAAATTCAGCCACCTTTGGAAAGGTACAGAGTAGATAAGATAGATAAGATAAGAAGCAGAGATACCTAAACATGAAATCTGATGATTAAATATACACACTAGATATCGAAACATATTAAGTAACACAGAAGAATTAAGTATTACGTTTGTGTCTTTTCTAATGTATTTCTGGTAAGCCCTCATGTAGATGCAGTTATACTAAAGAGCATTACCTATGATGGAGCTTGTTTTCTTCAAGGGACTGGTGTATGTTACACTAGCAAAACTTTCTTTTGCCAATATATTTTAGCAAGCTTTACCAGGGTAAACAGTGCAAAGGTAATAAATTCATGCTTAGGAACTGAATCTCCTGTCCTTAAAAGACCCCTTTAGTTGTTACATAACTTCATACTTTCCATTTTAAGTGTACTTGGGAGAGGTTTTGCTCAAACACACCCTAAAAAAGTTGTTATAGAATCATCTAAGCAAAGCAAATGCAGATGTAAAACCCAATCTCCTTTAAACAGTTCCACCCTTCTAATACATGGAGGTTGATACAACCTACAGGGCAGTTACTACTTAGAAATCCCAATTGCAATGAGCACTCATAGCTATTCAACTTTATTTAACAAATTAAGGAAGACAGAATGCCTTGTGATTGTTTGTTGCTCAAGTCTTTTTGTTCAGAATTTCCTATTTTTACCACTATTAGTGCTCAATAGCATATAAATAATAGTTCTAAGGATTGTTTTAATACAAACCCAAAATAATTTAAGTAAAACTTGAACCTGAAATTGATTTCATTTTTGTGGATAACCTCATTTTAGGAATCATTTCTCTCAGTTCAGTTGAATCTAATTTTTAACTTAAGGTAAGTTTAATCACTCTTACTTAAAATTAAGATTTGAATGAATGATCTAGTGTGATTGAATACTGTAGCTTAATGGATCATCACCCACAAGCCAAGCCTATGAGTAGAATTTGCCTGGCTCATTGTAGATATCTGCCATGAAGCTAGTTACCTTAAAATCTCTTGGTAGCCAGTGGAGAGAAATAAGTAGTTACATAAGATCCCTCTCACCCTAAATCAGGCAGCTCAGGCAGCTCAGATGATGGACTCGATGATCTTAAAGGTCTTTTGCAATGTAAATGATTCTGTGAGTCTAAATGCGCCTCAAACTGCCTGTTTTTCTCCATTGACTATGAAGCCTGCAGTGACTAGCTTAGATATCTCTACCTCGTAGCCATGTAGGTAAGATTAATCCCATCCTGTCTGTACACTTTCAGGTGCTCCAGCATGATTGAGTTACCACCTATAAACTAAGCCCTCTTGCGGTTTAAGTTAATGCATTTTACTTCAAAGTTGTGACAGGCATGGATGAAGCATGAGTCTGGTCACGCAGGAGAGCTTAGTTGATGAGCCATAGCTGATATAGGTTGGTGCTTGCAACTGTTTGCTCACAGGTTTAACTGACCCAGTGCATTGCGGTAAGTTAACACATTCCAAGCAAGCAAGCTGGGGGGTAGCTCCCCAGTGGCTTGGAATGGTTTGTCCTTCCACAGCAGGAGGTGGGACTGTGCAGCAAGAGGCTGAGGAGGGCTGGAACTGCAGCAACCCTGGTTTAAATATACACATGTAATCAGTTACCACAGCCTGGCTAATGGTCTGAGCTATTAATAATTCATCCAGCTGTAGAAACATGACTGCATTACATGCGTGTGGACTGTAAGGACTTTTGCAGTCAAGTACCATGTGAATCAAAGCATGGGGATTTAAGATGCAAGTAATCTCATCCTAACTATCCCTCTGTCCAAATGCATCACTGTCTCTGTAGAAGAGGCAGTGGGAAGAAATGTGTGTCTCATATCACAGGAGCCCCGGTTTCATAGGCTGCCCTTTCAGGAAAACAGGATTATGCTAAAATAGCAGCTTGAGAAAGGGAGTAGCTGGGGCAGAGTGCACGCAGAAATGTGCAGAGGACAGGACCACTCCAACACTGTTAAAACTGGAGGTCCATGTTAGTGTGAGTTAGGGAAATGTGTCCTTTAGCAGGCCTTTGGACCAGCACAATGCATTTTGCACAGAGTACAAGCTTTGTGCTGCTGAGTGGAAGCTATCCTCACTCCTTGCTAGCATGGATTACTCAATCCACTGTCCCTGCTATATTGGGAATGTGAGCTCCAGCTGCACTGTGTTAGTCTTTGTCTTCACAGGACAGTTCATGCAGAATAATCATAGTGAAGTGGATTATTACCCTAACAGTATCTTATTACTTTGTAGGACCTAACCTTGACAGATGCTGCTTGACCTCAGTTCACATTTACCACCACGGTGGTCAAAAGGTTGCTTTGCAGCTTGATGATTCAGGTCCTTTAAAAATAGATAAGTCAGGCCCCATCCTGCAAATACTCCTTGCAAGAGTGAGTGAGTAAGTGTCTGAGTCCCTTGTGTGAGTAAGTCCTACTCAAATGAGTAAGGGTTGCAAAGTATTGGAGAATCACGGCACCTTCAAGTTCCCTTAACTGATACATCCTATCTCACTGCGGGTGGTCTCCTGGTGTGTGCACTGACTGTGTTTTAGTGCAAGGTAAATGGGACTAGTCTAAAAAAATTCCTACCTGAGGGAGGTAATCCCTTAAATTACTTAGCTTTCAATCCACAAAAACCTGATTGAGTTCAGTTCCACAGTTACCATTTGAGAGGTATGCAAGAACGGGTATCGGCCTGCAAATGATGGAAAGCAAAAGAAGTGATTAAGGAGAAAAAAACATGTAGCAGATATGTTTTTGCAGTTTAGAATGAATTTACCAAGTCACCTCTAATTTTCTCTTTGGTTCTTTCAGCTTATTCGGTTAGTTTTCCCAGGGCTGCGGACAAGAAGGTTGGGCACAAGAGGGAGTGTCAGGTATTGCTTTTGTATCCTTTGTTTAAGAATGTTATTCATAACTGTTCTAATAAAACCTAAAAATAGCTGAATTTTCACTAATACAGCAGCTGAATTGCTGATTGCAAGTCTGTAATATATTGCAGGACCCAGAGTGATTCCTGATGTCACCATGTACATTAAAATAGTTAAATTAGACGAAAACCACCACTTTGGGGCTGCCGTGGTGGGGTATGGATTCCAAATCAGACTGGTTTTTAAAATACTAGTGTTCCAATTTGTACTGGCTATTGCAGCATGGCTTGCGTGAGGCATCTGCGAGACATCACAACCTGACTCAGTGCTCTTGAGACACTGGGTCGAGAAAGCCTGGCTCTGGGATGCACGGGGGTGGCAGCCATGATTAATGTCTGTGTTGTGCTTTTCATCCTCGCACATATCTGTGGAATGACCCAGTGTGAGCTGGTGGTCAGAGGACATGTTGTAAACAGTTTCAAAATGTTTAAATCAGACCACCTCAGATCTTCCTCCTACATGCCCTTTCTCTTCCCTCTTCTTCGAGAGCGCAGAGAGTTCTATAGTCTTTTGTTGGTTCAATGTCCAAGTTCACAATCACACTCTGAACATCCAGAGACGAAAAAGGGATACTCACAGGGCATTGAGATACAGTAGTTTTACAAGTATTTTGAATAGCTGTCAAGCACTGGCTTTGAGAATGACATGCCCTTACTTGATCTGTGACTTTTCTCCACTAGTCTGAACTTGCTATCAGCTTGATCCAGCGAGATCCTTTATTTTGGGAGTGCCTCACCGCAGACACTCCCAGGCTTCTCCCTGTAGTTGGCAGGATTTGGGAGGGTGCGTGATAGCCCCCAGCCTCCATGCTGGCTCTTCCCATCAGCAGAAGGTTACCCTCTGCTGGCTGCTACTGTTCCAAAAAGCACTGCGCTGCTCTCCTGCCTTCCCAGTGACCCAGCCTGGGAAGAGCCAGCTGGCAGCAGCACTTCAGTAGCAGGGGTGGTGATAAGGCTGCTTACTGAGTTTGGGATAAAGCTTAGAGAAGGTCTGGTGAGTTCCTTGGGTTTTAGTGTGCCATGACCACTGATGGCCACCCAGTCCCTAAGGTACCATGAATGGCTGCGGAACAACTGCACTAAATCCTTCAACTTCCATGGGGATACAGGGACCTCTGTTAGCTGAGGCTCTGGTTCCTGACTTCACTACTTCTCTTGTACAAACCTGCTGCACCCTATTCATTGGCCTAAGTTTTTTGTTTAGAAAAAGTTATAATTCCAGGGAAAATCCTATTAAAAAGAGTTTGTACAGAGTTTGTGCAATTACCTTCTGCTGGACAAAATCATTTTTCAACACAATTTAAAAAACAAATGTGGGGTTTTTTACTTGGCCTTTTCCTGTTTAAATAGAAAACTCATTTGCTTTCAAAGGAGGAGTACAAATTATTTGCTGACTTGTTGAAAATCATATAGTTGCCAGTTCTTTTTTTTTTTCTCCCAGGTATCATTATGAAGGAATAGCTATCAGGAAGGACTCCTCCTTCTATGCGAGTTATTGTAGTCTTCTGTCTGAAAAAAATCATCACAGGTTTGCTTTTTAAAATGTTTGAACATAAAATGTCACACGACAGTCTATATATTGTCTGTATATAAAGGTCTCTAACTCACCTCTCGTAAAGGAGCAACAGTGAGAAAATCTGTGAGGTGGGGTATAAATTGATTGCAAAAATCAGAAGTCTAAAAGTAACTGATGAATGTAAGATGCTTTGGGGGACTAAAGTGTAGACGTGAGCATGGTCCAGTTGTGGGCAGGTAACGAGCAGTTCTCATAGTTAAGGTCATGGTTGAGATAAGGAAACCACAGGCTTGTGTTTCTCCACAGAAAAATGGACAGGAAATGCTGACATTCTGTAAAGCTTTACACTCCTCTGAAGTGCACAGGAGAATTAAAATAGGTGCAGCCTATGCCTTGAACTTTGGAGACTGGGCTCATATCCTTACTCTCTTACAGACTTGCACATTAATATGTATATGGATAAATTATGTGCTTTGCTTTCCATTCTATAATATGGAGATATAGCACTTTTCTATAACATGAATTTTAGAGGGATACAAGTCAGCCTACTAAGCACCCAAACATTCTAGTGATGATGAACTCATTTCAGTGCCTGTGATATATTATAGTCAGTTAATTGAATGGGTGCTCTACAAGAGGATGGAAAAATTATACCAATAGGTTTATTGCCTTTCTCCATGGGTTTTACAGCAGATTAATGTTGCAGAAGCCCATAGAGTGACAATGGTAAAGAACAGGACAGGCAGAGGATCAGGTTCTGCAGATGATCAAGTGGCAGTCAGTTCTTGTGAGACCAAACAAATTATTCATAGGCAACTCAAGGCTTGTTTCCCATAAGACCTTTACTGAAGTGATATCCCTTGCAGCCCATGCACCCAGTAGAACCAGGACAGGACTAAGATTTGACATCCGTAATGAAGAAAGTTCTTGGCCGCTCTTCTAAGAATATTGCAGATCCTTGCTGTGTCTCTGCTGATCTTTCCTCTTCAGAGAAAGAAAGGTGTTTTCCTGCAGCATCACTTGGAAACAGCAATCTCGCTTGTGCACAGCAGGAAAGCTGCTAGTTCTGGTCATAGAAGAGATGAGAACAATTTCAAATTTTATTTTTCCTCCCAGCATAGAAACATGAGGAAAAATTACAGAATTAGGAGGAACCAAACAAGTGATGTTGGCTAAATCCAGGCCATGTGGAGAAACAAGGACTTTACCCACTGCTGGGTGTCAGAAGCACAGCCATATGGAGTCAGCCAGCATAGCTCGTGTCCTTAGCATTCCTCGTGGAATGGAGCCATGCTCTCTCATGGACAGGGAAACATCTTATGGTCCATGGTTAACTGTAGGGGAGCCACTGCTCGGGCTGCAGACCTCTCTCCTTCTCCACCAGCTGCCAGAGGTGACTGCCCAGACACCTACTCCTAAATAGCTAGATTTCATTTGGTCAAAACACAGAAAAGGAGGTGTATTCCAGGGTAAGGGCTAACATTTATACAGCATCTAGTGAGCTTGATAAAGTTTCTTAGGATAACTTTTCTGGTTAAATGTAGATATATATATATGTATATATATATCATATTCAGACAAACATAATTTTTCTAGTTGCATTAGAAAAGTCTCTGAACTACAAAATTATCTTGTCTGATGCTTCCTTCATTTAAGACAGTTATAAAAAGTCACTAAGCTGTTGTGTGAAGCTAGACAGCTGAAATTAGAATAGCTTCCACTCCAACTGCAGATACACTTCCCTGTCCAAGGCAATCTGCAGGTTTGCAACACTTGGGCAGCTGGGAGTCACAATAACTTCTTAGTGTCTGATAAAGAACAGTGGAGAAAAAACAGAGGAGTAAGCAAGCACAAAACAAGCCAGAGAAGCATGAGTAGCACAACCATGAAAGAAACAATAAGGTCACATACAAAATAAGCAGCTTTAACCAAGTAAGGGAGTTTGTTTCCATCTGCATTGAGATTTGCATATTCTTTGCAAATGAATAGGAACGCATCACAGAAATCATCTTTACTGTCTCGGTAGGTTTCAGTACTTTCTGAAATCAGAATTAATTTTTCAGGAACCAATGAAGGAAATTGAACCAGCAATGGCAAAGGTTATTTTTTTTTTTTAATTAGAAAATGGAAATTTAGAAGAAGAGTAATGAAAACTTGAAGACTTTTCTACCTGCAAGAATAAATGATCTCACAGAGATAACTGTAATTGCAGCGGGGTATTTGATTCCCAGCATCTCAATTTTTGAGAGTGTGTTGGTGTGGAAATTTCCAAGTTATAGTGAAGAAAATTTTGAATAGATCATTTCAGTGAAGTGCAAATGCTGGTCTCTAATTACTGAGAGGAATATTTCTCGACCATATTGAGATAGCTGGCAATCAACATGGTGCTGGTAGGGAGGAACTAAGCCCATGTAGGATCTGGCAGGTTGGGAGCTGTGCTTGTTGGTGTCATAGAAATGGCAGTAAGATTATAATGGTTTGCCTTTGACTACAAAGAAGGCATTTGCTTTCTGATAGTCAGCAGGGCCTCGAATGTGTTGTGTTGGCTAAGGATGACAGTGCTCCTATACAGCCCTTGTGAGTTTATTCATTTAGAAATCTTGGATTCGTTGAAGATAGCTGTACCACAGCTCTGATGATGATGTTATGAAAGTAGTGTAAATAAACACAGCTGTGATCAGTGAGGTCTACAGATGTATTACAGAGATTTAAGGGAATATGGTGTTTACTGATTTGTGCTACAATAGGGTGCCCTCTAAAGAGAGAGGGAATGGGAGCTTTGAGGACAACCTCTCCCTAAAATCGTACGTGCTCTGGATCAGAGTACAGCCATGTTAAAAAAATGTCAGGTTTTGGTTTCTTAAGAGTTACTTAATGATTCTGGTCATAGGCAAGGCTTGGGCTTCTGACTTCCTCTTAAAGCAAACCCATGATTTTTTAATAAAGAAAATCTGATATGATTCTAGCAAATTAGTTTTTCTAATCTCAGTGTAATCTGACAGTCAACAGCATGTACATTTACCACCCTCCCTCCTTTCATTTTCCCTTTAATTCGCCTCCTCTGTTAGTCTTTTTGTCATCCCCACCATTGTATTTCCCATTTTAGCTCCAGTTCCCACCCCATAGCATCATCCAAACTCTGCAAGACATACAGTGAAACTCCTTGTGGTTTTGCTGTCACACATTTTCCGCTCTCCCACCCACCTCCTCTTTTGGGTGTCCTCTCTTTACCCAGGTACCAGTCTCCATGCAAAGCAAGCAGCTCTGCCTGGCAGCCAAGCACCTCTGCAGGCACCAGGTGAGTCTGAACCCCCTTTTCTAACAGTGGGTGTACATAGATGTTAGCTTTCTGTTGGTATTTGCACTTAATAATCAGCGAGCTCCCAGCTAGCTGCTGGGGCACAGGAGCACCCATGCAGCTCCCCTTCTCCCAGTTCACTATCCCCATGGTGGGGCTAGAGGCGAGCCAGCCTGCCATGGGAGCCAGCCCATCAGAGGAGAGTGATGCTGGTACGTGTTGCCATAGTAGCAGCAGCAGAAGATACAGCTGGCCGCCTTCTCAGGGAAAGCAGGAGCTGGAAAATAGTCATTAATTTTTTTTTCACAGGCTTTAGGAATCTGCAGGAAGGACCCTTTGGAAAGAAGCACTATGAAACATCTCTACTTACACATCCTTCCCTTTGTCCAGACACCAGCACAAAAACGTTTGGGAGAAAGAGTCAATAGCTTTACCAAACATACCCAACATCAATGTTATGCCCTGTCTTGGGCAGCCAGTTTGGTTGCTTCCTTGCAGCACCGCCTTCAAGGCAGAGAGCAGTTGCAGAGGGAAAGGTAATTTTTTAGGTGCCAAGGGTCAGTCCTGTGGGCAGCAGAGGAGCAAAAGGAGGCGTTTTCAGGTTCCAAGCAGATAAGCTGTTACATTTTCTCCTCTGTCCCTCAGGACATGTGGTAGTACCCTGGTTTATAGCACATCACAGCAGCGAAACCCAGCAGCCAGGATCTGATTAGATAGCCTGAGTGCTGGCAGCCACCAGTGGAAGCACATTTTCTACAAAGCCCCTGCCTGTCACCCTTCAAATAGCTGAATCCAGAAGGACCTTGGCATTTGAAATGCCTTCACAGACAGTGAGCAGGTGTCCGCAGCAGATGGGGGCTTGACTGGAGGAATCCAACTCTCACAGCTCATCCCTTTTACTAGCAACATTGCCTCTCCCTCCTGTAGGATTAGCTTCAGCAAAACAGGCAGGGGGGGAAAGTAGGAGATGGTAAAGCAAGACAGCAGCCTATTGTGCCTGCATCCCTGGCTTTTCAGCCAAAAGTCAATGGTCAAGCCTTTGCAGGTCCAAGTGATTTCTGACCATGCAAAGTAAATGGAAGAAAGTCAGAAACATAATGTCATCTAAACTGATATAGGGGGCAGAAAATGTAATTACTGTGAAATCAAAGCACACAGGTGATTATGTTTTCACTATTTGCATGTTTATGAATATTATTATAATTCCAAATTAACTGCAACTACAAACAAAGCCCCACAGTTTTGGTTCAAGAGATTGGAAGACATTGCACTGTTGAATGGCTAATACCTTGCTGTCTTTGTAATGAATGGTTCAGTTTCATATTAAAATGAAGAAGTCAGTTTTCAGACTTATTAGAAAACCACACAGCTGCTGATTGACAGGAAGGAGAACAGGGTTTGTTTCCCAAACAATGCTCCAACCTAGTGCACTCTATCCAGTTTGAGCTCATTTTCTTACTAAATATGGAATAAATTAGTGAGCTTTTTAAAAGTTTTCAGGGTTTTGTTTTGTTTTGTTTTTTTTATATATTTTATCACAGTGGAGACACCTGGAGTTATGGACATGAACCTGGTTACATGAGCCAAAGAGCAAGAACGGTGAGTGTCAGATACATCAGACTTAAAGCAAAATGTCTAGCTGTGTGCTTAATTACGACTTCTATATAACAAGTTCTGATGAAATGAACTGTTAACCCATCTTCTTCAAAATAATCTTTGATAATCTCACTAAATGCTTACTTCCCCTTCCTGTTTCACCTGGTAGCAAAATATTTTTGCTGCCTTAATGTCAACTCAAATGATTTCATCTGTGCTGAGAGTGGAAATCGTGGCTGACAGCCCAGGTTTTGAATATTAGGGGAGTTAGTGGAACACAGCCTTCCTTGTCTGAGGCCCATGGCGACAGACCCTCATGCTGCTGAGGAAGTGTCTTTTCAATATGCTCTAGACCTTATTGGCACCATAAGTATTTAAATACTGGGAAGTGATTAAGAGAGAGCAAACCCTGCTCACTGAAAGGGCAGATGCGAGGCTAGCTGGTGGCAGGTCTCCCATAAGCGTGCTGTCATGGGATGGCTTGACACCAAGGTTCTTGGGAGTCATCCAGCAGAGCACAAGCAACAGAGTTATGTGCACCAAAGTGAAGAAAAAAGGAGAGACTGGATGCCTGTCTTTTTTTTATGGAGCACCCGGATGCAGTAATGAATGCTCTAAAGTGGATGTAATGACAGCTGATGAAAATGTGCTGTCACCCTGACAGCAGAGCCAACTACCTACAGCCTTGTTTAGAAGGTTACAACTGTGACCTGAGTGCTATAGAACACATAAGTGGAAGATACGTATAGCATTAAATATTCACTGGTTTTGAAAAGAAATTCACGTACTGCTTAGGATTTAAATATTTGGTCAGCCATGCTTGTTTCTTTCAATCACCCTTACTTTCTGAAAAAAAAAAAAAAGACAAGTATTTCTCTGAAGAAATACATCTTAAAAAATTATGTTATACAATTTCAATAAAGTACTTCATACTTTTAACAGAACTGACAAGATGATTGTGATCTTTTTATTATTATTATTATTGTTCAAAATAAATTCTGATGCATTGAGAGCAAGAATTTTCACTGTTCTCCATCTGTCATTTATCTTAAGACTGAACAAGAGAGATTTCAGTACCTTTGGCCTGAATCCAGCAGATTTTGTCTTTGGGAGCAACAAGAGGTAGTGAAGAAATACCCCTATGAAATGGTATGTTCTTGTTTTCGGTGATCAAGAGAGCCAGCCCTTTGCCTGTGAAATCTTTTTGTACCCTTTTTTTGGTCATAGGTTGTACCGCTTGCCAATGAGTACTACAGCCATTGTCAAATCATTTTACATATGGTGAGAACGGGGGAACTTGACAAGGTATGCCTTTGCTTTAATAACACTCTGATGACAGCAAACCACTGTAAGGGTAAAATTATTTCTGTGTAGCTTATTTACTCTATGGTTTGATCCAAACTCAAATAGAGACCAAATCTCTATGGTTTGATCCAATTGTAGATTAAAATTTATAGACAAAAGGAGCATTCAGTTAAACTATTTGGGAACCCTGAGCACTCCTGGCACATCAACAGGTCTGAGCCCAGCACAAAACATAAGGCCATGAACACATATCTTTCATTATATCCACATATGCATGGCACAATTCTTTGCTTCTCTCCTCTTTCTTCCTCTTCCTTGTGAGGTTCAGCCCCAGGATGCTTCCACTTATGCTAGATCCCAGCCAGGATGGGGCCAGGCAAAGAGCCCAGTTCCCCAGCCATTCTTTTGCTCCTGTGCTTCTGTGTGTTTGCTTTATTGAATTACAGTTCTCGTTTCACAAGTGCAAAATGAGTGAAAATCCATAAAGGACTTTGTGTGACAGGTGGAAGGCTGTATCATGTCATTCTGGAAGTCTCTGCCACCTGAGAAGATAGCACTGATGTCCTTGCCAGATGTATGCCAACTCCTGGAAAGCTATGACAGGCATCTATTCAAGGTACTGTGGACACACTTGCATGTTGTGATTATGTTATTATGTGTTTCTGTCTTTTTGGCATTTTTACCCTATGAAAAGGTACAGCTGTTTCTTTTGTGCTGTACAATGGGATTTTCACTTGTACCTCAAGTCTTGTTCTGGCTTCTTCTGAGACAGCACAGTTTAGATTTTGAAAGGAAGCAGTGGAATTTGCAATTACTGCCATTTTGCTGCTATATGTTCCTTTGAAAGGCCATAATACCAATGGAGTATGCTGCTATAAATGTGGTCGGTGGTTCTGGCCTGAGGTTATATGACTGAAATTTCAACTGATAACTGTTTTCCAAATTATGAGAGGTGTTTTTCTTTTGAGAACACTGCTTATTTTGATGACATTCCACATAGAAATATGCAGTATTCTGATCAAAATAATTTGCTGCTTATTAAGTAGTGTCTAGTAATTAATTTAGGAAACAATATTTATTGTTAGGATCATTTTCTTTATGCTAATAAATGTAGCTTAGCTATTGCTTAATTGGAAAAAAAGAGGGGGGCTTCTTTACATTAACATTTAAACGATCAACACAATTTTGTTTCATGCTGCTGTAAACATCTGTAGCACACCAGTCATATGCAGATCCATCAATGTGTATTCTAGGAAATGGAGAACATCCTACTTCATGATTTTCTGGAGGAGGTGCCTCTGCAACACATTAAGTCAGTCATATTGTTCAGTAAAAATGTTGAACTTTGGATGGTTAATGCTTTGGAATACTTTCCATTACAGCTCCAAACATCGAAATCTAAAGGTATGTTTGAGGAATAGAGATTTTCATAAAATAATCTTTGCTTAAACTGCAGAGAAGACTGTGTTATGACACTCAGAGAAATTATTTGTAAGATCTTTTTAGCTGAGGTAACTTCCGTATTAGTGAGGACTACAATTAGTTGGAATACAGTTAAAAACAAATAGTCTCAGATAATGTGTGAGAACAAATTTAAGCCAAAATTATTCCCAATTAATGGTAAATTGGAATGTGCCTGAATCTTTCCAAAGATCTGTCTCTCAGATGTGTAGAAAACTGAATAATATGCAATCTGCCCTCTGAAATTTGGGACTTGTTCTGCCTCTTCACTTCATAAGTGTTTTATGCAAATGAATTAATGAATGGCTATAGCAAAGTTCAATATAGAGGGAAAAAGCCCCATAGTCCCATAAGGAAACCATGACTGTCATTAAAGAAGGATTTGAAAAAGTCTGTACTATATAAAGTTGTGTCTATATGTGTGTGTTTGTAAATATGTATTTACATATATACACATATTTATATATGATGCTGAAGATTCTGACTAAAATGAAATGTTGCTCAGTTGTTCAGTGGGTGAACACCAACTCCTCAGTGGCAAAGCAGGGCTCCTGTGTAGACAAAAGATTGCATTAGCATTCATACGCTCAAGGAGGACTTGCAGACATTCTTAATTCTGGCATTTCTTACATTTGAGTGCTTGACAGAGCAAACTTAGTAATGTGTTTTTAAAATGTGTGTACATGGAAGTATATGCAATTAATCAGCTGCAACCCTTTGTATATACATTCTGGCCTTTCTAGTTTTTACAAACTTCAGAAAACAGACATTTTCACCTGAAGCCCATTGCCTGTCTACAGAAGTTTGCAAATTGCTTTATACTCAGTTTTCCTGTAATTACCAGTGACTTTATATTTTATTCTTAAAAAGGGATATTCTTGGGTGATGCTTGTCATACTTACAACACAATATAAACAGAAGAAAAATAGAACCGAAGAAACCAACTAATATGAACAGTGATGCAGAATTATAGCTGCAAAGGTGCAAATGAAAACCCTCCAAACAAAATATAGGAGGTGTAGAATGAATGTTGCTTTGCTTTTATTCACCTTAAACCATGCATGTAAAAGAGTACCAGTCTTGATTAAGAAGTATTTAATGTAGAAACATATTGCAAGCATTTTTACTGTGTGTCAGGGGTTAACAGATTTGCAGTGAAGGAAGAGTGCTGACCTGGGCAGCTTCCACTGGCAAGCTTTAAACTGTGAGGGTCCCCAGCCCAGCCCATAATGCTGGCTGTGTGCCCCCGCTGTGCCCTCCCTTAGCCTCCGTAGCTCCCCCTGGGATCTATTTTCTAGCTTAAAAAACCCTGTCTTTGTTAATGTCGTTTAGACTGTAAAATATCAGTTACATGAAACATCTGCCTCTTCTTCTTTAACAGAAGTTACAGTGTTTATGAAAAGACTCAGGAGAAAGACAGACCTTGCTAACATGGTTAAGGTATGTTCCGGAATCTGTGGAATAAAAAACCTGGGCATCTCATTCACTCAAGCTGTTTGGACTATTTATGAGATGTTCCCTTGCTCCAGAGCAAGTGACACCTCAGTCATCATCCGTTGTATTCTCCTGGCTTCCAGCAATCTGAGATGAAGGCTATATCAACATTTTGGTACTCAATAGCTTGATTTTGGCATCCCCAACATCTTGGGGTAGTGAGTTCCGGGGTTTGATTATTTGTTGCATAACTTTCTTCTATTACTTTAAAATTTCTGCTTTTCTTCATGCAATTCTCTCTGCAAACCTCCATCACATCCTTCCTCAGTTATTTCTAGCCAAAGCTGAGGTTTATCTCATCTTCTTGCGTAGGAGTCATTTGATATTTCTAATCAACCTTTCAGTTTTCTCTGTCTAAAACACACCTGGAATTTCAACTGCAGACTGATGGTCAAAGCAGGTGAGAGTGCTCCTAAGGAGAAGTACTACAGAGGAGCTGTGCAGCTGTAGCCTCTGAATGGTGCAACCAAACCATCCCTTGTAGAGTGCTTTGCAATAATTTAGCCACCTGGTAAGAAAATGGGAACAATTTTGGCAGGCTCATCATTCAAAAGAAAAAAAAGTAACTTTCCCATCATGTGTAGATAAAGCAGGCTGACAGCTGCTACTACCTGGACACGCACAAGTAATTAGAGCATAAAAAGGTGCAAATCCCCTGCAAGAAAGGAATGCGAATATGATGCGTGTCATTTCCTGGGGCTGATTCCTGCTGCCTCTGGTAAGCTGTATTTAAGTGTTGTCAGAGCTGGCGCTCAGTCACCTAGAGAATTATAGTTAGTATACTGAATAGCAATGGCTGAAGGGACCAGACTAAAATAGTTTAGCATGGAGCTGGGTGTTAGCAGCACACTAATGATACTGCCCCTGGTAGTTCCCAGCCTTTGGGTTGTGTGTTCTTGTTACAAGCAGCAGCAATCCTGACACTGTAAACTCCAAGTAAAATAAGAAAACAGACTTTGTCTTTAACTTACCTGCAGGGGATTACGGAGTGAGAATCAGAGTGGTTTTGTTATTTTGGTAAAGCTAGCAGAATGATGAAGGGTTGCTAGACTGGGAATTTTGTTTGCAAACAAATGGTCAGCTACATTCACTGCTGACTTGGGGGTCACGGCAAGCACGTGGTGAATGGGATTTATTAAAATGTGTATGAATCCTGAAGTTTTTCTGAATTTTACAAAAAATATTTTTCATCTGGACATGGATTATTCATATAAAAGCACAAAATTCAGCAAAGGCTTTAGGATCTTATCGATTTCCATATGGAAGTAAGAGACTAAATGTATAGATTAACAAATTTTAGCAGATTCAGGTTTAATTTCCTTTCTGTTTTCATCATTTCATCAAGAATCTGAAGGAATACTGTGTGATATTATCAATTAATAAGAAAAAAAGAGTGACAGATTAGGATCAAATGTTAAGCTGTGAGTAATACATCTGGGGACAAATATGAAGCCGGATTCATTCACAAATGACTCATAGAATCATAGAATATTTAGGGTTGGAAAGGAACTTAAGATCATCTATTTCCAACACAGCTGCCATGGGCAGGGACACCTCACACTAAACCATCTCACCCAAGGCACTGTTCAACCTGGCCTTGAACACTGCCAGGGATGGAGCATTCACAACTTCCCCAGGCAAACTATTCCAGTGCCTCACCACCCTAACAGTACCGAACTTCTTCCTTATATCCAATCTAAACTTCCCCTGTTTAAGTTTTAACCCATTACCCTTTGTCCTATCACTACAGTCCCTAATGAAGAGTCCTTCCCCAGCATCCCTATAGGCCCCTTCAGATACTGGAAGGCTGCTATGAGGTCTCCACGCAGCCTTCTCTTCTCCAGGCTGAACAGCCCCAACTTTCTCAGCCTATCTTCATACGGGAGGTGCTCCAGGCCCCTGATCATCCTCGTGGCCCTCCTCTGGACTTGTTCCAACAGTTCCATGTCCTTTTTATGTTGAGGACACCAGAACTGCACACAATACTCCAAGTGAGGTCTCACGAGAGCAGAGTAATGGGGCAGGATCACCTCCTTCGACCTGCTGGTCACGCTCCTTTTGATGCAGCCCAGGATACGGTTGGCTTTCTGGGCTGTGAGCACACGCTGAAGCCGGCTCATGTTAATTTTCCCATCAGCCAACACCCCCAAGTCCTTCTCCTTAGGGCTGCTCTGAATCTCTTCTCTGCCCAACCTGTAGCTGTGCCTGGGATTGCTCTGACCCAGGTGTAGGACCTTGCACTTGTCATGGTTAAACTTCATGAGGTTGGCATCAGCCCACCTCACAAGTGTGTCGAGGTCCCTCTGGATGGCATTCCTTCCCACTAGCGTATCAACCGAACCACACAGCTTGGTGTCATCGGCAAACTTGCTGAGGGTGCACTCAATCCCACTGTCCATGTCAGCGACAAAGATGTTGAGCAAGACCGGTCCCAACACCAGTCCCTGAGGGACACCACTTGTTACTGGTCTCCAGGCGGACATTGAGTCATTGACCACAACTCTTTGTGTGTGGCCATCCAGCTCATAAGCAGATAAATGTGATAGAACCCCAACTGATATTATTTTAACTAATATCATATTTCTAACGTTATTTTTACTTTCTCAAAGGTTTGAGCAACTTGAGAAAACCTGCATTTGAATTAAATTGAAACATGTGCTAAGGACAGATAACATCGATGGGAAAGTCGGCCTTGAAACGCCATTCAATGTTTTAGACAAAATGCCATTATTTGGCATTACTATAATAACTGTAGGCAGAACCAATTGCCCAGGCAATTGCCCAGACACTTCAATTATGTTGGCCTGTCTGCTTCATCACAGACAACACCGCAGAGTGCCATTGAAAAGAGTATCTCCCAGAACAAAAAACTCTTGAAGACAACTTAAGATTCATCTCCTTTGATTATTTTCTCCCCCCAGTTTGGAGACTGGTTATGTAAAGTCTAGTATTGAATAAAGGAAGCTTTTTGACTGACCTAAGGGCTTGGGAAAATGAAAGCCATTAACTGTTTTCCTATTCTCTATAGACAATGAGAACAGTCTTGAACAGCCACAGCAAGGTCACTGTTTTGCGATCAGACTTGCATTCTGTCATCGAACAGGGATTTCTGGATATTCCTGGAAACCTCGTTCAAAAGGCGTTTAGGAGTCCAGACGAGCCGCAGAATGACATAGAACTCAAATGTAATATTTTTTTTTGCTACATTTTGTGTATTCACTTAAGCCCTTGTTTGCCACTGTTAAAGCTCCAGCATTTCCTCTTGTTTACCATTATGTCTGCCCTAATGGGAATTACAGACTTGCCATAACTCGAAGTGCTGGAAAAGAACAAATAGAACTGAGAATGGAGCACATAATATTATCCTTCTAACTTTAAAGGTTAAGAATGAAAGGCTTTCCATCCTGACTCTCACTTTTTCCTGTGGCAGCAGCAGTGGGGTTTGTGTTTCTTCTAGGAGAATGTTGACAAGCAGGGATATTTTTTATCCTTTTCTTTGACAAAAAAAGAAGTTTTTAAGCATTACATTTCACATTTTCCTCTGTTATTAATTCAAGTGCACTGAATAACTTCTTGTGGCCAGATTTTAAAATACTTTATGCTTAAGTGGACGAAGCCCTTCCGCTTTCGTGTCTTTTTGCTGTATTGCAGCCTGTAGACAATAAATGCAGTTTGTATGCAGCCATGCCATAATGCCTTTGCCAGCTTAATGAAAAGAGAAAGGAACATAATGGTAAGTTAATATTTAGATTACTGGGCTGCCATTTAAATTATTAGCATGAGACTGGCAAGTTGAACTAGGCTGTGCACAGAACTGATGAGGGGAAACCTCGGCTCTTCATTTCTGCTCTGCCACTGACTTTCTCACTGACAAGGGATGTGCCACAGCCTTACTAGCACTTCTTTCAGTAGGAATAATGATTTTCTTTCTTCACAGAACCATCAGAAGAACCCTTTAAAAATATTTATTTATATCTTGAAATCAAGTACAATGCTGTTATTAAATTTGCTCATTATATTAATGATGGTCTTACTCTCTCCAAGGCAGATATATTTCATTTTTTGTTTCCTTTGCTTTTCCAAACTGTTATTCATAATAAGCAAGGATTCACAGACCCTATCCATATGTCTTCCTGAAGTAAGATGTCCCATTAGATGGGCATAAATTTAGAGAGGAGCCACAGTAATGTACCTTTTGGCACAGGGTGGTAGTTTCCAATCTTTTTGGGGAACAGCTGCCTGATATGCAGCAGTATTATCTGTATTTCTGTTGGTCTACAGAATTCTGCATTTGCTGTTATTGTTTTGAAACCATTTTCTCCCCCTCAACAGATAAGCCAGTATTTTCTTTTCTCAACCATATAAAATCTCAGATAAGTAAGTTGGCATTGCATATAACCAAATTCCAGCTTTCACATTGGAAATGTTTATTCTTGCCACTTTTGCCATAATGCACTAGATCACTGCAGATATAGTAGAAATGGACATAAATGTGAATTCTGACTGATTTCAAAGTAGGGTACAATTCCTTAGTAAATGAACAGTATAATTGCATTGATCAAAATTATATAAACAGATGTCTTAATACATTTCAAGCTAAAGATAAAAGAAAGAAAAAATGAAGTCAAAAACTGTAGAAATAAACCAAAAAGCAAACCAATCACTTGAAGTAATGACCTCCCTTCTATATTTCATAGGTTTGAATGACTTAGTGTCTTTGCTGACACCTTCCACAGACATCCGGGTTCTCTTGAACTGTGTGTCTTCGAATCTTCATGCTTTTGTCATCCAGGTACAAAATTAATAATTTCAGAAGAGAAAGAGTGATCATACAAATTATCCAGCTACACGCTGACTGTCACTACTCTGCAGGAGCTACATTGTGCACTAGCAACCTGACCAGACTGCAGATTTGCATAAATACAATTTATGCATGCAGCAGAAAAAGAGAGAATTAATTGGCATACAAAAATTCCATCTGTGCAAACAACCACAAGCCTATCTCTGTGCATATATCCACTTGGGCAGTTTCAGTATCTGCTCTCATTTCATAGCCACATATCCTAACAGTTCCTATTAAACCAAAGTTAAGAAGAAAAATGTTCGTAAAAAGGAGGAGAACACTTTATGATTCTTGAAAACATTGATTCATAAAACTGTTGACCTTTAGCAGGTGGTAGGAGAGTGATAATTGCTAGCACAATGTCTACAGCTCCTGTGAAAGATTCAAGTATGACCATCCTCACATACGCACCTTTCCATATGTTACCAATTCTACCACGCCTGTTCCATCACTGATTCTGAGTTAGCGGTAGCTTAAGCGTACTGCTGAATTCTGCTGCTTGTCAGCCCGATTAACTTGAGTCTGAGTGGTGGTTAAAGGGTTGTTTGGGTTTGGGATTTTTTTCTCTTTCTGAAGAAGTAGGGTAAATTTACTTCTTTAGCTTGGTTATTTCCTAGTTTTTCATTCTTAATTAAGACTAGTACTTTGCAGTTCTGTGGTGCCTTCAAATCACAGAACCCTCAGCTACCTCAACGGATAGTCTAGAGAAGACAGAACGGAGCTTCTCCTGGGTGTTCAGAGTCATGGGGCATAAGGCAATGGATACAAGTTTCAGCAAAGAAAATTCCCAATAGACAGAAAGCAAAACAAACAAACAAACAAACAAACAACAAAAAAACCCCTCAAACAACCAAACAACAATTGCCAGGAGAGTAGTTAAGCATTTGAAGAGGTAACCTGGAAAGACTGTAGAACCTCCATCCCGCAGCTATGCAGAACCTGAACAATGCCTGAACTAAGCTGGCCATGCTTTAGACAAGAGATTGAACTAGATGTTCAAAAGTCCCTTTCAACTTATTTTAGGATTCTGACAAAAAAAGCAAACCAGAAAAAACACCTTTTTGTTCCACCTTTGTATGCACTCTGTACAGGGAAATGGTCTGCAACACAATAATGAATTCTTTTAACCAACTTTTTCATAAAGCAATTTTTTTGTTCTATCTGCAGCCAAGCAGGAATAAAGAGGAGTTTAGAGAACTGGCATCAGATTTCCATTTGAGATGGAACTTCCTACTGAGAACAATAAGCAAGGCTATGACCCTCAACAACACAGACAGTTTTGGTAAGTAGGATCTTTGTGACTTGATTGGTATGCCCCTTTCTGAACTGAGATGGCAGAGGCACCAGATCATATTAACTGACATAAATTTATGCTACAGTCAATAGGGCATCACTTCTTCCTTACTCCATTCAAGCACCTTTTGCCTGGTGATGTGCCTAGACGTGTCAGGGACATGAAATTATTCCTTTTCTTACCAAACTAGTTCTCTGAGCCAAACCCTAGGATAAGCAGCAGGGAGGAGAATATGAGCATGCCGCTGGAGATGGCAGGAAGGGCAAGACTCCCTCTCTTTTTCAGCAGAAGCCATTATTTTTCTGTGGGGAAATGAGGAACAGTAGCCAGAGGTGTGAGCCTTTGCTCTCCCTCCCTACAAGAGCTGCACACCCCAGCAGAAGGGTGTGATGGAGACCTAGAGCCACTAATATCCAAAACCACAAACATTACAGATATATCAAGTGGTAGGTCAAAGTCCTTTGGGTTCTTTCTGTACAATAAAGCCAGAGTAGAGCCACTGTGATAGCAACTTGCTGGAAAGGCAGCTAGTACCTCTGACAACAGCTATGTGCTCCTTTTCCATATGCCTTCCACTGACTTAGGTGCTTGCCTAGGCAGCAGCAAGCCTCTTTAAACTGTTAAACTGACTAAAAACTGGTCACTCCTTTAGCTGGGTTAGTTTTGCCTCTGATTTAGGGTTCTGAGCTGTCAAGCATCAAATCCATCATACCCCAGTGCACATCAGGAAAAGTGAAAGGACTGTGCAGTCATATTCACTCAGTGTCTTGAATTGGTGCAACCATGTCTTGAGTAAGTTCAGTCTCTTCCATTTCTGTATTGCATCAACTTCACCTACTCTCTCTTTTCAATTTTAAAAACTTCCAGAGTGTCTCTCTCCCTATTATTCATTCTGCAGAGAGGTATAATCTCCTATGAGCAGCATCTGATAAGCTGTATGAACCTCTTTTTTTTCGATTTTCAGTGGAGCATCTTCTTATTTTTTTGTCTGTTGTTGGATGGGGCTTCACACAAACAGCCAAAGAAAACCTCATTATCTTCTTTGAAATTCCCCTTCAAAACTGAACTTTCATGTATTTCTTACAAAGACATAACAAAGGGGTACATTAAGGTTGTGGACTTCTGTATTTTTCAGTATTCTTCCCCCATTAATACCTGTGTTTGTGCATGTATGTGCAGACTCCTTTTCTGCATATAGCTGCTACCTTTTGCCTTATATTTAGGCTGCAAACTGGCCGTACCAGGATCTATGAGCAGGGAACATAGCACAGTAGGGTCCCTTGTCCATCAGCTGTTGCATTACAGTAATTAAAATAATTAGTCTTTCCCTCCACAGGATTTCTGTACAACACTCTCCAATGCTGCATGCAATACTTTGGGCAATGAGGGAATTTGGAATGAATTCCAAAAGCAGCACTGGAAGCATAATGTTTATTGAAATTCCCCACAATGATGAAATCCTCTTCCTTCTTTCCATCACAAGAAGAGTTTAATGAACTGCTTCCCTGTTCTGCAGTTGTCAGTGGCTAGGGACATAAATGATGGAGATCATCCCCTCTTCTGCTGAGCCTTCCTTAAACTAGTTACAAATAATATTTTCATCTCACTTATGACATTCTTCCTACTATACTTCACTAATATTGAATTTATTCTCACATATGGGAGTTAAAAATATTTTTTAATCTTCTGCTGTGGTGCTCCAATTGATTTGGTCATTATTATCTCCTTGGTTGTTTAAGATTTGGGGTTATATCATCTAATAATGTCCCTTCTTTCCCATGTTTCTGTTCTGGTAGGATATTGAGTTTTAGTGGACAAGACTGACAATGTGCTGTTAACAAGCCATCTGGTGTAGAAGGTCCCTACTCAGGGCCACTGCTTTTCAGAAAACTCTTAAATCTCAGTATTTGTTGCAGGAATGGTCGTCATCCTGGAAGTCAAAATATGTAACATCCACACTGAGGATACACAATTACTAAGGGAAACGTGTGAGCATCATGTTAATGCAGTGTTAATGCAAAACTACACCTCATACCAGTAATCAAAATTTGTCTGGAGCTCCTGCCTTGGAGCTTGGCACATCTGGCACACATAATATACTGTCATACTCACATCTCTGAATTCAGAATGGACTTTTAGGTTTTACTTTTACCCTTTTCCAGCCCAGCCTTCACATGGGTGATGCCCAACTGTGATCACAGGAAGTGTTCAGCTACCCCCGCTGCAAGGCATCAAGGAGCAAGTGTGCTACAGCAGTCAGGGCTAAGGGGACCTCTACAGCTCTTTCAGCTCCACCTCCTCCCCAACAAACATGCCTTTACATATCTCTGTCACAAAGCTTCGTGTCAGCTGGTAAACCTCCCTTTCCATACCAGCCTGCCTTCCAGGGCATTCAGGAGTGTATTGCTGAGCCACACTGGCTGGACAGTGACCCATGCATTCCTTTTTTGTATGCAAGCTTTTTCAACCTACTCCCTCTTCAAAACTGCGTCCCTCTGTATCATCCCAAGGGACAACTGAAGTGGTAGCTGTTGTTTCATGCTTAGTCTTCTTGAACACACTGAAAACATCTGTAAGACTGTTAGAAGCACTTGTAGGCTACTAGTGCCAGATCTGCATAGTTTGAACTCCAAGTATAATAGCCTTTTTCCTTGTCCCATAGGTGAACAACCACTTCCACTTAGCTATAATATAAAGATGCACAAAAGGACAAACAGGAAAAACAGTAGCTTCTCAGACACATATAGCATAAAAAGAGGCAGCATTTTTCATTTTTCAAGCTTAGTTTTTCATATAAATTTTGGTATCTCCTCATTGATGTCCCTATAAACATGTTTGTGGGATGCAGAGGTTACAAATTGCTAGATGAATTGCTGTGCAGGTTTATGGCATGGAAGAAGACTTACTATTTACTGCAAGGGCTTTCAACCAAGGTAAGATTCAAAAGTCAATGGCCGCAGTGAGTCTGTCTTGGCTTTTAGCCATTATGCCCCAAGCTGCAAGGTAGGCCATTTAATGTCATAGGTACAAGATATATAGATGTATGTAGGAGGGTTTACTTGGCAAGATTTATCCAAGGGGAGAATTGGGGGTGATATGTGGTTGATGATAAGCCTTGAAGCAGCAGTGAATGTAGGGGAAGAACTTGAGCAGGAAAGCCTATAAACAGGAGTATGCTTTCCTCTCTAGCTAAAATAAAGGGGGGAAAGGCTTTTGCTTATGTTTCAAATCTGCTGTTGGTTCCTTTTTTGATGTGATATTTGGAAGTACATAATCTTGTAGGTACTACCTGATGAGTGCTAGTCTGCTCCTTTGTCTAGCCCATTACTATAATGAAGCCCTTCAAAGAAGAATGCATCACGGAGATAAGGAAATGAGGAGGTTGTTAAAATTATTTTTGCTTTTCTTTAAACCTAGGATCCTGGCATTTGCTTAACTTGCTGCTCATGGATTTTGTGGCTCACATTTTCCTGTCCTGTATAGAGGAGAAGGAAGATGAAAGTTTCTGGGTTGCAAAGCAAAATGAGTTCCCTGTTCTGTGGTACTACAAGCCCAGCTATCTCTGGGGCTGTTTTGCAGAGGAGCAACGTCAAGCCAGTACTCTACAGCCCGCTTTCAGAACTTCGATGCAGAGCCAGAATAACTTTGGAAAGAGCATGTTTTTCCAGAGTTCTGAGATATGCGGTGGACACAGCCACTGGCAGCAAGGTAAAATAAACACTAACTTTAAAGAAAATGACAAAAAAAAAAAAGGGGAAAAAAAAAAAAAAAGGTCAATTGGGAGGGATCTCAGGAAGTCTGTGATTGTTTGGGGGATTTTAGGTGTGTAAAGTAGTAAAAATGAAATCTTTACATCCCACCTCCATCCCATGATCCTATCAAGGATCCACCCACCACATCATCACAGTTCCCTGATTCTTGCCTTGGGTTTCCAGAAGACCTTTGGCATCCCTCCAGATTCCCTGAGCATTGTCTAAGCAAGAGCAGTGCTGTTCTGGTGCACTGGGAGCAGCGTTTGTGCTAGCTGATGAACAGGCTGCATGCACTCACTGTGCATGACATGGTCTTTTCTCACTACTAGAAGCACTGAGAGGCTCTTTTCCCTCCACCTACCTGTTAGTTTTATCAAAAGATATATGAAATCCTTGAGATCTTTCTGCTCCACTGGACTTTCTTGCAGTCAGTCTGCTGCTTCAAACTTACTAGCATAAGGGATGACATACAGGTAGGAAACAAGAAAGACTCTAAGTCTTCCTAGAACACAAGGCTAAATATAAAGACATATGGGAACATGGATCAAGCCTCTGTGCTTAACACAAATGATGAATTAGACATTCATCTGTTTTCAGAAGTCTCTTCTATGTAGTAACAGCCCTTGTCTTAAATCTCAGAGAACATTGTGTTTTCCAGAAAATGGTGCTGGACAAATGTTAATGGCACCAAGACTTATGAAGAAAATAACATTCTTAAGGTGATGCTGCTAAAGTTGTTTTACTCTCAAGATGTATTCAGCTTCCTTAAACTAGAACCAGGACTGGAAACGGACTGTTTTAAAAAAAATCTTTATTAGTTATACAGACCTGTCATGGACCCTTGTTTTTTTAAATATAAAATATGCCAAAAGTACCTCAGCAATGAAAATGGGAAGGGAGAAAGAAGGTACAAAGGGGACAAACCAAGAAAGATTTATATGCGTGATGGGCATGTTTGACAGCTCTTGCTGTTTTTCAAATGTAATACAATGAACCAACCTGCTATAACCCCTTAATGTCAAAAATCAAACTGAGCTGCGTGCAGGCTAAGAGCAAGGACTCCCTAAACCACTGGTGGTCAGAAACTGGGAGATAAACCAGTAGAAATCTTATTCAGTATCTGCCCTCCTTCCCGTGCTCTTTCACCGTGCTGCCCATACGGGCTTTTGTATGTCCCACTATGCCCACTGTAATGCAGGTGTCAGCAGACAAGAGTTTGTCTGCGTAAGCAATGTGCCTATAAATATGTCTATCAGTTTTGCATATTTAGGCTGATCAGAGTGAGGGATGAGGGGTGTCAGAGAGGAAGGGTATAAAACATGAAATGGGGAGTATGAGGACTTGAGGAGAAGGTACGGAGACAGTGAAGGATTGGGAAAGTGTAGAAAGAGCTTAGAGTTAAAAGATCCCAAAGGCTGATGGATCTTATCAGTCCACATACAAGATGCTGATAATGGCAGGCTGCAAAAGAGATCTACTGATGGTTCGAGTGTTTGCAGTTTGTGAGGGAGCTGAAAAATTGGAACCTGCAGCTCAAAAGGGTTTTAGGAGCTGTGATAGTGAGTGAGCACTTCTGCCTACTCGTGTCTTCAATTGGGTGGTAGCTCCCACCTCAACTGTTGCAGGCTCCTTCTTTTTGAGTGTCCATACTAACTCTACAGGTTGCTGAAAAACACAGGGTGCTGAAAAACTCATCTTCATCACCCACCACTTTGTATCACATCTCTACAGATCTTTTGAATAGATTTCCATTGCATGAGGGTTTGTGTTCTGCAACTTTTGGTCACCAAAAATCATCATCATCATGCTCCCAAGCAACCATCTGTCCCTGCTCCTGACTAATCCCCCTTTGGCCACAACTCATTCTGTGGGGTATCTAAAGCCTCAGCAGCCTTAGTGGCACCCACCAGTCACACTCCTGTTTCCTGGACCACATTTCTGCTGCCTGGCATCTCTCTCTCTGCATCATGGGTATATTTCATCATTTTTCCTTTTAACTCCTTTACCTCACGCAGCCCCTGCAGCTCTCTGAGCCCCAGTGCCTTTTGTCAGTTCCCATCCTCCACTCTGTCCACTGCCAACAACAGCAACCTCCATACCTTTTTAATCTTGTCCCACAAGGCATTTCTGTGCCTTCTCTACAGCCTGTTAGGCTTAGGAAAAAAATCTGTTCATCGCACCTCCACCCTCATCTCATTGAAATTAGTGCTAAATACTCTGTTTTGCAGTGTAACCCTGGAAAAATGAGAGGGAGGACTGGTAACAGAAATCAGAAAAGAATCTCCCAATCTTGCCCTGATATCAGCAGCACCAGTGTGTGTCTGTGGCTTAGCGGATCCCTTCATGATCTTTTAGTTGTCACCTTCACTCTTCCTCTGCCTTTCCCATCTGTTTTTGGTCTTCCATTCCTAGTTCATGATGAATATAAATTACACTCCTCGGCAGAGAGACCATTTTATTCCCATTTATACTGAACAGCACAGTGCATTTCTGAATCATTTTTTAAATATATATATAATTTGAAGCATGGAAATAATTGCTAATAATCTTGAAAACAGAATATATTCCTATTTAGTGCCATCTCCTGAGGAACATGTTAGTTTTACATGAAAAAATGTAGAGGGTGGGGAGTAAGACAATACAAGATTTGAACACACTGGCTTAACAGGGAGCATGGCAGATGAAATGTTATACAGCCAACAGCATGTAGTATGAACTAAGAATTGCCGAAACTGGTGGCAGTAACAAAGATGCTCTGAGTGAGCCATAATCTATAAAAGTGCAGCTCAGAGAGAATTGGCCTGATCTTTATTCCTTATCACAGAGCTTGCAGTTGCTATCGCTCAGCATGAATAGCATTTTTTAATCTAGAAAATCCCATTCTAGGCTTCCTCTCTTTGTTCACTTGTTACCAAATTAAAATCCTATTAAACTGCACACCTGCAGTGGGTTTATCTGCAGAGCACCACGCTGTAGCTTTTAATCCAATTCCACACCTTCATAACATACAATATACTGCAAATCAGGGCGCAGAGAGACAGAGGGTACACTGTTCATAGCTTTGTTGGCAGAGAACACTTTGATTTGTTAAAAAGGGAGAAAAAATAAGGACATAGTTAATTACTTAAAGGAATGGTAAGTGTTCATATGAGTGGTCTGTATAATCCGGGATACAGAGAACAAGTGAAATTATTAATTAAAATGATCAAAAACTGAGAGCAAAATCTTGACCCTACTTAAATTCAGTGGCAAAACTTCTGCTGATTTTAAGAAAGCACGGATTTCAGCATGAAAAGGCAGTCCCCATCAGGGGAGAGACAGGCTGAGTGGATGTGGTCTCTTATCAGACCTTGCTGCCCTACGATGAAATCCAATGTGTATCTCCTCTTGTTGGGTTAATTGATGTAAAATAAGGTTGGGTATCTGTAAAATAACTTGGGTTCAACAGCAGAGAACAGAGAAGAATTTTTTTTATTCAAGGAAGAGACAAACAAATGATTTACAGTTCCTATGGTCAAAATATTTCCATTTTTCTTTTTAACTTTCAGCTCATGCAGGTCCTTTTGAAAGAGAGAACTACCAAAACTTTTACTATGTTGGATCTTCAAGTCAGAAGGAAAGCACTTCTTACTCAGAACAAGACAGAGATGATTCTTGACTTCAATGAACACCAAACTTTCAGAGAAAACCAGCCTGACTTGAAAATTCTGTATGCTAGACCGTTATTACTTTCTGATATAACTTTAAGAAAATACTGTTTTCATTCTCTTAAATTTAAGATATTTTCCCCAGAAATACTAATTGCGAAACTCTACTAGCAACACTGGTTGTTTGTTTTTTTTCAGATGTCATGCTATTTTGTTGTTTATTAGAAGAAAAAGGTAAAATATTTGTGGTTTGCTTTTCATAGAACCATAGAATGGTTTGGGTTGGAAGGGATCTTAAGGCTCATCCAGTTCCAACCCCCTGCCATGGGCAGGGACACCTTCCAGTAGACCAGGTTGCTCAAAGCCCCATCCAGCCTGGCCTTGAACACTGCCAGGAATGGGGCAGCCACAGCTTCTCTGGGCAACCTGTGCAGCGTCTCACCACCCTCATAGTGAAGAATTTCTTCCTAATATCTAATCTAGACCTCCCCTTTGTCAGTTTAAAGCCATTCCCCCTTGTCCTGTCACTACATACCCTTGTAAAAGTCCCTCTCCAGATTTCTTGTAGGCCCCATTTAGGGCCCCCTTTAGCTTCATCTATTTCTTGTAGTTTTGTCATCAGTAAAGCTGAAGGCCTACCTGAAGTCATTCTGGTAAATTTATCTGGAAGCTACAGAACAGATGAGTGATGCAACAGCCGTTTACCAGCATGTATTTTACAGAAGTTGAAGTTTGCACTGTCATTCTGAAGGGGTCTGCTGCAAGAACTGAAAAGGAGCAGGATGCAAAAGCACCTTTAGTAAATAGGGCTGTTGACATAAACTCAACTACACACTCAAATCTTTGCCTAATTAAAGCCTTGCTGGGGAAACATTTAATAGCAGTGCTTAGATGTCAAAACAAATCCCATGAACACCAGAACTGATTGACAATGTCTGTCTTCTAGGACTTGGAGTCTTGCTGTTGCTTGACCCTGGTGTCCAAATGAATCTTTTCCTGCAACATGGTCATGCTCCCTCGTGGATTCTCCCTTTTACTGTAATTGAAGGCATCCCATCACCTCTATCCAGGCGGTTGGTTTCACCTGCCAGTTTCTGCAGCACACATACAGGAAACTCTAGTGCGAGGTGCCCCTGCCCATGGCAGGAGGGCTAGAACTAGACGGCCTTGAGGTCCTTTCCAACCCAAACCCCCCTATGACTCTGTGCCTACCGCGAGGGGAGCGGCTGCTGCGGGCCGGCGGCCGCAGGAGGGTGCTGCGGGAGCGGAGCGGCGCGGTGCGGCCGCTGCTGCAGAAGATGTCGGCGGGGTGGCGGTGGCGGTGGTGGTGCTGGTGGCTGCCGGCGCTGCTGTGGGGCGGCGCGGGGGGTTACGTGGTGGTCAGCTCGGTGTCCTGGCCGCTGCCCGAGGGCGGGGAGGCGGCGGCGGACGAGCTGCACAGCTCCTCCACCGAGGAAGCGCTCCCCGCTCTGCTGGAGGAGGCGGGCGGCCTCTGGAAGCAGAGCTACCCGGCTTCGGCTTACCGTGAGGATGCGGCGCTGGGCTCCGGGCCGGCGGGCCGGCGGGAGGGGCAGGGCGCCGTCCCCTCCAGGATGTTCTCCTACCGCCGGGAGGGCGGCGGGGCGGCGGGGCGCGCCGGAACCGCCCGCTTCCTCGCCCGCCACAACACCTGGGGCTTCGTGGCGACGCGGGCCGCGCAAGGAAAGGTACGGTGCCCCCCTGGTGTCAGGCCCGGGCAGCCGCGGACACGCGGTACCGGCCACCGAGTGCCTCGGTCTGTTGAGCCGCTGGCAGCGCCCGTGCGGCAAGAGCCGAGTGCTTGGAGGAGGTAGCACAAACTCTTTCTAGTAATGGGAATCGTGTTTGGAGGAGCACAGCGGGAGGGGGCACGGGAAAAGCCAGAGCTTTAGGCCAGACCCAGAGCTACAATGCTGGGTTTGGAGAGAGGGTATTTCATGCCTTGCAGCACCCTCCAGCGTGCCCCTGCCCCTACTTCTGCCCCTACTCCTGCTCCTGTCATCCCAGAGCAGGATGGAAAACGGAACAAGGAGGAGGAGGAGAAGACCCTGCTGAGTTACCACAAAATCTGTCTGTCCCACAGCTGTCCAAGCTATACCAGATTAAAGGATGGTAACTCTGTCAGGAGCGTGAAGCAAAATAGCTGGGCTGCACTGGAGAGTCAGGGTCATTGTTTTTTCAGGCTTTAAAATATTCCTGTTTTCAAAAGGAAAGCTTGGCTGATTTATTGGAAGTTTATGTTATTGTGAAACACAAAGTACCAGGTTAAAAAGCGATGCCATTAAATATATACATACACGCAAGAGGCCTGTAATTCTACATCACATTGTCGGAAATCCTGTTAAATCATACGATCTTACCTCTCCTGGTTTATGCTCTAGCCAGAAACCCTCAATGGAATCAGCCATCGTGTAGTCTGTAGTTAGCTGTCTCTAGTTACAACTCAGCAGTAATACAAAAAGATCTGATTCATAATAAAATTGGGAATTGATGGGGGTTGTTTCTGCTCTGAATGCTGAGTTATGCTGCCTGTGATCGCAAGTCTTTAGGAGAACCCACTGTGACATTAACCACGGGTGACAGACTGAAGATTTTGGGCAATGGGAACCTGTCCTGCAATATTACTGACAGCTACTATACTTAGTTTCATTGTAACTTGTAATAATAAACAGGTATTTTTAGTTTCTAAGTTATGTAGCTTCATTAAAGCTTGATCCTTGAGGTCCCTTCCAACCTGGTATTCTATGATTAAAGCATTCCTTCTTAGGTATGCTAACAAGGACCACTTACAAGCAATGTAATCATTAAAATTTTAAAGGCATATGAACATTAAAAATCAGAAAGCATGCACTCCAGGTAATAATATCATCCAGGGTGTTCTTATTAACTATGCCTACTTAATTTGATTTCGCTACAAAGGATTTACCAGTTACATTGAATTAATGTATTAACTGGTAATGTTACTATTTAGTGTCTAATTGACCATGAGGAAAGAAATATCTGAAGACATGAAAAAGTAGCAATTCATTAAGTATCTGCCATTGCAATTTATAAGGGGATGAAAAGCATAGTAGGTTAAATCATTATGGAGAATGCTAATGTGTGTCATTACTGGGCAGAGACATTTTTGCAAGGTTATATCCAGTGTGTGTATGCAGGCCAGTGTATGGGAGAAAACTTGGAAAACCTGGCTCCTTGGTGTCCCTCCTCTGACATGGGAGGAGGGTTTGCTCTGGCTTGGTGGTCAAGACCGCCTCACAGCTGAGGTTCTTGCCCAGGCAGCTGAGCTGATATCCAGCTTGGCTTCAGATACAACTCTGGCTAACATGCCTTCCTCTTGGCAAACTGACGGCAATCACATTGCAAATCAAGGCCAAAAGGGGAGGCAGAACTGGCGTAAAAAGCACGCTGAGTCAAGGCTAAATTAGGCTCTGTATGCTGCATGGGTTTCCGAAAAGGCATCAGCACTGTTTTAGAGTACACATTTCTTGACACTGATGGCATTGATTTTAATGCACTCTAGACATTTTTAATTTGATAGTTCTTTTAAGCTCAGCAAAAGAGAAAATGTTCTCTATAGTGTCATGGACAGGAATGGAAGTAATAAATAGAGGAGATATCTCTTTTCATAGAAGCGTGATAGATCTAATTTAGAACGAATGCTGTCTCATGATGACAGCAGAAAGTGAGAGCAATTGGGGGTTGCTCTCCTCTCTGCTAGAGCCTTTGAAGGACTCCCCAACTTTGTAGACTATGTGCAAAGGTATAACCAGCAGCTTATTTGGATTTTGCAGATCCAAGGTATGCCCTATGGGAACTGTTTGCTTCTCAGCGATGGTCCCGTCAACAACAGCACTGGAATCCCTTTCTTCTACGTGACGCCAAAGGATAACACCGTGGCGGATCTCCTAAAGAATCCTGTGGCTTCTCTGACCCTGCCAGAGGTTGATGGAAATTTCTGCAGGTAACAGAGTTGATCTATCTGCCTGGTACCACTTTCAGTGAGAACAAAGTCCTCACAACATAATGCTCAGTCCCCACCTTCAGTGTCCCACTTTTATTTTTGGCTCTCACCACCAGTCACAGGCTCCTCCTAAGGTTTGTTTTGCCCCAGTAAAGCATGGTAAAGAAAAGCAGATGTGTCATAGGATTATAGAATGGTTTGAATTGGGAGGGACCTTAAAGCTAATCTAATTCCAACCTCCCTGCAACAAGCAGAGATACCATCCACTAGATCAGGTTGCTCCAAGCCCTGTCCAACCTGGCCTTGAACACTGCCAGGGATGGGGCAGTCACAACCTCTCTGGGTAACATGTTCCACTGTCTCACCATCCTCACAGAGACACCAGTGAGTTGACTTCTACCTAATCATATGTACAGTGAGTAAATCCAGATCACTGAAGCTTTACGTCTGTAAGATGTATGGATGCAGACTCAAAGATGATTCAATTTTCCCCTCTATTCTTGTCTCCTTCAAAAAGACGTATCTCTGCCATATGTTTGTGTTGTGGTTTATACAGTTTCTTTACAGTCAAACGTGTGGCAAACTTGCCTGGGTCAGCCTTGCGTGAAGTGTTATTTCCAAAGGCCTCTCTATGTGAGGGGGTGCATGACACCGAAATTGTGTCAGACAGGACTCCGTTACCAAAGCAGATCTCAGCTGATATTCCAAGGGGAGAGAGAGAGAAGAACTAGAAATCACAGGCTGCTTCAGAAAGGAATGGTATTGAAGGTTTTTACCCCAAATTAAGGTTCTTTTTGAGGGAGGAGAAGTATATCTTAAGAACTGGATCACAGATTTCCCCAGCTGGGGTTTCCTTGGGCATCATTCCTCCTCTCAAGCCTGCTAGTTGAGAACAACACTGGAAAAAGCAGCGAATAGCAAATATAAAGCACATTGCTGTTACACTTGTCTGTATTTGTCTCCAGAATATACTGTTTTCCTGAAAGTTATATGGTGGCAAAATGAAAGGTTTCTTAGTCCTAAGCAGTACAGGTGATTTCAGGCTGACATCCTATTCCCAAGGAATAGAAACCATGTCTTCCCCTTGCAACCTCAAACACCAAATATGACCCTTCTATGGTAACATTCGTTAAGGTAATTCAGCTTTAAATGCTTAAGAAGGTCAACAGACTGGTGAAGTTAACACCGGAATGGTTCTGTTTGTTCCTTTAAATTATTTCATCAAATATTTTGAATTAATCTTTTATTAAATAAATTTATCAGCTCTTTCATAACAGGCTAATGGAGCTTATTCCTGCTTGCTAAGCTTTTTCATTCAATCAAACAGTGAGCTGAATATCTAGACCAAGTGCTTAAAAATTTATGTTAAATCCTATGTCCTAGCACCTACCCAATGCCCTGTTTTTGGAGGCTCAAGACTCAGAGCAGCTTCTATTGATGGTAACTGCTGGTGTTAAGCACTTCTGAAAACTACACACCCATTTCAGCACTTAAGTGTGGCCTTTCATCCCTGACTTTAAACAGCCACTCTTGAAAGTCGTTGCTTTTTATGTTTCAGCAATGTCACTGCCTGATTTACCTGTTTGAGAAGTGCCAGCTCAACAAAGAAAGAGAAATGCTGCATGATTTATAGAAATATGAAATTCATATGCATCACAACCCTTCAAGAATATTTATTCTCTGGCTTTCTATTAAGTAACTATTAACTTCCAAACCAAACCACTACTCTTTAGTTCCACGCACCAGATAATTTGGTGCTGTTTGTCTTGCAACCAGGGCAACCTGGATGCTGCCACCCAACTTGCTAGTCCCTGACACAGCCTGAGACCATGCTCTCTAGTGAGAAGAGCTCTCTGGGCATGGAGCTAAACCTGGATTTCCAAGACAGCTTAAGCCAAGCTAATTACCAGTTGTACATCCTTACTCTCCCTCCCTACCACCAGTCACATGATGGTGCCCCCCATCGGCTCTGGGCTCTGCCTGACCCTGAGCTGAAACATACGTCTGAAGAAAATTAACCTGACGATGAGAATAAGGTTTTCTGCCAGTCCTTCTTCCTTTCTTCCCGTAGCTGCTCCTGGACACATAATCCCACCCCCTCCCTTCGGCTGACCATATGGTGGGCCTATTTTAGCTCTGTAACCCAGCGGAAACCTCTTCCCATTTTATTTTTCCTGGATGAGATTTCTGCTGGGCTTGTAAATTGAATAAGCTCCCCAAGAGCCATAGGAGTGCAAAAGAGCGGGGAAAGGAGAAAGTAGAGGAAAATAGGGCATTGTTTTAGCATGTAACGGTACTCTAAATATTAAGCTTAGTAAGAAATTGAGTGCACAGATTCAGAGTCTGATCAGTGCTCCTTGCATTATTTATTTTGTTCTTACATTCGGTTTGTTTTTCATTATTTCTGGAATTCTCATCTGGAACAGATGTTGGCTGGCATTAGGGCAAAGAACAAGCAATACAGAGAATGAAAAGTTGGGACATTTGTTGAGCTGCAGTATGCGTTTTTGATGATAGCTAGGAAAATGTGAGCTGTCTTACAGCCACAATTTGGGGCTGTCTTACAGCCACAAAGCATGTGGCCACTGGGACTTTAACCTTCTTCTTTCCCTTCCCTCTGTAACCAGGGTCAGAAATGACTTTACCTTTTAAACTAGCAACATCTTAAACAGCTTGCTGCCTCTGCTGCCAGCACCCAAAGCCTCCCTTTGGGGGTGCACTCTACCTGCCAGAATAGCCAGGCTGTGCCATGCAAACAGCACAGAGCATTCCTAATGCAGAGCTCTGTGTGGTGGTGCAGGTTCTCCATGTTTCTTTATGTGAGAGGTAGACTTTTTGTGCTGAGAGACCTCAGGTCCTGCTAGTATTAAAATAGTATCAGATTTTATTGCAAAGGCAATTGTCATTTACAGATGGTTTTAATACCAGAAGTTCTCTCGGTCAAGAACATTGTTAATGGTTTTGGCTTCAAAATAATTATACAAAATAGCTAAATGAATAATGTTTTTTGTGAGAAAGTTCGTGTCCTTGTACGCCAACAATGTATTTGTAGCTTGTTTTCATATGGAATTTTATTAGAATTTCATTATTAACCTGAGTTAGAATTTCATTATTAACATGAGTTGCAAGTATTACAATAAATGTGGAAGCTGGTTGATGCCTGCAGTCACTGCTCCTGGGAGTATTTGGCACTCTCCTGAAAAATGCCAGAAATCTCTGGCCTTTAGAAAGAAAACATAACTGACATTTCAATAGTCTTCTTGTATTTAATGAGTTTCAACTGACTTGTGTGTGTGCACATCAATTTGATATTAAATTTATTTAGTAGCGAATTTCATTTGTTTTGTTTCAGAACAGATCATGCTCCAAACCTTGACAATAAATATGTTCGCTTTCAAGGATGTGAGGAATAGAGAGTGGCCTTTTTGGTGCTCCAGGCTTAATATTTAATCAGCTGGAGAGAAAAATTGATAAGCCTAAACCAGTAAGAGAAATAACATTAAATAATGAAAGAGAGCTGTTATGCATCTGAATAGGCACTAATTGCAAGACATTAGAATGTTGCAGCTACAGTCTGGATTCCTCATCTCTGACCTAGAGACTGCCATTTCCCAGAGGGAGAGGGCTGCACTTCTCTCAGAAGGCTCTCTGATGGCCTGGATAGAAAAAGCATTGGTTAGCAATGACACTGCACCCTATCTGAAGGCTGGTAAATGGATAATAGAGGCAAGAAAAATTAAATGGTTCAGGGCTATAAATAGACTAAGCTGGCATGTGTGTGCCATAGGCAAGCTGAAAAGATTAAGTCCCATTCTTAGAGCTTTCAGAGGGAGTGAGCTCGAGCCCGAATAGAGCAGCTATTGTTCTAAGTGCATTTCCCAACACACAGGCTGCTCAGAGAATCCCTCTTTCCAGGGAGGCTCCTGGGTCTGCCTCATTACAGCTGCAGTCTGGAAAACAGGCAATTAGTTTTAAATGTGTGTCACCTCCTTGACATCAGGTTCGGAACATTTGCAGGGACCAACTGCAGCCTTCTTGGAGACGGAGCAGTTACACGGCTGCCGTGACCCGGTTTTCACACCAGGGAAAAAGAAAGAAAAGCAACAAGCTTGGGGTCAGTTTGTTTTCCTTTGCTATTAGTTTGGAGAATGGTATTTCAAATCCACACTGCAGACTGCGAGTGATTCTGCAGGACTTGAGTTCCTCTCCTGGTTTATGACCTGCATCATAAACCAGGGTGGCTCCAGCAGAGCCATTTTACCCTCCATGCTCATGTACTGCTGGAAGTAGCAGATTACCACAACCAGGCAGATGTCTTCAGTGTATATAAGCTGGCTCCATAGGTTTCCTAAACTCTGCATTGAGAAGGCTGCCAGAAAGTGCTGATCATCTCCAGTGCTTCTGAATACCACCAGGCCATGGGCAGAGAGTAATTAGGTGGGTTAGGCTCCCTGCTGCGTGGTGGATCAGCAGCATGCATAAAACTGCCCATTTCATTCCTGGGCAATCCTGAGGTGATAAGCCTGCCATCTGGGAGGCAGGCACACCCTTGGAAATGTCAGTTGTCCCTCCAACATACAGCTACCCCTGGGTTTGTAGAGTCACTGTCTGTTAATACAAGGATGTAACAAAGCAATTCAGTACTGCACCTTCACACAAAGACAAGTGACGCACACAGAAGACGAAGGTTGAATTCAGACATCCCTCAGTTTTTTAGGTCCACCTCCTGGTTCTGTGGCACAGACACATTTCTAGTTCTGGTATTTATATTGGCCCTTTTTAGTCATGTACAAATAATTATGTCAGTACTGTTCCTCAAAAATCTATATTTAAAAAAAAATCAGGAAGATACCAAATTAGAAAGTCAAATATGAAACCTGCTATCATCACGACCCAATGCACACAATATAGCTCTAAATTACTATTTTTTTTCCTGTATTCTCAAATAACCAACTTCCCAAAGTCCCTTTCTAGTGAAGTGGTATTTGTTTCTCTGACTCTGTTTACAAAAATAGCTGTTGCTGTGATTCCTTTTTTCTCCCCCATGAATTGTTTATGGTTAACTATATAAAAGTTTCCTGTCTGAAACATGAGTTCAGCCAAAGGAATGAGTTGTTATTGTCAATGAAGACAGACAAACAGACTGACTTCACTTAACAAATTTTAATTAAAACACTTCAGGAAGGATTATCTTCTAGAAAGAGTGAAATTATTTAAAACATGAAAACAAGTATATTGGATACAGGCTCACTTCGATGCAGAATAGCCATTGTACCAATACTCTGCAGCTCCCAGGTCTGAGTTTAGATTCAGAACAGAAGATTCTTCTTCCGAAAGCAAAAGCAAAGATGCCTTGTAACTATTTTTGCTGGCTCTCAAAGATGGTTGATAAAGAAATTCTTGACAAAATCAGAGCAGGGTAGGGCAAAACTGCCCAGCCGTATCCAGCGGAAGGCCAGCAACAGCTTTTGAGATTATGAAATTGCTTTCAGCAGAGATTTTGTTTGACGTTCATGCCACGCAGATTAGCAGTACCAATACATTCGTTCTGCTTCAAAGACTGTGGTAGTTAGTGGTGAGCAAATGAAATGTATGAGGAGGATAACTTGCTTTTCAAAATTAATCACATTTATGAATCAAAATTATAAGCACTTTACAATAAATCTCTGAGGACACAGCATTTCATCCCTCCCTTTCGGTAGATTTTAGGGGACAAGAAACCGTATGATGTATTCTGTGTACTAGAAAATAACTCATTAAGTCTTCAGTTTGGGGCTAGGCGAAGAGGAGCCCTGTGCACGGTGACAGGGTTCTTACCTTGCATCTGTGGGAGGTGACAGGGACGAGTTGTTCCAGCAGCCAGTCCCCACCTCCCTAATTGCATGGTTTTGCATGGCAGCTGCTGCTGCTGCTGCTGCTATAGGAGAGGTGAGGATGTGTGGAGACAGTCATTGTCCTTACGCCACACATGAGCTGAATGTACTAAAGTAGGAAAAAATGTAGGAAGACTCTTGGACTTTTTTTCTTAGTGCTCTGGCTCTCCTTTTCTGAATTAGGAGAAAGCTCTTTTCCAACTTCTTTTCTCCTCTATTTTGCCCTCGAAGTAGAGGGGTAAAAGCAATGCTTTCTTACAAGGCAGGAAGAACTGTATTCAGAGGAGATGGGAAGGATTAATGGATCCTGACAGGGAGGACGGAAGGTCGTGCTGTTTCTTCAAATGGGTGGAAGAGGATGGTACCTCCTCTGTGGGAAAAGGAGGCTGGGGAATTGTAGAATCATGGAATGAGGGATAGGGCATCCGCAACTTCTGTGGGCAACCTGTTCCAGTGTCTCACTGCCCTCCACAGTAAAAAATTACTTGCTAATACCTAATCTAAATCTCCTCTCTGTCAGTTTAAAGCCATTCCCCCTTGTCCTATCACTACATGCTCCTGTAGAAATCCCCTTTCCAGATTTCTTGTAGGCTCCCTTTAGGTAGTGGAAGCTGCTCTAAGGTCTCCCGGAGCCTTCTTTTCTCCAGGCTAAACAACCGCAACTCTCTCAGCCTGCTTTCACAGCAGAGGTGCTCCAGGCCTCTGATCTTCGTGGCCCTCTGGATTCGCTCCAACAGGTCTTCATCCTTATTATGTTGGGGCCCCAGAGCTGAATGCAGTAGTGCAGGTGGGATCTTACAAGAGCAGAGGGGGAGAATCACCTCACTTGACCTGCTGGTCATGCTTCTTTTGATGCAGCCCAGTAAGAAGAAAAAGAGACTCCTCTCCATAGAACCATGCTTCCTTCCCCAATACCTCAAGCATTACTGAAACCCTCCTGCCTTCCTCCTACTGGTTCCTTCTTGGGGTCAGCCTGGCTTTCCTTCCTAAATGCCTCCCAAAATCCTGTTTTGTCTTTACTGCTCATCTGTGCCTGATCTGTTTCACCTCACTAATGGACTGAGAAGGCTGAAAATGAACCTAATACTCAGGAATACTTTTGGTCAGAAACCAGGATACAGAGCATTGTCAGTCAAAGCAGAGATCTCAGCTGTGAAATGGAATCCTAACAAAGTCCCAACATAATCACCTTCTGTGCCAATATAATCACATCAGCCTTCATGAACTATGGGTTCATTAGATCCGGACTTCGCTAATTGTTGTATAGGGACCTTCTAATTAAAATCCAAGAGATGGCTGGTGTAGTAAACAATTTAATGAGTAGGTGGCACTCTACTCTGAACCACTCTTGAACCATGACCCAGAAAGTGCGGAAGTGGTACACGGTAAAACAAGTGGGATGTGTTGATCAGCAGTAAGCAGCATTGCATCTCTGTTGGGAAACATATTTCACTTGGACAGAGATTTCTCCTCAAGTTCAGTAAAGCTGCCACCTTTGTAAGTGAATGTAGCTCATGATCTCATCTCACATGCTTGGAAGAGACAACTGCCTGTACTGCGTCAAACTCTGCCTATCTAGTTTGCGCAGTGTAATCAGGGGAACAGAGACAATATATTCTTCTGTCTTCACAAATCAGATGAATGATTTAGATGAGCCCTCTTAATGCACTGCATTCTTATAAAATCTATAAACTGAATCTTCTTCCGTTTTAGTTTGGCTTCCCTCAATTTCTGCAACAAAGTGTATGTATTTTAAACAAGCATAAAAAAATGTATTTCCTATGACTTGGTGTCCTCTCAGAGTTCCCTGCTTTCCCTTCTCCTCGGTTAATACCTTATCATAGCCCCATGTTTCCTAGAGAGACAGTGTCAGCGGCATGCTGTCTGTCCCCCAGCTTTTATCCCCAGTCAGCAGCACACAGATGTTATATAAAGTCACTCCTCCACACCTACTTGTTCTTGTGCCAGCAAAGAAGGAACCCAAGGACTGAGAGCTGAATATGTTTGTTTATACAGAAGGCACAAAGTGACTAGTGAATGCATGGTTAGGCCTCTACATGATACGAGGGAGGAATATTTTAGTAAATATACCTATTTATCCCTATCCCTTTATTATCGTTAGTAAAAATATGAAATGTATCCCTGGCCATATCCATTTACTCCTAGGAAGCAAAGCCTGCATTTACAGAACTGTTCACAATGGAGTCAGAAGTGATAGCTGTAAGTTTAGGGATTTTTGATGGTTTAAAACGTATAAAAGTAATCACACATTATTAGGGAAGTACAATGCCAAAGCCAGTGCAGAAACAGATTTACTTCAGAATATTAAGGGCTCCTTTGATTAAAAAAAATACTAATGCTAATGGAAGATTAAAAAACAAGTTTCCTATTCTGAAACAGAAAACCTGTGATAAGAGGCAGCACTAAAAGCAAAGCCAACAAAGTAATAACGCAGCATACTGAACTCAAATGTATTATTCTCCCATTCAACTCTTCCAAAACTTTATCTAACAAGATTTCAACAAATAATTTGTTTGCCTCATGTCCCAGAAGAACAAACTGACCCTCCAGAATATTATTCCAATATGCAAAATTCAGCATAGATTAACTTTTACTGGGAAGATAGTATTGTGTGTGTCGCTCAGTGTAACACCCTGACTCACAAGAACATACAGAAAACTGCAAACAGAGAAGGAGACAGAGTGAAAAACAGAAATAAAACCATTCCGGATATGGATGTACAGTGTGTGGGTTTTGCTGTAGGCCAAGTATGTGAAGAGCAGATTTTCCTGTAAATCAGATAAGTCACATCTGACACTAGTCCTATTAGGGGAAACAGTCTCAGCAAATGCAAGCAGGATTCACTGCTTAATGACAACAAGAGCTATACCCAAGACAGGCATTTGCAAATACTCCTGCTTTTCCCTGCTCTTCAGTTGTTTTACATTACTGTTAGGCTGCAGAGGAAATGGTGTATGAATAAACCAAACCCAGTGCCAGAGCAGGGAATGCAGATTTTCAGGTACTCATAACACCATTCACTCACTACTTCATTTAAAAAAGATAAAAAATGTGCTGCAGAAAATTGCACCCTTATTAACTGATGTGAACAGAAAGTTTGAGCTTGATGTTTGGCAGCTGCCTTTCCTCATGCAGAAAGTGTGGCAGAGGAAAAAAGAATATGAGTGGAGTTTGTCCAGAGAGCTGAACACCCTCTTCAGACAACTGCTGTTCCAGACTGAACAGGATGCTGAAAAATCATCTCAGAGATGATGTGACTGCAAATGGCTTTTTGGAGTTCAGGCTACAGATGGTGCCAAGTGCTTACTGGGCATAGCTGACTATCAGTCAGCCCGCTATACTTCCTTGCGTACCTCTGTTCATAGCCCTATCCATAAAAGCAGGTTCTTTATCCAGTGAGCTACACTCTTTCATAACCATCTGTGGGGAATCTGCAGGTGTTAAATTGCTGCAAGATGATGTCCATATGTTTCCTGCAATAGACATATATGGAGATTTACATCCCTTCCCCCACAAAACAAAAAAAGCCACTGCAGATTGCACACAGTTAAGGCTAAAGGGCTCAAGCCAAGATCTTTATGTAAACTTGCACACAGATAAGATGTAATTTACTGTGATTTCCTGCTTCCAATTAAAACACAGAGAAGAAGAAATGCAGTCTTCGTTTCCTAATGTAGTTTCTTTGGCTTATGTTCTTACATGAGGAGACTGTCCTGTGAGATGCTGAGCAGGCTCAAAATGCTAGCAATGGGACTTGGGGCTGTCACGAAGATCAGGCCTTTGCAGTCATTTCATAAAGCTTTTTTTTGTGACCTGTCAATTTACTTACAATTTATATCCTTGTATTGTATATGTTAGAGTCAGCAATTGCCTGGCAGCTACTAATGGGAATTATTAATTATTACTGTACAGAAAGCCAAAAATCAACAAGTACCTTCCTGGTCTTGGTCTGAAGGATGAAGGCAGTTGGAGATTTTTTTTTCATAGATCTTACTTGTTGCTTTGGTGTAAAGCAATTGAAAAATGGGTAAAAATGAACATGGATTGAGTTTATAGGATAGGCACAAGGAAAAGACCATTATCTTTTTATGCATAAATACAGGTATGAACACTTATTTTGTACACATAGGCACAGACTAACCATCTCACTAGTTCTTTTTCGAATCCTGAATTCAGGTTCGTATGTATGTCTGGGAAATCTGCCATTTTCACATTTTTTACTGTCTAGCATATATTAATCCAGTTTTTGAGAATACAAATTAAGCAAATATCTACAGCAGAGAGCTGTTCAGGTGAGTATTCCTTAAAGACCCTCCTCAAATGTTACAGCTGGGTATAGAAAAGACCTGCAAGGCTTGACAAAATATTCCATCTTTTTTGTATGTGAGCAGGTGTTTGTGTTTCTCAAAAAAACCTTAACAAAGAAACCAAGCTATTACACGAGCATTTTTCTCTGTGCACAGAAAAAATGTAATTGATCCAGAGGATCCAAGGTGCACCAGGCTGACTCTCACGGGACAGATGGTCACGGTTCCTCCTGAGGAAGTGGAATTTGCCAAGCAAGCAATGTTTTCCAGGTCTGTATATAACAGGCATATAGTAGAGTGCAACCCACAGGTTTGAGACAAATATATGGATGTGGCCGTTTGGTATAGAAAATCTGAGCAGTAACAAGCCAAATCTTTACTTTGCGCCACAAAGTGTGTTGGCTTCTGTGTGGTTTGGAATGACAGGCAGAGCTGTGCGACTTCCTTTTAACTCTAGAGGTAATGAAATACAAACATGCAATTAATCGGTGTTGGACTCCAGTAAGGCACGTGGTTTATGATCCGGGGATTATGAAAATACTTCACCTGGCTCCAAGGAGAGGTTCCATAAATCCAGGGTTTATTTGTTACCGTTAATGATTCTTAGGACAGGTAGTGCTCTTTAGCTGTTCAGCTACAGCCCCCTACTCAGAGACTGAGCAGAGCTCTGTTGCCTCTGGGTTTACACCTATTGTAGGGTGGAGCTCACAGGTTTTATTACCTCTCCTGAGGTACCATGATAACTGCTACCAAAGTCATAGCACTTGCCAAACACCTTTCTTTGAACAGATGCAAGCCCAGCCCAGACACATACACACACACAGAGGGTGTGCCCCTATGCCCTCCAGTCAGGCCAGAACCTTAGCTTACACACACCTCCCACACTGATTGCCAGGGATGGTCCTCCAGGCACACCCTGCCTGGTCAATCAAATACTGACAGGAAACTGGGATGAGCAAAAGCCAGAATGACACAGAGAAGGCTACCAGGGTTTACGCCATCCAACACCGGCAGCAGCTGGAGCCACTTCCCAATGTCACCGTTGTGTATGCTCAAAGGGACAACTCAGAATATGGTGTGAAAGCCCAGCTAACCCAAGAGGTTGCCAAACCAACCATGTTCTCTGCAGAGGAGAGGAGCACTGGGCTAGCCCTGCCTGGACTGGCACCACTTTCACCTGTGCTTCCGTGAACACTGCAACTTGAGCTGATTTATCTGCTCTCTGCACTGCTGCTCTCCATCCCACAGCATCCTCTGCAGATGCACTTGCTGGGACTTGGGGACCAGATGTCTGCACCCAGTATTGATGGTGGGGAGGGTCTCCTTGAGCTAGCTGTAAGGGCAAGCCCAAGAAATAAGACAGAATTACAGGGTGAGAAGGTTCTAGCAGGCAACAGATCGAGGAGGCTGTGGTCTGTACTAGCCAGTTTTATTGGCTCTCCTGCCATACCACAACTGTATTTTCAGAACACTGTTTCCTTTGAACAGATACAAACACAACCTTGACACACATTCACAGAATCTCCTCTAACTGTTTTTCACTTAGGAGACCAAACAACATCTCCCTTTAGAGATGTGGCTCTGCAACAGGGGAAGGTGGTGTCTGCTCGCTGCCTTCATTACAGTTGTCGCCAGACCAGGGTGGGGAAGATTGTTAAACTTATTGCAAGGGAAGGCAAAAAAAGATGAATGGTGGTGGTTCTCATATCTCAGGTTTCACTGGCTGAGCACAGTAGGCTGAAGAAAAAAGCAGACTACACATGTGCCTTGGCACATCTTTTAAGGCTTTTGGTTTTTCCTTTGTCCCTCCAGGCACCCTGTGGTAAGAAAGTGGCCTCGTAGCTATGAGTGGTTCTTCATGAAAATGAACATTGAGCACATCTGGCTTCAAAGCTGGTATGGAGAGGTTTCTGCCATTGGAGTAGAAGAGTATTTAAAAGCAGCTCCAAATAAAGGATGATTGAATGGGCTTTGAGCTACAGCCCTCCTGAGTTTCCTTTCCAAACACATTTAAAGTCTTTTGCTGGATGGTTACTTCACAGTGATTTTTTTTTCTTTCCCCCAGAAGTCTTCAAAATAGCCCTGTCTTACACAGCACAGAGTGAAAAATAAACCAACACAGACTTTCAAATTATAAAGGAGAAACGGATACTAGCCCTACCCTGCAATGTGCAAACTTGTCATTTCAAACAGGCAGTGCATCATCTTAAATGCTGCTTAAAAATGCTTTGTATCTGTTTGTTTTGATTCCTATTGCTATGCACCCACAGGGAAACTACAGTATGGACTAAATATAATGTTATGATTTACAGAAAAAGCAAACTGCCTACTCAGAACTCTCTATGCATTGTGGAGGTATTAACTGCTGCTTGATCTCCCGTTATTTGTAAGTACTCTTCAGAGAAACTTAATCTCTGAAAATTTAGATATTTAAGCTAAAACTTTGCTGAAGCTGTCCTCATTTCCTAACTTGTATTTTCTACATGTGCTTTTCCCAATTATCCCTAGATAATTTGATACTTCACTTGGAAATTGAGTAGAAATTCTTTTAGTAGAAAAAATGCAAGCAGCTCAAACAACGTGGCTCCAATATAACTTGTCTCTCACTGACACAAAGCTGGTTGAACACATTAAGGGCTGAAACCAAATCAGCCCCACAAGGATTATCCTATTACAAGTATAAACAGTCTCATAAGAAGAATTTAAATAAATGTTCTCAGCTAGCCTGTTCCTGCTAGCAGACAGGAAAAGTATTTTTAATGGCCTGTAGTCCTGATTTTTTTTTCATCCTTCTTCCAGCCACCACTTTATTTTTAACCTATTTGTGCAACTGATTTTTGTAAACCATCACTAACTCATCTAGGGGTGGAGCCAGTCCTGTAACAGTTTCCTCACCAACTTTTAAAGGGCTTGTTCCTGAATTTATTTTTTAAAGAAGCCTAAAGATAGGTATATATCTCAGGCCATGAAAAGCTAATTTTCCTTGTGTGGAAAGTGCAAACTTTGTTGCAAATACATTATGAATAGGTGCCTCATGTGATAGTACCAGAAGAGTTTAAAGGTGTTTTATTCGTCTTCAGCCCTTTCTCTAGATGCGTTGGTAAACTGTAGTTCCTAAGCGTATCACAGTAAGAAAGTTCCCATGGCTAACGAGCCAAGCCATTACACTGTTTGAAAATTATATGACTGTTCTATTAAGAAAGAGACAGAGTGAGATGGGGTTTCTGTGCCTGTGGGGAAGGAAGGTTCTCCAGCATCCCTAGAGGAGCATCTGAGCTTTGGACACCAGCCCACACCATGGCAGGTCTGAGGAAGAGCCTGAGTCTCTGAGCAAGTGACCTGAGCTTGTACAGGTTAATCCCTGGGTAAAGCTCAGAGGCAGCTGCATGAGCTATGACCAGCTGGAAACCAATTAAGTGTAGCTGATCTTACTTTTTTCAGGCATGGAAAAAGGGAGTCATTCCCAGAGCACAGCTAGGCACTATGCTGGTTTAACTTACCAGGGGCTACTTAGCCCTTGGACAGGCTCAAGGCTCTGGGCATCATGACCATTCCTGATATTCTCTAAGAAATGAAGACATATGCTGGGGGGAAAATTTTGTTTAGACACTCGTTAAGCCCTTTTTTTTTCTTGTCTCATTACCAGAGACTGGTAGCAGTGCAGATATTTGCAGAGGTATATGCAAAAGGAGGAAATGTCCTGCCTGCTTCTCTTTCCCTTTTTTTTTCTTTTTGACAGATGAACAGCATTTTCCCATTTGAGTTTGCCCCAGATCTTTCACTGTGTAGTACTGAAGCAAAACAGCCCATCCTGTAAGATTTATAGAACACCACCAAGTGAAATCCTCCTTGATTCACATCATTTTCCCATGGAGATCTTTGTCAACTACGGATCTGATACTTTGCCCATTAGGATTAATGGGACTTTAAAGTTCGACATCAACAGGCAGAATACTAGACCTTGTAAAGGAATCTCCAGAGTCCAACGTTTCAGTGCAACTCTAATTACATGTTTCATTATCCCAGTTCACTACTATTCCTAGAGAAACCTGACCTGCCTATTCTGTCCCTGCCCCTAAACACACACAGACACACAGAGATTAAACAAATCCAGTGTACAAGCTTAATGTTTAAACAAACTGAAGAAGAGAGGAAGAATTTTACAAATGCTGTTGTTACTGTACTCTCAATTTCACTTACATACTTAGACAGCCTGGTAACAGTGACATGGCCCTATGTTCTGTCCATTAACTTATTAATGCTCTTGCCTTAAAGCAGTAAGGGATTGTATCAGTGATGTTCAGTAGAGCTCTAACTGTTTAAGAAGTTTTGAATTTACAATACCCTATATGCTGTGGGCTGTCTCCGTGCACACCTTGATTACTTAGAGTAGCTTCTGTATTGTAAATTGACACATTTATCAAGAAGCTTTTCTATATGGACCTGCCATGAGGCTCTTGACAGAACCTCAAAACATAAAATGGTGATAGCATATAAAGTGACAAACGGGGCTTCAAGCATAAATACTTGTATCACCTATTCTCATTTCATGCTTCCTTCTCCCAAAGGATAGCTACCATAAAAGACCTTGAAAGTCTGCAGAAATTCATCAAAAATATGATCTGTAGGTTTTGAATGGCATTTTCTAGACTAAAAAAGGGAGGAGATGGCAGTTTGTCTTAACTGGGCTTTGCATTAGTAATTATATACTAGTTCAATTTTTTCTTTAAAGTGACAGATGTCTCAAGGGATATTGGTTGTCATATGGTAAGTGATCTTTGTTAAAGCTTTTAACGCAAAGAATGTTATTGAGATATCATAACAAAATTGTAGTCCCTTGAGACTGTAAAGGGTCTGACCTTGCTTCAGTTCAACTCAATAGCAAAAATCCTATTTATTTTCTGTGCTTTAATTATTAGATAAAATAAGCATTTTAATAAAAGGTCTTGATAAGCCCTTATGAATTTATTAAACATTTCAACTACCTGATGTGTAATTCATTTCCATGTGTTCTGCATTTTAGTTATTTCTGTACCTTCCCCAAAAAAGTTTGTTGTGCAATATGTATTATTTAAAACATTAACTGTGGTTTTGCAATATTTAAGAGATGCATTTAGTCATGTCTGTATACTTGCTGAAAAAAAGGAAGACAAAGTTCTAAACTTGGGTTCTCACTTTTTGCTAATTTGTGCAAAGGCATTGCATGAACAGGATTTAAGCACAGACAGTTTGAACTGCTGTTCTTATTTAACCAAAGAATGCTCCATTTCTGATAAAATTTTCAGCATACCAGTGAATGAAACACAACATGTCTTATTTCTGGATGTTTACTGCAATTTGCAATGTGTTTTGACCTCTAAAGATACTGAATGTTGTTAACAAAATGTCTATTGAAAAGAAATGCAAATAAAATACATTTCAAAGTAGAAACTACAGCTGGAATATTCTTCAGTCTGCAGTACAGCATTAGCCAGAGTAAATGACCTTTTGCTGACAGTGATTATAATTTCTACCTGATCTGAACATCTGTCTTGGTACAGCCTCACTTTTATCTGAGGGGAACAGTCTAGCCAAGCACCTTTATCTTTCCTTTGTCTTCTCATTACTGTCAGCTTTGCTTTCTGCTTTCACTGTGGCAATTAAATGTCACTCTTAACAACATTTGCTCTTCTTTTCTGCAGGTAGGGACTGAGCATTCATCTCTCAGGTGTGCATTAATGGTGTTTTGGAAGTTTCCTCGGTGCTATTTTTTGCCTTACTCTTACAAATTCATGTTACAGCTTGTTCTCTGCGGTCTGCTCTCCCCTGGCACGTTTTCTTAGGCTGAAGCTGATAATTTACCTTTTCATCTTGCTTTCCCACACCACCTCCTTTCAACAGAATTAAGGCTCTCCCACTAAAATTCCCACTTCATATCTGACAGAGGTTATAGGAAACAGCCTGTGTTTCCTATTTATGCCTTACAGTCTTTGTCTTGCCAGTGGTTGGACTGCATTCACTGTGAGGACCATGACAGTATTTCCTAACCTGTATCAACCACAGCCACCATCAGTTTCCTATTTCCAGTAACCCTGTATTCTTAAAAGAACATTTCCTGCAGCTGTGTTTTTCCTTTGTACTGACCCTTTTTACTTTCACCCTGTTTCCAGAGTAATATTTATTCTGATTACACTGTCACCCACGTTTTTACCAAAAAATTCTCATTTGAACAACATTTCTGGACTCACTAAAGTACTGTCACTTTTTTCTTATCTGCTTTTTGCTAAACGTTGAATTCATGCTCCTTCTGAATTGTCACTTGTGTCCTTCAACACAGATCACCTTTAGCTGCCTCCACTTCACTACTCTACACACATTTTTCCATCTAACACTCTTCTGCTCCTCTGTTGCCTTATTCTCTTTTTCCTCATTTTTCTTCATTAACTCTAATTTTATTGTGTTCTTCCCTCAACTTCCAATTCCTTCTCTGCAGCCCTTCCACATTACTTTGCTCAGTCCTGGTGGTCTTTTTGATTTTGCTACTTTAATCTTGTTCTCACAATGCTCAGCATCTTTGGAGAGAGTCCTAGCATTGCTAAGTGTTTTGGAAGAATACTGAGGAGTTACTTTAAAGAGTACTTCAGGTCTAAATTATTTTCCTGTTTACTTGTTTGAACACCAGCTCTAGAACAGAAATCATAGAATCACAGAATGTTTGGGTTGTAAGGGACCTTAAAGACCATCTAGTTCCAGCCCCCCTGCTATCAGCAGGGACACCATCCACTAGACCAGGTTGCTCAAAGCCCTGTCCAACCTGGCCTTGAACACTGCTAGGGATGGGGCAGTTACAACTTCTTATAGCAACATATTCGTGCCAAATGAGAACATTTGCCTTGGTGCTGATCAGAATAGGGCAGTTCACTGAGCTCACAGCTTTTGTCTGATGACACCTTCTTGTACAAAAACTATTCCTGGCTCTACTAAATTCCACTTGCATCAGCAGGCACAATATATAATCATGATTAGAAAGGTCATTACCTACATTTGACAACATTGTTTGGCCACATAGGCAGCAATGTATTATCACATCACTGTTGACTTCTGAAGGAAGCTGTGTAAGGCGTATAAGACCATTAAAATAAGACTGGTAGTTGGTAAAAACATGAGATCCATTTTGGAAGTTGGAAGGTGGTAGAGATGAAAACATAGGTAAGACTTTAAATGCGTTTAAGAAGAGACATAGATCTTTAATGGAAAACAAATCCATAAACCAATCATGATTACTAAGTTTCTTCACCTCTTATTTCAATACACTTTTTCTCCTGTTTTTTACATGGTACTGAGCCCCTTACCATTTTTCGTTCTTCTGAAGTGCGCTCCCCTCAGCCCAACAGCAGCACAGGTACCTTCTCTATGCTAGCTTGAGCTGCTGATCCCTTTCCCAGGTGCCACTGTACCTCCTCTCCATCCCTAGCCACGCTTACTCCCCCACAACCACCACACACACTGCGCCCTTGAAGGCGGGTGAGGCGTGCCCCGGCGGATGGAGCACTAAATTCATTAAGTCAAATCCACGCATGTGTCACTGCCCGAGTGGACGGACTGGATTTATAGCAGCAGCCCACGGCCGAGGTTAAAGGCCATGTAACCTCCGAGGTTTGCTCTGTACAGGGAGGCCGGGGCGCGGAGGCGGTTTCGGTTAATCCTCGACGCCGGCACCAGTTGTCCGCTGAGGGCCAGCTCCCTCCGCTCAGAGCGTGACCCCGAGCAGCAGCCGAAGCGTACCGCAACCCCACACACCACGAAGAGAACAACCCAAACATCCCACCACCTACCGCCGGAAGCCGAAGAGGAGCTGCTACGCTGCGGGGCGGAACTGCGCATGCGCGGCCGGTAGCGCAGGGCAGGGAGGCCCGGCCTCCTCCTCTCTATTAGCCGCGCTGGCGGGCGAGCTCCGCCCGGGGCGGGGCGTGGTGGTTACCTGCGCGGCGCTGGGTGATCGTGAGATAGAGCAGAGCAGAGGCTGCGGCGGAGAGGTTCGGCCTCTTTCTCTCCCGCTCCTTGGTGCCTGGCGGCGGCCGCGCCATGGTTTGCCGCCCCCGGCTGGCGCTGGTGGTTGCGGCGTCAGCGCTGGCGGCGCTGCTGGCGCCGGTGGTCCAGGGCGCGCGGGCCCTGGAGTGGTACACGGCGTGGGTGAGCACGGCCTATGTGGAGCCGCTCAGCAATCGCACGGTGCGGGGCAACACGGAGAGCGGCCGCTATGGCGACAGCTCGCCCAAGGAGAGCGCCCAGGGCCTGGTGGGCATCCCCCGAGGCGCCTCGCCCCGCCACATGGAGGGCTGCGCCACCGACACCGACTACGACGTGCCGCTGCCTCCCGGCGGCCGAGGGCCCCCCGAGGGCGACCCGCCGCCCTGGATCGCTTTGGTGGCCCGCGGCGGATGCACCTTCAAGGACAAGGTCACTAACGCAGCGAGGAAGCGGGCAGCCGCCGTGGTCATCTATAACGAGGCCCGTTTCGGCAACAGCACCGTTTCCATGTCCCACCTGGGTGAGCGAGGAACGGGGCTGGGCGCTCCCCGCCCTTTGGAGGGAGGTTGGGGAGGGGGGTGGCTTTGTCTAACGCCGGTGGGTCTGCGCGGGGAGGGGTGGAGGTGCAGGGAGGCATAGATCCCCTTAAAAATGGTACAGAGAGCTGGGGTTTTCTTTCCTCTTCCTTTAAACCGCCCTGGGGAAACGCCGGGACTGTCTTCTGTCTTTCAAGTTGCATCTCGGGTATCCTGGAGGTGGTGAGTTGAAGCCATCGAAGCCGGTTACCGTGTGACAGACCACGGGGGGTGAGGGCGGGGGTTCATTCATAGCTACCTTTTTGGCTTTTTACCCTCTGACAGAACGGCTGCAGCAATTGCAGGTAGGCCCCGTTCCGCAGGCTGCGCAGAAACACATCAGGTATCCTGAAGATGCCTCCTGGTGCCGTTGAAGGCATCAGCCTTCAAAAGCTGTTTGAGGGTAGCTTTTGGTACAGGCTTCATTGCAATAGCTTCATCGTTCTCTCCTGCCAAGGTCTGTAAAGGATGGGAGAGAGAGCTGTAAGCATAAGGTAATTCTGAAACGCTTGTGGATGCCGTAGGAAACCTGAAGCATAGGGAAGGATGCTGGCTTGTCTTGTCTGAGTGTGCTGATCATTCTGTGGTCTACAGAAGGGATGTTTGATTTTTGCTAAGAACTCGGGTGTGCTGTCACGGCAGTCTTTGCTTGGGCTATGACACTAAAGTCTTTCTGGATTTTTTTGAGCATGACAACACCAAATGCTTAAAGGGGAAAAAAGCCCCTCAAAACTCTCATATAAAATCTGTTTGCATTTTTAGATTTCTGAGGAACTGGAAGGCCCTCAGAGGAGGATGCAGAGCAAATAAAAAATGCTGCAGATGCCTCTTTCAAATGGTCCTGGTGCAAAGAGTTTGTTAATGCTCAGACTGTTGTTCCCGCCTCCTGAGCAAGGGGAAAGGGACTTGGTTGAAGTAGAACCACAGTGCGTTTCTAAAGACAAAAAAACTTATTTAATTTAATGAGCTGAAAAATCTCAAGGGGCTGTTGCTCATAGCATGTATATATTGGATAGAAAACAAATCAGTCTTCTTGGAATACCAAGTGGCACCGTTGTGAGAGTTGGAGGCGTGATTACCGTTCCTCTTAGCCTGCTGCTAGCTTGGCCAATCTATTGTGTTCTTTATCTGCTGTGAAAGTGGAGGTAGGATGCTGGGTAAGGTGTGTACCTTTGATTTTGAACCGGCGTGGCATTTAAGGTACTTTGTTGGGTAGTAATTCTTTTTTTCTTTACCAGCTGTTAGTTTCTTTTCTTGCTGTCAGTCTGTATTGGCCAGCAACTATGAAATTTTGTTTCATCCCTGTAGGAATTTTCCCACATTTCTCTCCATGCCCCATCATAGTCTCTCATTAATTCTATTTGCTCTTTTTATGGAACCTCTTTCTTTTCCCAACAAGCTTAGTTTATCACATTTTTATAATTTTGGGTGGGGGTTTTTTGGTTGTTTTTTTGTGTGGGTTGTGGTTTCTTTTTTTTAATTCTTTCATCTGTGCAGCATGGAGCTGACAGCAGCACATAAAAACCTTCTTGGGCTTATGCTTAGGTTTGGATTTGCTAGTGTAGTTACATCTATCAGTGGTATGAAGAGAACTGATCCCTTACTGCTGATTGGTTGCTTTTTTCTTAAACTGGCAGAATGTTGCTCATAAAAGCTCTACCTGTGTAAGGTCTGAGACTTTAGTGTAGTATGTATACAAGAAGACATTGTTACTTATTTATACTGACTGCAAGTGCAGGTTGCACCCCAGGATGGTTTGGATGGGGCAGGAATACAATCATATAATATAATCACTAGCTGTGGAGTCACAAATATTTGTTTCATGGTTGAAAATTTCAAACATTAAATGTGTTTTTTTTTTCATTGCACTTTGAATTTGAAATACAGGGAAGAATTACTGTTGGTTTAAATCTTGGATTTTTTGAAGGGGGAAGGGAAGTCTGTAGAAGAAAGGCAAGGAAGAATGTGGAAGGTAAATTGCATTTTACAGGAGCCAAGTTTGCCATTCCTGTGAAGGGATTTGTGAACTGACACATGAGGAACAGAACCGACTTCAGGGAGGAGTGCTGAGAATAAATACTCTGGGAAATCTGCAGTGCTGTAACTAAGGAGTGGAGTTACATGCATGAAGAACATTCTCTTAATGGATTTGCAATTAGTGGCGCTGAAAATGGTGTGAGATGGAACAATGGTTATGGCTGATAAAGGCACAGCCTGAATTATGTAAGGATGATAAATGGGTAACTTTTCTGATCTTAATGTTTCATTTTTATATTCTTATGAAAAAAAAGCTGACCTTTGAGCTTCCCCCCAAGGGAAGTTATAGTGAAACAACTTCACATGTGGCTGAGGAGGCTTTTTCCAGTGGAACATACTCATTTGACCTAATGACTCAAAGAGGTTAGTAATGTTACTGAATATGAATAGTATAAACTCAGACTTCACTTTTACAGTGATACAGGCTTTGCAGGCAGTTTTAACTTTTCATTTTTGGTGGCAGTGAACTTAATGTAGTACAGAGGCTTCAGATTCTTTTCCGAAACCAAGTATTGAGTGTAAGTATTAGCTGAGTGTGAGTTGGAGAGGAGCCTGGAGAGGCAAGGTGTGGAGTGTTGTAGAGAGCAAGCAGGCTAAGGAGAGTGAGGTTCAGTGCTGCTTAAGAGATTAGGGGGAGGCAGAGGTATATTTGTAGTGGTAAGAAAAAAGGGGTTTACTGGTTCTGTATTTTTCCTGTTACACTTTATGCTGGGCATCCAGCCATTTCTGAATACTCTCTCAAGCTCTGACTTCAGATCCTGCTCAGAATGTAAGTGTCAAGATACCTTGAGGACTACAAAATAAATTATGATTGTGCTTGACACAGGAATCGAAGAAGGCAGACTGGCTACACCAGTTTCAGATAGGTCTGAAGTGGAGCTCTGTTGCATGGTTTGTGTATTTAAGGGAAGCTTGGGACTTGAGTGCATTACTTTAGCTGTGTTAAGAAAATGGTCTTTGATTTGCTGCAGCTTTGCCAAAATACACCCAACTAGTTCTTTCCTCCATTGTAATTTCTTTTATGCAGGTAATTGAACAAAACAAATGCAAACAACTTTGTACTTGAGGCTCTATAAGCTCTTTGCCAGCTCCAAAGTGGCCGAGTTAGGGTAATCTTGGCACGTTCGACTCCTTGCTACATTGCTTTCATCACCACCTGGGATTCTGAAGTGGTGCATAACTTCTATATTACTGAAGTTTTCTACAGAAAGCCTCTGGTACTGTACTAAAAAGGTAGAACTGAAATTAGTTTTACCTGCTTACCTTGGACAGTGACTGCATGATGCTGATCTGCTATGTTCTGAAGCAGATGCTTACACCTATCTTACAGGTAAGAGTGCATATCTGTTGGAAACCTATACAGAAAGAGGAATGCGTACCAGTGGTGACTGCTTGATTACTTGACTCTTCTGCTTACCTGTTCTTCAGGTGAAAACACAATGTGCACCAGGGATTTGGTGAGATGAGGTGGGAATAGATGGTTGAGACAAATCTTGTCAATGGATTGTTAGAGTACTGTTAACTGGTAAAGGTCAGAGACATTTGTTTGGACCAGGAGCTAAATAGAACATTCAGCGTTAATTGTGGCAGTATTAGCAGGATGCCTATGCTTAAATAGATCTAAGGACTAATCTCAAACATTTTTACCAACGTGCTCAAACTCTGGGAGCTTTCTGGTGTTTCTCACAAGGGTAAAAACTAGAGTATGTCTTGCTATGATACTGTTATGATAATGTTAACAAAAAAAAAAAGGCACATACCAGATTTCAAGTCTACATCATTGCACTGAAGTGTTAATTAAATCTAGGAAAGAAAACAAGTTTACTCTAGCAGAGTTAGTTACTGCAAAATTAGAAGGTTATAAAAGGGTAAAGCCGACCAAACACGCTCTCAGTGGATGCGTATATGTGACACTTGAAGTTCTTTTATAAATGAGATTTGAGGTCTCTGAGTCGTGTTGCAGTTGAAGCTGACTGAATGACTCAACAGCATTTCAGTCTTTGAATAATGTGTTTCAGAACAGAAGACTAAAATTAGTGAGGAATGAGTTAAAGCCCTTAGTCTTACAGTCTGCTCAGGGCAACTGCTTCTCTGAGTCTGCTCTTGCTCTCTTTGTAATAGTGGATTGCAAATGTTTTATACCTTGTCTTGTGACCTTCAAGGCCACCATGTTTAGTTGCATGTATTTTTAATGGCAGGTTCATCATCAAGTCTTTAAAACTGTTAAAATGCTTTTAATGGACATTTATTTAAAAATGCATGGCATACGTGTGTTCTAGAACTAGGTGTCACAGTGTGCAGCAGCCATTGCACAAAAGTAGCCTGACTTCCATTTCAAGGAAGTAACTAGACGATAGCAGGACTTGCTAGTGACATAACAGAGAAAGGCATTACTGATTGTTGTGGGTTTTTTTGAATACTTTTTTTTTTTTTTTTAGAAATCATGCAGAGAACTAGATGGCAGAATTAAACTGACTCAGGATTGAGGAAGAAATCTTTATTGATTGAAAAATCCAGGCTATTTCAAACCTTGACATTTTCTTCCTCAAGCCTGAGTGAAACCACATAAATCTTTCCAGAGCTCCTGTACTGTTCACTAGCCATCCTTCATCACCACTCCTGTTATTTGTAACTCTTGCAGTCGATGAAGGACATAGCACCTAATCTCCTGATTTAGGTATGTGGATAACAGTTCTCAGCAATGTGAGATAACTTTCTCCCTTCATAAGTTCTTTCCTTGCTAAGTCCCTGTGGCATTGTGCAGGGTCAGACAGCAAGGGGTGTTTCGCACTCTTCTAAGATTCATGAGTCTCTCTGGTAATGCTTTTCGTGCTGGTTCAGGGAGGATAATACTACTAATTAACAGTCTCTTAGTATGCTTGGACTTGTGGTATCTTGTGGATCAGCACATTGTTGATGAGTAGAACTAATTAGTGGAGACTAGTTGTTTGTGTCCTGTTCATCTTCACCTTTGCTGCTTTGTGACTCCTAATGTACCAACAAGGCAAAGCAATGCAGGCTGGCTGGTGAGCTGAGTTAGGTACCTGAGAGGAGGCACGAGATGAGCCTTGTCCCAGTAGCATCTTCTTACTTGTCTCTCCACACCATCCTCAAAATTTATATAAATGTAGTCTTATTTGGAAAATCTGCTATTCTGTTGGGTCTGTATCTGGCAGCCGGGTATGTTTTGTACAATAGGTTAGCAAAAGTGGGATGGTTGTGTAAGATGAAGCTGAAAAAGAGCAACTGGCATTGAGACGGGTTATTCAGCTAATAATTGGAACCTTTGATGTTTCATCCACAACAAATGGTCTGCACTTCACTGTGCTATATATAGAAGTGAAACTCCCATAAATTCCTCTTGGCATGAAGTGGTCAGGTTGGTAAGGTGTCACAGCCAGAACCATCTGAACTAAAGGAGTTTGTTTTAAATATTTCAGGTAAATAACTTTTTTTCTTAGTAGGAAGGGAGGTGGGTGAGGCTGGAATGCCGCACTGAGTTTTGAAAATACTCACTTTATGTAATGCTGTTAATTAGACAACCATTTCTTTTGACATAGCTTCTTGGTAGTGAATCTAATGCAGCCAGGAGGGAAAAAGCTTCATGTTTTCAGTGGGAGGTCTTAATACAGGTAGGTAATCTTGGGGATCTTAAAAAGGTATCTGTGACATTACAGGTTTAGCATTCTGGCTAGGAAAACCCCTTTCTTCTCCCTCTACTTTCTCTCTGAATCAAACTTAGTCTCACTTTTTCTTACAGGTAGGAGTGCAAGTAAGCTACATAGGCCTGACTTGTTAAGGGCATATAGCAGTGTTGGTATGCACAAAGTGAGAACTATTCAAATAAAAACAGCATAGATCAGTGAAAAGGTGAAGAGTTTGTGTGGAGGGTTTTTTTTTGTGTGTGTGTGTCTGGTCTGTTTGGTTTTTATTTAATTTTATTTTGCCTTTTTTTTTCCTCTCCTGGTATTGGGTTCTTTATCATTTAGATTGAGTGCTTTTGAGTTTTAATGTAATAGAAAAATCCTGTGGTTCTATGCATTCAAGAGAGTCCCAAAGTATTTCTTGATAACTCTTTGTCGTGAAGTCTCATTACATTTTGAATATTTATTATTGAAGAATCTTTGTGTATTTCACTCATAAAATCATAGAATGGTTTGGGTTGGAAGGGACCTTAAAGATCAAATGGTTCCAAACCCTCCCTGCCATGGGCAGGGACACCTTCTGCTAGACCAGGTTGCTCCAAGCCCCGTCCAACCTGGCATTGAATACTGCCAGAGATGGGGCATCTACAGCCTCTATTCCATTGTCTCACCAGTTGTTAATGTAATTTCATACTACATACCTGAATCTTTATTTTGTTCACATATCCAGAATAATTGTGTTATGGATTAAGTTTCAAACATAATTAAATGTGTGTCTTCATGGTATTCACATATTGTCTCCATCTGCAGCTAAGATTTCCCCACTGACAAATAGGGACCAGCTGTTCCTGAGTTGCATGTTAGAACTTCAGCAACTTCAAGATGAGATGTGTATAACCTCTCTGGGTTTTTTTTTCATGGCATCACTATCCCCCCTTACTGTGTGCAATGAGTACAGGGCCTTCAGCAGATGCATCTTTGCTATTTATCTTGTGTTTGAGAGTTTCATAAAGTAAATAAAGTTTACTAGTAGAAAACTTTTGTATCAAGTGTGCTATGCCTGTGAAAAAATTCAGAGGTTTCCCTATAAATTTGCTAGCTGATCATAACTGAAGAGGCCCAAATTATTATCAAGCCAGAATGCCTACATTTTTACTGTATTGACATTCCTTTTTTTTTTTCTCCTCCAACAGGAACAGGAAATACAGTGGTGATAATGGTTGGCTATCCAAAAGGAATAGAGATATTGGAGCCAGTACGAAGAGGGATTCCAGTAAAAATGACTATTGTCGTTGGCACACGACATGTGCAGGAATATATTAGTGGTCAGTCGGTTGTGTTTGTAGCTATTGCCTTCATCACCATGATGATTATATCGCTCGCTTGGCTCATATTTTACTATATACAGCGTTTCCTGTATACAGGATCACAGTTTGGAAACCAGGTAATTAGAAATAATAATGCTTCAGGGTATTTACAGTCTTCTCATGTCAAATCAGTTGCCTAACTTTGTTTATTTATTGAAGCATCCTTGAAGATCTGGTTTTTTGCTCCTTTAGTATCTGTGAATGCCATTCAATAATGGTTAGTGAGGCTAATAAGCAGTGTGCTAATTGACATCGGGAGTTTGGCTCGTTATAATTATTAAATCTTCGTAAATACTCAGAAATATACTTAGCCACTTGCCAACACCTGAGTAAAGGCAGCTTCTTGTGTGATTTGTTGCCTAGCTTAACTTCCTTCCGTTTGACATTAAAAATTATTTTCATTCTTCGGTAACTTTCATGATGAAAGTACTAACTTCCCTAATGAGACTCTTTTTCATGGTACGGAACCACGGTAAATTTTTTAAGACCCACAAGTAAAGGCTACATTTTTTTTATTCTGAAGCTTTATACAAACTGCTTTTGATACTTGTAATCCTACCGCTCCACTGTAGAGTACAGAATTGCAGCAGCATGTGCGGTGAGATTCAGCTCTCTCAGACTACATGGAGCACTGAGCATTGGGGGAGTACTGGGAAGATCATGAAGGAGTAACTTTGCTCTGTATTTGCCCTTTCCACATTCCTGTTGTTTGATAGGTTAAAAGAAGTCAGCTTTACTTTCTCCCCCCCATGGGTAATACTTCATCATAGAATAACTTTGGTTGGATAGGAGCTCTGGAGGCTATCTGGTTCAAACCCCTATGCTCAAGAAAGAAACTTAAATGGAGTTTTTGAGGACCTAGTCTAGCCGAGTTTTGAAAATACCTTATGATGGCACTTCCCTGTGCCTTTCAACTCTTGCAAACAGGTTAGGTTCCTTCCATGGTCATCAGCAGTTCTACCATCTTTTTCTCCTAAAGCTGTACTTGTTTCTCGAAAGCAGCTATCTCCTTTCTTTTTTTTTTTTTTTTTTAAATCCTCAGTTCAGAACAAAAACAGAAAGTAGTTTCAAATGCCTGGTTGTCATGAGTACTTTCCCTGCTTGAACATTCAGATTCTAGCTTTGGGGAGGAAGGAATGGAATCTTTGTCTTCAGGACGCTAAGCTTTCATTTAGACTTAAAGGACTCTTCTAGGACAATGCTTGATTTCTGTTTTGTGTAACTGAAGATAACACACGGGACTTCTGTATTGGTTCAAGTAGCAATCTACTTGAAATCTTTGTTCCCTAGAGTCCTTTTTATTAGGCTTTAAGTCTTAAAACTCGCATTCTGAGAATAGTTTCAAGAAAAACAAATTTTTTTGAGAAGTGTTTATAGAGAAAGGGGGTGTGGTTTTGTGTTGTAATAGTTGTTTGAAGAAAGTTGCTTCTTCCTGTTGGCTTCAGGATAATCCATGCTAAGGGAAGTTCAGGTGCTTTATGAGCAGTAACGCTTCTAAGAGCATTTTTTTTGTCTGTTTATGAATGTGATGCTTCCCAGAAATATGTGCCACAGATTCTTAATAAATTTTGCCATTAGGCTTGTCAGGTAAGTGCTTCTTAATTAAGTGAAATTGCCTAGCATTAGGAGGTTATGACACTTTCTCACTTCTCCCTCCTCAAATGGCCATTGAAAACAAAAGCTTACAAAACCATGCATAAAGTTTGAACATGTAGTGAAAATTTTGGACAAGATAGGAGTCAAGGACTTTGGTGAAGACTCTTTTAGAAGTCCTAAAAGACTTCTGGAAACAAAATAACTGACTTCTCTAACCCCATCTTATTTTGCTTGTCTTACTGACTCCAGTATAATGTAAACTTGAGAGTTTTAAAGCTATGCTTTATAGAAAGCTACTGTGAAACTGCTAAGTGAAGGTGAAAATGGGTATCTTTAAGATTTATTCTAACATTGGTTTAGCAGTAAAACTTTGGAAGACCTCCTTGCTACTGAAGATAAAACAGGACTGTACAAAAAACCCTGAGCTGACAGAGAAGGTGGAATAGATGCTGCTGCTAGTCTATTTCTGAGAGAACTTTAAGGCTGTTATTAACACCATAAAAAAAATAATCCCAATTTTCAATACTGTAAGTTCATTAAATGGTGTAAGACATTGTGATTATAATTACAGAGTAAAGCTGCCATAATGTGGTGGGGTTTTTTTTTATTCCTTTATGGTATTTCATCATTGAGGATTGCTGCTATACAGATCAACATCTGTTAATTGGGAGTGTTTAGTTTCTCAATTTCTAGGAGCAGCTAGCGCTTTGTCTTGGAATACAGTACTGCTTTCTTTTCTTGCTTCCCCTCAAAGGATAATTAGGATTGTTACTGTATAGAAGTCCAGTATGGTATCTTATGTCTGTTAAGCCTTTCCTGTCATCTCCTTTGCATAATGTGTCCTTTCAGTGCAGAGCTTTGTATAATGTGTGAGACAGTGTTTAACTGAAGGGAAGTATTAATAGCTATGAGCAGCCTTTTGACCTGGTGGCCAGCTGTAGGCTGTCCAGCAGGATTCCACCTTCTCTTCAGCTGGTGCAAAAAGTACCATGTGCTCATGGGCTTGACTAACTAGAAGGTCTGGTAATATGGCTGTTTTGGCTCCGATTGCCTCCAAAGCCTACACTTATTTCAGTTTTCCTGTGCTGGAAAGCCCTTAATGCAGGCAGTCACAATATTAGGCCACATAGCTTGGTCTGTGTAGTTCTACACCAGTTGAGGCCATTGTAAAAAACAGCATGCTTACAGATGGTGCTTGCTGCAATAGCCAAGAATGCAAGACTTGCAGTTCTTCAACATCTGTGGGGTGGAAATATTTTGAAAACAAAGTAGTTAGGCAGAAATTGTTTTTGATTTTTTTAGATGCATTCAGAAGACTTAGTGACCCGCATGGGAAGTATTTAAAAGCTTTGAAATCTAACTCTTAAAACTAACTTGTATACTAATACTTAAAATCTTTACTCAAGGGACATAGGAAAGAAACCAAGAAAGCAATCAGCCAGCTTCAGCTGCATACTGTGAAACGTGGAGAAAAGGTAATTCAGTGGCTCTGATTATTGCTGTATGATTTAAAAAATGGTTTAATGTCTTTATAGAATTCTCGTGACATAATTCAAGTATGACTTACATTTTCAGGCACATTTTATGGCCTTTGCTTAGAAGGCAGAATTTAAAATTGGCAAGTCAAATTTGAATTACTTGTGAAATGTAAGGCTGTTTTATTGCAAATAGCATCTGGTTATACAAAATGTTGCAGGAGACTGTAGGGCTGATACAGTAAAGATGAGGAAATGAATCCTTTCAGCACTTGTAAACATCAACAGGTGGATTGCAAAATACTTCCCAGGACCTAGTGATTGCACAGTTGTTACAGCTGATGTAATCTTAATTTTTTTTTCCCTTAAAAGAAAAAAAATCCATATTTTTACTGATCAGAAGGCCTCAGAAATCTAAAAAGCTTCGGAAAATGAAAAACTTGTTTCACCTTTTGACATATAAATACATTAAGGAGCTGTATAGGCTTAAAGCATAAATTTTTTAGAAAATTTCTTAGAAGTACATTTCTGTGTGTTGAAATAAAGCTGTTCTAACAAAATTAAAGCAGCTTTCAGAAAGTTAGCTTTGATACCATATGGCCTAAACTTACAGCTGTGTTAGAATAACTGAAGTTGAAAAAGCCAAGGTTTTGAAAGAAAATGTACCTTTAGTTTTCAGGCAGCTCTGATCCTAGATGCTAAATTAGCTTCTGCCATTATAGACATTTTTTTCCCCAAACCTTTGTCTTGTTTGGCTAGTTTTTACTTAAAGATGGTTTTTACTTGAGGACTGATTTGCTGAGGTGGAAAACAAGCATTACTTGTTTTGGTTTTTTTTAATCCATGAATAAAATTGAAATGAGAAAGGACACTTTAGTGTAAGAACCCGAGAAGCTGTGGTTGAACAGAAGCTGCTCAGGTCACATGCTACAGAGAGTATGTCCTTCATTTAGCAAACTGCCTTTGAACTTGCCTTTTTGCCTCTTACGTGTTCAGCATGTTTAGCACTTTACAAGTACTGGTTACTTTTAATTATATTCTGAATTCCATCAAAAAGTAATCTATTTCAGGCTGTGCACAGAGGCATATTCATACTTCTGTTCATACAGTGGTGCGATCAAGAAAGATGGAGTTGAATAAAAACTTCTGTAAAGCAGTATCAAAGCATAACATCAGTGTTGGAAGAAATGGATGTAATGTAGGAGGAAATGGATGTAATGTAGAAAGAAATGAATGTAAAAGGTCCATGCTGAAACCTATGGTGACAACTGCAAGGAGGATGTTAAAATGCTTTTAAGCAGCTGTTCAGTAAACCTCTGAAAAGGATTTATATTATGAGATTATTTTGTTTTGCAGTGTACCAGGTAGTTCCTATACCCTTCATTAAAATAAAGAAAATGGGGGAATTTAAGTTGTTATACAGTATGCTGGTTGTAGCTGTGAATGCATGTTAAATATTAATATCATTCTGCTTGGTAAATCACGTTTTCTAATTTGATTTGACTGCCTACTGTCAGCAAATTTATGTAACTTACTGATGCAGAGGTACTTTCATTAACTAATGTAAATTTATAAGGAAATGAGTACTTTGTAAATGTGGGTTTCTTCAAATACTTCCTTTTAGCCATTTAATAGCGTATATTTATTGTGACCCAGTGCAGTCTTTCATTATCACTTCACTTGGGGTTGAGGTATTTAACTAAAAATAGGTCAATATTTTAAAAGTGTATTTGCTGTCATGTAGATCTTTCCTGAGAAGCTTATGGGATTATTGGAAAATGGACACTCATTTGAGCATGCGGTACATATGGTGTGCTTGGATTTTGCCTCTTGTACCAACTTAAAAAAAAAGTATTTGGTATAGAACAAGTACTTGTCTTAACTTTGCTTGTGTAAAAAAAAAAAGAATAAAGAAAAAAAGTCTTAATTTGATTTACTGGGGAATTTAAGATGTTAATTATGTAAGTTGATAACATTCAAAGGAGGGAGAAACTTGCCTTGAACTTGAAAGGTTCCTTGCAGTACTAATTCATTTGAGCATTTGTGGTAATCAAAGCGAAGTGCTTCAGTAAGCAGTAAACAAAAATACTTACTTTGTGGGGGATGAAAGGGAAGAAGCTTGCCCTCTGTCTGTTTTTCTAATATTTAAGTTTTATGCAGCCCAAAGGCTTGCATCTGAAGTTAATCATCATATTTGCACTGCAACTATAAGCATGTCTTCAAGATGACAGCAAGACCTGTTAGGAAAGATACTAAACACCTAGCACTAACAAATTGAGGTGGGGAAATGTGGCATTTTGATTGTCTCTCTGGTGTGAACTTGGAGAGTTCCCCAAAATGTATACTTCAGTTGTCTTCTATCTAGCATGTGTTAGAAAAAAGGGGGGGGGGGGAAGTGGTGAAGGGGTTTGCAGTATTTACCCCAGGAGCATCTTCCTACTTGAGCACTTGGAAGTCTTTGGGACCATCAGTTAAAAGTTAGGTTGTGTGCTTTCATCTGTGCTGGCCTCTTAATGTTTCCATTTTATAGGTATTTTAAACTGAAATTTTACTGGGCTCCCATGAGCAAAGCCAGTGTTTGAGGCTTACCAAATTACCTGAGGTACTCTGTACAGCTATTTGAATTAGAAAATCTGTATTTGGTTGCTTTCAGTATTTGATATCACTTGATCAAATCACCTCTTGATTGAATCTTGAATTAAATGAGGGGGGTACTTTAATTTGCTAAACCACTTTATGCATTTTACATTATGTGAAGCTAGCTATTGCACAAAGCTTGTTTTGTAATGAAATATGGATGTAATGCATTTAAATGTGTTGTCATATTCAGGGCTTAGATGTTGATGTGGAAAACTGTGCTGTGTGCATTGAGAACTACAAACTGAAAGACACTGTCCGAATTCTGCCTTGCAAGTAAGTTGCTGTAACTGTTCTTTCCCCTTTAGCATGTTTTCCTTAAGAAATATGTAATGAGCTTTCTGGAAACACTTCTGAAACTCTGATGTCAGAGCTGAAGCTGTGCCATCTGTATGGCCTGTGCATGTTGAAAGGCACTTGTGTTTATGCAGGGAGAAAGAGCAGTTAGAAGTTCAGGGGTGAATTAGAGCTTGCTTAGGGTAGAACTGGTAACTCTGTGGTGTCCTTGTGGTTAGTATCTCTGATTTCAGAAAGCTAGCATGGAAAATGATATTTCAGACCCGGATCTGTCCTAGTAAATTAAGCAGTAACTAATTGTCAAGGCTCTAAAGGAATAAGTTTCTTTTTTTAATGTAGTGACTTGCACCTTGTTTGAAGGAATAGTATGTAGCTTTCATGGCAAGTTCTAAAAGGCATTTCTTTTCTTTAGGCACATCTTCCATAGAACATGCATTGACCCTTGGCTTTTGGACCACCGAACTTGTCCAATGTGCAAATTAGATGTTATCAAAGCTCTGGGATACTGGGTATGTTGCACACTTGCTTTAATGTTCAAGGTAGAAGTACAGTGCAGGAGGAAAGAAAGATTTCATGTAACTATTAAGGGTGAGAACAGTTGTTACTTGATGAGACTGAAGAAGTTGGGCAAAGCTGCAAGAATAATTGAGAGAGAACCAGAAAAATAAGGGAAATGGGTAAGAGCTTAAACAGTGTACCAGGCAGCTTTTGAATCCTCTGTCTAATCTTCTGTGATAATGAATTTTTTTCTATCTCCAGCAGATGATAGTAAGGAAGTTGAAGCAAAGGTGAGGCAATTAGCCCAAACTGTGAAAATGCAGTCTAATTCAATAGATGTAGAGCATGTATTTGATCTTGAGAACTGTGTTTCAAAGGAAGAAAATAAGTTTTTCTATCTTGAATGTTTTTGTACTTCCACATACACCCAGTGTGTTATCCCTATAAATGAACCATTACTTACAACCTTCCTAAAGACATTCATCAGACATTGGTTAAGTAGAGAAAATGATGTGCTCTCTTTTCTTTCTGACAACACCAGAAAAGAGAGATGAAGGCACATGCAGTAGGGTACTCAGTCACTGTTGATAAATAGTCTTGAGTTCCACTAAAATGCCATAAGCATGAATCTCTCTTCTGCTTTTCTACAGAGATCTTTAGAAAATAGGGGTATTCCTTGGTTTTCAGGGACCTTCTGTTCATAGACTAGGTCTGTGTTTTGACTAGCTTTTCTCTTCATTGCAGAGACTTTGCAGATCTGTGGAAGACATACATGAATTACTTTTTTGTCAAAGGTGACAATACTTGTGCTATGTAATATATATATATATACACACACCAGATTGTGGCACACTCTGTGTGTTGAGTCAGACTATACCTAAGAGTTGCTAGCTTTTTGACATGTGAAATAGCTATTATTACTCTAATACTATGTTAGCAGCTTATTTTTTGATCACTTTGAATTCTTGGATTGATGTAACTTGTATTACATGCAAAAGGATATATCTGTCCATTTGTATACATGCTGGAAACTGAAATACTAGAACCTTCAGAACAATTTTATTCCCTAAATTCATACTGTGGCAGAGGGTACTGATGCCAGACCTAACTGGGAAGAGTAATACTTCCTCTGTAAGACAGAATGAACATTGGGAAGCAGGTTAAGTGGGATTACATTAAATACAAAGCCTAGCCCTTTTTTTCTAATGGAATAGGGGAAATGTGTCCTGCTTATGCATCAGTTGTTCATGTTCCACTGAAGCTAATGTAGGAAATCATTCAGGGTTTTTTTTTTCCCTAGCTTAGTTTACAGCCTGATCTAGGTTGCCCAATGTAGTTTGCAGAGTGATTGTGTGAATTTTTTACTGATGTGAAAGGGGAAAATGTGAGAAGAGCAAGGCAGCTTGTCAGCAGTGTGCTTGCTGAGTGATGTAACTGCAGACAAGAATGTGCAGCCTTAGAGAAATCTGCTAAACCTTCTAAACCTTCTGCAAAGAGGCTGAAGGCTCAGTTCAGTTTTATGGGGAAAAATACTTCAGCTGCTTCAAAAAATTTAAAGGCTTAAAGTAGAAAGAAGGCACTAAGTCCTGTTACCTGGCTTTTGTTTTGTAAAGACTGGACATCAGTGGTCTAGTTCTGCATTATGCTGTTTCTTACAAGAAAGAACTGCAGTCAGCATGTCTGTGTGATTTGGTAGAGCGCTATTGAATCCTGTAGTTGAAGTGCTTATTTAAATGCCTACATTTTGGAAACTAAAGTTATTAATGCCCCTTGCCCACATACAGAGATTAGAGATTCACATGTGTCTTAACTTATGTTCAATTGTAGCAGTTCTATAGCTTATTAAAATTCAGTACATCTTAAAATATGCTGCTTTGGTGCTAAAGAAAGAATCAGCCTAGAATGTCTTAAATCTTAAGATGGGCCTTTCTAATTGTTTGAGGAGGGGAAAAATCCTCATTATGAAGCCCACAGAATAACTACTTGTACTGCTGTATACTTATGTATAAATAATGTTTGTATATCAATATCAATGGCAATGGCTTAGTGAAGGTGGTCTGTTTAATTTTAAGAAAAGAATTGTGTGTGTAGGACATTGAATTAACTTTCAGAATGGATCAGAAATAGCTCATGCTATACGATAGGTGAAATAAATTAATGTGGCTGTGCTGCAGATGTTGTGTTCCTGCGGAGTGAGAAGCCAGCATATTCGCGTTTTTGGAACAGAGTCAAAGTTAGGCTGGAGGTAGAGGAGGAGGGAAGTTTGTTCTGATGTCAAATGTTTGCTCACCCCGGTAAAAAAAACCAAAAGAACAAGTCCAAGTTTACCCAACTACAGTAATGAAAACCAGAGGCTTCCACAAACTCATAAGGGATCAATAGGTTTACTCAGTGAATACTTCATATGTGCTGAGCCTGTTTCTGTTCAGACTGCAGCAGTACTGTTGCTAGTGTTGAAAATATTCCATCCAAAGTGCTGGCTGGATTGATGACTCCTGTTGCTGCTCTTGGCTTTGGGGTGGTTTTGGAAAAGTGGCTTTTCTTTTGCTCAGCTTTGTTTCTTTGCAGTCAGACAATAATAGTGAAAGCAAAAACTGCTCAACACTATACCCAGAGCACACAGATCTTTTTTTCAATAAGTTGAGGTTATAAAGTGGTAGTGTGGAGGAATGTTGATGCCTAATGGTAGACAAAAGTGTCAGTTAAATATATTTAATTTTGAAGGGGGACCCTGAAGATGTACTTGAAGTTCCAATACCTGAATCAATAAGTGGCAGTGTTTCAGTCGGAAGTCTGAGTATTGCTTTACAAGATGATGACAGAAATGAAGTAAGCGAGTTGTCAGCTTCCTCCACTAATGAATCTGTATTGCAGTGTACCAGTTTAAAAGAGGATGCAGGTGAAACTACAGCATTACTTGGTAAGTAAAGATTTAGTTTATTACTTGACAATCCTTAATGCCATTCATTGCATTAGAAGAAACCATTCTCTGTCTGATGTTAATAGTGTTAGTATTGCAGTGTGGACCAGAATGGGTGATGTTACTACTGATCAAAAAGTACAAGGAGGTAAATTTTGAGAGAATTCTATGGAGCTGGAGAAAACTGGTCTTGAGAGGGTGAGGAGGGGGAAAGATGTAAACAGAGGATTACTTACCCAGAGAATCGTGAGAACTTTAGATACATATGAATATGAAATTTGTTGCCAGAGTTTGGATTAGTGTAACAGATAAAACATATTAAAATGGTAAATCAACAAAAAAATTTTCCTCTAATTCCTGACTTTTAGATGTGGATGTCAGTAATAACCGGCATGGAGAACATCTATCTAATGGAAATTCCCACTGAACTGCTTCGTGGAAGATATCTTGAATAGACTGTTGAAGAACTATTATTTTTTATTTAATTAGTATGGACTTTTGTCTAGTTAATGGAAAAAATAACAATGTAAATTATTTTACCTTTCAAACTTTTCTAGCTGGTGTTCCAAAAGGGCTAATAACTAAGAATTTTGTACGTAGGAGGATTTTATAAGATCTCCTCTGGATGTCTCATCCTAAAAAAAGATGCAATAACCCTTTTCTGTAAGCATTGTTACAATGTCATTGTGTTCCAGAGGGTTTAACAAAGATGAAGACTAGGCAGTGAAAACAATGTAGAATGTCTAACTGGTAAATATTTTGGATGCACTATTTACATTCAGTATGTACATGTGGAGAACACTTAAAAGACTACAACCATTAAAATGTTCTGAAAGTTCTGATCTGTTGTAATCAGAGATGAATGTTCTTAGAAAAGACATAACATGACCTTGAAGGAATGAAATAACTTCATGGATATGTTGCATATCTTTTTTTGTCATGAAAAGTTGCTAGTTGCAACTTCCTGTACATGTAACAAATACTAATGTAATCTTGTAATGTGTTCTACTCTGAGTGGATGCTGAGAACAAAGGAGACTTTCTCCACCTTGCCAGCTTTTTATACTGAATATGGCAGTAATAGGTTGTTCTAGGTGGTCTTCACGTGCTGAGCATGTAGACTTATTTAGGTATATGCACACTGGTTACCTCTTTCAATCTTAAACTCAGTAGAACAGAGGTAAAGGGCTAATTATGGCTGAAATATATTTATTAGTCTATTTATAAGAATTTACTTTCCTTCTTGTTCCCATTCTGTTCCACTTTGTTATGTACCAACTGAAACTGTTTCTTAGGATCTACAAAGTTTTGTTTTGTTTTTTCTTTGTTTTCTTTTCCTTTGCATAAGGATGCTGGAATTCTTCTCTTGGATATTCTGCATTAGGAGTTCTGGCTGGGTTTGCCATTAGCTTTTATTCCTTTCTTTTAGATTAGCAGTATTGTGCCTTATAGTAAAACACTTAAGAAACCTGAAGCATCTGAGAGTAAATACAAACCCTGGCATCTCCCACTATGACCTCTTATTCAAATATTTATATACTGTAAGTGGTATAAGGAATTGCTAAGCTGTTTTGTAAAGAAACATGTATATTTAAAACACTGCTTAGTAAGAGTGTTAAGTGAATTGTTTAGGATTTTAGCATTGTCATGTTAAATAATATGCTACATTCCTCAATTTTCTTTTGTAAAGCTGTTACTGCAGGTTGCTTAAAATGGTGTCTTTTACTAGACATTTGGTTTAGAGTGCATTTTGTTTTTAAAATGTGTATTTGGAATGTTTTTAAGAAAATATGCAATTCTTTTTCTAACGTATATTGCGCTTCAATAGAAGCAATAACTTTTTTAATTTTAGAATGAATGTTCCAGAAATGTCAGAGGTTTCAGCTGGGGAAATACAATCTGAACTTCTACTTTGCAGAGCAGATGTTTCATCCTAAATTTTCTTCCAAAAGATTCCTGTTAATGCCTGTTTTAAAGAAAGACAAATCTGCCTCTTCCCTGTAGGAGTGTAACTTTTAGGTTTACTGGAAAATTGTCAGGTTGTAGTTCTGATGTCACCAGCAGGTGCAAGTTTTTGTGATGCCTTTATCTTACAAGAAGCACATGAGAATGGAATATGACTGAACAACCATCTCCAAAACTGAACAAATAAACAACCCATAACTAAACCAAACAATATGTAGGGACACTTATGTCTCCAAAAGAAGCTTATCAACATTTCCAGAACTGCCTTTTTTAACTGTCTCTTCAATATTAAGAAACTAAGTCTTCTCCCTCTTCCTTAACACAAAACTGAACATTGGTGTAGTAAACGTTGAGGGGGTTTAAACTCTAGCTCAAGGAGGAACCAAAAGGCGTTACCAAGAGAAGTCTTGTCAGTCTGTGGATTGTGTCTTGCTGATACCTGCAGCACAGTATTCATGCTGGAGAAGAGAAATGTGGTAAGTACTTCAGCTTTACTGTAATACCTGTGAAACCAACAACTTTTCTTAAGAATCAAAGCTGGGATCTGTCAGAAAGCTGGGACCTGAAAACCAAAAAGCGTGGTTACAAATGTGAAGTGTACTGACAGAAAAATACCTGAATATGAAGATTGACAGAGTATGTTTCTAATGATGGTGCTGTACCTGTTTCATTTCAAATTTCGCAAGAGTACTTACAGTTTTTTCAGTCACATTGGTTTGTGTGTAGTTTGGCTTTGCTATAGGTGAATCTCATAAGGTCAGCTGAGGAATGATGACAATAAAAGGCCGAATTGCAGTGCCTCCAGCAAGCAGTTTGCTCTCTTTGGAAGCACGATGACAAAAGTCTTCCGAAGCGAATCATTAGTCTGACCTCAGTCAAAAAGCTGACACGTATTAGCAAGAAGAGAGGTAGGACAAAAAGTACAGGACAAGAAAAAGACAACCTAGGAGGTTGAAACGACAGCAAGAGAGGATTAAACCCATGAAGCTCATGACCTACTGGTACAGCTCATCTAATATGTAACTTTAAACAGGTGTAGGCAGATGTAGGTAAATAGAGGTTCCCAGACTTTGTTGATCTGGGCCTACTATGTCAGATCAAACTGGTATTTCTGGTTTCTTGCACTTCACCTATCAAAAGCTTATATGAAGGTCAGAACTTACAAGTCTTTATTTTCCCCTGCTATGAATGTTTTTGCAGGGTAGGTACCTGGTAGGTACCTTGTGGCTCCCTTCCCTGTCCTTTGGAGAATCAGTAATCTGGCTCTTTGCTCAGGCTGTGGCCTGCTTCCTGCGGGATCTGATGCTCTATGCGTTCTGAGTTCCTTCTGTGTTGTCTACCTTCCCTGCACACACACACCCGCCCTCCCTCCCCTCTATGCCCTGATCTGTTTTCTCTTCATAAAACATGCAGGGACTTGTCTCTGAGACCTCTGTCCTTTTGTCAGATTTTGCTGTGTTCAGGCAGAGGGTTTCTCACTTACAGACATTAATATAGCATGATTGTACAAAGGTTAAAGCACAGTGCCCATGTAAAGTGGACAGCCCCTTGTGATGGTGAATACATGGGGAATATCCCTAACAGGACTAGGGGATGTTACTGTTGTAAAGTAAGTTGTGTTCACTGGCATGGCTTTGGTAGTTCTGATGTGTACTTTTAGGGGAGAAAACTTGTGAAGTTTGAGTTATTTATAAACAGGAGGAAAGAGTGTATTTAAATGGGCTTATTAAAGACTGGGAGTGCCTCTTTGCTCAGAAATTTTAGTTTATCAGTAGTCTACACATGCCAAACTGGAAAAGGAATTTGATAGTAAATAACTGCTTAAACTAGCAAGAAAAAATGAGCTGTAGACATTTCAGATGTAAATGCACATTAACAATGAGCCTAATGAGCTGCAGTATCAGTTTAACTAGAAAATTAGGATTTTCTTTAATGACCACTAGAGTGGATACTTCTTTGGCTCTAAGCAATGCTTGGAGGAGATTCTGTGCATGTACTAGGGAAATAATATTAGATAGCAGTAACTCCTTCCCCCGCCTTTAACACCCTTCCTGCCCCCCCCCAAGTATGTGAATGTAGCCCAGTAACCTGTTGCCAGTAATTAGTGTTAGATTTTGGAGGTATGCCAGAGGAGTTGTAGGATGATTTCACTACATGGAGAATGCTTTTAATCTATTCTGACTTAATAAAATAGCACCAGTATATTCCTGCCACAGCTGGGTTGTTACACCTGGGGAATTCCGGTTCTGTGCCAGGGTGTAACTGGCACTGGGAAACACTGCTGCAACAACTTTGTCAAACACATAAAAGCTTTATTTTCATCACTTCCTGAATCAGGATTGGTCTTCAAGGCTTCCTGCCCAGCCTGCTAAGCTTTCCCTAAGACTAGGCAGTAGTAGTTGTGCAGAGAGGAGCCCAGCAAACTACAGTGATGGTTACTTCACTTCCTACGCCCTGTGGTGTTCCATGGGATCATAGAATCACAGAATGGTTTAGGTTGGAAGGGACCTTAAAGATTGTCCAGTTCCAACCTGCCTGCCGTGAACAGGGACACCTTCCACTAGAGCAGGTTGTTCCAAGCCCCATGCAACCTGGCCTTGAATACTGCCAGGGATGGGGCAGCCACAGCTTGTCTAGGCTGAGGGTATCTGAGACATAGGCAGTGTCTACACTTGCAGGTTGCGATGAGCTTGATCGGGGCAACAGATAGGACGCAGCAGGTTGGGCTGATTGTTTAGCTGCCCCATAAAAGCAGACTTGTCCTGCCTAGACACGCAACTACTGTCAGCAATACCAACTGTACCTTAGAATGGCTTAGCTTAAAACAGCTTTCTGAATTTGTGGAGCATTTTTCAGTTGTTGCCACAACTTGCAATAAAAACCTGTTTCTCTTACACTTTGACATCCCAAGTGTTAGGAAAACGGGGAACTGTTCCTCAACAGAGCCTTTAGCACCCTGAATCAGGACAGTAATGATGATATTGGGGCAATGTTTTAGGTGGGTTGTGGGGGGTTTTGTTTGCTTTCTGGGTGGGTTTTTTTTTGATTGGAGAGGCTGTGTATGTGTAGTTTTCATTGGTTTGGTTCTAAGCCCTTGGCCGTGCACACTGGTTTTGTGCAGGACAGAGATACTGAGGTCAATAAAAATGTACTGATGCAGCAGCTCCAGAAAGAGGCAGAACTGAAATCTAATAGAGGAGTCAACTGGCAGTATCTCATCAGCTTAACCTGGAGGGAATGGAGTTGTTGATGTGGGCTGCTGGGTGAATCAAATGTGTTGGCAGCTTGACAAGGGACTCTTGTGTTTTATGTCTGCAGTCACCAGGCTGGGTGAGACTGCACAATGGCTTGGACTGATTTAATAGCTTGCTGTTACAAGAAGAGATAAACTGGTTCTTTCTGGTTTTTCTGCTCTATTTACTTTGCTCTTTCTTGCATTCAGTTTGAGTGTTAGATGAGCTAATTCAGCTTAAGTGACAGAACGTTCTATCTGTTTAAGCTGTATTTTGACAAGCTAGGAAACAGTATCCTCACTGGGCAGTTAACTTAAAAGAGCTGGGCTAAAGGGCCAGGGAGTTGGGGTGAAGGAGGGAAGAGCAAGACTCTCCCCTTGAGCAAGCTGAAGAAACGCAGTTTTATAATAGGACCATGGTGAGTTAGCATTTCTGACATAGAAGATGGCAGCGTTTTTTTCAAACTAGAATGGCTGTAAAAATGACTTCTGTCCTGGAGACTGATCTTTACTAATGTGTCATTTTCTCTCCTAGGTGATGCGTGAAGATTTGGGAATTGGAATTGTAGATTAAACATGCACAAGTCAACCTGAAGACTTTCAGGTTTTATTCATTGTGGGTCCTGATCTCTCTCCTCAGCTATCCTGCTGTATTGCAAAACTTGATTTGAGAAAGTTTTAAAAGTAGAATGTCTCTATAATTGCATGTGTTTGTGTGAAGAATACATTGCCTGGAAACTCTCCATTGTACTTCCATTGGATCTGGAGCTGCTTTTCACCATCTGAAACATGGTAATGGTACTGCATTTTTAAATGGCATATCCTTAATTCAGAAGAGCAAAGTAATTTTGAGTTTACATCATTTTGTTAGTCTGAAGCTTAAGTCCAAAACTTTGAAGCCAGTTATTTCTACTATAAACATAACTGCAGAGAACCATTTGAATTTTCTGGTCCATTCACAATCGACTGTCTTTTATGGTAACCTTGTACTTTACTTGGTTGCATTGTTTGGATTAAGCACTGGGCTATGTCTTTTCCATTGTGTATGTACAACTGTAAGAATGTCAAGTTATGCACTGTTGTTGTAACTTAATGGCTAAAAGCTCAAATTCCATAATAAATTATACAGACCTTTTAAAAAGCAATGTCTGAGAATCCTGAGGGGTTTGTTTTCTTTGCTGTACTTACGTAAATGTATCTAAGAGACTCAGCACTAGCCCAAAATAAGCTTAACTTCATACTGGGCAGTCTGGGGCAGATCCCTTGTATGCTCTGGAGTTTTACCCATGTAACCAGTGCCTGGAGGTGGTAGGTTAACCATGGCTGGCTGCTAGATGCCCACTCAACTGTTCTTCCCCTGCCCTCTTGAGGAAGGAAAAACTCATGGGTCAAGGTAAGAAACAGACTTGACTTGAAGCTTAATTTTAAATGGCAATAAATAGGTTTAGAATAGGACAGTAAGAAACAAAAGACAAAACTAAAACTACCCTTCTTCCTAGGCTCAGCTTAAGTCTTCTACCTATTCCTTCTCTGTGAGTGGTAGCAGAGGAAGGAAGGGTGGTTGCTGCTGTTCCTTCATCACCCCTTAAAGCATTAAGGTGTAAGTTTATCCTGCTTCTAGAAGGTCTTGTACAATAAAGGGCAGAAGGGAAGTGAAGTTAGTTTGATAGAAGTTGACTTCAGAGAATCACAATTTTGGGACACAAAGACAGCAACTGCCACATAAAATTCTTCAACTTGCTGTGAAATGGCAAGTATCATTTACATTCTCTCTGGAAGTGGAGCCTGTAGTTCAGGATATGCATATGGCATACAAGTTTAACCCATAGTGAAAAATAAGCATAAGGCCCAACATGTTTCATAAACTTCAAGCACGTATTATCAGAAAAAGCATTATTTATTGCTTAAATGGATAAAACACTATTTATAATGTACCACATCATTAATCCAGTGATTTAATGTTTAAATATACAATTGATTGGTTCTGAACACGGGGAGGGTGTTTTTTTTGCCAGTGACCCAGTGGTTTTATTTTGATGTCTTTGTCTCTGATGGATTTTCCCCTGTATCTAGTGTCTTCAGCAATCTGAAGAGGCCAGCTGCTTCTCGTATCCGACTGAACTCGATGCAGAATGCTTGCACTTCTATAAACAAGTCCTGTACATTAATAATTTTGTTTCTGATTAAAGACTGAAGAAAGACACAAACCAGACGGACCAGGCGGTTCTGAAACAGAAGAGATACAGTCTCATAAGACAAAAAATGTTAGCAACCAAGTAAGTTAAAGGACTCTTGGCCCTCAGTAGTGCAACTGAGGCATTTCAGCAGCAATTTAGCTTCAGCAGTAATCTTGTTCCCAAGCTTTATAGGTGCTGCCCCTACTCTTCCATCTCCCATACTACTACTGCGTGTAAAAAAGGGACTCCTCTACTTTATAGTAGGGTGCTTCTGGATATTGGAGCTTTCTCAAGATTAATCCCATGCACAAATGAAGCACCAGACATACCTATGCATTTAATTTCCTTACTATGTAACCTCTGAATAAAGTCAGAGGGAAGGGATCATATCTTAAGATGATGTCATCTCTAGGGTCTTGCTTAGTCTTATTTTCTACAATACTACCATGAAGAAAAATAACCAAGCTTTCCATCTCAAAATTCCCTAGTCCCTGCATGATTATGGCACTCCAAAGGGGAAGTGACAGCAACAGAACTGATCCCACACTTGTTTTATAGGAAGTGCTCTACTGTGGAATTAGCACATGCCTCTCTTGCTCCATCTTTGAAGGAAAGGTAGTACCAGGGATACCTAAACCAAGAACAGGCCTCACAGCTCATGGTTCATTTCCTGCCTGATGCAGTGAAAAGATGTGATCTCTGTTCTTCCTTCCTAAGCACTCTTTAGGTCACCACTTGAAAGAGCACACTGGGAATGGGGAAGTGGAGATCTAGGAACTGGCGCATACGATTTGTCATACGCAGATCCAGTCACTTTATACAGGGTACATTTTACCTCAAGGCCAAAACCAAATCTTTCTTTACCACTGAGACGGTCACATACTTCACACTGGGAGAAAGAGCTGAAGCTAAACCTCTCTCCAAAAGCAACATGAACAAAGTTCATCAGGCAGAACTGAAGGGACTTGATAGATTAAATGTCCAAAGCATTTTAGATTATTTGACACCAAAAATAAGCCATCAACTTTTACAGGACCTGTGCTTACTACTTAAGAACTTGCTACCCATTCCACGACAGTTCAGAAACCGAACAAGTTATTTCCTCACTGCAATCAAAAGGCATCACGTTTTCTCTGCAACACAAATTACAAGAGTAACTTTAATAATTGAGGAATGTGAAACTCAGAACAAAAGTACAAATGCAACAACTTCTGAAACTGTGCCTCTTTCACTTGCAATAGGGTTGGTTTTGTATCATGCTTTTCCAACATCTTGTGTCTTGGTTGCTGTGGGGCCTCAAACACAGTAGTAACAAATGTTTTGCATTCTACTTCGTGATCAGTATGTGCTCTTTGATCCTCTGTTCTTTTTTGTCCCGTGTGCCTGAAGCACAGCTGCTATATGCAGCTCTTTTGAGCACAGTGTCCCACTCTGGGCGTACTCTCGGCTGCATCTCAGGCCTGCTGCCATTTTCCTATTCTGCTACCAAATTCAATTGGCACAGCTATTCAGCAAGTCACAGATCAAGCCATCCATGTGTATCTGTCTGAGTCCCAAAGCAGAGAAGCATCAGCAGGCACCAAAACATAATAAATGGTTATTCATCATCTGGAAGGGTACAGAGAACAAGATACAGAGTTTTTTTCCTGCTATCTAAAACCATATTTTCACCCTGTACCGCATCCCGCATACAATTTGTATCTTTGCAACTTAAGGATATAATAGAGCTAGAGAAAGCACTAGAAAATGACACCAAAAAAACTAAAGGGAAAGGAACAGCTGCCTTGATGCAAGAGACTTAAGAGGCTGCAGCGCTTCAGTATTGAGAGGAAAAAGCTGAGGCACGACTTAGTCAAGATTCACAAAGCCTCGGGTAAACTGAACATGCAGCTGGTTTTCACTAATGGGGTACCCAAGAAAAAGTTCTACTAGGCACCCAGTGAAACCAACCGATCAGTTTAGGACAGAAAGAAGTACCTTGCACAGCATGCAGTAAGCCTTTTATGCTAAAGGTGTGGAAACCTCCACAGGGTAGAGATCCTTGAAATGGCTACAACTTGCATGCTGGTGCTGAGGAGGTATGACAGGCTTCACAAGCAAAGAGTATGGTGTTAGGAAGACAAAACAAAAGGGTTTAGGTCTTTGAGGAGATCTGCAAGCTGTTGTAGGTTATGACTGAAGGGCAAGACTTCCATGAGATTCTGTAACATCACCTCAAAGGTCTGGAAGTGGTAGACACACTTGTAAAGAAAGAATCCTGAAGCTTAAAACTGAGTAGAAGGCAAACAACTCATATAGGGGATGAAAAGACCCACTGAGTGACAGATAAACCTTTTGCATGCAAGGACCCAAGTGACACAAAACTGTCAAAAACAGTTTTGCCAGAGGGAACTGCATTATGTCTACAGAAAAACAGGGAACCATAATTCCTTATGAAGTCATGTGAAGAGGTGAAGAAACATCTCTTAAGACACTGTAAAGAACTGCATAATGTGTTAGGAAAAAAGAAAGTGCCTTTGAAATAGAGAAGCAGCAAGACAGAATAACTTAAAGCTATCAGCCTTGTAAAATCTCAGCACATACTACACAGAACATCATATGGGACCCTTTTTCCTAACCAAATTATTGAAGTACTCACCTGCATGTATTTGTCTTTAATCTGTTCACAGGTGGAGATGCAATTGGAGATATAAAGATGAATAAATTCAGGTGGGAGATCAACTGCAGTAGTAAGTCTGTTCAAATTAAAAATATCCAGTACTTTATGAAACCATCAATCTAGTGATTCCATTGCCAAACAGATTAGATAGACCTGTGCTATGAGTTTATTCCCAGGCATGTCATACAAAGCTGATTTCTGACAACATCCACAAACACATTTCTACTCTTTTAAATGTCTTCACTAAGAGTCCAAACCTTTTCTGTTTTTAAAACTGACACAATACAGAAGCAAAGTTAGATTGATTGTTTCTAGTATATCTGACACACCTACAAACATTTGCTATGTATTACACAAATGAGTCAATGTTGCCAGTTTCCAATTTACAATGAAGCCCGAAGTTATCTAAATACCAAAACTCTTTTGCAGTAAGCACTGCAATACAATTTGCTTATTCATATTTGAATTCCAAGAACTGAATTTAAATGCTGAACTCCTTCCTTAAAGGAATTATTCCAGTTGTATCCTTACTATGGACAGAAATTAGCTTCCTTAGCTCCTTCAGATACCAATTTTAGCCCTAGGAACTGAAACAACATGAATACCTACAGCTCCAGTAAGAGATCCTGACTAAATGGAAATCTTAACTAGAGATTAATGAGGCACAATAATCTCAAAAGCATCTTACTACAGAAGAACTGGAGACCTACTGCATCAAAGAACAGTATTACTGTGTTTTTAAGGGTTAGCAGCAAAGCACACCTATTTCTGGTTTAACAATACCAGCTACTGAATATTTGAGCTGACACTGTTTCTTAATTGAAAAAGCAATACAGCTCTCAAGGTAACATAACACTAAATGTAGAACCACTATAACATTACAACAGAACTTAATCAAAACAACCCTAAACCAGTCCTATCTCTAGTAGTGAAATGAAAAACTGCATGGTTTAGACATTTTAATTTCACGTTTTTGCCTTATTTCCCTTAGAAATCAGTGTCTACCTGTCTGCACTGATAGACATACTGTAGTTTGAGAAAAGTTGTTCCTATGGTACCTATACTGTTGGAATACCAATATACCCGACTGGTGGTGTAGTTATCCTGGAAAGGGATAAAAGCTCTTTTCTTGCCACTATTGCCACATGTCATTATTACTCCAACTTCAGGGCAGTAATTATTGCCAGTCTGCCCCAGTAGGGAGGGATTTATTTCAGCAATGTTTCTTTCCTCAAATGAGACTGCTGAACAAGGTTGATTCAGTAGTTCACATTCAGCAATTGCCAAGAAATGGAAGAAAGTAAGTGGGAGAGATACACTTTTGTAGCTTGTGGAGAACAGCTACCTGAAGTTTTGACTTTGAAGGGACTAGCATTCTGTTAAGAAAATAGAATGTCTGCATATGCAGAAGTTAGTGAGGACAGGGCAGAAACATAAGGCAGGATGGCTGTTCAACAAACAGGTGTTCAACACCTTTTGCCACTTAAGCTGCATCAAGGCTGCAAGTTGTGTTTAAGCAGATTAGCTGTGTGGCATTAAATTGTTTTGTGGAGGATTCCTCACAATACACTGAATGTGTAGAGTGAGCAACAAAATTTGCACCTTCCTAGGACACAGGATATGAACTTGCTAGTGAAATTCATCTATTAACCAGGAACCTGATGTCTGAATAAAAGTTTAGACATTACAGATTCCAGTGACAGACTCTAAGTGACCATTTGAAATACTGTTTTGAGCTGAACATACCAGTTTGATAAAGTTATTTTCTAGTAATTATGAACTCCAGTTGAAGCTATCCACAACACAGTATGTATTTCCACATTCTTTTCAGAGTGGAGACACTTTGATAATATTAATAATATACTCTTAATATAAGAGTAACAGAGTGGTTTTTTTGAATAAACCTCTCCATACTCGGAACAGTGACAGAAATATTAACTAGCATAGCACCTGTGCAAGAAATGTGTATTTTACCATACTTAACATGGTAAAATATGGTATAAATAAAAATGTATTTTAATGTTAATCAACCAAAACATAATAATTAAAATGTAATATTTATGCTGGGAAATTGTGGGTGTTTTTTCCTGTCAAGTTGCAGTTTTGCTACTCCTAAATAGGAAGCTGTTAACATTACAGTAATATTTTAAAATAGCAGTGCTGTAAAAAGGAACTAAAAATATGGCAGGGTTCTCAAAACTTAGCACTTTAGACTTCACAGAGAGGGTCAATTCTTTACTACCAACCCACAGCTACTTCTGCAAACTTACTCTGGAGCAAAATAAGAGGAGTTTTCTTTCTTTAACTACAAGCACCACCAATAAGGAACTACATGAAAAGCAAGTAAAGCATTTATGGAAGAAAGAGACTGTCCAGTAGTCATAGAAAGCAATAAACTTATTACGACCAAAAATTATCTTCCTTAGTTCTAAAAAGGAAGTACTACACTAAAAAGTCTTACTATTAAAATAGTATTAAAAAAACCTTAAATAACACAAACAGGATAGAGAAACTGAAAAGGGAATGACAGTTTGATACTATTCTTCCTTCACTGTAATGTGACTAGTCATTTCTTCAATTCCTGTTATTTTTGGTAGTCTTTGGAACATATCCAAATATAGCCCCGTGGCTAGCCTCACAATCACTTAACAAATGTTCAGTTATTTCTTTTACATACTTAAGGAAACCTTTTAGTTGAGATAATACTCACCGATTTACAACTTCCATTGAATGTAAGGACATGTCCATATTGACCAAGACAGAAAAATACTCTGTAATCTGACTAGACTGCATCAGTTTCAGCAACATTTCTATAGCTACTAAAGGATTGTTTTCAACCAGATCTGGCAATTTGGCAGGAGTGAGACCAATGTGGTAAACAAGCTTGGGGTCCTTTTCCAGTTCTCCAAGGAGCTATAAAGGAGAAAAAAGAAAGAAAAGAAAAAAACCTCATTTTTTATTAGCTATTCACATTACTGCTTGAAGAAACTGCTATAATATACCTCGGCTACAGGAGAATGATAACCCTTCAGATTTAGGCATCTCTACTTAAAAGACACTGGATGTATACTTGAACATTTCTATGTAAAGGCAACTGTGCCCATAAAACCTTTAATAAAGCATTTAGCAGTCTTTCATCAGTGAGTGGCAAGGAAGGGAGGAAGAAACTCATGAAAAGTTTCAGTTTTCTTCAGTTTCCTGTCCAGCAGACAGTGTTTCAAGTTCACTGCTGTCAGAAAAAGTTCTGCAAGTAAACGATATTTTATAGTGCATAATGACTAGCAAAAAAGCCCACTGAAATCAGGGGTAATCCTATGAAATTTAAGAAAAAAGAAATCCTGTGTTGTCATTTCTGAAATAATTACTTATCAAAAGCTTCCACAGAAGCATGAACGACTTTGTTATGAGAATATTTTTCCATGGAGAAAAATACCGGTGTCACTTACTGATCAACTGTAACTATGTTAAGTCAGTACTATGAAGTTTAAAGACTTCTTCCTTATTCATACAAACCCAAGTCAAAACTCTTGGGTTTTTACAACTTGAAAGCCTTTGGAGTTTCCTGAATCCAAACACAGACCAATTAAAGTGATTCAAGTTTTCTAAAATACAAGAGCTTGTTAGAACATCATTTTTGGCAGGAAAGTGCATGATACTTACCTGTGTCTGCTGTGGGGAAGTCAAGGGGCTTTTAAAAGCTTTTGCCATAATTCTTTTTATCTCAACTCCAGTGCTGTTCTTAACACACATTGACTTATCCCACTGAATTGTGTGATCTGGCTCTATTGGATTTAACCATGCCAGCTCATCCTCACATATATGGAGGGGAGGTGGTGGTCGAATAAACTCTGGTCGAAAGTGACCTAAAATGGCAAAAATGTGAAATGGTTTTTAAGCTTCAGGTATTCAGCTTTACATCAGTACAGAAAGCAGGCCCCCAAAGCTGACATTTCTTTAAGCTATTATAACAGCATTACAATATTATTTGCCTCCCAGATAAACATTTGATTTTTAGTGATCACCCTGATTCAGATCACTAAGTTACTGATTTCATGGTCTTTTTTTCCTTCCACAGTAACTGGTTCTTGGAAGGTGTTAACAGCCAATGCAGATCTCAGTGTAGGGGACTAAGATCTGAAGGGCATTAGACCCAGTGTTTTAGCCAACAGATGACAAGGGTAACAGCTTGAGGACAGGCTCCAGATTTTTAAAAGTCTGGAAATGTAAGCACTATGGAGTCTGATCTGGAGATAACCCTGACAGTTTTGCACTGTTTTATTCATATTCATTCCCAGCTCATACCCTGAACATAGTTCTGAATTACATTACATTTCATCTGGAGAAATACAGTGACATAGTATGTCATGACAGGCTGAGAAAGTTGGGGCTGTTCAGCCTGGAGAACAGAAGGCTGCGTGGAGACCTCATAGCAGCCTTCCAGTACCTGAAGGGGGCCAACAAGAATGCTAGAGAGGGATTGTTCATCAGGGACTGTAGCAACAGGACAAAGGGTAACGGGTTTCAACTGAAACAGGGGAAGTTCAGGTTGGATATAAGGAAGAAAGTTCTTTCCTGTGAAGGTGGTGAGGCACTGGAATAGGTTGCCCAAGGATGTCACGAATGCTCCATCCCTGGCAGTGTTCAAGGCCAGGGTGGACAGAGTCTTGGGCAACATGGTCTAGTACAAGGCCTCCCTGCCCATGGAAAGGGGGTTGTAACTAGATTATCTTAAGGTCCTTTCCAACCTTAACTATTCTATGATTCTATGGCTTACAGAACCAAAGGCGTGAAAATTCACATACTTTCTATAGGAGGTTTTGGTCCACTCACTAAGGCTTCTGTGATCTGGGAGGCAATGGAGCTGTCAAAACCGGAGTTGGAAGAATCTGGGTCAGGATCGCTGAGGATGCTGGGAAAGCTGGCTTTGCTCTGTGTTGGCAGCTCAGACTGACGTTCTGAAAGAAGGGCCATCCTTAATATTAAAGCATAAAATTGAAACAGAAATGCCTGGAATACTAAGAGTAGTGAGAAACAAACAGCTAGCTTAAACAAAAAAAACCACAGACAAGATCAACAAGAAATTTAGTACTGTGTCAGGCAGCTAGTACTCAGAGTGCCAGCTGACAGACAAAGGACAGTGATATGCAGCAAGGGTAAAGAAGAAATCAATCTGAAACATAGTCTTGGCTTTAGAAAAGGTAACTAACTGATGTAACCTGCATCTAAAAGCACATTAGTAGGTTCACATGCTATGTCCAGTTTTGCAATCACTTCTCAAGGCAGGGAATAGAAGTATCTACACAGATACATTTACAGACTCTTCAATGATACTGGTCATACCAGACCTGAAGTCAGCTAGTCATATTTATCCAATGTGTTTCAGTGGCATTGTGTAAGATACTTTTGCATTCACTGTCAAGCTACAGTAAGTGCCTGTGTGGGAAAAACTGAATTGTTATGCGATTCTACATATATTATCTTTAAAGCAAAGCTGGGAGGAGCTGAAAGTGTCCTTTTAAAGGCCAAATTACAGAACATAAAAAAGTTAAAATAATATTAGCTTAGCATATACAGCTAAGGACTTGAAGAAACTGGCCAAAAAGAAACTAAGGGGCTCAATACTTGCATTGTCGGATATTTAGGTGGTGTTCTGTTGCAATCTATCACTCTTCTGTATCTGAAGAATTAATGGCTGACCTTCTCTGTACTATTTTGAGAGCTCACGTTTTCCATTGTTTCCGCAAAAAAGCTTCTCTGTCCCTATCTCTTCTAAGCAAAGTGTGCTTGCTTCTTTTCATGCAAGCATACTGACCCTTCCCAGCTTCTCATGCACATGAGCTATTTCATATGACTCCCACCAAAGCCACGAGACGCTGAAACTGTGATCGTCAAAACAAAACACCAACACTGCCAATTTCTTTTTTGCCTTTCTGTCCAACTTTATACAACAATTTCAGATCATGCAAACATGCTCACTGAAGCAGCACAACAGGATATGGCTTTCTTTTAAACTCAACAACTAACATCCTTTGCTGCTGAAAAAAAAAAAAGATTTTAAAGTCAAAGTCCAAATGAGCCGTTTTATAAAACGTTTTCTACTTTATAAAGTGTTTCAAGCTCCATCTTGTAAGTACCCTCATTTAGCTACTGAACAGAAGAGTTGATTTAACACATGAAGTTCCACGGGGAAGGTGCAGGGGGAAATATTAGATGTCTTTTTTCTGTCTTTTCATTTATAGTCTAGAACTTAAATCCATCCGCTGGTCACTGATTTGTTTGTATTCTCATAAGCTTAAGTGATTAATGATTCTTAATAAGAAATATAGAAGTTTAAGATACAGTCCTTCACCAATTTTAGAAGCCTGCAAGAGCCCTTAGTTATATGCACTGAAGTTGAAAAACTCCTTCACCACTTCAAGAATTAGGGCTGGATCAAAAATTCAAGTAAGCAGAAGCAAGATTTAGAATGTGGTATTTTAACAGGAAAGAATACAGCATCTTGAACTAAGTCATTTAAGTGTAAAAAAAATGGAAACTATCACTTAAGTTCCCATAAGGAACTATTAAGTTCCATAAGGAGCTATTTTTCTTGGGGTTTTTTTTGTTTGTTTTTTTTTTTTTGTTTTTTTGGGGGGTTTTTTTTTTTGTTGTTTTTTGTTTACATATAGAAAAAAACCCCCAGCAAACAACTTTCTTGGATTCTTAATGTATTATAAACTTAACTTTACTACAGGTCAATTACTCTTAGATCAAATTAGGGTTAGCAGACAAACAGGAGCACTTCACCAGAAGACCCATCCCTGAAATTAGGACAAAATGGTATCTTTGATATGGTAACACACTGGATCAATAAAAACAAGTTACGGGGATAGACTAAGGTTTGAATGAACTTTCTGTAGACCGAAGGGAGAAGAGAAGAAAGCAAGTTTCAATACTCATTCCTAAGATGCTCTATTCCAACATGCTACTTTTTTTTTTTGAGGGGGGGCCAACACCACACGATCCTACAAATGAAAAAGAAAACCAAAACTAGAGAAAAAAAACAACATACAGCTGCAAATGAATTGTCTCAATGAGTTCAAGTTCAGAAGAAAGCCAAGTACTTTCTTCCTCCCTTTACAAAAAAAGGATACTGATTGAAAAATAAATAAATAATGCTTTATAAATTATTGTGGTTGATTTTGCATGTATATTCTAGAATCACCCTGTTCTACACAGACCTGAATTTGTCACAGGGACCACAGTTTTGAAGGGCCACCAAGTGTTTTGTTACATAACTCCTGCAACTGCTCGTAAGCAATTAATGGTGCGTGTTTAACGGATTATATAAGTAATAATACAAGCATATCTTACAGGGCTTAATTTTGCAAAGCACCATTAATGGTTTTGTACTGTATTTTATGGCATTAGTATCTTTCATTTTAAAAAAGGACAAATCAAAATGTGTGGCCTGGAGTACCCATCCATACAACTACAGTTTTGAGGTTCTTTACATGTTTCATTTTTGATGAGAACAAACTGTTCAGAAGGCAAACACAGCACCAAAGGGAACATGAGTAACAGAAAAACCTCCAGGCTTCTGTAAGGCATCACATATTCCTTATGATAAAAATGACAAGTTATGCAAGTTTCACAAAATCTAAATTCACTAAAGCATTCCATAAACCATAAACAGGATGAACAGGAGAGAAACCAGAAGGGTTTGTCTCGCCTGTGAAGATAAGTTATTCAATCTAACTCTTCAAAAGATCCCCCAGTCTGGAAACAGTAAGGGGGACACCAGGAGACATATGTACACATTTTTACACCATGGCACTACAAGTCAATGTCAGGTTCTACAGAAAAAATGACAATACTAAGATATACCTGCAGGACAGAGAAAGCCTAGTTAGTGCTTGACCTCAGAGTACTAAACCACATCATACAAGTACAGAAGTAGGATGGTCAGTTTTCAAGCAAGAAAGTCCATTTGCACGTACTTAGGAAAACCCCCCACTATTTCTGGTGTTCAAACTGGCTCCTTGTTCCAAACAGTATTTTTAGTTCAGTTTTAACTCCAGGTGTGGCCCACCAGTTAACGTGATCACAGCAATCACATTTCTGCTGCTTTTCTCCTGTCAGTGGATAAGCATCACATTGGTTTCCAGTGGAGTGGACCACCTTTCCACTCTAAAGCTAATGCTGTAAGATCTGACTCTGTTGTATAAAACTGAGATGTAATAGCCAATTTGCAGGTACAGTTGAAGTACTGGTACATGACAGCATGACAGTTATGCTTGTTCTCTCATACTAGAAATACTGCAGAATGAAAAGGGATAAAAATGAAAAGCCACACAAAACCCCCACCCACAAAACGTTAGATGAAAGGCTTCCTATACTTGCAAAACGTTCTCATGTTTAAGGCAGTGACATACATGTTAAAAAGATGCTTGATAACTAGGATAAAACAGTTAAGACATGATCTCTACTTGAAGTTTCTCTATGTTTTTGAACACAGGCTTGAAGACCCTAAAGCACAGTTGAGCCTTTTTCATATTAAGGATAGAAAGGAGTGTTTCTCAGGTAACTCACAGCCACATGACAAGTGGCATTTCCATTCACAAGTGAAGCACAGCTGCAAATCTTCCTTACCTGCTAATGCCAGCTGAAGCCCACTTATATCCACTGACTGGGCCATGTTCCCCACATCCATTGAAGCAATCTGCCGAGGGGTCTTCTTAAACAGTTCTCTAGGGGGGGCCAACATCAGCTGAGAAAGAAAGAATTTTTCTGGAGGAGTTATAGGAGGTAAGAAGCCTGTGGAGACACAATGAAAAACAAACCCTGATTTTTGAGGCAGTAGCATTAATAGCTTCAATATGCTTCAGGCAGAACAAGCATAACTAAAACACAAACTACTGTGTTATTTATGACATGATCAGTACACCTGATGAGTCTTTGTGAGCACATACAAAACTTATGATCTACTCGGCTCCTACAGTGATGTAAAATAGAGCGATATACTGATGGATACCTGAACAAGGTCTACGAGAAAGCTGGAGAGATGCTTTTGACAACAGCAGGCAGTGAAAGGAAACTAGCTTTAAACTCAAAGAGGGGAAATTTAGATTAGATATTAGGATGAAATTCTTTACTCTGAGGGTGGTGGGGCACTGGTACAGGGTGCTGAAAAGCTGTGGGTGCCCCATCCCTGGCAGTGTTCAAGGCCAGGCTGGACAGGGCTTTGAGCAACCTGGTCTAGTGTGAGGTGTCCCTGCCCATGGCAGGGGGTTGGAACTGGGTGATCTTAAGGTTCTTTCCAACCCAAACCATTCTATGATTGTAAACTAAATGATCTTTAAGGTCTCTTCCAAATGATTCTATGACTGCTGCTGTGCATCTCAACACACACCATGTGATGCTAAGGCAGCCACAATGGTTTCGTTACACAACTGCCCAATCCAGACAACTGGTGCGCTATTATCACCAAATATCACAAGGCAATTTATAAAAGCAATTTGTCTTAGAAACTGATTTACCCATCGCTATCGCTCTGGTGTTTACTAAAGTAAGAAAAATACCCTCATGCATTTCTTTAAGAGATTTCTTTCACAGTTTTAAAGCCGCCAAAAGCCTCTTATTAGGTCCAGGGTTTTGTAACAGCTTTTTCCCCAGCGGAGAAACGGCGTTCTGGCTCAACCAAGCGGCCTATCCGACACCGAACGCAGAGACGCTTGCCATGTAGAATTCCCACCGCGTCTTCCAAACCCGGAGAGCGACCGACGGGCGAGAAGCCGGGATGGGGCTGCCATAAGCAAGCCACGACACCGAGCGGTGCCGCTCTCCCCCCTCCCTCTTTCCTTCGGCCCCGGGACGCACCTGAGAGCGGGGTGCGCTCCGCCTCGTCACCGCCGCGCTCGGGTGCGGGGTTAAGGAGGTGAGCGAAGACGGCGGCGAACGGGTTGGCGGCGAGGGGCTCGGTGCGGTACATCTCCCAGAGGAGGTAGAGGGCGGTGAGGCGCTGCGCGGGGCTGGGCAGCAGGTCGGGCTGCTGCAGCAGGAGGACGAGGACGGACCCCAGGCGGAAGTGCTCGGCCTTGCCGAAGTAGTGGTGGAAGGCGCTGGAGAGGCCCTCGAAGGTGCTGCCGCCCGCCTCCTCCGACACGATGCTCAGCAGGCTCGACAGCTCCTTCGGCGACAGGCTCATCCTGCCGCCAGCCGGGCCGCCGCCCGCCGCGCCGCCTGCTTCGCCGGCCTCCGCTCCGCCGTGAGTGCCGGGCGCCGGGCTGCCCCCGCCACCGGGCATCCGCCCGCTCCGGCAGGGCCCCACCGCTCCCCGCCTCCCTAACGCCACCAGCGCGCTGTCGTGCCGGGCTCGCTTTACGGCGCGGCCGTAAGACGACGGGACCGACCAAGGGTTCCGGCCCGGCAGCCGGGGCGACGACGAGGCGCGCACGCGATTGGCCGCGCTCGCGGGCCCGCCTCTCCTGAACGCGATTGGTCCTAGCCTCCCGCCGGGGGCGGAGCCGGTATGCGGGATTGGCTGCCGCGCCCGCGGGTCCTGCGGAGCCGGGTAGGGGTGCAGCGGCTGTTGGGGCCGGTAGGGGGAGTGCGGCGGCGAGCCCGGCTAGGGTCCTGTGGCCCGGTTCGGCGGAGTGGGGCTCTGGCAGCGGCGTGGGGGCTGCAGCCCTGCTCCTCGCCGAGGGGGCCCGGTGGTCTCCAGCAGGACAACTGGGGGTGGCAGTCTTGTGTAGAGCTGGGAACAAGAGGTTTCCTCCCGGGGGACTGTGAGGGGCTGGAGCAGAGCCCGCCTCCGGGCCCGGCACCCTTGCCCCTCGCGACTCCTGGCTTGGGTGCAGCCTTTGCCTCCTCGTTGCTGTTTCGTTTAGCGGCGTGAATGGGGACGTGGTTGAGTGCATCTCGCTGCGAGATCATCCCACTGCTTTCTGGAAAAAGAGAAGTTCTTTACTGTGAGGGTGGTGGGACACTGGTACAGGGTGCTGAGAGAAGCTGTGGCTGCCCCGTCCATGGCAGTGTTCAAGGGCAGGCTGGACGGAGCTTGGAGCAGCCTGCTGTAGTGGAAGGTGTCCCTGCCCATGGTAGGGGAGTTGGAACGAGATGGTAACTAAGGTTCTTTCCAATCCAAACCATTCTACGATTCTAAGGGAAGCCTCCACACCCCCCACTTCCCCTGCCATCACCCCAAATAGGAGTGGAGAAATGTTCTAGACACTGTGAGAAGTTGTGTCCTGGGAGAGTTCATGTTAAGAGGGAAGGGTGCTCTGGCTGTTTCTGCCTGGACGAACAACTGGCTGTCCCAGAGGACGATGTCCATCTGTTTCTTCAGTGATCCAGTCCAGTTGAGAGCTGCCCACTTCACTCGTGGTGCTTTCGACAGAGTGGAAGGACAGCGAGCTGCAGGAGCAGTGTGTGGCTGAGAGAGCATCCCCCTGAGTGCAGTGGTCTGTTTCACCAGCTTGGCTGCCATGTGGGGGGGTACATCTGGGGATGGCAACTTGGAGGTGTATCAGGTGTAGCCTGAAGGAGTGTCGAGGGCACAGAGCAGAGGGAGAGCTTTCCGTGGTGTGTGCTGGAGAAGGCCCTGGCAAGTCCTGACAGCAGGCGCTTTTGCTGCTGAATGCTTGTTTTAGTCCCAGCACCCCTCCAGAGTCACCCAGGCCAGGAGACCTTTGCCTTTCTACTTAGCCCTACTGCTTTTCCATGTGTGCACTTGGCTTCTGGCCATCTGCTGTTCAGGTACTTCCCAAGTCGAAGGTTGAATGCTCATCGCCATGGTTCCAGGCCCCACGGAAATTTTCTTCCTTGAACTCATCTCAAGTGCTCAGTGAGCCCATTTTTAATATTGTTGTGCATAAACCCTGTGGCAATGATTTCTGCAGTTTAAGAACTATGCTGTGTAAACCGGTGCTTGTTCTAATGCTGTTCATTGCTCATAATTCTGTGCATCTCTTATCATGTCTTACCTTGGTTGTCCCTCTCTAAGGACACGTCCTTTTCTCTGGCTATCCTTGTTGCCCTTTTCTACTTCTGCTGTACACTTTTTGAGAACGGGGACCAAATTAGCATCTGATGTTCAAGCTGCAAGTGTCCCACAGATTCATACACCTCTTTTTGGCACAAGTCCTGGTTATTTCTCTTCTCCTTTTTTCATGTTTGCTCTTTTGAGCCACGAAGCTGACACTATAGAACTGTCCTCCACAACTTCCTCATCAGGAATAGATAAATAGCACCCACCACTACAAAAAGGGAGGATTTCTTCCTTTTCTACCCACCCTCATTGCAGTGTTGTACTTTGCGTTTGTCAAATATTTGGTATCAATTGAGTGTTACAATACTCTGAAAATCCTGTGCAGCACCTACCTGCCAGTTTGAGTTCTTACAGTCCTGAATGTTTTTTTTCTCACCAGGAAACAGGATGTACCTGAGAAGAGTGCATCATCCATCCCTTTACGCACACACAGAGGTTTTAGTCCACAGTCTCGCCTTTGTGCTTGCAAGCTCTGGTCATTGCAATAGTTTCATGCAATTTTCTCAGTACAGAAATTGGACTTGGTGGTTTATAGTTTGTTGGATTATCTCCACAGCATTTTTAAAGGTTGGTATCAGACTTGCCACCCTTATTTCTTTGGTATTGAGACTGTTTTTGTGAGCATCACAGTTCATAGTTTAGCATCTTCATCCTTCAGCTGGTACAAATCTCTTGGATGAATCTCATCTGATCCTAGTGATGAGTAGTGACTCATTTTACACATTTCCTTTCACATCACTTACTAACACTTCACTCTGAGGCAGTTTTTCTCACTTGTACCCTGTCAGTAGAAGTTCTTGTCTGGGAATGTCTCCAAGATCCCGTGTAGAGATGCAAAGAATTAATTTAACTTTCTTCCTAATCCTTCCCTGAGGATTTTGTGTGTTGTGCTTATCTGTTGACCTCGGACTGACCAGCAGATTTTCTGTTTGTGATGTGCTTGCAAAAGTCATATTTGTTGATTTTGGGGATGAAGTTCATGGTTGGCAAAGATCACGCCTAAAATTGTGCCTTAAATTGAGGTTGTTTTGCTGGGTACTAACCCACAGTCAAATAGGCCTGTGATGCTTCTGTCCAGGTGGTCTTTTTTGTACAGCCTGCTCCTGATAACAAACTCTGCTGAAGATAGCAGAACAAAAAGAATGACCATGTTCAGAAAAAGAAGGCTGCCTCTTATTTTCCTATAAATTTTGGAAATGCAAGCCACCTTTGGATATTGCACTTACTGGAATAATGAATGCAGAATTGCAGAAATGGACTTCAGAGCAATAAAAAGTTTCCCCCATGACTGAGATGGCAAAAAAATAAATATGTGACTCATACATGGCTAATGCAGCCATCTGGAATTATTCTACCCAAAGTAAAAGGTTTCTGGTGAGAACAGGAAAGCTAGCAGTTTAGATGATGGAATACTTCATACCAGTGGCATGGGCACAAGGGTCAGTTGACAAAGGGAATTTTGAAATCACAAAGATTTTAAAACATTGATATTTCAGGGTAGCAAAAATCTTAATCTAAGAAAAAGGGTAAAATACTCTTGGGGCAGCAAGTGTAGTAAATGTGCTGTAAAACAATGGTTTTGTAACTGCACAAGGTGCTGTATTTTGTGGGCACGTGTGTGCCTCGGATACTCCTGGGCTCAAAACTTACGTTTTGTGTGATAAAGAAGTGAGAGTATGTGATACTAGTGCACACTCAAATAAAATGAGTTCTCAGCCAGATTTGATTTCTGAAATGGATCTCATTGTGCTTGAGGGGGAAGGCTGGGCCCCCAGCTACCTCAGTGGGTTGGGGGGGATTGAATTCCACAGGAGATACATCACTGCTGCACAGTCTCATGGTGTAAAAGGAAGAGTTTGGTCTTCTGCCTTTGCAGAACTGCTCCTCTGGGAGCAGGCTGAGCGTATTCCATTTCTTTTAGATGGCTCATAGAATAGCTATTAAATGGTCAATAAAACCATGAAATATACCCATCATTCTTTATGTTTGTATTTGAGTAAGAACCTCAGTAAAAATCATGCTTTGTGTTCCTAAACAGAAATAAAGGGATTTGGGCTATGCTTATCAGTCTTCTTATCTAACTCTGTCCTGTTGGCTCATGAATGCTAATAGAGATGCAGATATTCCAGACTAAAAGTGACACAGACAATCTGGTAACACTTTGCAAATACAAATAAACCTTTACAAATGATTTGACTATTAGATGCAATTGTTTTAGTATTTAAATGAATACCAGCCTCTGATAAATGGTTATTATTAGTGGAAAACTAGGTCCATAACGAAAGGAGCATGTTCAGTTTTATTTGATTTGATTTCCTGAGCTAAAGGAAAGGCGAAGTAATTTAACTGTAAAAGTTGTTTTTCCTTCTTGCTATATTAAAATGGATTATATTATTGTTTGCTGTTGCATTTTAGATGACAGCCAAGAAGCACAAACTGCATTGTGGGCAGTAAGAAAAAAAGCCTACCAGTGAAGGATCAATAGGAAAAGACAGCATTTGGAAGGAGAAAGAAAAAGTGGAAAAGAAGATGTATTAAATTGACTTGCTCTGCAGCAAGAAGGGTTTCATCTACCAAAAGGCTGAATACTTGGGAACAACTCTCGCCAGCCTATCTTTCATCCCACAATTCATTTGTGAAGAACACAGTGGGAAAGAATTAAATCACACCTTAAAGTCAAAAGGTAGATTAAAGCAATTCCAGATTGTTCTGTTTATTCTCATGAGAATTCCTTCTCATACACAAATTCTTTCTATAATAATTTAACTGACAGTCTACAGTGTATTTTAAACAGCAGCATATCAGAAAGAAGAAGGAGTAGGTACAATGTGTATGCATCTCTTCATGTGTATCTTTCTAGTGAGCATTGCATGTTTTCCTTCCCAGTTCATCTTTTCAGTTCAAAACACAAGATAGGACCACCAGTGCATAAAAGATTTTGTTATTCCTGGAGCAGTCAACAATACTGGCATGCTAACAGTGCCTGAAAGCCTTCCTGAGTAACTGAGAATACATCTTCACTTGTTAGTCAGACCTCAAAGATGCCAGGGGCTCTTGGATACAGCTGGAAGAGCACTTAGCAAACACCAAAAACATCATCACATGGGTAGGTTAACAAGTGATGGATAGTGGGTGGCTTGGAAATAAACATGTTTGTTGCTGAATTATTTAACTACTGTGAATTTTAGTGATACCTCTGCATTTTAAGCCAGTTTTCAACGGGCGGATGCTCACATGTGTGAATTAATGTTAGTCAACTCATTTGCTTTCTTTAGGGTTACACACTTGAGAAGAGATTGCATTTTGGTCCCAGTTAAAATCAGCGATGAAAATCCACAGCAGGGGTCATTTTGGTACATAAAAGCAGCATATAATATGGGTATTTGTGTATGTATCTTCCCATAGACCCTGCTGATAATTCAGAAGCATTTGTTTACTCAAAAAATTATTTGAAGCAAAATGATGTTTTTATTTGTTCTTTTTTTTTTCTTGCTGTTTAATCAGACAGGGTTTGGGGGTTTTTTTAACCCACCTAATTCTAAAATGTTTTGTGTGAGATCATTCAGTATGTACATCACTTGGGAACTCTTCATTGTGAACTTTAATTTGAGCACTCAGCATATTTAATTTTAGCCATGCAATTACACATCTAACTCAAATAGGACTATTTCTGTTCCCTGGCTCAATAACTCTATTTATGCTTTATGCTTCTGTTTACATCCAAAATCAATTTCAGTTGAATCTTTACCTCTGCAGATAAAGGAAGGATTTATGCTTAAACTACAAATTTGAAATCCATCTTCTGAAAGAGTATTCAATAATTCAGAGCTGATTAGAGGGCTCTTGTCCAGGAAGTAGGAGATTCAGGTTCTTTTTTTTAATCTGCCCACATGGTTTTAAACTTCAGCCCAGGCTGTGGCTATTAGGAGCCACACAGAGTGTTACTTCCTCTGGCTGAAGTTACTTTGCTTTGCTTATAGGAATCAAAGATTCACCACAAGGGAAAGAGAGAAAAAGCAGTTTGTAGTTTTAGTGAGAGTGTGCTTGCTGAGATGCAGGATGGTGCTCTAGTGCTGCTCAAGGGGAAAGGCAAATATACTCAGTGGCAATCAGGTACAAAAGCATAAAAATAAATGTGTGTAGGGGCTGGAAATCTGTTCTCTCTCTTGCCCATTTAAACTCCTAGTCATTAGAGGGTCACATCTTCCCATTATTTCCCTTTAGAAAGAAAATTTCAGAAACTGAGTAAGGAAGTTCTCTTTCTCGCATATGTATATAATTGTATATGTTCGCACTTATTCATGTGTAAACAGACACACTCATATTTAAATATTAAACCAAAAATTTCTCATTAGAAATCTATTTCAGATAGGGAAGAAGTAGGTTTAGAGTATCTGATGATGTGACAATTTTCCATATGACATTTGACTGGAAAGATGCTTAGAAAAGCTAATTTGTAAATGTGCTTTTAGGACCTAATACAATCCTTTTGTGAAAGAAGACAAAATGTCAGTAGTACTTTTACTGGCATCATTGAGCATTGTGGTAGAGTGCTATATAGAGACCAGGCAAAGAGAGAACCTCAGATTGCAAAGACCCATTTGTAAAAGTATTAAAAATATTTGATGATTTTGTTTTCCTCCAGCAGTGGTGCAGCTCCGTGTATTTGTCTGCATCCTGAGCTCTGCGTCATTCATTTTCTCGTGTTCCTATGTTAGCAGTGCTTTCTTTCCAAGTGCTTACAAAGTTTCTCTTGTGCCTGACTCTTTATTGCCTTCTAAGTGTGCTGCATATTCTCAGTGTCTTGTTATTCATCCTGTCTCCTATTTTATGCTGAGAGCTTTTAAATGCATTTTAATGATGCATAACAGCAATATAATGAGCCTAATAGCATGATATTGATTTTCGTTTAAAACTGACATTTGAACATTACAATAGCCTTTTAACAGTGTGTATATTTAATGTGATTTAAATGCAACACAATATCTCTCTATTAAAAAAAAAGTTCTACAATCTCTATCTACTGAACATCTTGGGGGGGGGCCCCCCCCCCACCTGCAATCTGTTTGTTGCAATCGGCTGCATTAGAAGTACATCACTCTCAGTGTCTTAAGCAAGACATAATCCTTGGTACAAGGAAATAAAAGGGAAAAACACAAAATCACTCTATCCAGACACAGCTTTGCTTATCTGCTCTGGTCACAACAAAGGTATTAATGATCAACATCCAAGACAGAGAATGCAACTCATTAGCTCCATAGCAAAGTAAACTGCACAAGGATGCCCTCTAAATAGGAGATAGCTGAGTTAAGAGACACCCTATCTCAGGCTAAGTGGGTGGACTAAGAAACACAAAAACGACACCAGGAAAGCGTAAGACAGCAGGTTCCCTTTAGATGAGTAATTCTGTAACTACATCCTATGGGGAATTTTGTTTTCAGGAGAGGTTTCTGAGAAGCCAATGATCAAGCTGTGCAGCAGCCAATAGCCTCTGTGTGTGGCAACTTGGACATAAAACTGACAGCAGGGTTGCCAGGCTGCACCAGCCATAGATTTTCCTTGTGTTATAAGTAAAGACATTCTTTCTACAGTTCTGTGGCATGTGTTTTTCAGGCAGTGTTTGTAACAAATGAATACAAGTCACACATCAGGTATTAGCCTTACCCCTCTGGCTTTTCACAGCATCACTTATACTCTTTACACTGCAGTTATCTGTGCAGCAACATAAATGTGCATGACACTGTCAAGATATTAAGGAATACAGTTTCTGCCCTATGGGCTGGCTGAACATAAGGTAACACAGAGAAGAAGAAACAAATGCCAAGGACCAGGGAAACAAGGAAGACTTACACTTTTGTAAGGTCTTCAGTTTGCTTGCTTTCCCGATGTGCAGCTGTTGGTTTGTAACCACATCAACTAAGAGGATCATCTGACAAGTCATGACTCAGACTTTATTGCAGTTCATTAGACAGGGGGTTTGCTATTGAGCTTTAAAAAAGAACCAAAGCAGCTGCTTAGGTTGCCATTTTGTTCAGATGTTTTCCCAATCTCTGTGCTTTTCTTTCAGGATCATGATGCAAGTGAGTTCAGAAGCGAAATTTCTATGAGTATGTAAGTGATTTTGAAGATGCTTTTTGACTTAGCAGTAGTTCCCAGCATGCAAGCTAGGCTGAAATAAAGGTGCACGATTCTCAGAGACTACCTAAGGAATCCAAAACTGTTTCACAAATAAGGTATTTATGACAGGCATGGGCACATGTTTTGTGATTAAAATGTAATTAAAGTTCTATTTCTGCCCATATCAGAGACTCTGATTTCTAACTAATGACAGAAGTGATGAAGACCATCTTCATTTGGCTGACAAATTTGGAAATGGGGAAAAATATCTTGAATAGATGGTGGTAGGAATGAGTAACTGCTGAAAGCAGTGAAGCAGAGCGTGGATTTCAAAACGGTCTGAGCAGAAATCTCAAATGCATGTAATTGAAGACAGAAGAAATGGCTGCTATCTTTTCACTTAAGGTAGGTTGAATGAACGTATCCTAGTCCTGGAAGTTCTAATTTGCATGGTTGATGTCGGAGGGGCTGTAGAATGATGAGCTCAGATACCTTGTTTTTAGCGTCTAAGGGAGGACAGATCAACCCCATCCCCTAGGGGAGTAAGATCGAGTCTGAAGCTGAGTTGAGGCTAACTCCTGGTAAGAACCCCAGTTATACCTGCAGGCAAGATGTATGATCCTTTTCTTATCTTCCAGTGGACATGTATCCCTTTTTTCCCAGACAGTGCTGGTTTTTCGTATTTCAAACATAAATTCTTCAGGACAAGGACTGCCTCTAGTGACAGTTCTCAGCACAGCATTTGTTGGGACTGCAGAGTATCCCTGTAATGGAAATTCTAGCACATCTCAGGAAGAAGGGGCTTCCGTGCATAGGCCATTGAAGCAAAAACTAAAAGCTAGGGCAAAAGCAAAGGAGACGGACAACACAGCTGCTTCTGTTCTGCCAACCGCCATGAGGAAAGTCCCGCTTGGCTTCTCCTGCACAAACCATTCTCTTCTTTTGATGTCATGTTTGCACTTGTGTCTCACAACAATCAGAAGTTTCTAGAGGATGTGGAACTACCTTGTTCCCTGTCTGTTAAGTATGACTATAAAAGCCCAAGTCTACATGCTGCCAGTTCAATGAAACGGAGAGGTAGTAAATTCAAGTCTTGCAAACAAAAAGCACTTTATCTCCTGCATGCATAAAAAGAATTTGCTGCCACAGACTATTGCCGAGGCCAAGGTCGTAAGGAGGCACACAACGCTCAAAGATGAGAAAATATCTAGAGTTAATGCAGGAAACGATAAATTTAGAAGGTGTAAAAGTGCTTCTTCAGCTTACACAATCTATTAATGATGGATGAGACCTTTCTGGGGACTGTTCCCTCTGAAGTAGCTAGTCTTGGTCACCGGCAGACAGGAATCTCTAGACCATAAATCTGATGAACTGTAGCAATTTCTGTGTTACTCACACCTGAGAGAGTCTGCTGACTTCAGAGTGCACAATGGGTTTTGTCTGAAGTACATCATCCATCATGGGTGCTGAAAAAGAGTGTTCATTCTGTGATGGTGTGAAAAATTGCCCAACAGGCAGTTGGTTTGCAGGCCAGTGATGTACACACATGGGTAATATGGTGTCAGTGTACAAGACCTTGCATTCATTCCTGTGCTGTTGCATGCCTGAAAGGATCCCAGGTTTTGAAATTCATGCACCTCCTGCTCTTCCTTTTAATTCTGTGCTCAAAATCCAGCTCAAACTTCCTCTCTCATCCTGACTATTTATAAGTATACATAGAAACAAATGTTTTGTAAAGATGTGAGAGGCTTTCTGCTTTATTCCCAGGGGCAAATAAAGCCTTTTATTTTTAGCCTAGTTTCCTAAGGAAATGAGACTGATGCAATCACATTGTCTATTTGTCTGTCTATCAAATAAGCCCCCTTCCCCCTTTCCCTCCCCCCATACACCTCTCACCATTAATCTTTTCCAGCCAGATCTGATTGAAAATTATTATTTCAAAAGTATCAAATGAGCATAAGTTTTATGAAAATCAGTGTCTGGGCCAGAGGAGAGATCTCATTGGTTCCCTCACTGGAAAAGTAAGTACTGGTTGAATTCAGCAGGTAGGTGGGCACAGGCTGGCGAGTCAGCTTGTGCGTAGCTTTAACACTACTGTGATGCATGGTGGAAGAACAAGAAGGTCTGGGATGGCAGTTCAGAGGTACTTGGGGGGGGGGGGGGGGGCCCCCGCTCCTGGGTGCTTGGAATGATTTCAGGGTGCAGAAAGAGAGGTGGCACAGAGGAAGGGAAGGAGTGGGGTTGTTGAACACACCAGAGGCAGGGGTCTTTATATCCCAAAGGGGCTGAATATTAAGGTCATATTCTGGGGAGCTTCTCAATGGTGGCTCAAGGAACATGGTGGAAAAGAAATGCAAAGCCAGTGCTAGAGAAGTGGTCCTCACTGCCTTTGCCATTACCTGACCAGTGTTTCCCAGGAAATTCCTGCCATGGAAAATAATATACGCTGGAGAAATAGGGACAGGGACACATCTAACTGGTCAGTTGATAACCCCTCTACAAGTGTGTGCTGTCTCAAATGAAGAGTGCAGATTTGCCCATATAGTAACCTGTGGACAGTGTCTGGGATTTTCCAGTGTCACTGTGAGAGACTTTAGCTGCTGAATATATCAAGTATATTCAGACCAAGGCAGAAGCACAGCCTGTCCCCTGGCTGCGTGATCACTGCCTATGCTGCTGTAAGATACAGCCCTGAGCAGTGTATGTGTGTTCCTGTGTTGGAGGGAAGTATGTAGCATAATTATTTATTTACTTTACCTGTGTTTGCAGTGATGTCTGGAAAACAGTCCAGATGCTTGGGCAATAATCTGAAGATAAAGCTAAGATTATAAACCTAGCAAACATGAGTTCCTTTCTCCATTGTGGCATATATATTCTCTTCTATTTCAACATCACAGCATTGTCTCCAGTGACCTGTATTTGAAGTCTGAGTGGCAATGGAAATGCCATTTGGAGATATGCAGCATGATGCCACATAATGGAAGAAGGGCACACAGGTGAAAGAAAAAAGCAGTTTTGGTTTTCAGACAACTTCTCCAACTTAGTCTGACATCTGCTAATGCCTTCCTAACATCCTTGTTGTGATGTTTGGGAATTTTTAATGGAGAAATTGGTAAGATCATTTAAGAAACTAAGGCACCTTTAGTTCCTCCCTGTTCATTAATATGCTGACCAGCAGATCTTTTTAGCAAAGAGATAAGGTGTCTTATCACAGTTCTGGGAAGCATCTGCCTCTGTTAGGGAATTCCAACAAATCAGTACCCTAAAAATGTATTTAAAACACAATTGGTGGCATGCTTGTTCTTCAATTGCCCTACCCTTCCTCTCTAAACCTAAGCTAGTTGTTTCCTAAACTCTTTCAAGCTTAAATCTGAAGTATCTGAGTGTCTGGAAACTACTGCCTTGCTAGGAACTCTGAACAGGCTAACGGGTAGAGATGCGATAACAAAAATACCACAAAAGCGGTGACCCTGTTGTGATGAACAGTCTAAATAAGAAAATTCTCTTTTCTACTCCCCCATTAACAACAACAAGAAGAAGGAATAGTTTTCTTCTTAGATAAGGTATCAAGGCAGGAATCTGGGGAGAGGGGGAGAGGGGAAATAAAGTTTCCCTGTTATCCTGCAAGTGTGTAGTGATTTTGGACACAGATCCAGATCTTTTTTTTGAACACAGTTGGCCTTGGAGTGAATGGGAAAGGAAGAAGAGTCAAGTACCTGCAGCATGAAAGTCCTCCTCTCACATACACAAAGTGAGATGCACACAAGTGTGCCTCTTGCAGTACAGAGATATGAGACCCTGTGGCACCCCTGATTTCTCTTGCCGTCCCTGCCTATCACAGAAGACTGGCATCCTTAACTGACATCCTCACAGGAGCTGTGAAGGGGCAAAGTGCTGTGTTAATACAAATATCACAGAGCACACTGGCATCCAAATGAGTCTGAAGGCTGAGCCATTTTGCCTTCAGCAACTGAAACCATTCTGCAAGTATTTAATATATAATTAAACCTTCTTTTCCCCAACAGGTGATCTGCGCTCAGCATATAACTTTGCATGCCAGGACAAAAAATGGTGAGGTGGGTCAAATAATGAAATAATGGACAGAAACATTCTATTAGGAAGCATATTACTGGAAATAAACTGAGTCCCTTCTCCAAAGGGAAAACTAAGGTTTTCCCTTGTTTCATGTGCTACACGTCCCATGCTTGTGTTCATAAATGTTTCCCTGTGATCAGTCACCATCTGCAGATCTATGTCCCTGGCTGTCAATCATTCCTGTATTTCTTGCAGAGATCACCCAAGGACAGATGCATGCAGTCAGTGTAGCTGGAAAAGTGCACTCTCCCTCAGCCAGCTACTATTTCACATGTATTAGCCACCGGAGCCTGTGGTTTAGCATCAGCAACCACAGCACAAACATCTTACTATCACAGCATTAAGAGCTGTCTAATCAACATGAAAATGGTTACCTAAGCCTGGAACAGCCATCTCCCGGTTGGTAGTGATGACCCATTTGTGCACTCGGTCCTCCCTGGTTTATAACAGCATAACAGCATCTGTAGGTCAGAGCAAGCTCTTCACAGGGCTCCACAAAGGTGGCTTTTGCTATGCAATACCTCTGTAGCTGCAGCTCATCACCCCTACTCTCGACCTTGATGCAATTTCACAACCCTGTGGCACCAGAAACCTCAGCTGGCAAGGGCTGAAGCAAACAGCAGCTGTCTCCATTCTGCTACATCAGCAGCACCATTCTTTGCCAGGAACTATCACCATCAAGTAAGGGTTAAAAAGAAACACTGTTGAAATGCCCTTCATGGCCATGGCCTTCTGTGTGCATCCTTCTGAAATAACATCACCGTCCAAAACAGGAACAGCTCATTCACTGGTGCAGGATCCATGCCTGGGCAGCAGCTGGATAGGACACAGGGGACAAAATGCTGAATCAGAAGTCTTTTATTTTTGGTAGTTTAATAATGGTCTAGGGCCATCTGTGAGCAGGAACTGAGGAAAGACAAACACATCTTTCCGCAGCACATGGTGGAACAGTTTCTTAGGTAGTTATACCGGTGATGTTTTGAAGACCTAGCCACCCTCCCCAAACCCCTCACGTGGACTTGCATATGGAACTGTAACTCAAGTGTGTGCTTTCAGGCAAATATGGTTTGTCTGGGTATCCACACTCACGTATATAAGCCAGGGTAAGTCCTACAGAGAGAAGCAGGCAGAGGTGTAACTTGCCAGAGCTGCAAGTGCATGGCAGATCTGAAAGCGTCAGCTTTCCTGAGTCCTAGCACTGCTTCTCAGACAAAAAAGGGGCAAAGCACTTAACAAAACTAGTTTGATTTCATTTCCTCTGTTAGCTTACTGCTTTCTCCATGTAGGTATAGAAAGTGCCTGTATGGATGTACATGTTCCTGTAGTTTTGTAGCTATGTTGTCTTTAGAGAATGGCATGCCCAAGTAAGCTCCTCAGTTCACAGCATCCTTCCTCTGGCCACAGCTTCTACAGGCTATGCCAGGCACAAGGTGAGAGCTACTGCAGGATAGTTTGATGGGATGAAAATGCTTCTGAAAATGGTTTTTGTTGTTAAGGTCCTGAGTCCTGTTACTGGAGAACGTAAGCAATTCTGAGATAAGCCACTATGTCCTTCAGAAGACATAATCTGTGCCGTGAATGGAACAACTCACATACACCTACCCCTGTGAGTACAACTTTGCAAAAAGGAGCACAGAGAAATGTCAATAGTGTACTTAGATAAATGGTTTCAACAGGGAAAAGTGAGTTTGCTCAGTGCAGTTTATTTATGATCTGAACATTCAGAGCATTTTGAAAGTCTGCTTGATCAACAAAGGAAGAAACCAACTCTGTATTTACACAGTCTTGTACCAACCTCCCCATTCCAACCACTCTTAAACCTGTGGCTAATTTGAGCCAAAGGAGAGAGAAGGGCAGGGGCCTGGAAGAGAGGGAGATGTACAAGCTCCATCAGATGGAAACTTGGCAGGGAAGAATGGCTTTGCCAGCCTCAACACCGAGGCCTTGGGAGGGAGTCCAGGACCACACTGGAAGGAGGGGATACAGGAGGCATCATGGAAAGGGGGAATAGAAGATGTAAAGGCAATGTGGGGATCTGCAGAGAGGATACAGGGAGACTGTAGCAGTAAGGGAAGGCAGAGAGGAAAGCAGAGGCTGTTACAGGTTTTGCTGGTTCTGCTGCCTGCAAAATCCTCTTCTTTGACATGTGAAAGGAATGTGAAGGTGCAAGGCAACAGGAATTAGTAAATAATTAGTAATAGTGCTTTTCAATGAGCTTCATGAGCTGTTGGAGAGGTATTTAAGCTGTATTCCATTTTCATAGATAAGGAGATGAAAGCTCTGGCTTAAGTCCAAAGCTTTCAAAAGCAGAAACTGCTTTTAAGAGCTCTCCTTGATGCCCAGCACCAGAACTCCAAAGGGATTGATTTCACTGTTGCTATTGTTGTCAACTGTATGCTGATTCCTTCTGCAAAGCTAGGTCTAAACCTGTACAGTCAATAGCAGCAACAGCTTCTGAAAATTCAGGCTCTGTTGGCTTGCTGGGTTTCCACAAAGTATATAAGAAAATATTAGTTTATGAGTGAAATAGGTATCTAAAACCATCCTAATTGGTTACTATTGTGCCATGACAAGAATGGAAACAAAGACTTTGTGGGCTTAAGACACCTATAAAAAGGGCAAGGTAAAACAAAGATTAGAAGAAAAGACTTCCAAGTAAATCCATTCATCCGTGCAAATGGGAAGGGAAGCAAGGCATGTTCTCAAATCTTTCTCAATCTCCCGTAAAGACCAGGTAGATGGTTTGGTGCACTTCTGTAAGCGTGTGATGAATATTTTATTCCTGAAAGGAACAGAAAACACGAATGTGTAGGTAGTTACCAGCTCCACTGAAATGAGGGAGAAACAACACAGGACTTCTTCAGAAACTGCGTGAACTGGGAGTCCAGAAAAGGAAAATCCCCACAAATTTTGTTCATAGCAGCATAATTACAAAAAAGGAAGAGAGAGATATAGTTATTTCCTCAGAATGATGCATCTCCAGTGTTAATTGTTCTGTGGCCATCAAAGACTAAGATCTCGTTTGCCTACTTGCAAAAACAGGGGTGGTGAAAAGCCTCCAGGTTCCATTGAAATGGCAGGTGTCACGTTCAAATCAGCCAGCAGCCAAAACAGATCACAGAGCTTTCAAACAGAATACAGCAGTCAAGTAGAAGCAGAAATGCAGTACTGATCAAAGAGAGCAAGTTCAAACCCAGTCCTAGGCATGTGCAGCACAGTTCCTGCCAGGCACTATCAGCAATGTGCCAAGTACAGTCTCAGAATAACCTTGACTGTCATGGCAGATCAGTGGGAAGATGTAAGAATCACAACAGAAATGCTCCTTTGGGGATCCCCACTACACAAAAGTGAGTAAAAAATTGCCAGGAAAAATCATCTTAAAGGGTGCCTTAAAGGCACTCACATTTTAAAGCTTGTCTCAAAGCGCTGACAGGTTGGTGACAATCAGGTTTGTGCTGTGACACAGTTCTGCCGCTTCTGCAGCTGCAGCTCCCCATAGGTTGTTTGAAATCCTCAGGAGGTGAGCAGAAATGGTGATTTCCCCCTACGCCTTCTGCCATCTCTGGCACCACTGGCACCACCGGCAGCACCAGCAGCACCAGCAGCCCCAACATGCTCACCCTAACACTGCTTGGGTCATAACGTGGCATTGAGACCTGTGGTGGGAGAGTGTCCCCACCACAGCTGTCAGACAGGGGGCAGGATTCAGGAAAATGGGGATCAGTAGAGTTTTATGTGGCTTCAAGCTGGCCATAGGGTCCTTGCGTGTGCAGGGTTATGAGAAATCCCATGGAACAGGAGTACAGCATCAGCCCCCATATAGGCAGGGCAGAGACCATAATAACTTTAAGAGAGATAATATACCTTCATGTGTTTCTGTTCTGCAACTCTTGTGTGTCTTGAGTCATCTCTGGCTGAGAAAAAGACGTGGTTCTTTCACGATTTCCAAAAGCTCTTACTGGCTGCATGGACAGCAGTCCGTGGGAATGGTTGTTCAAAGGAAAAGCAGGGTAAGAACCTAAAGGAAATCTTTAAAACAACAAGAACCTCTGGTTCCAAGTGCAGCAAAATAAAATGGAAATTCTGCCAGCTTCATAGGCCACACTTTTAGCTAAGGCAGATTATACCCAAGTCCAGCAAAAGACAGCTATGGTAAAAATACCACTGCTCACCTTCATACGGAAACAAGATGGGGCACTATAAACAATGCTGGTGTGCTTTTGGAGGTGTTTTGGGGTTTGTTTTCCTAAAGTCACCTAACTGGCCTCGTGAAGACTTTTTGATCTTGGAAGATGAATTAGCATGAGGATTTTAGATCAGGAAACAGCCCTGGAGGAAGCTGCTGCTAACACAGGCCACTCCACTTCAGGCTTCCTTTGAGACTGCCTAGCATGAGTGGATGCCAGCAGCTATGCTTTCAGTAGCATGTTCGTGCAGCAATACCTTTTTCCTACCAAGTCGTTTGCTTTTGCTGCTGAAACACCACTGCTCTACAGAAAACTGCAGTTAGGAAATGGGCAGGTCACAACCTCTGTTTAGGAAGTTTTGTCCTCTTTCCTCTGGGCTTTTCACCATGTCACAGTTTACAAACCCTTTGCGCCTTTACTTCTGATTCTGCCACCTTTGTTCTTGGCACTGCTAATTTGCTCCGTTGTTTCAGAGCTCGTGTCACCAAGTTTTATTCACTACATTCCAAAAGGTATCAAAACCACTGGCTGTTTGCTTCATTCTCCTTAAAGAGTGCCAATGTATTTTAGAAGGCCAGCTTTTCCATTCCCACTGCAGTATAGAATATATATAGAATATATGGCATGCCCAAAATAAATGGTATTTTTGGAATGCAGTTTCTTATCTAGGGCTGGGCATTCCTCTCATTTTGTACCAGAATAATTTTAGTGTCTTATTTCAGAGTCAAAGTGGGTAATATATAAAAGGCCAGAGAGGATGGGGTCTATCCATAGCTATATCTTTGAGAATGAAAATGCCTCTGAGACAAGGGGTCAGGCCCCTGGATGATGGACAGGGAGGGTATCCTGGGCAGTAATATGAGAAGTACCTTCTTCTTTCCATCATACTAGAAGTCACAAAAAGCACGTCCTCTTGGCTTCCCAGGGTCATTACCAACGGGGTTGGCAAGCTGTGATAAAGAGAGGTCTTCTGCACCTATGGAAGGTGGAGAGGAAAGCAGCTGTGCCTTAACTCTAGCAGAGTGCAGAAACACTATTGAGCACTGCTGCTGGTGGTGGGATTGTTAAGTGAGTGGCAGGACAAGTCATGGTACGCTCCTCTGCTGTCTTTTGCAGAAACAGTGGCCTTGAAGCCTGGGTTTCCCTTCTGTCTCCTGTGTCCTCTGCAGGGATTTGCTGTACGTGAGTATAGGGTTAAGGGACTGTTTTTTCTTCTAGTGTTTTAGAGAACTGGAAGTTGAGTGAGAGAAGAAAAATGCTAGAGAATTACTGCCTTAAACCACATATATGGCTTAAGAAATGTTTGTCAAACACCTTGAAATGTGGTAGTCCTTCCACTGTCACAGAAACTGTGTGATTCCCGGAAGAGATTTGGCAGTCCTAAATTGCAGAAGTGGGTTTTGAAATTGGAAGTCACAGAGTGATGCTGGAAGCAAAACAAGAAGTGGAATCAGCAGCACATTTTGGACATCACTGTCCTAAATAGTTCATCAAAAGGCCTAGTACTTAAATGAGTTCAGCCAGTGGAAATAGAGAAATGTACATTATGTTGCTGTTGACAGGGAAAAAGCTGTGAAATACTATTGCATAAAACTGTGAGTCAGGACCTCTAATGTGTTTTTACAGTGTTGCCTGTAGCTTAATTGCACTTGTTCCTGATACTGTATTATATCTTCTTATACCTTTATTATTACACAGGCATTAATTTAATCAGATATAATAAGTGAAACCTCTGGAATTAATTACAGGTTGTAACAGTTTTGTTACTTTACTAGAGCAGGTGGGAAGACAAAAACATGTGGACCCATAAACATTAACTGGCTTTTGCAATCCAGTCATTACCGGAGAAAGACAATGAACATTAAATTACTTGCAAAGGTAGCGAAGAATGCTCAGGCATTTCTTGATGCCTGAACAGGAGTTCTTGATGTGGAAGACTTTGACTACCTTTGCCTTTTCCTGGATCCTTTCAAACGTAAATGCATCTTGTGTTTAAAACTCGTTAAAAGATCTAAGTTTAAGGATTGCTTCTGCAGATTCCTAGGATCTGATATGTCTGGCAGCAGGGGCCTTTGCGGTGTAGTTTCAATGGAGGCATGCTGCCAGGAGTTGGGAGCTGCGTGTGAATTGCTGTGATTTCCCTTTGGGTCCTCTCATTTCTGCCAAATTTGAAGTGGACTTTCTGCAAGTGAGAAGCAAATATGGCCCCCTTCCAACAGAACAATGTCTGGGAGGGTGTCTGATGTGTAAAACCTTGTAAAGGAGCCTTTCAAAGCACCTTAAAAAATCTCCTCCTGTGAGTGATTTCTCGTAACGAAGAAAGTCATTGGTTGGGCATAGGAGGCAGAAGGCATCTTGCTTAGTTGCCTAATCTTTCTGATTGCAGAGTTACATTAGCAAGTATCTTATATAAAATGCTTCATCTTATGCTATTTCTAAAGTGCTGCTACTTCCTCAGTACACCATTCAGCACAGTAAAAACCTTCCTGGTCAGCAGGATTTGCTTAGTATTTAATCTTTCCTTCTTGAAAAAAAAAAAAAATCTCTTACTGCTTTTAGTGAATTGTTTTTTAAACCAAATAAATACATCAGTTTCTTTGTTTTTAACTCACTGGCACTTGTAAGCACCTATTTTGTGCTTTATTTCAGCTGTCACTTTCAGCTGAGATACACATAGATCAAACCCATCCAGTCTGAGGTCACAAGTCAGCTTTAAACCCTTAATTATGTCTGTTGTTCTTGTCTTAAACTGTCTCCACTGTCTCTACATCATTCAAACACTGAAGTTCTCTGAAGTTAACATGAAATCTCAGAAATGGTCCCTTCAGACTTCTGTAGAGGAGGACTGTTACCTACCTGGTCTGTGATTTGCCTCCAGAGTACAGGAAATACATATTCCTATGTTACATGGAAAGCCTGTCAGTCTTAGCAGTGGGGGATTTTGGATCTTGGGGGTCCTTTCAAGGGTGATCTTGTGCCTGGAACAGCATGCTGAGGGCTTAAGGTTGCAGCTGGGTGCTGACCCAGTATGTCACCACATCTGCTCCTTACTTCAGCGTAGATGAATTCCCCTGGAATAAGTATATTTTAGTTATTTTCCCCCTCAATGTATTAGCCAGGAGTTTGAATTTCCAATGTTATATTCACTAACATGTATTATTTCCCTAGCTCCCTATACATTACTTCTCTGCACTCACTGCTGCCTCTAATACATCCAAATTCAGGATCATTTGGGATTTTGATCAATTGTTTCTTGGGAATAGAATTAGCTCACTGATGAGGGCTTTTCCAGACACTAATACAGACACTAGGTAAAGACTCAAAACTGGAAACATGGCGATGATGAGACTGTGCACCTGCAGAATGCTGGCCAAGTTCCAGCTAATGTTTTGTTATAAGTATATATAAATTAAGCACCATGTTTAGGCTCTCATTTCATGATAAATGGAAACAAATCTCCCTACAGTCTCCTGCCTGAAAGATAAGCCTATTTCTTTCCCCCAGCCCAAGACATCCATTTGCACCCTGGTTTTCCACAGTCACAACATGATTAAAGAACTAACCTATCAAAAACAAATAAATAAACGTTAGTTTCTTACTAGTTTAGTTAGTACAATTCATTACAGGAGGCTGGGGGAGCTGGGGGGAGCATGGAAAACCTGTTTTGGTGACAGCCCATACATGTATCAGCTTCAACTATGTGATTGCAGTCCTTGGAGCCTATCCTAAGAGCACTGCACACTCTAAGTGTGTTCAAGCACTGCCAGCCACCACCCTCCACACTCCCCCTGCAGTGTAGACTCAGGGGGCTTGGGACCCTCTGCAGAGACAGGAGGCCTGGACCACTGTGGCCCATTCCATCATTCCTCATTCATTTTATGTCCATGAAAAATCCCCCTTCCCCAGGCATCTCGACAACATTCAGAATAAAAATTATGTATGTGTTTGATGGATAAAAAAGATGAAGCCATGTGAACTTAAAGGGCATGCCCAGGCTGGGAAGGCAGTCAGTAACAAAGGCAAGGAGTGAAAGCAAACTTTTCCCCATGACTGTTCCCTGCGCCCTATACAGTCTGTACTTTGCCTCATGGACACTCAGAATCTCTGCAGTTTATTCCAGGTATGACTGATGCTGTGCTCTAATGTAGTCTGAACGGCAGACTCCCTGCCTTGTGCTATTTGATTCTGAAATCTAGGAGATGCACAGCATCATAAATAACCCAAACACAGTCATTTCAGAGTGCATATAAAGGGTGGCAAAAGGCCAGAAACCTCATTTTCTTTCCATTCTTTCCTTTCAAATGCATCTTCATTTTTTCTAAAGCTATTTTCTCCTGCCTACTAACCTTAAGTACCTTCAAGCAATTGAGTAAGATAGTCCTATCTTTTCTAGACTGTATCAGAGGACATATAAAAGAAAGTGTATAACTTCTCACAGCACCCTGGTTTTGACTAGCAGTCTACTAGATTCCCATCCTCCCTGGTTTTATTTGCCTCTCTGAACACCAGAATTAGAAAACTATTGCCTCACAGGAGATCCCCAGGTCACCCAAATCCTGGTCAAATATTGTCTGTGGAAATAGCCAGCACATCGCTGCAGGACTTCCTCATGAACATAATCCTTTTGTTAGCTGTTGCTAAGACTAGTTGGCAGGTAGAGGCTGCTTCATTTGATGATGAGATGTATACATGAAGGGTGATTTTGCCTTACTGTTTTTTTTTGTTGTTGTTAAATAATACAATAAACATGTTTGACTTGTTTCTGCAAGCCTTTTTGACCCTCTCAAAGACTGGCAGCATCAATGACATGGTGCATGCTGGACAGATTCATACTCATGGGTCTGGTAAGTTCTGTGTTTCTGTGGGAAATGAGATCTTCAGGGGGTGGGAGTGAGAGTGGTGGTATCCTAAAATTCACAGGTGCTCTGGCAGCCTCCTCGGGATGTCAGGGAATGCTGAGCACAAATGCCATGTGGAGAAAGAACTGCGCTCCTACTTTCAGTAGGTATTTTTATTACAACATATATTACAAAGGGCTTTGGTTTACTCTGGTGTCATGGATCAGTTTTCCTTCATCTCACCCCTTTCCCTCTTCCCCCTCCAAAGCCATTTTGTCAGTTATGTTCCACTGGTTTTGTGTACTGGAAAAGTTGTTTGTCTAAAAAGCATGAATGATCCCATTTTGATTGAGTGATTGTTGGGCCAGCTTGGATGTGGTTACAAAGCCTGTGGCGTTGAAGGAGTGCTGTTGGTGGAGTTCAACCAGAAGCGTGTCTGGAGATGCAATTAACAGAGGCAGGTGTGCCTGGCACTGGATCCTGGAACCAATGGCTTTATTCTTTTGCTAATTCTTGAGCACAACAGCACCTCAGCACAAGAGCACCTCAGCAAATCTCCTTGGTCCTCTTCTCAATTATGTCTCAAATCAGCTTGCCCAAAACACAAGGTTGAGTGTAAAAACCACTCCAAAACCAGAAACAGAAATTAATATTCAAATAGCTGGAAAAAAACACATAACCTGTGAAGACTTACATGTCTTCAGAGGATTGTGTTGAGGGCAGGGGAAACCTCTGAGCTATTCTTATCCTGTAAGAATGTTTAAAATAACTCCCTCTTACACTCCCATGAATTTTTAAGTACATTGTTATGTGTATGTCCATCTTCTCCTTTTAACAGCTTTTATTTTTGCACCAGACACCTCGTACGCTCTCAATGCTGGCTCACTGTTCTAGGTATGGGAATGAAATCATTGCTTTACTTTGAAATTGTAAAGAACACGACCACACAGTGATCACACAAGTGTGTACTAGACTGCAGCTGGGTACAGAATTTTGCTTGCTAAATGTTCCCACTGGCAGCTAGAAACTGGTCCCCATGGGCACCTTCCAATTCCCAGTTAATAATTGCTGCTGGCTATGCTGAGCAGCGCACTGCAGCATCAGAGAATTGGGAAGTTTACAACTCATGGAGCAAGAGGTTGAGCTCGGTAAGGTGAAGCTCAGGACTTTTCCTCTAATCAAAATTCTCTACACAGAGGGCTCTTTGGCCAAATTATGAGGATGTGATTTAACACACAGTGACTGAGGTCTTGAATCTGAATGAGGAGTGTGTGAGGTTTAGCAGCCTGCTGCTGCAGCAGTTATGAAGAAATTACTTAATATTCGCTCTAATCGGAAGCAGAGAATTCGACTGCAAGAAAGTTTTTATGTTTTAATGTCAATCTGGGTTAATGAAAATGTAAAATACAGCGTTAGAGGATTACCAATGTAAAGGTGCTGCGGCAGGAACCATTAGTGCAGGTTTGCAAACGATCCCACCACCAGCTCAACCAAAAGCAGGCCCTGATTACTTCTTAAATAAGGGCAGGGGGACTGGGGGGGGGGAAGAGTAAAATTAGGATTCTGACTTTTCAACCGAGATACCCAACTTCAAGCACTGGCGTTCAGTTTCAGACATCAAAGTAAGTAGCTGCAGGCTCACTCACCCTTCAGGCTCTGATCCTGAAGGAAGCAGGAAAGCAGAGCTGCCTCCCTCTCCCCCGCCGAAGCCAAGCACCCTTTCCTGCCTGCCAGTCCGGCGGGCTCTGCGGGGCCGCAGACTCGTGGGTGTGGGGGTGCTTCCTCGACATCCCGAAGGATGCTTACACAGGCTGGGTAGAACCGGGGGCCCGATCCCGGCGCAAGCCGCTGCACTAAGCGCATGTCACCAGGACCCCGGGGTGCCGTGGGAACCCCACTGCGCCGTGTGCGTGGCTCGGGGCGCCATGGAACCCTGGAGAGGGGCAGGCGGCACCCCGTTCCCGCCGGGAGGGAAGCCCTCCCTCTCGCTAAGTGCCTGGCTCGGATCTCAGCGTCCTCCACCGCACAAAGCCCCCGGCTCCGCGGGGAGGGCGGCCCGCTCCCGGGCTCCGCCTTCCGCCCCTCCCCGGCGGCCGGGCCCGCGCGGAGGGAGCCAGATCCGCGCCGCGCAGCCCGCGGGGGGCGATGTGACCCGGGAGGCCGGGGTGCGGTGCGACGGTGAGGGGTGGAGGGCAAGGCGGGCGGGCTCGCTTGGGGGGGCACACACAGAGAGTGCTAGAGCGCTCCGGACCGGGGGAAGATGTGGCTGAAGCCCGAGGAGGTGCTGCTGAAGAACGCCCTCAAGCTGTGGGTCACGCAGAAGAGCAGCGGCTACTTCATTCTGCAGCGGCGTCGGGGCCACGGAGACGGCGGCGGCCGCTTCACAGGTACCTGGTGGCGCGGGGGGCTCGGCGGGGCGTCGGGCCGGGCCGGGCGGCGGATCCACCCCTGCCTCCGCTCTGCCCCGCGGGAACTTGGCCGCGACGGGGGGACCCGCCGGTGGGGCGGGCTCTTTGTTCGGACCGCGGCGGGGACCCTGGGCTGGCCGGCTCTGCTCGGGGGACAGTGCCGGGTGGGCAGGGGGCAGCGGGGATCTCAGCACTTCACGGAGGCTGCCGCCGGCCGGCGTGAGAACGGCCCCCGCTTCCCCCGAGTTGCCTCTGGAGCAGCTTCGTGCTTCTGTAGCCTCCAGCACCGCGAAAGCCACTTCTATTTTTACTTCCCTCTCGCCTCCCGGTGGCTTTCTCAAGTGCGACTGGTGGCGAGCTGGGGCCCCGGCCCCTGCTGGGGTGAGCCGCCGGGGGATCGGGTCGGCCCCGCTCCCTGCGGATCTGGCCGCGGAAACACGAGCCGGGATCGGGCCGAGGCCGCTGTGCTCGGCAGGGCGCTGCTGGGGGCACCCCAGCAGGGCTGTGCCCCCCGCGACCTGTGCTGAGGCACGGCTTCCCACCTATATATAATGGGAATCATATGTATGCTTACGGCTTTTGGCCAATACAGACATTACGGGGAGGAGGTTGTCAGTTCAGCGTTGTGGAAAAGTGTATTCCGACTTATTTTTGCATTTATCCTGCTCTGGCGTTGATGTTGCAGAGTAACCGAGTAAGGAATCTGGGCCAGACTTTTGATTCAAAGACATAAGTATCTGAAAGCAAACAGGCAATACTTTGAAGAATTAATACAGTTTAACAGTGTAATTCTCATTTAAAAGCAGATGAAGTTGTTTTGCACCTTTTTAAAATCAGGATTTTTAATGGTGGCTCATATATTTGAAGGGATGGTTGGCTATTTTCAAAGGGAGTATTTGCTGTATTAAAACCTTTTGCTCCCGAACCGTTGACCCTTGCCACTTGATAATACTGCTGTCTGCTGGAGCTTCTCCTGGATGTGGAGTCATAAGGAACACAGAACTTAATTGTGGCGTGGTTGATCCCGTGTTGTCACGGTGTTACTATTGAAATGCCAGCCCTGGTATAGTTAATGGAAGTTTTGCCAGCAAGTTAAATGTTTATGCTCATATTTTCCCCTACTGCCCGTGTGGAAGTCATAAGCCAGTCTTTTGTGATTGTAAGGACGATGTGGATTAATTTTCAGAGTTAAAAATAGCTGTTTACAGCTGCTTGATTTAGGTCCAGGGCAATCATGAGGTTCAGATCCACAAACGTTAACTCCTCGTGCTTGAGCTTTCCGTGGCAGAAATCTGCAAGCTTAAACCAAACAAACTGCTTTTCTCTCTGGTTAAGTTTCAGGTGAATCATTTTGCTGAATCCACAGTGCACGGGCTTGCACAAATCTCTTCTGGCTGGCAAAGGAAAGCTGCTCCTGTCTCCGGCAACGTTTTCAAAGGGAACTGTAAATTCTGACAGTCTCATAAAGCATTTGGAAATGCTTGTATTTAAAAGAGCTTAGAAATTAGAGTCCTGTAACCAAAAAGCAAGTGTAGGGGAGCACAGAGCATGTCTGGAGTTAGATGGGTAGCTTCCCTCCCCCCCCCCAAGTGAAATGGAGACCTGCACTGAGAAACAGTTGGGCTTTGCTAGTAATTGTTTACTTTCAGTGCAAAGCTTGCCTGCTGATTCTTGCTTTACATGGCTATAGAGACACTTTTACTACTACCTGCCCTTTCCAAACAGATGCAAAGGGCAGTTAAGCACTACCATATTTCAGATATGGTCTGCCAAGCTGTAGAGGCATACGTTAGAAGATTTTGTTTTACTGCGGAAGCAAAGCTTAAGTGAGAAAAATCTCCGGATCTCTCTGCTTTTCCCTTTAGTAACTTGAGCCGTGGCCATTGCAGTTACGTTTGATGGAAAGGTAGAAGATTCAAAGATGTGATGATCCTATACGTGAAAGCAGGTGCCATGGTAAAAGAGAATCTCGTAGCTCCTACAGTGAGGAGGAGGAGGAGGCTGCATATCCTCAGGCTGTGTTAGACCCGTGTGGGGTCAGCAGAACAAAGCTCCCAGGAGACTGGTTGTCATAAGAAAAGAGTGTAGATGGGGCAGGGGACCGCCCGTGATGTGACTGGCTTTAAACAGAGTGGATGGGTGCGATGTTTGAGCTGCCCCTCCTCCTGCGTGTTACTGCAACACGTCCTCATGTAGGTTCAGTGCAAATGTTTTATGGCCCTATTCTCATATTTGCATGCTTTTTTTTCTTCTTGGATGCTTCTCTCTCCTTGCCAGGGCATTTTGTCCATTATGTAAGAGTAAGTTAGCACAGCTGGAGGGTATATTTTATGTGGATTTAATTGCTGAAGGATGGGATACAGAAGATCTCTCACACAAAAGCTCTTTTATTCCGTATCTGTTTGAGTGCTGTGTTTCAGTTGGACTCTGAGCAGATGTTTGTAAGAAAGAGATTATATTTACTACTGTTTAGTTTGCATCCTAGGAAAGTGACTGAATCCAGGCTGGGCTTGCAAGGAGTGGGTACAAAAAAATGATGGAGGCTGTGTTTAACTCGTCATTACCTGAACAGTGTCATCCTGGTTTCTGTCTTCCTGGGGGACATGCTTTTCAAGTAAATGTTTAGCTTAGCACTTTACCTGGATCTCTACTTGAGAGCTCTTTTGGGTCAGATTTAGGAAGGAAATGGATATTATTTTAGAAATACTTTATAGAAACTAAATTATGTTTCTTTTTTTTTTTTTTACTATTTTGAAAACTAACTTTAAGTTACAGATTTTAAGAAAAATATTTAGCTCAGCAATTTCTGTTGATTCTGGTCTGGTGGGTTTTGGAGGTTTCTTTTCCCCATAATTGGAGACCTCTTTATCCCCAATAAAGGGCTTGTGATGTAGGCACGATTAACAGGTCGAAGTTGGTTAGATTTGGTACTTGCAGATATCTTTAGTTCTGAGGTTATATATTAATGATAAGCTTGAGATGCTGTCACGGTAGTAAAAAATACAGATTCCTTATAGTAGAATACAGCACGATGATTTAGCCTGTAAGTGAATCAATATGTTCATTTTTATGAGGGGATGTTGAAAGCCTCATTCACCTTCCTGTTTGATTAGATTAGTTTTGTGCATTCTGACAGCAAAACCGCTTGTTCTGGGAGGTGTTAGGAATGATTTCATCACAAACACTAGACTGAGAGTGGTTTTCCACTCTTCCCAAGCAGCTGGCTTTGCAGTTGCTGTTTACACAGTACTTCACATCGCACACTCTTAGTCTATAAAAACCCACTTAAGATTCTTTTAAATACTTGTAAATTTCCCCTTTTTAAAATAAGGTGAAATAAAACTTTAAAATGAACTCTTGTTTCAAGTGGCTTTTTGTCTTCATGTTTTTCTGGGGTACTGTGCTGCTTTAAGTGCTGGCCTGAAGTAGATCAATAAAAATTGTCTTGTTCCCGTTTTACTTGTTTTTAATTCAGTTATGTTATTTCCCCTTACTGTTTTCCCAGCCTTCATTTTCAGCTGGATGAAAGGGCACTTTCTAAGCTGGATGTGGTCTTACAACTTGCAGAGGATGGACATTTTGAAAAGAAATCGATTTCTCCTTCATCTCATATAAACATTTATGATTCACAACTTTAAATGTAATACACTGGCAAAAAGAAGCATCTTCTGTATATGAATCTGACCTTTATTATTCCTTTAATAAAAATGTGGTATGCGTGATAAATACACTTCCTTGAGGTATATGCCAGCAATTGGAGTAACTCCCATCTCAGGATTTTATTTCTTCCAAGTAAAATTCTTGCAGGGTGGTAGCTTTCGGACTGACCTATAGAGTACCTCTTGGTTGTGAATGGAGATGTGACTAGTTACATGATAAGAGCTCTCATTCTTATTTCCCTCTGTCTTGGATTTTAGTTTTTAATGCATACTGTCTGGAAATTAAAAAAGCAGAAGATCTTTTGCTACTCTTTCATACTCTGGAGGCCAAGCAGTACTGTAATCATGGTAAATACATCAGCTTTTAGTAGCCCTGTACGTCTCCAAAAGCCTGGGAACATAATTTCATAATAGAGTGTATTTCAGGGAGAGGCTGTGAAGGGACCACAGAGGTTTTGGGGGTTCCTGTGACTTAAACAGGGAACCCATCTACCTTGCTCCTGCTCATTTCACTGTAGCAAGGGAGTGTCAAATACATAGTGAAGATTCTGGTTTTTTTTGTAGAGAATGAAATGGCTATACTCATAAGCTTTTATACATCGGGAGGGGTGAAAGGCAAAATGCATGTTGTATTCATAGGATCATATTAAAAGATCTGTCCCAGTACAGTCTTCAAAGCAGCTTGCCTTTTTGTCCAAGATACCAAAAGGAGACGCTGATAGGTAAAGGCTCAATCTGAGCTCTGATTAAGAAGAAAAAGGGGGTAAAAAAAGAGGTGCTCTTATTTTAAATGCAGTGGATTGTGGAGAGGAAGATGCCACAGTAATGATGCTAATAAAGGATATTGGTCATGCTCACTGTCTACATTCATGGTTTTGTTTTCTTAAGGAAGAGCTCTCTGAAGCTCTGCACAAGGAGAGGGGGAAATCCAAATACTTTACTGAAAGCTTGGAATCTTGTCAAAATGTTATCTAGCCTTGCCCACAACTGGAATTCAGATCAGCAGGTTTTTTTTTTCTCCTTTTATTTTTTGATCTCCTTATTTTACTGTAACATTTTTTAAGGAGAATGCATGCTTATAAGCTCTTCCCCAAGAGGGTGGCTTCTCCGTTACAGTGTGTTTCCAAGAGGCATGAGTGGGAAGGAGGGATAGGGCATGAGGGCCAGGCTCCTGCCTGCAAAGCCAGGCACCCCAATTCCTGCCTCCTGAATTGTGTGTGCTGCTCTGGCTCCCTCTGTTTGCCTTTCTGGGGTGGGTTTCCTGCTCCTAAGGAGCAGCCATGCTGAGATGGATAAATCAAAACCGCAGATGCTTGTGTTGAAATGCTAACATTGGGCTAAATCCTTATATTAAAGAGGAGGATGTACCTCTGTATGGAGAGATGGGGCCGGGTTGTGTCTCCTTTGAGGGTGACCACCAGCCTGTGCAACAGTAATCAAGTGAACAGCTACGATGGCTTTTTGTTTTCATGTTCTGGAGGCCAGATGGCACAGAAAAAGGCAGGAAAATCACAGAATGCTTCGGGTTGGAAGGGACTTCACCTAGTTCCAGCTCCCTGCCATGGGCAGGGACACTTTCCACTAGACCAGGTTGCTCAAATTCCCATCCAGCCTGGCCTTGAACCCTGCCAAGGATGGGGCAGTGACAGCTTCTCTGAGCAACCTGTGCCAGTGCCTCACCACCCTCATAGGAAAAATGTCTTCTGTATAAAATCATTGAGCATGTCTGTGGTGGCACAGTGTAAGTAATACTGGATTGGTCTCCTCAGCCTTATTGCAGGACCCACTAAAAATTAGAGACTTTTTGTGTATTGCCTCAGGCAGTGCCCTGTGTCCGGGTAGTTTACAGGGCTGCAGCTGTCCCACCTTCTCCTCCATTGTCAGGTGGAAAATAGTTTCAGGTAATTTCACTTGTAACGTGAGAATTGAAGCATTTGGCTGTGCAGCCTTCGGGGCTATGAAAACAGGCTTGGCCTGACCTGGACTGAAGGCAGAGGACTGAGATAAGCAGCTGTGAGAGCCTTGCAGTGGCAGCGTGCCCGCCTCGGGAAATGGCCCATAGAGAAGCAGAAGAAAGGCGAAATTGCCAGTGCCCAAGGGCTGCAGGGCAGTTTCCACCGTCTCCATCTCGGGAGAGTGGGGGCATGGTTCTGCCCACTTCTCTTTCCTTGGTGTGGTCTTTCACTTCCCGTGCAGTGGTCTGATGCAGGAGCAGGATCTCACCATCACACCCAAGGATGCAGGAGTCGTGGGGACCATAGGACACTGATGTCCACAGTGAAATGCCCCAGATCCTCTCATTTCCTTATGCCCAGTCTCTCTGAAGCACTGGAACCAGTTTACCTAGTGGCCGTGTTTGGTCTGCCAAAACCCATATTGGAAGTAAGGTAAGGACTTGAATATTGGTCTTTCCCCAGCTGAATAAGTGCTTGGAGCATTAAGTCTTTATGTTGAAATCTAATATTGTCTGTGGTTATCTTCAAGTGTGGTGAGCCCTTATCATCACAAAGGAAACACAGCCTTTCTACAGCTCTTGGAGGAGTGTTCTGTCCTTTTCACTATGTACTTGCACAAATAAGTTCTGCAGGGTTAATTTCTGTGGGGGAAGCCTAATGAGAAATAATTTCTCATGGGTGCTGTGTTGTGTCAAATCCTGTCTATATAGTTTTGCAAAACTCAGTGAAGACGGTGTGGCTGGTGTAAAGCTGCTGTTGTTAGTGGCCTTGCATAACTGACGGTGGTTTTATGCAGCAAACCCGTGGATTTTGGGGTGGCCCAGGTGAAAGCAACAACTTGTTAAACATCTGAGTTTTGAACTCTTAGAGAAATCAAATCAAAATGGTACAAAATAGCTAGAGGCATACCCAAACATTCATGCTGGTGGCTGCCACTGGCCAGCAGTAGCTTCATGCCCACTGTCCTAGGCCATATCCTACCTTGGTGCTGCTCAAAAGCCTCCCCCCCAGCCTGTAATGCCCAGTGCCCATGGGGTGAGTGGTGCTTTCTGTCGGGCCTGTAAGAGGTAAGGGTGAAGCCAGGGATAATCCTCAGTGCATCTCAGCTCTGGGTCTTGCCTTGGGCCAGCCATGGGGTTGTGGTCACCAGTTAGAGCTCCTGGTGGAAGCCAGGTTCATAACCCCTCCATCCGTTTTTCAGCAAGGAGGTTGGTCCTGTGGAGACCTCCTGAGATGCATTGCATAGCCAGGCGAGCAGCCCCTGCTATTTGGTGCCATCCTGGGAATGCCTTTTTTGGCAGGCTGGGCTTATCCTGGTTGGTATGAAAACCACCTTTCTGCTCCAGCTGGAGCACAGGGATAGTGGGGGCCAGGGAATGGGTACATCCACGTGTCCTGCTGCCTGGTGGTGGGCTGCTCTTCAGACCGTTTGCCTCCTGTAGCGTGGCTAATTGCTGCACACCATGGCTATTGTGAGACTGATTGTTTGCAAATCGTTGTGAGTTGGAGGGAACTATGTGAAGATGTGTAATTAGGATTCAGGATATGGAGTTGTTCTCTGCTTCAAAGAGCTGAGATTAATTCTGCTTTATTGAAGCTGTCAGTTTTATTTCACTGTCCTTAAAAAACCCCAAAACTTCAACTTTATTTTCATGACCATCTGAATTGTTTGGTTTGCTCTTTTCTCCCAGTTAGATGCCTGAGCAGCTTAGTGTGCCTCTTGCAGCTATTTACTCTCCTTGCAAAACTGCATCAGCTGGGAATCAACCTGTACTGTTAAAAAGCACTTCCCAGCTTTCTCTTTCTGAGTGAAGTATTGTTTTTGTCATAGTGCTGCTTTTGCATCCTGGGCTTGTTTTAATTTCAGCCCCCAGCTTTCTGGTGGAGGAGCAGAGATAGCAGGCATTGGTGAAAAGCAGCAGTGAGCTCATGAGGATGAATGCTGGAGAGGGACTTTTTACAAGGGCCTGTAGTGACAGGACAAGGGGGAATGGCTTTGAACTGACAGAAGGGAGATTTAGATTAGATATCAGGAAGAAACTCTTCAGCTATGAGTGTGATGAAGCCCTGGCACAGGTTGTCCAGAGAATCTGTGGCTGCCCCATCCCTGGCAGGGTTCAAGGCTAGCTGGATGGGGCTTTGAGCAATCTGGTCTAGTGGAAGGTGTCTCTGCCCATGGAAGTGGATCCAGATGATCTTTAAGGTCCCTTCCAACCCAAACCATTCTGTGATTCTATGAATTAAGAAGCATGCGTTACACTTCATGGCTTTGCACTGAAGCGAGAGCCTGACAGGATACTGAGCTGTGGCTGTAATCATAAATCCCTCAATTTGGTGGTTTTGTCTTACAAAAATAACCTAGTCTGAAAAAAAGAGAAAGGTAGGAGTATTTAAAACAGACCTTTGGCACGATACGGATGAGCATAGCCACCAAGTGTTCCTCTGCAGGGCATTGTAGAGCAGGAGTCACTACAGTCCCTGGGGACTGCACCGTGCCCCACTTCCCTGACTTGGAAGTGCTGGGTTCCTGCAGCTGAGAGCAGCCTCTGCTTTGGAGGAGCCGGGTGTCTTGGCACACTGGTTTGGGTCTAGGTACTGTGGTGGTCCTCTCCCTGTTTCCCCAGAAGGGCTCTATTGGACAGATTTTCTTAAGGCAGGCTTTGTTGCACAGCTGTCCAGCTGTGCTGCTCTGAGGTGCACTGGAAACCTCAAGTCTTTTCTTTACTCCAGGTAGACCATGGAGAAGTGGAAGGACAGTTTCCTCTCTGCTTAAACTTCTGCAGTAGTCAGTTTACTTGTACAGTGGCTAAAGCTGTTCCCTAGGGTACTGCAGACACAGGTGGGACTCTGTCATCAGTGTGACCCCTTTGGTTTTGGGAGAGGGGATGTAAGCACTTGGTTTAGGAGATTCAGGGCTGTGGCACATGGGTGGGAAAAGATGCCTCCAGGTGCACATCTCTTCTGCTGCTCCCCAGGTTTTAAACATGTCATCAGAATTTCTTACTAACTGTAGAGAAACCACAGTCACTGGTTGTGATATCTTATTTAAAAACAAAGTAAAACTATAAGGGTAATAATTAAAAAAATTAATAGCAGCTTTGTCTTTTTGCCTTTTTGTTTTCTTTTTTCAGGGTTTTATTAAATAATTGGTCCTGAACTCTAAGTGATCAGTCCAAGTCCCTCTGCCTTACAGCATGGCTTAACTGCTGAAGTGACCACCCCATTTATGGGAAGGCATTTGAGTAGTTCTGGGAAATTTCCCTTTAAGGTCTTTAAAATATGATGGAGGTAAGCAGAAATCATTTTGCCCTATATAGAGGGTACCTTAATTCATATGCTGTTGAGCCAGGCCTAATTGTTAGTGCTTTTGACCGTTTCTTGAGTGTTGTCTTAAAAGGTGGAAATAATAGATAGTTTTTGAGTTCCAGTTAGAGTTCAGCTTGAATCACCCTCTGGCCAGTGTCTCAGAAAAATACTATGTGGTTAAGTAAGACTGATGCAGGAAAGGAGCCTGCATTCTTTAGTTTGAAAGATAAGGTACATTTAGGAGAAATTGGTGTTAGATTAACTTACTGTAAACATGTTCCTTTTATTAGATTAGTTCTGAACGTGACACAGGATAACTTGTAATGGGACCTTTTATCTTTCTGTGAGGGTATAAGGAACCATGTCTCTAAAGGTGAGGAGTGGTGCATTTGTGATAGCTCATTTGAGAACCCAATCATTACAAAATACCCTTGACTTATTTTCATTTTCTGTGAAGAAAAGCTGAACAAGTTCATCGTGCGTGATGCGCATTGCATCCCATTTGGTCACAGGCTGACCTCTGTCAAGGGGAGACACTCCCGACCTGTTGCAGATTTTGAAATGGTTCCTTGCTAACTTTTGTGCTTCAGTTTATTTGTGTTGTTGTATCTGTAATAAACATGTACATTTGCTAAAAATGGATTTGCAATTAGAAGTGCAGCAGTTTGTTTTACTTGGAGGTATTCCAGTTTCCAGTGTTGAAGCAATGCAGTGTGCACAAAAGTAGATGTTTCAGTGAAATGAAAACTACCGAGTGTAGGATTTCTGGTGAGTTTTCCAGGTTTGTTTTATAGACTTACCTCTGAAAAAGTACAGGTAGATGTTCCCTCTACCTGAAATGTAACTTACAGCTAACGTGATCTGATTTACTGAGAAGAGGCATACAATTCCTGTAGAAGTGTGTCTGTTTCCACTTCTTCTGTCCTCTCCTCCGTTTTTGTCAGAAGTATGCATTACACCTGACACTTGAATATGGAGTTTACCCTGGGAGTATTCTTTATGCGTGAAGAAACTTGGACCTTTTGAGGACCCTGCCATGTTCCACAAGGGGTCTTTAGCAGGAAGCTTTGCAAACCTACTTGTGCAGCTTTCCTCAGTGCAGTTACTGTACAGTTAACTGCTTTCCTGAAATACTTCTGCGCCTTGGGAGGTCAAAAACCGGATGAGAAGTTGGTGGAGTGGCTTGTTAAAGGGAAAGAGGCACTTAGGTTGAAGTGCTTCCCAAAAATCTTGACCCATATATAGTAAAAAGAGAAACAATGGGAATTCTGGGAGGGAAACCAGTGTAGCAGCTCTTCTCCCCCCCCCCTTCTGTTTCCTTTTATTTTTTAACTGTCATGTAGTATAAATGGTTTTAGCGTTGGCTGTGATATGGAAGAGGTCTGCTGCATCCTACTGAAAGCATGCGAATGGATCAACGTGTGAGCCAGGGACCCTTTATGTAATTTAATATGTACCTGAGAATCAGAGACCCTTTTATTTTATAAACAGACCCTGTTTTATAAGAGCCCCTTCCGTGGAACAAGGTCTTATTATTAGGAAGGTGCTTGCTCACAAGCTAGGTGTGTTTCAAAGTGTGTTTCAAAATCAGTGTACTGTGTAAAGTTTCTTGTTTGTTTGTTCAGGGACTTAAGTTGTTTGTTTCTCCATGCTTCAGTGAGAAGCCTAACACAAGTGTTGTGATTTGAAAGTTACTCTAAAGGAGCCAAAGGAGGCAACTCATACTGGAAAAATTCTGCCTCTAGTTTGAGTAATTTTCATGCTACTGTCTTTTAAACTAAATCACCATGTTAGGCCTGGGTGTATTTATTAGTGATTAATACTTTTCATGCTCCTGCCAATGCACTCTTGGTAATTCCCTTTTTCCTCCCCCTCTGCCTCTGTCAGTCTCTCCCTTATGTTTCAGCACTTAAGCATCAACTTCATGTGCAGCTGAACCACTGCAGAAGGGCAGGTGCTAGATCACAGGCATGGGCTCCTGCCAAACAAGGTTACTGCTCTGTGTTTGGCAGGAGGAAAGTAAGATGATGATCAGGGGGACTGCTGCACAGCCTGCAATGATGGCTGGTGGCCTTGTCAGGGGGATAGGATGAGTCCCAGACATGGAGACAGAACTCACCCATGGTGCTTGCTTGACTTCAGTAGTATTTGCTTTTATGTTCCCTTGCTCTCCTTACATGCCTTCTGGAGCAGCCCCACTGCAAACCCTCCTGGCAGAGGTGGGACAGGACAGGATGGGACACCCTGTCAACCACAGCATTGGCTTAAAGTGATTTAGGTATGGGGTTGCTGTGCCCTTATGAAGCCCTCATAGGGGGACCAGGCCACTTGGGCTTTACTCTGGCAGGTATCCCAGTGACCTTGCTCTTTTTTTCTTCTCTTTGATTCTTTGTTCCGGCTCCTCTTTGTCATCCTTAGTTAATATGTTAGCTATGGGTAGTTTAGATAAGGGAGGTGATTTTTTTTCTTTGCAAGGAGGAAACTTTCCAATAGTAGGTAAGCAAAATAGAAATTGTAAGCAGAAGTAACCAGTGAGAAGAGGAATTGGCTTTTCTGGTCAGTTATTCAGGAACAGAAAAAGGAATTAATTTTGCACAGGCTAAGAAATATATCCAGAATTGTGCATCTACTTTAATGTGTTTTTTGTTTTTTGTTTTTTTTTTCATGATTTGTGGCGAGAAAAGAATAAAAGAGTATTTCACAAATTATCGAGCTTTCTCTTGGGATTTTGGTAGCACTTACTGTTAGTTGACCTTTTTCCATGACCTTAGTGAAATGAAAACAAAATCTTTTTCCTAGATTTATCATCAGGGGAAAACATGCCCAGCACGTCACAAGTTTCTTCTTCTTTTGATTTCTTATAATGTCTCAAGTATTTTGAAATTTGAAAGTTAAACCCTGTTTTCATTCTCTGCATCATTTGGTGGTATCTTATGGGCTTTAATCCAGCTGTTTTGTAGACCACATGCTGAAATTGGTGCTCTGATAATTTGCTAACTTTTGTACTTGGATGATTTTTTTTGTCTTTTTCTTGCAGTTACAGGGTACTGTTTAGTGTTTTCTGATACTGTATGTATTATTGGTCTCCAAAATCAGGTCTCTATTTTAAATAGATGTGTATAATATCTGCATATATTTATAGCTGAGAAGCAAACTGGTGCTGAACACATACAGTTTTAAAACATGTTGTGTCCAACTTCTGCTTGGCTTTGAAAGCATGATCAACAGTGTGTGTGAATGCAAGGAAGAAGTACTTGGTGTAAATTTCTTTGTACTTGGAAGGTTTTTGATGCTGTTCCATGTGAGCTTCTTACACTTCCTAGACTAGAAGATGGTTATACTGATGCTTTGTTGTGCCATATTCAAATTAATCAGTGGTGGTTTGTTGTCCAAATGAGAAGGTATTTCATATGAGGACTTTGTAGGTCTTTGTAGGTGTTGTTTCCATTAATCACTTAGGTGATGAACTGGAGAATGTATACTGCAAGGCTGGTGAAACTTTTGGAGCCTGAGACTGGTTCCTTTTGCTTTGGGTTAATGGTGAAGGAGCAAAAATACAACAGGTTGGAGAAATTAATATGTGCAAAGGGAAAATGTAGTATTGCAGAAAACTTCCTGGATATTCTAGTGACATACACAAACATAGTAGACCTGTTCCCTGCTGTCTGCCCTCCCTCTCTGGAGGATGCACATTATAAGGGAACTGAATATAATGCTGCTTCTGAATTGCTATTCATAAGTGTTGTAAACCAATTTGGAGTTACTTGAGCATGCTACCTTGCAAATCATGGCATTGGGATAACTTTTTCATGCATAGCTTGGCTCTGCCTGCTGGCAGCAGGAACTGTGGGGAGGTAGGTAGGAAGAAAGGCCAGCAACTGCAGCTGGCCTCCAGACTGGAATGTCTTTTTGGGGCAGCAATTGCTCCAACTCTCCAAAATGAGTTTGCCTGTATTTATCTGAAGTGCCAGTTTACAGCGGGTACTGCTGAAAGCTGTCTTGGATACAGTGGTGTGTATGCAGAAAACAGGAGATTTTCCACCCTTCTTATGGCTAAAACTTCACTAGAAGTGAGCATCATGTCCAGTTTGGAGTGTCATACTTAGAGATGAGCTGGAGAGATTCCAGCTTAAGCTCTAGAACAGTAAGCTGTTTGAAAAACACGATCCATAAGGAAGATATGAGGTGATTTGGGTTTCTTTAGAAAAAGAGAAATCGTTTAAAGAGTGAGCAACCATGCTGATACTTTTTCTGTATGTCAAGCATCAACATCAGAAGTGCCTGTGGCTAATTGCGCTCTTCCAGGGAGTAGGATTAATTTCCAGCAAGAAAGTTTAAGATTGTGGTGGCTGACTTGTTTGTTTGGGGTAGCTTTTCTTCTGTAAGAATACTTAATGAAAATAGTGGAAGAGGCTTGCTGGAGAAGTTGGTGCATCTTGGTTGTGGGAGGTTTTGAAGAACAGGTTAGACAAACACCACTTATAGCATAGGTGTTACTTATCCAGCTTCAGAGCAGAGCTGGAATGGTAACTTCTTAAGGTGCCCTCAGGTCTTTCCACTTCAATTCTGTGGTTATATACATATATATGAGGCAAAACCGGAAACACAAAGATTTCCATATATTTTTGATCTTCTAATTTGGTTTGCCTTTCACATTTTGAGCACCTGTAAATCACAGCACAAAATGGAGAGGAATCATTATCATTATGTTCTCTATTTCAATTTTATGGCTTCAGACATGAAAAGACTTGCTGGCAGCAGAAGTGAAAGTTGGTGCTAATTCTCTTCCCTCTCTCTTCTTTGCAGGTCGCCTGGTTGGTGCCCTGGATGCCGTGTTAGACTCTAACGCACGTGTCGCTCCGTTTCGAATTTTACTCCAAGTTCCAGGCTCACAGGTTTACTCTGCCATTGCATGTGGTGAGTTATTGAACGGATCAGAAGTTTACTGGGCCATAGCTATTGGTGAGTCACAGACGGAAAACCCCAAACCGATTCTGAGCATGGTCAGTGTCTGCATGTCCAAGAAGCTCAAGGTAACCCCAGCTAGTAGTGTGTCTATGGAAAGCTATTGCCTACAGCTTGTTTTACTACCAAATTAATCTCTGGTTAAAATTCCAGACAGGAATTATGAAAAAGTGTTAACTAGGAGCATTACATTTTTATAGAAAGCTTGTTTAGCTGAGGGTGTTACGTACTAATTTTCTCTCTTTTCCAAAGTAGTGTGGGCCTGTTCATAAGCGTATCTTTTCCTACATCAGTAGTAGTTCCTTACAGCAAGAAACTACTTATTCTAGGCTTTCACCAGTCTAGGCTTTCACTTGCTTACCGTGAAATGTCTTCCCGCAGTTGGTATAATGGAATATGACTGGAACATTTGGAAGATGCTACATGATTTAGGAGATAAAGTTGTCAGGGGAGAATGTCTAATTGCCTGGCCTGTTGTGCAGTAATCCCTTTTGCAGTGTTTCTGCAACCTCTGAAGGTCGAGCTCATCTTCAGGAGAGTGATAACAATGTGAATTGCAGCAACCGTGCCACGGCACAGTAAAGACCATCTGAGTGCTCTTGTTCCATTAAACTGTTCTTGCTTGGGCAGTTTGCAGGGCTGTTCTTATCCCTTCTTTTCCAGCATATAAAATCCTAGGACGGAAATTTACAGCAGGTTTTCGTTTGGGAATGGTTCAGAGCTGCACTAGGGGAGGTTTAGACTAGACTTTAGGAATCATTTCTTTACCGAGACGATGGTCAAACACTGGAACAGGATTCCTAGAGAGGCAGTCAATGTCCCAAACCTATCAGTGTTTAAAGGCATTTAGACAATGCCCTTAACAGCATGCTTTTAACATTTGGTCAGGCCTGCAGTGGTCAGGCAGTTGGACTAGATGGTCACTGTGCATCCCTTCCAACTGAAAATGTTCTACCCTACCCTTTCTTACATAGATCAAACCATGAAATAGTTAGCTAATGTAAGTGTTGACATGTTGCTGATAGTTTTTCACATGGAAGTCCTTTAAATGGAAGGGACAATCTATATTTGCCCCTTTCCTCTGTACGTTCTCGTTCAGCATTTATTCCTTAATTCAGCAGAGATCCCTCTGCATGCTCCCCATTAATACTGGGAATTCTTCACTGTGCCAGATCTGAAGAAGTTTGCGTAAAGTCTGTTTGTGCTATTTTTGTTGTGGCTAGGTTTTCTTTGTTTTGCAATTGCTCTATGCAGTTGCATCTATCCCTACCTTGTCCTCTTTATATTTAAACAATGCCATCTCATGGAGGAATTTAAGAGCTTTGTGCTTACGGTCATCAGAGTGTTACAGTCCTCTATGAAGTCAGGTGGCTTTCACTGGGAAAGTAAACCCAGTGTTGCTGTCATGGGCTTTTTGGTCATTTGAATATATGTAAATTCCTTTCTGGGGCTGATCCTTGCCCTGTCCAGCCTCTTACTGTCCACAGGGTTTATTTCTTATATGAAAGGAACTATAAATCAAAAACTTGCCTGGTTGGAATGGTTCAGGATTTTTGTTGACATAAACTCATCAGATTTAATGTTTTCTGAAATTCTCTTTGGCTCTTCTGAATGGATGCACAGCCCTCAGAAAATGAGATTTATATCAACAGAACGGAAAGCAGAGGGCTCTGTTTTGTATGTTGTGTAGGTAGGATGTACATGGTTGCCATTGCTGCACAGAAATGAAGAACTGTGGTAGCAGAAGCTGTTTCTGGCTGGTGCTGGCAATAGGAATTGGGGGAACAGCATCACCTGACCTTTTCTTAGAAAGCTTAGAAAGGAAGGATTTTCCCTGTGCAGAAGTGGCCATCACTGCTTGCCCAGCTCTGCCCTCTCTGAGCAAGGTGCTTTGCTCAAACAGGATGTTAAGAGTTTTGTTACTGGATTTCGGAGAAGCAGTGAGTCAAATTAAGGTCCCTGCTGTATAATACAGAAAGGACAAGGAGCCAGCTCCAGAAGCTCCTGCCAGTTGCCTGGTGTAACTTCATTAGGGACAGCCATCATGTCATTAGGCAGTTAATTAAAATGATGCTTTGTAATTGTGTGTTGGCAGTCCTCTGTTCCAGGAGCTGTAGGCTTAAATGATAATATGTGTGTAAGGGTCAGATCTGTGTTACAGACTTCTGCAAATCTCTAAGGGGTGCTAGGAAGTCTGGTTCCTGCCCATCACGGCTGTTCTGGCAGAGATGTTTCAATGCAAATGGTTAATCATGTTATACCAGTACAGGAGAAAAAAAGAGGTTACCTCAGCCTCAGTGTAGTCACTTAATTTTCCTTTCAGAAGGCTTGTGGACAAAACAGAAACCCAAGTCCCAGTCAAGTGAAGTAGCTTTTGGGAGGGGGAGAGCAAAGGGGTTGGCAACGAGTGGGTTTAAAGAAGAGATTAAGAGGAGTGAGGCTGTGGTTAGTCTGCATATACATTTGGCACAGGCTCATGAAGAAGAGCGGTAAAAGGTGGAATGAAATGCTGTGAAGAGCATTGGTACAGAAAGAGGAATAAGGAGACCCTGTGGGAGAAGGCCACTGCCAGATTCCAGGCTCAGAGCAGTGTGAACAGTGTGGATGCTGCTGTCAAAAGCTTCTTGCTCATGCCCTGTTTCACGAGAGGCAGCCCACCAGCGCTCCCATACTGTTGGTATCTTTTAGGTTGCTCAGAAATAAAAATTCAATTCAGTATTTGCTTTGTGCAGCCATTTTAGTATAAAATTACTGTATTTCTGGTGTTCTTAACCATTGATACAGTTTGTTTACTTTACCTAAAGAGCATCAAAATGTCGCTTCTTTCATGTTTTTTCTGTGTTTGACCTTGATTAATAATATTTATGAAGTTCCATCACAAGACCTTCCTGTCAAGGAAGTTAAAGCTTGGAAAGTTTCCCTGCCAGTTGGCATTCTGCATGGAAAACAGAGTAGGGGAAAGTGGAAAATTCTTGGCTAAATATATCAGTTTTTTGTTGTGAGGCAACATGTCGCATCTCTAAAAGGTTTTATTTGTACACACAGATAAAATCTTGAGAAAATGGGTCTTCTATTTGAGATTCATTTTATCATTATATCCATCTGTGATTTGTATGTCTCGTTTCTTCCACTAGCAAGGCACTAGGAAAAGCAACTTCTGTGGCCTTTACTTTTTCACCTATAATGTTTAACCTCCAGTAAGATCTGGAGGGGCCAGATTGCCCTGTATGTTGCCTGTCTTGACCTGACTCTTCTGTCATGGTATTGTGCAGTGACAGTTCAGTTTCAAGCAGAAAGAGCCAAAGCAAATAGGTGGTGACTCAAACATTATTTCTGGAGTTAAGTGTGAGCACGTTTCATTTAAAACAACAGCAAAAGGCTCAAATGTATCCTCAGAGAAGAAAACCTTAAAGCGGTGAAAATCTCTGTTTGTCCAAGATATTGTGTTCACTGTATTTCTTCCCCAGACTGCTCTTGAGACCCTGTAGGTGTTTCTGAACCAAACTCTTTGATGTTTAGGTACTTTAGAGAGCTTTTCAAATAGGATACAGATCATGACCATGTATATTCCTCTTAAAGGGTGTGCATGTTTGTGCGTGTGCGGTGTGTGTATACATGTGCACACTGAGGGAGGGAGAGAGGAAGATCATGAACTTTTGGGAGCAGGACATAAATCAAAGGTTTCCAGTGGCTGCTTAAGGAACATGGTGTCAGAATAAGCTGCACTCTGGCAGCTCAGGATGAAGTTTTGCTGTTTTTTTGCTTCGACTTTTAATGCAGTATTTGCTGGCTGGGAGTGTTTGAGAAGATAAAACTAAAAGCACTAAGACTAATACTGTAAAACAATGAGGTTTTTGTTTTTCTCTAACTATACGGCTGTGAATGAGACCTTTTTGACCTGTTTGCTACCAAGAATTTTGAGGTTGAAAGTTCAGTTTCTCATAATGAATTTATGAAATAGTGTGTTTCATTACTTTCTTTTCTTCCTTTCAATTTTATTTCATAGGATGAATTTCAGTAAATTACTTCTTGCTTTTCTAGGTGCCACTGCAGAGGAGATAAATCAGCACTGGGAATGGCTGGAACAAAACTTGCTCCATACTTTGTCTGTGTTTGACAATAAGGAAGATATTGTTAGTTTTGTGAAAGGAAAAGTGAAGGTAAGGAAACTGTCTTACTTTCACCCTTCCCTGCATGATTACAGGTTTATTAGAAATAATATCATGAAGCTGTTGTCATTCATATATGGTTTTGTCCTTCTAAACCTCCTGTTGTGGTTTAAACATGGAGTCCCCACAGCACAGGGACAGGGGACAAGACCCTATTCAGTATCACCTGCATCATATAGACCTGGCATGGAAACTGATGGTGGCTTTGCGGGATATGGCAGTCACGGCGGGGCACTGCAGTGAGGGTTATGGATGGACACAGGCTTGCAGTAATGAGCATCCTTTTGGAAGCTTAAAGAATTGTAAAAGTAAAGGCATTTGGTGACTAATGACCACGTTTAAAATAACAGTGGCGTGTGCAGCAAAACTCAGAAAGCCTGGTGTCCTGAGGAGCTCAGCGATGGCTGGCTGAGGTCCAGGTTTGCTGGTGACCACTGTACCTCAGGTCCTGCTGCAAGTTTTCCCTTACTAAGAGTTTTAATGAGGTGCTCTTCCCCAATACTCTATTTGTATTGGTCTGGGAAATCTGTAGGAATAATAATGTTTTTTGTGAATTTCAACCTTGCTGCTGTGATCCTAGAGGGCTCTGAAGCTGGGGAAGAAGGGGATGGAGAGGCAAAACATCACCGTGCAAATCTTAAGTGTTTATGCTGCGCTTTGTCTAAGGGCACTGAAAGGCTCAAATACAATTAATCTCTCTTGGTAATGCTGTGGCTATTACCCAGAACAGCACATACTTAAAATTCTTCAGGTTTCATTAGTTATTGTTAAATCCAGGTTTTGGACCCCCTGCCTCTGCTGTGGACTTTTGGCATAGTAGGGCTGCTTGGTAATTGCAAATTATACCAGGTGCTGTAACATGCAGTTAAGTCTGAATGATACTTAACTCCCTTGCTGTAGTACCACTCTTTAAATTCTGATCACTTAATTATATTTATGTAAATATTCTTGGAACCATGTTTTTAATGGTTCCAAGTGTGTTACAAGTTGCTGACAGATGTCACTGCATTGCCTCTTCACAGGATAATAGTACTGGTCAGTGCGCACTGTTGTTACAGTACCTTTGCTCTGTATACCCTGAATGACAGCAATCATAAGCCACAGTGAAACTGTAAATAGATATTTCTGCCAGTCATTGAAAAAGTTATAGCAAAAAAGAAAAAGGGCCCTAGAAATCATGATTTGGAAGCATTCAGAATGAATGAATTCAGTATGAGAGATGCAAATACCTCAGAAATGTCTCCATTTGTGACAACTGCAAATCAACTTGAATTTACTTGTAAGAAAGAGTTGTGTTACCAAAATTTGAATAGGTGAGCTTGTAGCAGCTTGCTGGAGTGTGAATACCATAGCTTTGTCCTGATACGGTATCTCGTTATGGACTCAGGCGCTGATTGCAGAGGAAACCAGCAGCAAGCTCGCCGAGCAGGAGGAAGACCCCGAGAAGTTCCGAGAAGCCCTGGTGAAATTTGAATCCAGATTTAATTTCCCTGAAGCAGAGAAGCTGATCACCTATTATTCCTGTTGCTGTTGGAAAGGAAAAGTTCCTCGGCAAGGCTGGCTTTATTTGAGCATCAATCACCTCTGCTTTTATTCCTTCTTCCTGGGCAAAGAATGTAAGTGTAAATGCATGAGAAATCTAATAATAGGGAGAAGTATACATATAATATTTCAAGGCAAGAGTAGCTAGGATTTTTATGAAAAGCCTATTTTACCTGTGAAGTTTAGTTTCTGAGGGTTTTTTCTTGTTCAGCTGAAAGATCCTGTGTAATTTAGTATTCACTTCAGCCTTTATGTTTATGTTTTAGTATGAATCCAGCAATAAAAAATGAGGCACGCAGATACAGCTGCTATCTGCTTCTTTTTCTTGCCATGGTGAAGCAGCCTTAAAACATAACAAATCTCTACAGATTCTGAAATAGAGACTTTTAGTGCCAGAAATGGTGAGTGAGGATGGGTCCCACTCATAGGCAAGGAAGCAGAGTTGCTGCCGGGCAGCATGGGAAGGGCTGCTGGGGCCAGCTGCCTGCCTGAAAATAGCCCAGGAAACATAACAAGGCTGTCTCCTGGAGAGCCAGGTGAAAATGCAGGGCTTTTAAGGGAAAACAGCAACAATTTAGGGATTCCTTTGTGCTTCTGAATAGCAGTGCAGGAAGGTCACAAGGAGTGTTTCCTGGGGTTTTTAGACCTTCAGACTGTTCAGCGAGCTGTAAGACTTTGATCAAGGTGTTCCTCTGCAGAGCAAGGCTAGATTAAAAGTCTGTCAGAATAGATATTAGATGGTAAAAATGAATGTAGCCATTTTAACTGTATAGCATTTCTTTGTTTAGTGAGATTGTGCATGAACTGCACGTTTTAAGCCCTGTTTATCCTGCTAGAACTTCAGCAGTAACAGTAATATAAACCTGTACTGCTATAAACACAGCAAGAACTTTACTGTTTACTGTCTGGATTTAATATTGGGATGGCTAGTCAAATAAAACCGTAGATTCAAAAATGAAGTACGTTAGTATAAAGATAAAAAAGATAGTAATTGGCAGTTTCTAAGACTTAGAACATACAAAGGAATGCTTAGAGCTAGAAGTCCTTTTTTTCCCCTGGTATTAGTTCAGGCCAGTTATTCTGTTGTATCTGCAAAAGGTGGCAGAGTTAGATTTAAAATGTTTGTTACTTGTTATAAAAACAGAAGTTGAGTTTTGCCAGGAAGACTGGAATAGAATTTCTTGAAACATACAAGACATCAGAGTTCTTGTTTAATCTCCTTTTTTCTGGCTAGTATTAAATAATACCCTTTCTCAATAATTTCTTCTTGCAGACTTTCTCCAATTAAATCTGATATATCCAGTCTGCCAAAGCACACAAAGCAAAACCAATACTTAATATAGATAGATAATGAGAGAAGGAGGAGGGAGAGAGAGAAACCCTTTATATTGCTCAAAAAATACAGGTTGTTAAATGATACTGGAAGTACAACTCAGGCTGTATTATTTAAAAAGAAATCACTTCCCTTTTTTTTCAATAATAATAATTCATTATGAAAATACACAAACCCCACAAACAACAACATGTTTGCAAATTCCATTTTGACTGTGGAAAATACACCACTCATTCTCCGTTGCAGCCAGTTGCATTGCCTTTGTGTTCCAATGCATTTGCATGGAAATCTGAAATAAAAATCTGGTGTTTTTTTGGTTGTGTTAAATTTCCGTATCTCAGTGGGAAGCTGACAAGCTTTCCATTTCTTTGATTCTGATAAAGAAAATTGCTGCTGTTTCAAAGCTAGTATTGTCACATTTATAAAATACTTGTATTACATCGAATAATCCAGATTTACCATAGTTCCGGTTGTTAGTATTCGAGAAGCTGATGCTGATTATATGTAGAACAAGTGATTCATTGTCTCTTTTTTTGTCAAGTAGCAATCAGAAATTAAATCTGGTTAAATCTGCTCGTGAAGATATTGCTAAGAGATCACATTTATTGCATTCTTCAATACATCATAGGAAAGAAAAAACAATATATGGGTTGCAATAAAAATATTTCTTAAATATGTTAACTCTGTAAAAATCCCCCCCAAATTTTAGACTGCAGTCTGTTTATAGGCAAAGCATTAAGTCTTATGCTCCTGGCAAGTTTATCCCCTTCCCCTTGTTTCATTTTATGTTGAGATGACCTGGAATGCAGTATTGGAACCTGTTTTCAGCTTCTCATAAAATTAACTTCTGGTTTATATGAGCATAAACTCCATGGAACATTTTTTCCCAAACAAGTCCCCTTTTATCTCAGCCTCGAAGTATTTGCAGGATTTCAGAGGCTGAGAACACTGGGTTTCTTGAAAGGGCATGCCAAGGTTTCTTCATATTTATTAATTAAACTTGTGTTTTTCTAAGACTTTGAAGACTCTGTACCTTTCATCAGTTGTTTGGGCCCCTTACAGTCCGCTGTGGTGCTTCTGTAACCAACACTGTAGAGCCTATGTGATGCCGACCTGCTTGAACAATAGTGCTATTGCTATGGCGCTATTTAATCTTTCTTCCCTTGGCTGTTCTAGTACAGATGATTTTATGACCATTTGCAACAGTTTGTGCGTGTTGACGCAGCTGTGCTTTATTTAAGGAAGAAAAAATGTAATCTGCAAATAATCTTGACAGCTGTGGCTCATGTAGTACAGAAAACTTGCTGAGGGTAGCTCCGCAGGTAATTAATGATCATGGATAAATGTCGTATATATATGACAATGTTTGTTATTACGGCCTTTTAAATTGTTTTATTGGCATCAGGAGACCTGCTAGGGATGTTAGGGAGTGTATTCTTGATATTATTGGCACAGAGAATCCTGGGAAGCTTCCAACAGTTGCTAAGAAGAAATTTAATCTATTTTAAAGTCCTTTCAGCCTAATTTCAACCCAGAGATTTGTATGAGATAGACAAGTAACATCCTGCAGTGGTTATCTAAAATAGGCTGATTCTTTTTACTGTTTGTATTTATATGCCTCAGCAATGTTTAAGTATAGAGAACAGTGTCCTACACTTTTTCTTTTCTATGAACAAGTCCAACTACAGTTAATGTTTAGGACAAATTTGGCTGTGCACCTTTTCAGTAAAAAGTAACCAAAATGGGAAGATCCCAAAACCTAGGTGGCTTTTTTTTTTTTGAACACCTTGTTTATGGTAGTAACTAAACTCTATGAAAATGTCCGTGTGTAAAAGCTTCCTTGTGTATGGAAGTGGTTAGCTTTATTTTAAAATGAAAGTTAAAGTACCATGCCCGTAATTTGTTTTCCACCTACATACAGTTTTATTTCTAGATTACAGAGCCTTTCCCTGTTACCTTCATGCTCTTGAAACAAACTGTTTCTTCTGGTAGTAATGAAGCAGGCTGCAGAAGTGACTTGTAAAGGAGTTAGAGCACAGCGTATGGCAGGCAGAACTCCCCAGTCCAGCACTTCGTATGAAAAGAAGTAAAATTTTGAGGGAGAGATTCTGAAAAAGGCAGTCTTTTGGAGTGGTAGAGAATGGATGTAGAGCAGTAACAGGCATTTCAGCTTTTGCTTGGACTTTGTCTGCACAAATGGGTCTCTCTCCTTTTATGAAATGTTTGCATTTAATTCCTAATTTGCCTGTTTCCCAAATCTGAAAAATGTAAGCAGAGTCTCCAACCCACTTTTGCCTTTTTTTCTCTGATGTCAGTGAAACTTATCATTCCTTGGGTTGAGGTCCAGAAGCTGGAAAGAACCTCCAACGTCTTCATGGCTGACACGGTCCGCGTCACCACCCCAAATAAAGAGCGCGACTTCTCCACGTTCCTCAATATCACTGAGGCTTTCAGGATCATGGAACAACTGGCAGATGTGACACTCCGAAGGCTGCTGGATAATGAGATCTTTGAACTGGATCCAGGCCTACAGGATCCTACTCAGATCACCAAGAGGTAAAGAGCTAAATTGTGTGAGCAGAGGTTCATTGGTGGGCTCTGTGGTTTGCTGTGTTAGCTGGGTAACATTTCAAAGCTTTACTTCATTGGGTGCAAAAGAGATTTTATAATGTATTATGGTGTATCCAATGGGTGCATTTGAACTTGTGTGCAGGTTTTATAGTCTTCCCTTAAACATCACTATGTTTGTTTGTTTGTTTGTTTTAAAAGTACCATTCCCCCTAGAAGGGTAGATTGCAACAAGGGATATTTTCCATCTTCCATGGAGATCAACATTATTTTGTTTATCATTTTGGCAATATGTAGGCTTTCCTTGTGCCATCAATTCTGCAGAATTATTGCTTTTGATTGTATCTGAAACATGGAATTTCCCACAAGCGTGATTGCTGTAGCTGACTTAGCAGGCAGGTTTTGGACTTAAAAACCCTGCAGGCAGTTGCAACAGATTAATATGCGATTGTCAGCTCTACCCTTTGCATCTCTGAAATGCATTTCTGCATTCCTCTCCCACTACAGAAATGCACTGGGCTTTCAGGGAGAAGATTGATAACTATTTGTCTGCTAGTAGCACAACACACAACTCTGTTTTATTTACTGTTGTGGGAAAGGGGAAGGGAAACTGCCCAGAGAAATTTTAGGTGGGCAGGATGCAGTAGCCCAAGCTGGAATTTGCTTGGGGCATCAGGGTTGAGGTGCTGGGTTAAAATACTTCTTTTCTGAACAGGGTGTGAATGGAGCTCTTATCCGTTACCTGCTCTTCCTTCCTCCCCCACTGCCAGAGGCATGAAGGGAATCACCCAGGTGTTGCTTCCTGCCTAAGACATATGGAGCCTGTGGTATCATTTCTCTGAAACCCAGAGACATGTCCAGTAGCCATTTTATTGTTTCCAAGGGGCATTTTTGCACTGATGTTGGGTATACATCTTGGCTAAACACTTCTGCAAGGTTTCGTAATGGAGTTTAAAAGACTAAAATGTGCTTTCTCTGCAATTTCATATATACACACGATAAGGAAAATCACTGACACTGGGATTTCATCCATGATGTTGTCAAAGAATTAATTTGAGGTGATATAGTGGTGAGCAGCCATAAGCATGTTTGCGGGGTTTTGTTTTTTTCATAGCCAGGGTTCCTTTAAACACAGGAGCTACTGTTTTTTTTACAATGTGCATGTTACTGGGTGTTGCTTTTGGCTCAAGAAATGCAGAATATGTACTTTAAGTAATTAAAAGAAACTAAAATTACAGTTTCAAGGAAAAGTGCTTAGTAATATGCTCTAATGAGGAGTTTCTCGGGGAATCAACCTTTAAGTACTTTGTGGCATTTTTGAAAAGGTGTATTATTGGCAAACAAGCAACAGAAACCATCCCACACATCTATTAAAACAGGTTTTCTCCTCACCTTCCGTCCAACTCAAAGAAGTTTGGGGTGAGCAGAGGAGAAGGAAGTATAAAAAGGTGTTTACTGGACAGTTCCTGGGCAAGATATTCTCTAACCTATGCTGATGTGCTTCAACTTGAGATAGCAGAAGGGAAAACATGGAAACATGGAAGATGCCAAAATCCCATTTCCTCTGCGTGAATTAGGTGGTGGTTGGATAAGTTGCTGTTTCTGGTGCCCTTTGTAACACTTCACCAACCACTTTGATGTAAGGTGATTAAGCAAGACTGTAGTTTGAATAGTGGATAAACTGGTTTTTGATGCTGACATGTTTTGGGGGTGTTGAACTTTTCTCTGTGTGTGAAGATTTTGTTGCTGCTTTTTTTTTTCTGAAGCCATTTTAGTACAAGGACAACTATTTTCCTCTTGACATTTTCCCCCTAATAATTGTCTTTGTTAGTTCTTATGCATGATTTGGAAGCAAATAGTAGTCTATCAAAAGGAAAGCAGTAATCCGCACATCATTAGAACCATTCCAGCTGTGTCAAATTACTGAAGCTGCTGTAGATTGCTTTTGTTTGTTAGGGTTTCTTCTGCAAGAGGCTTGTCTTTGTATATTTATTTTTGAAACGTGTGTTTTTAATACTGTCTTGATCTGCATATTCTACATCCAGAAAACCAGAAACCTTTTCTACAGTTCCTAAGGTTCTTGGGGTCATCCTGCTGAGCAGTGGAAGTGTGATTAGGCCAACAGTCTCTGACATAAATTGTATGCTGGCCAGAGTCAAACAAGTTTTCATGCAGCTTAATGAGAGGATAAGGCTTGGAACAATGGATTACAAAGGGATTAATGACAATTGAGTTAATTGCCATAAACAGGAAAATAAAGCTGAAGTGTTTGGTAATTACAAATACCACTTCTTGCAGGTTTATTTGTATGCCATCCAATTTTACTGGAAACATATGGTAACTGTATTTTCTTTTTTAATAGGAAGGTCACTAAAATCTCTGCTATTGCTTTCTTGTGCTTCTTATTTCCATCTCTTTCAGGATGCAGGAATACCCATTACATTCCTCAAATGCAGTGAGGAAATTGGCCCAAGCAGGAATCAAAATTTAAAAACTTTACTACTGGTATCAGAAAGATTTCAAAAGTATGATACTTTTCTCCAGGCTCTAACCCCTTTGGTTTCTTTTCTTCTTGTCTAACTGTGAATTGCCAGAGAGGATGGCTTTGCTTCATATGAAGGCAGAGAGGGTTTTTAACATTGATCTAAGCTGAAAAGAGACTGTTTGAAGTATCTTGAGTCATACATGTCACTTCAGTCACATTAATTCCTTCAGAGAAGGAACCGAGAATACTATAAACCTTGAGCAACAAGGAGGATGTAACTAGAAAGAACTCGATTTCATTCCATCTGTCCAGGAAAATCATTGGAAAAGACCTTTAAGGTTGGAAATGACCTTTAAGGTCATCGAGTCCAACCGTTAACCCAGCACTGCCAAGTCCATCAATAAACCATGTCCCTAAGCAACACATCTACACATCTTTTAAAAACCTCCAGGGCAGGGTTTGGATTGTACCTCTCGTGACAGATGATTGCCTAACCTGTTTTTAAGGATTTCCAGTAATGGATATATCAGGATCCATGCCAATACTTCACTTTAGTTGACACTGAAAACTCTTTCTGAAGTCTAACTTGAATCTTCTGTGCTGGTTTTTGAGTCTGATACTTCTCGTTCTATCCAGTACTATTAAAGAGTTCAGCTTCTTTAGAACAACCATTTGTATATTTGAAGGTTGGTATGCATCTCCTTTATCTTTTCTTGTTTAAACTGCACTGCCCTAGTTAAGCCAGGTTTTTGTTATCAGTCCTGATTTTAGCTCTTCTGCTTGCTCTTCTCTGGACATTCAGCACTTATCCTGTGTGGCTGCAGGAAGGGGGTGGTGGGATACAGGATTGTTCCAGATGCGTTGCCGGTGCTGATCCAGGCAGGAGTAGCATGACCATCTTTGCAGCAACATTGGAGCTTTTTAAGGTTTGGCTGTATATCTAGTCTAAGTCATGCTTTGCCAAGAAAGATTGGACCAAATGATCCCTTCCAACCTGGTATTCTTACGATCCTATGATTTCCAGGACTGCTGTTCTGCATTTTGGTGGCCATGCATTTTTTGCAGCCTAGCGCGGTGTTCCTCTTTCTCCTATGAGCATGAGGCTGTTGGCTCATGTTTGACTTGTGATCCTGTGTAACCTCTACGTCTTTTCTTTTTGCTGAATGGCTGCTGGTGGAGATGATCTCAGTGATGCATTTATGCAGCTTATGATGTACAGATGAAAACACATGTAATGCTTTGTTTGCACACCATCACTAAAGTTTATGAATATAAATCTGAATCTGATCCTGTTCTGCTCATTAGCCTCTACAAGTCTCATGATGTGTGCAAGTTTAGTAACAACAATCTCTTGATCCATTGTGCAGATTGCTGATGAACCTTTCTGTTGAACAGAAGCTAGACCCCCTAAGAAGGTCCTCATGATACAGCCTTCCAATTTAGTGAGGAGCTTTTGAGGGCTGCTTTTTGGGGTACTTTTTTTCAACTGGCTTGGTACAACGATTTTCACTTTAATCCAGTTTTATTAGTTACATTAGGAAATACCAAGACATTCATAAATTTTGGCTGAAACATCCATTGCATCTCCCCCATCTAGAAGTCAAGCATTCCTGTGACATAAGGGAATGATATTCAGTTTACATCTCTTGACAAGTCCATGTTGGCTCTTCTCAGCTAACTTCTGGCTTGCTTGCAAGGAGCCTTACTTGCCACACGAATTTGGCAGTTCTGCAATAAACAAGACATATATAATTGGATGTGTTATTTCCAAAATCTGTAACTTTCTGAGTCTGGATAACAAGAAGAGTCTAGTAATTGGTTTCTAGAAGCAAGAGGTCAGCGAGTCTGATAAGATTTTAGATAGGCAGCAAGTGACTCAGCAGAGCTAAAATCTTGCCAGGTTGACTTCTGTTAGACCTAAAGCAGAGAAAAACATTTGACAGTGAGGATATCATTTTAAGCGTGCTGATACTTTTAGGCATTTTGTTAGTCTTGTGTGTTATTTCCTTTAATTTAAAACTCTTGGAAGGCAATGTAGGGTTCACGCACAGGGAGTTATCACAGTTCAGACTTGCCATTCACTTTGAAGTGCTCAAGTTGGAGGCAGTCCAGGATCCTGTAACATGCAAGTCAGGAGCTGTGCTTGAAAAGAATTGCTGAGTTTTCTGAAAAGCAGGGAACAAAGCAATTACATCTTCTCGCCTTTTATTCTCCTGGTGCATGTGTTACTTAAAAACCAAACCAACATGGAAACGGGTAAGTTAGGAGAGAAAATTTCAAACAGATTGAGCACAGGTAGGAAGGTTGCATTTCTCTTTAGTATTGGAGGCATTGTGAAAATCAAACTGGAAGCTGTGGGACCTGGTGATGTGAGCTAGTCACTGCATCTTTGCTGTATCATTTTTGAACAATTGCCTGTCTTGTTTTAGGAGCTAATTTCATTTGTGGATTTTTTTGAGTTATATGTTGTTGTTTGGTTTTTTGTTTTACCCAGCTCTAATTTTATTTGACTGTATTTAGGAAGGGCAGCAATTGCTTTAAGCCCTAGAATTTGCTGGACTAACAGGAAATATTTTCATGGTGTGCCACTTTCTAGTAAAATCTCTCATTTGAGCCCACAGTGGAAGGTGCTGACAGCATTCCATCCCCATGCTACCATATTTTCTTTCTGGGATCTCTTGCTCCAGCTGGCCCCTGTTTCAGCACTTGTCTTTGTGCAGCCCTGGCTGTGGTGTGCTCTCCGTGGTGGCCCTATGTGATCCTGTGTCATGAATCAGCAGGGAACAGGCAGTTCCAGGGATGTTAGGATTGGCAGCCTTCCCCCGGTACAGGGCATGGGGATTAGGTGCAGTGCTTGGTGAATTTACTTAGTTTCACATATGGGAAATGTTATTCTTCAGCTTAAAAACCTGTGGGTTCCTGTCTGAAAGGCCCTGCACCTGGAGCCTGCAGCCCCAGGAGGTGCAGCAAGATCCTGAAAACCCAGAAACTGCAGATTTTGGAGCATTAGAAACAGTCACCTCCTAAATAACAGACAATCTCTGTCTCCACAGAGGTCCCACTATTCCATATAATGCCTCTTTTCACATAAAGGTATAGAAACTTCTGCAACCAAAAGATGCAGGGAGGGTCTTACCTTAGCACAATAGCAGCACAGCAGAACACAGCTCTACCCGGACCTGACTGCAGATGCTATCAGCAGTGTTCATCTGTGCTGTGCAGAAATGGAAAATATTTTAGTGGTGAGTTAACTAGGAGGCATATCCTGATCCAGCTTTGTCACAATAGCAGATCGCTGCGGGCACTTATCAGAGTTGCTCTCGCTGTAGAATTTTAACTCAGGAGCAACCTTTTTGTCTTCCTTCACAAAGAGGGTTTTTCTTTGTTCTTTGTGAAAAACAGGAGGCTATTCGTCTGTTTTGCTTGGATAATGTTTTTAAGGAAGATAATGCTTGAGAAGGGAACAGCAGCCAAACGCTGTCTGAGTGCGTTCTGCCTTTTCTGTTGGTCTCAGATACAGATCCTCCCTTCACAGGTCTCGGTTTGTTCTGGAATGTCTTCCTCCCTGCTTCACATGGCTTTTGATTTCTCTATGGGTTAAACTGACATAAGAAAAAACCCAAACCAAACGATCTACTTGCTGAAGCAGAGGCTTTGTCTCTCTCACCTTATTTTTAAACAGCAGGGCTGGGGTAAGGGAGCAGAAGAGGAGGGTTTGGGAAGGAGTGGAGGGGATTTACAACATCGAGGTACCACTCCCTGTTGTACTTCAGCCCACGCTTAAAATTCTTTCAGTGGAACAAAGTCAAGCTTTTTTTTTTGCTTTTTTGTTTAATTCCCCCAAGGTGAATCATGTTTGGAAAAATTTACTTGCAGTAAAGGAAATGATAGAATTTAAGCCCTAGTGATTCTGTAGCTGCTGTTTGTGAGCTAATAGCTGTGGTCTGTTTATAATGTAATTGCATAGATCTTTAAATTACTGCAGACTTCTCCATTAAAAAGGGAGGAGAAAAAAGAAATTAATCCCCAAAGCCAAGTCTGTAGAAGCATGCTCAGTAATGAAAGCTTAATTTATTTAAACTTTTTCCCTCCATGTAAATGTGGATGGGTGGCTGGAAGGAAGCCAAGTCCAAATTGAATGTAACTGGTGCTGTTATTCCCAGCTGAGTCTTTTGAGTGACCTGAAACCATTCTGCATTTTGCAACTGTTCTGGGGGCTCGTACCTCTGCAAGTCAAGGATTTGGTGATTATAAATATCACCATCATTCACTGTTTTATTACTGATGGCATTGGAATTACGCATGGAGCAAATGCATTGCTTTCAGATGCAGGTGCAAATCCCTGGGGTGCTGTTGGTGATGCTCTTGGGAAGGGAAACAAGGAACATAAAACTCATCTCTTTGCTCAGTGTATGTTCATCAGATGGAAAATTTTGTTATCTCCTGGGCATTCAAATCTGTAGCTCTGAGGCTGGAAATTCATACAACAGCCATAGAAAATGCATGGTTAAATAATAATTAAAAGGACTCCAACAGACTAGCTAATTTAAATTAGTGTCCTTTCCTTTCCTAGTCACCACAGTAGTTGCTTTTGACCTTAATGTTAAACAAGCAAGTATCGATAATGCTTCTTTTTTGTTATTTCAAAGTCTGTCTTTTGTCAGTCTGTTCACATGGGCAGTGAATATTGATGTGATGGTGCTTTTATTGCTCTCGGTGAGGCTAACAAGAAAAGCAAAGTTTGAGCTGGATGTCCTGGTTTTCGGGTCTTGTGATTCCCTCTCACTGTTTTCTCTTAAGGGATCTTGAAGCCAGAGCCCAGAATGAATTCTTTCGGGCCTTCTTCAGATTACCCAGGAAGGAGAAGCTGCATGAAGTTGTAGACTGTTCTCTCTGGACGCCGTTTAGTCGCTGTCACACAGCAGGAAGGATGTATACTTCAGACAGTTATATCTGTTTTGCCAGCAAAGAAAATGGCTGCTGCAATGTTATCATCCCACTTAGAGAGGTAGAGTTTGTTTCATTTCAGGTCCTTATCTGCCTTTTTCTGCTGCAAGCATCCACTGTCACCTGACTTACCTGCAAACTGATGAAAAAGAGTAGGACGCTTGTGTGTATCTTGCGTATGGGGTTGTTGTACATCTTGTTCTGGGGTTCATTAGGCCATGAGTTCTAGAACTATGGGTGATTCAACATGATCTCAAAGCGAAGTACAGATAGTTAATGCAGCAGGACAGCACTGCAAAAGCAGAGTATGCTCGGTCCAAGACTTAGACCCTCCCAGCTTCGCAAACACATCCAGCGTAATGTGATGGAGACCAGCTTGGGCCCATTCTGGCATTATAAAAGCATCCTTGCCTGAGATCAACACTCTGAAGTGTTGAAGCTCTCTCTTCATAGAAACACTCTAGCAAACCTGTGGATACTTTGCGAACTGTAGGACAGAGAGAAAAAGGGGATGTTCTGGATGCAGTGACAAGCTGCCAAATTTGCATGAAATCAGAGACTTATTTAAATGGAGGGAGAGCACATGGGAAGGTGGTGGGAGCAGAAGAGGAGAAGGAAGCTGTCAGCAAACACCTGCCTGATCTGCTATGGATACAAGGCTGTTATGATCTCTTAATTAAAGCTTTCCTTTCATCCTCAACTATAATAACAAAGTAACATCCAAATGATATTCTAACTGTAGCAACTTACCTTCCACTGTTACAGAAACAGAAAACAGTGAGAGAACACTGGTACATACTTAATCAGAAACACCAAAACAACTGTTTTCCCCCATCTTCAAAAGTGTGAAAGCAAATTTCCTCCTGCATCCCCCAGCATGTGAGCAAGTTGATGCTTTTTCAGATCATGTTTTAATCATATTCCCTTTTTCTTATCTTTCCCCTCAGCCCATTCTGCAGGATAATTAAATAATTAAAATAAAATAATAAAAAAAAAAAAATTAAAAAAAAAAAAAGCTGGGATATTCTTTGGGTGCCTGCATTGAGCTTCTAAAGAGACCACAAGCTTCAGGCGGTAGGATGTGTCTGATCAAGGAAACCTGGAGACCTTACTAACAGTCTTCCAATACCTAAAGGGGGCCTACAAGAAATCTGGAGAGGGACTTTTTATAAAGGCACATAGGGACAAGGGCGAATGGCTTTAAACTGACAGAGGTTAGAGTTAAATTGGATATTAGGAATTAGATCAGGCATTAAGATTTAGACATTAGACATTAGGAAATTCTTCCCTGTGAGGGTGATGAGACACTGGCACAGACTGCCCAGAGGAGCTGTGGCTGCCCCATCCCTGGCAGTGTTTAAGGCCAGGTTGGATGGGGCTTTAAGCACCCCAGTCTATTGGAAGGTGTCCCTGCACATGGCAGGGGGTTGGAACTGGATGATCTTTAAGGTCCCTTCCAACCTTAACCATTGTATGATTCTTGTAACCATGTTCAAAGCATGTGTGCATATGTTTTTGTACATTTTGATACACGTAGAATATTTGAAGATGTGTAAGTGGAAGTGGTGAATAACGTGTTTTCTGTAATGTTTCTGGAAAAGGTAATCAGTATAGAGAAGATGGAGGACACAAGCCTTCTCCCTAATCCCATCATTGTTAGCATAAGGAGCAAGATGGCCTTTCAGTTCATTGAGCTGAAGGACAGGGATACTTTGGTGGAGAATCTGCTCCAGAGGCTAAAAGAAGTGAACTCCATCAACCCAGTGCACTGTAACAACTTGCACAATAAAAACCAGGTACTGAACTTCTGAATTTTTTTAGGGGTACGAATTCAGTGTGTTTATCTATTGGTTTGTTGTCCTGTCAGGGGGTTGATCTTGAGCCAGTACTTGTGTGATGCCTTCTTTAAAGACCTGCCTGATGGGATGGAATGCACCTAGAGCATGGTTATGACTGACATGTTGGGGAGAGCAGTGAATATAGCATCACAGAATGGTTTGGGTTGGAAGGAACCTTTAAAGGTCATCTAGTCCACCCACCCTGCAGTGAGCAGGGATATGGTAAGGAGCAGGGTGAGGAACACCTCAGCAGTCTGGAGGAATAGGTTGACAGAGACCTTGTGAAGTTCAACAAAAGCAAATGTGATGCCTGGCAGAGTAACCCCATGCAAAAGGAGGGGCTGAAGGACAGAGAAGAGCTATGTAGAAAAGACTGGAGGGTCCTGGTGGACAGCGGCAGGTTGAGCTTTTATAAGTGAGCAGTGTGCTCATATCATGGAGCGCCAAGAGCGTTTGGGGTTGAACTAGCAGGACTGTAAGCAGCAGGTCAAGGGATATTATTGTTCCCTTTCATTCAGCACTTCCGAGGCTTATCAGCAGCACTGAGTTCAGTTTTGACTCTGCCTCTCCACACGAGAAAAGCATTGACAAATTGGATTAAGTCTAGTGGAGGGCTAAAAGATGGTCAGGACTGGAGCACATGCTTTATGAGGAGAGGTTGGTGGAGCAGGTCTTGTTCAGCCTGTCTTCTACTAGCTAATGGGGAGTTACGGAGAAGATGGAGCCAGAAACTTCTTGGAGATGCCAGCTGAAAGATGGGCAGCAACAGTCCCAAAATGTAGCAAGGGGAAGTCCAAACAGATGAAAAGAGAAAGACTTCCCCTCAAGAGAGGTGGAGGTGGACCAGGCTGCCCACCGAAGCTGTGGATGCACCTTCCTTGGAGCTACTCAACATGAGTGGACACAGCCCCCAGGAACCTGGTCTGAGGGGTCCTGCTTTGAGCAGGGAATTGAAAAAGATGGTGTCCCCTGACCTAAATTGTTCTATGATTCTGTTTTTCAGTTCTTAACTGAAGTAGATTGTTCCGTAACTTACCATCAAGGACTCTCTGAGTTTACTAATTACTTCTTTTTTAAAGAAACAGCCCTTTTCCTGACATACAAGTGAATGAGAATTTGTATAAGGTCTTGAGTAAGGTCTGAAAGGTTTTGATGTAAAAGGCAAAAACTAACCCAGCTGTGTCTTAAAGATAGCTGGGGACATAGTTCTTAGCCTCTTCTCAGTCATTACTGCTTTGATTCCATATTGCAGAACAGTTCTGCCTTTGGATCCACATGTGTGCTTGGGGACAGTGAGCCTGTGCATCTGGGAACAGAGGCTTCACAAAGCAAGGAGAGAAGCGAATGTGGAAAGGACAGCAGTTATTTGCTCAGTGCAGAAGCGCTAAGGTCGGACTTCCATCAGTCAGGAATAGTGGGCCTGGATTTTGGAAAGGTATGTAACGTGGGGGAAGTGGTAGGAGTTGGTGGTCTGGGATTTTTTTTGTTTGTTTTTTTAAATCTGGGGTGACATTCAAACAGTAATCATTTTTAGTAAAATGAACTCTGTATTGGCTAGAGAAATTAGTTATGGGATAACGGCTTTTCCATGTGCTTGGAGTTTTTTCCTCTTCATTTCTTTCTCATGAATATTTATATTTTTTTCTCCCTGTGTGGTGAACTGAATATGCAAAATGGGGAAAGTTGTAGTCCTTAGAGTAGACTTCCCATTTCCATTGGTATTGGAAATACCTTGTGGAATTTCTAATATGCAAAATATTTCTGTTTATCAGTTCCCACGTGCACGTGCTTTGTTCTTTTAAAACATTTCTTCTTGTTCCCAGTCTAGGGAGCAAATCAAGGAGAGCCTGTGGGATGACCATTTTGTAGAATATGGCAGAACTGTGTGCATGTTCCGCACAGAGAAGATCAGAAAACTTGTTGCTATGGGAATCCCTGAATCCTTAAGAGGCAAACTCTGGCTGCTCTTCTCAGGTGGGCAAGCTTAGAAATGTTGGCTGTAGTCATCATCTGATTCTGAACATGGCAAAACCTTTAGGCAGGAAATCTCCCAAGGGCGATTAAATGTTGTTTTCATGGAGCTTATGATACTGCTTACAGGAGAGAGATGACCTGGACTGAACTAATAATTTCAAAGAAGTAGCTAGGTAGATTTGTAAAGAATCTATCTCAAGATGACAAGGCATAATGTGCAGAAGAATTGAAATAACGTCATCTTCATCTGTGTAGCTTAAATTAGCATCATGGTTGTATAAGATAATGTTCAGCTTCAAGCAACAATTAGATTCTAGCACAAATATTGATCTAACCCTAGGCAAATCAAATAATTGCAAAATAAGGGCATCAGCAGTCCTACTGCTGCTTGTCATTGGATGTTGGCAGGGGGAATAGAAACTAGAGATGGAAAAAATATCTCGTTTCATACACAGATCTGTCAGAACCAGAATGTGCGTACAAGATGATCTCAAGTTTAGTCCTTAATCTGGTATATGACATGTTCAAACATTTGTAAAAAGTGGTGGTTTTCCTCTTGGAGGGTGTGAACAGTGCTGAGTACATTTCTCCCCATAATCCTCTGCTGGGGAAGTTTCCTGCTCACTGTCAGTATTAAGGTGTTCTGAATGATGTTGTGTCATGCAAGCTTTGCTAATATTTGTTTTGTCTTCTGCTGGGACTTTTATTTCTTTCACTGGTCTGGAAATTTCACTACCTTCACAAACCCTGGGGAAGACCGTTTTGCTTACATCCTTTTGCGCAGTAATTCCCACAGCACCAAGTTTAGCATCATCCTAATCCACTTTGCGTTTTCCTCTTTCTCTCTTCCTGCTGCCTTCAGATGCCGTGACGGATCTTGCCTCGCATCCTGGCTACTACGTACATTTGGTGGAGGCGTCCATGGGCAAGTGCTGTATGGCGACAGAGGAGATCGAGCGTGACCTCCACCGCTCGCTGCCTGAGCATCCTGCCTTCCAGAGTGAGACTGGAATAGCTGCCCTAAGGAGGGTGCTCACGGCGTACGCGCACAGGAACCCCAAAATTGGATACTGCCAGGTGAAAAACCCCCAGTGGGATAATGCTCATTGCCTCTTTAGCTCTTTCCTCTCTCTCCCAGTTTTATTGTACTCTTGGGGGTATTTTTAGTGTTGGTTTTGATAAATAATGTCTTTCTAGGTAGGAAAAGACATAATTGTAGCTGCTAAATATAACTTACTCTGGAAAACAAGTGCATAGGCTTAACTGAGGGCTTTGGTTTAACTCAAGTATTCCCTCAGCAGTTTGCAAACTGCATTTAAAGTTAAAGAAGGGGGAAAATGTTGTTTCAGTTGCTTCTCTGTGTTCAAAAGTGTTCTTCTTGCACAATACTTAGAGACAGTGCAAAGTAGATGTGATTCACATAGAGCAATGGGGCAGAGGTTTAGTGAACTAAAGTTCTGCCCCTTTCTTCCCAAACTGATGACAAATTCTGAAAGTACTTTGCCCAGGTGGCCAGCTAAAATAGAGACTTTTAACTTCTGTGCAGCTCCCTGAATTCTGATTGACATCAGACTGGTCATGCAGGAAGAAGGGGAAAGCAGCACCAAAACATACTACACTATCAGTTGCCTACTTTTTATCTGGGCAAATCCAATACTCTGTTTTTCTCCACTATTTTCTATTGCTCTTATGTCCAGCAGTGTACATAAGCTTGAAAAACTTGTTATGCCCGTAGGTTGAACTACGTGTTCGCTTTCTGTTACCTTTCTCTTGCTGTTTTGCTGTTTAAGGTTTCTTTGCTGGTTCTTTTTTTTCAGTTTAACATCATGGTAGGCTACTTTTCTCTCTTTAAAATTAGCCACAATGTAGCTTTTGTCAGTAGGATTTGCTGTCACTAACAAATCCCGTTTTCTTCTTTGCCCTTCTAAGTCTATGAACATTCTGACCTCCGTGTTGCTGTTGTATGCCAAAGAGGAAGAAGCCTTTTGGCTGCTGGTTGCTGTCTGTGAGCGAATGCTGCCGGATTACTTCAATCACCGAGTGATAGGTGAGCTCGTGCCTCTCTTCTTGATAACTGGGAAGGGGCAGCTGATTGGCACTGGGGTGAGTGAAATGCTCAGGGTCTTCTGAGATCCAGAGCCCACAGGTGAGGTGGTCCATTGACTTGTGCAGTGTGGGCAGCAGTGGTGGCTGCTCAGGTTCCAGCTAGGGTTGGTTTTGGTTTGAAGGGTTTGAACTGCAAGAACTATAAATATATGCTCAATTTTACAGTTTGTTTTTTACCTGTTGGTCAGAAGGCAGTGATGCTTTTGCCTGTTAGGTAAAAATAGAAGAGCTTGTGTATCTTGGTTAGGGGGGTGTGTGTGTGTGTGTGTGTGTGTGTGTTCGGTATTGGAGACTCAAGCTGTTTAAGATGAGCCTAGGAAAGATCTGCTAGGGCAGCTATTTTTGATCTGACCTGTCTGAGTTGCCTGGCTGCTGGAGCAATACAGCCTTGCATCTGAACTGGCCCTTTGTAATGAGGGTTGATACAAAGCTCTCTGAATGTTAGATGCTGCATTAAGGACTAAGCTCAATCCTTCTGCATCATGTGCCTTCTACTGCATGCGCTATGTCTCCTGTTACTTTCAGTGCAACTATTTTTAAGACTGTTGTGCAAAGTCTGGCTGCCTAATGCACAGAAAGAGAAGGGCTGAGCAGCTTGAGGCAGTAATTGCAGGTATGCATACAAGAAAAAGATTTTGTTCTTTGTAGTTGCTTTACTTCCTTTTCTTACACAAATGTTTGATAGCTTATTCCCTTTTTAATGTCAACCTTTAGCTACTCTTAACTCTTTAACTACTCTTTAGTGTCTGCTGTTACACCATTGCTGTAGCAAAGGGAGGAATCAGTGTAAGTTAGGAGGTGGGGACAGGAGGAAATCCCTGGCAGTAGTGGTTCTGGGAGCTAGAAATGGTGTGTGCACTCTTGTGCTGCCTGGGGAGAGGGAGAACACATCTGAGTTATCAAATCTTTTGCTTGGAGCATGGGATTATTACACCTCCCTCCTGACACTGTGCCACCACAGTTGTTGTCTTGTCACTGAACTGGCAGATAAGGAAAGTTAAAGCAGAGTTATTCCAAAGTTAGCTGGATGTGTAGGGTGTTTAATGGTGCTTTGAATGCCACTGGTATTTTCCAGTTATGGATTGGGCACTGTAACTATCCTGCTTGTCAGCATTTTGGTTCTAGTTCCCAAATGTGACTTTAAATGGCTATCTTGATGACTTACTTCCATGTTTGTCTGTCTCCTTCCTCAATTAAAACAGAAACACAGCGTTGTCTGTCCTTGTGCATTTTCAGATATCATCAGCTTTTCTTGAGTTACTGATAACTTTGGTGCTTGCTGCGTTATTGCCCTTAAGTAACATTCTCCACACCCAAACTTGAGTTATCCCACTTGGCCAGCCAAATTGCTGCCCTGAGTTGTACATAATTTTGGTTTTCTATCTTTCCTGTTACTTGCCCTGGCTACAGCCTGCATTGTTTGAGTGCTGATAGTTTTTGTCATCCTGTCTTTCTGTTTTCTTGTCCTCTGTACCCAAAGGAAAGAGTACTGTGACTCTAGAAGAGGTACTGCCGTGGCTCACCACAGTGTGAAGAGCCAGGGGCTTCAGCTCAGAAGTTCCCCTGCTCCTCCTAGTCGAATGGCAGCAGTGTAGTTTTGCAGCACGGTTGCTTCAGTAAGCAGTTATTTCTGCAGCTTTGATTTACCCTAGACCTTAGTGTGCCAAAATCCATGCTACTGATCTTCTTCACCCTGCCTCTCCTCTGGTTCCTGTTGCTTGAGTTAGTGTTCTTGGCTTGGCGTTTCAGTTGACCTTCTTTTTTGATCTGCAATCAGCTCTTATCTAAATTTTGTATCGTTTCTTCCTGCATAATACTTCCAAGACCTAACTTTCCCTCTTTGCACTGCCAACACTGTTGTCCAAATTTTGGTCTCTATAAATCTGGTGATCTCTGACCTTGCTACCAGTCACTGTGCTTTTCCTCTTCAGTCTCAGGCAGTAATCTGTACAGTCAAAACAGCTACTGAATTAATGACCTTGGTTATAACAGGCCTTCTTAGCTCCATCTTCTCTTGGGCCTTTTCTTTATGGTATTCAAAATCTTCTTTTTATTTTACTTTTAGTAGGTTTTGCTTTCAAATTGTAGGCACTTCAGTCCTACTCAGTCTTTTTATTACATGATCATCTCCTTCCTTCTGCCTTGCCAGCTATGACCAATCTGTCTTTTCACAAGTCTTTTCATCATCTCCCTGCTTGTAAATGGGAAAAGCCTGCAGGCAGGGCTGGCACGCATTATCTCCTTATTCAGGAATTCCCTCTGTCCTTCTCCTTTTTTGCAATGCATAGAGGAAATTATAAACAGATAAAGATAGGAACAAGTTATTCTTGGGTCAAAAGTGGTGGCAAAGGTCATGCGTATTCTATTCTTGTGTTACCATGGCTTTCCCATTTTCTCCACAAACCAGCAGTCAGTCTTACTCTGTTTATTAGTCTGTCTTCATCTTGATATAGTAATTCTTGAAACACTGAAAATCTAATTTCATTTCTGTGATTTGCCTTTTCAGTCTTGGAGATGTCATTTAGTTTGCATCTTGGGTCGTCCTTTTTTAAATGGATACCCTGGTATTTTTCTACCTCATCGTAGTTTCATGCTGTAATATGTTAGAGATTCAGTTGCTCAGATTTCGTGGTTTCTGGGAACCTAATGAAAAGGTGGGTAGAAAAGTCACTTTGCGTACACTTGATTGACTTTCATCTACAGTGTGAACACTTAATTATAAGAGGATCTATGAAAGATCTGGGCAGCACTGCACATTCCTTTTAAACCTCTGATTTTGCCAGTGCTGCCTGAGTCTTTCATACATGTGTGCCTGTCTGTCTCTGGCTTTCTTCAAATACCCCTTAGCCAGCTCAATCTTTTGTGTCAGTGTTAACTATGGCTATTAGATTATTTATATTAAGCTTGTTAAAAAAACCCCAAACAAAACCTGTCCTCTGTTGAGTAACCTCATTCTGTTTTCTCCTCCGTTTTCTTTACCCTTTTATTTATGATGTGAGAAGGCTTTCTCTTCAAAGCAAAGCACCATGCTTGATGTGTTTCTCAAGAGCTCTTTGCATGTCCCTGGGCACTTATTTTTCATCTGTGGTGCTGTAATGTTTGTTCAGCCACCAGCAGAAGCTCTCTGTGGCTTGATGTGAGAAGTTCTAAGACAGAGGAATGTCATAGCTGGGTTTTTTTGATTTGGATGGAAAGCCAAAAGATGCTGGCTGTCTGCTACAAATTGTCCAGGTTACATTCTGCTTTTGGACCACAGAAGTTTTAAGGGTTTATATGTCTCTGGAATTTCATAGTAATTAAAGTTGTCTCCTAGTATTAGCAGAGCATGGACAATGAGAAAGAAATGAAGTAACTTGAAAGAAAAATATTTGAAAAGCTACCTTCATTTTGTACTTGGGAATATTTTTAACTTGTGGAGTTTTTGGTTAAAGCCTCTGATGTGGCAGATCTGGTTTGTAGACAGAGGCCACTTCAGTGATATGAAACTACATTGATTCTACAATAGCTGCTGATAAAGCAGGACTGAGCTAGTAGCTAAAAAAGAGCCCACATCTCTTCCTTTTGGAAAGACTGGTTGGGACAGTTAGGAAAGCTTGTATTTGAGCATTGCAGAAATCCTTTGTTCTTTATATATAGATATATATGAGTATATGTTTATATCTGTGCATGTATTGATGTGTAAATATTTTTCTTCCTGTTTAGTGTGTGTAGCCATATCTGGATTTCCATCTTGTATTTTTTTCACATAGAACAAAAGCTCCACTGCCTGCTTGCTTGAGTATATACACTGGAGAGGAACGTCTTATTTTCATTGCATAGATCCCAAGCTGAAAAGTAAAACACTTTAAAAATTGCTTTTGCTAGCACATCTGTGCCCTTTTAGCCAAAAGCAACAGCTCTGCTATTACTATTTCATTGCACCGTGAAGGCACTTTGGAGAATCAACACAGTCTTTTTGTAGACAGCTGTACAGTAAGGATTATGGACATGAGGACTGGGGCTGAGATCCCAGCAGGAGAATAGTGGGATTTTTCACTGTGGATGTGTATGTATCTTGTCAGTTTAAATTTTAAGAAGATTTTGCAGTTGATAGTTGACAGCGATCATTAGCTTTAAATATTTTTTCCTGTGTCAATCCTTGCTAATACTCGTTTACTTGCAGGTGCTCAGGTAGACCAGTCGGTGTTCGAAGAGCTTATAAAAGAGCAACTTCCAGAGCTGGCCGAACATATGAAGGACCTGACAGCCTTAGCTTCAATCTCTCTTTCATGGTTCCTTACCCTTTTCCTTAGCATCATGCCCCTGGAAAGTGCTGTGAATGTTGTGGACTGCTTCTTCTATGATGGGATCAAAGCTATTTTCCAGTTGGGCTTGGCCATACTGGAAGCCAACGCTGTGGATCTGTGTAATAGCAAGGATGATGGGCAGGCCCTGATGATTCTGAGCAGGTATGGCTGGGCAGGAGCAGTCCTTCCATCATGGACCATTCTGCCATAAAAAAAGCTTTTGGGTGCCATTGTGATATTGACACTGTAGGCACCGCCAGGACCCAAGCTGCTGCGGCTGCTATCAGTGTCTGCCTTAAACAATGGACTTTGTACATGGATGAGCAGCTGTCCTGTGACATTTCCTGGCAGCACGGAGACGTGCATTGATTGCGTCAGTGTGCAGTATTTATTGCTGCTCTTTGTGCCTTCCCCAGAGTGATGGGCTTCCTCCTCCAGGCTTCAAGGAGACAGAAGTTTTCTTCCTTGGGCTGCATTTAGTCATTTGGCTGGCTTGCTGTTGTTCCTCAGATGAGTAATCATGAAGGCATTTTTGAAAAGCCCGGCAGCCCAGAATCCAATTTATTTCTAAGTCTGAGCCATAAGACCGGTTTGGTTATTTATATAGAAAAATCAAAGTGCAGAGTAATCTGTGTTGCTTCTGTTTTTTTCCTTTCAGGTTTTTAGAGCATGTCAAAAACGAGGAAAGCCCTCTGCCGCCTATTGGTAACCACCATGCATTCTTCAGCGATGACCAAGAACCCTCTCCAGTGACTGAAATAGCTAACCTAATTCATGATTCCTATGAGGTAAAATGCTGCTCTGTGTTGACTGGTCAGTTAAGTTTGAGTTTTAAAAAATAAAAAGGTTAAATTCAACATAAATGTTTTAAAAGTTAATACACATTTTACAGATTCCTTGACTAAGTGCTCAAACGCACAAGGCTAACTGTGGTATAAATACCTATACTGACAGATATATTAGAGACTGGGTATGCTTTTTCCTCATAAAATACCTTAAATATGTTAAAAGTTGGTTTTCCAGTAAATAAGAAACACAAATATCATAAAATACTAAAAAAATAATAAACTTCTGTTCCTTCCATGTAGAAATTTGGAGATCACTCTGTGGCACAAATAGAGCATATGCGCTACAAACACCGAATACGTGTCTTGCAGAGCCACGAAGACACAACGAAGCAAAATGTGGTGAGTAGGATATTGTTTTGACTGAGGTAGCTTAACATCTCCTCTCTTGAGGCAGGTGCCTTTTGTTTTGTGAAAGGCGCTACCAGATCTGGAAAAAGGGAAGAATCATTACCAAGTTTGGAAAAAGCTCTTTCCTGGTGATGCTCACGGGTTTGGTTTTTCTTTTGTAGCCACGTGCATTATTTTCTACTGTGGCTTTAACATTATGAAGGCTTTAACAGTAGGAACAACAGCAAGACCTTCCAGCCCAGCACCTTTGTCTCCCTCCATGGCACTAGGCAGATGCCCCAGGGAGGAGTGTTACAAGAGAGCAAGGGCCATTCTATGCTTCCCTGGCCTCCTGTGACCTGTAGCTTAGGGACTTCCTGTCTTTGTTTCCAACAGCCCTTGAGGGATTTCTCTTTTCATGGATCTGTCCAACTCGTGAACCCAAAAAAGGGGAAAAAACTGCAAAGGTTTTTCAATACTGTACTTTTCAGCTGTACCAAGTAAAACAGTCCCTGTGAGGCTCATGGGCCTGCTCATGTCAGTGATGACAGGGGAAAAACAATTGTCATTAACGTGATTGTCTTTATTTTTAAGCTCCGAGTTGTCATCCCAGATGTTTCGATTCTTCCTGAAGATTTAGAGGAATTGTATGACTTGTTCAAGGTTGGTGTCCTTGAGAAGCAGGGGATGCAGTGTTGCTTCAGACCTTGTGTCCTCTGCCACAGCGGTACTGTTTGGATGGGATCTTAGCATTTTGTCCTTTCTGCAGCTGCCTAGTTGCTAAAGAGGAACACTACTGTACTGATCCTTCAAAGGAGAATTGCTTCAGTTTCCTTTCTAACTCTTTGCTTGGAAATGGTCCATAAGAAATTAGGTTCTGGTAACTTTCACATGCAGAATAAATTAAATGCATATCTCTGCTCACTGCTCAGCAGTATGTTTATGTCCTGCTCTCTTAATGCTCTTTAAAGGTAGACTCTTGTTTTCCAGGGGGGAAAAAATACCCTCAAACTTGTGTCTTTGCTATTGATTCCAAATTTTCTAATGGTTTAGGTTTTTTAGAACTAAAAGCATTTTCTACTTACATTCTTTTCCGTCAAGCTGATGTTTGAAAGAACTATTATAAAAAGGTTATTTGGAAACAGGGTCATCTAAGCCTATATAACTATACTTGATTTAGAGGTCCAAGCATGTAATTATCACCCTTAATGGACCATTTCTTTTGTGTATTGTTCATAGTCATAAATACTAGGTACTGAGAATATGACTGTGGTATGTTCTTAGTGTTACGTAGCTTTGTGGCTAAAAACAGCAGTATCCTCCCTCAATTAGTGGTTGTAAGATGATGCTGCTGGGGCTTGCTCTTCAGTGCTTCCCTCCTGCTTTTTGCTGCTCTGGTTTTAAGCATGGACTGGCTTACACTTCTCCCCTTTCCTCAGTTCATTTCTTGGTGGTGGTTCCTTTTTCATTAGCTCCCTTGGGACAGCTTGTTTTGTTAGGACTTGTTGTTTTCCATCACTCTGTCCCTAAGGGAAGACTAATAGGTATGGTATCCAAATGGAGAGGTCTGAAATAAATGAGCAGGTCAGGCCTGTGTAATACTTACTCTTGATTTTCTCTGACCCTCTGTACCGTACCTCTGGTTGGTTAGAGACATCCTGGGCCAGATGAAGCTAATAGTTTCAGTATTCTGCAATGCATTTCTTCTAAGAATCTGCTGTATTTCCCTCCAAATTTATTAATTATCCATTGGAAATCATGAGAACACTTGGCTGCTTTAATTAAAGATTGCTTTTTCTCACAGGAATGGGCTTGGTATCTAACACCTCGCACAAAGAGAACGTTAAGCTTTTCCAGTGTACTTTGATGCAAATCAAAGCCTTTTTCTGCTGGCTGTACTCTTGCTACTGCACACCACAACTGCACCTCTCCCACCTCTGATTTCTCCTAGAGGGAACATTTAATAAGGTGTTACTGGGAAACGACGAGTCCAGTCAGTGAGCGACATGACCCCAGCAGACCATATGCTGAGCAGTACCGCATCGATGCCCAGCAGTTTGCCAACCTGTACAGGTTGGTCTCACCCTGGACCTGCGGGGAGCACACCGATGTCCTCGCCCAAAGGACTTTCAGGCTCCTGGATGAGAACATGGACAGGTTGATTGAATTCAAGGGGCTCGCCAGCTGCTTAGGTATCCACTTCCCTGTGGGCAGGAAGGTGGGGAGAGCAGGGGTGTCAGCACATGGGTGAGACATGTATGTATAAAATGCCATTCAGCTGGCAGGGGAAGATGTGGGCAGATGGTTTTCTTGGGCTTGTAATTAGCCTAGTCAGTGACCTTTACTAAATTTTTTGTGTTTCAATCACCTGAAGTTGATTAGATTTCAAAGACAGCCTAAGGACGGGATGGAATATTCATAGAATCACAGAATGGGTTGAGTTGGAAAGGACCTTAAGATCATCTAGTTCCAACCCCCCTGCCAGGGCAGGGATGCCTCACACTAGACCAGGTTGCCCAAGGCTGTGTATTAAAATTATTTGGGTTTGCATTGAATGCTGAGAAATCCTCTCTACGGGATTGCTGTTCTCAGTATACCTCTTTGTAACCACTTCTTGAAGACTTAATCTTACACAACTGACTGCTCTTTGCCTTGTATGTTCACAATAAGCAGAACAAAAAAAATCTGGCCGGCATGGATGGAGAGCTGCTCTAGGGTTGGTCTTGCGGCCACCAGCTGCTCAAATGAGTTGAGACTGCTCATCCCAAAATCCAGCTGAGGAAGAAAGTGCCAAATCGTAACTGTTGCATGACCCCAAGTGAAAAAAAAACACTCTATCAACATTCAGAGCTTCAATAAAAATCAGTAAATCCATATTTGCACCAGTTTTGCTTCTTAGAACTTTCTGAAGTGAACCAAAGCACCCTGTATTACATTGTTATTTGATTTTGAGTCTTAGGAGGATTCAATTTTGAATTAAATGTAAAAAAAAAAAAGGTCTTCACAGTATTCCAATGCACTTGAAAGTTTAGAATCTCATTTTTATTGGTCATTGAACAGATGAATTATATTACATGTGATGTGGTTTTCTCCTTTGGCCTTACTCTATAGAAGAGCAAGAAGGGATGAAGGGGAGAAATATTAAGAATATGGTGAACCCAAAGGGAATTTTCTGCCTCTCCCCTCTGATGCTGCTGTTAATCTATGGCAGCAAACAGCCCTTGCTAGACTTCCTGCCATCCTCCTTGGTATTTTTACCCGATGCTGAGGCTCTATAAGGTTAGGTACTCCCAGTCTATTTGACAAGAACAAAGACCGAACCAGATGGCTCTCACCTGCTGTTCCCCATTGACAAGCACAACTTAAAATATTGCACTGTAATATACTGGCCATATGTTTTAGTGTATTGTCCATACAAACAATTCTCTTTTGTACACAGAGAGATGCCTGATTTATTTTAAACTGTGGAAGCAAATGCTCTGGTCCCACTTCCTTTTGTTCTTTTTTTTTTTTCCTTGCAGATGTTATGTATAATGGAGAAATGAATGAAAAGATAAAGCTACTATATAAGCTGCATATCCCACCGGGTAAGAATTCTAAAAGGGAACGAATACTTCAGTTTCCAAAAGATAATATGTTGCTTAAAGCTGTTGGGAAAAGGCTGCATAACGAAGAACCCCATCTTGCTTCCTTCATCAATATAGGATGTGCATTTGTAATTTGCATTATAAAAATTACTCCAGTCAAAACCATTTTGGATTAGATGTATAGCTATATAATGTCAAGGCTCACATCTGCTGCATTCAGAGATAATTTGCAGCCAATTATGCTGTTACTTCCAGACAAAATGTGAACTGAAGGAGTGTTTTTGGGTGGCTTTGTACTCTGTATGCACTAGATCTCCATCACATCTTGATCCAGCTTTGATGAGGTGACAAAATTCTGCAGTAGTTTCTCTGTGCAAAGTTTTTAATTAAATGTACCACTCTTGGCAAACTTCCGACTCTTGCTGCAGCACCAGTCTGTCTTACTTACAGTAACACAACCTTACAGTAGGATTTAATGAAGTACTGTTTAAAAACATCCTAGCCCAATTACTTTGCTTTCTTCAAATATTTAAATTAAATAATCATTATGCAGCATTTGAAGAATTAATCATTACATTTATCCCTTGTTTTTTTGATAGCTCTCACAGAGAATGAACGAGACAGCCAGTCACCATTGAAGAATCCTTTGCTGTCAACTTCAAGACCACTAGTTATTGGAAAATCAAATGGTATATGTCCAGAATGGTTCCCTAATGCCTGTGCATATGAGAACCAACTTCCCATTTGCTAACCCTGTATCATCTCTGCTGAGGTTTATGCTGAAATGTCAATTTACTCCAGTGACTTGAAAACTAATTATTTTTTGTCTGCCCCCCAAAAGGTGATGCAGTAGATTACCAGAAGCAGTTGAAGCAGATGCTGAAGGATCTCGCCAAAGAAAAAGATACTAAAACTGAAAAAGAATTGCCAAAAATGAGCCAGGTACGTGTCTTAGATGCTTTAGTTTGTTTTAAAAGAAATGGAGAGCACTCAAAAATGCAGTGACTGAATACAACAGTTCAGCTCTTTCTGAGAAAGCGTAACTTCAGCATGAGCTTAGACTCAGTCCTTTAGATTTAGAGAACTGGGCTCCTCTCATCGGGAGAGCAAGTGTTTAAGGACTCTGAGCTACCTTTCCAGCTACTCCCTCTCCTCAGACTGGCTGGTGAATAGACAGAATTTCACTCACCCACAGCCTAACAGGCTGGAAAAAGCCCTCCTCCTAAGGCCAAAGAATTCCCAAGAATGAATACTGCTGTTCTGTCTTCCCTGGCCTCCTCTCCACCAGACTGCTGTTACTTCTTTCTTAGCCCGCTACCAACTGGGCCTTGGCCTGTCTTAGCCAAACACTAACTAGAACTGCATGAAGTAAGAAAAACAGCTGAAGGCTGTCATCATCTTACCATCTCCTCCCTAATGCTAGTAGAGCTCCGTGTGTCCTGTTGGCTTAAGGAAATCTTCAGGGAAAAGGGTCCTGAAGTTTTAAACGGATGTCACATACCTATGCTATCAGCTCAGCAGGGACACAGTATCTCTTCTAAAAGCACTGCTTGACTATACTTCCCGCAGTCCCTTTCACCCTGAATTAGCCATCCTACAATTGTATGAATCTTGGGGACGCACAAATTTTTTTAGCAGGATATGGAAACACCCTCTCTAGCCTGATAATCATCTGTGATGGGTGGGGAATGGAGGGAGAAGCAGGGAAGATGTCTGAATTTTGTTAGTAGAAGAGGTGGGGAAAGATGGGAGAAACAGCAGACAGGAAGTTCCTCACAGACCTGTGCATGGCTGTTTTGGTTGCAACTCATTCTTTATAACAGCCACTAGTTTCCCACCACTAACGGATTGTATCCCTTGCCTTGCATCTTACTTGACCTTTGGACATCTGGGATGCTCTGACATCCTTCATCAAGGCAGCAGAAAACTTTTCTGCTCTGTTCCCTTTTTATTTGCAGCGACAAGGTTTCCTAGTATCTGTGGGTTGAAATCTCTTCAGTAGCATTTCTTTAAAAGCAGGCAGGAATTATAAATGAGTATATAAATGTACATGGCATTCTGCCTTCCTTTGCAGTACTGCATCCTCACCTGACTCCTATGTTTAGTTACTCACAACCTGGCTGTTCAATAGTTTCTTTTGTCATCCTTTACAGAGGGAGTTCATTCAGTTCTGCAAAACCTTGTATAGCATGTTTCATGAAGATCCAGAGGAGAATGATTTATATCAAGCCATTGCCACTGTGACCACACTGTTACTTCAGATTGGAGAAGTAGGACAAAGAAGCATAAGCTTGGGGAGTGGATCAGATGAGTTCACCGAGGACTTGCAGCCTGAGGCCTCCACTTCAGACCAGGATGCTGTTTTTACTGACACTGTGAAGACCCCTCAGAAAGACTCTCAACCTTCTCCTGTGACTGAAGGGGACTGGACAGTCTCTTTTGAACATATTTTAGCATCCCTCTTGACTGAACAGTCATTAGTTAACTTCTTTGAAAAACCCTTAGAACTAAAGCCAAAACTTGAGAATGCAAAGTTAAATCAATATAGTCTCAAAACAAATGGAATGAGCTGCCAGTCACGGGGGGAACATACAAAACTAAACACACAGACATAGCAAACTCATCAAAACCTAAATGCACTGAAGTAATGCCAAAGCACATACTTTAAAAGGCTTTCAGTTAGCCGTGGACTTTTGATAAACAATTTATTGGTCTGTGGTTTTCTGTTTAAGAGCTTTAAAAGCTAAAAGATGTATAGGTTTGTTCTGTGCCATTGATTTATTAATTGTGTTCTTGTTTTGAATGTCAAAGGAAATATCTGTCTACAGTGTGAAGACACTGAGTCCTCTTCTGCACTGGGAGAGCAGAGGCTGGCTCCTGGTGTTCTTTTGAACAGATGAAAACATTTCTCAGCTACTGTCTGCATTTGGGTTGCCTTTTTTGCACTAATACTGAAAACCGTTTCAATGCTGGTAATTGAAACTATTTTAATATATTTGATTGTATTCCAATTTGTATGTCTTGCTGAAATGTTAAGTGTACATGGACTATGCTTCTGATGTTGGTCTGTGAAAACATGCACTTTTAAATAAACCCTTTTTATACTAGACTTGTATTAACAGTATTTGTTGATATATGGAAACAAGTGCCTTTGGTCCCTACTTCATTAAACTAATTCCCTGAGCTAGCATGCTCACAATTAATTCACAGGTTGGAAGGCCACGTTTCAGTGCAAAGCACAGACCTGCTTCAGAAAAGTTCACTGTTTCTGCCTACGAGACTAGAGGGGCACTAAATACAGGGAGTTTCCTTTATCCATAAGAGATTACATGTATGAAGTATTACTCTAAGTTTTGGGGGCTGGGGTTGTTGTTATTTTTCTTTAACAAACTCGTCCTTAACTTAAAATAGCTGTGTAGTGGCTCTTAATTCCCACAGGAATAAACAAAACCACTAGGACTTTGCCACCCCTATAGGAACACCCATGTATCTTCCTTATTCCATATCTAACAGAAGTCTACAGTACCTTTAAGAAAGTTATACACCCTTATACACAAGCCCAAAGAAAGTAAGATACTTTAAGATGTTGTCACCTGTTCAACTCAATGCTTCATGAATGACAGCTTGAAGAGACTGGACAATAAAAGAACAAACAGGAATAAACTTTCTTTTTATCCTTTTATTGTAATGAAAATCAGTTTAATTTTCGTCCACATTGACTGTCTGTAGACCTGCAAAACAAGAAACCGTATCACCACCTACTGCTAGGACAATTCCTTTATGTATATTCAAGTCTTCACAAGAAAGCGCACCTACAGTTTCAAAGCTAGTTTGGTGATTGCCTTCTGGAAGAGCATACTACACAGACAAGTACTTCACCAAAAGCTTCATGTTAAAGTAATTCTGCAATTAAGACACTTCTCAGATGATAACCAGAAACAGCTCAACCTGCTTGAGCTTTTGACATCAGAGGGTGGACTTCACATGGGAGAACAAACTTTAAAACTACCCTAACAACTGTGGCCAGTGGTTTTTATTCTCAAAATTTAAATGATAGCTCACCAATTCCTGTATTTACTTTTTAATGCTGATCAGGCAAGCTAGCAGCCCTGTTCTCTACAGCAGAGCTAGTTCAAGCCAGCAGTCTGCCCCCTTCAGCATGCTTTTCATCTGAATTTTGCACTGCAAGAGAAGCTGTCCCACTTTGCTACTTGCTCAGAAAACATAGCACAGAGAGACGGCATACAAACTCACCTTTGAATGTTGTGACTGGTACATAGGTAACCAGTGTGTATAGCTTGTTTGGTGAATCTTCATCCTCATTGCGCTTTCTGGACAAACGGACACGGATACGGTAAGGAACATTCCTAAAATAAAGACAACAGATTAACTTTCAGTAAAATATGTACAGAAACCTGATAATCCATAGAAAAGTTAGTTGCTCCATGATTACTCTCCCCTCCCTTCAAATTCTTAAGCTTTGCCTATTTGTGCAAAGACATGATGAGTTAATTCTATCTCAGCATAATAAGACAGAAATCCTGTACCTTAGAGGCTGTACTGTTTGCCTTAGAGGAACTTTTTGGTTTGTTTTTTAGTTTTGTTAAAGTCAGCAGCTAAGATTTAACCGGGCCTTGAATAAGATGTTCCCATAATCCAGTGGGAGCATAAAGTCAGATGTGGATCTTCTGTCCACTACTGATCGAGGAAATACACTATGAAGATGACCATAAAGCACAGTGTGGATGATCGGCAAGCAGCTGTTACTAACATTTCTTACTAGAACAGAGTGAGGAAAAAAAACCCCAACGATCTGTTCTGAAAGCCTGAGGCCCCTGTCAAGAGTCAGAGTACTGTCCAATCTGTATGCCAGAAGTCATGTGGAAATTCTAGTGCGCAGTAGACCTGAATGAAGATCTTATTCACCAGCATACAACTGATCAAACATTTCTTCCTCACAAAATGTGTGGAAACACAACTAATTCACTTAAGATGATTTTGATAGCAAGTCTGTCCTGGATTCAGCTGTAGCAGTCAATTTTCTCCTTCTTAGTAGCATGGAACCTAGGACAAAGTCAAAGCTTAGCATCCTCCACTAATACTGCCCAAAATAATGCTGCTGAGGGAGGGCCCAATTCACATTATTTTTCAAGTAACCTCTCACCTCAAATGAACTTGAGAGTTTGGGAAACTCCTGCTCAGAGTACTTTGCTTCATAGCATATGTGAAGGAACTTCCTGCTTGCTCTATGTTCTCAAGAGCATACTTACTAAATCAAATGGATGCAGTAAGATGTGGGAACTTGCTTTGACTTACTCCCTTTTTGAAACAAGTCAATAGCATTTTTCACTACTTAGATCACTGACTATCATAGTAGCTGGCCTCTTGATTTTAGCCTCGCCTGATCCTTCCAGAGGAAGGTATTTTACTTTGCATGCATTACTTATTCTAACCAGTGAAAATTGCAGTTTTCACACTGGAAAGATTCCTTCCTCCACAGACCGCACTTCTACTAGCTAAGTCTTGATTAGCAGCCTCACTACTAAGCTCTGAAGATACAGTGTCAGCTAGTTCAATTACTACTTCTTCACTGCCTATGAACTGGAACATCTCAACAGGAAGGGCAAAGAACCCCGGCCCAGAAGGCCCAGTAACTTAGGTCAACCCTTCCTTCAAAGATAGGGTGGGAAGATCGGCCTAAGCACACAGCTCCAAGTACTGTAAATATGTCAAAAGGCTAGACTTGGGAATCCAACTCCTAGGAGACATGGTTTAAAACAAGGGCTCACGTGTATCTACTGTATCACTCACAGTATTAATCCCTACCAGTTAATCTTTTACTATGGTTTAAGACATCCCACTCCTCACAGGAGTCTTTCTGGACCATCTTTGCACATGTCAAACGTCAAATCAGCTGCCTGTGTAGCAGTGACTTAACAGACACTGTAATTTCTGCCCCCTAAACTACTTAGCATTTGTATTCCCACAAGAAGATTAATGTCCCTATTTAAAATACACCTCACTTTTTCCTTTTGTAGTATTTTGGTATCAATTCAGCATGCTTTGAAACCTAAACCTGTTTAAACACATAACACAAATCCCAGGTACTTATCATGGACTGCAGGTATCACTAAAAAGACGTTTCTAAAAACTGCTGCAACAGGGATTGGGATACTACAGTATTACAATACTCCAATCCTTTCCCTCCCCCTGCCTTCTGCCCCCAGGCCCACATTCCTTGTTTCCTTCGCTTTATTCTTGTTAGAGATAGGAGGAAATTATTTTCAGTGCCATCTTACCAACGCTTTGCTACAAATATGCTAAGGGAGCTGACCAGAAACAGAGGTTACAGAAAGCTTAGCCTAGCATGCTGTAAGAAAGCAGGCATTTGCTAAGGATATGCAAATACTGGAAGTCATATACTTTTTTTTTTTTCCAAGTCCTGTACCTCCACATACAGTTACAAGGGTTTTCCTCACCCAATAAGGAAAGTTGCAGAAACCTACCTTATTCCTTTAGCCCAAACTGCTTTGTTCAATCTGGTATCAATGCGAACATCAGGAGTACCCATTTCCTTCATCGCAAATTTGCGGATCTCCTTAAGAGCACGCGGTGCTCGTTTCTTGAAGCCCCTGGGACAGACACAAAAGCCATTTCTTTAATTTTAGGACTAGCTGCACCATAACATGACTAGACCTTTACTCTGGTAGACAGCTGCTAACCTTAATACCTACGCCTAATAGAAACCACACACAGAATCACAGAATGGTTTGAGTTGAAGGGACCATAAAACTCATCTAGTTCCAACCCTCCTGCCATGGACAGGGACACCTCCCACTGGAGCAAGTTCCTCGAAGTCCCACCCACTTAAACACTTAAACATCCACTTAAACGCTTTAAACACTCTATGTAGAATAATTTCAGTTAAAATTTTGCAACTGCCAGATTGCCCAGATGTCTTATTCAAACAGGATGACATTAAAACTTATCACAATATTACTTTAGAGATCAGAGCTTTCACAAATACTCGAGTAACAAGCTGATGAGAAAAGCAGTACAATAATAGTAACGTAAACTTGACAAAACTCTATCTCTATTGAAATAAACAGCAGAATGAAAATGATGTTATTCTAAGTAACAGCTTCTGATAAACAGTATTTGATCATAGAATCAGAGAATTGTTAGGGTTTGAAAGGACCTTAAGATCATCTGGTTCCTACCTCCCTGCCATGAGCAGGTGCACCTCACACTAGACCATGTCACACAAGGCTCTGTCCAGCCTGGCCTTGAACACTCCTAGGGATGGAGAATTTACCACTTCTTTGGGCAACCTGTTCCAGTGCCTCTCCACCTTGACAGTAATGGACTTTTTCCTTCTATATAACCTGAACTTCCTCTGTTTAATTTTAAACCCATTTCCTCTTGTCCTATCACTACAGTCCCTGATGAAGAGGGGACTCTCTCTCTCGCATCCTTGTAGGCCCCCTTCAGATACTGGAAGGCTGTTGATGGTGACTTTCTTCACATTAGTATGACTGCACCAATGCCACCATGAGAACAGCTTTGGTTTTTTTTACAAGTATAGCTTGTCTCATGCTTGTTATGGACAGATTCTGCACAACTAGACATTTAGACTAAAAGTTACAGCTGCACTGTGAGTGTTGTGCCATGTGTATTATTTCCACACTATGACACACAACTAGTACCAGTAATCTCTGAGGTCCCACAGTGGGCACTATTTATTGTTATTTGCACACTGCTGTTGATATTTAGTGCTGGAAATTGGAAGTGTGTGATTACGACTGAGACAAGCATTAAACAACAAATATTGCACCCCTAAGTACTTCACAGCTAAGAAGAGGCTAACCCAAAAAAAAAAGTGGATAGCAGGATCATCAGTATTAAAAATAGGCTGAATTACCATAAGCAATCAACAGGCAAGGCCAGAACAACTTATTGCCATTTAAAGGTGCCACTGCCTCCCAACGTAACCCCTGGGTTTGCTATACTGTCTTGTTTCTCTCTTATTCTAAGCCAGCTTCAGCATTTTCACCAATTATTTTGATTTGGATATAGTCTTCTTCCATGTGACTGCAGCCATACACATACAAAGAGAATCAAAGGGAGATGCATCTTCTCAAGAAGTACTCTCAAGCACTTTACCACTACATGGTTGTATGAGGTTCAACATTTTGTCTGGTAAAAAGTTACTCTTGTCTGCACACAAGTGTTTGTTCAACCAAGTCACACCCCAATTTACACCTCACACAATTTAGTGATGATAAGCACAGAGCTAATCATCTGATGACAACAGTATTTCATTTCTAAAACTTGCTATAGTGGGCTAAGCTTTAAACTTCACTTGGGACAGATGACAACCTATGCACAGAGGTAAACAGATCTAACCTCAAATTAAGTCCAGGAACACCCACAAAAAAGGAAACTTGCTTGTTCCCAAAAGCCACATCTTAACTGGAGGTCTGCACAGGTAGAGAGTGGTTTCCTCAGGACACAGTTGTAGCACAACAGACTAAGCTGTCACACATTAACATCAGTGACAGGAAGGATTTGTTCTCTGTCATTTAAAACCAACTGAACCAACTTCCAAACACTGCTTTTATGTAAGGCCTGTATCACGGATAAAAAGAACTTACACGCCATGGATCCGCTTGTGAATGTTGATGGTATATTCTCTAGTTACCACCTCATTGATGGCAGAGCGTCCCTTCTTTTTCTCACCACCTTTCTTTGCAGGAGCCATCTGAGCAACGCTGAAAAGCATCCATGTACGCATCAAACACAGACCCAACTTTTCCCCTGTCACCTTCCCTCCCAGCTCCTTACAAGCAACACCACTCCTACGTTCAGAAACTTAACTTTAAGCGTAATTCAACCCCGGGGCCGCAGCAGTTCAGATTTTACACAGCAACTTTCCAGCATCACAAATGTTTTACTTTCATCTCCCTGACAGGAACATGAAACAGATCTGAGACTGACTACATGCCATGAAGACTAGGCGCCTGGACAGCCCCAAGCGACCCTGAGACCACCCCGTCCCGCCGCAGCATGTCCACGTCCCTTCCTGCTCCGACGCGACCCAGGTGGGTAGCTCAGCCCGTTTAGAAAAGGAGACAGCGGTGACAAGAGAGGCTCCTTCCGGGGTCTGACAGTGGCCTACAGCGTCCTCCTTCCTCACCAAGACCCAGCACGGGTCGTAAACCCCCACAAGGACCCCACAGAGCTCCCCGAGCCCGCGCCTTGCCCGCCTCAGCACAGGCCTAAGGGAGCGAGGGGGGTACAAGGAGATGGGCCCCAGCCTCATCGAACCCGAGCCGCCGAGAGGCACCACTCGGTGCCTCCCGCACCGGAACGTCCCCCCGCGCCGAACCAGGCAAACGACTCCCCGGGTGGCAGAGTCCGCAAAGCAGATGGACACGGATTGAGCAAACCGGCCCACGCCCGCCACTCACCCCGCCCGGGTACAAGCCGGAAAAGACCGCGCACAGCACTGTGGGAGCCAAGAGTCCTTCCGGGATGCGGGTGAGGCGGACTGCGCCGCCGCCGGGAGGGGCCTAGTCCGCCCGGGCCGCGCATGTGCGGGGTGTTGGCTCGTCCCCAGGTTTCCCGTGTGAGGGTGTTGTGCTGTGGCAGCTGGTTGTGCTGATGGGTGTTTGGGGTGTTGGTTCCGGCTCTCCCGACCGGAGGGGTGCTTCTGGCGCAGCCTGAGCCGACATCCTTGAGGATATCGGGTGTCCGTCAGGTGGCCACGTGCCTACGTGCCGTCACTGTTTAGGCACCTTTGTTTTAGGTGGGGTGTTGTGTGGGGAGCTCGGCTTGAGGTGGGGTGGTGTGCTTCTAGCAAGCGGCTTTTCCTGTTAAGATGCGCAGCTCCTGTGATGAGGCAGAAGCTGGGTGTTGCAGTGGCCCTGCCTCCACAGCCTAAGGGAGAACGAATGCCCCAAGTTGAGCTTGGTCTCAGCTGTAATGAATCACAGCAGCCCAGCGCTATGAAGAGGATTAGCATTGCGTTATGTTTTCAACAGGGAACAAGTGTAATAATCCAAACCCAGAATGTGTGTACAGTGATGAAATGAGGCAGAGTGTGAAAAACTAGGTACTGACATAAATCTCTTATTGCAAGTGTTCTGTACCTGTCCACAAACAGTGTAATAAGCCAGCTTATTAGAAAACTCCACCCTATTTACAGCTGCTCCCTGTTAGCAGCTTACAGTACTGCTGGTTTTAGAAAGACAAGTGTTTGCTCTGAGGATGACCTTGGTTTGGACACACCTGTTTGCAATCATAAGAGTGTATTATAAGTATCCCTGAGAGTAAAACCGTCAAGGGATTTTCTCTTCCTGTGACTTCCATCATAGTAGTTGAGATCTATCAAGTGCTGCTTCCACTGTGCTTTCTGCTGAGGTGCTCATGTTCCTTCATTACCTTTTGCCTGCGTTCACTGACTGGCCTACAGATTTATTCTCCCATTTCCCAGAATAAGCCAGTACAGGATTGTGTGGAATTTATGGAGTTAGACTCTAACTTAGCCAGATGGCCTTTGCTTAGGTTTGTCTATAGTTAAAGGGAAGAAAGAAGTTCCCTCAGACATGAAGTGGAAGCACCTTAGGGTTTAGCTTCTTTAAACTTCATCTGGTGGGGTCACTCTTGCTTCACTGAATGCAAGCAATAAGCAGGCTAACCCAGACTGGTACCTAAAGTTAGCCGTCTTTCTTAGAGACCAGATCTGATATCTAAACACCGTTTAGAAAACAGATACTTGATTCCTTGATCTTCTCTCAATGAAGTAAGCTAATACGACTGAAATACAGGTGATCAGTGATACCATCCCGTCTTGCTGTGGAAGGAGTGGAGTCATTTTGCCAGTGGGTTTTCTTCAGGAGATTTATAGCTTTTTCTGAACTAAGGGCACATGAACCTTTATAATTTCTCAGAAAGTTTGCTTTACTTTACCATTTCCTTCTCTCAGTCCAGTCACCTCCATTGTTCCTCTATGGCATGAAAATCATAGCTGAACACCCACGTATGATATGGTAGGAAGAGCAGCATGGTCTGCACCCTTTTGAAGGTAACACTGACTTGGATGGCTGCAAGCTGCCCTGGGGGCCATCCCCGTTCAATTTTGCCATGGTGAATGAAAACAGTGCTATGCTGAGATATCTACGTGGTTCTGTGTTGGAGGTTGCTGCTCCTGCCGCAGTTTCAGCAGAGGGAAATCAGACCTGTACCTTGGCTGCGCCATCCTGCAAGATATTTGGTTTTAATGTGAAGAAGAATCTGCACAGGGATGCCAAAGTGGAAACTAGACTGTCTACAATGTGGGCATGGTAGCAATTCCAGCAGAGATGCGTCACAAAACTCAGGATGGTGATATCTTGAAACACTAAAGCTGATCATGGGTCAAAGCCATGGCGTGGGCTGGGTCAAACCATTCTTTAAACCATCTGTTTTGTCCTAAGCTAAAACTGGTTGGAAGTGCAGAGCTGCCGAAGGTCTTTTAAAGTTCTAAAGGAGCTTAGAATGAGCCGTCTTGACTAGCAGCTAATATAATTTCTTGAACTACCATTCTCATTGTCTTTGCCGTCACAAAGGTCCCATAGGATAATACTTGGTTTTGTTAAGTGGGTACCAAACACCATGCAAGGTCATGGATAATGTTAAAAATCTGAAGTTATTCACATAGTTGAACAGCCAGAGGAAAATGTGTGCAAGTCCTGCAATAAAGCCTTTTGGCTATTTTATTTTATTCTACAAATAAAGACAACTGTCCATCATTAATGGAAAAAAATAATAGTTTGAGTTGTATATAGCATGAAACAGTAGTTCCCTTCACAAAAACATTTCTAGTTCATTAGTTTATTACAAAATATCCACTCACAAAAAAGCACAAGCACAATCTTTATACTTGTGAAATGAGTTGATATTTCATATACAAAATAATTTCCACATAATTCCATATAATTTTATTTTATATAGAAATAGGTCATTATTACAACAGCTGTACAATACACTACTTTTTATTTTATAATTACATAAAATCTTTCTTAGAAACATATCAACAGAAAACATACAAAAAAAGCGAAAAGTGCATTTCTTTTTTTTTTTTTCCCCAAAGGAAAATTCAATCCTAAATGTTATAATGAAAGAGATATGTAATAGTCTGCAGCATCCCGAGTCAGTGGCCCAAAACACAGTGCATATTTCTCAGAGACTTGCAGTGGGTAAGTTTAGGTTGAAGAAGGATCCGTGCTGTACTATCGGAGAGTTGCATGATTGTGCTCACAATCCGAGTTTTCCTTTGCAATCACAGTTCAGACAGTAAACAGTCCAGTGTGGGTTGTGGGGTTTTTTTGTTTGTTTTTCAGTAATGAAGAACAGTTAGGGTAAGCTGCATAATACTCTTCAGATTCTAAAACAAGGGTTATGAGCTATAGACCATCTTCACCAATGACTGGGCTTTCTCCTCCATTGGATGTGCTAATTTGGCCACAAGAATAAGGAAACAAACTTCTCTTTACAGAAAGTGCCTAGGTTTTGTCCTCTGTGCAGTTGTGCAAAATAATAACAATAATCATAATAAAAATAATCTCTTGTTCTCTCCTCAATAGACCTTTGATGCAGTGCTTTTCATACTCAAAAGAAGAACTGAAACAGTGAAGGCCAAGTACCTCATGAGTCTGTCAACAGTCTTTTGGAATCGCCAGATAGCTTTCAGAGTGACACGCCAAGACTGAATGCCTCCTCCCATGCACCCAAGAATGGTGGAGGCTGCACAGGGTAGTGTTCCTTTTCATTTTGCTCTCTCAGTACATACTGTGCTCACGAGACAGCACAAATTGAATCCAGCATGCCGCAAAGGCATTGTCCGTGGCAGTCTGCACTCTGTAACGTACTTCTGTCATAGAGCTTTGAAAGAAATGCTTGTGCAAAAGAAGTACAAAGTCATTCTCTTCTGCCCCATGTGCCCATTGGTTAAAGCTAATCGTGCATTGATTGTGCTGGTGGGACTCTATCGCAGTGGCTGTGATAAATTTGATGATTCTGGTAAGCTATTGCTTCTTCTTGATGTTAGTTGTTGCTGCTGCTGTTGCTGCTGCTGTGTCTGGTGATACCCCATATTTCCTTGCTGTGGCGAGTAAGGTGGCAGGAGCAAAGAATCAGGTTGCTCATTGTGCAAAGAACTTGGTGTTTGCACCTACAGATAAAATAAAATTCATCGTGGTATTCGATTCTTTCACACCTTAAAGATCTTCGTCCTCAGTGTACAGGGTGCTTCAAAATACTACTAGTTTGCTGGCTTTTATTTCTGGGGCTGTTTCATGTGTGGCTACCTTACCTAATGCTAGAAGGAATGGACATAAATAGCAACAAAGAGCATTACAGTCAGGCATTGAGAAAGGTTTTCTAATAGGAGTGTGCTGCCTAGGATTTGCAGGTTATCCTGAAAAGCCTGTTTAGGAACAGGGTGGGTGAAAGTGTCAGAAATTACAGAGATGATAGAAGTGAAACAGAAATGAAAAAGAGGATCCCTCTGTACCTCACGCTGTCCCTTCTAGCCCTTCCTTTTTGTGAGTTTATAGTAGGGTGTGAACTTGCAGATGTAAAGTCAATGTGAATTTTGCAGATGCTTTTATTGGGAACAGCATCTCCCATAGTTTTTCATTAATTCTCGGCTGTGATAAGGGTTTCATTTCAATAACAAGAGTTTAATCATTTGAGGTTGATGATACTCTTTCAGTGATACCACTGGATATGTGATCCAGTTTTATAAACTCAGTTACAGGTCTTTTGAATTAATAGAGACAACTCATTTACCCCTTCCCCTTTAGAATGTGTTGAATTAGGTAAAAAAAAAAAAAAAAAAAAAAAAAAGTATTTTTACATCTTCAAATCACCTGGTTCTTCCAGGCAATGTGCTTCAGCTTATCTTCTTTGCCTTGTGGAGCTGAGATGTTTAAATATATTAATTTACTACAGGGATCCAGATACCTGATCCAGATCTCATTTTATGTCAATACTGGTAATTAAAAATCATTTTTTGACTTGTAAACTAAGCAAATTTTTTTAACAAATAAAGAGTACAGAATAAATCCTAAGGCAGCAATTTTCTTCATCTAGAAATACATTTTAAATATATCCAGGATAATCTGATTATGTTTCCAATGCACAGAATCAGTAATTTTGCTTTTAAATATTCTGACAGTTCTCACTGCTCCCTTGCTGTACTGGAAGGGTACATGGCACTGTGTCAGTGTCTCACATATTTCAGTATATCTAATTTCAGGCTCCCACTGAAACCTGAGGCCCTGTTTGGGGCCCTCTTTGTCCTACCCTACCTGCAGGTAGCGTTGTTGCTGATGCTGTTGATGCTGGAGTTGCATAGGTGGCAGAGAGGATGGCTGGGAAGGAGACGTAGTGGCGAACCCTTGGTTTAACACTGCTTGTCCCATCAGTACGATTGGAGAGCTGCTGCTGGAAGTCTGCACTTCCAGACTTTGAAAGATTTGTTGGGTTTGGGAATACCTGTGGAAGAAAGAACCGAAACAATCAAGAACAAACTGTTGAAAGCAGAGGTCTTCTCTTAAGGTAGGGATGGAAATCCCCAGTCTTCATAAATAATTCCTAATAAAGGATTCCAGTTCATGGGAGCTGCTAATATGAATGATGGCACTGTTGGCAGCAGTGTTTTCCCCTTAATCTGTGCATGAGCTGGACTTGGAGGGCACAGTACATCTTGCCTCCAAATACAGACCACAGTTTAGATTTATTGAAGATGCTGGTTTATACAAGTCTTCAGCCACAGCATTCCCATTGCAGGTTCATTAAGCCAAATGGCCTTTGATTCTGTGTTAATATGCTGAGCTCTGAACTAGAGTGAGAGAGAAGTAAATACACCCCCTGTTCTGCTGCGTGTGCTCCCCTACGACTGCCCATGGGGAGGGTCACACTGTAGGAACCGAAAAAGCCTCTAGAAGTCCCATGGTGTTAGGGATGGGACAGAAACAAAATACTTGGCTCCTCTTGCAGCCTGCTTTTGCATAGCAGTACGTAAAATATGTGTTGTTTTGTAGGAGCCTGTGGGCAGAACCACAGTGGAGCTTTTGCCAACCCAGCCTCGTTCTGTTTGTCCTCTAATGGATGATGAGATCATAGTGTGGCGTGTGTTCACTCAACAGCTGTTCAACATTAGGGGTTAGTCAGAAATGCTGCAGTTTGGGTTCTTGTACTAGGATGTGAGCTCCTAAAAAAGGGTCCTGTGAGTCAGGAAGTCTATGTGAACTGGGAGATGTGCCTTTGCAGATCAGGCCTCTTTTACTGAGATGCTTAAAAGCAGATCTAAAATGCTGTGTATTTAAGGTTGACAAATGTATCTCAAGATACTCTTAAACAGGAATAGTAATGTTTAAAAAAACCCACTACTGATGTTTAAAAAACCCCACTTTCCAAGGTAACATACAGAATTACTTTTAAAGTAATTACATGTGAACAGTTGCCTATTGTTTTAGCAGGTCATGATTAAGTACAGTGACAAAAAACAGATAAATAAAAAATATGCATATTCCAACCAATGTTTTCTGCTTTCTTCATCTGAGTCTTGAGGTGGCAAACAAGTGAGATAGTTTGTTCAGCAGCTTTTCCAGGTGAGCTCAGGTGCAGGAGCCTATTGATTCTTTCTGCTGTGTTGGTTAGGCATTGCTCCAGTGGCCTTACTGCCCATTGAGCACGGGTGTTCTCAGCGCTGGTATTTCAACCAGGTCAAGGCAGCGGGTTGGAACTACATGAGTTTTAAGGTCCCTTCCAGCCCAAACTATTCTATGATGATGTTTCGATGAAAAATTCCCCCAGCCTTGGCTTGTTGAAATGCTGCTGGCATGCTGTGTGCCTCTCTGTCATCCTTCCTGATGTGACCAGGTGGGGTAAGGCTGACCCTGACACCGGGAGGCAGGTTCAGCACAGTAACACTTAGTCGTTTAGGCTTATTTCTGCTCAAAAGCAACTTTGATGTTCTATCTTTGACAAGTCACATACTTAGCCTGGGATCCCGCCATGCTGAGGTCTGAAGGGTGTCTTGCGTTACAGGACCCAGGCATCATGGGCTGAATGGGCTGGCTGAGTAACAGTCTGGTGGGTGGAAAAAAGAAAAAGCAACATTGCCATAACAGAAGGACCACATGAATCCCACATTTTGAAGAGAGAAATAGGGTGCTTTCATAGGTACGGCATGGGGCTAAGTATGAGGAGGCCTAACCTAAACTCCTAGCTGTGGTGGGCATCCTGAGTGATGCAAACTGGGGGCTGGGACAGCACATGCCCTCCCTGGTGATGTGGGTGCCTCGCTGTGAGGCTGGGGGCTAGGATTTTAGAAAAGCGGGATTTCTTTTGCTCCTGTTTGTGGGAATGGCTTGTGTTTTGAGTTCTGAGTATCATCACATAAAGTTTGGGTTCCTATGTCTAGTTGGATGCCGAGGTGGATCCTCCCCCACGTACCCAGGGTAGCCTGAGACAGCGAAGGGAAAGCGGAGACATCCCACCACCCTGGGGCTGGGAGGCCGGAGGAAGCGCGGCCACGCCGAATCCAATCCGGGTGCAGCGGCCGGGGCCGGGCAGGGTCGGGCCGTACCTGAGCTGCTGGTCGTGGCTGCAGCCGGGGGCGGGCGGACCGGCAGGGGGCGCCGCAGTGCCGTCGGCGGCGGGTGCCGCTGAGAAGGGCGGGGGAGCAGCGCGGGTGGGGCGGCCGCCTCCAGGGGTCAGCTCCGCGCTCCTCGGCGCCTTCGGGCCCTGGAAGAGAGCGGGGGAACAGAGCAGAACTCGAGCAATGCCGTGAGCAGTGCGGACTGAAAGCAGCGGTCACCGCCGGTAATGCCTGGCGGCGAGTCCGCCCGGCTGCTGTCAACGTGCGAGAAGCGACGCTTCCCCACGGATTCTTCTACCCCTGGGACCTGAGCGCTGCAAGAGCAAAGCTGCCCTGGTCGTGCCGTGAAGCAGTGTAGGAGACAAACGACATCTCATGAAGTCATAGGCAAATTTAGGGGTGATTAGCACTGCGATAAAAACCCAGTGATGAGAATATATCTTATTAGAGAAAAAAAATAGTGTTTTTTCTCCTATTTATAATACGGATGCAGTTTTTATTTTAATAAGCTGTTATAATAGAGGTTAAAAGCTACAGCAGAGGGGTCTGAAGATAATGATGCGGCTATGTTTGCCGCACACTCTGGGAGCAGAAATAGGAGCTAAGTTTTCTGTGAAGGCAGGTACAACAGGTGGGGTGGAAGAACAAACACTGGAAATGCTGAGAAATGGCAATAAGAAATAAAAACGTCCCATGCCAGACCTACTGGCCTTTACAGATCTCAGTTCCTACTGACTGAGGAGGAAATGTATTCCCCTGTGTGGGAATCTGTGATACTTACATCCTGTAGGTCTCACATGAATCTCAATGTATTCCACCTGTGTGCCGTAACACAGCAGACAGGTTTTGCTGTGTTGGTGGCATCCAGCTGGATTTAAGAAGCAAGCAGGGGTGAAACTTATTTTGAGAGATCACCCTGCCGACACCACTATTGCTGGTTTCCAGTGTGGTCAGTCAGGTTTATTTCAGGATCAGTGGAAGAATAGTAAGTTATCTGCACCTTTTGCGTACCCCCCTACTCCGTTTTCAAGCTGAAGCAGCTTACTCAAGTAACCCGCTTGGCTGAGGTTTTATAACAGGGTTTTAAGGTGAAGTAAATGCTGTAGGGAGACCCTTCATATAGGCTGCCCTTATGTAATAGAATAGGGAAGGAAAGGCAAAGGCACATGCAGAGGCCTTGACATGCTTTTACTTGCTTGCTTAAGAACAGCTCGGTGTCTTCTTTGCATATAAATGCTTCTCTATTCAAAGAAATTATTACCTGGCTCGATATCACACTTGATTCTCTCAGTGCTTGCTGGTTCACTGTTTGTGAAGATGCTATTTGCCCTTGAAGTTGAGGACTGGGGACGAGCTGCTGCTGAGCAATGGCCCCTCTCCTCTGCTGTAGCTGTTGTGGCTCCAGCTGCTGAGTATTGCTAAAACTCAGAGACACTGTTGGTTGCTGTAGGAACATCTGGAAAAGAAGGGGGGAGGGTTTATTTAGATAGCACAGCTGTCTTTGATAGCAAAGGTGACAGCATTAAATCCAAAGATATATTCTGAAATGAAGTTATCACATTTCCGGATTCACTATGCATTTACTGTAACTGGAAATCACCTATCTTTCCTGCATTAACAGTTCTGCTGTGTCTAGTTTCTTGGTTTCTTGTTCTGCAGGTGCATTCACTACCCTCGCAGTGTGTCCTGAAGGTACAAGTCCTCTCTCTGGGGGGCAGGTGCAGCCCTCGTAAGAGCGGTTCACTATACATTCACCATGTTCTGGGGCATCCTGACCAGAGAAAAGAGAGTAACTCCGTGGTTTTTCAGTCCTTTCATTTCTCCTTTCAAAAAATCAGCCTGTCTTTCAGACAGGGCTGCCTTTGAATGTGTCTCTGGAAATTCAACACCTGACATACAGTTGGGCTGTCGGACGTTTTTAATGAGGCCACAGGCAGGCCAGAGCTCTCCGTGTTGAATGGCCGTGTCCTTATCATTGAGAAGATGTGTAAACAGAACAGTCACTGTCATTTATCTGATTTCCTGTCAGGTAACTGTCACCTGATGTTCTTCCTAACTGTGCCATGCATTTGACTTGTGCAAAAGGGCTAGCAGTTCCTCTGTAAATGTTCCTGTAAATTATATACTCTCCATTCTTGCGTTGCATGATGGAGCTTTCTTCTTTAAAAGTTGCAGGGCTTGGGAATTTTTGCTTTTTGAGGGGCTATTTCTTTTGTTATAGCTATACAGCGGAAAAAGACATCTTTTAAAACTATGAATTATTAATGCTACAAGCTCTCTTTGCAGTATTTTGAACCGAGCTTCTTGCCACCAAGCACTATGCGGAAGTACGCATCCCACGTAGTTGAAGGCATTTTTGGATCTGATTCTGATTCCACACCACTGCTACATGTGTGGAACTCCATTAATTTAAGTGGAGCTACTTAGGGTTTAAATGAAATCTAAATCAGAATTATTCTCTTCATTATTCATCAATCAGTCTCATGCCTAGCGGTACGGCTGAGGTACACTCAATAATTAGTACACCTTTCTGCAGCTTATTGCTATATTAACAATTCCCTAAACTATCATGTCCCCTCTAATTTTTCTTAGAAAAAAACCCCATTCCTTTCTCCAAAGGACAATGCATTGCTTTTCTTTGCATAAGTGTGGGTTGATCCATCATGTCTGTACTTACTTATCTAGCTTTTAAAACACAGGTTTTATTTAAATATGATAATTTAAAAAATTAATTTCTGCATGACAAGATTTTACTCAGAAAAAAAGGTATAGTCAAAGCTTACATTAATCAGCTGGGAGAGGTGGGCAATTAAGGGAAATGTTAATGGACCCAAAGCAACGGCTTGTTTCAGGTGCTGTAGGCTAACTACAGCTCAAAGATGTCTGATCGAAATAAATGGGTCAAGTAACAGAGTTGTGGCTGCTCGCAGCAGGTCTGAAACTAGCTCTGAGCTCTGAGCTTTCTTTTGAAAACACTGCTCAGTGAGTTTGGAGCCACTGCATACCAGAAAGACAGATGGTCTCACAATTTCTGCCAAGTAAATAGGTCTTATTATGAATAAATCAAAGACAAATTATGAAAATTCATTTTCTTGTTTATTTTCTGTATATAGAAGCTCAGCTTTGGACATGTTTATTAAATGAACTCACTTGATTAACTCTAGCAATGAAACTGATTGACATTGATATGAAACCCGATATAAAACATTTGATATAAAGTTCAGAGCAGGTAAAGCAAATAGTGTGTTTCAAAAATGTGATGGGGAGTACAAGCCTACTTTTACTGAAGCCTACTCGTACTGGCCAGATCACTGCAAGGTCTTAACCTTTAGGAAGATTATCTCAAGTGTCCTTCCGATATGTGGTACACACCACTGGAGAAATAACTGAGTACACCCTGTGCAAAATTAACATCTGTCACTGTGAATGTCAGGCAGTGTGTGGGCTTACAGCGAACAACTTACTTTGCAGGGACCTGCCTGTGTGCATGTCTCACTTGCAGATGAAGGCCAAGGAACTTATCCTTGCAAGAAAGCAGAGTAACCTACTTTGCATTACCAGAGTGTGCCACTGGGTAAGAGTGTGCACATAGTTGGCAGCTAACACACTCTAAATTTACAACCAAGCTTATCCCAGTAAACCAGTTTTGTTTGTTCCTGTGTTCATATCCTGAGAGGACTCTGAGTGTTTCATACCTGGGGACCCTCTTTTCCATTATAATGGCCAAAGCAGCATTATTACCATCTGAATACAAATGCCCTGGAAAAAAACAAGGTGAGGGCAGGAAGCAATGGTGTCATTTAATCTGTGTCTCTGCAGAACTGGAAAACTCAAGGTGCCTCATCAAAACAAGAATTAACCCAAAAGAGATTGGAAGCGTGGAATTTCTACCTGCCTACCTAAGCCCAAAAGCAAGAACATGCTTCATTTGTACAAACTTTAACCAGGTTTTTTTCGTAATGTGCCCTTTTAGCGATAGTCCTGCCTGAATTCCCCTGAAACACTGAAATATGACAGCTTTAAGCATGAGCAGAAACTCTCTATAATAGAGAATGAAATCTTGCCCAGTCTTAAGCAAATCCAAGCAGATAAATTAGCAGCCCCTAACTGCGTTGCTGCTAATGACATGACTCGTGGCTGATTTTGCGGACTGCAAGGTCAGTGAAGCATCTTACAAATATTTTTTAATTGGCCAGCTTGTTAACATAAGCAGCAAAGCAGCAAGGGAGGGGAGGGACTTTCTGACACCGCTGCCCCCTCATTCCAAGATAGATGGTCCCTACACAGCTAATGGGTGAATCACATTGGCAAGACATGAGGAAAACGGCTCTGACTCTACCTGTCCTTTGGATAATCAGGGCATTATAGCCTTCGGGTTCATCATTACAGGCATCAAGACTCTTATGTGAAATACATGAAGATAAGAAGCACAGCACTGGGGAGCTGAGGTTCGTGGATTTTGAAGGGAGCCTGGTTTGCAAATGATAGGTGGCTGTAGATGGTCTCGTTTGTAGTTCTTGCAGGCTGATCAGGCTCAGCCCTTCTGCCTTCCGCCCCATCTACAATTCATTAGCTAGACTGCTCAAATCTGGAGCAGACACAGCATCCTTCAGACTTCTGAGGTTACTCTTGCTGCTCTTGTCCTTCTCACTTTTGTTTGTCAGGAAAAGCAGTAATAGGGATTTAATGGGGTTTTGAACACTTTTGTTCAGGGCCCACAAACCTCCTGCTAGTTTTGTCTTTCATCACATAAGGCTCTTGGAAATACTTTCTGATGCAGACTACTGTGCTCAACATCTGTCCGATTGGGAAAGTGTTTCTTGGTGGACTGTGGTACTGCAGTTTTGAAGATCCCTGAAGGAAATGGAAATGGGGCTTAATTCTCCACAGAGCAACCTGTACAACTTCTGTGTGTAACTGAATGAACCAGTGGGGAAGATATGTTAATAAATCGGCTAATGAGGGAACACTGGAGAACACTTCCCCCTTTTCAAACAGCCTGCGGCACTCCCCCATGCTTACAGCTCTTTCTCGCAGAATATTAAAGAGACCAGAAATGTGCTTGATAGTAATCTCACCTGTTTGCTATAATGCTTTGTAGCTCTGATAATAGACACAGATCAATGTCTGCAGACATCCAGCTCCCTGAATGATGAAAATACGTGCTGCAAAGCACATGGTTGGATTTCTGATTTAAGTTTACTCCTCATTGCTTGTGAGTCACAAAAGTGCTCCTTGCAAAAGTGTGAATCTTTCTTTTGAGTTGCCCCTAGCCAAATAAAGACAAGCTAATTCCTGGTCTCTCTCTATCCTTACAAACAGCACAGTAATTCTTTGTGCTTGTTTGTTTATTTAACCCAGAGAAACTGGGGGAAGGAAGAGGCCCTGACCCTGAGTCAGTGTGACCGCTCACATCTCGTTGCCTTGTTTGATTGCTCTAAGGACACTGAAAGGCACCCAGACTATGGAGGATGACCCTCCCCATCCAGCATTGCCCCTGCATGCAGATGTGCAGCCCCTGCATTTCTGAGCTGCCCTCCATGCCCCCTGCCTCTCAGTTCTGCTGGGAAATGGTCAGTACTGACACTAGAGAACTTGTACTGGTCTGAAAAGGCTTGGTCCAACCTGATACAGTCTTCATGAGGCAGAGGATCACCCAAGTGGTGTATCTCAGAGCTACAAATTGATATGGGGGGGGCAGTACAGAACTACCCACCATTTACCCACTGCGCCTCCTCTTCTCTCTGCTTGAGCTCCCTATGAGCATATCTGAGAATCTGTCCCGTGGTCGTTGGGTTATTAAATGCACTTCAGCGCATATGGGAGACAACTTTCTAAAAATAAAATCAGTTTCCTGCATATAAGAATGTGCTCTGATCTTCTATTTTTGCCTGAATTATACATTAACAAAAAAAAAAAAAAAGATGAGTGTATGTGACTGTTGAAGGCTTCACCAGGAGCGAGTAATGGTTTTCACCCAATTAAAAAGAAAAGTGAGAATATCACGTCTCTTGATATTCATAATAACAATAATAGCTTTCAGACATATGACATGATTCTGAACTGAAGGCCAGTTAATTGCAGAGAGACTTTCCCTTCCCATTAATCAAAATCAGTACAGAACCAATGGAAGAAATGCACTGAAGTTAAACCTGGTCTACTCATATGCTGATATAGCACCAGGAATGGAGAGTCCTAGTTTTGGGACCCACCATTGCTATTTTGTGTAACAGCAGTGCACATGCAGCAACTTAAGTGGCAAAGTTTCTAATTTGGCTTCAGTGATCCCTAATTGCCTAAACATACAATCCCAATTTGTTTTAATATGTGAAACTGCACTTCACAGATGCTATGAGTGAAAGTCTGTTTCTGTGGAAGTCAGGAGCAAAATTCCACTGACTTCATCAGGCCCCAAGTTTTCATCTGGTGCTTAAAATGTTCTTTGAGACATTCATTTGTGCAACAGAGCTTGTCTTCTTAAAAAAACTTGTTAGTAGAGTATTCACAGTGGGTCCCCAATGCAGCATTTCGAGCAAGGGTGATTTAACCTGGCATCTATAGTTAAATTACGAGAAACATAGTAGTAATCATCCCATGTCCAGAAAACTTGCATAAAACTGGATAATTTGTCCATTTGTCATTAAATGAAACTGGCAATATACTGAACTTCCTATTATTTCTGAGGTTTGCTAGACAGAAGAGGTTGTACAAAGTAGATACTGTACTCGGTGAATTAAAAGCAGATACTGTACTTGGTGAATTCTAGCTCTGTGTAGGAGGTATTAGAGGCTGAGTAGTCAGCTTCACCCTAAAAGCTTAAGCTGGTCCAGTGAAGAACAAATTCAGACCCCTGCCAGGTGTGAACAAATGCTCATCAGCAGAGGTTTGGGTTTTTTAATGTGACAAGGAAATGAACCTGATGTGCTCTTTATCTGGGCTGCGGTAGGGTCAGGAAAACAGGGAGTGATGAATGAAAGAGATGAGCACTGCCTAAAGGAGGGCTGTTGGCTAAGGAAGAGCTGGACAGACAAGATACCGAGTACAGGTGATACCAACATGAAGCAAGCAGTGACTGGGTGGAAGCTGATGAACTGGAAAGGCGTAATAATTGGCAAGTCTGAACTTGAATGTTTTTCTACTACAGCTGCTCAGTCTGAAGGCTCAGTAAACAAAGTATTAAAATGCTACAGTAAAAGACCCAGCTTCTCATCCTAAGGCTGATGTATTTCTTCCTTCACTTCTTTCAGAGAGCTTTTAAATCTTTCTAGGCATAGGTTACTCAAGAGGGTTTTAGAGGGTAACATCTTCATTCAAATGAGCTGGTTTCCACATGTCCAGATTTCCTGGACTCTGGAGCTGATTTTAAGTTGCCAACCCTATCAACAGCCACTTGAGAGAGGATGCTTTTCTATGCCTCTCTCAGCAGTAACGTACCTGTATGCTGGAGTCCTGGACCAGGCAGAGCTGCTCCTGTATCTTCTGGAGCTCCTCCTGCTGCCACCTGATGTTGGCCTGCAGGATCCGAGTGCGCTGCTCTAGCTGGTCCTTGATGGTCTGGAACATGCTGAACTGTGCTGAGAACTAGAAAGAAAGAAGTAGGAGAAAATCAGTCATTATAATACAAACAGGCCTCAATGAACATTGTTTTATAAGAAGTTATTGTTTCTTGATTGTAAAGAACAGCCAAAGGAATAGAAGATGTGTTTGTAACATACTAACGTCTAGGCAGAGATAAATCTGTGTGTTTTCAATTTTATGCACATACATATTAAACTACTTCAGTTAGAATGTTCTGCTTACAACTGACCCTGTTCTGTTAGGGAATTATCAGAAGGACTGTTTTTTGAGAGTATGCTACTTTAAAATATCAAGAACATCTTAACTGGAGAGCAAATCGTAGAATCAACAAGGCTGGAAAAGACCTTTAAGGTCACCAAGTCCAACCGTTACCCCAGGACTGCCAAGACCACCACTAAACCATGTCACTGAGGGCCTCATCTAAATGTTTTTTGAACACTTCCAGGGATGGTGACTCCACCACTTCCCTGGGCAGCCTGTTCCAGTGCCTGAGCACCCTTTAAGTGAAGGAATTTTTCCTAATATCCAGTCTAAACCTCCTCTGGCACAGCTTGAGGCTGTTACCGCTTGTTGTATCACTTGTTACTTGGGAGAAGAAACTATCCCCCACCTCACTAAAACCTCCTTTCAGGTAGTTGTAGAGAGCAATAAGGTTACCCCCCTTGAGCCTTCTCTTCTCCAGACTAAATAACCCCCGTTCCCTCAGCCACTCTTCATAAGACTTCAGTGCATTATTTCTATTAGACTGTAGTTTGGAGCCTTTATGGCATAGCTGTATATTCTGGACATGTTTTACTTACACTTTCCTTTTTCCCCACTGAAATAGCAATGCTGCAATGATTTATTCTGCTGATGACTTACTGTAGCATCACGTAACAGCTGACCACAATAAACAATTTCTAGATTTCTACAGCTGAGTAGTAGTCAATCTACAAAGGAATGCTCATTAAGCTATTTTTTTATGTGATGTAAAATGAATAGCTCAGCTCAGTGGGAGAAAGGCTGCTCTAAGTAACAGTATAAAATGGAGATCACTAATCAGGGTGGAGAAGAAAGTGCAGCCTTCAGTAGCAGCAGTACCTGCCACAACGGGGAATCATTCAAGAAGCGTGGAGGGGACTAACACAGAAATAAATTCTTAGTTTTATTTGGTGTTCTTGGGTATGATTCAAAGTCCATCAAAGTTAATTATTATTTTAATAGGTTTTGGAATAGTTGCTTTGCATGAGCTCATATTCCAAAAGTAAAAAGCAGTCTTTGGAAATATACAAAACACTTCAAAAGATCTGTGAGCTTTTCTGTAACTGAGGCACCCAAGACCTCTCTGAAAACATGTGGTGCTGTAAGTGTCCAGGCTAAAGAAAATGAGTAATTTTGCTGTGACTTAAAAACGATGCTCCATTTCTGTAGTTGTTCCAGTGGCCCTGCGCTAGTGCCTTCCTGCTTCATGGAGGTGAACTGGCTTACACCATTTTTGGCTTTTTCACCAGGAAAACAAAAACGGTAAGAAGAAGGGACTTGTGGAGCACTCTAGTGCTAGTAATGCTGTATCGTTAAATGAAATTTCTGGCTACTTAGAGAAAGCTAAATGTGACTGGACTGATTTGTACAATGTCAAGTTAAATACTTGAAAGTACCTTCACATCCCCTCTAGCGAAGCTGAAATTTCCAATGGCCTTTAGGTGAGAAAGGGCAAGAACCTCAGAGGGTTTATTTACCAGGTGGAGAGCAGCTTTTCAGCACAATCTGGGATGTCACTGCACAAAGAGTTGTGGCAAGGTGGAAGGGAGTTTCATGGCCATCCTGGTTAGGGGGGAGAAAAGGCTACTAAGGTGGCACATGCAGTTGTGGCTAGCAGAGGCCCTCAGAGCCCACTTCGGTTGCAGAGGTGTTTGCAAGTGCTTGCCGCTTGTGCCATCTGCCCAAGGAGATAATGTGAGCACTTGGCCTCTGGTGGTGTGATTCACACCACTTTTGCCTTCAAACAGCAGCACTGTCATCTGCAACCCCATCCTCCCCCAGAGCAGAAAAATGATGTCAAAGCTCCTGAAGGGAAGTTTGTGTTACTTCTTTTTGATGCTAAAAGGGAGAAGTCAGAGCAGGGTCTCTCTCTCTTCCTAGTCCATGTATAAGGTGTTAAACAGGAATGGATGAGTGGAAACCTCTGATGTTTGGGAACAAGGACAAGTGACTCAAAGGAGCAGCTGGTACTGCTTGTTGTAGCATGACTCTGTGTTTCTGAAGAATCCCAGGGACCCTGATTTTAGGAGTGGAATGGCGCTATGTAGCAACATCTTGTTTAGATGAGATGCAGCTAATTCCTGCCTTAACCTGACTGTATGGGAGGAATTTTTAGAAAGGCAACCTAATTCTCCCTATATGACCTGTTAGTGAGGACTACTCTTCAGTCTTTAAAAGGGTACTTATCGGAAAGGGATTAAGAGCAGTTTTAGCCAAAAGCTTCATTTTATCTGCCTGGCTTGCTGACAGTAGACTTTTCATTACTGTGTGAACTCCTTGAAGGCACTTTGGGAAAGGAACCCAATTTTCTTCAATTAATAAATGTAAGGAATTTTATGACAGATAATTTTAAAATCATTTTATACTTCAGTAAGAAACAAAATCCATTTCCAGATGTTAGTTTTGAACTTGAATTTGTCTTGCAAAGTCGCACGCAAGAATAATTGCTGTGCATTTTACATTATTGTTCCTTAATTTTTTTTCAGCACCTTCTTACAATTAGCATATTCATGTAGTATTGTCTTTTTGTTATCTTTTTCATGTGCTTTTTGTATTAATACATTTAACAACAACAATTATACAGTGAAAATAATAGAGTGAAAGCTGTTATGGAGGAAGACAAGGAACTTTCTCTTTTGTTTTTTTCCCTTTCTCACACTAACCCCAAAACTTGTTGATAACTATGACTTGTTGATAACTATGCCCCCGTGATTACAGAGCTTCTACTGTTTTTGTAGGTGACACACTAACAGAAATTGACCTGCACCACAGAGTGTTTATCTCAAGATCATTAACTGCTCTACTAATTAGGGGCAAAATCTGTAATTGTATAATAAATTAAAAGAGCTTAACTCAGAATGTTCCACAGAAAACACCCCACAGCTTTAACTCTGCCATTGGCATCAGATGACCTTGCTCTTTGTCTCACTTAGGCATTTACAAACATTCATAGGGTCCTCAGAGAAGTTGGTTATACAAGGAGGAAAGTGCCAGCTTTCCCAACACTGAAGACTAAACCTGTGATATATCTATAATCCCACCAGTTTAATCAAGATCTGTTAACACAAAGACTCCTCAGCAGTAATTCTAGTCTGGTTTTCTTAGGTAGCTGGGCAAAGAAAAGAGACCCTATTTACTTTTTCTTAGCTCAGTTTCCTTTAAAACTTTCTTTTCTGCCTACTGTCCAACTTTCAGTCCTTCTGGCCAGTGCTGGGGACGTGCAACAGAACTGTCAGCCTCAAAAATACCAGGTTGCTGGGATTTCATGAAAGCTTTAGCTGAGCAAAGGAGAGAGGGATCTAGTCGTCACTTCCTACTTCAGGAAAGGCTGGGTCCATGCACCAGCTTTGGAAGGCTCAGCCCCTGGGAAACCTTGTTTCATTAGTTTTGCAGTTCACTGAACAACATGTTTGTTCTTTCTGTCTTCTGAATAACACCTGCACAATCCCTAACGAATTATTAGTGCTAATTATTATTCAGTCATCAACATCCGCTGTGTTGTAGGGGATTTTAATTTATTACAATGAGGAAGGCAAACAAACAAATATTCTAATGGTTTCACGTAAACCATTTACATTCAGGCAACATCCAGTACTGTGCTGTCTGTTCCTTGAAACAAGCAAGGCAGAAGCTAAACCAGCATTTCAGCAGAGACAAAAACCATCACAGCCTTTGCTCAAAATAAAAGTAATCAAAGTTCAAGCAGAGGGTGCCTGAGGCAGATGCATGAGATGTGGATGCTTAAAATGTCCTTCCCCACACTGCTGCCCTGTAGCTGAATGCTAGCCAAAAGGACACCTGTCAGAGTGTCCTCAGCCCCCTGCATGGCCAGGCTCAGCACACTGCCTTTCAGCTCCTGACTTCAATCACTTTCATCTGAGGGCAAGTGGCAGAAAGGCAGTAGGGAGCACCCTGCACAGCTCATCCTCCTGGGTTGGCAGCAGGATACCCTGCTACAGGTGCTGCAGGCACCTTGTCCTTTAAATGAGGGATTATCTTGCTGTAGGCTGACATGTTTATTATTTTAAGGTGGGAAGTACAGAATAGTTTCATAATTTTCACAATATTTCATAAAAATCACCTAAGAGCATATAGATTTGGTACTTTTCCCTGGAGCATTACTATGGAATGTGAGCATCAGCAACCTGAGCTGCAACATCCTGATGTTGATTCCCTGCTCCACATCAAGCTCCATCTTGAGTTTTGCCAGGAACATTGCTATGACTGTTGCCAGTCGAGAAGAGGGCTGCCAGAGGGCTGCCTTCTTTCATCAAGATTTAGCTGGCCCCAGGAGGTTTAACCGGTGGCCATGCATCTGGATGGTGCTTCAGTCTGGTGGAAAAGAAATGGAGCTGGAGTGCCGTAAGAATGTTTTACTGGGAAAAGGCAAGGCAGCAAAGCTCTCAGTAAACAACTGGAAATCATCTTTTCACAAAGAGCTTTGATGGAGAAGAAAGGGAGGTAGAAAAATGTCAAACAAAACACGCACAGGTTTATAATAAATAAACTAATTGATGTTTGGAAGTGCATTAATGAATAACTGAGAGAAATATCTGTACAAGAAAATGAATGCTCAGAGCAGATAATTGATATGCTGTTTCTTTGCTGCATGCTGGTGTGGAGTCGTGAAAAGAATATTAAACAGAGAAGATAAATGAGAATTTGTTATTTTAAATCAGGGTTCCTCAGGACTTTGAATGTTTTAGATGCTACAGAAGAAACTCTGGGATATTTTGAGGGAATACAGCGTAACAATGGTAGAAGCAGCTCAGGTCCAGGAATACTGTGCCATACCTAAAATCAGAGGATGATGGGCTGTATCATCATGGCATGGCCACAGGAGAGAAACAGTGTGATGGGAGCATGGTACTCAAAATGCTTCTTCAAAATGCACTGCAAATGAAACACTGAGGTGTCTTTTGGGGCCATTGCCCGCTTTTGAGATACGGCATAATTGATTTCACTGGAGCAGTCTGTCTTCAGTGGCATCCTCACCATTCCTGGCACACTCACAACATGGGTTTTGTTAAACTCACATGTCCTTTACTGCTGGTTAGCTCTGCATCAGCACAGCCAAGCAGGTGTTTTTAGGAGAACTGAGTACTTCTGTTAGGTTTTGGTCCGTGACTTTGATTTTGATGGGACCTGATTCTGTAGAAGCAAGATTGAAAACTTTTTCCATCTGTTTTTTGTCTTCCCGTGAAATAGATGCGTGCGTGCACTTGAACCTACATGTGCCTGGGCTTCTCCTCTAAATGCCAGTACACAGATATATGTTAAAACACACAAGTGTAAAATTCAGATTACTTCCCCACGATATTTTATGCATTTGAGAGCTGGTGAGTTTGGGGATTTCAGGTACTAAAGAGATAACCTAAAAGCCCCAAAAGGAGACAATATCAGGAGATAAGCAAGTGACCTATTCCACTTCCAAATCCCCAACTAACCTGTGCCAGAGGTGCAGGCTGATTTTGCAGAGTTGCCTGAGGCAGCAACTGCTGTGGGAGAAGCTCACGTGAAGGCTGAGAAGGCAAAGAAACCTAGATTAAAACAAAACAAACCAAAACTTATTTACAAGTTTGGCTCCTTTAAATTTTAGGTTTCTTCTATTGCCATGGCTTTTGTGTAAGTTGTTTTTAACCACTAAGCTGCATGTGTGGCACATGCTTTATACTGTCTGCCTATTTTGACGGCTCTTTGTGAAGTTACCTGAAGAGCAGTAGGTTGACTGAGTCTGTTCAAGGATAAATCCTGCTGAGCACTCGGTGTTCTTGGCAAGGGAGTGTTAGGCTCTGCAATCAGCTTTGTTGGTGTAGCTGCAAGAAAAGTACCGGTGAGATTTCACATGCTGGAAATCATCCCTGTTTGAAGTGTGTATTACAGTGAGACCTGGCTAGAAATGATTACGGGCTTGCTAAATTCCAGTGGGAGTCAAGGCTGTTCTTGTTGACTTCAATGGCAGTAAAATTAAACTGATAAGGAGGGTCTGGGCAAAGATAAAAGTAAATGAGACAGATTATGATTTTGTGCTCCAATGAGCAGAGCAAAAGGAACCAAGAACTGTGCTAAAACAGCTGGAACTGCCTTCAAATAGCTCAAATAACTGTAAATTTAGGTTAGCTCATTGACTTTTCTTCCAGACCAGGGAGCAGAAAGAGTGCATAAGGTGTGCCCAAGTCAGTGCTGGAACATCCTGAATTTTGGCCAGAAAAGAATCACTGTTATGGCTCATGTAAGTCTAGAAGGATCTCATATTGCTCATATTGATGCCCTCAAATCTGAAGACAAAAGCTCTCATTTTCATAACAGATTGAAACAGTAGGTTTCACAGCTAGTCCCTCTACTCATTTTCCAGTGTATAGGTGGTTGCACTAGAACATAACTCTTGTATGTTAGCGTTTCAGATTATGCACTTCATTGTGAGTGATAAACACGTATCATCGATGCCTCATCACTAACTGTTAAATCAGAGGCTGTGGCATATATGCACACACTCTGTAACTTGGCTAAATTAAAAGTACTGCAGTAACACAGGAATGCCACTCACATGCTGGGTCTGACTTGGGTGTGTGGGAAGATTTTGGTGAGCTCCTGGATGATACTGAAGGTGTCCGACTAGCACTGAGGATTGAGGCACCAATATCAAGTGCATTAAAGTGCTGTTCAGGATCCAGGCTGGTGCCACTGTCCTAAAAAAACAAACCGAAACAAGAAAAGGGAATAGCTATTGCATCTGTCAGGGTAAAACCATTATGAAATGCATCTAGCAATGGTTGGACACCCAGTTCTTTGGCTGTCCTAAAATAACTTGAACAGAGCTAATCCCAGGTAGGCCAGCAGAAGACCTGGGCACAGGTGTCAATCTCCCATCTTAACAAATGCATTTTACAAAGAGCTATCACTGAGTTGGAAATAAATAGCAAGCTACTGCCATAGTAATTTTGTGCCTTCAGATGTGTTTCTGAATCTTTTGTGTTCGGTTGGATGCAACAGCAACTGCAACCTCTGTGGGACACTCAGCCATGCGCTGAGGAGGAGCTTTTCTTTCTTCACTCGTCAGATCACTGAGATGTAGCTAAGAAGGCTGATTGCCAAAATATGCTCAAGTGAATCGAAACAGTAGTATCTTGCCAAGGAAAAGTGGAGATATCTTACATTGTCCCTGCCCATGTTGCACTTAATCTATGGCTGCTACTGATCTCCAGGCTTATCCTTTCATGAATTTACACAATCTATGTTAAAATTATTCAAGTGAGTAATGAATTGTGAAGCTGAGGGAATCCATCCAGAAAGACAATGCTGGAGTTTTCAGTGATGTTAACACAGGAACAAATTCTGATTACTACATATATTCGTGAAAAAAGCTTTTCTCGTTGTACCTTTAGTGCTGAGGACACAACCTCTGAGGACACTTCTTCCAAGCCCATCTCCTGTCTCCTCTCCACCCGAACATCTGCATAACTGAATGGAAAATATAAATCTGTGTATGAACATGGTATTGTTATATTTCATTAAATGTACTTTAAGCAAGCAGAGGAACAAATTACTGTAACATTTTACAAGTTAAATGAACAGCTGAAAAATCACTTGTCAAATGCTACTGAGTAACACTTAGGAGACTGTTTCAATTTGCAGTTTTTGCTCTGCTCCTATTTATCTTGTTGAAGTCAAGAGGTATATTAAAGAAGTATATATAAAGGTCAAGTTCACATCTTACAAGCACTTTATGACTTCACTGGAAAGCTTCCACACATCTCTTTAAAAACGACAGGAGGATTAGAGGAAGTGAATAGTTAAGGGATCTGTCTATTCTCTATTTTTGCACAAAATGGAGAAATGCAACACTTAATCTGCCCCTAAATTCATAATTGACAAATCAAGCTTAGCATAATGTAAGGTTTCATCAAATCACAGAATCACAGAATGGTTTGGGTTGGAACAGACCTTAAAGATCATTTAGTTCCAACCCCCTGCCATGGGCAGGGACACCTTCCACTAGACCAGATTGCTCAAAGCCCTGTGCAACCTGGCCTTGAACACTGTCAGGGATGGGGCAGCCACAGCTTCTCTGGGCAACCTATTCAGTGCCTCACCAGCCTCACAGTGAAGAACTTCTTCCTAATGTCTAATCTAAATCTGCCCTCTTTCATCTTAAAGCCATTCCCCTTGTCCTGTCACTGCATGTTTATTCTGATCAGTTTTCTATAATGAATGTATTTCTTTCAGAAAGCTCAGGCTTAATTTTTTGTTAAGTAAAACACAATGTTTTTAAGATAAAGTGTTGGCAGTCATGAGGATGTCATTATCTTACTGTCCTTTATGTCTATGCCAGTTGCTATGATTTTCCATACCTTACCACCATGTGTGTGCAGACAATGAACTCTGGCTTGGAGTTCCACTGGTGGTAGGTGATATAGTAATGGGTCTGGAGCCAGATCCACTGCTGTCCTTTGGTGAGAAACCGATAGCAGCAAGACTTCCCCTTTCCAAACTGCATCACTGTCAGCAGAAAACACACATGGCTTGTAGCACAATTTCTGATGTGAAAATGGCAAGAAATGAGAAAAATGTGACAAAAGTATCTGTGACCCCATTGATTTCCAAGGGATACAGGAGTCGAAGCACCTTTCGAGTGAGTGGTCCTGTCAGTCTTAATGATAGAGCAAAAATCAGAAAGATCAGTAGGTATCTTCTTTGACTCTTTGAATGATATATTCCTATTCAGTACAATTAACATTAAATGTGGACACTAATGCATTAACATCAGTTATGGTTTAAACATAGATCTTACTCTGGTTTATGTGCTGATCACATACTGCTTAATTAGGCATTTGGGATTAATTTCTAAGAGTGATCATCTTAAGTTCTGTATCAGAAAAGTACAGGATAAAGATGCTTGAAAAGATGAGCATTGTGTGCAGATGGATTCAGAATGAAGTGAGTATTGGAGATAACATTGTGCAAAGACAGAAGTAATTTGAAATTAAAATTCCCAGACTGACAGGAATTCAAACTGCAGTAAATTGGGGAGTATAGGAGGCTTTAAAGATTCCTCCACAAGGTTAATCTCTGCTTTTTTCCCCCAGTGATGTTAAGGGTTTCCCAAACAAGCACATATTCAGCCTCTCTGTATTTTAATCTCAACGTATAAAAACTAATGTTGACTGGATGTTTTCAAGACACTCTGAAGCAGTAAGCTGAGATGGTACAGCCAGTTCTGTAAGTAGATGCTTGAAAAGCACAGACTCAATTACTTTACTTAGTGAAAGAGTTTTTCAATTAAATCTTAATAGACTATATTCAATTATCACAGGTATGCTAAATACATGGTGAACAATATTAGGGTAAATAATCTGCAAGAGTTTTACAAAACACAATCTTTTCTGAGATTGCTTGAACTATTCCTGCATATTCGTTACTAACAGAGCGGGGTCTAATTTGGCGTATTTTATCCATTCAGTGAGTCTTGTTGACTGCTTTGGGAGGGTAAAATTGTGTTTTTCAGAGCTTGGTAAGTCTGGCGCAGCTGCCGATCAAGCTGCAGTGCCTCCAATCTGCTGCAGCTCTTACTAAGACATACAGGTGCGAGGCAAGGGTGAAGCCTTCCAAGTTTAAAACAATTTTAACTGAAATTTCATTTCACTGAAAAGAGGTGCCCCAGTGACTCCACAGGAACCTGGGCCATGCGATACTTACAGTGTTCATGGCACCTTGCTAGCAGCTCTAGGTCATCTATATGGTAATAGTCGTAGCCAGAAGTACCCAGCACTTCGAAAGGCAAGTATCCTATAATCGGCGGTGCTCTGCGGTTAGGCACAGTATAAGTGAATTCATAAACCACAAAACAAGCAGTTCTGCATGTTGACATAGATATGCAAAAAGCCCAGATCTGCTCTTGTTTATCTGTGTATAGTTATCCACCCCAGGGGAACGGGTCCGGACTTGCCCTTCCTTGTGCCTGGGATGCCCAGCTGGGCATGGCAGTGCCAGCAGGCACCATCCTCCTAGGACAAGGCTATGACAACCCCGTATTTTCAGGGAAAATATGGTTGGGGAAAGCAGCTCAGCTTCTCAGAGGCCTTCACACAGGAGGAACCTGCTGTGAGGGAGCCATTCCCTGGCTGCTCCTTGGTCAGGGGCTCTGCTGCGGCTTCCACAGTCTCTGCACAGGGGAGGATGTAGGGCAAGGTGATAGGAAGCCATCGTCTGCTGGGACTACGGGGGTAGGAGGGGAGATCATCTGTGCTGATTCCCTCTGGGTGCCTGCAGAGCTTGTCCATGGCGTGCTGAGGCAGTTGATCTGTACATTTGCCAACACAGTTGCCTCGGGCCAGCACAGACTTTCTGTCTGTAACTCGGTGGGAATTGCACACCCAGAGTCAATGGCTGGATTTGGAAAGAATGGTTCCTGCAGCTGTAAAACAATTGGACCATTTTGCCGTGGGACAGACTCTGGTCCATTAATAATTTTAAAGGAAATGAGAACAAGCTAATCACAAATTTGGCCTGAGAAACAGAGTAGTTTTGCTTTAAAAGACTGATAAAAACAAATGCAAAACTAAATGTAAAATAGTAAACATCAGCTTTTGTAGGAATTTCAGTGGCAGCCCTCCTGCTCATGCAATTTAGATGTGAAATGGACCACTATTTGAGAGAATTGCATTTATGCAAACAACAGCAGACAAGCATCAGACGCAACCAGGAGTGTTCTTCTTCCCACCGACCTGTGATCCAGGAACAAAAATTTCCACTCCAGGCTGTGTCGTGATGTGAATTCTTCTAGAGGCTCTTCCACGATGCACATTTCCTGTGTGGTAAAGAGCTGACTTAGAGTTCTGTTTCATCTAGCTTTTGTTAGCTATAAATACATAGTGCATAAGAGGAGAAAACAGAGAATTTGCACATTTTCTGGCAACTCCAAAGAGCAATCTATTGTATTTATCAATGCCAACATTTTTGCAGGAGCTGGGAAGAAGAACTTGTGATGCACGTGGACTTAAGAGCTGAGACTGTTCTTCAGGGAGCCAAAGTTTTCATGGTTTTGCAGCAGTACTTGGGGTGTGATGGCTGTGCTGCCAACAGCCCCAAGGAGCAATGCCCTTTCCCAGCATCCAGCCTGTGCTTGGTCCCATCTGGGTTTGTCACGACTTTCCTTGCTCTCTTTGTGTTACCAAAGATACCTACCACCTTTGCGCAGTCCTTTTGGATGTCTGCCCTCTGAGCCCTATTTGAGAAAGGGGGACACTCTGCTTCCTACACAACAGCCAAAGAGGAGTACATGCATTTTCAGGCAGGCAGCCTGCATGGAGCCTGTCAGACAGGTGAAAGGTAGTGGTTTTGCCTTGTACTTTACTCCAGTGAAGTGAAGAAGCTGGCCCTTAAGACTCAGGAGCCCTTAGCACTTCTGATAATGATAATTAAGTGCATAGAAGGAGGCAGGGCACAGGGCTGCCTGTGAGGCAGGACATCCTTGCCCCAGAGGGATGAGATCAGGAGGCAGTCAGCTGTGATTAGTCGTTGGGTGGAGATAGGAAGGGGAGGAAGGATGGCACCATGGTGCACACTCATACATGGGCTGGGGCTGGCTGCGTGCCCCAGATCCCCTCTGCCAACATCTCTTCTTCCACTGGCAGTTTGCAGGGGCACCTCCAGCTCCACAATCTTCCTGGAGTCAAACTGGAACCCCCTGGCCTGGGACTTGCCAGCATCAGCACTCAGGATTTAGTGGCATCCAGGGTTACTGTGTCGCCCATGTCTCTCTTGCAGGAGGATCTCCATCATTGTAAGTACAGCCTGCCCACTGGCCCCCAATGTGCCCGTCCTCCTACTCCCTGGTAACACATTCCCCTGTGCCGTGGGCTCAGTGACACCCACCCATGCCTCCACTGCCACTTCTGTCTCTGCTGTCCCTCTATGAGAGGGAAGTCCTACAGACCACCTCTTGGGACCAGCGGACAAGCTGGGGCATGCTGCTTTCAAGTGTTTCTTTGATACATGTCAATGCTTACAAAGTTGATTAAAGTTGCTGTCTGTACAGAGGCAAAAGGCTTCAGGCATAACTTAAATTCCTCTCTTCCCCATCTACAGTTTATGCCAAAATACATGCTGATGGCAATAACATACCCTGAAATTCAAGGTGCAACATGCAAACATTTCTCTCTGCAACCAACACTAATTCTGCCTTCATGAGCCAAATAAGTATTTTGGACTTCACTTTAGAGAAGGAAGTCAAGAGTGGGGGCTGAGTGAGTCACTCAGGTGAACTGAAGCAATCAGTGTCTAGGATTTTGTGGCAGCTAACACCTTCTTCAGGTTCTTCTCCTCCCTAGCATTGGGAAGCTCATTGCCACGTGCAGCCCATTTAGTTTCCCTGTTTAATTTGAGATCTTAGTTACCCAAAGACAAGGGAATTTGCTTTCAGTGTTTCCAGACAACCTTAACTCCAGCCCCTCATACTAATATGATTACCACGGTTAAGATTATAGGAAGTGTTCTTACTCACACAGAAGAGATTCCGCTGGGGCCCCCCAGTAGCCTGCAGGGGCTGTGAATCACTCAAGAGTGCCTTGCAAGTCCCAGAGCAGAAAGCAATAACAAAGAAGCCAATTTCAAAGTGACTGTGCAATTCCTAATGCAAGGAGGGCTTCCATCTCCCATGCAAAAGGAGGAGAAGCGACACTGCTTCCACATATCCTGGCTCGCACTGATAATCCTCTTCACTGGATTTCTATGCATGAAATGTGATATCTGTAATCCATTCAATTAGCAAAACTAAGAACTTTGCATGTCACCCCATTTGAACGCGTTTTGAGAAGTTCTGAAATGAATGTGACCCAAGGTATGCACTTACCTTTAGAAACTGAGGTGTCGCCAGACGAACAGTCGCAACGAAGCAGATCTGCTTTCCAGGGGATGTTCTGTAAGCCCTTGGGACAGCCTCATCAAAGCCATTGCAAGTGGAGTTAGGCACTAGGTAGAGAAAAAACCAGGACACAAAGTCATTCCTCGTACAAGATTTGCTCTTCCTGACTATTTTGCACACATGAAGCATACTAGTATTAATTTTATTCAGAGAAGTGCTTTAAAAGCTTTTAAAGCTGATATGCATATATTTAAATCCAAGTCAGTCATGTTATGCAGAAAGACATCAGAGCTTAACTTCAAGTATGAATCTTATAGGTTAATCCTGATAAAAATAAGGCCAAACGGTATTAAAGAGCATAAACCAGCTTTCTGGAAAGAAACCCCATGCATCGAATTGCTCTTTTTCACCACCAAGAAAAAAGTATATGCTGCAGCATGCCTAGTGCCCTGACTTTCATGAAGCAGTGGGAAAAAGCATTGGCAGGGGAGGTAGCTGTAGAGAGGTCATTAAGTCATCAGTGACAAAACACCAGGGCCCACCACCAGTGAGGCTACATTGAGCTACCAATGAACTGTCCCCAGTGCGCACAAGTTCAACTTGTTTCAATAAAAGAGGCCCTAAAAAGGACCCCATGCATAGCACAGGCTCCCAGAGCTGAGCATTTCTGGTGACCCTGCAGATAGTCTGCTGCCTCCTGAAACACTGGGCAAAAGGAAAAACTGGATGTGATGTGGCTACAGATTTTGTGTATGTTTTTTTATTTGTCTTTCATGATTGCACGGCTCTTGCGCTGCTTTGAGAGCCCACTAGCACCTCCTGCCACAGAGATGCGCTGCCAAAAGAACGCGCTGCCTTAAGCTAGCCCGCAGTCCCATGTTAGAATAACATAATGCAAATTCTTCCTCCAAATTTGAGCTGTTTAGAGACGGTAATCCTACTTTCATGGCAGTGAAAGAAAACTCTGTGCTAAGCTACAGTGGGAACTGGGCTGGTCCCACAAGCTCTTGCCCTGCACAGCTGACTATCTCCTGTGGGTGCAGAGAAGGTCCCATTTAGCAGCTGGAGTTCACCAGTATGAGTTAATCTAATGCTAAAAGGGATAAATGCTAATATTCTTTACTGTTAGGTCCCTATATCCAACTTTGTGAAGTTGCCTACAGTTTGTGTCCGGCACAGGATAAAGCAAGGTTAAGCATGACTGTTCCTGTGAAAATGAAGAGCTTTCTATCTATCTGTGGAGGAGATAACTAGCAATTTTATTCTGGGGTGCTTCTGCACTAGGTTTAGCTGACTAGCATAAACTGTAGAGATGGAAGAAGTTTCAATTTACACATGTGTTTTTGGAACCCAGTTCAACCTATTAAAAGCCTTAGAATAACGATACAAAAGAGTACCCGATAACAAGGATAACAGGGTATGAGACAGAAAAAGTACATACTCTGAAGACAATTCACACCTGTGATTAACCAGTTTAGGCCACTGTGTGCACAATATATATTGTGCCAAAAAGGGGAAGAAAGATTCCTCATTTGAGAAGCACAGATGTGCACATCCACAGACATTACAGCCCTGTCTTGCAGTTGAGTCTGGAGGGCATGGCTGCCTGGATATTGAGATAAAAAATATGGGCAAAATCCTCCTCCTTTTACCAGCTAAGCGCACTTGCTCTGGGGACTTCCTAGGAATATCTGTTCCTGTACTGCTCCTGGGGTTATGTGCATATATGAGGGCTTCTATGGGATTATTAATACAAGAGATGGTAAAAAATGTAGAAAGAGTTAGGAGCTACAGGAAACAGGAGAAGCCTTAGTAAAGAGTTATTAGTTCATCTCTGATGAGATTATTTTGTGCAAGTCTGTCGCTTTTCATAGTCAGACCTGTTTAAAAATTAATGGGATTGCTATAAACCTACATTAAGGGCATTGTAAAAAGTTACTTCCAAGCTTCCGGTGAAGTATGTTGCCATATTTGAAATCAATGGGGTTTCTCTCTGCAACAGCCAGGTTCAGTAGCAAATGCTTTTGTATCTTAGAGCCCAGCAGACTGCGCTCTAAGATATGAGAACAAGATAAGTACATTCCGCCTGCAAACCACAGGTATGATAAGTTAACCTAGTTAGTGAACCCATGGGCTTGCAAATGACACCAGTTGCAGAAGAAAGTGAAGACAGAGTGGAGGCCAAGTCACATCAAAGAGACCAGATGGCTTTTCCGCGTCAGCTGTTTGGTATAAACAGCCATGGGCCTGAGACGTATTCCCAGAAGAGAGCAGAATACATCCCTGAATATGGCATTTATAAATAGGGTTATATTTCCAAGAGGTAAAAGCAATACTAAAAGGGTTATATAATAATTAAATAATTATTATTATAAAGGAAAATTATGTAGTAAATAATTTATTTTGGATGAATTTCAATTCTGGATTTCACCCAAAATGCTTGGGAATCTTGAACTTAAGTGTTAGTGAATGAATAAGCCCCAGGAGATGAGATAGAGCTGGCCTGGCTAAAAGTCATCCATCCTGACTTTGAACAAGTACTGTGCCACCTCCGTGTTCAGATGCCTCTGACAAAGTCAGAGCATTAAAAGCCTTAATGATGCAAGCAGATAGCCACCACCTTGCAGTGTACCTCTCCATCTGAAAATAACAATTACAGTAACTGAAAGGAAAAAAAATCCCTGATATTTGTTTCAGCATTACTTTGCTGCCTGATTTATTTTGTTGTTATCTGTTCTTTCCACAGCTCTATCTGCACAGCCTGTTTTGCTCTGCCCTTGCAGCTGATGAACAAATTTCAGCGTTTTTTGTTGATACATTTTAAAGTGTAGTTAAAAAAGGAGATCATTACATAAATGAGAAAAAAAATTAAGCATGCCTTCTGAAAAATCATACTTTATAATTCTCCAAGTCTCTTTAAAAGAAAACACACAACATCTTGAAGTAGCAAAGTTCAGTAGCGAACTTTCTGAGAGCACCACAGAAAATCAGTGGAATGGAAAATACAGGATGAAGTCTGAGAATATGATGATGTTAATAAGTCAAATACAGGTCTCAGAATATTTTTGTCAGAAGGTGACTGATGAAATATTAAGCTAGCTATAAACAAGTGGGCTTGGCTGAATGAGGATATGTGTGCTTCACAATTAAATGATCTAGACAAAATACCTTGAGTAGGGAATTAGAAGGTTGTGTGACAAAGCTAAATACATAACCAGAAAGATGAAACAGTTGTCTCATATATATCAGTTAGCTGATGCTCCTTACCATGAATTTTAGTAGTTTTTGCAATTAGCTATCAGACCTGCTGCTCTTAGAGCTACCACAAAATACTTTTGCAGAAGTATTAAATTACTTGCAAATACCATATAAGAAGATAGGAAGAAACTGTCTTGTCTATATACAGGGTTTCTTTTTTTTGTTGTTATTTGGTTTTAGGTTTTTTCAGAAAAGACCAGAACACTAAGGACAAGACATTAACAGTAAGTAATATAAATAAGGAACCAAGCCCTTAACTACCACAGATGAAAAGATTTTCATCCTTAGGGATACAAATCGTGCCACATGAAATTAATGAAAACATGTTTAAAATCCCCCAGATGCCACATTATTCAGTTAATAACAGTGCAGCAGTCAGTTGCTTGGTCAGTCATCTTATTTTAACTTAGGTTGTTTAAAACGTATTCTTTCCATAACAGCAAATCTCTCATTTATGCCATTTGATAGAAGAAACCCCTCCTTCCTGTTTGTCAGTAGATGTTAATGTTTAAAGAACCAGCCAAAGTGACTGTCAAACAAACTGAGCAGTGATTTAAAAAAAAGCCAAACAGACCAGAATAAAACCAAGATTGTTTCACATAAATACATTCAGACCACAAATAAACAGAATATTTAGCAATTAATATATATAATGAAGAAATCAAAAGTGCCAGCAGCAAGCCAGACTGCACTCAGTAGCATCAGATGAGTAACAGTGATGGTGTCCATACATCACTTGTCTACTGTGATCTACTCTCTCCTCTTTCCTCCTCCTGTTTCTCCCCTCGCCATCCTTTGCTGATATGGGTAAATTCTTTAGGACAGGAATAGTGCCTTTTTTCTTAAGTGCCCATGGAGAGTCCAACGTAAGCACTGCAGATTGATAGCCACAGCTTCTATGATATTGTGAATAGCAAATAATAATTATGTGTGGCTGTTGGTTCTGATCAAAACATTCATTTCAGTTTGAGTTATTCTTATCAGATGTTTCTGCATATGCTGATGGAGGCTCAAGATCAATGTATCTTCTGAACAAATCTGCTTGTTTCTTTTAAAAAAGGAATTCGGAATGAATTAATTTTTCTGAGAGTGAAAATACTTTTTTCCCCTCAGCATAATAATTTTCTAGATGGTTATTCTTATCTCTGATAAATGTATCAGCTAACAGTAAAGTATCTGCTATTATTAGCATCCAGTAACCAGATACTTCCTGAGTTTCCATGTAACTGGGAACAAAAATGCTCAATTTTAAATTCCACTATACTATTTAATGATATTACTTGATCAGGAACTCTTTTCATGTAATGGTTATCTCCTCCTTCAAGAGGAAAACTTCAGGCATTTTGGATGAAAGGATGGATCTGTCACTGTAAAGATGCTGGTGGTCATTTTTTGTACTGGTGAACACTGTGAAAGGCAGGACTCTGGCTCTGTCCCTTTCAGGAGTTTTTAAGGAAGTGTGTCACCTCAGGAATAGGATACCAAAGCCAATATTTGTTTCTATCATTATGAGAGATCTTTTTCTGTTTGCAAACATACAAACAATTTTCACAGGAGGGATAAATCCAGCCCATCTTATCTTTTCTTATCAGAATAAGCTATTAGGCAGCTTTGTAAAATAATCTATTCTCACTTTATTTGACATTTTATACTGTGAGTTATGTATTTATTGGGGGTTTTTTGAGGGTTGTCTTTATTACTTGTGCCCCCCCCCCCTTAACCCTCAGGCAGATCTGATGGGAGCCACTGCATTATTCATAGGTGATGCTGACATGACTCTGTCCCTTATCAAGCACTACAGGTCAACAGGTACAGTGATGACACTTGGCTGCCTCAGATGTTTGCATACATTCATCTCTCTTGTTAAAATCTGGACTACAGGACCAGAACCTGAAATACATAAAAATGTTAGAAAGAGTCCCTATTTGCAAATAACGCCCCCAAACTTTATGCTTTAAGAGCAAGTAGGTGTGTCTCACAGAAACAAAGAGGGAACTCCACTTTCCTGTTCTGAGTGGCCCGTGGGCCACCTCCTCTCCTCTCAAGGGACCACCGATTCCTCATGTCAGGCTACAGCCCTGCTTTTCTCATTGAAGTTTAATTAATGACGATTATATAATCCTCCCAAATGCAAAATCAAATCTCCTGTATTTGATTTAGCACAGCCGGTGACTCATGCAGTCACTCCACATAGTTCACTTTGCTGTTTCTCTGGTCAGCTGCTCTTTCTTGGGCGCACTAATTCAAGAGGGCTTTGCTCATGCGCGGGCGGCTCATGTCACATCCCTGGTGTAGATGCAGCAGCAGAAATGTCCTTGTATCAGGGGTTACAGAGCACAGCTTCCCGCACACCATCCCTGGGACCAGCCCAAGAGGGGACCCTCTTGCTAATCCTGGCACTGGGCTGTACAGCTCCTCTTGCCTCCAGCTATAGCTGAGCCCAGGAGCTCTAGGGACAGTGATTTTCCGAAAGACTGAATACGTGCCGTCACCTATGTGAACTTTCCCAGGCAGCTTCTGGGGCTGCACACGTACCTCCCTGCACCTTCTGAGACCTGGAAGATGCCAGTGACTGCTCCTCTCGGGGAGTAGCATGGGAATGATGTAGGTTATGCATGATCTGGCTCCCTGACAGCAATCCTGGTGACAAGTCACCTTGGTAGGTATCAGGTATTTGTTCTACTTTAGCAGACAAAAAAATCTCTTTGGCATCTCAGTACAATGGCCTTTAAAGGCCCAGGGCTCCAACTAAAGTTAGGGAGAGCAGCTAAGCCCCTAACTGGCTTTCTAAGCCTCAGTCCTTCAAATTAATCCATTCAAACCCATCCCTATATGATATTCTTGCCATAAGGTACAATGCGATCAACGGAGAAAATATGAAGGACAGGAGGGGGCAAGGTAACTGGGACTGCAGCATTCATGACCCCCTTTCCCCACGCACCACCATTATGTGAGCAATGAGCAAATAGTAAAATGGGCCTAAAAAGATGATAATTCAAGGGAAATTATGTAAAAGGTTATGTGGAAGTAGAATAAAGCTAATGACATTTCTGTTAAAGAGGGCAAAAACAGACCTACCGGTTCTTCAAAACATTAGTGAAGGTTAAGTGAGGTGTTAGGACTGTCACTGCCATGACCATAAATTAATGAGAACAGAATAGTTAAGTATCCTGATGGGATACAGCCTGACCAGGGATAAAAGAGTTTCCCGGCCACAGAGGCTCTGGTGTCCCTGCAGCAGGAATGTACAGGCAGGACAGCCTCAGAGTACACTCAGCAAACACTGGAAACAAAGGTAGGATTGGGTGGCTAAAAAGCAGAGATTTGTATTTAGAGAGGAACATCCTGTATCAGTCTTCCATGTGTAAAAACATGATCACACTTCCACTGCTGTGAAAAGCTACAGGGAAAAACATTCTTGAATACATTCATAAGGAACGTCTCCTGCTAATTAAGCTTAATTTGCAATTTCTGTCTTTCTCCCCCAGCTAACTCTTTTTTATCTTCAGCTTAGCCTCCTTCCTTCACAAACACCTCCAAAAAGCAGGATTTGGGGCCAGCTAATCCTACACACATAGGAAGAGTGCTGCCCTACAAGTGATATGTGTCTCCCTCACCACCCTTCCCACCGCTGTCTTTCTCACCCGCTTGGCCTCACACCTAGAGGTGGGATGGCTGGAGAAGGGTGTTTATTTCATGGAAGGAAGAAGAGAGACATTGCTGGTAGGTCTAGGAGGTGCATTGGCTGGGGGGGCAGTGCCTGATAACAGGGTGTCTTGTGATGTGAGGAGCCAGCAGAAGTGAGAACCCAGCCCATTGCTGCACCCATGAGATGCTCAAAGATGTCTATGCCGCAAGTCCCCTTGCCAAAGCACAGCTCCTTGCCCGCGGTCCTGGGGCTGTAAGGCTGCCCAAGGGGCAGCTGCATTCATATGGTGGTCACTTAAGCTGATGCCCCCATGCCTTGCTCAGGGTGCAGCTGGCTGATGCAAGAAGCCCAGTGGAGCTAACAACAGCCACTTTGGAGATTTGCACCCTCCTGTGGCTGCTCACTCTGTCCTTGGCCCAAGGTTATCAGCTCCCAAACAAACAGAGGTGACTCCTGCGACATCACGATTCTGGTGCACTTGCTTACACCTTTACTGGGAGGTGCTTTTGCGGATGGATTAGAAGCCAGGGTGCTGGGGATTGGAGACAGAGGGGGCTATGGGGGCATCCCCCAGACAAGGGGGAGCAATGCTGGGGATGCACTGTTGAACAAGTATTTCCACCTGGCTCTGTACTGAACTCAGGAATCTAAAGTCAGCATGGGCAAGCTGCAGGGTTCTGCAATGGGGAAATGGCAATGGGGCCAGGAGGCATCATCTCACACAGCTGGGGCAAGGGCTACCCCCTCCCTATTCAACAGAGGGCCTGAATGCAACAGAGATGGGAAAAAAGTAGAAGAGGCAAAATAAGGTGGAAGATTTAGAAAAAGGTGTCACAGAGGAAAAAAAAAAATGAAGCAGAAAGCACGTGTCTTATTTGAAAACTATAAGCTGGGGTCTTTGGAAAATGATCTGGTGTCTCCTGAAATCAATATGTTCCCAGTTAATTTCTATGCATCAAGCTAGGGAAGATACCTTTAATACAAGTTTTATCTTTCTTCTGAGAAATAGCCACTCATACAAATGCTGGGATATGAAATCCTAACAAGTAAAAAGGCAATATTAAGGTCATGCCAAAATAAAAGGCTGAAAAATCCTTGAAAAAAATGGATCAGAAATTCCCCTGGTAGAAATGTATCCTTATGAGTCAGCACCTGAAAGCCAGTTTCTGCTCTAGAAAACAGAACAGCTTGGTGTGTGCGTCTGTCAGGCAGCCGCATTTCACTTCATTCAAACTAGAAAGCACACAGGCAGTTACATTTCTTATTACAAATAAAGCTTCAAATCAGATGGCACCAAACAAGAAATACATATCTCCATCCTGCACGTAGGTTTCTATTCTAGTCATGTGGAGCAAGAGCAGAAAGTTAAATGGGGACAGGGACTTGTTTTCTCGCAGTGTGGAGTGTGTTTTTTGGAAAGCACGGTGGGGAATTTTTTTTGCTGAGGATGACCTATTTGGAACAATACCAGCAACTTTGGAAATGCCACTCTGGAGTTCAATCAGGCAAGTAACTAAAGCAAACTTGGGCAGGCAGGGGAAGGGAGAGTAATAAAAGGGTATTTTATTTCTGACACTAATGGCCATGCAGCAATCTGTTTGTGAGGGAATGGGCGAGGTGGAAATATGCCCTGCATCCCTTAGACAGGCTGTGGCGCACTAGCAACTCTGCTGACTGTATTTCTTTCCCTTTTTTGAGGGTACTGCATTCTGCAGGGCTGGAGAGGAACGTAAAATGGCATCTGGAGAAGGAGTTGGGTGGAAGGGTCCTCAGACACTCCGATGCCAGTGACAGGGGACCCCTCACCACAGTGTGGAGCTGTGCGTGCAGGCACTCCATTACTGCAGATTGCAGAGCAGGGTGAGAAGGCAGATTTGGAAGATTGTCGGTTCTGGCACAGAACTTGTGTTTAATGTAAGCCAGCAGATAAGGTAGCAAGCTTATTATTTAGTTAATAGGTAGAGTCTTTCACACAGTATTAGTGAGCGCAAACACTCCTCTGAACCTGCCAGTATTTGCAAACTTATGCAGAGTCAAAGGATCACTGCTAACAGGTGAAGGGCAGTAACAAAAGCAACTGACACAGTTTCACTCTTCATAGGTATTTGTCCAGCTATTGCAAATCAGCAGCGAGATCCATGTGAAGCAAAATTTACCCCATAACATTAAAAATAGTCCTTTCAGTTAAAAGCCTGTCTTGTTCAATGGAGCAATACTGATACTTTATTATACAGAGCTAAAGTAACATTTATACAACAATTAAAGCTTACCATTGCTGTAAGACCGAAAATTTCCTACAAATTTTATGTATTCATATGTTGGAAATTCCTTTGGGTTCAAACTTCCTCTCAGAAGATGACAATAAAACTCTAGTTCATTGTCAGCTGGATTGTTAAAAGAAGAAGAAGAAGAAATAAATATGCTATTTAAGCTAAACACAACCAATGGTGTCTTCCAACCCCAATCTTGCAACTGGCAGCACGACAGCAGCTTGTTACCAGTCAGAGTCCTCTACACCATTGTGCTACATGCTATACACAGCAGGATTAGCGTCTACAAGGAATCACTTTGCAGGGGTGCAGGTTCTTCAGGGCTCTGCACAGGTCTGCCCACAGTCTTTGTGGATAACTTGCCCTTCTCTTACACCACCTCCACCACTGCCATCGCATTGGTGTAGCGAAGGAGAGAATCAGATCCTTCATTTATAGCATTTTTTTCTATTTAGGCTTCTCATGACTCACAGCTGCTCTACATCTTCTGTTGGAAAACTATGCCTAATTACCTCAAAATATTAGTGATCAGCTGCAGGTTTTATATATACAGTAGATTAAGCAGCCGTACATCTTACATTACCGTGTGTTTTCAGGTTTCCTGTATCTTACCTCCTAAAGTGAATAAGAATGAGGCAAATAAAAGCGTTTTTAAGAAAACCAACTTTCGTTTGAAAATAATTACAATGATTTTACAGATACTTTTCAACTAGAATGCAAACCAAAGGTATGCCACATTAGCCTACCTCTGAACAGCGTCTTACTCGAACAGACTATCAATTAAGATGTGATTTGTCTCACACAAACTCTCAGTTTCCATCAGCTAACCTATTTTCCTCAGCTGTCTCAAAAGATATGATATTCAATAATTAACATAACTGCAAGTAGTCTTAGCCTAGTGAAATAAAGGCGATGAGTTTCACTTAAAAATAGAACCAAAGGGTCATTCCAGGTGGCAAGATCTTTTTAAAAGGCTATGAACCTAAGTTTTATATTGTACATCACATAAGAAACTTTCTGAGAGAAAATTTTTATCCTTCCCCTGCTTTTTCATTTACTGGGAAAGCTAAAATAAAACTTACTTTTTAGGTAGTCCGATGAGGCAGAATCCGTCATAAGCATACAAGAAGATAACATCTTATAAATTTCTGAATGTTCTTGTTCTGGAAGGAAATTTAGCAAGTTCTGATCCAAGACATCACACTGCAAAGAAAAAGGACCCTTGAGAAAAACAGAAATATCACAACAAGCAACGCTTGCAGAGATGCACAGCAATGTAGATATGAAGCCTCTGGCAGTCTACTGGAGCTTTCCCACGGATTTCCAGGGACTCCTGACAAAGTCTAAAATGGAGGAAACTTCTGGGCAAACAAAGCAGCCACTTCTCTGTGGGCCAGTTCTCAGTTTAATTCTCAGCACTCAGTGATTCTCCTCTAATGTTTGTCAGAGACCATCAGGTGCATCAGGTATATCCATACAATTAAATAATGAAAACTGGGAGCGAGCTGGGGAATGGGTGCCTGGCTCCTGATAAGTGCTCACTAGCTCTGTGCACAGGCCTGTCGTGGATCCCTGGAGCTTGCGCTCTCCATGGCAAACCCTGACTAGCAGGAGCAGTGGGGGGTCACTCTGGGCCACCGGACCTAAAAGCTGGATCAGTTCCGGATTCAGTCCTGCCCTTAGGGAGCCCTCTCATCTTCTGGGAAGTGCCCTTGAAGCAGCAGCCACTGGTCCCTGCTTCCAGCATCCTGGCAGGTGGGGGCAGGGAGAAGGAGACTCCCCACTCTGGACATTGCTTTGCAGCAGCAGTAATTTGTCCCCAGGGAGGGGGACTTCATGGCGCCATTGGCACAACCCCTCTGGCTAGCCATCAGCTGAATGCCTAGGTGTCCCCAGCCCCATGGTTAGCTGGCATGAACCTGAACCCATCTGAAATCTATGTACTGAGATTTGGGAATGGAAAGAGGAGATGGGTTTCTACAAAAGGCCATGACTGGCTGAGGGTGGAGAAGACAAAGAGTCTGTCACAGGGCTGCCAAGAGGAAGGTTTCACTGTGTCCAGTATGGTAACTAACCTAACACTAGAAGAGCATATCTGGAAGGAAGTAGTAAGATAAAGTGACCCTCTAATATCATTGACTTTCATCCATCCCACTTACGACTACTTCAGGCTGAGTTGGCCTATAACTACTGTTACAGTATGTGATTAAGCTTATATATGTATGTATAAATACGTACAAATATACACACATAGGATCACAGAATGGTTTGTGTTGAAAGGAACCTTAAAGATCATCCAGTTCCAACCCTCTGCCATGGGCAGGAACACCTTCCACTCACCAGACCAGGTTGCTCAAAGCCCTCTCCAGCCTGGCCTTGGACACTGCCAGGGATGGGGCAGCCACAGCTTCTCTGGGCAACCTGTGCCAGTGCCTCATCACCCCCATAGTAAAGAACTTCTTCCTTATATCTAATCTAAATCTCCCCTCTTCCAGCTTAAAGCCATTCCCCCTTGTCCTATCCCTACACGCCCTTCTAAAAATTCCCTCTCCAGACTGCTTGTAGGTCCCCTTTAGGCCTACCTTCAGTACACCCACAAAAGTCCTTCTTCTCTTTAGAAAAGCAGATCTCATAAATTGTATTTATGTAATCTATACTTATTTTATAGACATACACATATTTATTTTACATGTATATGCATATTTTTATATATATACTTATACAAAATGAAGTACATTGTTCATACAATTTGGGGCATATGAAGAAAAAGCATCTCATGGGAAACAACAGTGGCGAGTCCTGTTCAAGGCTTTTGGTACAGTTGCAGAACAGGAATTTTCTTTCTCATTCCCTTTCAACCTGTAAACGGTAGATAATGATACTTATCCACCAGTTTCGCACAAGTCTCACGGAGCTTAATTAATCTCCAATTCACTCAGCAGTAACTGCAGGAGTGCTAGATGTGAGCTGCCACCTCTCCTCGGACTCACTGTTGCTTCTTCACTGACCCAGTACCACCTTTTGTCTCCATACTGTGACCAAGCTCCAATTCAAAACCTATTACCAGTTCTGCAGTGTCTTTTCTGCTCAAGGTAGTAGCTGCAGAGGCCTGTGACTACACCTACAGTTGGAGTTGCAAGACACTTCTGTTCTGCATACCCCTTAAAGCAACCTTGTGCCCCGAGCACCAGCTATTCATTGATTTGTGAACCCTGGTTTTTCTATTTTTGCTGCCATTGTGTACCATATTCAGAATTTAATATTTGGTTTGCATCTTTGCTGTTAGAAATACCATCTTTTCCATTTCTTACTGCGTTTCACAGCTCTTGCCTCATGGGCAGGTTAGGCACACCTGTAAAGCAGCACACGGGACAGAAAGTCTGGATGATGTAAGTATCAAGATTCCAACAATATTCTTGGATCAGTATGTCTATCAAGAATATATCAACAGGTCAAACAGAGAGAAGGAAACAAACATTCGTCTCACTGGAGCTGTAGGAAATGCCAGGGAAGCTATTCAGAGTTAATTCTGCACCAGACCCAAACAGAAGACATCTGGTGCCACAGCAAAAAGGTGACTGCAGACGTGGACAAAATTTGATCATCACAGACAAAAATGCATCAGTTGGAGAGGAACAGTTTGCAGCTTTGTCTAATTATTCTAATTATTCTGCAGTGGGCAGTCCTGCCCTGCTGGCAGGCACAGCCACAAAGCGTTGCTGAATGAGACAGGCAAAGCGGATAAATTACAGTGGCTGTGGATAGAGTGGTTAGATGAACTATGTTAATGCATATTTATGCCACCAAGCTAAGCTTGGAATCTACTCTGCACCTTCAAATCAATGGATCCTGCTAACATGAACTTCTGAGTATTTGCCCCTGATAGCTATGGCAGGAAGAAACAACATAGATACTGGTCCATTCTAAATACAGTACACCAAGTTCTGCAATCATTTGATGCAGAGATAAAATATGTGTGCAGTTTAAACAAAACAACTGTACTCCAAAATGAGCTCCTTCCTCACCATTTCATTGCTTCTGGGAGGCGGTAAGGAGGAAATATGTTGAGTTATTCCCACTTTGAGGGGAAAAAAGCAGGGAAACTTAGCAAGCATAGTCACTACGGGAACGGAAAGGTAGAGGGCTGCAAATGATACAGCAAAGCAGGCAAGAAGGGAGAGGGAGGACCCTCTGACTGGTAAATGCTGTGAGTTGTGACCAGATTTCCAGCAGCTCACTTCACTTCAACTGTAGTCAACCTTACTGTGTGAGCTAAACCTCTCTTTACATCGACCGACCCTAAGAGTAGCCTCCAGATCTTGTAAAAACAAACTATTTAGAATTACAACAGAAGATGTTTGTGTTTGAAAACACTCCATGGAACTTAGGGAAACTGTATTAAAGAGAATTGGGCATATTTATTCTCAGCACCAGAGTCTTTTATGATTTTAATGAAAGAAAATGCATCAGATTTCTTGATAGGGGCCCTCAGAGAGCCCTATTCCACATTCTGCCCAGTTTTGCTTTCCTTTCAGCATGTAAAGCAGAAAATTTGCAGAGCACTTCTTCCACCTTCCAGCCCCAGAGAAGAAAGAATTGGTATTTTGTCCCTCAAACATGACTGCATTTAGCTTACAAATAGATCCTGGATGTAAACAGAAAGAGCCACACAGATTCTCCAGATAGCACTCTGATTGGTTTTAAAACTTAAAAAGCGACATATGGAAAGGGCAGCATGGGACTACAATCCCAGTGTGCACCTAACTGCCTATGGCCATAGTGATATGACAACCTTTGGCAGGCAGAAGCCTTTATTACTTGCTCAGTTGCTGTTTCTGGGATGCACCCAGTCATTTTGCAGGCATGTGCTGGTGGAGCAGTTTTTAACCATCATCATTCCATCAGCTCTGATAAGGTCTGTGGGAATTTATGCTCCACCTCCAGCTCCAGCAGGCTGGTCACTGGCTTGGATTGCTATGTGCTGCAACTAAAAAATAATACCCATCTCTGTCCTCATTTTGAGCTGGATACCATGCAAGATTATCACACAAGGCATGACTTCAGGAGGGAAAACCAATTTAGTTTGTGATGGTCCAGCTCAGGAATTATGAACCTGAACCCATCCATGTTCACCCTGGGCTTAAGGTTTTAGGCAGAGGCTCTGAAACATCAGTTCCTGAAAAGTAATACTTCCCCACACCAGATTGACCATCTCCAATAAGAATCAATGTTTGGAAGGGATAGCAATGAAAACCCCAAACCATGAAAAACAAACAGATTCCACGGAAATCAATAAGCGTATGGAGACCCTGAATGCTGGACAGGGTTCTCTCAGCCTTTGAAGCGAAGGCACATGTCGGAAAATAGTCAGCTACTGGTTTTCTCAACCATTGTGGATTAGAGAAAACTGAAATAGATTCAGTTCAATCTGTTGTTGCATAGCAATATTCTTGCATTTACCAGGAGCTGCCTCCTTTCATCAAGTTCCTTTTGTCTCAGAAGAAAATAATTTTTGTTCATATTACAGCAAGGTTGCGTGTGTGAAATACATTTGTCTGGGTGGAAAACATAACATGTATTTGCTGAAAAAGTAAATGAGAGAAAAAGAATTGCGTTTTTCCTAAGAACATGGCAGGGGGGTGGTAAAATAATGATTTGGCAGCTATTTTTTTCTCCTGGGCATGTATTTATTTGAGACCAAGCTGCTAAAAATGAGTGTGAGGATTAATCCTTAATTATTATGCCATTTCTCCTAGAGCAGCCTTAGCAACAGGAACACGGTTTGGAGCAGTCCGTCTCTCTTGCTCCTCCAGCCCAAGCTAGCACACACAGGAGTGTCTCCCACAGTGAGACCCAGCAGCCAGCAGATGAAACAAGCTGTATGTGCTGGACCCAAGCACCAGCTCCTCACTGGAGCAAGGTGTGCTCCCCCTGGGAAAGCACAGCAGAGCTGCAGGAAAATCTTTGCAGCAGCCCCTGGCTAGGTCTGAATTCAATGGGGTTTTTGTCCTTTACCTCCCTGGGAGCAGAATAAGGCCCTCAACAAGCTTCTTGCTGAGCTGCCAACAGTCCTGGTACTATTCTCTGCTAGCTTAGAGATGGAAAAGATCAGCCAGGTCACCCTGTCTCTTCCTTGTCCAGAATATTCCTGCAGAGCTTTTCCCATTCAAACCAAAGTGCCTCATAGCAACAAAACCCTGAAGGGTATGAATCAGATAGAGAAAGAACAGAGCCGATCAACAGCAGCAGCCATCATAATGCAGGGATAAAGCCCCGCACTTCATGTTCAGGAAAACAACACCCCTCCACCATCCTTTTATATCTCTTTCTAAAAACACAGGGGCGGATCCTATGGTGTGTAGTAGAAAAGCCAGTGACAGCATTACTCACCGGTAAATGCCCTAGAAGAGGTGTGATGCTGTCAGACACATAGATGATGCTTCCACCAGTGGTTACTGCTATAATGAAGCCATCTAATGCCTAAGGAAAACAGACAAGTGGAGAATGCTTTAATGGGAATGAGCGGTGTAAACAGGGCATCTCAGTGTGTGTTGATCAAACCAGTTTGACTTCAGCACCATATTGTTATCGAGTTGTAGGAATGTTATCTCAAGTTGCAGAACAGTAATTTTCTGATTTTACAGTCTGATTTAACTTTTACAGCACTCTTTGTAGTCTAGTAAAACCTACTATTGAAGCAACAAAGGGCTCACAGGAACATTTCATGTCTCAGTTTTTAAATTAATCACACATTTTAATAATGCAAAATGACTAAGACTGGATCCCTTGGAAGTTATTAAAATGAACATTTGAGCTCTGTGTAAATATCAAAGGATGATGAAAGGATGCGGCCCTATCTCAAAATGGTACTTCTCTGCAAACCCCATAAATCTCAGTTTGTATTAATGTAACATTGTATATTGCTGGGCTTTCATGTAAGTAAAAGCAATGCAAATGATCAAATAATCCTTAGCCTGAGTTTTAATTGAGTGATTTATTTTAAAGGTCATGGTATTAGATTACTCATTCCACCCTTCTGCAATTTCTTCTTCAGTCCCACCTTGCAGTAAGCTCCTTCACTCCTAGCACTGATGGGGAATATCAGCCTTATTCCCATCCTCTGCACAGGAGCAATTTAACCTTCAAAATTAGTTTCCTCTTTTAGTCTGAGTTGCAAGGTTTTGACCTAAATGTTGTTCAAAGTTAAGTCTATGTAGATTTCCAGATCTACAGCAACCTACCCTGAGCAGACCTCCCCCCAAAATTAAGATTCAGTAGTAGGTGCTCAGGGAATATATTAAAACCTTCCTGTTGTAATGAAGTAGTCATTAGTGAAGCTCCCAAAGCCTTTTCAAGTGGATCAGGTCTGGGTCCTTCCTGTCAGTTCACTGGTTATCTGGAGTCAGTGTTGTCTGCAGGATTTGAGCAGTATGGGCATGGCAAGCACAACTGAATCAGAGCAGAGTTTGACTGTACTCCAGAGGTGATACCTGTTCAGGACATAGGGATACTGCAAAGAGCCTGATCAGGGTGCCATGGTGTTACAAAACCTTACTGCAAACGCAGGCACCCCTCCAAGTCAGGCTAGCAGTTGATCCTGTGAGCTGCAGCATATCCTTCCCTCCCGCTGACTTCAATAAGGAAAAGAATTCTGAGAGCACTGGAAAATGCTAATTGTTTTTCAAAAAGGAAAAAAACAAAAGAAAACACAAAGCCTTGAATAAAGACACAAACATATGTTCCTCTTTCCAGAGAATGCTGAGCACCCACAACTATTTAAGTCAATAGGAATCTGCTGGTGCTACAATCCTTTGAAAAGCAGGTCAATAACTTATACCCCAGTAGAAGAATGTGTTTAGCATCTCTGAAAACCCTCCAGCTCCTACAGTTAGTTTGATTTTGTTAATCTAAGTGCAGAGAATATGTTTTTCTTTAGTGTAGTACATGCAAGCTGTTTTCTAAAAAAGCAGGATAGCTGTTAACCCATAGAAGAGAACAGAGGTTTTACAAGGCAGCTGGATTGTGCATGTTACTATGGTGAGCGTTGTTGGATTTTTTTTCTTCAAATCAAGTCTTTATTTCATATCCAATGCAAATTGTACCAAGTGACTCACATCACTATTCTGTGGTAAAATCAAGTTAATGCATCCATACAAATTCTATTTTTATTTACTCGCAACTGGTCCTTCCAACATTGAGAGGGCATATCCCCCTTCGAAGATTTAACTACTGCAACAGTCCTCCATGAACAAACAGAACCTAATACCTACTTTTATGTAATTTGATGACAGCCTTTTCAATGGGATAAGAAAAGGCCATTTTCAAGAAAGCTGATGTAGCACCGCAGTCAATTATGCTCTGATTCTTTTGAATTAGTGCTTGAAAAAAACCTTCCCATCTTTTAATAACAGGATGGGAAAAACTTCAAGCGGTCTTGTCCAAATGTTAGTAAAATAAGATTAATAGAAAGGCAAAAAAGCGAGAATGATGAACAGCTAGCTCAACAGGACATCCCAATACCCAATGTTATCTTGAAGGGCATGGAAAATCACAGTACCATGAAGGTGATTTGTAGGCTGGGAAACTAAAAGCAATTGTTTTAATCTAAAATTGTGTGGCATACAAGTAGAATCAACAAAGGCCCAGCCAGTCAAGACAACTGCCAATTTACTGCTATCTGAAGGAAATATTTCAGTGCAGGCTGAAGGAGTTATGTATGTGAAGTTCCTTCACACTGAGATGGGAATGGGTGGTTTTCAGTGCAATGAAACCAAGGCATCTCGTAACCCTGGACCAGGGGAGTCTCATCACAGCAAACTACAGTGGCCAAGGGTCTGCCAGCCCCAGGAGCCAGCAATATGCCCTGGCTTTGTGCCACCCCCGGTGGGTGAAGTTGCTCCCCTGCACTCCTCCTTGTCTACTGCCAGAGCCTGATCTCATCCCACATTCACATTGTTTGTGGGAGGAAGAGAAGCTTGTTCTCAAAGGACACTGCAGGACCATGCGACCTCCATGTGTTTAGTACAGGAGAAGATCCTTGCTAAAGAAGGTTCTAGCTGTTATTGAGAGAGAAAAATGCATTTTAGCAGCTCATTTGCATTTCATCTTGAACCTACATAAATGCCATTGAGTCACCTCTCTTCAAATCCCAGCTAGCATTAAAAGCACCTATGGTATAATTTAGAAGTAATTTTAAAACTATCATTGCAAAATAACCCTGTTCCCTGTTAGAATGAAAAGTGTTTGATAAGGGCCTTGAAAAGCATTAGAGTGGAAGTATTAACTGTATCAAACCAAGAGTAGCTGTCAGGTTTTATCTGCTTGTACAGCACCTAGCAGTAGAGGGATGCGACTGCTGCTTTTTAGGTGCTAGTCTTGCATAAATATTAGGTAATAATAATGCCTTCCAAGAACAGGAGAAAAAGCTGCTGTGTGCCCTTTTCCTCACCTCTGATTGTAAAGCTAAAATGTAACCTCTGATTTGAATCCCTCCACTGGAATGCATTTCTTGGGAGTCCCTGTGCAGTGTTCAGGGCTGCGGCAGCACAGTGCAATGGCACTGTCGAGAGTGAAAAGAGGTAGGGACTCTAATCCCTTGCCCCAGAGACAGCTCTGCTTGACAGTCAAATACAGCAATACCTGAAACCTCCTCTTTTGGAATGGCAGATGATGTTTTATTCTAGATGCATGGGCATTTCCATGACTGCTAGACCAAATTAGGAACAGTATATATGCAAGTTCACCTCCAACATCAGCTGGGTGAATTCTTCATTGCTGAGAAATGAAGGCTTCCAGTCCTGCTGAATTTCAGAAATCTCCGTCTGTGCCGAGACTTCTAGACAAATAAAACATTTGAAATTTTTAAATTCAAAGGAACTTGTATCTTGTAAGACGATATACGAGTTGCTATGAAAAGATAGAAATCATCTTCATATTCAACAAACTGCAGTTTTCAAGCATGGGTTTACATACAGAGACAGTAATGGCTATCTAAACTGGGCCCAATCTTGAAATGTTTTCCTCATGTTTTACTCAGCTCAACTTGAACTGACTTCAGTGGGAGTCTGTATTCTCATAGCTGTTGGCCTCAAGCAGCCTTACTTGGTTATTGATCTAAAGATAAAACCACTTTGCATCAAAGTAAAATCAAGGCAAAGATTAGCACGTGTCAAATTGATACTTACAATTTACAGCTTCAAAACTAGGGTGCCAGACAGCTAGGGTTCAGCCTACAGCTTCTCTGCCAATAGGGAGCAGTAAGAAAACTCCTTTGGAACAGCCCCAGGGGGCTGTGACCCCAAACAGCAGAGCTATTGCTCTGCTCTCCAAAATGTGTGTGAAACATGAGTGTTTGCAGCAGCCTTACACTGATGCTACTGCCCCACTCTCTCCCATGCCTACTGCCAGCCCCACAGTGTATAGCAGCGTAGGAGAAGGAATGGAGGACCAGCATCTCATCCCAAACTCTACCTGGAGGAGACGGCCCCCTGTGCCGTCAGACACCACGGAGTTTTGCCCTGCTGTTGGCCAGTTTTAGCCCCACAGCAGCCAGAGGATGCTTGTTCCCCGAGGGGTTTCCATGCAGGGGAGAGGCACACTGGGGTAACAAGTCACAGCTTCACACTCAAACTGGGAACCATACTGGGAGTACCTGGACGCACCATGGTGAGCCATTTCCTTCAAAAACAACCATTCACATTAGCTATACCCAAGTCAGGCAGGGTTATGGGCGACAGATCTTGAAATTTAGAGACCTGAGCTGGTTTTGTTCACTTCTGTCTCTGCTTGTCTAAGAGTCCTCCCTTATTCAGCTCTAGTAGTGAGGGGATGCTGAGCACTCCCTGTCTTCTTTTGGTGTGCCTGCTAATTAATCTTACTGATTAACACTTTCAAGGCAGATAATATCCAATGCTCCCCATTTGAAGAACATAGGCAAACTGGACAGATAAATGCAAACGGCTAAATGATATTAAGGGCAGCAAATTTATACCAATGCCTGTGCATATTGTTGCCTAGAAAGAAATCAAAGCCTCTGTTCAGGCTTTATTAGTGGAAATGCAGCTGCCTGCTTCTACCAGCTTGTTCAGCTCACTTTCTGACTGCTGGGGGCTGTCGTGGATAGCATGGCGGCTCTCCACAGCCCATATTATCCTACATGGAGGTTCAAAACCAGACTAAGAAAAAAGAGAGATCAGCCTGAAGGATTTTTATTATATAGTTTCAGAATACAGGATACTTTCAGCTTGGATCCATAGCTTGGAAAAGTTGATATACATGAAATAGCAACTGTTAAAAGAATTACTTGAGATTTGGGAGATTCTGTGGATTAAGAATAAGGAGGCTGTTTATGAACTAAAAAAAAACCAACTGAAAACTGACCTCCTCTTCTGTTATGACTAAAATCTTGGTTTAACCTACTAAATGAAAGGGAAATGTGATTGAATGAACCAAATCCAAAGTACACTGAAGATAACATTTTAAAACGCTGATGCTTTGTATTGTATTGTGTGACTACTAATCTGGTTTAAAAATAGATAACATTTGCTTTTTTTAGCAAGTGCACAAAACCCAGTCACATTTTGACCCAATTACTGTGCAAGGATTTGTGACTACTAGCTTTCTTTTACCTAGGTGTTCTTCCAAAAATGAAGTGCCTTTTGCAGTAAATCATTTAGGCTATCAGCTACACTTACCTACATTTATTCAGATCTTGTGTGATTATTCTTTACTTGGCTTTATGATTATGTTCACATTCTCCTTTACTCTGCCTTGGGCAGCTAAAAAAAACTCCGTATGTTACTACTGTCATTTTTTTAATAGGTATATACAATTATTAAACTTTGAGATGTCCTAGTCATGCCCTCCTGTAAAATCATCTTGTCTGTGGCAAAAATTCATTTAAGGCAAACCTGTGCTCTTAACAACAGAACCACTATAATTATCTCCTCAGTAAGTTTGACACTGGTGACTCCATTATGTTGGGAGTCATTAGATAAGAATTTTTATGGTCTCTTCCATTTCACCCAGAGCTCTCCAGTGAGCTCTGTGTGGTGCTGGATGAGCAAAGGTGAGCTAGGCGATGCAGTACATTGGTTCGTGAGCCCCCTTTCTGCTTTGTGGGACCAGGGATGTTCCCCTTGGTCACTCACCAAAGCCTTTTCCTCACAGAGACAGAGCAAGGGAGCCCCATTTTAAACCAGTGTCCTGATTTATAAGGGAGAAGTGTTTCTATTGCCCGCTGCTGGTGGATGTCCATGCCTCAAGGAGACCGCAGCACACATTCTTCTCACTGACTAGAAACTAGACCAAGCAGATTAAATCAGCAGGGTCAGAAATCTCCTCTGCCCTCTCTGAGGGTACATTTCTAAAGCACTCAACTGTCACTGCTCTGTGCATTAAAAAATAAATTCCTGGCCTTCTAAGGCTGAACTTTACCACCGCAACTGCACACTGCGATGTAGCTTCTGGTTGCACACGCTGGGTGAAGCATGTCACCTATCTGTGGATGTAATTTGCTGAAGCTGACTTCAAAAATTCAGTCCTTTCTGGTCAAAGTTTTCTGCTTACTGGAGAACTGAGTCCTACACACCCACTGAGGAAGAATAGGGGGGCTCAGCAGACTGCTTCCCTACATTTTTCTGTAGAGAAGCTGGGGTGAATGCTTTGTTCTGCTCACAATATTGCAGGTTTCAAGGCAGGGACTCTTGCCTCTGGCCCCAGATCTCTCTTGTTCAAAGTGTCTTTCTTCTTAATGCATGCTGCAGGGCACTGCTGCCCTTCTTCCCTTGGTTCCTGCCATTCACCCCTTCTCTAGCAGGTTGAGAGTCATCCTCAGATGAAGAGTAGTCAAGGAGATGGATCTGCGCAGCACAATGCCTGCAAATGATCTTTTTGGATGAGACAGAAAAAAGCATCCCAACCTTATGTTGGCACTTTTAGGCCCCTTGAGCCATTCTGATAATCACTGAAGGAAACAGGATATTGTAGTAACTGTCTGGCAAGTGCACAAAGAGCTGCAGTAAATCTTACCGTTGTGTTTCTGCAGAAAGCCAATGACTTTTTCCAGCACAGTAGTTTTGTCCATTTTGCGAGTGTTGCCTGGAAGCATGGAGCTGAGCTCTTTGATGAGAATATTGAACTGATCACGCCTCTTCTTCTCAGACTTGTTACGTGAAGCCCTGTGGACCAGGGGAAAAAAACGATGACCAAGAGGAAAAATCATCATGTGCCTGCTCTTTGCAACATAACACACAGAAATTAACTTGCTGTGTGCCTTACTTGAAGATCGACACTGGTCTCCAGCAAAGCTGCAGAGACAAATAGGAGACAACTCTTCCCACCTCCTGCTCTTGTCTTTGAGCTCCCTTTAGAGTCCAGTGGGGAGATGGAGGCTCTCCTTGCCCATCTGTGCTGCTGCTGGACACTCTCGTCTACATCAGGTTGGCTTTAAGCCTGTAGGTGAAGGAGCTGTGCCCATTTCCTAAGCATGCACAGAATCTTGAAAGCACATACAGCCTCTGAGGAGGCACTTGGAACCAGAAGTAATAAGAATATTGTGACAACACTAAAATAGCCCATAAAGAAGAGTGGAGACTAGTAAAACTATGGGTCATGCTCATCTGTGCAGTCCTAACAGGAGAGAGGGACCCCAGTCTTGCAGCTCAGCCATTGCACTGGAGCTAGGTCCGTCTAGAGGGACCAGCCTGCTTTGGTTACAGGTCCTCTGGTTACCTCCAGGCTGGCTTATAGAGAGTAATCAGGCTGTTGTCTCCCAGTCATTAAGATCAGGGATCTGAGTAGAGGTTGCTGCAGCTCTCATCTAGTTCATATGTCACCTACTTCAGTCTCCTTTCCAAGGTGACAAGGGCAAGCAGGAGGAGGGCATCTAGCAAGTCTTATCCCACCCAACATGGACTGCATGTGGGATACCCTACCTGGGGGCTGAGAAGCCCTGCAGCTTTCTTTGCCAGTCTTGTCTGCTTAGCTTACAAACTCCTCAGATAAAGCCTGCTTCTGCTGTTATGTATGAAAGGCTCATAGGAGGAAAGGATCTGATTTCATTTGGGGTGTTTTGGCACCACAACAATACTGTCATTACGGTTGTTGATAATCTTTTCGGTATGGGCACTTGATATTTTTTTGAAATTGCATGTCAACCTGTACACAAGCAAGCATTTTCTGAATTGCTCCCATGAATACAACAGTCATTCTACTTGGAGGTTATCACCCTGGCTTCTGTAGCCATGTGAAAATACAGATAAATATAACCCGGAAGATCTGTGCTTGCTCTTCTGAAAGGTCCTCAAGCAAACAAGATTTGCTCTGTTAATTACGTAAAGATCTAAAAATCTGGTTACATGTAGGCAGGAAAGAAAAGCCAAGAGGACAGTTCTCACTCTTGAGTTTCTTAGTACCAGCTAACTCTGCCGTTCCTTATGAGCTCTGGATGCGTGCTACTGAAAATCAGAGCAGAATTTAGCCCAGCATTTACATCCCCTCCAAGGACCAGGATGGCAATAAACTCTAGCAGAGAAATCACTGCAGAGGCTTCTGGATGTTACTACTGACAGAAGGGTAATTTTTGTTTGTCTTGCTCTCAACCCTGAACACACTTGGAGATACACTGGATAGAAGCCAACACTTGATTATTTTACAGCTTTGAACACAAGAGATTGGGTGGATACCGCCTGACTGATTTCAGCCTGTTCTTATTACAGTGCAAAAGGCTGTCAGAACAAGATGTGAAAAGCTCCAGCCTTATCCTATTTATGTACAGTTCAAGGGGATGTTAAGAACGTCAACATTTTACTTCCTCATAATTCAATCCTCAGTTCATTTTAAGCTTAAAGGGTCTTGATCTCCTGCCCTGAAAATAAAACAAAACAGCAACCGTCTATAGGGAAAGTGTTGCTTTTTGTAAAATATAAAGTATCTATTTTTAACACTTGACATTTTATTCACAAAGGAAATAAAAAACTTCCTCTAGTGAAACAACTCTACCAAAATCTGAATTGATGACCACAGTAAAAACTTTAAAAGGAAAAAATAAGGAAAAATGGGGGGAAAAAAGGGAGAAAAACTATCCCTGAACAATTGTAAATGCTTTGTTCAGTCCAGTTGTAAATGTGTTAAATAATGCAGTTTTCATCACTTCCATTGGAAGGTTATTTCCTAGGCTTGGAAATAATATGCCTGCTAGGGCACATAATTTACAGTAAGCCAAAACAGTCCCTGTCTTGATTCCGTACTATTTGTCCCAGTTCTGCTCCCTCTTCACTACTCCAAGAAAAAAAACAAAACAGCATATCCAAGGGGAAGAGGCACAGTGTGAATAAAATGTGGCTTTTTAGTGAATACAGCTAAAGGCAATACAGGACAGCCTGAATTCAGAATGGTAAAACATGTGTCATAAACAGCCATTTTTATTCTCTCATATATTTGCTGCTTGTCACCTTAAAGAGACACTGATACCTGCTGACTCCCAGTCATTACCTCTTGGTGATTTACAATGAAATATGACTTTACACTAAATTTCATATTTCTTTTTGCTGCCCAGTTGGATATATTCTATATGCAACAAAGGAAGTAATTGTACCACATACCTTCATTCTTAAATTTACTCTTCATGGAGTGGAAAAAGGCAAGTAGTCTTATCCATTTATTAAGTGCTTTCTCATGGCTCACTTCAAGCTGGTTTTGGTTGAAATTTTGAATTCAATTAATTGCAAAAAAAAAACCACCCCAACAAAACCTACTAAATTAAACTAAGATAAAAGCAAATAAAGAAAAAAGTGCACAAAGCACACTTTTTGTTTTAAAATAATAAATCCATAAACCAAAATAAACCTCATCTAGGATCAAAGAATTGAAAATGAAATTACAGTTTCTGATCTCCAGAGGATCAGAAGACCTCAAAGAGGCCTTCAGTGCCCACCAGTGTGGTGTCATCATATCCATGTTTTAGTCCTTGCGGCTTTGGAGTGAAGTAGGACCTTAGGGAGTCACCTGATGCAGAATGGGGCTCAAAATAAGCAGTCTCCCAGAGGAAGAGCTCTATATCTTGGCCAAATACTAAACACTTAGCAAAAGACTGGGAGAACAGCTGCCTCTTCTTGGGAGAAGATGGATCCTCTTCTCATTTCTGTACAATACAAACTGTATGTGCCTAATAAATTGCAGCAGATAGTAAAATGGGGTGTCTGCGTGGGTGTCTGTGTGTGCCTAACCTGAGAAACCCAGCTTGTGGTCCATTCCTGAAGTGTTAGATCCAGAAATTTCCAATCTCACCTACTTTTAACACAGAAAATGAAAGAAAAGAACAATTTTCTTGGCTTTTTTTTATCTCTTTGCACATTTCTCAACACTGAGGGACCCAGTCCTTATCCCAAATAGAAGAAAACAAAGAAAACATTTCCCCTGAGGCACAGGACAGATGAGAGTCCCGAGTTTTCAAGGCACAACAGCAAGATGTTCAGCAAATGGCTTCTCCCAAGTCCGACTCTCTTTAAAGCTTTGGAAGAAAACCTGTACCTTTTAAATAAATCTGAGTGATTTTAGTATAAGGTAGTAACCTTACACTTTCATGAAGTCTCTCATGGTTTCAAACTTAATTTCAAATTCAGACTTATTTATAAGAGTCAAAATGTACTTAATTATAATTTAAAGAAGCAATTTCTTTTTCTCATTTTCAAAGTTATCACTTTTTATCCACCTTGATAGAGTCCTGCCCCAGGGTATGACAAAAATTCCCTCCAGGAACAAATGGCATGAAAACCATACCAGATGGCGATGACAATTGTTAGTAGTGAAGATATGCGTGAGCCTATTTTTTCCTATATGGATTCATTTAATGCATTAAAAAAAACCAACAAAACAACAACTAACACACAGATATATTGAAGATAATAAGGCCTTAAGAATATGAAGCAATGATCTATGGTGGGCTTCCTTCCCCTTCTTCCCCCTTCCCTCACCCTGGGGCTCTGGGGAAGGGTGATACCTCCCGCTGTGCTGCAGGATGAGCATGGAGATGCTTGGAAGAACCATCTCTTTGCCCTGGCCTCAGTGGACACCCCTTGCAAGCCTAAAGGGAGGCAGCTGGGTTGGCATTTTCCTCCTGATAGCAAAGGCTGGCCTTCTGCAGCCTGAGCACGCACACATTAAGAGGAGGAAGCAAAGGGAAACGGTTGAGCTTGGCTGCAGCCTGTGCTGACCTATATTGGGGAGAAAAAGCTGCAGGGAGGAAGGAAGCAGTGTCAGAATCAAAAGAGATGAAACTGGATCAACTAGTTGTGCCTGGACTGGCAATACTCTCATTAGAGGGGAACCAAGGGGAAAGAGGTGTGCAATCCATGGCTCCCTCTAAAGCAATTAAACTGCGGTATTGATAACACATCCAGAAAAATAACCACCTCAAATGCTTCCAAACAGCTTTTCCGCAGATGCCAGTCAGATCTGACAGTTATTAGGAGTTTTACTGCCATGGGTCTTCTGCCTTGAAACACACCTTTTCCCTCCCCACTAAGCCTTCACAACAATTTCCTGCCAACAGGGACTTGATGATGGAGTGCAGAATGTATGTGAATGAAGGCTTGTGCCTATTTAGGGCTGTCACAAGCACTTTCTGTGGTCTTTCTCTGCTCTGAAGGTAACTTCTGGGTGTTTTTATCACTGTGAGATAGGCATTGATGAACAAAGGGCCACCATAAGAACCCCCAATTTTTCAGTTATCTTTTGCAAAATGCACTCTGTAAAAAAACCCCGCATGTTTTATACACTCAGGAAGCTCAGATGATGTATTATAGTGGCAGGAGTACGTTGTTGGTTCTTCGGTTCTTGTGATGTGCAGTAATGTGAAGAAAATGATCAATGCTTTTTTTGACATTTTCCACAGAAAACATCGCTACATTATTTTCTTCTTAAAGGGTAGCCAAGAATAGGAATCTGTGACATGGCAGTTTTTCAAGTGGTGCTTGGCTGTGTTTTTTTTGATTAATTGATCATGGATAAAACAGCTTCTGCAGCAACAAACAGTATCAAGATCATCACAAGTTAAACAGAGAGTTATAAAAGAAAAAATGCTCACCTCTTTGCCCTGTCTTTCTCATCTTCATCCATTAGATTGTCTAAGCAGTTTTTTCTGTTGAAGGAATGCGAGAATCATTATGAATTGTCATTTTGTTAGCTCTACTTGCAGGTTAATCTCAGAGTTGCTCTATTTCATTTTAATAGGAGCGATGATATTCAGGTCAGATAAATGTGTCAGCAGTGCTTTATGCCACAGTCCTTGATTTTAGGAAACATCCGCTGTGGATAATGTTAGTTCTGAGCGTCACACTAGCCTTAGGGGCTCCAGTCAGAGATCAAGGCTCCCAGGCACAACATGGTGCGCCAGCACAGTACAAAAACAGCCACTTCTTGAGGGAATTTTTTCATGTGGAGGCTACTCTCTGCAAACTTGCAGGCTGGATAAGCCCTGGGGACTGCCAAGTTGGGAAGGCATTTTCAGTGCCCCCCATTTGCCCCCAAACCACCCCCAGTGCATTAGCTGGCATCACCAATGCCTCTGACTTCTCAGATGGGGCTTCCTACTGGCATGCTCTTTTGTCCTCCTCTGTGGGTCCTGACCCAAAGCCAAAAGAGACAGTAGTAACTCTACTGAATTACACCCAAAATACAAAGTGTTCTCATAAATCCCAGTGCCTAAGCCGCACTGTGAAAAACCCCTCCCCATAGCTCAGACAGACCATCTGCCTGGCAGTGCCACACTAAGCATGGGGACTGCGCCATCCCTGTCACTCTTTGCTGATCTTCACCAAAATGTTGTGACCTGACGTAAGGTTTATAGTTCAGTTGCTCCAATAGCACTTTGAGCTGGGAGGAGAAAGTACTCTGGGTACAAGAAGTGTTCATACAGCTGCACAATAAAAGGGGGTAATTGAGTAAATTTGTGTGGGCAAGACAAAGGGAAAAACACAAGAGCAGCCCAGATCACTGCCCACCCTCCTTTGCTCCATGGCCTTATGAAAAGTGATGCTTGAGCTGTAAGCGCTTCAGCCCAAGGAGGAATCCCTACGCTGCTGCAGCCTCTCAGGGCACCTCATGCCCATGTCAGGCACAAAAGCCTTGTGCTGCTGCATCCTACACGAATGTTTTCCAAACCGGCAGCACAATACTGCTATAAACCCTGGATTGTCAATGCGTCATTTTCAAAGCAGCAGTGTAATGACAGGCAATGATAATGCTCGCTTTCAAAAATCAATGTTTCTCATTTAATGAGTTCTTAACAAATATGACATGAATAAAATTGGAGGGGGAGAGAAGGGAAGTTAATTGCTAGGCATTATTTAAGCCTGTGGTGTTTTCCACATATGAGTCACACATAAATAGGCTTGTTTAAAGAACATTTTATGAAAAAACAGGAATGCAAAGTTATTGATAGTAAGAGCAGTGGGTAAATTCTGTCTTTCTGCTACTACTTCTCCTACAGTAATATTCCACCTGCTCATTACTCAACAGTTAGCTAAGAATATGAAACTACCCTGTAATGTTTATCAAATATAAGAGGAATGAGGAATTAAAGCCACAGGTTACTGATTGGAGGGTAAAGATAATACCTCGTGGCATTCAGCTCATTGATGGAGGAAATATGAAAGCTGAGGGACTGGCTTTTTTAATTGTAACTGGCAAATTTAAGTTGCTGAGTTCCACCATACAGAATAAAAGAATGAATAATGCCATGTAATTTTTAAATGTTTTTTTTTCAGATATTTATTTGGCCTTGCAAAGAAGCCAAGTCAGCCATATATCACTCTCCATATTTTAGACTAGGAAGATTTATAGACCCAGTTAAAATGTATTCACCAGTGTTTTACAAATACTTTAGGTGGTTATTTGCCCAATCACAGAGTCAGACTGCTAGCCCAGCAAGTACGTTATCAAATAATTCAGGCTAAACTGTAGAGATAACATTCAGTGTTTTTTTTATTGTTATTTGTTCATTATTGCAATGAAAATGTTCACCTGTATTATCCAAGAACAAAGAAGGTACCAGTTAACAAGGGCAAGGGTTAGCATTTAGGATTTTGCTGTATTTCTTCACCAGACCTTTGCTCAAAATGCTCTGTTGCCTGCACCCTCGTTGAATCTAGGGTATGACAAGTAAAATGGGGCAGTGTCAGCAGAAGCTGCTTTCTCTGAATCCCTGAAGGTCTTCCTCTGCTGCACCAAGGCTGGTTGTAACAAATTCCCACTAGAAAGCAGGAATACGGGGATGAGACCTCTGGATGGATCTGATGAAGGATGGGGATGGATGGGGCAGTCAGGATCAGGTGTTTTGGACAAGTACAGTGTACCTAATGGAAAGGGGCTTCCTAGAGCTGTACCCTATAAGCCATCAAAGAATTACACTGCTGGGAAGCCTCTACCCTTACAAGAGAGCAACAGGTCTAACTGGTGTGTTCTGCCAAGGATTTGGCTACATCTGTAAAGCAATCCATGGCCAGCTTCCAGTAAACAAGGTTTCTCACCAACTGACATGAAATTCTGGACCTGCTGTGCTGTTGCTAGTGTTAGACAATACCTAATTGTCATTTCGCTTCTGTTTGCTCACAGGGCAAAATCTCCAGAGCTTCGTAAGCATTGCTAACAGCTTTTGCCAGTACATATGTATCATATGAAATTAAAACTGCTCTCAATAAAATAGATATGGCAGAATACACAACTGCTGTGAACCAGTATTGCCATCCCTCTCCTGGGCCACACCAGATGCTGGCTTATATCTGGAGGAGAAAACCATGGCATGGAGCTTAGGCATGTGCTTAGAGCAACCTGCTTGCTTTATGTTATCCTCCCTCATCTGGGAAGGTCCCAGATAGCAAACTGGAAATCTGTTCTCTCATCCCTATCAGTGCCTGGTTTCTGAAGCAATTCTGGCTTGTTGCAATGATGGAGGCAGGCAGTAAACATTGTGGCTCTGTGCCACCTTTCCCTGCAATGAGGTAACATAAAAAAACCCTGGTGTCACAAGGATTTATCAAAATTTGAATAGTTCTTTCATGCTAATGAAAACAGTTTGGAAACCTAAAGGTAACACCACCACATGTTGTAACAGAGTACTTAACAGCTCCAAGTTACACTTGGAGTTACACTTGGAGCTTCATTAATATCATTATCAGCAAGCAGTGAAGATGCTATTACTCAAAAAGATGGGAACCACCTGGAATAAGGAGGAGAAAGCTCAAGTACTATCATCAGGGTGGTACTTGGACAGACACACAGAAAGACATATCCACTAGCAGGGGAGAGTGACATTATGGAAACAGAAGACAGGCTAAAACTTAAATCTATAGCTGTGGCTTAGTTATCAGATGGAGAATAGCACAAACATACCCCCCACATTCATTCATACAATGAATAGTTGCTTGGGAAAGAAGTGACTCAGGCAGAGTGCCAGCTTGTTCCGTGGACTCCACAGAAGAAAGATTGCACATGTTTATTTTGATACAGTCTATTCCCAGTGGACACAAAGCTTGCACTATAAAATTCATCTGGCACTGATCACCTTATCCTGCACTGGAAATGTTTCATTACCAAATTAAACTACTACTTTTTCACATGGGTGAGGTTGGTTTCAATCCTTCTTGCCCTACTGCTCATAAGGATACGCTATAAAACGACTGACACTCAAATGTGAGTAATCAGTTGTTGATTTCCCACCGAGTTGCCATGAGGTCAGCTAATCTCAGTTCCTACAAATCAGCCTGACATTTAACAAGGATTTTTAATCATATTCGTTTAACACAGCTGAATTAAATCAGAGACAAATTGTTTTTAGAGGTCCTGATATGCGCCTGGGGAAGCCTGATGAGAAATTGCAGTGCTTGTGCTCCTCTAGCCCTATGTTGGGCAGCTGTGGGGGAAAGACTGGGTTTTTCCTCCACTTCTTTCTCCATCACTATGGGGTGTCTGTGTCTACCACCCCACGGGACTGCTTGGGGTGTTCAGCCACTTGTCTTGTACAGGGCACGCTCAGACCTGAGGAGAGGGGTGCTTCCTGCCATACCTTGGTGCTGCTTCCCACCCACTGTAGACATACCTGAGCCGTCCCTTGGACCTCACCCTCAGACCACTTGGGATGCTGATATAATGCCACCAGCTGAAGAAGAGATGATGATATTGCACTTGGTGAACAATCCTCTCACAGAAAGGAGACGGGCAAGGGTTGAAGGGAAAATTGGGACACTGGGAAGAAACATCTTGAACTACCTTCTGGCCTGTGGGCAGACCTTCCCCAACAACTGTTATCTTTGTGAAGAGAGAAGAAAAAGAGCAACAGAGTGGAGGGGAGACATGTTCCTGTGCCTTCCAGACACATCGTTCAACCTCCAGTGCCATCTCTGTGCACTGTGGTTGGACACTGGTGCTGTCCCATGAGTGCTCCACAAATGGCTTAGGTGGGCATGTGCTCACATTGGGGAGCACCACTCTTAGCTTGGCGCTAGCAGCTCTACCCTCTTCTCAGGAAGGGCAGAGCTCTCGAATGAAGTAAACCACACTAACAAGTAAAATATTTCCTTTCCAAGCCTTTCTGGGGGCAAACAGAAAGATTAGCAAATGGTAAGTGGCAGAAGAGGTCACAGAGTGACAGGCAAGAAGTGACCATCTGACCATTTTAAATACATTAGTCCACGTTTCTGTGGTGTGGAGAGGGCTATGACATGAAGGATTTGTAGAAACACAAATCAGAATAAATCAACAGATTAACAGATACATCAAATGAACTGCACTTCTTCATCCTTATTTTTCAGGTGTAAACCTATGGACTGTTACAAGAAAACGCTGGAGTCCATATCTAAATGCAATGCAATCCCACCTTTAGCAATCAAAATTGACTTATCAAAAAGTAAACAGAGTAGCCTCAAGAAAAGAAAAACTAGTGAAAAAATCACATTCCTGATGACACACATTGCTGTTTGAGAAGGGACTGTGACTTTTCAGTGGGAGAATGACGGTCTGCAGTTACCATGGGTCATGTAATGCTGTGATTATTGTGGGAATTACTGTTTTAACAAGTAAAGGCAAAATCCAGTAACATGGTAAGTGTCCAGCTTTAGATTATTTTTGTCAATGTGCATCTTAGTCTTCCTTCATTCAGTAGACTACCTTTTGTTAAACTACATAAAAGGTTGTGAGAGGTTTCCAAAAAAGATAAAAACTCTTTGAGAAAATAGTGGCTTCTCCATGTTTCATACATACATGTACAATGAATCTTTAGATGGTAATGGGCTTAAAGCAAAACAGACATTAAAACATAATCCAAATGCAGATAATGAAAATGATGGAATTTGACATAAATTAATGCTCCATTCTTCTGAACACGGGATGGCAGGAAGATGCTCACAGGTAATGCAGCTGAGTGTTATGAGACCATGATGAAAAGAAATAAAGGCTCATAGCATATTCAGGTTTTATTCTTTACAGTATTTCCATTCAGTGGGAAGAGGTATTCTTTTCCGCATATCAGAAACCTTGCACCTACTACTGTGTGCTATTAGCTTCCCCCTCTAACTCTGGTGCTGGCTGATTTTTAGGGTGTGCAGTCTACAAACGCTCTACAGATGTGGTGTAATTCCCATCAGTGTAAGTCAGGAGTGACGTCAGCAGCGCCGTGCTGGAGCGTGGCCAGGATAAGTGAGAGGCGTCCTTTATCTCTAGCTTGTGAGCAACACGTAAAGTTTGTGTGATGCTAGGGATCTCTCATAAAGATCAGTACATACATGCTCATTATCTTCCATCTTGTTGTTGTTATTATTATTACTATTATTATGGAATGACTAAAGCCATTCAGACTTCAGTGAACAGGCTGAGTGAATCCCTGTGCTCAAGTGCTGCTCTGCTCTCCCCTTGCACGGCTGGAAACAGAAAGGCAAACAAATTAAACTAACATTAATCAGCAAAGACTGCCATCTGTATAACTCGGAGCACTTCTCTGCGTGCCCGTCCCCTTCCAGCAATGCTAAACAGGATTAGCCTTCCGTGGGTGGATGGGGAAAGTAGGTCAGTTTGGTAACATTGCTGCGTGCGATGAACAGAGGAAGATGTGACTGCAGTGGTCTGCTGGCAGCCCTCTCGCCTTCTGTATGAGCCATGGAGACAAAGCACTTGGGCTTGTCATGGGGCACATGAGGTCACTCAGACCACTGCATCCTTGCATGACAATATGTGCCATTTGTAGAAGCAGGGGGTTTGCAAAGTCTGGCCAGTGTGATGGAGTTAATGGGTGCATTTAAAGGGGAAACTGAGGCATGGGGCAGCTAAAGGCTTAGTCATTACTAGTTTGTGCGCAGCCAAATATTTGTCAAAGCTTATGCATGAGCAAAGTGGCAAGGGATGGTAAATCATCCGCTGGAGGTACTGTCTTTCTGTATTGACTCTATTGGGTGTGTAGGGATGGTGGCAGGAAAGCCAAAGCTCACTGAAAGTTGACACTTGCAGGGCATGTCAAAGGCAACAAAAAGGAGCCAGTGGTGTGCTGTGGTAATGAAGATGGCCAACTGCACCATGGACAGGAGCACAGCCTCATCAAGGGAAGTGCTTATGCCCTTTGACTCAACACTTGTTAGACCACAATCCGTGTATTGTGTCCGGGTTTGCCCCCCTCCCCAGAACAGAAAAGATATAGATTAACTGGAGGAAGCAAAGAGCCCTCAGTGTAGTCCAGGCTGGTGCACTTGCCTCATGAGGAGAGGCTGGGGTAGCTGTGCTGGTTCAGTCTGAGCAAGACATGGTGCTGGGGACACCTAACAAGTGGGGACACCTCCATTGCCTACAAGGGCAGTGAGGCACCAGAGCTGACTCTTCATGGTGGTGCAGGATGGGAAAGTGAGAAATAATGGGTGTAAGCTGAAAATAGAGGTAGGAAACATTTCTCCATCCTGTGACATCCCCGTCCTTGGAGTCTTGCAAGACCTGACTGGGCAAAGCCCTGAGCAGCCTGGTCTGATCTCAGAGCTGGCCCTGCTTTGAGCAGGAGGGTGGACTGGAAATCTCCAGACATCATTTCCAACCTGAATTGTCCTTTCATTCTGAATCTGGTAAGCTGGCTTCCACTGGCAGCACACATGCCCCTAAGCATATCAGTCCTCTAAACTAGTTCTTATATATGTTACTGAACTTTTGCTCTTCCATGATACACATACACATAACCTACGTGTACTCCCCTACACTGACATCCCTCCTGCTTTATAAACTTGCCATCTAAGAGAAAAGAATGCAAGATACACATCTTAACATTGTATGTCTGTACGCCAGGTGTCTGTCATGTCACTTTTAGATGTTAGTTAAAAAAAAAAGTGTGTTCACTTTATGACAGAATTAGCAAAAGAAGAAAAAGAAAAATGACTCCCATAAGAATGGCCCCTGACTGCAAAACCTGTTATTCTTCTCTCTTCTCATATTCTTAATCTGGTTTAGGTATTTATAAAACTTTGATCCTCATCATATCAGAAGTCCCAAATGTACAAAGACTTTAACACATGCTTAACTCTATACTGCTATAAGAAGTCCCTCACGTGTGTGTATCTTCACAAAAAATCCAGGCCAAAATGTGGAGGTAGAGCTGCAAGGATTATTTTGTAAGTATGAGCTCTAAAATCTTCCCTTGAAAATGGTCTCAGCTATGAAAGCATTCTCAGTTGTAAGAATCTGTTAAAGTTTATTTGCTTCTGCAAATATTTGAGTAAGTACAATAATATAACATCTGACCTATGATCTTCTGATGGTCAATGCTCGGCCAGCACAAGCAAACTGGCAGAATATGCAAGTATAACACTATAAAGATTTATTTGTCAAAAAGTCAAGGACTGCTGTTTTGTTTGGCACCAACTACCTGGGAAACACCAACACAAGCAGAAAATCAGTTTTGTTTGATGGGACTATTGTCAAAATTACTCCCTTTTTTTTTACTTTTTCTGGCAGCAATAGTCTTGACAAGATCTTTTTAATCCCTTCCATCCAATTAAACTGGCTATAGTGGCAGTATAAAGCAAGATGTCCAGGAGCTGGCATAGGTTTGTCTCATTCCCCCACATTCATTTACTTGTTAACCATTTATGGCTTTTAAAAAAAGCTCTGGGCCTAGGAATAATTTTGCAAACAGCAAAAATACTGACTCCAGAAAGGAATTCTGACTTTTTTCACAGTGCTGCCAAATTAAATCTCACAATTTCATAGAATCATAGAATCAGGTAGGTTGGAAAAGACCTTTAAGATCATCAGATCCAACCTTTATCCCAGGATTGCCAAGTCTGTCAATAAACCATGTCACTAAGGGCCTCATCTACATGGTTTTTGAATGTGTAGATTTACATCAGCTGTGATGGTGTTCCCTCCATAGTTAAGATGCTGAAATAAACGGCCACACTTTTCTGCGGAGATTTCAGCAGGAAAGGCAACAAATAAACATAAAACTCAATTTCTTTCTAGTTTTAGGCACCTAAACTGATGTGGCAGCTTCCTCTCCATTGAGCAGGACCTAAGGAAAAGGATTGTCCGCTCTTAGTGTGCTTGCGTTCCCCCTGTCCTGGTGGGACCTAGCCTTGCCTCTTCAATCAGCACAAATTAGTGGGCCCAGGTCCACGGAGCGGACTGGGCCTTGAGCCTGGCAGTGAGAGCTCTCCTAGACCTTCTCCATCCTTATAGGCATCCCAGCATGGTGACACCCACTGGGACTCAGCTGCTCTGCCACTGATGTGGGCTGGAGGTGGGAGGTGTGGGGAGAAACATGACCATCCCTGCAGAGAGCCTACAAGAAGCAACAACTTCTCTGCACAGTACAAGGGGCAAAGCTGTGGCCTAAATCTGCTGCTTTATAGGGGAATAAAATCCCTTTATAATATAAAGAAATAAATACAGATATCAACACCAATAATCCCATCACTTTTGTGTTAACAGCTTGATATCTGCTTATAATTCACACACCACACTGAATTTTCTGCTCTATGGTAACTATCATATTCCTGTCAGCAGAACTAAATATTTAATCATATGGGGAGATGAATCATGAGAAGTTGTTTTGGGGAGATATTTTAAAATGGACATTTGTTGTCATTTAATTTTGAGAACTTGCTGTATCTCTCTTTTCAGGAGGGACCCTGCAAGCCTATAGACCCCGCAAGACCATACAGAGTATTGCTCTGTACACCTTGCTGTCTCCCTTGCAGGCGAATCATGTAACCTACAGGGCTTTCAGGTCATTTCTGACAAGACCAGGGCAGGAGGGTGCAGTCAGATTAGGGTTTGTCTGGGTACCACCAAGCCTAAGGACACTGGGAAGCCAGAGACACACAACCTGCATGGCTCTTTCTGGACGAATGCTCTCCAGTTGCAGTCCCCCAGTTTTGTGTCTGATTCCATAGATCTGCCAAGAGTTCAGACACAGCAGCAGACCAAGATTACACCTGCGTATTGCATGATCTCAAACGTTTATGCCCTTGAATCCTTTCTATCCCAGTCTGAGCCACACTCCAGCTGTGGTGGCGGAACATCCCCACCGATGTGTGAACTGCCACTCTTGTCAGCTTCTCAGTGCCACCAGTGGCTCCCATTTTTACAGTGATAAAGTTTCTCCAGTGTGATGTAAAATTCAAATCAGGTTTTACGAAATTAATCTCTAAGGAAAAAGGATAATTATTAAAGAGCTTCGTTAGTACTTTGCAATCTTAATTACGATAATTATATTTTTGTAGCTAATATTACTGAACTCCTGTTTTTAAATCCCATTAATGAGCATTTTTAATCCTTCTCCTACTGGGCCAACAAAGCCATAATGTTGAACTTTATATTTACATAGGGCACTGTTTTCAATAAAAATGATGCACTGTTTACTTAGGATTTCCATTCCCTTTTATCTGCACTTTGAAGGTGCACCTTCTCACAAGGCACAAGACACGAAGAAAAGCAAAGATTAATTCAGCAGCTTGGGCTCGATTTCTCTTCCTGGCAACAAGAGAGCACAGACCTTGCACTAGGCTGGTAGCTGCCTGTGGATATTGGCTACCATCAGGGATGCTTCTGACACTTCTGCTTCCTCTGAAGCACAGATTTAAAGCCCTTTTCCTGAGCAGCCCAAGGGTTTAACTCTGAGCCTTCTCTGGCTCCCTAGAGAATCATAGAAGCAACTAGGCTGGAAAAGACCTTTAAGATGATCATCTCCAACCATTACCCCAGGATTGCCGAGACTACCACTAAACCATGTCACTGAGGGCCTCATCTACACAGTTTTTTGAACACTTCCAGGGACGGTGATTCCATCACTTCCCTGGGGAGCCTACATGGACTTTGACAACACTGTGCGCACCTTGCAAATGGGTAGAGGGGTTGGAACTAGATGATCTTAAGGTCCTTTCCAACCCAAACCATCCTATGATTCTTTTCTATGGTCAGGGGGAAAGGTGGCAGCTGGAGAAAAAGGTCAAAAGAGATCTCAGTGAAAAAGAAATGCCTAAGTTCACAAACTCTTTATCTGGTATGAAAGCAGGTAAAGGCATCTCCCCTACCAGTTACTGAAATCTTGAAAATTCCCAGCAAGTGACACCAATGTAAGAGATCTATTCTGAGAACAGTTTATAATCCCTGATAGAGTAGAATTTGCCGCTGTGTCCTACATTATAAACCACCCACCATCACCTAGATGCAATGGACCAGTGGAATTTTTTTATGAGTCTTTTTGCAGCCAAAAATTTTACACTCTACTAGCACAGAGAGTAAAAGATCAAAGAGGGAAGAGCATACAAATTCAGATATCTCAATAAAGAAATTGAAACAATAAAGCATATATAGAATATTATCTGCCCCTTAATCTCTGGAGTAAATTCAGAAAACTAATTAAAAGCTTCTACACAGATAAATGATAAGCTTCTTTATTCAATGAGCTCAACATATGAACAAACAGAGGTTTGTGTTGATATCATCTTTATTAGCAATTGCATTAAAGCAAATGATTTTTGCTGTGCTCCTGGGAATACAGTGATTTGAAAAACAAAATGTTAAGAGAAGAAAAATTCAAACCTTTACTGTACTGAGCACATCACATTCCTGTTCTTTTTTTTTTTTTCCTAGGCAATGATAACTCTTATGGGTCAGCACAACCGAAAAATAAGACATGAAGAAGAGAAAACAAACCCAAAGCATGTATAGAAGCAGGAAAACTCTCTTCATAATCATTCTCCAGTGGAGTCCAGCTTTAAAGGGAGATACCACCTTCCCGCATGGGAAATGCCCTAAATCATCAGTTCTTACTGCATCTCATCTCACTTGTTCTGTTACTGGCTTCAACAGTCGCAGGGGATTTTGTCTGAATTTTATAGGGAGGCTTTTGCCTCCTCAACCGTAATTGATAGGTGTTCTATTTTTGTGGTGCAACACTGCTGCCTTGCATGACGTGGCATGGCAGTGCTGCATGGGAGCTTGCAAAGCAGCCAGCCTTGTTCTCCCTTGGTGCTCTGGGAATAGCCCCTGTCCTGGGCATCCCTTTAGATGAGTGTGACTTGAAAAGGGGGATCCTGAGAAATAGTTAAGGTAATAAATTTTATAGCTTAGCCTGTGTGTTCAATTTAAATGCAGAACCTGAACTAATCAGTCTCAACCTATAGTCAGTCCTGAATCTGATTATTTAGGATCAATTAAAACTGATCTGGCTCCAGAATTCAGGTATCCTCCTAGGGATCCTACAAAAGGAAATAACCTGAAAACTCAATTTTTTTGTCCATAGTGCATTCCAGTGACTGAGGGCTGATTAGCATAAAAGTAGGTCTAAACTGATGAAATGGGGAAACAAGAGAGAACTATAACTGCTTTTGTTTGTATCTTTTATTCATACACCATCATCTTTCTACTTAACATTGTACATAAAACTCTCCCTATTGGCCAAAATGAAACAGAGATTTAAAAAAATCTCAGGCTAATGTTCCCCTGCACACAGGTTAAATGCACGATATAGTCTAGAGCGTGTAAAATGCACTTAAATTTTAGCATGTTCACTCAACTGTGGCATTTCAGAAAAGTCATTGAAAGCCCCATAGCAAACTATCAAATCATGCCTCTGCCATGAAAGGAAAAAATAGAGACACTCTTGAAAACCACAGTGAAATACTGATGTGCTGATTCACCTCATGCTTATGTACTGTGTGACTTAGAACTGCAAAATAATATCTCTTCTGTGCCAAATGATATTGGTAGGAAAGCATCTTTTGGCTATGATGGGTGCTGCTTTCCATTCTGAATGTGCATTTTTCCTTTCCACTTGCAAGAAAATTTGCTGTCAGCAAGTCAAGATGACTTCCTATTTTATTCTCCATCTGTGTCAAACATCGATGCAGTCACACTAAGTGTGTGTTTATGTCCCAAAAGGCCTGAGTTGTTGCACACTGTCGCCTATCTTTCATAATTGCTAGGGGAAAAACTGGGAGAGGGAAAAAAGCCCTGACATGATTTTAGATCTCTCCCATGCTGAATCACATTTTATTTCAAACGGAGTGCTATGGCCATTACTCGAACACTACATATGGAAAAATGGGACTTGAGCCCTCAATGTGTCATGAATTCTGAAAGTCTAAAAAAGTCAGGATTAACTGTCCTGCAGAAAGTAAGGTTATTTTACATCGCATTTATTCTGTAGCCAGTACTGTGACTGCAGATCTTGTAGGCATATCTGAACTGGCTTTAAGCAAGGAGTGAAGCATCAGTGCAGCTCACTGTAGGTCTGCTAGTTTACATATTTACCCAGTGTCACCAAATAAAGGTTGTTTAGAGCAGATCAATGTAGGGGGGAAAAAAGGAAAAAGAGAAAGAGGAGAAAAGAAAGAGAAGCAGTTGGCAGGGAGCTGAGACTGGGGTTGGGTCAGGTCCTCTGGCTCACAGCCTGATGTGAAGCAGCTGAGAGAGGTAAATCACAGGGCTATGGGTTGAGATGAGGAGAAAAGGGCTTCTAAAATCCACACAAAACCAGGGATTGTGAAGGCAGTTTTGGGAACCCCAGTAAGAAGGTTGTTGTCATGGGACTGACCGGGATGTTTGGTGGCAGAGATGCTGTTGCTGCTCCTAGTCTGGTGGGTTTAAAGCAGTCTGAAGGGTGGCACTGTTTTGGGGGTATTTGGGTCTGGGGATTTTTGCTTTTAAACAGGAAAATATTTGGCTCCCTGTGGGTGGCTTTATCCTCCCTCATCCTCTTTCCTTTAGATACTTCAAAAGGCAAGCTCCTGAGAAAACTTCCCTACTGGTTCTTATTGTTTCCTACTTGAAGTGAAAAAAGTACATGATGTTAAATCTGAACACCAAGACTTTGTGAATGTGTAAACTTCAGAACTCTAAACCTTTCAGCCTGTGCCAATGTAAACCACCTAAAGTGCAGAGAATTAAGTACACTTTATCCTCTCTGACCATGATTGGACATGTTCCAGTCCTCCTAAACTCTGCAGCAGGGAGTCTCTCAAGTTCCCCAAAGCAGAGCGGGTTTTTTTCAAATGGGCATGAGAAAAAGAGGGAGATCCTCATCCAAATATCAGTTCCAAGTCTTTAGCTCACTCCTTTGGGAACTCTCACCTTGCTCTTTCTAATCACCTCACTCTAAGGACATGGGTCAGGAAAAAAAATACCAAAACAGAACACCATAGCAAAGTGAAATGCTCCGCAGTCCCTAAATTCTGGGGAAAAAAGAGCACAGATATTTTAATAAGCACTTTTACAATGCCATTGGTGTCTGCCTGTGTCACCCACCCTTTCCAGTGTTGCTCCATTAATGTCTAACTGACCTGTTTTCTAGAAGAACAGGTATATTGTTCCAACCCCTGGAACCGAAAGGGCTAAGATGTGCATTTTGGGAACCTAGTTACGGGCTTTCTGTTCCTCAGACAGCAACATCCTCTCCCTGCGCTGCTTCCCTCCCTGCCCCAGGTACCCTGGGCCAGCACCCTCTCACCTCAAAAGAAACCACCCCTAGGACCATGGCACCCCACTGCCTTCCTCCCGCAGAAGCACACCCCATCTCCACTCCCCTTCATCATACCAGATCCCGTGCCTGGGTCAGAGGCTGTGCGTTGCCTTAAATAACCTTTTGTGCATTGGAGCTGGATATTTGGGAGCACATACGTGATGCTACACCAGCCACAGCCTGATGAACATGTTGGCCATGAGGAACTGGCATCTGGCTGCCACTTGGGTGACCAAAAAGCGTTTAAGCTGATGTTAGTCAAGGGAAGCTTGAGCAGAAAGCCATCAAAAGGCTGGCATTCTTAGCTTTGCTCTTATCTCTTTATCATTCAGAAACATTTTACTGGAATGAACTGCAATGCAGTTGCAGCTGTGACTCAGTTGGTCCACTGTCTAGTTCTGGGCTATTTTAAAACTGGCATTGTCCTGAGAAATAATGAGGAGTCTTAAACTATACTGTGAAGCACACAGTAAATTTTCAGTTGGATAAAGAGCAAGGAGTGAAATGTGAGATAATGTTTTTCCTGATATATTTTCTCTCTCTCTCTCTCTTCATGGAAATACTGATGTAAAGGATAGTGATATTGCTACTGAATTCTGACCCGCATGGCTATAAAGATACATTAGTTGCATCAGTCCAGAAGACAGTTCTCTCAATCTTGCTTCCTCTGCAAATGCAGTTATCTTGCTCTGGCACTTTGCAAAATCCTCTAAATTACTATTAAATTAAATACTTTTAATTTATGGAGGATTTCAGCTGAACTCATATTTCTGTGCCATTAATTATCGTGTATTTTACTGACTCTGGGAAAAACATTAATAAATTGATCTAAATGAACTCCCACCTGCTCCCCCCGAACTGGGGATGGGTGTCATCAGTCACACTCTAACCTGAGAAGGTTATATTTCCCTTGGATTCATCATTGGTCTCATTTCAAATTGTGAATTTCTGAATGGGCTCAGAGAAACGTTTACAAGCACAGGGTTTTAAAGTTAGTGATGGCAGCGTAATTAGCCTGAATACGTGGATGGATTTTCAGAGGTCTTCTGTGATTTTAAACAATTCCCCTTTTGCAATGCTGAAGTCAGTTTGTTTCTTTAGTTAGGCCTATTTGCTTGTTTATTTATTTATTCCAGAAGCAGTAATTACACTGGTTACCTTTTAGGTATCAGACAGTGAACATAGTGGAGGTCTGTGTAAGTATCAGTCAAAACACAGGTGGTGATAAATCACTGGAACTGAAAGACTGTGTGGATGCTTGGAAGGGTACCTAGTCAGATGGGTAAACACGGATTTAAGTGATGACCTGTTGACATCCAAAACTGAAAATATTGACCTTGATATGCAGTGCTGGCCTTTAGCATGCCACCATACAGCAAAAAGATCTGCAGGGGTCTGATACGGATAAGTTATGTCCCAAAACACATTCTGAGGAGTACTACAGTAGTAGAGAAGGCAGGTGAGATGTTTTGGATGCTGACAATGCATTCTTACTGCCACCTCAAAACAGTGTTATTTCACAGACCACTCAACAAAAGTGGATGTTCCCATTCATTAATGTTCCATCCTCCATTTGCCAAACCCAACACAAATCTTGGCAAAAGAAGATATTTCATGAAGTTATGCAGTCCGACTTAAGGTATTAATCTTCACAGTGATGCAGATTATTAGAAACCCAATGATATGTGGAATGTTTTATGATGTGCTTTCATGCTGATAAATAGCTAATCACCATATATTTGTGACAACAGAGCATTACAGGGAGCAGTGATATGAAAAACACCATCGGTCCTTTTACGCCTTCTGCATACTGCCCTATCATCTGCAGTGCTTCACTTTGCAGTCTTGCTTTCAAAAACACACACACAAAAAAAGTCATTATGAGAATCCTAACATTTGTCAAAGCCTCCTTTCAGGTCTTTTTGTGCTCTTGTTTTCTTTTTGTCAGTAAAAGTGCATTACATGCCTTTCAATAGCTGGTAATTGTATGTGTATTGAATTAAAGCATTGATTTTAATTTTCAAAGTCAACCTCACTCTCTTTTAGCTGAATCAATTACTTTGTTCATGAGAAAAAACATTGGTACTGGACTTCACATACAGGATCAGAGCTTAGGCAGCTTGGCCTCAGGGGTATTTTCTTCTACTCTCGTTCTGAAACACCGAAAGGTTCTAACTTGTCTATTACCCAGAAAAAAGAAAGATAATGTGTCTCCGAATGGCTAGCACAGCTCCTAAATACATAGCTAGCTTTCAGCTAGCTTGTGTTGCTTTTCAATTCCCTGGCTGCTGGAATGAGTTTCAATCATAGAGATAAGCAGTAACAGGCAGGGCAAAGCTTGGATAAGAAACCTTGGAAGAAAATCCAGGTGCTGCTAGGAATTGCACCGATTATGCCACGGATTTCAATCTATCTTTGAGTCAATGGCAAGGTACATTAAGAAGGCTCCCAGGCAAACAGAGGCTCTCTGACCCTTTCTGCTGTATTGTCCTGCTCAAAATGCAGGCACTTTTCCTTCTCTAGCCTACTCCCGAGGAACTGAACTGTAGACTGAAGCAGTCACTCTCATGTGAAAACCATGGGAAGTAAAACCAATAAAAAAAAGGGGATCATAGGTTTTCATCCCAAAGAAGCATTCAAAAAAAGACTGAAGCTCTGTGCCAAATTTCAGAAGATAGGTTTCTTTTCCTTCTCTCTAAAACCCCAACCACCATGAAGCCAAGACTCTGACTTGTTGCTCTTACCATGCATTTGAAGACATATGCTGTTTCCTTATTTTTAAACTACCCAACCTAATGTCTTGGGATCAGTTTGGATTTTTTACCTCCCTGGAGTGCATGAAGCTATTCAACCTGCCCTCCTTAACCGCTCATATCCCTTCATTTGTGGCATCGCCCCATCCAGATGTGGTACTGGGGAAGTACCATTTTCTTACCAGCATCCTCCAGCACTTCAACTGCGATGGAGAAATGAGGCCAGTGTCTGTTCTCACTCACTTTAGTAAGGAACGACAGTAAGTCCTTTGAAATGAGTGTAGCTAACGCTTTTGTAAAACTGACCTGAAACTGAGACTTAGAAATACTCTAAAGTGGAGCTGGAACGACCAAGTGCAGCAGCGGCTTCCCTTTTATACAGAGATTTCCTGCTAATGCAGAGTCATTGTTTGGATGAGCAGTCTGCCTGCTCTGCACAGCTCCAGCCACCCTGCATGCTGAAGGTGTGATGGAGTCGGAATTTGGCTGAAGATTTTTTCATAGGATCATAGAACCAACTTGGTTGGAAAAGACCTTTGAGATCAAGAAGTCCAGCCTTTACCACAGGACTGCTAAGTCCACCACTAAACCACACAATACGACCGCTATTTTTTGTCATTCTGTGTGTCGTATTTGTTGCATAGTATCCTGAACAAAGAAAAACCCTGCAGTGTTTATTTTAATGTTGTGTCTTGATTCCTCTGCATCTCAAGATTCTGTAGACATGCCACAGATTTCCCTTGTTTCTTTATCTAGCAATTCAGTCAAATCCAGCATTAGGACTTAATTCAATTCAAATTTTGTACTGCAACACCTCCCACCCCCCACCCGCCCCCCCAAAACAAAACAACACCCAAAGAAACAAACACTCAGAAAGATGTGGCTGATGTCCCATCTCATGCGTTTTTGCAGTTCTGTCAGTTTATGTGAAGAAAATGCTAGTCTATGTTCCTGCACTAAGACCCATGGTTGTTTTTGCAGCACTGCATTAAAATGTGCTTTTTCTGAGGTGTAATAAAAATATTACAGTAGAGACATACATCATCTTTTGGACGCCACGTTATGTGATGAAATTTTTCATGGTACGCTTGGTTTGTATTTGTCCCAAGTAAGTGAAAGTGAGAATGTGCACTGACCTGCTCCAAAGCAATTGTATTAGCCACCAAAAATGCAGAAGACCACATTCATCAATTTGACTCTGTGCAGCACAGTGTTTATTATTTAGGCAATAAACTGTAGAAGAAAATAAAGTGTAAATCCATTTCATCCATATCTAGCTGCCCTATTGCCGTGCTATTACTTAACAAGAGAAGTAAATACAGAGATATATGCACAGGACTTTACTATGTCTGGTCATGATGTCTGTATTACCGACCACTTTCTGGTTTTGATTCTTATTTTAGCCAAACTCTCTACAGACTTTACAAGTAGAGTATGTTGATTTCTTGTTACTTTTTCCAGTCTTAGCTGCTGTTAAAGTGCTTCCATTTCAGTGTGATAAAGCTGGTTCGTGAGCTTGATGCCTGCTTGAGGGGTACCTGTTTTTCTACCAAGGAAGGGAGCAAATAAAGCAGTATCATCTCTGTATAGCTTTTGTTCATTAATAAATTTATTCCTGTAAAAACTGAGGATGGATGGAGGAAAGGGGATCATGCACACATTTATATATTCCTTAAAACCAGAATTTGGGAACCTGATACTAATTAGAGCCTAAAATCAGGATTTTCCAAGAAGTGATACTCCTTGTAATTCAAAGGTGAACCTTAAAACAAAGTTTAGAATTGTTATTATCCTAAAAATAGCAGGGTGATGGCAGATCTTCTTGTGGGGCTGAAAGAATCATGATAATTAGTGGCCTCTATGCAAGGGCAATCATGAAGAATTTAGGGAATTAGCATCGTCTTCAAGGAAGAAAGCATTGGCTGCCCTGGGATGATGTGGATTTTATACATGGTTCTTTTGTTACCAAGATTACACAAGCTTTCCAGCCTTGTCTTTGCAAAAATATTAAAGATCTTAAATGGGCTTTACCCTAGAGAGACAGAATCCAAAATGCTGTTACTCAAATAAAGTGATGAATGGGATGCCTATATATCATTTATTTCCTCTTGGAATTGGTGACCTTCCATCAGTCAGTAGTTTCCTTCACACTCCCTCACTTGTGAATTATACGTTAATCAAGAGTACAATGGAAACAGTGCATCCGTAGCCTGCTTGCTGCATTCATCTCTCTCCTCAGGGTGGATTATGGATGTTAAAGTTGTAATGAGCTTTCTTTTAGTCCAGTTTTGACCTCAATTCTGACTTTACCAGCAAAAATTTCTCATGTGAGTTCATGCAAAACGTATTTGGAAATATACTGGGATGTGGAAACAGGAGTTATGAAGCAGGAGTAGTCTAAAAAGGAAGAGTATCTTCTTGCTTTTAATTGCTCTATTTTAGTGAAATGGGGTAGGTGCAAAATAATTTAGACTGAGAATCTTTTTTTTTTGTTTTATTTTTTTTTTCACTTGGCCTCAAAGGGATTAATGTCTATTTCTGAAAGGTTAGTTGTTTCTAGAGATCCTAAATCCTGGAATTTACAAACCCAGTATGATGGCCATGTGTGGCTGATGTGATGAGAGAAGTCGTTAAGGGAAAAAAGAGTTTTCCTGCACTGTGCTGACATGCTGCCTCCTAAAGTCTGGTCCTGGTTTTGCCACACTGAATGACTTTGATGCTGCTATTTCATACTTATCACTGCAGAGGAATGAATATTTTAGCGTATCGCTCTGTTTTGCAGAGCCTTATCTTAGTACGTGGGACTTCCCCTTGAAGGGGATGAAATGCATCCACTGAAAGTACTTATTTTCAAAACATAACACTGCACAATAGCAGTGAATGGAGTACCAGGAAAATTTATTCTCTTACAGTTGATAATACTAGTGGTAACAATGAAAGAATTATTCTCATTATAAAGAAGAGTTGATCTGAAAGGTAAAGAGAAGTGGTAATTAATTTCCTTTAATAGTCACACTGGGATCTCCTGTAGTGTGCAGTCTGATGTTAATATTACATTTTCCCCCCTATAATTAATGTTCATGTTCTGTTCCTGGGGGACTCTTATCCACTATCCTCAGCATTGTCATTACTTAAGCATGCACAAGCAACTTTAGCACCTTGGTAGCTGCAATAGCTAATCTAACCACTTCTTCCCTTGCCTGTATCTTCTGTCCTGTCAGGAGGGTGGTAAATGCCATCACTGGAACATGCAGCCTCAGGAGAGCTGGGGAATTCTGATTTTTTTTTTTCCCATTTTGGAGGAATGCAAAGTTTTAAGGAAAAAGGGAGAAATTAAGTCCATTCTGCTTGTCCTGCTTTCTTGAGCTGTGTGATTCAGGGATAAGGACCTTATGGAGATGCTGAACCTACTTGCCAGTGCAAGGCTGAGCCCCAGCAGAGTGAGAAAGGAAGCCCTTGGATTTCAGAGAAGCTTGCCGCGATCATGCCAGCCACAGAGGGCATGGGCAGCAAATGAAGTCAGGACAGAAGCAAGATGTCCTGGGCTCCTTCTGGGTGACAGTCTCTGGTGTAAATCAAAGCCTGTTTGAAGTATCTGTCCTATGCACCAAGGACCAATCAACATCTGAATTACTCAGACATCCTCTGACTAAGCCAAGCTGGATGCTCCTTAGCTACAAACAGACGTGACTCTTCTCAGAAAGAAAAAAATCTGAGAGATAACTTGTTTCTTAATGGAAAGAGCAGAAGAGCAAAAAGCTTAAGAAGGCCTAGGAAGCTGAAAGTGCTCTGACATAGTACCACTTTCCCCAGAGTATTATATTGCTTTTTTTTATTTTTAGTTTTTAGTTTAGGGTTCCTACAGAACAAAGGTGACACGGAAACAATTCTTTTTCCTTTACCCTTAAACTTCCTGCAGTGCAATACTGCTGGGCATTCATCGTGCTTTAGAACATTATGGAGAATGACTCTCAACAGACAAGTGAGAAAAGAGGGAACACACAAAGAGCTCAAGTATGTACATTCTGTTTCTGTAGGATAGCAGGGGTAAATGCTTAGGAGAACACAGTATTGCTGGGACCTAACTCAAATCACAGAAATGCAAATACATGTATGTATTTATTTATTTATTTTAAGGCATGTTATCTTGAACCACTGGGCAAGAAGTTCCCAAATCAAAATGTTTCCAGAAGTTCTTTATCTCCTTCTGCTCTACCCAGTATGGCTGCCACCACTGCCCAATCCAAATGTCCAGCCTCAGGTGCACCCTTTCAGCTCTTCACATGCACCCAAGCAGGTTGGCCCTTGCTCTGGCTTGGAAACTTTTGCTTTGGGATTACGAAAAAGGGGACAGTTGCATCACGGTAGAGGTAGCATGCACCTATGACAGCACCTTTAAGAGCTGAGAAATGGGCTTAGCTGAATGGTGGTCTGGCTCTTTGCTTTCATATGTGCTCCTTGGATTGCAAAAGCTTTTTTTGGAGCAACAGAGAAAACTAAAGAAACCCTGAGACTCACTTTCTCCATCTCCTCCCTCTGAGCTTCCCTACCCTCATTTTTTGTTTCTTAGCACAAGGAAGAATGAACAAGTGAAAGGCAGAAGCAATACTATGTTCACAAACTTTCCTCCCTAATTCCACACTTACTTTACACCTGCCATTCTGAGCCAAGGATATTTCACTGTCTGACTTCTGTTAAAAAAGTGTAGCCTAACCAGAGATTTAAATTTTCTGGAAATGTCTGTATGTATAAAATGTAACAGATTTCCCCTTTTTTTTCCCCATTTAGGGGAAAACTGAAATATCTGCAGCTTTCACTTTAGATCTTATTTTTATTTACTTCTGTATGAATAAGAACTCTATTATGCCTAATTTTGTTAGCGTATATGGACTTCTGCCAGATACGTATCTGAGAAAAATGAAAAAAATCCTGGCTTTTGAACACCATCAAAAATGCCCAGTATTAAAGACAGAGCTGTAATGCACACAAAGTACTTCCTGACATTTCTTGCTAGTTGACATATCTCTCAAGCAGTAAAATGACTAAGTAAATAACTACAAAGATGGAAATCCAGAGCATCACCATTACTGATCCATTAACAAGATTTATGGAATGGCTTTAAACTGAAAGAGGGTAGATTTAGATTAGATACTAGGAAAAAATTCTTCACTATGAGGGTGGTGAGACACAAGCATAGGTTACCCAGAGAAGCTGTGGCTGCCCCATCCCTGGCAGTATTCAAGGCCAGGTTGGATGGGGCTTTGAGCACCCTGGTCTAGTGGAAGGTATCCCTGCATATGGCAGTGGGTTGGAAATAGATAAGCTTTAAGTTTCCTTCCAACCCGAAACATTCTATGATTCATTCTATAATTCAGAGGAACAATGTAAGCAGACTTAAGTCTATAATGCAAAACTCATACAGTACAAACATACTGCTACTACATATTTCTAGAATAAATGTTAGGAAAATAAACATCCATGTGCATGATACAGCTGACAGCATAGTGACTTAGCAGTACACTAATCAAAAATAATTTACTTTATGGAAAATGTTTTGAAGGGTGAAATTTCAGCATCTGTATTAGGCATTGCTCATTTTTCTGCTCATTCCAATGAAAGGGCTTTCTCAAATATATTCAATTCAAGATTACTCCAAGTTTTCCAACCTTGTAATGAAAAAAAAAAAAAGACAGAATGGAGAGCAGAGATTATTTTTTTTACTTAAGGTTTCCAGATACTCACATAGTCAGGCTTTGTACATTTAAGCAGAGGTTAGGTGAAATTTTATTTATGAAACATGAATTGAAATGACTACTGAATAGGTGATAACATTTTCTACCTGAAATATGCTATATTTTGGTTAAAAATACCCAAGGCCAGAGATATTTTGCATATCTTTCAAAGAAATCTTTGGGACAATTGTTTAATGAAAAAAATGGAATGCATCATTTTTTTCTGGGATAATTCAGATTTTCTGACTTTTTCAGTGGAAAATAACAACTGGGAAGATACATATATATTCCAGATTTCATGTTAGAAGTGTCTCACTTGCACATAACTCATAAGCTACTTGCAGGCAGTGTCTACTGGTGTAGGTGTTTCCCAGAATAAAAGCTCCTAAACAACCTGTTGCTTCTTCCCTGGCATTGAGTAATCATCACTTAAGACTTTGATCCAGGAGGTGATGTGGGCTACATGTGACCTTCCTGCATAAGTTTTCAGTTCTGGGAGATCAGCAGGGGATGGTGGTCTTCCAAGAGGTGGCTTATACCTTTCAACCAGAAAGCTTTTGTGAGCCTTCTTCCCCAGAGTTGTAAGAGATGCTGAGGTGGCAACCAGACCCATAATTTCCAGGAAGAGAGCATGGTAAAGCCATATAGTGTTGCTGTTTTATATCTGGCCTCTGTGGCATGACTGGAGACCTGCTACTAGTGTGTCTGTGGGTGCCCAATCTCCAGTTTCAACCAGGGAAACGGTCCTGCTGAGTGAGAGGACCATTCAGAGCAAGGCAGGTCTGAATACTGCTTTTAAACAAACTGAAGAAAAGAATACATTTACATTTCCACTTACTTACATTGAGAATACATCCCTTTCTCTACAGAAAAACTCATATCATGGTGCTATTTAAAATACATAGTGGCAGCACAGCGTGCAGCTGCATAGCAATGCCGTTATTCCCTCCACAGGGGAGCCCGTGCCTTGAGATACACACACCCTGCTCTTATCAAAGATTCGTTTCTAATTAAGGAGTAACTGAAGCCCTTTTTAACACCTGTATTGTATGGATTTAATATGCTAATGTGTAAACCTGTCTCAAATATCTAATCCTAAAAATGTTTTACTTTCTTGGTACTCTTAAGTAGTTAGTCCTGCTAATTTAACTCCATCAGGCTGAAAGGCATTAAATGAAATGCCTGGAAGAAATTAATTTAAGTGCTTATCAAAGACTGGTAATATCAGTTTCTACTGGTAAGTAAAATGAATGTATGTGAACTGGAATCAGATACATCGATTCAGCTCTATTGTGAAAACATGGCTTGGAGATAAATAGTACTACAATTATTTGCCCAGGAAAATGTGCATCATCCTAATGGAACTGCTTTAATGACCTTGGCTAAACTAACTGCACTCCCGCTTTCTCAAATGCAGCGCCAAAATACCAACAATAGCACGATGTATACGTCTGGTTTTTGAGGTGCCCATTTTACAATGAGGCACTGAGAAAAAACAAGACCTTTATCCACAAACACTTCTTGAGTCCTATGTCAGTTACTGTTGTACTTCTGCATAAAGAACACTAGAAAATAACATAGGACAATGTTCAGGGCCTGTTCTTGGGCTACAGTTAAAAGGCAAAATAAAACACACCTTGGCCATGCCCTACTGGCATTTTCAAAGGACAAGCTTGATACAACAAACAAAGCTCATGTCTGCTGCTGAGCTGCTTCCTAGAGCATCATTCTGTCTTCGGAGTTCATGGCTCAAAGACAGCACAGGTTGTCCAGCACAGCCACTTATACAAGTTTGGGAATGGCATTAGCTGGTGACTGGCTTTGGAAAAGCTGGAGCTGAAGAGCTTTGGCTGGATCATCCAGACTGCACGGGTTTGATTTAGGCTAGGTTGATATTTATTTACTCTGGAGATGAGTTGCTGAAGTCTGTTAATGGTATGGGTGGAACTGAGGTTGGGACTAAGGACTGATGGGGATGCAAAGCAAGTGTTAGCTTTATAAAGCTCAGGAGAGCATAAGCACAATAATGCATGCCCAGCTGTAAGGCTGGATGGGAATAATGTGCTTTATGTTAATCTGAGGTTTAATGGCTTGGGGTAGAAACAGAGTTTGGATTCAAAGAGCTCTGTTACTTACTGGACCTCACAGGACGTAACTGATATTCCAGTTACAGACAATGGCAAAACCCTACCCCAGGCCTCCCTGTGCAAACGCAAGGCTATGCTTTAGCCTGGGCCAATACATAGGCTTCCTCATCACTCACCCTTGTGCAGCATAAACTCTTAACTTTGATTTTCAGCTGTGGGGACTCTTCTTGCTGAGACACAGGATTTTTCAAGGGCTATTATTAGCTTACCAAAATGAAACTGCTGAAAAGCTTTGATATAAAACCAGGACAAAGTGACCTGAAAACAAGAACGGATTCACAGTCTTGCCAAATATATGTGTTCTGTCAAGGCGTATCATGCACGAGCCATGCGCATGCAGAAGCTAATGAGGATTTGCATGCAAGTAGCTCAGGAATAATACTATTAAAGGCAGTAGGCCCACATAAAGAAAGCAGAAAGAGGAACTATTTCTTGAGACTGTGTCTCTACTACTGAAGAGAACAGTGTTTGGTCTGACTTGTTCCCTCTGAGTGAACGAGGGAAGCATCAATCACTGAAATGGAGAGTCAAGCAGGTTAAGCTTCCCATGTTTTGTTATATTTGTATGCGACATATGCTCATCAGCAAAGATTTTAGGGTTCTTGCCCGTCTTCTGCTGTCTTCTCAACCCTACAAACAACAGCTCTGGCTGGAACATCGCAAGTGCTGGAACAAAGCCTTTTTTGTGTTGAGTCCTGCACAAGTGTCCATGTTGTGGTGGGAATGACAATGAGCAATGTCAGAAAGCACTGTAGGCCCACTGAGTTGGACTGAGCACAAATGCCAGCAGAGCAAATGGCTTGTGAACAACCCCAGAGTAGATCTGCGCTGCTAGAGTATAGCAGGGATGAGGGTGAGCGTTAGAGGTAGGACTAAAGGATGCTGTTGTTTAAGCCAGGACAAATGGGGTGGTGGGCAGCAATGGCTTCAGGATTGTTAACTGGTAGACCGTGCGAGTTCAGCAGGGCTGGATGGTGGCAGCTGACTGTGGGGCAGAAGAGCAGGTAGTTATTTGTACTCTGAGCAAGGGCATGTGAGCTTCTTTTGATGTTCAAGTTAGGTTTAGATATGCAACTGAGATAGAAGTCTCCTATCTGACTGGATCTGTAGGGTGGGGACAAAGCCTGGGGAAGAATGAGCCAATTACTGGGGATTAATTGTGGCTGTGAAGGTAGGGTGCTTCAGTTTCTGCAGTCTCTCCTAAAACCCAAATGAAATGACCTTCTCTAAGCACCTTGAGGGAATCTGCTGCCATCCTACCACCTTACACAATCCAATAATTAAACTACTCAAATCCTTTTTCTCCTAATCCCAACCAGATTTAAGCCACTAAAACTCAGTGAAACAGCTACCTCTGAACAGAGGTCGCTAGCCCTCACTGCAGCCCAACAGGCCCTGCTGGCTAGACCAACAGACTGAGCACCTCAGTCCTGCCTGGTTTTTAGGTGTAACCACCATCCTAAGCCTAATCCTATATTTAATTATCATCTGAAGACTCCTCACAGTTAAAAAAGTAAATGTAAACTGCTTGTCTCTTGCTTCATCTACCTCTCCATCTACAGACATTGTAGGATACAGCAGCAAACTGAACTGCCATCCCTGCAATTCTTAATACTGAGCCCCACTCCATGTATATCCACAGACTTCCTTACCTGTTCTGCAGCAGCCCGCATGGGGCCAGAATTCAGCTTACAGCATTTGGTCCTGTCAGCACTCCCTTCATACCAGCCTCCTGGCCTTGTGCAATCCCGGCATACTTCTCAGTATTTCCACATCTAAAATTTGACCGTATCTCTTATCGCAAACACTGTGTAAAAGTTGCCCAACATCTCCTTTCCTCCACAGCTGGCTGGCAGCCTCTGCACCTACAGCTCCAAGAGCTGGGCTTCAAGTGGCAATAAACCTAGGTTTTCCTCTCATCATCTGGTATTGAGCTATATCCCAGTGATCTCTTGTAGCAATAAACTGAACTCTCCTGCCCCTGTGATTGCTAGCAATAACCTGAATGTTAATCCTAGTTTTAATTTTCTCTACCCTAAGGCCAAGCAGAAGTTAGTTTATGTGGAGAAAAGGGCTGAGGGTAGTTTTGAGTGTGGTATGCCATATTCACTTGTGTGCATCTTACCACCAGCATTTGGGTCCAGAGGGTTACAATGAGTGCTACAAGATATGCATGGTGAGGATATTACTGTCTCAGCTGGGTGAGGACAATACAGCTATGGGGAAAGCTGTGTTCAGGATTAGGAAGAGCAGAGACTAAAGAGCTAAATTTATTATGTCCTGCAAGTTCTTCTGTTACAGGCAGATACATATACTGTTAAGTATATACATGATATACTGTTGCCTGGTTATGGCTACGCATAGAGTATAAAAGAGATTTTCAACTTTTTTATATAGCCCCTTTTTCTTTCTTCTCTAGAAAAATATCAAATAAATGTCACTCCATTTTTCACTTATTGGAGAATTCCTTTGAAAAAGCCTCAGCTCTTATCCTTTATGGTGAGGTGGGTGCCTGGTGCTGCCTGACTACACTGCTGTAAAGCAGTACTGCTTTGCTTCAGGAGGCTCCTATGCAGGTTTCCTGTTAGTCCTGCATTGACATTCCCAGCTCCTGCCAGCCTCTCTAATGACAAAGTAGGTGTTACAATCAAATTCTGAGGGTCTGAATAGCCACCTTTATACCTTGTTTGAGCCCTGTCTGCCACATTAACTAGCTTTCTGGCAGCATGCTGACTATGTTTAGATGTGTAGAGGTGGGAAAGTGCAAAGCCAATTTTCCTGCTCTGGGGCTGTGCAGGAGTTCCCCATTCAGGACGGCCCACACAGAGAGCAGCCTGCCTGCAGGTCAGTGAACCGTCGCTGTTTGAGCTGCTGTATTGCACATTCGACTGAAACTTTTGGTTCTGAAGGAACTATATTTCTCTGGCACGTTTCTAGGAAAGTAGATTCTCAGTTTGCTGCCAGGTAGCAACGAAGAGTTGAGTTTTTAAGAGCACCGAGTGGCATATTAGCAAGTGTAAACGCATCCAAAAACTGATAGAGGACTATATTTCTACTTCTGATTCGCTGTTCTGTGCCAAATAACACTTTCTCAGTCATCTTTTCTTCCTCAAAGAGAACAGGTTGCGACAGATTGAAGTCTTCTCCCCTGCTATGTCAGGAGCCTTTATATGACAATTACAACATCATTTTTGTTTTACAATCAGCTGAAGCCAGTTCAAAACAGCACGTCACCTCACACATGAAATAGCATTGCTTTATGTGACGGGGACTGGAATTTGGCAGGAGCGTTTCCTCATTTGCAGTCTGCTTTTTTCTGTCTCAACGTTTTATACTCAACGCAGAGTAACTTGAGTTTTGAATTCAGTCAGGCTTATCTGGAGGAGTGACTCATCTAGGGCATCCGGAGTAGCCAGCTCCTGCATGCTCTGAAATGTTACGCAGGGGAGGAGGAGAAACATTACAGTTACAGACAGGGAAGACCTCAGACCTTCCAGATAAAAGCTGTGATATTTATCAGAGGCTCCATAGGCAGTGAGCCTGGTGGTCAGCGGGCAGCTTCGTTATCTCCTCACATTCCATCATGACTGCCTTTCCTCTTGCACCCAGCTCGTGTGCCATAGGCAAGGCTGCTCCCAAAATTCAAAGATAAACTGACTGTCTGAGTGTGAGTCCTCAGATCAGTGGATCCTGCTGATCTAATCAACAGCACCACGTTTCTAGCTTGTTTGGGATTGTTTTTGTACGTCTATAGAATAGCAATTAGCCAAGAGCAGGTCTAAAAGCTGCAGTGTTCAGAGAGATTCTGGCCTTCCCTGACCATTCCCTTTTCTACATCATCTATTAGACCTATGAAAACAATACAACATCTCCTATTAGTAATCCCTTTAACTTGTGATCCTTTTTTTTGTGGCCAGAGGAGATGAAGTGTGCAGTCACGGCACAGAAACCTCTCCAGAGCAACCACAACCATAATATTTCATTTGCCAAAACTGCGACCACCATGAATTCAAGAAACATGGCCCTAAGCCCATCCACCTTTCCCAGTTTCTTAATGGTTCCTGCTTCTTTCCTGGTTGCTGACTTTTTAATATGTTTACCTTCTAAAACCAAATGCACAAAACCATGCTGTTCCCAGACATGATAGGACCCATGTCAAGGATGACTGTAGGCAGAGGCTGGCAGCTGTGGCTGGCTGTAGGGCAGCACTAGCAGCAAGCAGCTCCATGCCACCTTTACTCCTAAACCCTAAGATAACAGCAATGTTAAAGGTGTGGAACGAATCACTGCAGATGTGAGCCACATAATTCTCTACTGAATTCAGATCCAAAAAGAAGCATTTGCAGATAATAAATGAAGCTTTTTGAACAGTAAAACCAATACCAGCTGATGTTTGGTGTGGGTTGGTGTAGCCACATAATTCTCTACTGAATTCAGATCCAAAAAGAAGCATTTGCAGATAATAAATGAAGCTTTTTGAACAGTAAAACCAATACCAGCTGATGTCCTACTGGTCTCTGTCAGAAAGCTCTTGTGTAGGTTCTCTGCTGTCTGCAGGGACAACTATCACCACAAAAGTTGAAGAAACTTAGCAGTTTCAAGACCTTTACCCTTTTCTCAAACTTAACAAATTGGCTTGGTTCAAAAGACAGACAGGAAAGAATACAACCACACAGACACACATCACCACCAAATAATCCTTATTTCCCCAAGAAATTCATTGTTATTGTTACCTCAATACCCAAACCAGGCAGGCTGTAAAAACTGGATCCTGTAAGGATTAACAAACTATTAAGTTAGAGGTAACAAGGTCTAACTTGTATACATCTGGCTTGTGATTCATCTCACCTAACTTCAGGTCTCTAGAGTACAGATACTGGAAGCAGTACTGCAAAACTGCCTTTGCACTCAATGGACAGAAACAGGAATTATTAGGGCATGAGTAACCCAATTTTAAAAGAGTTATCAACACCAATCAAATACTTCTTGCTTGAGATGTGCCAGCTGATAGTAAAGGACCACGATCAGGCTAACACGCTCCTCACTCTCTCCAGTTCCCCAGGATCCCAGAAAACCCTATTACTGCCTTTTTTTATTTACTCTCCCTCACCTTCCTGAACAAATCAAAGTCCTTTTCTTCGCTCTTTCAGGCCTCAGCCTCTTCACCTAAGCTTCCAAGTCTTCTCTTTCCCTCCAAAAATGTACAAGGACAATAATACGAAGGAAACTGGAGAAATCTCTGTCTTCTTAAAAAAACCCCAACCTCTATTTTGTTTATATGATGCCCCTTTATTTTGTTATCCCTTCAGACATGTGACCTGGCATTTAGCTTGCCGTCTGCTTAGACAGCCTTATCAGAGACAGAGACAAATTAATGTATTAAATGCTCAGGAGCAGAATTGCACAAGATGATGATGATGCAGGAGTAAGAGGAGTTTCTGAAATCCCTTCAAGTTCATTCTTAAAATGTTATCAGTCTGTCAGACTCAGCACGTCCCTTTGACTTCAGTATTTCCTGAGTTTGAAAAACCTAACCAAACAGCATTAACATTCTGCTCCTGTATTTTTACAGGATAAATTACAAATGAGAACTGTGAGTGCATCTCGGAAGTGATGGTCTTCCCTTTAGATGTTTGATATTCTATGCAGCTAAGTGCTGCCTTAAGACTCATGAAAAACTTATGTACGCTTGATTTACGGTCTATTTGGAGGTAAAAAAATGCATGTAATACTTCAATTTCCTTGTTCTCTTTCAATTATTTTCTTTTCATATCCAGGCTGCAGCACAGGAAAAATGCAAGTTTTGTGGTACGTTTATCGATCTTTGCATTGTGATTTAGTAATATACATCATCTGGTACTTACTCGTACATCCTAAAACCCAGTAGGGGAAGACGTTGAGCACATGTTCTAAAATAAGAATATGCTTTAAAAATGCTATTAAATTGTAGTACTTGTTTTTCTTCATTACCTAGATTTTTCCGTTTCCTTTCCTGGAGTTTTAATTCCTCTAGGGCATATCATAAAGTCCTGACTCAGACAAAACTACTTTTCTATTTACTTTGTTTAGGTCAAAAACCGCATAAGGCAGTAATATCCTCAAGACAAGTGCTTTCTTTGCATTTAGGTCTGCAAAGTTAAATTGTTTTTTTGACACGATAACTATTGAATAAAATAATATTAAGGTTACCAATACTTTTTTTTGCAAGGATTCTCTTAAAAATCCAAGGAGGGCTCCAGATTAGCAGTTGCAGTGTTTATACAGGTCTCATGCATGATGTTCACATATACTCTATTTTTGTACTGCCTATGTTTAAAAAATACAATGAAAGCAGTCTTAATCCTGCACAGAGACCACCCTTCTGGTTTCCATATTCTCATCAACTTTGTTCAGACCGTCATGCACTTTGGAAATTAAATTTTCCTTTATTACTTTACTTTTTGGTTTTGCACTTTTCCCTTTGAATTTTCTCTTGCATTTGTGTTTCCGTCCATATTTATGTCTTTATCTCAGACTGCTGGGCAATGAGCTGTGGGCCTATTCCAGTGCCCAAGGAAACAAACTAGGAACGTGCTCAGCATTTGATCATCACCATCTTGTGTGACATTTCACATCTTTTTTGTAATTGTAATTTCAATGGTCCCTTCAATGCTGATGAAATGTATAACGTGCCAGGAGGGTTCTCTCAGATTAAGCTGTTTTCTTGTGTATTAAAGGGCTGTCATGGAACATTAACCATGAGACACCAAGTAAATGGATTGAGACTTTTAACACAAGGTTGATGACCTATAGCTGGAATTCAGTACCCTTTCTCCCAGGAGAGCTACTTTATTGCTCTGCAAGTAATTTCAGTTCATTCATTGGGACTACTTGTAAGATGCAGTCACTGTGATTAAGGAGGTCAGAATCTGTTCCTGTTGACAAAAGATTATTTTAACACTTCAGATTTCATTTGTGCAGCTTTTGCTTTGAGTAGTGAGCACTTCACCAGGTGAGTCATCCCCCATCACTGGGACTAAAGCTTGCACAGCTTGATCCATCAAGATTTATGGGCATGCATGTGTATACGCCATTAGGCTATGCTAAGAAAGTGAAGGGCACAGCTTCGGAATAATGAGATATTCACTGTATGCGAGTACTGTTAGACTGGGGCTAGAAAAATATTGTGACCATGCTGACAAAGGAGGCGATTCCTCTGAAAAGGGGTCTGAGACAGGTAATCTTGGCAGCCAGGCCAAGTGTCCAAGCAACTCTTACTGGAGTGGAAATCAGAAGCCTGAATCAGGTGTCCCATCAATATAATGGGGGCAGCAGGCCACCTTGGTGTAGAATTCATAAGCCAGGGGGAAGGATTTGTTGCCAAAATGCAGAAGGGACTGGGGTTTTGTATTTTTACCTTACAGATGGCCCTAAGCACAGACCTTAATAAACTACTGCAGTAGCAGAGGAAGGGAGGGTTTCAAGCCAAGAAACCTTTCCAAGAAACCCTGTACTTCCTTGGGGACATGCATTTCACTTGCTTGGTGAGCAAGCAGTTCACACTTTGCAACTTGAATGCTCAAGGCCACAAAGAGCAGGACAGCCAACTGGTTCATGGCCACCAAAATCAGGAGGTCTTTTGCCCCTCCTGCTTTTCCTGCTCTGGTCATCCTTACTGCTGGTCCCTGCAAAACCAGCAGGGAACTACAGGCCAACCAGTCCCACCTCAGTGTGCAGGAAGATCACAGGGCAGGTCCTCCTGGAAAGTATGCTAAGGCACATGGAAAATAGGGAGGTGATTGGTGACAACCAAACATGGCTTCGCTAAGGGCAAATTGTGAATTTGGTGGCATTCTGCCATGGGGTGACAGCATTGGTGGATAGCAGAAGAATGACTTACACCATTTACCTGTATTTGTGCAAAGCATTAGACACTGTTCCGCATGACATCCTTGTCTCTGAACCAGACATACATGGATTTAGAGGATGGACCACCTTGTGGATAAAGAATTGGCTGGATAGTCACACTCAAAGAGTTGCAGTTAAGTGCTCAATATCCAAGTGGAGACCAGTGAGGGCTGGTGTTTCTCAGGGGTCGGCGCTGGAACCAGCACTGTTCGACATCTTCGTCGCTGACATGGACAGTGGGATTGAGTGCACCCTCAGCAAGCTTGCCAATGACACCAAGCTGTGTGGTTTAGTGGAGGGAACAGCTGCCATCCAGATGGACCCTGACATGCTTAAGAGGTGGCCTGTGCAAACTTCATGAAGTTCAACAAAGCCAAGTGCAAGGTCCTGCAGCTGGGCTGGGACAATCCCAAGCGCAAATACAGGTTGGGGAATAGACTGAAAGTAGCCCTGAGGAGAAGGACTTGTGGGTGTTGATTGACAAGATGCTCAACATGAGCTGGCAGTGTGTGCTTGCAGCACAGAAAGCTAACCATCCTGGACTGCATCAAAAGGACCGTGACCAGCAGGTCGAAGAAGGTGATTTACATTTACATTGCTTTCGTTAGACCCCACCTGCAGAACTGTGCTCAGCCCAGCACAGGAGAGATGTGGGCCTGCTCAAGCAAGTCCGGAGGAGGGCCACGAGGATGATGCTGGAGCACCTGTCCTGTGAAGACAGGCTGAGAGAGTTGGGCTTGCTCAAACTGGGGAAGAGAAGGCTCCGGGAGACCTGATAGCAGACTTCTAATACCTAAAGGGAGCCTACAAGAACTCGAGAGGAACTTTTCATAACAGCATGCAAGGATAGGACAAGGGGGGATGGCTTTAAGCTGGAAGAGGGGAGATTTAGATTAGATATAAGGAAGAAATTCTTCCCTGTGAGGACGGTGAGGCCCTGGCACAGGTTGCCCAGAGAAGCCTCGGCTGTCCCATCTCTGGCGGTGTTCAAGCCCAGGCTGAACGGGGCTTGGAGCAACCCGGTCTAGTGACAAGGTGTCGCTGCCCATGGTACGGGAGCTGGAGCTAGATGATCTTGAAGGCCCCTCCAACACAAACCATTCTTCTATCACACTATGACTCAGTGATTCTAGGTTGCAAAATCAACTTAAGCTAAATGCTTATCAATTCTATTTTGTTTCTTGTCAAGCCTTTCTTTTGCACTATGAACCATAGAAATGCCGGAGTTTTTCCCTGAGACTTTGATCATTGCATTACCAAGACAACAGTGTATTTACTGTAGCTATAATAGATGGACTTCAGATGTTAACTGGATCCCTTGAAAGTCCACGGGGGAGCTTTTGGTCTCCATAACCCAGAATAAATGAAAGAATGACTCTCTCCTGAAGAGCTGTCTAGCAGGTAACTTATATTTGCTTTCAATTTCTGCCTGCTCTTTCAGCAGAGTCCGCTGCCTTCCATCAGTTTTAAGTCTACTGACTATTTCAATTATATGGAAAACCAGGCCAAAATTTAATTTACCAGTTTGCTTTGCTTTTTGCTGACTGAAGCCCATAATCCAGCAAGTTAATGCATCAATCTGACAAGATGTGACGTATGGACACCGTAAAGGTTTTTATCCTTACTGTTTACATTATTCTGCTTTCAGAGCTTCCCAGCTTTGCATAGCAGAAGAGAAATGCATAAAGCTTTGTTTTTAAACAGCTCACAACTAAAGGATGATATTTTGCATATATATATACGCTTGGAGTGTAAAAATATATGATAGAAGCAAGACCTATTACTCTCATGAAGACATTGATGCATGAGAGTAATCAAGACACTTCAACAATAAAAATAACTTCAAACTTAAGCACAAGTTTTAATACCTTGTTGAACTGCAGATATAATACGAAACAGCACACACAATTCCAGCTCAGCAAGCAAGAAGCAACGTTGTTACAGCAATATTCTTAAAGTTCGTGTTTCATTAGCTTAAGGAGTATATGAACAGACAATAAAATCCCTTTTGCACAAGATTTTGTAGAGAGTAAATTATAAATACACATAAAAAGTTTCATTAATGCCTGTCAAACTGTTTCTAAAAGATGTAATTAGAAGATCAGAAAACTAATTAGAAAGCCTGTTTGATCTCAAGAGTTTGGTTACATACTGACAATCTTGAAATAAGTCGTACCAGAAAGAACTGCTGAAGCTTTATATAGTGCTAAGCATGAACAACTGATATTTTCTAAGATATGAAAATAGTGCATGGTTCTTTAAAATGAAAATTATATCACTGAGGTATTCATAAAAATTACTTTAGTGATTAGCAAGAAAATGTCTTTATTAGTCTATTTACACCAGATAGAATTTTTAATTTAAAGTCTTGAAAGGCTGATTTAACCATACTAAAACAGTTATCTAAGCAGCTGAAATACCTGGAAACAAACAAGAAAGTAGCACTGTGGGCTCAATAGCTATCATTTCTCAATTACATGCATTTCAAAACACAAATTAAAAATTCTTTGTCAAATTTAATCTGTTAAAATAGCTTTTTTTTAGCTGTATAACTTATTAGAAACAAAGTTTCCAGGGAAATACTTTCCAATTAAGCAAATTGCAATTTTTTCAACTTTGAATTACGTCAAGCTTGCTGAACTGTGAACCCCCCTTTTTAAAAGAGATAAAGAGGCCATAAAATGATGCATGTTAAGTCAAAGTAGCATATAGTGGTGAACAGAAAAGGGCACATCAGGAAAGAGCATCTAATGGCCTTAACGCAGACCCAAACCTCTGGGTCATAAAGCCAATGTTTGGTGACATTGAAGTTCAAAGAAGTCAGAATTTTACCCTTAATGTGCTTGTCAGTGCTTGTCTGTTGCAAAGTAGATCTGAACACAGTAGCTGGTCGCTGGAAATGGTCCAGCTGGAAAGTTCAACTAGCCACCATGCACCATCTCCCCTGCCTGCTGTCGACAGGGGATGTAAGGAACTTGGCCATAACCCAGCAATCTTTGTGTTATGCTCATCCTGTTCTACCAAATTATCTTTTGGGCTTGTTAGGAGTTAAAATAATTGAACTAGGCAGTGCTGTTAGTGGAAGAAGCCATTGACTGTGTCCACTCCCTACCTGCGGTAGGTCCTCTGGCACTGCCCTTCATGATTCAGCTCTGTTGTGCAAAAAAATACCACTTACTAGCCTTGTTTTTGTATGGTACTACTTGTAGCCAGTACAGCTACACAGGAGCTTCATTTTTCCTTCCATTTCCTTCCATTTCTGCTCCGACCCAAAGTCAAAGAAACAATAATTTTCATAGAAAATGGAGAATCTCCTCTAAGAAAAGCTCTTCTCAGTAAATGTGCCTACAGTTCTGCAGAATTATCAAGGAGAAAGCCCGAAGTCTTCAGGGTTTTATTAAGACTCATGTATTTTGCTGCAGGAAATACAAATTTTCTTCAGGGATAGCCTCACTGGACCACCCTCAGCTCTTGTCTTTCCTTATGGAGCAGTCTGGGAACAGCACCTCCCAGGAAGCCCTGCCTGGTTCTTCCAGTTAAGAGAACCTTTCTTGGTTACACAGAACATCATCAAACTGCTTTGAATCATAATGAATATGCAGGAAGTGAATAAATTAAAATTACACAGGCAGATTTAATTATACTACTTCCTTAGTTATGAGTGCTTGAGCTCGCATCCGTAGCGGTTCGCATTTAATGCAGTTTCTATGAGCATGTGACTTTGCTAGGTCTTTCAAAAATGGGAAAACCTCGTTACCTGGTATTGTTGTGACATTTCCAAAATAGCAGCAGTCTTCCAGTCACTTCAGCTAACAAGCTGTGACAGCTACAGTAGTCATAGGGTCCCTCTGTACATAGGGACAAGGGGGAACAGTGAGAGGCAGGGATGTGATGCTCTCCCTTTGGTATTTGAGACGGAAGAGAAGAACCAAGTTTGCCATCACCAGGCTTTCATTCCAGGTGCCTGCATGAGTGAGCAGCCCCTGCCTGTCCCACTGACCTCCAGCCTGATGGCTTCTTCTCTGACTTGTCACTCCAGCTCTGCACTTTAGGATGAGCATGTGCTCATCCTTATGTCTGAGTTTCCAAGTCCCAGGTAATTCCCAAACAACTCTGAGCATAACCAACACAACTTTTAGACTTTGCTCAGCCCAAACACCTCCCTGGCTTCTCCTCCAACCTCTTCCTCCCTCCTGCACTGCACCATATTGCCAGCCTGACCTCCCTCTCCCTGGCTCAGCTCCATGCTTGCTCCCTTCCTGACACTCTTCTCCCAGTTGTCCACAGCACTCCTTCCCTACCCAAGCTTGTACTAGGACTCTTTCTCCATCCCTCCTCTCTCCTTTCTCTCCAGTGCTGTGGATTGCAGCTCAGATTTACTTGTCTCACTTGCTTCTCATCCACTGTCCATGTTCCTTCTCCTGCTGGTCATTGTTTTCTACTCCATCCGCTCTTTCTATTCCATCTCCTGATGGTCCATTTTTCTCCCCAGCTCACCATCTCCCTGCCTGATCTGCACAACTTCCCTCAGTTGATATCCTTGCCTCCACTTCTTCACTTGCCAGCTCCCCTCAGAACAAACCCCAGCCCCACTTCTCCTCCAGGACACTCACATGTCCCAGGAAATGTTCAGCAAACACTGTAAAGTGAAATGGATTAAGACTATACCGGCTCCAAAGAAAATCCCACTTTCCTGCTTTGACCGCAACACCACCATTCGTGTGGCTGCAAGTAAACCATCTTAGGAAAACACAACAGCTGAAAATTAACCCATCCACATACAGAAAAGGTTAAATTTCAGCAAGACGGGCTTCCTGCTCTAGTCCACTGGTCCAGGACAAATGCGATAACAGAAATGAGTGTCCAGAAATGGGAGCAAGGCAGGATCATTCTTTGCAGTAGCAGCAGAGCCTTACATGGATTAAAGCAGTCTTGCATCTATGGCTTTAGCAGGAATGAGTAAGATTTGATAAAAGCAATGGAAAATCAGTCTTAAATGGAAGAATACACTATGGGGGCAGTGCTGCCTGGGTTCATGCCAGAAATGTCTCATGACTCCCCAGTCATTGCTTTGTCCTTTAAGACAATTGCCTTGCAAGAGGTGTCGTGCTTTGGCAGAGAGGAGCTTTACATCAAACAAACTTCTCCAGAATAAACTTGTAAACTAGCTGGGAAACAAGACTAGGGAGAAACATGCACAACATTATTACCTCCATATTAAATGCAGAATAAAAGTGTGCAATTTCCTATCTTATGATCACTGAAAACCATATGGCATCCACTGTGGCCACATTCCTCATTGAAATTAGGAAGACGTGCACCAAGTACAGCTTGGTGCATCAGACAAGGTTTTGGAGCCCATTATCCATATTCTGTTTAGGTGTAGTCTGTATTTCAAATTTTGGGCAGCACTGACCGTGAGGAATGTGGAAAAACCTTCAATGAACACTATGCTGGAAACTCTACTATATTCCCTCCAAACACCTTTTTGCTGGGGTAGTTCATTCTGTTTGGGGAAAGGGTTTAGTTTTGTCAGTTGAGTAACTGCATACAATACGAGTCTGCTAGAGAAATGTATTATTGTCAGCAAAGACCTTTAGCAGCAGACAAGACCTGGCTCGCCAAAATGACCTTCCTGCAGAAGCATTTCTGAGCTCGCACTGCAGCACCTTTCTCTTCCCTTTTCTGTGTTGCAAAACATTAATCTAGATTCATATTTCAGATCTTCAAAAGAAGCAGAAAAGGTTACATCAGTGCCTGAATCAATTTAAGTTTTACAGGCAGAACTGTGAACCAACGTTTTTCACAAACGAAGTAGCTAAAAAGAGCCAAAAGGTTTGGGTAAGTGTGCACTGCTGACAAATACTTAATAATTTTCAGAAGCCTTCTGTGTCTGGTGCAGTCTGAGTAATCCTCAGAGGACTCAGCAAACAGCACTGCCTTTACATACAGGTCACCCAAAGTATTTTGCAGAAGAATGCCATCCTCTTTTTGGGGTGCCAGATGGGTAAATCTTAAAGCTTCCAAACATGAAGTTGCGGAACAACCAAACTCATTTTAATTATAAACCTGCTTCAGATCATCCAAGCCCCACGCAAAGTAATTCAAAATGAAGACAAATGGGAGAACGAATGGGTAGGTGAAATTAAAAGTCTGGGCCCACTCCTCTTCTTGGGGCCACACGCAGCTAAAGAGCTGCCTCCAGGAAGAACAAGGACCCTTTGTAGCGTGCTGATTCTCAGATGGTACGTCCCACTTCTCAGCTGCCGTGCTACTGTGATGACTGCTCCCTCTCCACCCAACCCATCCTCGCTGTGCTATATGTGAGTCAGACTGGGGACCTACTCAGCCCTTAAATATGTGCTTAAGTCTTTCCACATTCAGGAAAGAAACTCAGATGAAATTTGGAGCAAACGTGCAATGAAAGGCCCGTGCCTAAGTGTTTACCTGAATAAAGCTGCTTTGCTGAATCTGTGCTAAAATGCCAAGCGCATGTCAGGCAAGCTCAGGATCTTCCACAGCACTCTCACTCACAGAGTCTCTGCCATGAAAAATGCTGTGTCCCCAAGGGGAAAAGTTTTTTTCCTGGAGAGCAGCCCAGAACGAAAGGAGCCATCACATCAAAGATAAGTCTTACCTCCCCCACTACACCCCTCACTTCCCCAAACAGCAAATCAAGGCGGAGGAGGACTAGAAAAAAAAGGGAAAAAAAAAGAGAAAAAAAAAAAAAATCCTTTTTTTTTTTTTTTAACAGAGAAATGAGAGGTTCCCCCCATCTCCCACTTGGTTTCTCCAAGCAATGCAGCTAGGAACAGTCTGTTGCTTGCTTGGAAGCTCCTAGACCATGAGATGGGAAGTCACGGAGTGCAGGAATCAAGTTATTTATTGACATCTCCTGCCTCCAAGCAGCTTCACAGCTTGGCAGTGCACTGGAGGGCTTTCAGACTGACCACAGCAGGCTGACCTTTCCTCCTCCACGGACAGAACGGTCGCTAGCCCCTGTGGTTAGGGAAGCCATGGATACTTTTGTTCATTGGCCATTATTCATCAGATTTGGGAGACCGAGCTGTTTAAGCTGAAACTCCTTAGAGTGAAGAAAAAAATGTTGCACATTTTATATTATCTCTTGCAAATATGAAAGCTTGCTGCAATCTTCAGATACAATATTTATGAATTGGTCTTTCAGCCAAATCCACTTTTGCATAAGGATACACAGCTGCCGGTACCCAGAAGTATGATAGTTCCCAAATATATCTTTGCCATTTTTAAGATCATTCTAGAGGCTTGAAAATAATGCTTCTTTCACTGTAAGTGAAATCTCTAGGCCTGATGTTTCAAAGACTGACTGAAATTAGCTCAGTTTTGTTTGTGTTTGTTTGTTTGTGCACAAGAATAATTGATTAAATCAGCACAAGCGTAACTGATTATACACTCTAAGGAAAGTACTGAGGAATTAAGCTGCAAAACTAGCAGCATTGTGAAGAGCCATACCCAATTTTTATGCTTACATCTCCTACATGGAATCCCCTCTTAATTATACAGTAGCAAATTTGAAATGTGTCATCACCTCCCACCACTGGATATCTAGATTTTGAATGAATGTAACCTGCGTTTTTCAACACTTCTAAGGATTTTTTTTTTAAGATGTCTCTTTAAACTTCTTTTTTTTTAATGAAAAGATAAAATTTGCATAGGAGGATATTCAAATACTCACGACTTACAAAGAATGTCATCTCTCTTTCATTAACCAGCACAATGACTCTCTAACAGTTTCACACTGAGAAAAAATATGCAGAGAAATATGCCAAGTGTAATGCCAATTAGGACATCGAAATGTACATAGATGGCAGACCAGGCAAACAAAATGTGAAATTCAAAGTTAAAAATCAAACCCATATTCTTCAGTCCTTTGAAAAATTAACTATTTTTAATGTAAATCAAAATGCAATCTTTATCAAATATCTCATTCAGTTGAAAACAATAAATCTATTTTTCAGATGTGCTTTAAATTGTTCTTTTGAAGAGGAGTGGTTTGAGAATATCAAGTGGAAATTGCATTAAAGAAGAAATGCCTTTTTAACTGGAATTACCCTATATATGTAACCTTTTTAGGTTTAGGTAACATTTTAGGTTTGCCAGAGTAACAGGCAATCAGACACCTGAAAAATTATTTGTAACCATTACATTAAGAGAAAATGTGTTCAGATATTTAAGGGAGAATAAGCAAGTCTGGCATTATGCCTTTTACTCTAAGAAGTAGTACGTCTGCATATTCGAAGCAACCCTGTGCAGAAGGACTTGGGGGTGCTGGTTGATGAGAAACTGAACATGAGCTTGCTTCAGTGTGTGCTCACAAACTAGAAAGCCAACCGCATCCTGGGCTGCATCAAAAGGAGTGTGACCAGCAGGTTGAAGGAGGTGGTCCTGCCCCTCTACTCTGTCTGCTCTTGTGAGACCTCACCTGGAGCACTGTGTGCAGTTCTGGTGTCCTCAACATAAAATGGACATGGAGCTGTTGGAACAAGACTATAGGAGGGCCACAAGGATGATCAGGGGACTGGAGCACCTCCTGTATAAAGACAGGCTGAGAAAGTTGGGGCTGTTCAGCCTGGAGAAGAGAAGGCTGTGTGGAGACCTCATAGCAGCCTTCCAGTATCTGAAGGGGGCCTATAGGGATGCTGGGGAGGAACTCTTCATCAGCGACTGCAGTGATAGGACAAGGGGTAACGGGTTCAAACTTAAACAGGGGAAGTTTAGATTGGATATAAGGAGGAAATTCTTTCCTGTGAGGGTGGTGAGGCACTGGAATGGGCTGCCCAAAGAAGTGGTAAATGCTCTATCCCTGGCAGTGTTCAAGGCCAGGTTGGACAGAGCCTTGGGTGACATGGTCTAGTGTGAGGTGTCCCTGCCCATGGCAGGTGGATTGGAACTAGAGGATCTTAAGGTCTTTTCCAATCCTAACCATTCTATGATTCTATGACCCAGATGCTAAGAAACAGTAATCTGATGACATTAGTTTAAAACGCTACTCTATACACCCACTATTTATTTCACAAGCACAAATTAGGTATTCTGGAAAAGATCTAAAACTTGCAAGAAAATAACAATACTTAGCACTTTCTAAATGCTTTCCATCTGAAAAGTGCAAATAATTAAGAGGTAACACAGGGAAACCAAGCCGTTGTGCTAGTCACCAACAGAGCCAGGACACCCAGGGAAAACTCCTATGTCACCACGTGTGGCACAGCAGGAAGCAAAATGCCTGCGGTGACAAGGTACTGCCTAATGTACCCTAACCATTGAGGAGGATCAATGCCCCAGAAAGCCTTTGGTGTGGCTCTCTTTCTGCCATTGGTATGTATTTAGTACCCTGGAGCTCCCCACTTTGTGCACCCCTCAACTACCTGGCTATGAATGGCACCCAGAATTGATCATAGCCTACAAGACTCTGTAAAGCTGCCCTAGTTTATGGATGAGAGAAGTGATGCACAATAGCATTATATAAATGCTCTAAGCTTGTAACATTGTGCAGTAGAAGAATGATGAATAAACCCCATTTCTTTGGAGATTTCCAGTTTTAGCACAATCAACAAAGCCCCTTTTACACACACTTCAAAATCCTTAAGTTGGTTTTTTTTTTTCTGATTGTAATACTATGCCAAATATTTATTTTATCAGTCCAAAACTCAATTTACTGCTGAAACCCTGCATGAATACTTCAAAGGAACTTCAAGACCCTACCCAGAAGTGGAGGAAAGATTACGGAGATTAATATTGTGCAAATAAATCTCTGCATCACCAATCTTACAAACTGCTGCTTTGCCCTAATGCAAGTACCTGAATATAGGCACCTGTATATAGAAGGGGTCTAAACAAGCTAAATTAAATTCCTGGAAGCATGCATGATGTATACCAACTTTTTACAGTGCTGTACTCCGTGAAGGAGAGGGTAACAGTAAGATGAGTGAGACAGAGTGTGAGACAGTAAGAGGACAGAAGAAAGAAGGAGAGGGCAAGGTGGGAAGAAGAAGGTCCTAAGGCCAGACTGAAGTAAAAAATAATAAAAGACCCTAAAGATTTAAAAATATAAATATAAAAGAAGGAGAGACATCAGTTAAAATACAAGGTGAGATTAAAAATAACATAAAATTAAAAAAACCCCAAACCAACAACCAAACTAAAAAAAACCAACCCAAACCAAAACCCTCAACCAAAAAGTGACAGAGAAAGTTTAGAACTTGCAGAAGCTCAAGTCAGTAATTCTTTGTCAGGCAAACTCTCCTTGATTTCAGTGGGAGTTTTGCCTTAATGAGGACAGCAGGGTAGACATCAAAAGCAGCTATATTTCTTATACTTGGATAACAGCAAGATATACCAAGATATTTTGTTGTTGAAAAAGACTACACGTCTTTGAAGAAATGTGGGTATTAGGGGTCCAGTAGTACAAACACAACTGCTATGACCAGCTGAGTTACATCAGCCCTTTGTGCTGGAAAGGAGGAATAAAAGATGAAAAAACTGACTTGTGCCACTTTGCAAACAATCAAATTAAAGGTCCAGAATTATTCCAGCGAAGTTTCCATTGGTTTCAGCAACAGCTTAAAAATCAAGCAAGATCCTTCAGTCCTTCTTGTAAAAACTACATAAATACAAGAGTGAATATGAGTGATTTGTTTTTATCAGTATTGCTTTTGCTGAAATTGTTGGCAATGCACCCATCTGGTTCACAGAACTATTATTCGATTAGGCTGGTTTTGTGAAGGTATCTTTCCCAAATATTGTATTAATATATTGAAAAGGAAGCATAAGATAAGTAGAATGGAAAATAAAATATTCTTCTCAGTGTGGTAACCAAAGATAAAGCAAGTTAAAAAACTGATTCTCATCTATGAAAAGAATGAAGATTCTGCCTAACCCATAGTGTTCTTAATGGTCCATGTAGAAATCATATAGTGGGTATGTCTAATGCAAAGCCTCCAACTTAAAACCTTTTACTGGTTTAGATGCCAAAACCAGGAACAGAGAAAATACCACAAGTAAAATCTGTGGAATTACCAATAAAAACACCAAGGTAGGTATCTTTCGTGAGAAATAAGAACAGCAGAAAAATATCCCATGTCAAGCTGATCACACACAGTAATAATGCCTATTATTGTCAAGATTTTGCAAGCATACCATTCTTATCCGTAATATGGGAAATATCATGTCATTTCTCCATGACGTATTAACAAAAGGTGTCCCACCCAAACCAATAAGTCTAGGACATGCTCAGAGCTGGATTCATTCAGCCACTGACTCAATCAGATAAACAGCAATTCTCAGGTTTTGCAGGGTTACATCCACCTGTTGATATAAAGATTACAGGTGGGAGCTGCCTTATTGAAATCGCTCTCCAGTTTAAAAATGACACACCTAACAGAGGGAATTGAGAGAAAAACAGTCTGGCCTGCTCATCAATGATGAAACGATAATAAGTAATCAAACTCAATTACTATTGTTTGCAGGGCTAAAATTATGCTTAAAGAAATTCATTGCCATCTGTAAGCCTCCTGTTAAAAGTTGATTACAATTATCTCGTGCTGCTTTTCTTCCCAAAGATTGAACAGCATTGTCTATTTTTAAAGGCAAAAAACCACCAAACAACAAAGCAGCTTGAATAATAAATTGTTTATCCCAAGATAGAACAAACCATAGCGATGAACTTTAAGAATGGTTACCAAATTAGAACTGAAAATGAAAAACAAGTATTTTCCTGTTCAAGGTTTTGTTTTTAATGTGTTTTTATTTTTAACTAGATCGAGTGCTGATTACAGAAAATTCAAGGCTACCCGGACATCACACTGCTCAATTGAATGAGAAGTTTGATGACTTCTCTAGAAAGTGAGGTCTGTGCATGAAATTAAATCAGCATCACTGCTCTGAGATACCTCGGTGGGGGGGAGAGGTTAATAGTGCTTATTAAATAATGTTAAATAAGATCAAACAAGACATGAAGGATTTGGGAGGGCTCTTGGAGCTCTGGTTGTTTCCCCAGGCTGCTTATGCAACCTCGCTTGCACAGGCAGGGTAAGGGCCTGCCATTTTATTACATAAGGTAGCCCAAAAATACACAGCTAGGCAGTTGTGAGCTCCATTAAGTGCTGCACTGGAGTTTCTGTATCAGTTAGCATCTAGACATTTTAAGAAACAGAAGGACTTAGACATTGCTGAGTTCGGGATGGTTGCTGTTGTTTTAAGAGGAGTAGATCTCTTACGACAACAGCAAATAATAATCAGCATGAGCTGATTATTATTTGGATACACTGTGCTCTGACTGTTGCTTAAGCAAACAGCAATATGCAGTCTTCGGCTTAGCACAGCCATGCTAAGTGCAATCTAGGGCTTTAAAATGTGCCTTTCAGATGAATAAGCAAATTGTCTGGTTTAGTGAACTGCAGTAAACACGACATTATTGTTTTAACCAGTGCTTAAGTGCAGTGGATAGCTGAAGAAAATTAATTTCCCACACATCCTTACATTCTCAGCTCAGGATTTCAAAGCCCGGTCTTGTACAGACAGGTGAAACTGCAACTACAGGAATACCAGGCCAGGGAAGCCGACCACCTTGCCCTGAGCCCTCTCCCTGACACGAGACAGCAGCAAAGGACTGGGAAGCCTGAGTGAGCAGGGCAGGCATGTAGCAAGCAATATTACAGCCTCCCAGCGGAGACTTCTTCAGCCAGGCATTGTATCTTGGTATTCAGAGCCTCTTGGTGGGATTGCTTTGGTGAATATAATTGCTTTCTGAACCTACTTGAACCCAAGAAGATAAGGCTGTCTACCCTCGCCAGGCCTCCACAGCTCAATAATAGGACACCAGGGAGCGAGCTTGAGCGCTGTACCCTGCTTTTTGCACTGACAAAGTTCTAGCTCACACCCTGGCTCTGCTTTGGAGCACTTGAAACTAGCTTCTTCCAGCTAGCTCTTTCCATGGCAGACTTCCTGTAACAGGGCCAGCCCAAATCAGTGAAAGTGCAAGCCACCAGGATCCTTTGGCCTTGGGAGCCTCAGTGAGACAGATGCTGGCCCACTTCATTTCACAGGGCAGACTCCGGGGGGGCCACCTGGCCTGGCACCCCCTCTCAGCCATGGCCAGCCATGGGTGCTGAGGGGCGAGTATGAGAACACGCAATTCAATGGTGATATTTCCTCAGGACACTCACCAAGCTACCAAGAATTTGCAACTCAAAAATTCCTAAGCCAGTGGTTTTGTATTTAATAGCCTTGATGGATTTCTCTTCCATGAACTCATCCAGTCACCTCATTAGCTGATGTAACCTCTCAGCATCCACATCCTGTGGTAAGTTGCTCCGCAGCCTCACCATGCCATGTGAAAAGCTATCTCATTTTGTTTCCATCCCTTCAACTGCCTGCTTCACCCCCCCGATGCCCTCCACTCCTGGAACAGTCATTCCCAGTTTGCCTTCTCCATGCTTTCTTAATTTTACAGATCTTTGTTGCATTGCCCTATCAGCATTGTCACTCTACAGGCAAGAGCTACTCTGTTCCTCTGATCACCTTTGCTGCCTCCTTCTGAATCGCCTTCCTCACCATTATATACCTTTGAGGTGGGAGGATCAACGAAAACACAATACTGAAGATGTGGGCATGCCACAGTTTATACAGTGGAATAATGGGATTCATTTTTATTATTTTTCATACTTTCAAAAAGAATCCCTAATATTCTATTTACCTTTCAACTTACATCTGCTCATTGCATTGATTGTTTAAGTTGTCCATGGAAGATTTTATCTAAGCTTCTGCACCTTCAGTGACCTGTAGCAACAAATATATATGAATAGAGATACCTTGTTCTATTAATCTTCAACAACTGACATGCATATGACATTTACCTAACATGACGATAACCAAGAGAAAGGGTGACCGAAATGTCCCAGTAGATGATGTTCTGACATGCTAGCACTTCCTGTGTGCTTTGAAACGACAAAGAGGTTTCATACCTGAACTTCCAAATTTCCATTCTGATCTCAAATGCACATACACATCCTTTAGATTTTTTTCCTGTATCATCATTTCTCTTGGCTAGAAATCTTCTATTTTAGGCAGAGATCCCAAAGAACAGTGGTAAAATACTTGAAAAACACCTTCTGTCATAATCAGGCCAGCAAAAGGCCGGCTGTTTTACACAGACTTGTAGCCAAGCAGGAGAAAGTGAGATAACCTCTCAGTTCCTACCACTTACATGGTCGTTTTTGGAGTATCTTGGAGCAAGTCACCTGCTACACAGGCACAGGAGAAAGATATGTCTTTGCCTCAGAGAGCTTGCAGGCAGAGGAGAGGACAAGGAACACCAAGCAGGTACTGACAGAGCACCAGGCAAAGCATGTGGCAATACTGTTTCCAAATGGCAAAGGTCCAAGCTCACCAGTGACCTAACTTCCATAAGAGTTTTATTTTTCCAAAGCCACAGGTGAATTTTCAGACTGAAGCAGAATTAAAACTAGCACTGGGGGTGCATCACTATTCCTCCCAAATGTGGCAGGTGGCATGCAAGAAACACTGATCTCTGCCATGGAGCTTGGACAAAGGAACAGAAATGTCTTTACCAAAGTGTAATTAAACACATTTTGGTTGGACTGAGTTGTACTTCATGACTTGTCTTCAGGGGGAAGAGACACAGGTAGAGAAGCACAAAAACACTTACTTACTCTTCTATCTCCAAAATGTACATTGAATCTGTGTGTGTAAAGTCAAGAAAGCTGTGTCCAAAAATCCCTCAAGATAATCTGCCAACATCCCTGAGCTCAAGGAGTGGAGAGTGAACCAAGTCTGCACTTTCTTAGCTGCTTACTCAGAGCAAGAGCCTACAGGACCACATCCCTTGCCTTTCCTGCCCTGCAAATCTCATACTTCCGAATTCAGTGGGCAATATACTGGTGGTATATATACCCTGTGTGGCCCATAGCATGGTCACAACAAGAGTAATGGCTTTAGTCCCTCTGAAAAACCGCGAAATACAAAAACACCACTACATGGACAAATCCAGCACCATATATGTGTTCTGCTTAAATACTATTACCTGGTGTTTCTTTTTCAAACTTTGGTAATCAGACGCATAAAGAAAAAGTCAATGCTGATTTCTGAGTGCATTCAATTAGCTAAAATATAAATATTTGCATGGCCTCAGCCTAATTTTTCAATAACAAGTTTTAATAAGATCAAAGATTGACTGAAAGCTAAGCACAATGGAGGAGAATTACTTTTTTATACAGGTAATGATGCCTCTATAAAATCTGCAACTCAAGTGCATCTGCCTGAAGACCCCGAAAGCAAAACCATAAACACAAATGGGAGTTACTTAAATTGAGCTTAGAAAGACAGAAAAGCAACTAAATATACATAAAACACATATTTGAATGTAATTTTCAACAGTATGATATTTGCCAATCACCAATTGCATAGTGATGTAAGTAATCTGATTGCTCAAAACTCACACTAGAACACAGGCAATGGTTATGTAAATTGTTACATTTGCTGTGCAAAACATCCTATCTTTAAAGAATACCAGAGGTACAAATTGAAACCATCAGCTGTCAATCATAATTTTCCTACCTTAAATGAACATATTACAATACAACATCAGTTACATGATTACATACTATTTTGTTCCACAAGGCTTCACTATTTTGATGTAGCGTTAATATACTGAGCTATAAATTCTTCCTTTGTTTTAAAAAGTGAAAAACCCACCCTAGCCTACCGCAGCAGTCACCAGCTGGGTTGAGTCCTTTATGTTCACCGCATAAAAATCTAGCATGAGATTTGACTAGGGCATGCAAAGTTACTATCCTGTCCATGGCAAACCTCGTGCTAGAAGAAGGTGAGCAGACACCACAGTGGAGACGTAAGGCCTTAAACTGGCCCTGGCGCCAGGTCGTGCTCCTTTGGGTGCTGCCTGCCAGTGCGGTAAAGGATAAGGAGAACAAACACATGGGCTCAGCGCAACTTCAGAGCCTGGGCTCCACAACGAAGATATAGCTCCTCTCCACATCCAAGGTCTGTGACTGGAGCAGCAATAATTGCTCCTCATGGCAAAGACACAACACCAATTTCTATGAGGAGACCAATGGAGGGGCAAAGAAGTGGAGACAGGGACTAAAGAACATGGTAGGCAGTGTGAGGAGGAAGACAAGAAGGATTGAAAAGCAGTAGTACCATGACCCAATCACTGAAAGACTGAAACCCACTGCTTTTGCAAGTTCGGATCTCCTGTTCCTGTCTACCCCCAGTTTCTCATCACCTTTTTCTGCCCACCATTCCTTCTCTTGGACTGAGTTTTCCACCTCTATCTGATCTACAGTTCCCTGCATCTTTCTCCTTTGTCATCTATGGCTCCATCAAGTCCTTTGACTTAATACAAGATCCCTCCTCTTCATTTTTCCCTCCATCACTAATACTTCTCCATTCCATTCCCACTTTTTTTTGTCACCATGCATGTAAATTGAGCAGTTTCCTATTCCTTCTCCACTCTGCCTCCGCATCAGCAGGCACACCCTGCGACCAAAGACGTAGCTGAGACAGTCTTCAGTGCTCCCTTCTTATGGTGCTCACCATACCAGTAACATCTGGGAAGAACTACTGTAGGAGAAAGTCCACACAGCCCTTCAGCCACCAACTGGAGTGCTCTCATTTTTCCCAGGAAGATGAGCAGTTGCTCATCTCCTAACAATGCTGGGGTGTTCAGTGTGCTCCATGCTGAGAGCGTCTGCAGTGAGTAAGTGCAATGGTGAAGCCCTCCACATCCCTCCACCGAGAGCACACAACCTGAGTGTTGTAACAAAATGATAGCTGAGACATATTCTGGAAGCTTTTCACAGGCTCAACATAAGGCACACCCCCATCACAAGATTGATCCCAAGCCAAGTATCTTTTTTCCAGCTCCAAACATGAAGCCACAAAAATTCAACAGTCTCAATGAAAGTGTTTCTCAACATAGCCAAAAAAATGCAGATTCACAGGAAAAGAATTATCAAGGTCTCCTAAAGCAGGATGATGTATACTTAAACCATCTTCGTCAGATACGTGGCCAAAGAATACGTTCCCCTCTAACCATGTTCTCAGAAATAGCTGAACCATTTCATCTGAAACTTCCCAAAGAGAGTCTGTCTTCAGCAAACACTCAACCTGGAAAATGTCAGCCTAGGTTTAAGCTTAGCAAATGCATAAGCACCTGAAAGAAGAACACTGTACTGAAAAGCACAAAGTAATTCCAACTGTAGAAAACATTGCTGCCTCCTTCAAGTGCTCTTGCATGCTCTAGACTAGAAAATGGGGCAATAATCATAACCTGCAAAGAGCAGTCTGTGGGTACAGTCCTGCACGTATGTGGGGTGACATCTACATGCAGGGTGGCACCTTTGCTAGGGAGATAAAGCAATTTTAGGCAAGACTACTGTCTCCAGGTTTCAGGCACAGCAGTGAAGCCAGCTTGAGGAATCACCCCGGTGTCAGACACCTGGTTCTGGAAAACCTTCGATTTCACATGTTCAGTGAGCCAGTGCACAGCTTGGCAATTACATTCTCCAAACACTCCCATTTCCAGGCCATCCGTGCAGAGCAACTACATGTTCATGTTAATCTACAGGAATGTTTGCAGGATTGGGCCCTTCACCAGCTGACGGTTCTCAGAATCACAGCTCAACAGATGAGCTGGCTAGGTCTGAATGCTGTGAACACCAATTATTTCGTACTACAAAACAAACTAAACACGCGGTGGGATACAAATCAACGTTTCACACCAGGGTAATAGTGAGAATTTTCTACTTCAAGAGGCAGCCACTTGTTGAGCAGAGCGCTCAGGTTAGCTGCGCCCATCTGAGGGAACCCTACAGCCCTTCTGGAGGTTTAGCACTGTGAAAACATTCAAGTTCCTCTGCTGGCTGTAATGCTAATAACCGCTAATTATTTTGGAGTCACTTGAGCGAAAGTAAGCTGCCACCCTGTAGACGGTTAAGGAGTATGGAGGAAAGTTTCTTGTTAATTGACAAATCAGGCTAGTGACCGTAGAGGAAAACACCACCCTACAACTCTTGGTGACACGAGTCCTGTGTCGCCACTCAGCCGTGGATGTAACGTTTCCCCCCGTTCTGCACGCTGAAGGGAATCAAGCGGGAGCCCGTCTCAGGGCCGCAGCAGCAGGGCTCTCCCGGCACAAGACACAACCCCTGCTCCCACCGGGAGCTTTCACCCATTCAAAAATCCCACTGGTCTTACCGGAAGTTTTCCTTGACCAGACCCCGCCGCAGTCCGGCTTAAATGAACCCCAACATCAGGAAACTGCCGACCGCACCGCGACGGGAATGGGGACGGGGACGGGTTGGGGGGGAACTTGCGTTTCCAACATGTGGGGCTGGACCCCGCCGGCCCGGCCGGGACAGACGCGCCACGCTCCCCACGGAAACTTTCCCGCGGCAGAGCCGATGCCGCCCCGCACCGCCGGGCACGTCCAGCGGGACGGAGGGGAGCGGACCTGATTGCCGCCGCGGGGGTCACACGGGTGTCGCGGGCGGGAGGGCGCCCCACGGGGGGAATGGGAGGGTCGGGGCCGCAGGGCCGCGCGTTACCTGGGGTGCCGGTGCTGCGGGAGCGCGGCGGGGAAGCCCGAGCCGCCGCCGCTGCTGCTGCTGCTGCTGTCCGCGGTGGCCACCTGGGCGCGGGAGCCGCCGCCGGTGCCGATGCTTGTGCCGCCGGGCTGGATGCCGGCGCTTTTCCGGTGCCTGCCGGTGCCGCTGCGGCAGCGGCCGCCGCTGCTCCAGCCGCGCAGGAGGCCGGCCTCGGGAGCCGGCAAACTCTTCCTCGCCGACGAGGAGCCGAGGACGGTGGCCGCCTCCTGCCTGCCGCCGGTGCCGGTGCCGTGTCTCATGGTGCGCGGGGCCGCCGCATGCCGCGCTGCTGCCGCCCCGGGCGCCGCGGGACCCACGAGCGCCGGGGCCAGGGGCTCCGCCGGCAGCGGGAGGCCGCCGGGAGCCCGGGCTGCTGCAGGGAGGGGAGGAGGCCGGGGGCCGGGAGGGCTGCTGGCTGGGGCTCCTGCTGGGGCATTAAGTTGGACGCGCGGCAGGGAGAGGCGCGGGGGCTGCGGGGCCGGTAGTTCTCCGGGAAGTTGGAGCCCGCCGGGCGAGGCGGGGGCATCCTCTCCTCCGGCCCTTCATCGCCGCCCGCCGCCGCCTCCCCTCGCCTGCCCCCGCCGCCGCCCCGCGTCCTCAGCCGGCGGCGTTGGGGGGGACGCGCCCCTCGCCCATGGGCGGCAGCCGCGGCCCCGGAGGCTGGCGGCGGCGGCGGTTCTCCCGCGCCGGCTTCCTCCTCCGCCGCTCGCTCGGTTTCCTCGGCAGGGAGCGGGAAGGAGGGGGGTGAATGAAGGGGGGGGGGGGGGGAGCCCAAACGGGAGGCCGGTGCGCAAAATGGGTCAGGGAGGGGGAAAGGGAACCTGGCGCTATCCTACCCCCTCCCCGCGGTGGGCTCCGGCAGGGCCCGGTTGGGGCGGTGGGTAGCGAGAGGGCTGCGAAGGAGCTCTCCCGCCCCGGCTCCCTGTGCACAAGTGCAGAGAATGTTCCACTGACCTACATATTTTTCCAAACATACGTGACCTTTTTTTTTTCCTCCCTCTCTCTCGTTCTGTGGGAGGAGACAGGCGAGGATCCAAGAAAAGGAGAAGCTGGAAAGAGGACGAAAGGCGAAGCAGAGAAGAAAAAAAAATAAAACCCTCAACCAAAAAGCCAGCCCCGCATCAAGGATGGATTCACAACGCCAGGAGCAAACCCTAGCGTGCCCGCGTTTACATATGTGTGCAGCGGCATCCCGCTCCGCACCGGCGGCGGCCCCGACAGCCTGACCCCGAGAGCCCCCGCCGTGCCAGGGGCCACAGTGCCACCGTCCTCCCGAAGCGGGACTGCCCCCGGTGCCCGGCGCCGGCTCCCGGAGCGTCCCGGCGGATCTCGGCTCGGCAGGCTGGGGACACATGGCCCCGGCGCGGGGCTGACCCTGCGCTCTGCCCGTGCCCGCTTCCCCGGCGACGGCGGCCGCGGGAGCTGAGCCGGAGCGGGGTACGGCACCGCGCTGCCCAGGGGTGGGTTCCCGGCCTCCCGGGCACAGGCAGGAGCTGCCGGTTTGGTTATGCAACGCCGCACCGGCAATTAGAGCAAAACCTTGACAGCGCTTTTTTCTTTCTTTTTTTCTTTTTTCTTTCCTTTTTTTTTTTTTTTTTTTTTTTTTTTTTCCCTGTTGCAAAGTAGGTCATTCTTTTTATTCCCCAATTTGCATTATTTTCCTTTTTTTTTTTTTTTTTTTTTCCCTCCTAATACGCCTCCCCGCAAAGTGACCAGTGAGAGATAAGGAAGTGTGCTGGAGCCTGGGAGCAGCTGTTTATTCGGAGCCTTGCTTTCTCCTCGCTGGGCTGAGGGCGGCAGGGAGCAGGCTCCGGGGTTGCCCCTCTCCCCAAGGAGGGCAGAGATGCCTGGGGAACAGGGGCACGGCTTGGTATCCCTGCAGCCTTCCAAGTCCCGCTCTGTCTGAGCCTCCTGCTCGTCGGGTCCAGCCCCGCCGGCTGTCAGCCCTGCCCGCTGCTGACCTCGCACGGACCCAGCACCTGGGGCTTGCTGTGTCCACCCTGCCAATCTGCCTGTCGTCATTGGCTGTGCCGTAGAAACACCTGCAACAGGCAGGGTTCTGGCCTTCACCCGCAGAAGGAGTCTCCGCATAGGATGGGATATTTGCTTTTCAGGAGAGTTGCAGTTTTGCTCAGAGAGGGGTTTGTGGGGGAGGGAAAAGCCCCTGCAGACGGTGCAAGCTCTGTCCCCACCAGAAAGGCCTGGCTGCACTGTGCCAGCAGTTTATGTGGTGAGCTGGGGGCTCTTTCCTCATTTCCCCCTGTTTATTCCACCTCCTTTTTAGAGACACGTTAATCCTTGCAAAATGCCAGCCAGCAGAGACCTCTCTGCCCACCCCGGGTGTTTGTCTGTGAGCTACCTGGCTCCAGCAAGGAGCCGTGCCACTTCTACTCCCACCATCCTTCAGCTCTCCTACAGTTACCCCTGCTGTACACCACGTCGTGCCAGTTATCCAATCCCAAATGCAAACGTTAATAATTACAGAGTGTGGAAAAACGTTGTGCTCCTTTGCTGAGCACTTTCACACCGCACTTTATACAACAGGCATGACTAATGTTGAAAGGGTAAAGTTGTTTACTTTTAACCAAGATTAAATACAAAACTTTGAAAAGCTCCTCCCTTCCTTTGGATGAAACCCAGCATTTTTTTGCATTTGGAAATTGTCAAACAGTGGTTAAACAATCCTTTGGCAAACAAGTAGTGCCTGAGGGAATAAAGCATCAGATACATGGGGAGTGGAATAAAAGACATTTCTGTTCCTGAGGTATTTTTCTTGTGTTGCACAATGAAGTATAACATAAAATCTTCGAGCCTTGTAAGGTTAGAGAAAAGGAACTTCCCATGATTATATACACCACATGATTTGATATTCCAGTCCTTTTGGAAACCTACCAAAACCCTGCACCCAAAACAACCCTACCCTTTCAAAAGCTGTGAGACCAAGTACCTTGAAGAAAACACCATGTCGAGAAAGGCATTTGGAGAGGCGAAGGGGTGCATGTACAAAATTACCTCTCTACCATGTTTAACATTTTCCCTGTGAATTCCAAAGGACTTCATCGCACAAGTGAAGAAATGAGACTGGTTAAGGTTTGTTTCTTCATTCATTCCCTAGGTTACCAGTGTAAACTTTAATTAGGGCAACAAACAGCAGATTGGCAGAGGCTGAGGCAGGCTTTTCCCAGCACATACCTGAGTCCCGTTGTGAAACACTCGCCACTCGAAACACGCAGCCCTTCTCTCGGGCTGGTGGCACATGGAAAATAACCAAATGCTGTCAATACGGCATTTGAGTTGGAAGTTAGCCAAAGGGTTGCACTAGATGCCACATGGAAGAACTTCAGGGAAGGAACCCAGCATTCACTTTGAAAGAATTGTTTTATAATCATGAAATATCTGTAAGCCACTTTTCAAATATAAACATGACATATCAGTAGGCAACTTTTCAGACACCAGGAGCCTGTGATCCAAAGCCGCAATCCCTTTTGTTTTGACTAGAATAGGCTGGCCAACCTTCACAGCCCAGAAATGACGCAGCAGGGTTTTCAATGGGCCACCAACCACAAGCTAGGTGTCTCCCAGGGTGGAGGGCCAAGGGGAAGAGCAGGAGAGGACAGCAACTCCCTCGGGACCCCACTGCTCCATTGTGGCAAGCCTGTGGGAGAGATGAGCGGTTGGGTGCGAGTTCAGCCCGGACATCCTGGGTTTAACCCTGCTGGCTTGCTTTCTCTTGCTGCCAGGGATTCGAATTATGCAGTACTGCCACTGCCGCATGATGCAACCGTTGGCAAAGGAGCTACCTGGGACATTGCTGAGCTCCAGAGCCAAAGCCTGGCCACCAGGACCTATAAGCGTACGCATTATCTGTGCAATATTGATTCCTTTATCTGTTAACAGACTCAAGCACATGTTGAGGATAAATAAGATGCAATTTGCAGCCCTTAATTTAAATGTGAAGCCTGTGTTTGGTTTAGTGTTTGTCTAGGAGTGAACAGGGGTCCACCAAATAATCATCCTCTAATCAACATAAATAGCACAGTGCTGCAATAGTCTGGGATGGCACTGTGGGAGAAAAGGATGTGATGGATAAGAATAAAGGACCCTCAGAGAGCTGACCAAATTGCACTGAGGATGAAAATATTATATTAAGTTTTCGAGTATGTAAGAAGGATATGGACAAGGATTAATTTGATTAATGTTAATTAAGGGGCAGAGCAGACCTTGGGCTGCTTGTCTCCTTATTTTCCATGCTGAAAGAGAGATCAACAGGGACAAGAACATGGCTAATAATTCTGTGGCTCCTGTTAGTTAAAGGAGTCACGCCAGCCATGCCACAGTGAAACAGACTTTAGATGCATCCTACTGGTGCTGCCCCAAGTGCTAGAGTAGGATGTCTGGTGGGGCTTCAGGATCTCTTCAGCTAGAAAACTAAGTTCACTGTTTTTCTGCATGGCTATTACAAAAGAAGAGCCAAATTTGCTGATTTGAGAATACCTTAATCTGATCTATTTTGAAGAGTTACCACATCTATTTTGAAGTTTCATCCATTGCCAGGGTTTTCATGGAAACATTCAGTCATGTATACAGCCTACCTGAGTTTCGACTTTCCCAGTTTATTCAAAAGCATTTGCAGGTTTTCTTGAAGTGGAAGAAGACATGGATTGAAAAATTAGTGACTAAACATTTAATAGACCTAATGTCTGGAAGGGCTCAAATTGCTGCCAGGTGCCCAGAAAGCCCTAAAGCCTTCTGCCTGAATATCTTGTGGCTGAGCACTTACAGCCTTCCAGGGAAGCAAAGCAGTTATGCAGCGTGAATTGTACGTATGCACTCTATTGCCTTGGAGTGTAGTGTGTGTGTGTGTGTGTGTGTGTGTGTGTGTGTGTCAGCCTGGTGAGCCAAAGCTAGAGGCTGTGGAAATAATTTCTTCTCATATGGGAAAGATCCAATCCACTTATCCTCTGCTTGACAGCAGTCGTTGTGCCAGTGCACCTCTTCGCCCATACAAGACCTTTCATTCATTTGTAGCAGGATGGGAATACATCTCATGGTAAAGCCTGGTTTCAGTGGGACTGTGCTGGTTAATACAAATAATGAATTACTGTGTGGCTGTACCTGGGAGAAAGGTTCTGGTCTGAAATCAGGCTGATGGAGCTTGTTCTGTTTTGACAGCTGTTCAGGAAAATGGAGTTCAAACTCAAATCCAGGAGTAAGAGAGCTGCTGTTTCTCTCTGGAAGTCCTAGCGAAACAGAAGATGCTAAATGGTTGTAGTGCCACAATTGAATTAAGAACAGCTGGAAGAAGTCTGAGCGCAAACACAGCATCTTCAGCTTTACCTTGACTAAGAAAAATAACTGCATTAATGTTGGACTGCGGTAGTAGCTTTTTGGCAAGACACAATCCCTAAGGATCGGTACAAAAATTTTAATTCCTGGCAGGTTCCTCAAAGACCTCCTGCTTCTACCAGAAGCCTTGGATGAGCAGCAGGAAGGTAGTAAACCATTGCCCCCCCTTTTACAGCAGGCAGCCTGATTCCCCTCTCCATTGCCTTCAGCAGAAGCTGGGTTAAACTTGGAATACATCTTTACTTTCAGGATTACATAGTTTTCCAAATTCTTTGCTAATTGCTCCTTTCCCTCTTTTTTTCTGAGCACTGTTTTTGCTCACAGCCTCAGAGTTACACTAGTTACCACCATGCTCTCTTTCAAATTCTTCTCAGCTTGCTTTGATTCCGTGCAGCATTCTACTCTTGCACCTACCTTAAGCTCAGTATGTTGTTACTAATGACACATTTTGGTAAAAATATGGGAAATTTAAATATGAAATTTAAGTAAATAACAGAATTAGAAGAAAATCTTCAAACTCAGAGGTATATGGATCTGCCTTCGCATGTACAGCTCTGTCACGTAAAAGCAGTAAACAACTATCAATATCAAGACAATGCGTAAGTTTGAGTTTAGCTGCTGGCCTTTAAAGTATCATCTCAGGAGATTTTGTAGCATACATCTGTCTCATTATCTTCCCTTATACAGTCGTTACATATGAAAGGAGATTACTAGGACCGTTGGTTCTGACCTCCTGTACTAATCACAGAATCTGAATCACAGAATGGTTTGGGTTGTAAAGTATCTTAGAGATCACCTAGTTCCAATCCCCTGCCATAGGCAGGGACACAAATCCAGGACACAGAATTTCCTCTTACTGTGTCTGCCCAGGTATTTTAAAAAGACATTGATACTGACTTAAAAAAAAAAAAAATCCAAATCAGGTTCATCTCTTTATTGTCTTTTTGAATGTTTTGACTGGTGATGCCTGAACTGCAGCATTCAGTAGGCACTAGATGTCAATGAGGCACTGGGAGTGTTCCGCAATATGCTCATCCCTGTCCAAATAGATGCTACATTCCTGGTAACAATAAAAAACCCCGACTGAGTTAAATCATGCATTTTAAAACAGTTTGCTTTGCTGTTTTAAACTCTTAGTTTGAGCATAGTCATACAATTTAAAAAAAAAAAAGAAAGAAAGAAGGTTCAGGAAACATTTTTCCTTTGAGTTAGATTATTTCCCATGTTGTCAGTGAAAACGGGCTGCTTCACAGACTGCTCTTCCTTTTTGCGGCTGTCAGCTCCTCTCCCTGATACTCATGCAAACATGTTTCTGATTTCGTTGTGAACACCCCAGGAGAGCATTGAAAATACAAACAAACCCCTCAAAAAATAATGTTACTGATGCAAAATCAGGTAAGGTGTTCTGTTCCTTTTGCAAAGTCAGAGCTCTGGCTGTAAAAACTTGGAAGGTGTATTCGGTCTCTGTCATTAGGGCATGCTGCATGCAGATGTGGCTGGTCGCAGAGGCTGTGCTATTCCGCTTGCACAGATCATTGCAGGGAAGGAGGAAGCAGAGGAAGAGAAAGTGTTAAAAAAGGTAAATATTGACTCAAAGAAAGGAGACATAAAGGAGAATGTGGGAGAACTGTAAATGAGCCAGGGAGGATGGAGAAAAATTCTTCAGCAACTGTAATTAGGTTAGATTTCAGAAGTAATTGCCATGTTCTAGCATCAGCAGATACTGTAGGCAATATTTGCCCTCAGCTGCGTTTGCAGAAAAGAAGGCAAGTTGTTTCAGACTGCAGGGCCTCATCCTGACGTGGATCTCACGGATGTGAGCCCAGTGTGGCAGCTGATGTCCTCCCTCTGTACATCACTGGAGGCGGGCAGCCAGAGTATTTACAGGGCACAGAGACAAAATTGCAGTGGTGTGTATGTATGCAAACACACAGGCTAAGTGAAAGAATATGAATTTAGTGGAGCTGCCCATGCAAAACTGTGTGAGCAATTTAATACTGGATAAAAGGTAGTTTAAGCTATCACCTGGCCTGGCTGATACCACCACCTCTGCAGAAGGAAAGGGGAGGCTGGGCTGGTACCTACCTCTCAGCTACAGGTTGGAGCAGTCACTAGGATGCAGTCCCCTCCAGTTCCTTTAAGATATACTTCTCCTGTATAAAACCAGATTATATAGGCTTTCTGCAGGGAAAATAGATTTCACCTTTAAGTCTTCTGCAGAGGTTTTGCATTAGCAGTGCGTGCACCATCAGAAAAATCAATTACCACTGGTATTACATGTAGATGAACAGCACAGGGTAATGGAGAATTCATTTTACACAATGCTTTTAATAAAATGCTAAATACAGCAAAATATTTTTCCAAAGGGCTATTTATAGTCTCCCTGTGGGAAGTATGCCTCCGAGGGGAAGTCTGCACCTTTCTGATTTGGACGAGGAGTGAGTTTCAGCCTTCTTTAGTGCTAACACTGCTCAAGCACGTTTCTGCCAAGATGGATTAAAGATGACAACAGTCCATCATCTGTATTGTGATGGCTCTAACCTCACATGGAAAACCAGCTTTTCTTTTAAAAACAAGGGTTTCACAGGCTACACTCTTGTAGTGCCAGTTGTTGTAAGACCCTAAAATAACTGAATTACTCCCTCATTCTTGACACTCTTATGATCTTTTCCTGTTCTTAATGCCAAAGCAGTTTGCTGATTAGATTTACTGTATGTATTTCAGTAAATCATTGACATCAGCACCTCTTTACAAACAGAAATATCTGCAATAACAGCCCTATTCCTAGCTGAGTCTGGGGATGTCACTAGGGCAAAGAAAGGGACAGTTCTACCAGGAAGCAATTAAAAAACAAGAACAACAATGCAGGGCTGGACCAAAGTAACCTGCCTCTAATTGTGGCCAGAAAGAGAAGTCTGTGAAAGTAAAAATAGCACAAGCAAGCACTTCCCTGGAGTGCTCTCTCAGCCATTAATAGTTTATGCACAGGAGCTCCCTGTACGCCCATGTAACCACCATGGGCAACATATTCCTGCAGGGAACCCCACAGCTTAACTATATACTTTATGAGGAACCATACGGTTTCATTCATTTTGAACCTGTTAGCTGTATTGGTTAACCTTTCATTCTTGTGTTGGAAGAGAAGGGGAATGATCAGTCCATCTCCACCCTCTTTATGGTACTTGTGGTTTTATAGACATGTGCCATATCCCCTCTCAGTCGTCACTTTTCCAAGCTAAAGAGCTGAAGTATGAGAACTGCTCCATGGTTTTGATCATCCCTGTGTCTTTTTCCTGAATGTTTTCTATTGTATGTCCTTTAAGGGGAGGACCAGGACTGTTTGTACTATTCAGTAGGCAATCCAAGTGGGCACACAATAAATCTGTGTATGTGTTATTGGTTTTCCTTCACTAATAACTGCTAACACAGTGCAACGGCTCTTGTGCCTTTAGGATCTTCTGAGATTCATAGTAAATTACATGAGCTCAAGAACAGTGTTTTCCATTTACCTTTTTTCTTTTTTTTTTTAATAGCTTTGCTGATTCCAAATCAGAATAATAGAAATTTGTCTTAACTTTTTTTTTAAGTTTTAGCTCTATTGAAAGAAAAGAATGGCTAGAATATTGCTTTGGAGAAAATACATTCTTATTCACTGTAACTTCCAAGATTTCTAGAGGGCTTATATTTAAGTTATGTATACAAAAATAACCATGCTGGAGGGGGGAGAGAGATCAACCACAGAAAACTTGAACAGCAAAAGAAAACATTTAAAAATATTCTAAACTTGAGAAAATAAATGCATGATGGGATAGAATAGAATAATTAAAAGAAACCCTCTGACAATTTTCCTTCAATAGAATATACTCTCCTTTAAAATATTTTTGTTAAAGCTAAACCCCATGAAACCATGAAAACAACTAAAATAACAGATGAATCCTTCTGCCAGTTGCTATTGCAATCTATTACTTGCAGGAAGGAAGCATGTTTATTTAAAACTATCCTCCTTGCCCTTAAAGATGTATTCAGATGTTTGCATTACTTGAAAACTGTTGTAAATATCATAATTACCCAGTTCCTTTTTCATTGCACAATTCTTGCTAGGTGTGTTATTTTGTGTCTTACAAATGTAATCTGATCTGCACAAGTAGTACTAAGTAAGATTGGTTTGGCGCTATAGCAAACCAGCGGTGATGACCTAAGCTTCTGCCTGACATTTCCTCTTTCCAGGGTAACTGATTTCCCACTTGGCTCCACCAAGCAAACCACCAGAGCCCCCAGCTGACGTGTGCCCTCAGGTTCTCCAGCAGTTCCTTCTGCAGCCGTGGCCGGTGCTCTGCGCTGCCACCCCGGGATTAGCCTGACAACCTCAAGCCAAGTGCCATGGGACACAAATATTGAATCTGTGCCTTAAAATGTCTTTCCAAAGTTCTACCTAAGTATCTCAGATGCTTTATGAGAGTGAGTAACATGATCTGAAAGCTTCATTTCAGTTGAAATGTCTGCTCTAGCTCTGCTTGCAAAAAATCAGCAGTGGCATTTAGCTTTCAAAAGCTGATGGTAACACTGTATTGGCAGGAGTGTGCTGGCCTGATCACTACTTCTGAGAAGAGCAAACAGCTCTGGTCTACATCATATAAACAGAACTTCATGTTTTCAAAACCTTTGATCTGCAATTTTCCTACCCCTACTACTCTGTCTTGGGATACAAATTTGGAAGTCTCCCATGGAGATGCAGACATTTCTTTGGGGCATGGCGAGCTTTTGCCTTTTGCCTTTCTTTGATTATTTATTTTTAGAAAGATAGAAAGCACAGATCTTTTCTGTAAGCACGCCTGCCCCAGGCAGCCGCTATTCAGTGGAAGCTGAGTAGCAGTTTGCTATTCAAAGAGAAATCTGAGTGTGTGGTACAATTGCAACAATATGAGATGAACATGGAAGGATAACATGGAGCCATTCCTTCCTGCCCGGTAAAGGAGGAAGCTTTTGGTAAAGCAGGTAAGGGGAGGGGTATTGACAATATATTGGCAAGGCATGAAGCGAGGGTGAAGAGGGCATCGACAAGTATGTGGGGCATTGAGAGAAGGAGAGGACAAGAAGCTGGGATGAGATGTACAGAGGTCTGGTGGGAGGTATCGACTAAGATTTGCAGGGCCTTGGTGTGTCTTAGTCGTGTGAGAACTTTGCCAAGACCTTGGAGACTTAAGTCTAAAGTTCAGTGAGCCGGCTTACTGCCTCCCCATACCTCAGATTTCCCCCCATCTCTTCCTGCTTGTCAAATCAGCATCAACAGCAAATTGTCAGGAGATGGAAAAATAAAGACAAATTGTGCTGGGAATTAAAGATGAGGAAATAGAGCCTGAGTCAATAGGCAAGATAATTCTGTGTGGTTTAGGGGAAAGGTATGAGATGACGTTAGCTCACTTCAGCTAGATCTTGAGCAGAAGATCTGACATCATTATGTTCTCAGCTCTAAATGTGGAAAGAGCAATGCTGGGGATGAGATACAGAACATGTAGCAAGCAGCCAGTGTGAAAAAGTCGTTGCCAGGTAGAGATAAATGTAGGGCAGCCAAATTACATAAAGCTGGTCTCTGTTGGTCTTTGGCTGCCAAAGATGAATGGGGCATTCAGAAACCCCTCCTGTGAGTTGGGGTAGAGCACAGTGAGCTCAACTGCTCCTTTAATAGTATTCAATGAGCAACACATGCCAGTGTTGCTCTGTGTTTATTTTTTTTTGTTTAATAATAAAAATAAGCTAGGCTGTATCCTCGTGGATGTACTCAAGTTTGTTTTCAGTTCTCATGTATGTGATGATGCACCTTATCGTGCTCTGGTGGATTAGTTTGTTTACACAAGCTTAGCTTCAAAGGCTGAGCATCGTATGAGCACAGCACAGTGAGGAAGTACTGCAGATTGAGCCTTGGATCCTGACCACATTCTCTGTTCAAATAGCTCCACAAACTAGCACTCCAGTCCAGTGTGCTGTACCCATGCTCACTCAGAGCCAGATGTGCATTCCAGGACTCAAGTTTTAGGAGACCTGTTTTAGAGACTTCCAGACAATGACTTCAATACACCTGGAAATTGCAAGTTGTTTATGTAGACAAAGCCTTAGGGTATCTCCTTTCAGAAAGGCATCATCCACTTTAAAAGATCTTCTAAAAAGTCAGGAAAAAAAAAAGAAGACTTAATTGCAACCTCAGGAACTCACTTGTTAGTCTACTCAGGCTTTCTGATGCCAGGGTACCATCCTTGTCTGTACCAAGAAGGGCTACTTTAACCTGAGCTCCTAGCTGATGTTACGAAGGAAATGCTGTATACACCTCAATGAACCAAGCTCTCCTGAAGCAATCATTGCTTCCACAGAAGGAAGAGCCATGTCAGGTGTGGGGGATATGTGACATTTTTAAAGGTACCAAATCCATCCAGCATAGATTAATTATTTCTAACTCTAAAGGGTTTAACTGAAATTATGAATGAGTTGATCTCCTCATTCAATTAATCCAGATTTAGTTTTCTACATGTCAGTTGGGTGTCTAAGCTTCTGCAATTGTCATTGGAGATCTAAAGACTACAGTCAGTGAACCCAGGGTTAAGTCAGCTAAGTAAACGGTGTTTACCTTATGAAACTATGAATTATCTCTCTTAATTCCATTCCCTATTGACTAAATTTCCATTTACTCACATGGAAGCTTAGACACCCATCTCAAATACAGACACCTGTATTGCATTCAACTAAATTTAGGCATCCATATCAGTGCTAAATCCCTCTCTACAAGGCTTATTAAGTCAGATCCATCTGGGCAGGTGTGTGGCCTTCTGTTCTGTTTGCATTACCTCAGCACAGAACTTCTCATATTGTCAAGATTGAACATTGAAGTGACAGATCTCAAAACAGAATAAATTGCTTCAGAATATGCTTTATATAGATGAAATACATTTGAACTTTCAAAATCCTGACTACTAAAATTAAATGACTGAAAGAATACCTGAATGTACCACTTAAATAATATGGTCTTGAAATAGTTGTCTTTAAATGATAGGACTGACTGCCACCGATATTTACCATAGAGGCTGAATTAGACCAGTGTCACGATCCATCCAACCTCACACCCAGTTTTCAATGCAGACACTCAGGAGATAGTTCAAAAAGGAGTGATCCTTCCCCTTGTGTGCCATCACAGCTTCAGCAATCAACAACCATTTGAGCACTTTGTATGCTGGAGAATGCATCCAGGCAACTTTGTGCAGTGCCCCTATGGGCTCTCTCCTCCAAAGTCATTCACTCCCTTTTGGAATCTGTTCCTATCTTGGACCCCCTCAGTTTAAGACCTGCTGCTGCAGCAGTAAACTCCACAATTTACATATGCTGTATGTGAAATTGTCATTCCCTGGGTTTTCTTCAGATATGCTTCTCAGAGGTACCCCCTTGTTCTAGCATCTGGTGAACTAGCGAACCGTTACTCCTCACTCACCTTCTTCATCACTTTTCAGCTTTGTCTGTGGTAGTCTTCCTCTACCAGAACAAACATTATTTATAATAGTTGCAAACATTTGAAGAGACCTTAGCTTGTATGTGAATCAGCTCCAGAATGAATATAAAATATCTAGAAGGAATAAAAATGCCTTCAGAGATTTGATACTGGATTTTCCCCCAACAAAGTCCTTTGATTTGGTCAGACATTTTTAGTATGTATGTTGTGGGTTCCTGTGGAAAAGCAAGACGGAGGTTGACTAGAGTCTCTTTCTCCATTTGTTTAGTTCTCATATGAGATCCAAGGTATGAAACTCTTACCTGTCCACACAGCTCCCTCAAGCTAAATGCATTAATAGTGGTAGCCTCAGTTTTCGTTTCTAAGGAATGAGGAAATGAGAAATATTTGTAAATGGGTATTGCAAACCACTAGTTTAGATAAAACTTGTATATAAGTCACAATAACTTAAAGCCTTAACAAGTTTCAGTCATCACCAGATACCATGTTTAACAAGTTTTAATACAGGCATAATAAGTTTCACAGCTCTAATCATCATTAACTTGCAATTCTAGATAGGGTGTGTACATGTCTTGGTTCATATGCTGAGGAAGGTCCACTTATTTTAGGTCATTTTGGTAGGTAAGTGTGCTACTTAGTGATAAACTAAGGAAAAGTTTCTGTTTGTTTTATTATTCACAAATTACTTAATGCAACTTGGGAAAATTAGAAGAATTTCAGGTGAATTTTACAGTGAATAACTTTAATGTACTTAACAGATCTACTAAGTGGTACTTACAAGAGATAATTTCAATAGGCAGCAGGAATATGAACTGAAAAATTGAATGCAGATTACTGAAAGATTGGAAACTGATAGATGAGCATGAGAAATTAGTACCAATAAACACAGCCTAAATTACAAATGACTCAATAACTTATAGAACACAGATTCTATATCATCTCTGAAGAAACCTCGGGATCTCAGATTCTGGGTTCTGGTGTAAATGCCCTGTTTTTCCCACATGACTCCTGGCTCTGCACATATGTTAAATTTATCACTGAATCCCAGCTTTTCATTGAACCCTTTCTTTTGGGACATGCTACGATGTACAATAAATTTTCAGTGGGATGGGGAAATGAACCGTTTTAAAGAAATTAGCTTGCTGAAGCACCTGCCTTTTTTTCAAAGCATGTCCCTGTCTGGAAAAGCTCCTGGTTCAACATTTCATATATACAATTAAATTAAAATGCTTAATTGTGCGAAACGTTAGTCAGTGATAATCTCTTGAGGAAATAGGAACTTTATGAATGATGCCTGCTTCCCACTGTGAGGAGTAAAATTATTCTGTTTAAAGAATATATGTGTTAAGCACCTCAGGCTGTTTAGAGAAATCTGAGATCCCGTAACGCACCATTATGGCATTGTGAAAAAGAGTTTTGTAAAGCAAGGTATTTAGCTTGGAAACTAAGGGGAAGAAATTGTGAAATAAAATTCAGTAACATTATTTTTGCTTTGCTGATAAGCAATTTGTTAATTAAGAAGAGGAAAGGGATTGTCTTGAGCTATGCTGATGAAAAAAGAAGCCAACCAGGGAATTAAGAGCCTAGCTGTCTTTTGGAGGGAAAAACTGAAAACACAGTTGCAAGAGTACTATGTGCATCTCAAAAGCACGTTGATGGATGTCAGCCCATGAACAACTCTAGCTCGTATGAAGTAGGCTACGAAGTAAGATACTGAAAGAATATCTGAATTCACCATCTAAAGAATATGATCCTGAAATATCTGTCTTTAAAAGGCAGGGATGTGAGGCCATAGTTTGTGGCATAGAAATACGGGCTTTGATTAGGATGCAAGCACTTTGGTCTCAGGCAGGTGATCTAGATATGACCCTGTGCACACATTACAGGCAAAGGAACTCTACCTGCTCTTGGGACTGCAGCCAACAAGCAGCTCTAGATGGAAAGGCAGGGAAACAGCCCTGAATACAGGTTCTTCCCTCCTGTCCCCAGTGTCAGGGACTCTGGTGTGCCTGGTGACAGGGGAGCCCAGGTACTTTACCCAGACCTGGCTTGTCATGGCTCTGGCTGCTCCTAGGAGACAGCCTAGGGCAGAGATACCTGCCCAAGAAATACCCTGCTTTTGAGCAATACCAAGACTAAGGCAAAAAACAGTAATGCAGGAGAGGTTTAGGAATCATGCTAGCCTTTGGTTTTGCTCTAGCTTTAATTCATAGATCTGCCAGACTGCAGTCCCAATAGTGCCTGTTGAGTACTGCAGGTCTGATTTGTGTCCTGTATCTGTCCTTGAGCAGAACACTGCTGACGGGAGCACTGCTGGCATTTCCAGAGACAGCAGTGCATCTGCCTGTCACAAAACCTTGGGACAGCCCAAAATTGGCTGTTTGGAAACGTTGGCTGCCTTTTCCAGGGAGAAAGAGAGGAGAACAAAACAAACTGGTTTGTTTTGAATGTGCAAGTGACACTACTGCGAAGAAAGCGGAATCTCAAGAGAATCACAAAAGCCACATTTGTAATCCCACTTCAAGCCTACTCTAAATACTGTTCAGGTAATGTCTCTGCCAATAGGGATCAAGCAAGACAACTGTGCAAGCATACTTGTGTCCCTAATAATTCCCAATTTCACCTGCAAGTCGAGAAGAGTGAAAAAAAACCCCAAACACATGCTCATGTAAATGTTGTCCATAAATATTTTATCAGCTTATTTTCTTTTGACGTGTGGATCACAATCAGAAGGAACAAGGGCAGTAGAAGGAGGAGGGAGGAAGAGCGGGAATGTACCTGCAATTTGCAAAAGAAATATCAAGAAATTTTCCATAAGGCAGTTTTAAGCTATAAGTGCCTTGGCAAATCTGTAACACGATTTTCCAAATGGTGTGCAAAATGTCATCCAATTTTAAATCTGTAATACTGCTTTAATTTCCAAAAAGGATATAATAATGCTTGTCTTTACTTCAGTTGATCCAATCTTACATTCCTTTCCATTCTAAGCTCCTACTTATTTTAGTGATCTGGGCCCAGTAACACACATTTGACTTACCGGTTTATTTACAGCTTGGATCTGCTATTGCCATTAGGTATCTAGGATACACACTTTGCACACATACAGCACGTACAGAACACGTACTTGTAGACATGCTTTCATTGAATATGATAATGTAAGGATCGTTATCCTACCTAAAGAAATGCATTTGAATTGCATACATTTAAAGCTACCCTCCAAACACCAGATAAATACCTTCCAAAAATAGCATCACTCATTTTTCACAGCAGGTGTCATTCATCAGGTATGAGGCTGCATCTAAACGTGTTAGTAATAATAATTCAGCTTAGTATGTGACTCCAGCTCATTACCAGCAGCTCCAGGCACTGAATGCTAGTGAAGTCACTAGAGCAGCACAGAAATATTTAATCCTATAGCAAATATTTAGTCCTACAACGTGAATATTACACAAATATTGATCCTGTAAGTTAAAAAGACTCTGAAGAACCTGGCTGCTCTCCTTCAGCCATCTAACCTGTCTCACTGTTTGTTCACATCGTGGTACTGTGTGCTGAGCTGGACTGGCTCCATGCTGCCCACCATTCCTGGTCTGGAAAGGGGTGGTGACCACCAGTAAGGGGAGGCAGAGGGAGTGGATCCTCCCCCTCCACGGGCAGCATTGACAGCTTGAGGAGCAGCAACTGCAGCTCTCCCTGTGAAGAAAGGATGTAGCAGCCAGGTCCTCCATGCTGTTCTTGCTCCTGTGGTGGGATCTGCTCCCAGGTGGCCAGCACTGAAGTTATTATAGAGATGGAGATGATGCCCTGACGCTGCCTGTCATGCTGCCAGCACCTTGCTGCGTTGCCATTAAACATGCAGTGGTGTCGTGGTTGCCAGCACACGGAAAGCACAGCACTGGGGGTCCCCCATGCTGACCCAAGCTGTGCTGCCACGCTCATGGAGGGTCCCTGTGAAAGGCTGTTTTCAGCATCCCTCTTCACTGGCACTTCCACCAAAACTAGCAGCTCTGCAGATGGGAAATGCCACTGCACGGTGGCTAATTAAGAGTCTGCAGGGAATCCTATTGCATGTTTCTGCTTAATTTGTAGTATTCACACTAGGCCTGACAGAAAGCCACTGAGGGGACAAGAGTATTTCCAGAGACTTTTAATGGGCTGTTTGCCCTGGGACACCGATAATGACAGCCTGATTTGTGCAGGCAGTGAAAGGGCTCTCTTCAGGCCCCACCAGACACCAGAGCCTGTTGACCTTAATTAGATTTCATGGCACACTTGGCTCCGTCCTGCAGTAATTACTCAGCCTTTACTTACATGCACTGGCTAAATGGGGATGCTGTCCTAGGCAGGAGTTCACAGGGAGCGTGGGGCATGATGAGACCTTTCTTCAGTGCGTGCCCTGTGTCTGTGATCTTTTCTGCTGTCTCTCTTCTCCACAGCCTCATTTCATCTTCTACCCCTTCTGCTCTTCAATCTCTTCTGGCGGCCTTTCAGTGCAATGATAAATGATAAAGATTATTTTTTAGCATCATGGCAGTGACAAGTGATTACTTTTCTAACTACGTACTATTGTTATAGAAATGTTCTCAAAACATGTTTACATCCTCTGTGTTTGTGGTGCTGCACAAAGCAAACAGCAGGAGCCCATATCTGCTTCCCGGGACCTTGCCATCCAGACACCTGTGGGTTTTATTTTGAGATCTCAGTTACAGAAGCACAAGGCACTCTGAGGTCTCCTTAGATGACAAGCCTGGGGCATCGACAGTCACCTGGAGATGGCACATGGGGCAAGGGGTCCAATCCCATCCTGCCCTGCCTGCCCTCATCGCACATGCTCCTGTGTCCATGGAGCAGCTTTACTTCTTGCCTATGCCAAAGGGAAGGGAGGACACCCCTTACAGCAAGAGTCACAAAGCAAGTGGTGGACATACTGACCACTCTGTGTCCCACTGCCTGACCCCTCCATCTGGGAATCATGGTGGAAAGGACCAGGGCTATATCCCCATCTAGCTGGTGAAGAGAGATGCTTGCTGAGGATATGGGACTGATATCAAAGAAGCCTTTGCCCTCGCTCACACTTACAGACCACAGATCTAGAGAGGAAACTTTCTCAGCAAGTCACAAGGTTTTATCCTCCCCTTGGTTCCCAGGTGATTCAAAGAAGATCCCACCAGCTCTCTTGGTATTCTTTTTTTGTTTGGGTCTTCTGGAAACAGATAAATTCCCCAATAACCCCTGGGGAGTCAGAAAAGGAGTGCTCAGGCTTTGATCGTGTTCTTGAGGTGGGAGAAAAGTAGAAAAATGGGCAGAAAAGTGTGTGCAACACAGAAGAGAAAAGAATAGGGTGAGAAGAGGGAAAGGAGAAACTGTGGTGAGGAGAGAACAAGGAGAGGTGAAGAGTGGAAGGGATGGAAAGCACAGAACAAAGGGGAGAAGCCCTGAGCATTTCAAAGAGCAGGTAAATGAGGGAGCTAGTGGAGATGGGGAAGAGGTGAGGTGCACTACCTTAAGAGAGATGTATAACAAAAGGAAGAAAAAAGAAGTCTTAGCAATGTATTAAATAGGAAAGAAATGGGGAACAAGGAGCTAAAGAAAGACACAATCAGAAAGAGGAGACTTCCTTGCAGAGAAAGAGAGATGAGAGCAGACTGATTCTAAGAGGGGAAAGTACTGGAATCCAAAGAAGCATGTTAAAGAAATACATTACAAGCTTGACACACAAAAGCACAGGCATAAACTGTAATAGAGAGCAAAAGAAAATGAAGTGGAAAATGGAAGCAGTGGAACAAAAGGAAACAGGGCACGTAACATAGTTTTTAAATATTATTAAATGTAGAAGTTGGATTAAAAAAATATTGCTGAGCTCATTTCTCTCTTTAGAACTGTACAACATGAAAAGAAACATATGTACAGTCTGGCATTGCTGTTAATATCCCTTTCTTCAAATCCTCTTTTAATGGGTGCAAATAATAAAGCTGGTAACCGTTTAAGAGCAAATGCCATTACGAATGATGACCTGTAATGCACTGTAAACTCTTACCCTCTGCTTACACAAACAGACCTGGGTGCTTGAAATGAGAAGAGTCTTTTATTTCTTTTCATATGGCAGCCCTCACTCTTCTGGCCAAATTTCACTTCCCAAAGGACAAATGATGGAAACACTGAGCTGCAGGGTCTGTCTAAACAGCAAATTGTTTTATTCAGTACCTCCACTATTAGGAGATGTAGTTGTCTGTTCTGTTTACTGCTGCTGAAATGCATGCGGAGGATTACAGAACAATTTGGCAGACAGTAGTTTCTTTCTCAAGTGATACGGTGTATGGTGGCCTGGAAGAGCTGCTTGTTCCAATGCAGCCTCTAGCCAGCTTCCTGGGAGGCTCCTTGCTCCTCTCTTGCATGCACAGAATGGGAGCAGTACAGGAGGAAGAACAAGCCGTGCACTTCAAGCTACTCAGTGCTGCCTTACCCAGCACGCAGCTGAGCACCATGCATGCAGAGGATAAGATTTACTCACATACACACACACTTCCAAGAGATGGGCAAGGGCATGTGATGGTGATAGTCCTGGTGAACAGAGACTGCAGAGCCTTTGCTACCAACCCCAAAAGGAGAAGCCAAGGCCATGGCCTCAGCAGCATCCTGCCCTGACCTGCAGAAAATGTCCTGGGAGAATAGGCTGGGACATCCCTGCTGAGTGCCGTGCTGGGCTGTAGGACTGGAGGTCAGCTGCACAACTCAGCTTTTCAGGCTCGTGCTAATACAAAGAAAATACAGTGCAGCATGTAGAATGTCTTTATGCAGGATGTGTGGTTTTTAATCCCTCCTCTCAAGCTCACCAAACTGATGCAGCTCCTTATGCAGTAACCAAATGTACGATCACATTGCTTGGCAACATTGTCCTTCCAGAATCAACACTTTTACAGTTGCCTCAGCTTCTTTCCTTCCCTCCTTTCCCTGTTCAAAATCATCACCTACAGCCTGCTTCCCTGTTTCTCATCAGAACAAAAGGCACGCGACCTCTCTGCCCTTTACCATGCCTGTCACAGAGCAAGCCCCAATTAAAAGTCTAATTTTAATGCTGTTTTAATCAGCACTGCACTTGTGAGATGATGGAAAGAGACTGTAACAAGGATGGACAAAAGACATACAAACCCACAAGAAAAACTAATGATGAATCATTGTCTGAAGGATGAGTCATGCCTGAGTGCATGCATATGTCAAGCATGAGACTAGCAGAGCTTCACTTGATTAACCTAAATCTGCTTTGTTTAAGTCTTCTCTTGCAGCTCTGCTTTTAAGGGAACAGTAACAGACCACAGTCGTTTGTACAGTGATTTTATTGCCTGTCTATGTGAGCACTTTGGTGGACCCCAGCATCAAAAAGCATGGCTGGGAGAGACATCCAGTCTCACTTCTAGCCCCAAAACAGGGTCAGATCCACCCTAACCCTTTCTAACAGACTTTTGTATGGTCTGCTCTTTCAATTTGTTGGAGATGGGGATTCACACCATCCCCGGGCAGATTATCCCTATCTCCCACTGTACATCCAGGCCTTTCACAGCTGTACTTTGATCTACAATGAGAGGTGCTTCTCTCATTTATCAGGGCCAATTTCATGACCACACACATGGCTGCAGCCATCCTGCTTTCATTCTTTCCCTGGGCTCCCCTCACCAGTGAGACAGAGGACTGCAAGTGGGATGTGCTTCTGCACAAGCTTGCCCAAGCACTGGTGCTGACACAAGGGATGCGGCTGGGATGCATGGCCCCACTGGCAGCAGCACAGGCTTGGGTCAACATGAAGTGATGGAGAAGCTGAGCCCCAGGCAATCACCCATCATGTAGCATCTCTGGCAGTGGTTTGACAAACACATTCAGCTCACACGAGTCTCAGTGATGCTGAGCAAGGTGACGGTGATGCTGCAGCTGTGGCTGGTGGGGCCACCCAGTGAACCCAAAGGTTAGCTCTCCACTTCAGGCATAGTTCTACTCTGCGCTGCACAGTGAGGCTGATCTGATGTTAGTATCCCTGGTATCAGCAGGGCTACCTTGGCTGGTGGCCATCAGAAGTGGGCTGAGCATCCTGCTGTGTCCCTGCATTGGTGTGACACTGCAGTCGGGCAGCACAGGTACATTTATGCTTACACTGCTGTCCATTTCAGCTGGCTGCTGGCATTTTTCTTGAGTGCTGCCACCCCACCCACCCCCTCCAGACGCCCTATTACACTTGTTTCTATATATTTGCTGAATAGTAGGAGGGAAGATCTGCTTCAAGCAGCATAAACGGTGCTTTCCATGATAGGCAGAGTTTCCTACCAAATAAAATGTATTCACTTATTATATAGAAAAATGCTTGTATATCGACACTTACATGTCCCGGGTCTTTTTCTGCACTGATGGAGAAAGGCTTGGGGTTTATATCTCATTTAGAAAGGGATCCAGTGCTGGTAAATGCACCAATATTTGCTAGGCAGCCAGGTGGTCTGGAGAAGCTGAGCTGAGATCCCCTGATTCCTACTCAAGTGCTGAGCTGCATAAACACAGAGATAATACTAAGTAACTCATGAAAGCATTTAGCCATTGGCGAACAGCTGCCTAGCAATCTCTTTATGAGATTTATTTCTCTCTTATGGTTTTGTCAAGGAAACAGTAGTTGTTGATAACATTCAGAAATACAGAGCTTCTATTTAATAGTTGGGACAGTGAGCAAGCAAAAAATCCACTGTAGAAAATAAGCTTGTGTGATCATTTGACTTTTCTGTCATCATACAAATTATGTGTGCCCAGGGTTTATTACCCAGGGAATCTTTATTTGTAAATAACATCAGGATTTAGGAAAACTTTGTGCTTCATTTTATGCAAACAATTCTATTTTAACTGGCATTTCACATAGCATTCAGACTGTGGGTTGCAGCAACATCACTCATCTTCCTGCAGGCAAAACTCTGCCTTGTTTTGACAGTCATTCCTGCAAAAAAAGACCTACCCAAGATGAGACTTGGGACAGCCGTGGGGTCGAATCCAAAACTGGAATGCACATAGTGTGCCCCAAATTGATGGAGCTTTTCCTCTTTCCAAGTAGAGCAGGGTCATCTCTTCACCAAGGGTTGAGCTGGGCAGCCACTGCCGAGGTCCCCCTAAACTCGTATCAGCTCTGTTTTTTATCAAAATGAAAGTGCTGCCAGCACCCCTGAGCCCATAGGAAAACCACTCCTGACAGCTGAGCGCAGCTGTGGCAAGTTGCAGCGCTGGTGCTTGCTGATTCCTTTTGGAAGGGAGAAAGGGCACACTGGGAAAATAACACTTGAAGATTTATTCCAGAACATCAGAGAGAGCTCCGTGCCCCTCACCTCCGCAATTCCAGCAGGTTCACCCTGCGAGAGGCAGCTGGAGGCAGGGCGCCAGGCAGGATCCGTGCTGCAGCATAACGTTTTGCCTTAATTTTGGCTCGCCTCCACAGAAGCACCCCTATGAAACCATCCCTACAGGCTCTGCAGGCAGCACACGGCTTCACGCCATATTAAATTACCTCTTTCATTCTGCACAGCTCGGCCCAGTGGTATTGGCAGAAAGAAGAAAATATAAAAGCATATCACCACAACTCAAGGCAGGTTTTCAACTGCAAACTTGCCCTCTCCATTAGGCAGTCCTATATATAGAGCTAGCACTGAGATTACCTTAAAATTAGGAAGCTGCATCTTGATTTTTTCTTTCCTCCACTGTAAATACTTCTTTGCTGCTTATATTTCTCTCTGTAGGGATGCTGTTGCATTTGGGAATTTCCACACGTGTGTTTGCTGTGTGGGCCAACTGGTCAAATCCAGTTTCTGCTCAAATTTATAACAAGCTTTTCACTCCATCAAAAATAACCCAGATTTAATACCAAGAACATTACAGTCCCTCAAATGCATACTTTCTCCTCTGAGTCACAAGTAAAGAGCGGTCTTTAGGCACATCCTAAGGACACTAGTGTACATGATCGGACAGCCCCAAGCCTGACAGAATGGTGTCAGTTCAGCTGAGGCAACAGCCTGCTCTTGCTAAACTGACATCAGAGAAAGGAAGGGATTGCAGCAGGTCACCATTTTTACACCTAGGCAAGGACATCTGGAGCAGTTCAAATCTCGGTTGCATTGCCTCTGTGCTCCTGATTGCTGGGTTGGTTTCCCCAAACACGCACTATTGAGCAGAGCTGGAAGTGTGCAGGATTGCAGACCTGCCTCTGCTCTGTGCGCTGCCAGCCAGAGCAAATGAGGAGATGAGGAAGGAGGAATTACCCTGGTGATCCCTCCTGTGATTCCCCCATCAGCTGCTGTCCTCAGCTGACCCCAACAGGGAGATGCTGCGAGAGTTACACTGGATTACAGAGCACAGCTGCTCTTAATCCAGGGGCAGCCACCACTGATTTGGCCAGTGGTGTAGCAGGAACTGCCTGCATTCATGGTTTCATTGCACCCAGGTTGTCATATAATCTTCCTGAGTTCCCTTTGCCTTTCTTTTATCCCTGCAAATCCTCACTGTATCGCTGTGTGGCAATAATACCATTGCCATTAAACTTGAGACAGTTCCATTCTTACACTTTGAAATTCAAGAGGTTGGTCAGGATTGTTCTGGGAAGCCCTACAGCTCATGAGGGCAAGGAGTTGGTGGATGAGCCAGATGCTGCTGTGTTTGGATCCTAGTGGAAGCTGATGGTCCTTCCTGCATCTTTTGGTGCAGACTGGGCACAACATGAGAGGTGGGACACCCCGACAGCAATCAGCATATCTGGTCACCAGGGTAGCTCCCAGTGGTGGACAAACTATCTCAAATAGCAGCTCAACTGCACTGAAGCAGAGTACCTGGTGATAGCTGGGACCTTGTAGTTTCTTCATTTCGGATCTGCCCGGAAATTCACGCCCATTGTGCACAATGCATTCTCACTTCAGGCCAGCTTCAGAATCTTTACCTTTTATATTATATATTTGTATCTTCAAGGAAAAAAGATATTTATAACACCTATATCCCGATAGTTTGTTGTTCTGTATGTGGTTTTATTACATAGGTGCACACACAGATGACTGGATCACATCTGTTTTACCCTTTGTAGCTTCCCAGCTGTTTTACCCTTTGTAGCTTCCCATGCCATGCATGCCCAGAGCTAACCTTTGAGAGCAAGGTGGCACTGGGAGGATCCAAAGACAAGAGATCCATTCTTCCTGCTCCTCTATGCCTGTCTTGAAGTAGCCCTGGTCATGTCTTCCACTCACTGGGAACAGTTCAGGGGCTGGATCTGACACTCATGCTTGTTTTCTTTACTGCATATGCATGTTTGATGCTCAAGGCACCAGAATTCATAACTTACATGGATTTTCCTGCTTTGACAGAAAGTCTTGGGCTGCCTCCAGTGGGAGATTCACACTGAAACTCCTCAGGCTGGGAGGAACTGGGAAAAGCAACAGAGCCTTCATAAACATCAGGATTTGGTAGAAAATCTGGGCCTGGCCTCTTCCTCCAGCAGAAGTCCCATGGTGGGGGACTATTTTGGATAATTTTGCAGAAGTCATGTAAAAAATTAGGAGGATTTTTTTGTTTGTTTTATTTTTTTGCTATTGGAGCATCAAAATTCATTTGGCTGTATGTAGGGTGCTTCTAAAAATCTAAGATTTGTATAATACATAGTTGTACTTAATCCTTTATTATTCCATCAGTGTCTCAGAGTTCTCTATTGATAGTTTCATTACCATAGAGCTGAATCTGCTCCATGTAAAATAAGAGGAAAACATCCATTAAACCGATTCTTAATTAGATTATTTTCTACAGTTATTGATCATATTCTTAAAAAATACCTACTCTGAATTCTGTAATCTAGGAATTAACGTTGCTGTTGAACACCATCACTTTATTCTAGAGATGTTTCACATTTCTTCAAGGGCCACTGTTACCATCCTGCTTGTCTTTTGCAAATGCTACTGGTTCTATCTCATGCTCATCATCCCACCAACAGTTTGCTGGAAAGAACAGGAGCGGCCAAGTTTTCAGTGATGGATTTTGCTTTCCTTTCCTTAAGAAAGACCTAGTTGATGCAACATACATGACTGGGAATCATAGAATCACAGAATGGTTTGGGTTGGAAGGGACCTTAACATCAGCTAGTTCTAACCCCCTGCCATCGGCAGGGACATCTTTCACTAGATCAGGCTGTTCAAAGCCCCGTCAAACCTGGCCTTGAACACTGCCAGGGATGGGGCAGCCACAGCTTCTCTGGGCAACCTGTGCCAGTGCCTCATCACCCTTATAGGAAAAAAATTCTTCTTTATATCTAACCTAAATCTCCCCTCTGTCAGTTTAAAGCCATTTCCCCTTGTCCTATCACTACATGCCCTGACCCTGTTTAGGTCTTGGAAGGCTGCTATAATGTCTTCCTGGAGCCTTCTCTTCTCCATGATGAACAAAGGCAACTCTCCCCGCCTGTTTTCATAGAAAAAGTGCTCCAACCCTCTGATCATCTTCATGGCCCTGCTGTGAATTCACTCAAGCAGGCCCATGTCCCTCTTAGAATCATAGAATCATAAAATAGTTAGGGTTGGAAAGGACCTTAAGATCATCAAGTTCCAGCCCACCTGCCATGGGCAGGGACACCTCACTCTAAACCATATTACCCAAGGCCTGGGTCCAACCTGGCCTTGAACACTGCCAGTGATGAAGCATTCACAACCTCCCTGGACAACCTATTCCAGTGCTTCACTACCCTAACAGGAAAGAATTTCCTCCTTATATCCAATCTAAACTTCCCCTGTTTAAGTTTTAACCCATTACCCCTTGTCCTACCACTACAGTCCCTAATGAAGAGTCCCTCCCCAACATCCCTGTAGGCCCCCTTCAGATACTGGAAGGCTGCTATGAGCTCTTGTGTTGGGGTCCCAGAGCTGAACACAGCACTTCAGGTAGCGACACACAAGGGTGGAGTAGGGGGGCAGGATCACCTCCTTTGACCTGCTGGTCACGCTCCTTTTGATGTAGCCCAGGATGTGGTTGGCTTTCCAGGCTTCAAGCACTCATTGGCAGGTTATGTTGAACTTCTTGTCAACCAACACCCTCAAGTCCTTCTCTTCAGGACTGCTCTCAATCCAGTTTTTGCCCAGCTTGTGTCTGTGCTTGGGATTTCCCCAACCCAAGTGTAGGACCTTGCACTTTGTTTTATTGAACTTCATGGTGTTGGCACTGGTTCACCTCTCACGCATGTCAAGGTCCCTCTGGATGGCATCCCTTCCCTCCAGCATATCAGCCACACCACACAGCTTGGTGTCATTGGCAAACGCCGAATACAGGTGTTCAGTGCAGCATTTAAGCACATAGTTGTCTTTAGGCCGTAACTGTGAACAGAGATGAGCAAGGTTACATGGTTTTGCTGAGTCAGAGACTAAATCATACACTTTGTTCCTTCGCTTGCTTCTTTATCTAACACTTGATGACTGATCAAAACCTGTGTGTAATAAATGAGTTTACGTGGCTAAAGTGTAACATTAGAAGTCACTTAGAATGATTGTCAACACAGTCTTTAATGCAACAGAATACGGGCCGGATTCCTGCTTCAGCTGCATGCAGACCTGGAACGTTCTGCTGGCAAGCAGAGGAGAGGCTGCCTCTTTCCAAAGCACGCTTTCCAAATGCCATAAAGTCATGGTTCTTAATGAGTCAGAAACCTTGGGTTGGTGAAAACAAATCCTGCCAATGCACACTAGAGCAGTCGTATGTGCTAACACTCCTTTGTTATCAGCAGCAGATAGGACAAAAAAACCAAGCTATTTTCTCTCCAATGGTAGTAAAAAGTCCTGAGGACCTAGATGCTTATGCAACCCGTAAGAACAGGCCACAGTTCCACAGATTTGGGGATTAAGTTATCTGATGTCAGGAACAGAAAATCCTACATAATAATCCCCTCATTAATACCTGCAGGACAGCAATGACTTTACTATTCCAATAGTTTCTGTCCAATAAAATGAGTCCCTGCTTTGGTTAATACACTGGATATTTAAAACTTATTATTCTTGATCTGCATTTGTGTTCTAGAAGAGTAGTAGCCAACTCCAGATGACAGGACAGATGGAGTTTTACACTGCATAAAAAAATCAGGTTCTCAATAATAAGTCGTATGTTACACTTGCACGTTCTTCTACACAATTAAGACATTTCCTATAACAATTAGCAAAAATGGAAGAGAATTGGCACCACAGCATTTTAACTTAGCTGTAATAAAACTGCAGAGATGAGGCTGTGGAACTTGCATATTCTTCCCACAGGACTCTACCCAGAAAAACAGATTTAAGGAAGCACAGTGAGCTCATCAGGGTATGCTGCAGGAGCAATTACTCCACTTTCTGGGTCAGAAAGAACTCTTTTGATAAAGAAGGCCACTCTAACTCTCCGGTGCTTGTGACTGCTACCGCTCTGCACACCTGGGCCGCCTGAGTCAAGTAAGTTGACCCAACTTCCAAAAGCAAACCTCTTCAAAGATGTGCCTTGGGAAAAGCAGAGCAAAAGTTTTCAGTTTTTCAGTGACATGAATTCCCTCCTTCTCCACCACCTTTTAGCAGCCAACATTGGACATCACCTTCACCTTATAACTCTCTAGTTACTCCCTCCTCATATTGGTAGTCAGAGAGAGAAGATAATCAGTCCTCAGAGAGCATGTGTCACCCTCTCCAGCACCTGGTGCTGGGATGCATGACTTTGTTGAGTCTCAGATCTAGAGAACAATAAAAACTGCTTACAAAGATTGCCTAAAGGACTGGAAAAGACATTGAAGGCGGGTTTTCAATCTCATCCAATATAGGTCTGGCAGCCATCATGCTAGACCATAAGCCAAACCACACTCATTCTGTAAATCTGCACCTCCTCTTTTCAAGGAAGTTGTTTGTTTCCCGAGTGATCACCATGACCTGGAGATTCTGCTTGTGTTTGAAAGAAAAAAGAAAAAGAAAAAAACCTAATACAGAGAGAAAAGTTTATTGAAATGGTTTTCCTCTCCTTACTAACTGCAATGTTTACCCAGACAGGAAACTAGTTACCTGCTTACTTTCTGGTCACAGATATTTTTGTGTAATAACAATATCATCTGTAGTGTGGTATTGCATCCAGTGAAGTCAATGGATATTGTGTTATTAACTGAAGGAGGAGCTGGGCCAGATCCCAAAACTGAAATCATGTCACTAGAATTCTAATTGCAAATGCCCTCACTAACAAGATGGAGCACAGCGCCCATCAAGTACTTCAGTGGACTGCTGCACTATACATGTCCTGCCCCAGCCAGCCATCACTGGCTGAGCAGGAAGGCTACCTGCTGCCAGCTCACATAAACATGCAGCATGGCAAGTGAAATGCACCTCTTCTACCCTGTCCTCACTGAGCCTTTGCTGACACTGTCCTTTGCTCTGTGCCAGCCTCTTCCTTGTGAGCACTTGCAACAGCAGATGTGGCAGTCCCAGGCCAGCCCTGGGGGAGCCTTTACTTTGTGTATTGGCACAACTTCTGGTCCCTAAGCAGCACTCACTGCATGTATAAGTCCCGGTGTGTGAAGTCTACAGTCCAAGAGGAGTATTTCGGATTGCCTGGAGATAAATCCTCTGTCCCTTGGCAAAATACACTCAGGCTTGTGATAGACGCAGGAGCAGAAAACTTTTCCTGACAACTGTTCCCATAACATGGCTCAGAGCTCAGCCAAGTGCTACACTGATCGCTCTGCAGATGAGCTGGGAGTGGTAAGGCAGGGGAAGTCAAGGACTGCCAGCTTCTCAGAGGAGCCTTCATCATCATGAAGATCTGAGTCCTCTGCTCTTTCCAATAAGTCTATAACTAAGCAATATTGGAGCATATTATTTTCTTACTGATATTTGTTTCCACTGATATTTAAAGTTTAATCATTCCCTGTGATGGCACTAGGTTAGGTCATTTCCTCCCTGTGACACTTGCATAAACTAGCAGATAACAAGTGTCACCCAGCACATCCCAGTATCAGTGGGTGGGGAATCATCCCCAGAAATACATCCACTGGTCTGAGCTGTAAAGGGGACAGTTAACAATGGCTGGGGAGGAAAGCCAAGGAGCCACAAAGAGAAAAACGTCTCCTGGAGCACCCACAGTTCTTTTCCTGAGACACTGCATTCAAGGGCTCTGTCCTATGCCAGCCTTTTATTTCCTTTCCTTCCCAACAACCTTATAGCACAACTCAGTCCTAAGGGCAATGCTCATACCTGTGTTTGAAAATAATCTCAGCTAATAAACTGTACTCTGGCAAGGGGTGAGGCAGGTCTTTCAATGGACTCTTCCATAGGGATGAATACCGAGTTCAAGGTAACAACCTGCTTGGTCTCACACAATCTCTTTTAGTGGGATAGTGTGAAAGCTTTGGAGAAAAAAAAGCATCTGTAATTTTCCTTGCATTTTTTTCCCTTCAGAATTTACTGAAAGAATTCTCTCTCTGGAGTCCCCTCATTTTAAAACCACATTTTTCTTTTCTTACAGACAAGTATTTTAATTGTGATAATTTTGAGCTTAGGGCAGAGATCAAGTTCAGCTGCTGTGGGTTACCAGCGGTATGTTATTTGTGCTTCCTACCTTATCAAGAAGTTTTATGAGTAATTCTAGTGAATATCCATTTTCCCATGTCTTTGATTGTCTGCCTTATCTAACAGAATCATATTGAGACTTCCTGTCATCTCTAAATATGTCTATTTTGGTGATAAAATGCAAGTGACTATGTTTACTTGTAGAAAATGTAGGTCATGGTAAAAGTTGTTGGGTGGACATTAGAAGCTGAGACATGGGGAGGACCTTTTGGTTTTTTTTCTTACCATTATCCATTTTTTTTAACACTTCCAAATGTTCTGTCTGGCTGTAAGCATTTTTATTTTACATTTGAAATATCATTATGAGTTTGTTATTTATTTTCACCTATTTCTTGAACACCTGAAGACGAATGAGAACTAAAGATGGATCCTGAGCTTAACAATTGCTCCTGCTGGGAGTGTTTAAAATCTGTACATTATTGCTTTTTCACATGTAAAAATGACAGAGGATTGTACTGATGGTAAACTGAACCTCAGAAGTATAAGCAGCCACATAATAGACTATTATTGAAAGACCTACCATAGGTAAACTGTCTTTACCTCCAGGACACGGGTATTTATCTTACATAGTAAACTTTGAGGGTTTCTGTTCCTTGTATAGGAACAATTCTCATTTCACTGCAGATATTAGCTTTGTTTATATGTGCTTTAAATCCCTTTTGAAATATGCATGTTTGTATTTGCTGCTCTTTTTGCATCATGCCAGGCTCCCAGTACCTGCCGCAGTCTGTGGTACTGGGCTCCTCAAGTCTCCCCCTTTTACAGGTGGGCTCTACCAAATTCTTCTGCCCCAACAGCCCTGTCTGCCTGGCAGCACCTTGGTAAGTTTATGACAGTTATGGGTTGGCTGAACTTTAACAGCATTCTGTGCCTTGCAAGGAAGTTGTTAAGGAGTCATAAACCAGCAGGTATATAACCCTCCTGGGAAGAGCAAATGGAACCTGAATTACAGTTTGGTGCCATGCCTTTTCTACCAAAATGGGCTAAACGGTTTGAACCAAGAAAAAACCCAGCTCCTGAAACTGCTTATATCAGAGGTCTTTCCAGCATTCAACAAGCTCTGAGAAGACATGGCTTGCCCTTATACCAGAACTGTCCCTTCCAGAGAGTTGCCAGGAATGCCTCCCACTATATCTGATCTCACTTGTCCTTTGACCATGCTCCGAAGGCAAACCTATGCTGGCAGACTCCAGGGAGCAGATTGTCTGACCCTGTGATCTAATTTCCTCCTGAGGAATATTTTTTCCCAGACAGTGTGACTTTAAGGCCCAGCGATCTCTGTTTTGATGGGAGCACAGTGGCTGATTTCCTCCAGTTTCACTGTTGCTGCTCTAGGTGTCCTGGAAAATTTAAGACGTTTCTGGACATTTTCCCTAGCTTATGTTGGCTAGCCGCTGAAGAAGTGAGATTTGGTTGTCATTGTGTTTGGAGCTCTAAAAGGCAGTGATCTAATGAGAACGGCTGGAACCAATTGTTATATTTCTCTGTCTTAGCTGTTAAAATTCTGTTCTCCCCACTTAGTGGGCAGAATGGCAATAAATGAGTCACCTGCATCCAGTGGTTCCTTTTGGTTAACTGAATGCCTGGCTCCTTCAAGTAGCCAAGTGATGGTTTGGAAATCAGTTATTTGGAAAGGGGTATATAGCATCTTGTCTAATGCACACATCCCTTAATTTGTAGCATCTGCCTACAGCCAGCCTTGAGTATTTTGCACTGTAGTAAATGTGCCACCCCATAAATAAAGTTGTAAGTTAATAGAAAAGGAATAAAGGTGTATGAGCTTTGCTGTAGTACTGAGGGGAATATCAACAGCACTGTAGAGTGAAGATACTAATTTTTCTTGTACTTCCCTGACACTGATTCACACACACATGCATTCAGGAAAGTAGTCCCTGTGACCTCTGCTTGACAATGATAATACAGTAGTAATTGACTTTTCGCTACTGTGTAGTTATGAGTACAAAAATGGACATACTTCAAGAAGCAAGGTTATCATCAGTTATAGCTCCATCAGAAAATCTTCCAGGTATTTTCTACCTTAATTCAGCTCTGGAGCCTAATTCTCTTTGTAATTAGCAGTTACAGTGTATATTGAAGAAAGCATGTAGAGAAGGCAAATTGATGTGAAATTAATGTGTATCATTCACATTAAGTTCCTTGAAACCTACCATTTCTGTTTTTCTTTTACATAAAATGGACAAGTGAGTCTACTTTAAAGAAAATTACTCCTTGGCAACAATGACCCAAGAGGTCTGCCAGTCTGCATAGCAAGCAATCTCAACAGCTTGATTATTTGTTATAAGAACAGGTCTGAAACATTTAATCCATAGAGCATACAAAGATCTCAGCCGAGAAATTTCATCTTCAATATTCCTGAAGACTGAACTAAAGTGAGAGGCGGGCAACTGCAGGTCACTCATTAGTATCCAAACTGTGGTGTAATCCTTGTTAGAGGAGAATAACAAACGCAGAAGGCTTCATTTTTCCCCTCACATGGGAAATGTGATTCAAGAGTGTATTTTTTATTCTGCTTAGAAGCATGCAAAAATAATGTTCATTAATGTTAGGGAAGATACAGATGTTGCATGAGAAAAGGATATAGCGATGATCATTGGTTCTGGCAGAAGACTTCAGGAGCTCTCTTTGAAGTCTGACAACAGGAATCTGTGCCCAGATTTGCAGGCTTTAATCTGTGACAATTAAATTAGGGGATAACGAAGGAAGATTGTGCTACCTTTACTCTTGGTTGAATTAATGATTTGTGTGTTGTGGGAAATGATTACTTCTCTTCCGTAAGCCTGGATTTAAAGCCTTGGAAATCTTATAATTCTTTCCTGTAGCTCCACTGTTATTTCTGGGGATCATCAAGGCATACTTTGTTAATGATATGGGGGTGTATATTGCTGTACCTAATCCAAGGATGCATGGAAGAGATGCAGGTGCCAGTCATCCCTGAACTGGGGAAAGGACATTGCTGGCGAGGAGGTGCACCCAGACATGGAGGGGGCAGCTTTCAGTGGTGGGGAGGGTGCTGGTGATCAAATGCCGGAGGCATGATTTTACCTCTCTCCATCCCTGCACTTCCCCGATCCTTTCTCCATCACACTGCCACATGCTGAGCCTTGCTCCAGCCTAAAGCTAACCATGGTCAACTCCTGCACGTCCACTGTATGCCTGTATTTCTCCCATGGCTGAACCGGGCTCATGTGACCTGTTATAAAACCACATTGTCTGGCTTAAAAATGACATAGTTTAAAAATTCCCCCGAGCAACTCGAAATTTTCCTTCTGGAGAACTCTTCAAATAAGATTTAGACACACACATTCAAAAATCGTGCCATTTAATAAAAAGAAATTACTATTTTCTTTGGCTACAGCTGAGTAACATATTGCTAGAAGTATAGAAATAATAGTAATTTTGAGATTATTAGTATTTGTCCTCAACTTTTCACTTAGAACATTTCATCATATCCCGAGACCTCCTCTATGCCCCTCAGGAAATACTTATTTGTCATTACAGTCAGTATTTAGAATGTATGATGTGACAGTTGGGTTTTATATCAATGGTACGGTAAAGACTATACTGCATTGTTCCCTGAGTGACCAAGCGGTCTGTATCTAAAACAGAGCTTGATCCTCAAAATTCCTGGAGGGAAGGTGAATCTGCCACCAGTCAGGCATTTTGGAAACATTTTTGAAGTTTTACTTCAGCTACAACTCTGCTTATTTTTCATTAATTCTTCTAACTATGGAAGAAACCAAAAGTGTCCCTCCACACAAGGTAAGTAAACATGGAAACAAAAGAGTTGTGTTACCTCAAAATGAATTGCTACTGGGGGAGGAAGACACACACCATTGCAGCTTTTTAAGGTCCAAATTTGCAAATGCATTAAACTTTTTAAGCTTCCAACATATTTTATATGTTTCACTCTAATCGTACCGTGTTTACGCAGGATACATCTGTTATAGCGCATCTGAAAGTCAAACAGATAAGTTTGACTTGTTACTCCAACTCCCTTTCCAGTCAAAGGACACAGGCAGGCCCCTGCAGAGGGCACTTCACCTCATCCTCACGCTGGGGAATAACGCAGGGACAGGCGAATTCCTCTGGGAGAATGCCAGTGTCTCATCTGCAGTTATAAAATAAGCCCTGAACAACAAGCTCCTTAGATCTTTCAGACATCCTAAACTAAGCATGATGAATCTGTCAGAACAGTAATGTTGATGGCAGAATACGCATGCCCAAGTGAGTAGAAAGTTTCAAGCTGGTTCCTGTAAAAAAAAGATGAGATATGTGACATGGACCAGATGTATACTAGTGATTTCTCTTGCCATATTTATTGTATGATCTTTACCATATTTATTGTATGATCTTTGCCTGGGTCCCTGTGACACTTCAAAGGGACTAATGTATGACAAACTTCTTGTGGTCTGATGAATTTCAGAAATGCAGAGTCTTTATGGGGATGCTGCAGATTCACCCTGAAAGAAAGCAAGGCAAAATTACCCTGTTCTCTGTGTTAATTAGTTAAGGCTATCTCACACGGTTTCATTTTCAGCCAGTTTCAGTGTAGCAGTAGTTGTACATTGTATGATACAGTGCTTACACTGATGTTTGCCTTGTGCTGTAACAGAAAATGAGAACTGTTTTCTTTGGTAACATGAAAGAGGAGCATTTATAACATTTTCCCTACCTAATTCAATAGAGCTCTTCAATTGTTTAACAAGTTATTCTATTTTCAATTCTGCTGTATTTTTCTGTTTTGGACTTGCCTGTTAGCATGAAACAGCCACTTGATTTTCACCTCAAGAAAAGCCTGTGCTGTTCTCTTCTTAACTGAGAGACTTTGTGTATTCTTGTCACCCTTCTCCAGCACTGGCAGAGCCTAGCAAGAGTATCAACCTCCTGACTGTGCCATAGTAATCCCAGCCTAACATGGAGAAACCTGTCAATACCCCAACAACATTAACTACTGTTTGTCTGATCTCAAGCAAGAGTATGGAGTGAGCTGCTTGTAGTTATCTGGTTTGGAGGCTTGTGTTGTGTGCTCCTGATATAGTGCTATAGGATATAAGGCCCAGAAGTGCTAAGTGGCCAGCCAGGGAGGGGAACTCTGCTGAAACAGTTGCACAATAGCCAGTTAAATGCAGGAGGTGATTCTCAGCCTACAGAGAAGCATTTTCACACCTACGAAGGAAAAAAATAAACCCTCTTATTTTACTTAAGAGATTGACCAGAATGCCTCCTGGTAAAGAAAAGAAAGAGTGAGCTTCAGGATGACAGATGAATCCTGTCTGGACCCCCAGAAGAGTTCAAAGTGAAGCCTGAACACCAAAGTTAACGTAACTGTGAAAGGGAGATGAACTGATCCTGAAGGAGATCTGATCTGAGGTGAAGACAGGTGAGGCAGGTGCTTGGTGGGGTTCTCTGGTGGAGTTCCCCATGAGAAGCTCTGCACCCTGAGTGAGATGCTGTGGGGCATCCCAACAGATGTCCATGATGGTGCTATGCGGGATGCCTGGAGCCCCTGATGAACTTGATGTGTCTGGTGGCTGAAGGATGTCTACCCAACACAGCCACATACCTTCCTATTTTTTTTCATCTATTGCCTCTTCTGTATATATCTGCAACTGTGTTGACTGTTTTGGATGCTATGAATAAATGACTGTGTTTGCTAGCTTAAACTGGTTTGAGTTAACTGTTATTTCAAGTAATAGGGTAACACCAAGTCATTCTTTCCCCAAAGATATAGTGAATCTGTGAACAAGGACCTGGTTTTGATGACAGGTCACTACTCCTATCTTTTTCTCTACCATCTCAAATGATAAGTGTCCGTGTGGGGTATCAGTTCAAACTGCAACAATGGACTATGTTGTAATCAATATGATGTCCCAGGATGGAATTTCAGTCTTCCTCTTTTGACTTTTTTATAAACTTAGGAAATTAAAACCATGCACCTACAGAAAGGGTATTAGTAAGGTTCTGTGTCAGGCAGCCAAAAGTTAGTACCAAAGATACAGTCAGCTCTTTACATACATAAAACTGAACAAAGATAATATCATTTTAAATCTCTCTGTTGATTCAAGGTGTATACAGTATATTTTATCGGTTTATCACTGGTACAAATATACCACGAAGGGACCTTTCAGGACCAATTCATATCACTTAATGATTCATGCAAAACATAACCACATTTTATTATTGATTTTGGGATAGTTACCTACAAAGTTAAGACTCAGTGGACGTAAAACAGCACAGTCACCATGGAGGCAAGCAGAGCAGAAAGAGTTCGTGAATTTATTGCAGCAATCAAAGGACAATTCAGGTTGGAAAGGACCTCAGGAGTTTCCAGCCCAACCTCATGCTCAAAGCAAGGCCAGCTCTGAGATCAGATCGGGCTGCTCAGGGCTGAGGAAACTGCGGTTGTTTAGTCTGGAGAAATGGAGGCTCAGGGGAGACTTTATTTCTCTACAACTTCCTGAAAGAAAGAAGGAGCAATGTGGGTATAGGTCTCTTCTCCCGGTTAACAAATGATAGCACAAGAGGTAACAACCTCAAGCTGTGCCAGGAGAAGTTTAGGTTGGATGTTGGGAAAAATTTCTTCACCAAAATGGTTGTCAAGCACTGGAACAGGCTGTCCACGGAAGTGATGGAAAAACTGTCCCTGGAGGTATTTAAAAGACCTGTAGATGTGGTACTTAGGGACATGGTTTAGTGGTGGACTTGGCAGTGCTAGGCTAATGGTTGGACACAGGGATCTCAAAGGTCTTTGCCAAACTAAATGATTCTGTGATCCTATGATTGTTTCTCACCCCCCTGACACACAATTCTGTGAAAAGCCTAGCTGTCTTCTTGATGGTCCTTACTAAATGCTGGCGGGCTGTAGGTGCCCTCAAAGCTGTCATGCTGACTAAGCCAACTCCGTCCTGCTTTGCATGCTGATGTACATGCATTGCATTTGCTCTGCTTCATCCCCCCAAAGGTGAGCAAAAGCACAGTGTCCTCCACAGATGGGGGTAGCTCAGCTCACCGCACATCCCACTGGCATCAGGGGCTTTTGACGGATGAATCTTATAGCATGCACTAAAAGAATCTGGTCCCTACACTTGCGCTTACAATTCTGTCACAGGTGTGAGAAATTTTGGGCTTCTATAATAACGCCGCCTATGTGTCTCCTTCATTTGAGAATGAAAGATAGGCTGAACTGCGTTGTCTCTCATCCTCAGCTAGATGCACCATGCTGCGGTGTCATTTCCCAAACAAAGCCAAAAGACTTGCTCTATCTGGGTGATTCTGATTTCTTACTTTAACCACTCCCATCTCCCTCCTCCCCGCAACAAGATGAAAACATCAGTATCTGTTTTGAGCTCACCAGGTATGACATAATGTCAATGGAATTTGTTTTTAACCCGAGTGACTAACAATTATCTGACAATTCAAGTAATATTTCTCCACATGCATCCGTCAAACTCCTGCGAATTTAGAGGGGAAGACGGCATCAGATTTAACACCCAAGCAGGCCTGTTAATACCCTGGGACTGCAACTTCAACTCCCTGTGGTAGGATTTTCCCCTAGCCTGTCCTGTGCTGCCCTTTTCATTTTTTATTCATGTAAAATTATAACTCTTGCATTTGAAAGTCATCCCCTTTTATTTCTGAGGCTGTTTCCTACAGTGAGTCAGGTCAGGCAAACTATTATTAGGACCATGTTTATTTATAACGGGTAGTTTTGCATTAGGCAATGAGTTGTGACAGGCTGTGCATTTCTGGAGGACGATGACAGGCCCGGGTGCCTGCGTAGGGATGATGCTGAAGGCGAAGGGCTTCTGCCACCCCGGCCAGCCTCTGGACACGCTTGCTTTGCTGCCAGCAGCTCGCTGCTGTTATGAAATGAAACACTGTGAGAGGAATGAGGACATGCTGGAGACAGTGCTGGTGCTGGGGAACACGGGCAGCCAGTGGCCACCTGGCTGTGCTGTTCCTGCTCCACTGAGCCCTAGTGTGCAGGGCAGCTCAGACGTAGGACTCAGAGCAGTGTCCAGAAGCAGGAGTCTGCTGCCCCAGCTTTTTCTGGATATCTCTCTTTGCCAGCCCCTGTGTGCTCCCCCTGATGCTGTTGCTTTATTGCCCCTTCTCCACTGTGCACAAAGCAGACGGCTTTGCTGTACTCCACAGAGTTCCCTGCTTCACAGCAGCACTTTCAGTATAATTATTTATTCCATTTTTATTCTGTTCTACCTGCCCTGGCAGCTCCACATCCCATGAGACTGACTGGAGGGCCTGCAGAAGACTGCAGAAGGCTGAGAGAGGAGTGTATTCCTGTAGTGATACCCAAACCAGAGAAGCAAAGTGGGCCAAGGACCATGGAGACCCTTCCCATCAGTGGAAGATTAAGCAGATGATAATTCGCTGTTTAATTGCCACTGTGCAACCCACCTCAACTTCCCTAGGAAGAAGATGCCACTTCTTTGCTGTCTGTCCTGTAATGCTGTAATGTGATGGGCAGCTTGTGCCAGTTGAATAACTCCTTGTAGAAATGCATTGGGTTCAGACACAACATTTTCCCCTCTTCTCCCCCACAGACCTAAGTGTACACCTGCAGCTGTCATGGAAAGGCAGCTAGTTTATCGTGATGAGCACTGCTGCTGGAGGCCCAGGCAGACACACACTGCTGAATGCCTCTTTAGGTAGGATTTGAGCCCCCCCCCCAAATGGCAGGGGTAGGATGAAGGTGTCAGGGCTCTGACTCATGTCCAGTTACTTGCCAAAGGCAGGCTCACACAGTGGGCTTGACACTGTGGAGCTGACTCCAGTACCTCCTTTATTTGCCTGCAAATGTGAGCAGTGGCAAGGAGCATAGTGCTGGGAATTAGTGAGGGGCTTTATTCCTTCCTCTAGTAAATTTTGATCTACACTTTTCTTTTACGTACCAGTTTGTATTTGGTTGAATTTTGTTCACCTTTTTTTGAGGAGATATGGGAGCTACTTGGATGTTTAAATCTGGCAAACCCAAGATGACACCTGTGCCTCTGCATCCATCCCTCTAAATGAGAAGCTGTGACCATGGCTATCAGGAGACCCATGTCTGAATCAGCTACCATGGAGCTAAATCCAGCACCCTTTATTTAGTTCTTAGCTTGGCAAAAGGAGAATTTTAACTGATTGTGGATGTCAGGCTCCAATAATGAGCACAGCCATGGTTCCTGAAATATGTTTTCATGAATTTGCTTGCGAGTATATTGCAGAGGTGTTTCTGACATTTGGCAGCATTAATATCTAAGCCTTCCTGTGTTATTTTTGCTAAAGGAAATAGGAATTAGCATGTCATGATCATAATAGAACAGCTGAAAATAAAGGACCAGATTGTGCCCTCAATCCACACGCCCAATTCCCACGGATGTCATTGAAAACTGTGTGCATACGCCTCTGAGGGCAGAATTTGGCCTAGTGCGCCTCTCCTCTCTCTGTGATGCGCATGTTACACTCTCTGCTTCTAATAGTACTTCTGTGCAACAAGAGAGGAATGCGTGCCTAAATTATTTAGCAACCTGATAACCCGCAGTATTTTTCCTTCCCTTTTCGTAATGATTGAAGCTGTAATTCTTCCTGCAGCTAAAGCTGATGTCTTTGCAGACAAGTCCTGCACACCTCTGTTAGCAGAAAGGGAGTGAATTGCCTGCAAGGCATGTCTCCAGCAGATGAGCATCTTGGAGTCAGTATACCCACGGGCTTGATCTGGTTCTGGTGGGATTGACAGAGGTGTCAGTGGGACTGCCTTGGGCAGGGAGATGGGCTCAGTGACCTCCTGTTGTTCATTGAAACTCAGTGTGTGATAAATCATTGCCTCTTTTCTGCCCTTGAGCTGGGACCTGATGGACTTGGCATGTGCTAAACGTGATCTTAATGAAGGATGTTTTCCTGAGCCAGGGTTTTTAGCTGGGAAGTTTGAGGTTTGTTTTTTAACTTTACAAGACTTCAGAAGAATGGCTAGTTACATCATATTTATAATGACTATTTTAAAAATAAGACTCTGATAGAAGAACTGCTCAGAAGGCAGGGATGGGGATAGTTCATTGAAAAATAATTGACTTTTTACTTTGCTTCCTCCTCCAAAATATTCAGAAGTAAACCAGTCCTGACAACAGCTTGATTCATGAGCAACAGAGTACCATGTAGGAAAATCAAAAAAAGGTGTCAGCTGTGACAAGACTATATGTACTATACATATGCTTTAAAAGTGAGTGGTAGCAGACATTTTGAGATACCATATTGTGATATAGAAAACTACATAAATACAAGTCTCCATCGTTGAAGCTAGGGATGTGACTGAAACCTTGATGAGGTCTGAATGACTGATTTTCTATTGACTTTGTTGAATCTGTTCTGTTCTGCTTGGAAGAGCCACTGCTGAGCAGTGCTCCACTAGGTCATTGCTCTGCTGTGCTGTCCCATGCTCTCACTCCCTCTCTTGCTAACAGCAATAGGAGAAACACACTGCATACTTTCCTAATCTTACTTTACCCATTAGAGTAGTGGGCTTTATCATAGTTTCCACAGGGATCAAATGCCATAGCAACAAGGAGGAGATACAGCCCTTATGAGAGGACATGGTCAGTTACATATCTTGCTTTGAATGTGACTCACCCTGTGAAAATATTTGGGAGGAGTTTCCCATGTGCTGGATATTCGTAACAGATTGATCTTTCCTCTACTTCCACTTTGAGACAGTGCATTTTCAGAAGATGGGCATGGAGTCCCAAAGGAAGAACTTGTAAACTTCAGCCCCTATCCCAACAAAGCTGCATCCCGTCACTAAACTTCTGAAAGTTTAGGATTTCAAGCACACAAAAGCATGCTGGGAAAAAAAAATTAAAAAAAAAAAAATCCAACTTTTTTTTCTCTACAATTAAGTCATGCAATCAGTGAGACCAAAGCCAAAAAGCACCAGCAGCAGATTTATGCATCTGCTGGCATAACAAGAAAGAAGAATTAATGCTGAAAGTACTGAAAAGAAAACCATTACATAGGAGTCTGTACTGTACATTAGGAATTGGAGTTGATAAGAGGCTTGCAGAGCTCTGGGACAGAATTTCTGGCATTATTATTAAGCATTCGATATGAAACAGTTATGGCAGATGAGGGAGAGGGGTTCAGGGGTTGCAAATCTTGCTGTCAGTAATAAGGTCCTGCTCCTGCTCCGACTGAAGGGAAGGGAACATATCCCAAGGCACGTCAGAGGAAATATATGAGTTGACACTTAAAAAATTAAGCCTACTGGAATTGCTGTGTCCATTATTATCCAAGAGACAGCTTAAGTGATTTACCCACAGTCACACAGTGAATTGGGGTTGAGCCAGGAATAGAAGATAGGACTCCCAGCTTCTGTTCTTGTCCACTTACCAACTAGGAACCCCAGATGTACAGTGTAATCCACATGGGGATGAAAATCCAAAATCAAAGATTTATCTCACTTCCTAACACAGATGTAGACAGCTCTACAGCACAGACGCAGAGGCAAATCCTACTGCCCTGGTTAGCCGGTGTAACCCACTGATACCAAAGGAATTGCTCATCTGATCAATTTTGACTTCACAATACCAAATAACTCAAATCCCTACAACATCAATGCCTGTCAGGAGAAGAAGAGACTGTGTGTTAGTCCAAACTTTGCTCCTGGGATTAGTGGGTTGAGCAATTTCAGCTAAACCTATTATATAAAAATTACAGTTGTGTGTTACTAATGGGTGTTTCACTCATTAATGTGCAAAGGCAAACGGTATTGCTGGAACTCTCAGTATCACCTGCCTATGCAGGGAGGAGAGGTTAAATACAGAAGCAAACCATACTTGTAAGAAGATTAATACATACAACAGGGATAGTAGCAGGTTTCTGCTGGGTCTAATCTGGCATCTGACTGGGACAGAGAGAGAAGGAAACTCTAAGGCAGTTGAAGTACTGGATTATTGGTGACAAGAGGATTCACAGCTGATAGGGGAGAGCAGGTAGTAGGAATGAAATGCAGGGCAGAGCACATACAGAAATGAGGTAGAAGACACTAGATTTTACAGGGAAGGTCTAACAAATGTGAAAGAAAATTTAGTGGGTTGGACAGCACAGATTATGAGATTTCCAAGACTACAGAACTGGCGTGAGCAAGGAGAGAAGAATCCATATATATCCTAGCTTCCTCTCTAAATTGTATCTTACACACCAGGTTAAAATCACAACAAGCTACTGCCTAGGGATTTGAACTTGGACAAATAAATGATCTGAGAGGGCTTGCTGGGGAAAAAGGCTTCCAAGATCTTTTTGTCATCCTCTGTGCAGATAAACACTGGATGGAGAATAACATTGCAAATCACTAATAATTACAGAAAGTCTGGCTAAGACTTCGATGTAGATAACGTTATCTTGGGTAACAGGCAGCTGGGAGTAGGCTGGGGTAGTGAAGACCTTCTGCAGCACAGCTGGCTAACCAGGATAACCCTTGACAGCCATTTTTTTAACGGCTGATAGTTTGAAAGAAAATGACTTTGTAAAGTTCTGCAGCAACATTTAACAGGGACATTTGGGAGCAGCTTGCTTCTTTGTTTGCTTGCTTGTTTCTGAAGTGCTTCAGGCACCAAGCAGGGATCCAAGGTATCAGGAGTAGGTGATAGCCTTACGGGCAGAAGTGGAAACTGATTGCCTTCACTGACAAGGAATTTGGGGTAGCAGAACAGCAAATTCGCAAGTTGGGAAGCATTTAGTAGTGTTTTCCTATGATAAGAAACAGGTTGGGAGGAGTTATTAATAAAATTTCTTGTGTTTCTAGGCAATTAAAATCAATGAATTTACAGCGTTTCTGCCGTGGGACAGAGTTTGTCAAAGCCAGTGCTATCACTGCTTCTTAGCTTTGCAATTTCTTCCTGTACCTTCTCTCTCTGTCTCCTTGTCCTGGCCAATTCTGACTGAGCTGGCATATCTGCTCCAGGCTGTTGGTATTTTAGTAAGGTTTTTCTTTTCATTTGGGCAGTGAATAGGACAACTTCCATGTAGGAATGTATCAACAAATCATATAACAGTCTAGGTCATGATTAAGTTACAGTAAAGTGTCTAGAAGAAAATGAGCAATCTCAGCTGTGAATATTGCAGAATACATTATCTTGCATATTTATTTATTTATTTTAATACTGCCTGTTTAAAATTCTGTGGGGCTCCCTGAGCTGTGTATAGGCCTAATTTAACTCAGAAATAATAATAAAAAAAGTATGTTGAATTACATTTGGGCACAGAATTTGCAAACTGAGGGATAGGAGTTTGATCCACTTGGTTTTGTTGAGAATGAAGATATTACTAAAAGTTGATACATCAGAATAAGCTAAAGAAACTAAAATCTAAATGGCTTGGAAACCTAATTGCCATTACTATGACAGCTTTGTCAATGTACAACCTGTTACTAATTTTCTTACAGGAATTGGCTATGTAGGTACTACAATTTTCAACTCATTTTCTTTTATCTTAAATCAATTTCTAATCAACTTAGCAAAGCAGAAATAAACTAGGCTTAAGTGTTTAAGTGTTTATTGAACATCCACATTTCTACTCATTTGCCTATAGTGGTTCAAATTGACACTTTCAGTTAAACTGCCCCAAAGATGTGTGCAGGGAAGTGCTTCTTGGCGTTGAATGAAGTGTGATGCATCTGGGGTAGTGTGTGCTGACACCTAAAAGAGAGCCTGGGACTGAGTGGGGTATTGGACCCCCTGTCATGGACATTGCTTGTTTGCTGGCAAGCTCACTGGCCCAGTGCTCAGCAGTTACAACTGCAGGACAGGTCAACCCCAGGAATGCACCCCCAAACCGGTATGAATAAGAAACCACTGGGTTTAGACACCTCTACTCTGCCCAGACCTCCTTGGGGCCCCCATTTGCCCCATCCCACCCTAGTCCCTTGGCCTTCTTGTCAGAAGTGGAGACATAGACTTCTTGCTGTTTCTTGAACAGTGGGTCAACGGTAACACAAAACAAGGATGATAAAATCAAAATTCTCTCCTAACTTTTGATGGATAGGCTTGTGCAAGCTCATTCAGATGCACGTATTAATGTTTTCTTCCTGTGGCCGTCAACAATCATGATATTTGCTGAGCATGTACACTTCATTACCCTGTTTAGTCAATGTCTGTATCCCATCACCTAGAAGCAAAAGCATTTCCTGTAATAGGAACAATTCTACCATTCTTTTAACAAATGGAAATAAATAAATAAATAAAATAATCACTGTTGTCTTTGTACTATAAAACAGCAGATGCAGAGGGTTACTCCTAGACTCCAAGCCAACAACTGGTAGAGCATGGCTCAGCCCTCAGGCTCAGAGGTAGCCGCCTTGGCCACACATTGCCTTGAACAGTTATCAAGGTACAAAACAGATTGATGGAACAAACAAGCACTGGCGCATCCTGCACAGTAAGGAAGGGGTTCAGTGCCTGCACTCAGTCCATGTCCATGTCCCTCTTGTTTAGCTGTGCAGACACCCTCTCTGAGTGCCAGAAAGGCTCAGAAGGTCCACAGCACCCTGGAAGTCACCACGCTCCAGGTACCACACCTTGGGAGCCAGGAAAAAGTATGAGCATAGGATGGGTTTCATGGGGTTCCCTCGAAGCATTTTGGCCATTTATTCCTACAAATATTGATTCTCCGTCACCAGTAACAGGGATACTGGGAAAGACTAAATCAGTATTTACCATATTCCCAGTCCCCAAGAAAGCAGACAAGAAAAGCTAGTCAGTACAGCAGGAATTAAGTAAAGTATGTAAGAATCTGGATGGCTATAACTAAAATACATTCTTTCAAGCTTCAGACAGTTTGCAAATGATACAGTTTTACCTGGAAACTGCATATTAAATGGCACTGAGCCATCCTTATAATATTTTTCCTGATCAAGTGATGGAAATACCTACAAAAGGAAAAAAAACCTCCCACCCCTTAATGGGAGATGGAAACAAGAATGCCAAGCTCTCCATAGCCAGCTTGCTTGGTCACTGTTGAGTTTGGGTGGCATTTTTAATGTACCAGGAAGGTTGGCTTATACCTGTGACTGTAACTGTGCCCACACATCCTTAGGGAACTTTGAAATAGCAGAGATAATGTCAGCCCGGTTACCATATGCTTTCAGTCTGCCCGGGCAATGATTGTATAATAATCCCTAACAGAAAACTGAAGACGAGATTTCAAGTGGCTGCCAGAAAACCGTTTTTCACTTGGAGTGGCAACTCTGAATAAGGAAGCATCTGGCACATTTGATCAGACAAAGAAAATTAGGTCACTCAGAAAAATATTTGATGCTCTTCCTGAGGAGCATAATACTAAAAAAGCATCTATCGAGAACGACAGCATTCTCTTCTTTGGCACTTTTTCTCATATTGTAATGTTTTGTATTGTTCTGAGTAACTGAACTATATTTAGTGTCTGTTAAATGGTAGAATATAGATTATATAACCGATCATTTTCCTCCTGCCAGTAATTGCAGTTTAAGACCAAAGAGGGTTTTGTTGGTCGTGGGTTTTAAAAAAGATTCAAGGACAAGTGCTTTAATGCAATTGACTGCTGGATGCTTTCTTTGAGGCCTTTAAAAAAAAACAACACATAGAATGAAAAACGTAAATGATCTTTTGTTTTATATTTTTCTTCTCTTGGTTTTAAACACATTCCATTTTTATCATTCCTGGACAGTCAGTGGAGAGAGTCTTCACCAAAAAGGTCTCAAAGACAGAGGAGTACACTGCTAAAAGCCCCTTATCAGGGGAAAGGGGGAAGAGGGATTGCAGGGGGGGGGTCACAGCAGGAACTGAGCCTTGCAGGAAAGACAGATTAAGGGTCCAACCCTGCAAGGTGCAGGGTATCATTTCTGCTGACCATTCTTTCCTGGAAGGCATGTGCCCTCTCTGTCCCAGGGAAATACCTTCTTTGAGGTATTCTAAATAGTTGGGAGAGTAAGTACAAACCAACACCGGTATCAAGTGTTTGAAGTGCTCTGATTGCTTCAGTGAAGAGAAAACCCAGAAGCTGACATGTCCAAGTGATCACATTCATAACATAAAGGTGTGCAGTGAGAGAGGGTCTTGGCCATTGCTTAATCCCAGGCTCTGGGTTATGTTTTGCACCAGCTGGCAGTTCAGCAGAACAGCTTGAGCATTTCAGGCAGCTGGCTAGAAGTAAACTGGTACTGAATCTAAAACTATTAATCAGCACCTGGGTGGCATGGGTTGTCATTGATATGGGCTGGTTTCTGCTCCAGGAGACTGGGGAAAAACAGGAGTCCCAATGACAAGCCCTTGCTAGCTGGAGAGTCAGCCTCATGTCTGGCTTACACTTTAATTGCCCATGGAAAAAACACGCATCCCCAGCAATCTTCCTCCATTTAGTCAGTTTCCGAGAGCCTCTCCTCAAAGGAAGTCTTAAAAGGAAAAGTTAATTAATCTTGATTTTTCCAGCTTCCAAAAACCAAGAATGGAAGTGATGACCAGAGTTTTCATACTCTACAAACTCCAACCTGATTTAATGAGTAAGGACTTTGTTGGTCCTACATTAATCCTTCCAGTTGGTAAATGAATCAGTGGCATTTTAATTTGATTGTAAAGAGGTCAGGTAACCAAAAAGGAGTTCCAAGCTACAGTCTTGGTCTAATTTATTATAGTACAGTACTATGACTTGTTTAATCACATCAAATCTAAGATTCTTTAAATACTATATAAAGAACAGAAGTGTTTACATGGTCTACATAAGAAGTGGTCTTGATTTTCAAAACTTTTTAAAGACAGATGTGAATGTGGCCTCACTCCCTAGTATATTTAGTGTTACAAATTTTATCAGCGATGAAAGAAACTCTAAGGTGCTAAAAAGCTTACCCAAGGCCAAAAGGTACATTAACTCACAAGTGGAATTAGGCTTCAGGAAATTTCTGGCACTTAAACACAAACTTAGTTCATTGGTCCTGCCTCTTTCCAGATTGTCTCATTCAGTTTTTAATTTAAAAAGGGCTTAACTGCCCTCATAAATCATGAACACGAAAGTTTTGAGAGATTTATTTGTTTTGACAGCCTCAGAATGGAGTTTTAGCCTGAAAAGGTGCTTCTGAGGGTATATAAATAAAACTCTTCTGGTGTAAGAGGTATCTGAACAAATGGGATGGTCTCAGGTTCCCAGCATCCATCTCTTCCCCACCAGCCTGGAGAAGCTGCTTCACCACATGTTGCTTTTTTGCCTCCTTGAGGCTAAACACACTGAATTCCCAATTCAGATGAGTTATTTCACTTTCTCCTTCTGACTGTAGAGTTGTAAAGTGGGTAAACACCTACTTGCTTTAGTCTGTTCTGGGATCAGGTCTAGCCCACACCTAAAAGGATGAGTATTTGTGTACTGATATTTGGTACAAATTCTATAGACAAAACCACATTTTTACCAGTGGGGGTTGTAGACAGAGTAGGAGTTTTACTGATACTTGCATTTTACTGATATTTATATTTTATCACAAGGATGTCCCTAACCAGGAATTTATACCAATGGCCATTACTGTTGCAAGCTTTGGACAGAGTCCTCTTGTTTTGCTGAACTTCCAGAGAATACATCACCAAAAGAAAATGCATTTTATTTCTTATTCAGTGTTTTCTTAGGGAAAAAAAAAAAAAAGTCAAACAACAACCCACACTTTTGTTTCACAGAAATATTTTACTTCTTTCCTCTTTTGACCAGAAACCCACCAGAAATGTAAGTTCAGGGAGCAGATGTCAGCTAATCCCAAAGTCTGTGCTAAGAACACGATAGCAACTCACAGAGAGTTCAACAGAATCTAAATGTCTTGCTGGTTTTGGTGTAAGATTATGCTCTGAACAGATAAGCCCCTGCATTTTAACTTGGGAGCTCAAAAGGGATAAATAACATTTCTGGAGCCAGTCAGCCAACAAATGGAATTTCTTAGCACAACGCAGTCTTGCTATGGGGGTTTTCTTGGGCATGTGTTTCCCATCAGGCTTTATTACAGTGCTGTGTACATAGAGCTTATCTCCAGGCAAAGGTGGTAATACTCAGCCAGTGATACCCTGCAACTTATTCAAGTTGTAAAATGGATGAGGAAGGATTAGCTGAGACAGTTGATTCATAGCTGATACTTATTAAGTTTAAGGATGTGACATCACTATTTGTCGTAAGTGTTTTTGTTGTGGTAGGGTGTGTACGTGGCAGGAGGGGAGAGGAGCTGTCATCACATAGATAAACCAGAGAGCTCTAAATCATTAATAATGAATAATTCACTGTGCAGAAAAAAAATAACAGTGTCAAGCAGTGGAATAGTGCTAGATCAGTTGCATCATTTTCTTGTGTCTCTCATGAAATCTTTTTATCTCTGTTTTTACCCTGTCTTAACCATGAATTTGCTTTCTGTAGGGATACTGAGCTCCAGCAGGATGGAAGGATGTGCCCAAATCCATTAACTGGGTCAAACCTAATTATCACAGATAATTCGCGCATTTAATATATGGGAAAGGGAAATGTGTCTCAGGTTAGGTGAATTCAGTTTTGTTTGCCAAAGGCAGACTAAAATAGCTTCTAAACAGAAAGAAAAAGGTCTTTTGCTAGTCCAAATCCCTGAAATGGGAGGACAATATTAAAACCTTTATTCCAAACCAATTTCAACAGTAAAATTAAATAAAGCTGTTACAGACAGTACCCCCCCTCAATTTCCATGGCTCAAAACCTGAAGTTTCCCTCTTGCCTGAAATGCTGAAAAGTTCACATGCCTCAGAACTCAAGGGAAAATGGGAACATCCTAATTTTTCATGCAGGACAATTACACAGGATGTTGACTTATAAATTTAACCGTCTACTGGTTTATGTAACTGTAAGTTAGGACAAGATTAAAACATTGACAATGAGTTATTTTGACACATAATCCGCTATATTACAAATAATCAAAGCATTTAATGTGTTCTATTTTGAAATGAAAGTCAAAGTAGTAGTACTGACATTGAAATTCCTGTAGCATTGGGTGAAAAAATAAATTATCTATCATCCGTAAACAGGTTTGATAGACTAATACAGCCCTAGAGAAAACTATTTGATTTGTTAAATCAGCATTTCCATTTGGAAAACAGTTGTGCTGTACTTTATAAGTTGTTTATATCACCTGAATTTCAAGGTGAGATGACTGTTCATCAATTACTTCTTCACATTCTTTCTACATTATATTAAAAGCAACCCAGCCAGATGTGAAAATGCTATAGAAATTTTCAGTGAAGGAAATCAACTAAACCAGTGTTTTGGTTACAGAAGAAAACCCATTTCTTTATATAATCAAATTCTTTAAGTGGCTTTTATAGAGTAGATGTTTGTCGCCTTCTTCTCTCTGCTCGGGTAAATAATAAATTCAAAACCCCTCATAAAAATGTACACAGCTGTAATGACTGGAAATTTTATAACATTTGGGCACTCAGCATCATCAAGTAGCTTTACAGAAAAATATCCTGTGCTCTTGGATAAGCAAAATCCAACACACATTCATAAATGTTCCTAAATTTAATATTCTGTGTATATATCAACTTCCTGAAAAATTATGTGGATCTGGCATTTTACATGCAGAGTTTGTTTATGCACAAAGTGTATACATTTAAGTATTTGGACCCAGGTGCTTGGTGAGAGCAGGCTCAATCAATATATCTATGTGTTTGCCTCTGCTTCATTTTTCCACTGTAAGGTATTTGTTCCCTAGCATACAGATGTGCTGAAAGCATTCAAAAGGCAAGTGCAGCAATTCATAATAGAGGCTTTTTGACAAGAAATGAAAAACAGAAAATTGAAAAAGAGAAAAAGGGAAAAGGAAGAAGGAAAAAGAAAAAAGAAAATGAGGGCTTAAACCACGACAGCAAGGGAAATAAACATTACATACTTTTCCATATGTTATGTATGGAACTGCTGAAAAAACAAAGACATTGAGGGAAAAACTCCTTATGGGTTTTTGTTGTTGTTGTTGCTGTTGTTACAAAGAAGACTAACACTAGAAATGTATTTAATCTCTTTTACCATGAAGTCCAAGGATGTTTGGATGCTCTCCTTCAGCTTGAGTCCAGTTTTAATACTTGAGGCCGATTTCTGCCTCCTGACTTCTTCTTTCTTTATTCAGAAACAAGTGGAAAGGCAGCTGGGCATGCTGGCATGCCAGGAGTCTCAGAAGGTATCAGCTCTTTCATTAATTACTTCTTTGCTCTCCCTCTGCTTTATGTTAAAAACAGCCTAGTTGAGTATGTAGAAGTTGCACAGGCTTCAGTGAACTGTCAGGTTACATCACATAAACTGAGGGGATCATATTCAAACAATTGTAAAACTATTTTCTTGCCCGAAAGAGCACACCATGATGCCATTTAGCTGGAACCTGAAGCTATGGGTATCCTGCTGCGGTATCATGTGCAGCAAGTGCATGTGATTGTTCTCCTGAGGCATTTGTTACATGCATCTTGTTAACCCTAGTTCAAGTCAAAATAACTGCCTTCACTGCTGCTTGACCTATTTTAGCATAATTTAGCCCTGAATGCAGTGCATTTCAGTTTCAGTAAGTTATTCTGTTGCATTAATACCACAGGAACTTAAAATGGAACCATAAGAGTTTGAAAATATCATTCTTATTAACTCAACAGTTTGGTTTAGCTAATTTATGCTTCTTTCAGAACTAACGTAATATTTAAGCGTACATAAAAGAACAAGCAATAATCAATCCCAGACTTAGAAAATTCTTTCCCTCATAATAAACCAGGCTTTCACCAGGCTTTGGAAAAAGAAGTATATTTAAGAGTTCTCTAAGCCTTGTCAATAGCTGCATCTTATAGGACTTGTAAAATTGCTAACAGTGGAATGAAGATTTACTGCCATTTCTGCAACAGCTGGAATAGAGTTAGATTCGTTTAAGACTTGAGCACTAATGGCAAGATCCAGGCCACTTCCTTACCACCTGTGCTGGGAATGAGGCACCATTCAGGCATTTGTTCAGAGAGCCCCAAAGTCCCAGTAGGCACCTCCTCTGTTGCTGTAGAGTGGGTAGCACCTGATACCAAATGGTTACGGCACCCAAGCCCACGGCACATGCAGAGAGATCAGCATGAATAGCTGCAGCAGCGAGGGACACTGTCTGCATAAACATCCAGGGAAAGTCCCAGGTAACAAATTTTCCCTAGAACTAAGGTTTAAATCTGCCAATTCTGGCTACACGGGCTTTCCACCAGGCTAAAGAACAAACACAGCAAACACAGTAGGAAAACTCTGTGCTGCATGAAGCTTGTGTATCGGCTGCTATATAAAAAGGGGCAGAAAGATGGTCCCAGACTCATGCTCAAGACTGTTTCTGATTTTCCCTAGTAACAGTTGCATAACAAAAGCATGAAGGAAAGAGCAAGAACCTCCCAGCTGAGAGTCTATTGCACCTCCTAGCTCCTAGAAGACATACAATGAGAGAGTGGCTGTTCCAAAGCCCAGCCCCTGTATACCTGTCCAGCTCATCCCACCACCTCCTCAGGCTGGAAAAAGCATAAAGGCTTCTCATGAGCACAGGCTCAGGATTGCACTGCTCAGAGACAGGCACGTGACAACACTAATGCTTGGCAGCGCCTTTAAGGCAAAAGGGAACAGCATGATCCTGGTCCTGCAAGGCCCAAGGAGCTGGTTATTGGTCAAGAATCAGCCCCGAAGCTATACAGGAGGGATCTCCAGGTCATAATTGGTGTCTCAGCAACTTGGTCCTCAGCAGAAAAGATTTCTGGAGTGCTTTTCTGTCCCATTTACCCTCCCCACTGACAGAATCAAGTGCCTTGTTACCAAACTGGGCAGTCTGGGTACCTCTTCCGTGGCAGGCAGCTGTTGCTGAGACATCACAAAATCTCAGCCAGATAGTAAAAATACAGCACCTGCATCACACACTAGAATCTGATTCTAGTAAAACTTCCATAAGCCTCATCCCTATTAGTGCATTGATCAGAATAGCCTTTGGGGGTTTTTCAGAGATCATTGTGTTTAAGTTTAGACACATGCTTGTAGACCTTGCTGGAATGGGGTCAGTGAATATAGCTCTTAGTCCTTGCTTCAGGAGTTGTTGTACAGTAAGCTATCATGAGCTAAATATCATGGCCTCTGCTGACACTTCATGTGATGAGGCAAGATCCTTTTCAGAAATTGAAAGGGTGACATATTCAGTGGCAGGGAGAGACAGAAGACAGAGTTAACCAATACTGGGACTATTCTTTCCTTCCCTCGGGCTTGAATTAGCATGACGTAATTCAAGGCTCGGGCTTGCAGCTTTTCTGCAAGGACTGTAAATTCCAAATTTTCACCTACGATCTCCTTTGTGAGCTGTTTGACTGGCAGAAATGCCTACAACACAGATTTACAGGTGTAGCCAAGGACTCACGGTCCAAATGCGCATCCTCGGAAGTGACAGTCCATTCCAGCCTGGGTTTGGAAGAGGGAGAAGGAGCTGGAGCGGCGTTCAGCAAACTGCACAGCAGAAGGGCTCTGCAGGAACTTTATATGAAGTCGAACTTGACTTCACTTGTCAGCCTGCTCTGTGTGACTCACCGAAGGTGCTGAACAGACTAACGAGTGGGAGGAGGAAATGGGGGGAGAGGAAGAAAGGGAGACAGGCAGCTGAATGAAGCTAGGAACACTGGTTTATGACAGAGACAAAAAAGGAGGCTGTTTTTTAGAAAGTTACACTTTTACTCCTTTTCCAGCTCTAATGTGAGTGGCATACAATCCATGAACTCCCAGGTTTAAGGGTGGAAAAAAAGAATGAATCAGAACTTTGAGCTAAAATGACCTAATAAGACTTTTAACCTGAGGGTTATGATGGAGCTCCAGGGGTTTAATTTATTCAACTGTCACTTACTGCACATTGCAAGCACAACAGAGGACATGTTGAATTGCAACCTTTATTTAGGGTTTGTTGCCATGATTTCATTTTATACCAGCCTTCTGGGAGATATTTTTCATCTCCAGGCAGTTACCACTGCTAAAAGGAAAAGGGAAAACTTTTATTTTATTTTATTTTACTTTTTAACTTTTATTTTATTATTTTTTTATTAGCTTCTAGGTTATTAAAAAGGAGGAACTTGAGTTTTCTAGGATGTATTGGGATGTCTTCCGCCCTGTGATGGGAAGGAGGTACCACAGCAGTGGTTTTTGTTACAGCATCAGAACTGAGGGGCAGAAGCAACATCTCTCCTGTGAAGATACTGCAAAAGAGCAAGTAATCCTGAACACCAAACCAGATTTTTTACTGGCACTGAAGAGAGGATACTTCCCTCAGGGAATTGCGATTACCACCAAGACACATGATGTCTCTAAAGGCCAAAAGTCATGTTTATTACTTTCCCTGGAGAGGCTCCCCATATCCTACCCATATCCTTTCTTCACCCCATCCTACTTTCAGTCTCGTCGTGTCTCCTGGGAGCTGCTTCTCATCAGAGCCTCTGAATTTGCCAGACTCTGCAATGGTGTTGTGATGTACACAATGAAAGATTTTTTTGAGATAATTATCTTCACTTGAGGACTAGGTTGCAATTTATATCCTGGTGTCCATAAATAAAAGGCCACAGAGTCTGTGGTTTGGACACAAATATCCCTGTCCCCCCAGTGCCCCCAGATGAACCTGGGGAGTCTGGGGGGAGGACATGCTGCTATAAGGCTCCTCCAGTGAGGCTCCCACGAGGCAGTCGGTAAGTATTGTAAAGTGGCTTTTCCATCCAAAGAAGGGCTGACATGAAGGTACATCAAAGAAAATAATGAATGCCTCCTGCTCTGACCTACATATTTTGTTCTGAGAGACTCAACTACATCTGCTAGAACACTTGGAACAACTGTTATCCTTTAGAAATGAAAAATCATTTCTTCAGGGAATAACATGAGGTGGGGGGGAGGGGGAACCCTGTAGTGGCGTGCCAGGGCACAGAACATTTAAACTCTGCTGTATTGATTGTAGTTTATGATTGAATGCAGTCATTACTGAGTCTATATTTTTCTGTTTCAATGAAACCATCAGGCAGTGAGTCATGCTGTGCATGTAACCTGGAGGAAAGTGCAAAGAGGCTGCTGAGGAGCAGCAGTACAAAAATACCATTGGCATCTTTTCCCTAGGAGAGCGGGGCTCTGGACAATTTCCACGGTCTATTGCTGTTTTTCGATTACATGTATTCTCCGCTAAAATGTGTAATAGAATCGAGGACGCAGTTGTGAGTAAAGAGTCTTCTCGCACATGCTGTTCCATAATTAAAGAACAGCTATAATAGAAATCCTTCTCTTTTTTTCCGTTTTTTCTTTTTTTTTCTTTTTTTTTTTTCATTAATGAGCTCAAATTCTTATAGGCATTAAAAAGGCCTGTGCTTTTCTTCTAATTTAGAGATTAAGAAATCTCACAGCAGATCAAGAGGAAGGCTGTAGTTTGAACTCTTCATTGGAAGAAGATGCACTGTCATTAGCAACAAAACAATTTTAATTAGCCCATTCCTGGATCTGCAGTGACACATGCTGAATGGATAGAAGTTTTAAGAATGGGAGAAGACATTATCCTCTTGGTTTACTAAAGGGGCTTCAACTCCATAAAAATGAAAACCCTTCAAAATATTGTAATTTGTAGGGTTTAATTATGTGGGATTTATATTAGCTTGTTGTTGTTTGTTTGGGGTTTTTTTTTCCACTGCATATACTAAGATCCAGTTTGGGAATTCCCTCCTCCTCCCTTAAACTGGGCTTCTTTCAGCCCCATTTGTGGATGGAGCTTATTTTTATTAAGCTAAAGAGAAGAGAGTCGTCCTAATTAGCAATGCCTCATTGCATTAGAAATCAAGGTCTGTGGCTACCAACCTGTGGAGACACAGTGGGACGACATGATTGCAGTTTGATTCAGCTGTACCAGGCACTGAGTAAAGATTACACACTCGCAGACAGGCACCCTGTCTTGGAGCGCAAGCAAAGAATGCTGTCCTCACTGTACTGAGCAGGGTTGATCAGTGTGTGAGCAATGACAGTAGAGACTTTCTTTTGTGGCTTGAAATCTCAGCTCCGTTGTGCTAAAAAACACAGGGTTTTTAAGGGTGTTTCCCACAGACCTCATCTCTGGGACATGACACATGCCAAAACCACCCCAGCAGCTGCATGCTGCAGCGCAGTGGCTTGCCTTCTGCCCCAGCGGAGCCTGGAAGGATTTTAAAGAGAAAGGCTAATTGCAACACAGGGTAGCTGCATGACGGAGCTGGCTAACATATAAGTCTCAATTTCTCATCTCGCTGCTTGCCAACTTATATCCAACGTAGTTAATGGAAAGCAGCTGTAGAGCTACTGTAATGGTGCCCAGAGATATTGTTTCTGTCTGGGTCTCTCACCCCATAACTTCCCAGTTGAGGGGATGTGCTAGAATCAGGCTGGGAAAAGGAGGGTGAGGTTAGTTCATGGTTTCATGGCCACAGTGCCTAACCCTCACACTTCCCTCCCTCCCACCCACACTGCACTTCTAAATCACACGCTTTATGGCAGAAGAGGGGGCATGCTTTTTTACACTGGGGCATGTCATAGGGTGATTCACAGTGCAAAGGCACCACTGGGGAGCACCTGTCTGCTGAGGTGTCTGGCAGGCAGGGCCCTGAGAGCCAGCATGCCTGTTGTGTAGCCTGGTGTGGTGGCTCTGGTCCAGTCCTAGAGGCATCCTCGGGAGGAGCAGATAGTGCTTGATGCCCTCAGGAGCCCAGGCAGGTTGACACAGCCTCTTTTAACATTTAATATCTTTTGAGGTGTGATATGATTTTCTGTCTCTTTGGGGAGATTAATTTTGTGTATTTCTATCTCCTGTATTCTGAGAGTCACTTTAGTCATCTGTCTTTCAAGTCCTTTTTTGTATCCTGGCACGTATTTCATAGAATCATAGAATAGTTAGGGTTGGAAAGGACCTTAAGATCATCAAGTTCCAGCCCACCTGCCATGGGCAGGGACACCTCGCTCTAAAGCATATCACCCAAGGCCTCGTCCAACCTGGGCTTAAACACTGCCAGGGATGGAGCATTCACAGCCTCCTTGGGCAACCTATTCCAGTGCCTCACCACCCTAACAGGAATTTCCTCCTTATATCCAATCTAAACTTCCCCTGTTTAAGTTTTAACCCATTACCCCTTGTCCGATCACTACAGTCCCTAATGGACAGTCCCTCCCCAGCATCCCTATAGCCCCCCTTCAGATACTGGAAGGCTGCTATGAGGTCTCCACGCAGCCTTCTCTTCTCCAGGCTGAACAGCCCCAACTTTCTCAGCCTATCTTCACATGGGAGGTGCTCCAGTCCCCTGATCATTCTCATGGCCCTCCTCTGGACTTGTTCCAACAGATCCATGTCCTTTTTATGTTGAGGACACCAGAACTGCACACAATACTCCAAGTGAGGTCTCACAAGTGCAGAATAAAGGGGCAGGATCACCTCCTTCAACCTGCTGGTCACACTCCTTTTGATGCAGCCCAGGATACGGTTGGCTTTCTGGGCTGCAAGCGCACACTGAAGCCAGCTCATGTTCATTTTCTCATCGACCAGCACCCCCAAGTCCTTCTCCTTAGGGCTGCTCTGAATCTCTTCTCTGCCCAACCTGTAGCTGTGCCTGGGATTGCTCTGACCCAGGTGTAGGAACTTGCACTTGGCATGGTTAAACTTCATGAGGTTGGCACCAGCCCTCCTCACAAGTGTGTCAAGGTCCCTCTGGATGGCATTCCTTCCTTCCAGCGTATCAACTGAACCACACAGCTTGGTGTCATCAGCAAACTTGCTGAGGGCGCACTGAATCCCACTGTCCATTCAGCAACAGAGATGTTGAACAAGACCGGTCCCAACACCGATCTCTGAGGGACACCACTTGTTACTGGTCTCCAGCTGGACATTGAGCCATTGACCGCAAGTCTTTGTGTGTGGCCATCCAGCCAGTTCTTTATCCACCGACTGGTGCATTCATGAAATTGATGTCGCTTCAATTTAGAGACAAGGATGTCGTGTGGGACAGTGTCAAACACTTTGCACAAGTCCAGGTAGATGACATCAACTGCTCTAAGATGTCATCAACTGTTCTAAAATGACATCATATTTGTATGCACTCTGAGGTGGTCAATTGGAGACTAAATGGACTCTGTAAGTTTAGCAGGGGTAGCGCTGCTGGTAGTTTGCACGATTTACTTTGGTGGGGGTCTTTTCCCTGTTATTGAGAAGGACACGCTCAGATGTCCTCAGCAGAGGGTAAGTTTGGGTTTTCACCCTCTTTTTTAGCAGAGCAGTGCAAGGTGACATTTTGGCATATGGAGTGGGGTTAAACCAGACAATGTGACTTGGAAATGGAAGTAAACATGAAAAAACATTTGAAATTAAAAATCACTAAATGAGAAGCAGCTCATCAGAAGGATTTCCTTCAAAAGAAGGATCTCCTTCATATCTGCGAATAAACATAGTCACCGCTAGCTGAGCAAAAGACCTTGACCCAGCAGCTTTGCAGAAAAAGGGGAAGGCATTTTGACAGCAACATCTTTCTAGGCTGTTGAATTCTGTGTTGCATGGAAAAAGCATAAAACAGAAATACAAGGGCAGGACTTGGAGAAGTTGTTAAAAAAATGAACTGAGAAATTGATCTTCTTGCTTTATGCTGGGGCATTTTACAGCTGTCATATGTGCTGTGGACCCCAGGGGTGACCCAGGCAATCTCCCACTGTCATCAGCTTCCTCCCTGTCCAGGCTGGCAGTTAGAAACCTTGTTCTTCTTCAAGCAAACAGAGCAGGTTTGAGCGAGTTGTCATTGTGATGGCAAAAACCCCAGAATATCAACAGAAAAGTATTTTCTTTCTCTCTGTGGAAGAGATTTTAAAGAGATTTTTGAAACTTACTGGGAGAATTCTTCCACCTTGAAGAAACAAATGAATGGTAATGGTAGCCTGCATGCTTACATGGACAGCTGTTATCTATTTTATTAGTCAGTGCTTGGATCTCAAAACCAAAATCTGAAATTCGTCAATGTTTGCAACACCCTACAATGGCTTCACAAGAAATAAATACTTCAGACTGTAAGCATTCTGAAGCAGCTTTGGTATCTGCATTAAATTCCTGTTCAGAATTAGTTCTTTGGGAGCCGATTTCACAAACCTCTTTCCTTTGTTAAATGGCAATGTATCATATCAAAACACAGGCATTTGGATCTAATTCACAGTAGCAAGATTTTTCTTCATGAAAAAAACAGAGCACCGCCTTGGCCCATTCTGTGTTTCCTGCAGATGGGTTAGATGTTAGCAAATAATTTCTAGCATCTTCTTCTCTTTGCTTTCTGATTCTGTATACCCTTTCCTGGCAAAGGCAACATAATGTGGTAGTCTTAAAGCCTTTCCAAAATGCAGGCAAACACTCTTTTTTTTTTTTTTTTCCCTGAAGTTACGTACTAAATTATGAGGGGCTATCAGAAATAATTCATAATCTCCAGACAACATTGTTATTTTTAATTCAAGGAAAAATACTTTCCTCCTATGTTACTTCCACACATCCCTCCCAACTTTGTGAGTGTCATGGTTTAAGCTCGGCTATAAATCATGCAGTCGCTCTCTCACTCCACCCCCCTTTTCCTTCCCCCAGCTCCTGGAGGGATGGGGAGGAGAACTGAAAGAGTGTTACTCCCATGGGTTGAGATAAGAATAGTCCAGTAACTAAGGTATAACACAAACCACTGCTGCTACCATCAATAGTAATAATGATAAGGGAAATAACAGGTGAAGACAATACAACTGCTCACCACCCACTAACCGATAATACACAGCCCGACCAAGCAGTGAACTAGCCCTTCCGGGTAACTCTCAGTTACATCCTGGGCATGACGTGCTGTGGTATGGAATACCTCTTTGTCTAGTTTGGGTCAGGTGTCCTCTCCTTGCTTCCTCCTGGCTTCCCCTCCTCCCTGGCAGAGCATGAGACTCAGAAAGTCCTTGGTCAGACTAAACATTTGAGCAGTAAATAAAAAATCAGTGCTATCAGCACTGTTCCCAGGCCAAAAGTCAAAAAACACAGCGCTGCACCAGCTACTAAGAAGGAGAAAAACTGACTGCTACGGCTGAACCCAGGACAGTGAATAATTCTGGTATTACACTAAAGCCAAACACTCAGGAAAACTGAGCTGATTGGGAAAATATTCTTGAAAGTATACTCATGTGCCCCAGGATGATCATTTTCCTATTAGAATAGCAAAATTCACCCAAAGCTGAGACTTTCCAGCTAAACACCATCCATATGTGTCTGGATTTGTGTGCATATACATAGATAGCCTTTTGGTCCCCTTTCAATGCTGAATTTGTTGACTGGTAGATAATGACTGCACCTATCTCCAGGTGCTTTAGGCCATATGTTACAGAGATATTTCAGTAAAGGACCATACCTGCAGAGGGTAATTTTCAAACACATAACACAAGCTGTGAGGTTTTGCAAGTCTACTCGGTGCTCTCAGCTATGAGAAGAGTGGCTGAAAACTGAACTAGCTAAATGAGCAGATCACCACTGAGGCTGAGAAAATGCCCTTCAAAAGATACTTTCCTGGGTCAAAAAAAGGCAACTGGGTCTTGCACCATTGTGCACCAGCACATCAGTGATCATGCTAGTGATCATGCTAGGGCTGAGCTCCTCCTTCTCACTCTTCCCAGATAGAAGTCAATAGCCTCTGTTGCATCTCTTCTCTGTTAAGTGCAGCCCAGTGCCAGATAGCACTGCCCTGCAGCTGGCCACCACCTCCAGCCCCTCTTATGTGTTCCTGGGGTATCAATTCTCTGAGTAGAAGCATTTTTTTTACTTATAGCAGTGATGTGACATTTTCTGCAAGACTTTATTTGCATTTGAATGTTCCTCAGTGTTCTTCTAAAATGCATATTCATTTTCTTACCTTTTGAAAGAAAGGCTTGGCCCCTCTTCTTTATCACCTAGAAAGATTAAATTAGCTTCTCCGCTGACAGTAGACAAGATATACTTCACATTCCAGAAGCAATCTGACTACAAGGCCTGAACTGAGCAAGAGTAATTCAATTGACTTCACTGAAGCTGCACTAATTTACACCAACTATACATTAGTCTTCTTGTGAAATATGTCGAGGAGTGACCTTGCAGTACCCAACTGACTGAATCGATCTTGGGCAATATCTCATCCTCAAAATGATGAAGAAATTGGGGAGCTCATTTATTTATTTATTTATTTACTTATTTTAGGAAATTGGCTGAAACTGCTTTAGTTCCAAATTTCATGGAATAAGGATGAGGGCAGAATTAGATCAACGTCTTACATAATCCACATTACTAATCAGAATTTCTCCGTTATGGTCCTAAGACACAGGTGAATAAAACACAATATTTTTCACAGGATCTTTATTTCCTCTCCTTTCCTGTTGCCTTCTTTTCAGAGTAATTCTCTTCAAAGTTTGTTTGTTTCCATACAAAAAACTACTCTGTATACTTTATTGATGTGAAATACCACAGAAAATAAAAGGTCCATGTGGCTGCATAAAGACTATGAGGCTGCAAGAGAAATCTTTGCAAACTTTTCTTAAACTGCCTATGTTTTCTTAATCTGTACAGCTTTTGACAGGAGAGCCAGTGTGACCACAGGGAGACCACCACACTGGACGACCAGGATCCTGTTCTAGCCAGGCAAGGGAAAGCAAAAATGAGCACAAGTAGTTTTCTAGAAGGGGCACTGAATTTCACTCAGTGAACTAGGTCTCAGGCCAAGCAAACCTGGCCATGCCATGCTGCCTGCAGTTTCTTTACCATCACTGTATGAATCCATATGTATATGCTCATTCAAATTGGATGTTGTTGCACTATCCAGGACTGCAGTGGCAAAGACTACGGTTAGAATGGAGCTTCCTGGACTTCCTATGCCAATGTCAAAAGACCACTGTCAGGAGCATTCAGGAGAAGAGGGGAGAAGAATATACCTGGGTTTCTATATGCATGATGTATATCCTGAAACCCTCCCAACTATCCAGCAAAACATGACTTGATTTACTGTTCCTTCTCTGATGAAAAGTTGAACCAACATCCCATCTGTCCCTTTTACCTGGCAAATGCAGTCAGAGCTCTTTACTTAAAGTAAATAACTGAATACATTTGCCTTAAGTTACCCTAGGTCTTTTTTAATCAGGGAAAGAAAGCACTTACAGCAATTAAAGCAAATATCAGTGTATAAAAATCAGCTTATAAATTAGTTTCTCTGCACTGTCAGTTATTTCAAAAACATTTTTGACTGCTTAAATTAATTCCAATTTGAATTCAAGATGCACATTGCCACAGGGTGAAATTCAGGATACCATTTTTTTCCTCACTGCTACCGAGTTTTACAGTCATATCTTCTCTCTTTATTTTTTTCTGCATGTCTTGAGTCGACAATAATGAAAGTTCTAAATATAGGTATGACTAACAATGCAAACTTTAGAAACACTATGTAAACTACCACAAGAAAAACAGATCAGAGTGTTATGCTCACCAGAAATTCAAACAACTGCTGCCAACCACTACATACAAGTAATGATTACTGCATTTTTCTCATTAGAAAGACAGCTGTCATATAGCTTACGGTTTGGACAGAAAGAAATAAGTTAGCATATTGCTTAAGAGCTGTCTGCTATATCCTGACTGAATTTTGCCAGAAATATGCTAGAACATAAAATCCTTCATTCTGCAGAATAATAAATGTCATGTTTCCATTTCCCAGTATCTTGTTAGACTGTTTAAGGTAATCAGGATCAAATAAGACAAGCACAACGAGCTCAGGACCTCAGATTTCAGAGCAATAGTTTTGACATTGTCAAAGACAAGTGAGAAACTGAGCAAAGATTAAATACCTGGTACTGTTACCGAGCCCATCACAAGGGTATGGTTTGTATCTTTCAGCCACAACTTGTGACAAGTAGCTACCAATAAAACCTGAGAACTCCAGCATCAAAAAGCAACACTTAAAGTCTGTGGCAGACATATGGTCAGGACCAAAAGTAATTAACTTGCATGCCCAAGTAGAGGCATCTAAATCAGACTGGCAGCCAAGCATCCCTTTAAATGTTTTTTGCTGGAGGACCCAGATCAACCATCAGTTCTGAGAATCTTAGTGAAATAATAATGCTGCTTTTACCTGTGGATGGGTAATGCAAAAGGAAACTCGCCACTGAGCCCCTTTCCCCCCCAGTTATTCTTTACCGCTATTTCCCCCACGGATAGTTTCATCTTCCCCAGTATCTGACAATACAAATAATCCGAGTATTTGTTTTCCACCACTGATACGTTCAAACACTGGTACATTTAAACATGTGTGAGTTACCTATGGTAAAGGACACTCCTGCACAATCACAAAACACAGTTTAACAGAAAGAATCAGGGCTGATTATTTATAGCATGCAGGGTAATGAAGTATTCTGTGCTATTAGATGCAACGTATCATCTCCAAATCGTGTCAAGAAATAGAAACTAATGTGAAAATAACTTGACCCACGTCAAATCAGTGCTGATGCCAGATACAGTGAATTCAGTGATCCTGAATTTAAGACTTCTACCATCTTGTGTGGACTTTCACTGAAGTTTTCTGTTCCATCCTATTTTATCCTCACCATATTCAGCACTGTAATATCTGAACCCATAACACTAGCTTTGAACAAATCTGTCATCTTGAGATAAGATACTCAGGGGGATTTTCAAAAGAGCTTATGTGTTTTTTTACCTTGGCGTTTCTAAAACTGCCACATTGATGAGAATGATTCCCCAAGTTTTGCTATACCATATGGTCCATGTGCTGTTAGGAGGCCATCTACTATGTTTCCTTGTTAGTCATTCAACTACGTATTGTGTCCTTCTGCAACTCTCATATGTAGTTTCACTTTAATTGCCCTTTTCAGAGTAGTGTATTTCATTCTGCTTTGTGCTGGCTTGTGATAATGTTCTTTCCAAGACGTAGGTTCACCATATATTTCTTAGTAGGTGCAGCTGTACTATGCTGAATGGCCCAGTAGATGCATACACAGACCGCACCTGTGATATAAAGGAGCAAGAGGATTGGTGTTCAGCCTAGGGATGAAAAAAGCACATTACTTTCCTTGTTCTTCTATCCCTGAACCCTACTTCGGCAAAGTATTTCAGCTATTCCAGAGACGCACAAGCTGGTATTGTGCTACTCGTTCATTATTGCCACTCTACCACACTTTGGAAGGTCTTGCTCAGCTCAGTGCCTCCTAAGAGGTTTAACAATATCTTCCTCAGCCACTACCTCACAGCATCTTCAAGACCCCTGGAAGCAGCAGTGCGAGCATCATTCATGAGAGGCTGGAGCTGTGAATGTACTATTGTCATGGAGCCAGACATCTATACAGCACGCACCACAGGATCCGACTTGGGCAGAAGCAGCCAGTGTGAAGGTCGGACACTGCACTCTGGTGTTAGCAGAGTGAGCAGGAGGCACCTTTCCATCTGCCAGCACCCTACAAATCCTCCAGCACAGTACTCTCTTTCAGGATAATTTGAGGCTGACACAATTTGTATTCCCTTAAAGACCTCCTTACACATATTGCTCATTTAACCTTTAAAAAAGCTGGAAGAAAGTATGCCAATGGATTCTGCCTGATAAATATCTAAATTAAGTAAATTTAATGAGAAACTGTTGTATGTCATCTAATCTGTGGATGCTGTGACTATTATTGTTGGAGCTTTGAACCAGTTTCAAAACGTGTGAGGATCTCCTTACACAATTTTATACCAAATGCTTTTTTTTTCTTTGTTTCAAGAGAACATTCGGGTTAGACTTCTATTTTATTGCTCAACAACAATACTGAACTGAAATCTTGGAGAACTTTCTTGCATCTTGTTACTGCCAGGTGATGCTGGCTGGAAAACTGGTTTCTTTCTACAGCCATTAAGTGGTTTTTGCCAGATAAAAGATGGGGGAGGAAAGAAAGAAATGTGCTAAGTTTCATCTGGGGAATCCTACTTCAGTACACAGGAAATGAAAAGATCAATGCTCTTTTCTCTTTCCTTTCCTTTCCTTTCCTTTTCCCAGCTTCTATTCTGGCCACATTATGCTGTTTGGGTGAAAACACCATCAGGCCCTTAGTTACTTCAGTGCACACCAGTGATAGCTACTCAGTGGGGAGCACAGTTTGATGAATTTAGCAAAATCTTGTTGGCTGACCTTTCAGAGCTGGAGACATGATTTCATTTCTGTTGTCTGAAAATGAGCACCAACAAGACAAGTTATTTCCATGTCCCAGCTGGAATATTACAGTGCTAATGTGTTTCCAAATATTTATCTGTACGATGCTATTAATCTCAGGTCTATCTAAGAACAATAGCACTTCTTTCCTTTCTGCTTTCTTCATGTACCAGCAAAAAGTCAGCTTGTTTTGCTCTTTTTTTTTTTCCAGTCACTCTGCATGCTGCTAATATCAAACAACAACAAAAAGTGCTTCTTGGAACAGTGAAGTAGGAAAGCTCCATAGAGGTATTCGCAAACCACTGCTGAGGCACATGCAGAAACTGGTTCAAGAACTAGTTCACTAGTAGAATCTACAATATGTAGGCTACTAGAAAGACAAACTGAGTGCAGTACTGGTGATCCGAGTTTGGTTGTTCTTTTACTCTTGTCACTGATATTGCTGCTGAGTTAGTTCTGGTGTAATCATACCTCTGATGTCATTAATCCTCAAATTTAAAAGCCCACTCCTACTACAAAGGGGTTTGGGATTTCTTTGGTTTTGTTTTGATGAAGGCAAAAGGGATAATTCAACAGATCACTCATGCAGAGAGTGACCAGGCAAAGCCACCAACAGAGCTGTTGTGGTGCACCTCAGGGGTGACCAGCAGCTGGAAGATGAAAGGAGTAACAAGCAGCTACAACAGGACATTACAGCTAATGCACAGCACCAACAGGAACAGTTTATCAGACTATATGTTTAAACTCAGTGTCCTCTGTGGAGGTATCAAAACCAACCACCACAGGACAGTTTCCCTGAAGCCTAGATTGATTTAAGGCAGGCATCTCTGGTAAGATTTCAAGAGGCAGTGAGTGCCTAGGTGCTTTTGCTAGTATCCCTCTGCAATTGCACCCTTCAGCAAAGTGATTTATGAATCCCAAAGAAATCCAGGAAGGATGTAAAAAATGTTCAGATAATTCAAAATACTCAAATCACCCACCAGGTCACAGGTCAACCTCTATCATAGTTTGAAAAATACTTTTATCTCATTTAATAAATCTCCTTTTGAAGACTTTTGAAACCTTCCTCTGATGCCATGGAACAGATTTGGTTTTAGGGAGCACTTACAGTTTTATTGCTTCTTGTTCAGATAGTCTGAGGTAGGGTACCAGTCCTGCTCCCAGTGAAGCCAGTGACACATGTATGACTGAACCAGTGGAACAGATCCCATATAAGGTGAAATACTACAGCTAATATGCAAAGAGTTGTCTAAAAACTTACGTTTTTTGTCAATGCCCTGTTAGTGACAAGGAGAGGGAACAAGGACAATGTTCCCCTTTCTAAGTCCAGCTCTCAGGTCTCCAAGGGTATGCTTATTTCAGAAACAATTACTTTCTGCTTTGTTTCTGGTACCTCCTGTGCAGAGGTGAGCAATCATTTTTTCATTTTCAGTTAAGGATTGCTATTGCAGGTACAATATAGAAAACCAAAGGTAGGGTAGATTGATTTCTATTTACAAATGTATTTTTCACCTTTGCCCACAGTTTACTCTTGAGACTTTATTTATTTACTTTTTTTATAGCATCCCTCAACTAAAAATAGCCTTTACCTTCAAATAAAATCCCAGCTGATTTCAGGATCTACTCAGGTCATGTGTTTCTCTCTTCCTCATGCTAACACTGCCTTTCTTACCATTTCCCACAGTTCAGGCTTTTCCTGGGAATATTATGACCCTGCACACGGCCTTTTTGTCCACAGCTGTGCCCTTACCTAGACTCTTTGCCTCAAGAAGGTGTTTCCAGGCAGGAGCTCCTGCCAGAGCTAAGACCTGGTTCCTTGTGGTCTTCAATGCACAGCCAAGAACAGGCCTTAGTGACAAGAACAAGCAGGGATTTCTCAAATCTTGGGGAATGAGCACTGGGATCCCACCACCCACCATCCTCCTCTGCCAGCACAGCCCTGGCTGGTGCAGCATGAGGGCAAGAGTGGAGGGAAGGAGGCGTCAGCCTGCAGGGACATCAGCCAGGAAGCAACATCTGGCCCATGTTTGCTGGCATCTCCATGTGCTTCCCAGTTAGGCATGCAGGAAATCCCAGTGCTGTGAGTATTTCCTTCTTCCAAATCTGATTCCACACATTTCCTTCTTCCAAATCTGATTCCATAGAGCAGTCCCATAGAAACTGAAGGTCCAATTTACAAGAATAAGCTCTAGCCATGTTAATAACAGCTTTTAACACTGAGCTGTAATGAGGTCAACTCAAATTTGAATGTATGTAGCCCAAACTCTGATGGTCTGAATTTCCATAGAGGCTGTCTTGCATTCAGCAAAGCAGAACATTCAAGTGAATTAGACTAAAAATCACCATTCTTTAACATTAATTTGCACACATTTTCTTACAAAGCCTTCTCCCACTTTGAACAAAAAGAAAAAATGACTGTTTCCCCCCTCAGCATTCACACAACGTCACCAAGCCGATTCCTTTGCACGCACATCCGTTGACAGAAATGGCAGGTGATCTGCACATCCTCATGCCTGCAAGATGCCTATCGTATTGCTCCCTTATAACCTGTGTGCTTTTCCGCTGAGCTGGACACCCAGCATTGTCACTCCTAAAATATTTGTGAGTGCTACAGGATTTTCTAGGGAAAAATTTCTTGGGGCAAGATTTAGTCAAATTTAATCCAAGTCACTCGTTGCAGCTCCATTTGTTAAGAATAGCTCCTGTGCTGAGAAGAGTGCATTGCTATGTTTTGCCTCACAATGTTGCAGAACACAATAACAACAACATTAAACTCAATACCCTTAAGGGGCAGTTGTAGTCAAGGGTCACATTTTCCTTCATTCCAATTAACCTACTTGTCATATTGGATGGTAGATGCACTCTGCAAACTGCCCTCAAGTGCTTCTCATGCTCTTTTAGTAATAGAAAGTGGGGAGAAAAAACAGTTCATGCTTTGCTGTTTGACTTGTCCTTGATATTTTATCTTATTGGGAAACCCACAAGAAATTAATACTGTTATAAAGATTTTAAAGGCCTGAAAGCACAAATAGGCTTCTGACTTGTGCTAGTATGCCTGAAACAGGGGTGCTTGGTGACACCGGTCCTGGGGAGAACAGGGATGAGGAACCTTCTCCCTCCAGATTTGTTCAACCCATCTGCTTCTATGCCAAATAAAAAGCCATGGTGGTTTGACCCTGGCTGGATGCCAGGAGTCTACCAACGCTGCTCTATCACCCCCCTTCTCAATTGGATAAGGGAGAGAAAACAAACCAAAAGCTTCTAGGTTGAGATAAGGACAGGAGAGATCATTCGCTAACTACCATCACAGGCAAAGCAGATCTGACTTGGGAAAAACTGATTTAATTTATTATCAACCAAGTCGGAGTAGGATGATCAGAAATAAACCCAAATCTTAATAACAGCTTCCCTCCACCACTCCCTTCTTCCCAGACTTAACTTTACTCCAGCAGCACAGGAGGGATGAGGAACAGGGGTTGTGGTCAGTTCATCACAGGTAGTCACTGATGCTCCTTCCTCAGAAGAGGACTCCTCACACTCTTCCCTTTCTCCAGCATAGGGCTCTTTCCACAGCATTGCAACAGGAACAGCAGCCTTATGTGAGCTCCTCATATGCCTTTCTGTGTCAGTTTCTCTCCTGTACATTTTTCGTGTGGAGTTTTGCACTTTTAATATTTCCATGTTACAGTTTTATTGTTAACTTTCTCTGCTTGAGTTAACTGAAATTTGTAAAGCACCTGAAATGCCTCAGAGGCTTCCACTGCCAATAGTGAGAGAAGCTTTCTGCACCTCTTTATTTTTCTTGGAACATTTCGCTTGCAGATACAGAACAAAATGCATCTTTGCTTCGGTTTTTCCCCATTTAAGCTCAGGTGAAGCTTTTTACTACTCCAGTAATCCATAAAAAGCAAAAAAATACCTAACCAAAACAGAACAAAATGAACCTTGATACTTTGAGATGTTGGGATATTTCTCTGAAAGGAATCTCTCTGTTGCAGCCAGGAGATGCACTGGTATTTACAGACAGAAGAGACCTGTGTTTTTTCACAGTCATGAAACATGCTCTTCTCCTTGCTGGATCTGCAAGAAGTGGGATCTCTGCAAGCTTGGACGGCAGCAGACTACCATACTTTTTCTTTTGCCCAAGCTGCAGTTGAACCTTGCTCCCTGCCAGCATTCCTCTTTCACTGTATCCGTATCATCTGTTCTTCTATGCTGTGTGTATTCTTCATCTTAAATGCCAAAATCCAACAAATATGGTTTTGTCTTGACTGTAGCCTTATCCTGAAATAGCCCTTTACAGAAGCAAATTAGCAGCTAATAAGCAAAAGGATAAGGGGTTCCCCCCATCTTCAGCCTACAGATGGCTGATGAGACCTGCTAAGCAGTGCAGAGCTCTAGGCAGCCATGAGGACAGGAGCTTGCTGGGATACACATCTACATACATGTCCTTCCTACATAGCTTGCCTGTGACCTGGCGTCATACTGGGACAGCAGTATCAGTGTGCTCTCCACAGCCATCATCCATCCTTTGGGTGGGTGTGGGCAGAATGAATGCCCTGCAGCTTCTTCCCCCCTCCTGATGGAGCAGGGTGGAGGGCTGCTGCCATATGAAGCTATCCTCTAATGAATTGCCAGCTGGCTGAAAAGGTTGCACACCATTTCCTTGGGGAAAAAAAAAAGGTGGTTAGCAGTCCTGAAAGGTCACCAGGGAAAGCAGGGAGTCCTGCTTTGTCACCAATACCTTTTCCTTCTGGGGCTTCATCTCGGGTGCTGGGGCTCAGCTTCCCATGAATGTGAGAGCTGTGGAAAGGTACCCTGGTTTAGCAAAGCACTTGTGCATATAAAGACATACGCATGCTGAGTTTTAAAAATGCTGCACTGAACTGTGGTCTACTATCCATGCAGCTGACTGGGCTCCTTAGCTGGTTAACCTCCAGAAATGGCCACAGAAGAAGGGTCTGAGCTGGAAGTACTTTACCCTCCAAGAACTGGAATTTCAAAAGACTGAATTATTGTATGATAATAGAAACCATCTTCCTCTTAGGCAGAAATCTGGGAGCAATCAATATGGATCTGCCTTGCCAGTTGTTTCCACAGAGCACAGTGGTTTTGCTGTCTGCTTGTAAGCTGGATGAGGGAAAGGACGGAACAGAGGTTCATGCGAAGGGGAGATCCCACCAGTCAGACCTCAGCTCTGGCTCGCTGCCACAGGGAAAATACTCACAGCTAGGGGCCCAGCCATGAATGAGTAGTCTCCTTATCGGGCTTGTGTCTTGAACCTACAGAGTTTATCTTGATATTCAGCTCTGCTTCCCAAGGAAATGTTAAGTTGCCTGGGTTTGTATGAACACAAAATCCCAACATCTCTTTCATTACAGTGATATAATTGAGAAGGCAAAGTGATACCTATACAGATAATTTATTTCTATCATCACTTCCACAATCTTTTCTCCCCAGCAAAACTGTGTTGAGCATCTAGTTATTCTCTGACAGCTAGAGTAATAATAGGAGTATTTTTCTTCTTTAGCTTCGGTGCTATTCAAGATCAGAAGAGCTCACATCATAAAACATCATTAAAGTGTGAATTCAAGGTTGGGGAAGATGAGGCCTTTACAAGACTAATGCAATTAATTCTGCTTGTTAACTACAGCCTCAAAATAAGTACGTAGAGTCTGATCTCACTTCTGCTGTGGAGAGTTAGGTCTGAAAAATAGTTCTTCTCCAGTGGATTTCCTAGCAATAAGGGAGCATGGAAAAACTTGATATTACATACCAGTGAACACAGTCATTGAAGGAGGAACACTATATACTCTATATCTTCTGGTGTGCAGTAACTTATTGTAAAAGTAAGAAACTTAAACAATATAAGGTCAAATATTAAATAAATTTGTTAATGGAAATGCATTACATCGAAAGGGAGGGTTGTCTTCTTTTGGGTGTTTTTGGTGGTGGTGGTTTGGTTTGTTTGGTTTTGGTTTTCACTTTGTTTGTTTGTTTTCTTGTATTTTGTTTTAATATAATCCTTCTCTCTTTGTTATCCGTCTCAGCACTTGAATTCTGGAAAGCTGTAATTCTTTACAGTTTAACAGACCTAATTCCAACCTCAGTCCTTCTTGCTTTCTTTTCACAGAGGTATTCAGATATTCGCACAGTGGAACAAGGGAACTTCGATGCAAAAAAAGCAATTTATTTTTTCCAGCAGCTTTTGGTATTCCCTTTGCTATAGCTGAAGGTATAGCAGTAGTTTCCTCATAATCAGCCTCTTCTATTTAGTACCACAAGAAAGACTATGCTTGTGTTTGTCCGTGATCATTAAAACTGAGTGTTTCTGTGAGAGAAAAAAGAGAAGAGAAAAGAAATAAAACATCTGTCCTACAGATATACAGCCCTATTAGCCGGGCCCTGGGGTATTTCCTCTTCTCCCTTCCTCTTTGTGCATGTTCACATGGCATTTGTTTTCTCTCCAGTGATTACCCTCATTGTGTTTCCACACTCTGGCATGCATCTCCTTAGGACAAGGACTTCATCCTATGTGCTGAAAAGCATAATGTCACCACCATAAACTAGCCATTCCACAGGCAGCCAAAGTGATGAAGCCTGCTTTCCTATGGACATGAGGGAATGGGTGAGAATGGAAGAGAGGGAAGAGCAAGTCAAGAAGCTCTTAGCTCTGCCTTGCAATGGGGATGGAAGAAAAGGGTAGTTTTAGAAAACTGAACTCACAGAAAGACTTCAGGACTAACTTAGACTAGTAGCTAATGATCACCAGAAATTTGATTTAGTGCAGTATATTTGGTATTCTCCCTTGCCTGCACCAAAAACATTGCCCTTGGTTTAATTTTTTTCCTTGTGTGAATACATCTCTTTAATGCTTGTTTCATAGATTTTTGTTTCCATCTTATGGCCTTAATGTCTATTAGAAATACAGCCTTAAGGCAAACTTTCTCACAGTAGAGCCTTACTTTGTTGTGTGCTGCGGTACACGTAGTTGGCTCTGACAGCATTAGTTCTGCACTGGTACACTGTCAAACTGGATGCAAGGAGCATTGTGAAAAAAAAACCAAACATCTGCTAAGTGAAAAAATAGTCCTCATTTGGGTGTTTATGTGACTGTTCAGTTCACTGCCCCCACCTCTTCCTTCTGAGCAGTACACATTGCTCAGACTGCACGGATAGCTTAAACAGCTTCAACAGTGTCAAATTTATGTCCAACTCAGCCTTCACCCAATGTTTTGGAGCCTAAATGGGTCAGTCATAGTAGCGTAACAAACTGGGGCATGGGGAGCGTACCTCTGAAGGTAGGTAGGATGCTCCTTTTCTGTGGCATGAGAAAGACCGTGCAATCTGTAGACTTCTTTCAAGCTTGAAAATGAATGTAGAGGTTTTACTTGCTGGGAAAAACAAGGTAAGAGGAGGTATCCTACTTACACTTTGTGGCTCTGAGGTGTTTGGGGCTGGCTTATAGGTCTGCCAAAGGTAAGGATAGCTGGCAGAACACTATCACCTCCAGAGAAGGAGACAGACCACTCAAAACACTTATGTTTTCCTGACACCAAAGGATCTTCATTGCCTTTAGTCCCTCTTTTTCATTTAACAAGCAGTGAAGAGACATGATGCAACCATCACAATCCCAGACTGGCTTACAAGCAACAAGCAGCTGTACATATAAACAAGTCCTTACATCTTGGCTGTGGGGCAGGGTAGCTGTGTGCAATGTAATAGCCTTGCTACTTTTTCTCTTTTCTCCCTGGAAGGTGAATATTTATGCAGCAGGACTAGCAGGGAATACTTTGCATTTCTCATATATTCTTTTTCTCTGGTCGCTGTAATATTGCTCATTATTTCTTCTCACTTGACTGGAATTCTCCAGTTGGCAGAAATGTAATGAGAAATTCACTCTTGTGAGGACATTAGGTAAGAAAAAAAATATTGCTTTCAAAAGGATCTCATATATGAGATCCTGAAACCATGTTTGTGTAGCTTTTAATGTTTTGCCAGATTGTTTATCCTTAGTGAAGTGTGAAACTGAAGCACATCAGTGTTGCCTAGGATTTAGTATGAGGCAGCTAAGACAATTTGTTAGTATTCGCTTCTTCTCATACAGAACTTGTGTTTATTTGTGTATGGAAAACTACAGTGAACTTTTCACAATAGTGTAATTATTTAACTGTACTGACACCATGTTTGTCTTTTGAAAGAAGGAAATGCATTTCAGACTTATATAAAGACTGCTACCCTTGTCCCTGCTTTTACTATAATGCATTGTTTGTGTTGTGACACTGACAAAATCCTCGGGTCTCTAGAGTTAATAGAAAATATAAGAAAAATAATTGACCTCTCTGTATTGCTCTCTCTTTAGAGTTACAAGTGTTTGCCTTAACAAAAATGGTATTTAACATGCCTCATATCTGATACGTTTTTAGAAACATAACCAATAGCATTAGTTTAAGACTGCCGTTTCAATTTCTTGGTTTATTTTCTTGACTAAACTCAGGTATGAGGTTGGTATCGCAGTTAGAATGACAACTGAACAGAGAAATGTGTAGCCAATCTCTATTATGTTCCTGTAAGAATAAAATAAAGAACATCTGAGATAAATAATGTTTGACTTTAATGGTCATTCTTTGCTTGCAAAAATGTATAGTTCTACTACAGTCTGGTTTTAGTTTTCAGTCCACTGGTTTACTTGGATCAAACACTGATGGAAAGCAGCAGGCCAACAATCCCAGACTCACAACGATCAGATTCTGGCTCCACTAACAACAGTGGGAATGTTGTCATTTAGCCTCACAGAATACAGGTTTCACATAGCTTTACAAAACAGTATCCAGGCAATAACTGTGCTGTCTTTCCTCCTGGTCACTTGCTTCCTTTCCACCTTCCTCTCTATCAGCTGGTCTGAAAATCACAAAACTGCCTCAGAAACCTTTTCTCATCAAGTTCCTTCAATACTCCCTCTCAGCAACAGTTTTCCACCTGGATGAATTACAGAAACATCCTTGGCTATGATCAGGAGACTAACCCACAAGTTCTTGCATTGACTCCATAAATTAAATTCCAACAAATTGTCCTAAAGACAGCCTGCAGCTGTGGCCGTACATCAAATCAAAGTTTAAATGGTGTTTGTAAAAGTGTTTGTGTCTCCTCATGCACCTCTTGATCATGACAGAACTCATGTGCGGTCTCAGCTTGCGTGCTGGGATGTGTCCCTGCAACAGCATTCATCTTCTGAGAATGATCTTGAGGGCATCACAGTGATGGTGTTGGCTTCTAGAGCAGCTGCAACTGGAGTTTGCACTGAGAGATGTTTACACCAGCTACCTTTGGGTATTGAACTCAGCTGCTTGAGCCAGATGCTCCTTAGGTTCCCTGCGTATCCAGAGACAGAGCTGTGCCTGTGGTAAAAAGTAGTGTGGACCTACAGACGTGGGTCTATAGAGCAAAATAGTCAGTGTTAGGCTCACATTTGAGCAGCATGGTCTAGTGGAAGGTGCCCCTGCCCATGGCAGAAAGGTTGGAACTGGATGATCTTTAAGGTCCCTTCCAACCCAAGCCATCCTATGATTCTATAATTATATATGTTTTATCTCAGACTAGACCTGGTCAGTCCTGTGTGCTGAGCACGCACACTCTGGTGGCTGTAGCACTTTGGGTACCCCCACAGACTGCCTACCCCAGCTTGCTCTTACCTGGAAGGAAGTCAAGAGCTGCTCTGCCATGAAAACCAGCGTTGTAAGTGGGGACAATCAGGACAGTCCCTCCTAAAGTGCACTCCTGATCTAAACTGAAATACCAGAGGCTCTGCCAAAAAAATGACTCACAGCATCTGCTCTGAGTTGCTCTCTGTAAGTCCACTGGCTTAAGAGGGACGTAAGGGAAACTATGCCTAAATGTCACTGGCCCAAGCTGGCATGAGCTGTCCTTCCTCTCTTCCCTTCCTTCCCTGCCCCGCCATTCCCCAAATTACTTAGACCATTCTTCAGCTTTTTTTGTAAATGAAGAAACACTTTTAGTTATTGGTTTGAAAGCCTTCTCCTGTCATCCACAGTCTATATTTTGTGGTGCATATATCTGGCATCCAGCTTTTCCAAGTCACAGTGATATACTGTAATTAGGATGTACAGCCAAAGTTTGGGAATTAGGTTAAATAAAACTCACTTTTAGCTCTTGATTTTTCTGGCTAAGTTACAATGGGAAATCAAAATTTCCATTTCCTGATTTAGAAAAAAAGGAAGATCAAGTAAAGGCTCAGAAGAAGAGTTTCTGAATTTTTCTTTTCTTTTTTCCTGTGGAAAATCAGAGAAGGAGTTGAGTATTTGGGGCACAAATACGGATTCGTTGTGTGCTGTCCTCATTTTCCCATGCAAAGTGTGGTTGAGAAGAAAAGCTCTGGTGGGCTCACATGCTAATTTTTCTCATTGCCTCTTTAACTTGCACAGATTTTTCAAATATTGACTAGGCTTTGAACTTGACCTACTTAAAAGACTGGATATGGTTTTCACTTAAACAAACACCCTTTCAGATCATGTCAGTATTATAAAGGGTCCTTGCAGCTACTGTGAATGTTGAGAATATCAGTATCTTAACACTCCTTTATACTACTAGACATATTGTGAGGGAAGTCAGCTGTTTTTCTCTGCTTCACATGGCTTTCACGGCTTTCAGTTTTCTTCAGGAGCCATTTATACCAACTGGTATGGAGTTGAATTTATTATCAAGTCTGGACCTGCCTGTGCGCAGAATCCTCCCGATCAGGCTTTGCCTTGAGCCATGCCTGAGGTGAGAAGTTCTTTCTGAAGGCAGGGTTGGAGGCTGAGGAGGCCACAATTCCCTCCATGTCCTCTCCTCATCTGCCAACATCAAACTCCAAACTCGTCTTTCTTCTGCAGCTCATGTCTCTTCTCAGTTGCGTGACGTTCAGCCTGCTTTATTTACTCCTCGTTGTTCAGGGAGGCATTTTGTGCTTTTCATTATATCATCTACCCAGGTTTCTGATTATGCTCCATGGGCAAAGAAACAAAATACAATTCAAAGTTGGTCTGGTATGAAAACTCACAGGCATCTGCTGACAGAAAGAAAGAAAAATGATGTAATGTTGTGGCTTGCATGGATTTCTTATATGGAGACTTACATGCTTTTTTTTATATATAAAATCTTTTTCCTTCTACACAGTTTCACAAGGAATACTTTTGCTGCCAAAAGTATCTCAGCTCACCTGAGAAGATGAAAATAAATTACCTTTGCAATCTAACCAAGTTTCTGTCACCCTGGCATAATCAAAGCACCTCAGTCTAAAAAGACAAGGAGAATAACAATAATATAATAATAATAATAATAATGATAGCAGGTTTTTTTTGTCTAACCAAGACTTTCTGCAGTGAAATGAAACATTCTCTAGTGTGCTGGAGGACAAATGGGACAGGGAGGGTGAAAGAGGGTAGAGCTTTATCCTCCACAAGTGGGAGGGGTGGCTTGTGGGCTGGGGTGTTGTGAAGGGAAGGAAACCCAGGGATCCAACAGGGGCTGGAGAAGCAGGACCTATTCATCAGTTCTGCTGCTGAGGAAAGAGGGAGGTGGGTGTCACTCAGCTCTGGCTCTGAGCTGGAGAGTGGTGGAGGGCAAAGAAGGGTTGCACTGGAGCAGATGGGCAAATTTAGGTGGGAGCTGGGTCATACTGATGAGCGACTGGAAGTAAAAGGCAGAGCAGTTCTGCAAATGGGGATGGAGCTTTGTGCCACTATTGTCTGTGGCTTCCAGCTCCTTCTCCCACCTGCTCAGTGCCAGTTCTTCTCCCCCCAGCTTCTCTACGCACCCAAAGGGAGGCAGGGTCTCAGGGGTGCCCTGCTTGCCACCATGGCACATCAGCCATCAGCAGCAGCAGGTTGCAGTGTTGCCCTGCCAGCGGGTGCTGCGGGTGCTGGCAGGGATACTTGTGTGCTGCATGGCCCCCCAGGGTGCCTGACAGCACCACTGCCATGCTGTCACAGCACGACCACCAGCCCCATGCCGCGACAGCCACTTTGTGCAAAGAGCCTTCACCCATCAGCCAAGCGTTGCTTAATTCTTAAACTTATGTGTGCTTTAACCAGATTCTTTTATTCAGCTGAAAAATATTCTGTTTGATGTTTTCACAGACAGCATCTTAAGGTGTTACTTCGATTTCTTCTCTAGCGCTGCCCTTTCCGAAGTCATTATTACTCATTAGGTATATTGTGCAGAAAGCAAAGTAGGTCACAGATGAAAAGCCCCATCTTAGCGAGAGGCACCAGTATTGCACAAAGCTATTTTCAACTTTCATGAGATAAAAAATGTTTTCTGTAGGATGAAAGCTGTCACTGCCAACTTACAAATGAATGCCAAGTATGTAAAAACTTTCATTTCAGATTCCCAGGCTTTCATATGTTAAACGCATTGTTTTAGAAATCCATCTCAAAGATAATTCCCTCTGTGTAACCCACACCTGCTGGCTCCCTAACAGGGTACATGCTGAGTTAGGGGACAGGCACTCAGGTGGTGTAAATCACTGTTGGATCCAACAGGACTGGGCCATTTTCACTTCATGAGGATCCATCCTCAAGAGGCCCCAGATAGGGAGCAACAGGGGAGATGGTCCCAGGGTGGGTACCTGGGGGCTGGATGACAACCAGCTCCCTCACAGCCCCTGCCTATCTGTGCATGGCATTGAAAGAGTGGATTGGCATCTGCAGTCCGCGATGTCCTCTAAAGCCAAGATGACAACCTCAATAGCAGCACCTCAGCACAACTTATTTTTCTGTCACTATTCTTTTGCATCACAACCCATTAGTTAAAAAGAAGCATTGATTTTTGCTTGATTGCTCCTCCAACTTTTATTTTCATGATATTTGGAGATGTCAAATTAATACTCAAGACTTTCTGGAGTGATCCTTAATGTCTTTACATCGGTGGGCATCCCTCTTCTGTCTCTCACTTTAAGAAAACACTCAGCAATGCTTTGTTTTATTCAATTTCCACAAGGACTTAAACACAGGACTTGAGTAAAAATTAGACTGCACTCGTATGTCCCTTCATCAACAGAATAAGACTGAGGAACTTTCAACTGCTAGAGAGGTAATTAATAAAATTATGCTTTCAAGTTATTACTGCATAAAATAAGTTGACATATATGGCAACAGTACTGCAACTAAATTAGTTTTGTTGGTGTAATCAACTTGCTGTACTGATTAGAGGGGAGTCTGTTAACCTTGTAGCTAAGAAACTAGATATTGAAGTAGCAAATTAATCTTATTTTTCTCTGTAAAACAATGGTTGTTTAAAACTAATATGTAAAATATGACAACATAAAGAAAGGTCTAAGTTCATTGTTATATTTAGAATAATATAAATTGCATTTAAAGTAACAAGCGGTATATGTTTGCAGCCACAGTTTTAAAGAAAGTAATCTTACAGCTAAGTTATTCAGTAAACACTTGGAATCAGGATTTGCTACAGCAACTAACCATTTTTTCAATCTGAGGTAACTTCTACTGTAAATATAAATGAACATTTTCTGCTTTTCATTTTTCCAAGTAGCTCTGGTCAAGCACCAGATCATTTAAATTGAACACCAAGTACTCACTTAAAACCCAAAAAACCCTAGTAAGTAAAAAATAATGTGAGAGAATAAAAACTACAAGTTCTAACATAATCAAAAAGCAGGTGACCATCATCAATTTAATTAGTCAAACAGAAATGTTACCTCCTCTGTTTAATAAATCTGTTTAGTTTCTTAAAGAGCTACAGCACATTCACTTTGTCCCATATGTACAGCATATATAAGTTTGGATTACTGAGATAAGTCAAATAATAGCAAAATGTTGATTTCATGTATTTTAATTAATGCAAATTTTCATTCAAATTTTAACTAAGAAGGAAACATCACCTAATAAATAAGAGATGCTTTGTCTGGAATTTCAAAATACAGTAACTTAAAAATTAAGGATAAATGCTTGTAAACCAGAACTCCTTAGATCAATTCATGTGGATTTTGTTTACCTTTAAGTCTTGCAAAAATAAATCTAAAGCCATTTCAATTATTGAGCACAGGCCCTTGTATGGGGAAATATTCTAGAAGTACACATTTAAAACAAGTGGCAAACAAGGACTAGCCATTTAAACCAGTATCTACATTTAAACCAGTATCTACAACCTGTAGGTATCCACTACTTTATCATACACCTCTTTCAAGACACACAAACCCAGTTACCCACTATGCAATCTGATGGTAAGGATCATGTATGGGAACCAGGAGGCTCAGCATCTGTTCCTCCTCCTGCTGTAGACCTGCTGTCTGTGCCAGGTAAATTATTTCACTTTTCAGTGAATCACAAAGCTGTCCTGATCAGAACAAGACATTTGGGTCCATGACCTTAGAAGACAGTCAGAACCACCTCGGTACAGAGTAGAGATGTGCTACACTGCTTTAATGCACGTGGTTATCTGCTGTTGCTGCATGCATCAGTTGGTTGATTTTGTCATTTCAGAAAAGTTTGAGCTAAACCAGTCAGAACAGTATCTGGGATGTGTCTGTCTGTGTATTTTTTTGTATGATGCCACGTCTGCATTCAGGTTTTCCAAGTGGCCCAGAAAAGGCATAATGCCAGCCAAAAGAAAAGTCAAACAAGAGAAAGGAAATTACTGCATGGAAGAGAACTAAGAAATCTTAACTCCAAATTTCTCTACTTGCTAACACGTTGGTTTTTTTTTTAAGCCCTACTCACCAAAGGACTATTTTGTTTGTCAGATATTCCCTAGAGCTAATGTATCATGAGGGATTTCCAAGATGCAGCAGATTTCTTAACCACTGGCTCTGGATTTCCTTAAAGGGGCTTTTCGGGGGTGGAAATCAAAAACTCTGATGAAAAAGAAAAAAAATAATGAGAGAGATGGAAAATCTTGGTGCCAAATTAAAACAGTGGAAAAGAAGAAACTGATTAATATAAGAATGGCAAAATACCCTACCCAAGGGCTGCAGAGGGGTCTATGCTGCAAGAGGTACCTGCGGGACACCAGAATCTCAGCATGGCATCCTCCCCTGCCCTGTACCCAAGCGGAAGGTACAGGGTACAGGAGGGTACAGACTCATTTTCCCTCCCCAGCACACAGCCCTCATGGTGTACAAGGGGAAAGCTGCAAAGCAGCTAAAGGTACAATACTGCAAGTGGAAATTCCCAACATTGCACCTATCACATCTTCTCAGAAAATTAAAGTAAAAAATACTTTGGCCTTTTAAGAGGACATAGAAAGATAACAAACATTTTAAGGGTTAAGTAAGTGACTTGGGCAGTAATAGAAATAAGCCCATATAGACTTCTGAGAATTATTTTCTGTGTACTTAGACACACAGAATTATAATACATGTTGTTCTTTGAGTGTGAAAACCACACCATTTATGTAATGTGATTTGTGAGGTCCACACAATATGAGAGGATGAAGGTATTTCAGTCTCTGAGATGTCCTCAGATCTGTTCTTGGCTTGCAGTGCTTGAACTGCAATGCCTATTTAAAGGCAATGATGTGCACAGAGTGTTGAACGGACAAATGTGCTAAACCTCTTCTTTTTCAGCTGGTCGGGGTTTATTTCCCATCAGGTTTGCATTAATGACCCAGTGACCTACTTTTCTGATCCACCTGGCAGAACTCTGCATCCCTGAAACCCAAGACTCTGTCTGCTTCACAGATTTGTTTTGGTTAGGTTTTGTGACAGAAACCATTAGGAGAGTGACACTGCAGATAAAAAAGAAACGTGCTCTACTCTTTGGTATTGCAAGTGTATTTTTATTTAACTGTGTAAGTGTTATCCATCACGATAGAATTGTCTGCTTCTTTTTTTTTAATGGCTCTGTGTTTTATAAGGTTTTCTTCTCTCTCCCTCATATTACAATGAAAAATGAGCTGTGTACATTTACCCAGTGATTTCTAACCAGCACTGTTTCTTTGCCTGCTGCAGACCAAGTATAGGGAAGAAGCAGACATAATGGAACAGTGAGGAAAAAGCATCTTCTGCCTGTCTTAAATCATCTACTTTACAGAGAAGCTTAAATTGCTAGAAATAAAAAAAGCTCCTTGGCAGCTCAACAACTGCATATAAAACAAATCATATTTTTCAGTGAATCGTAAATGTCACCATCTCAGATAACATTTATGCTTTCATAGAAATAGGAACTTAATTTTCCCCAGTTACATTATTAACTCACTTTGGTGAATCAGATCACCTACATTAAAACAGAAGCAGCCGGTGACTCAGAACAATGATGCATTTAAAGATCAAGTGCAGCGATTGCAAGTACCAAGCTGCACGCAGATGGAACTGCTTCTTTGAACCACCAGATAAAGATTGATCTGTTAAAATCCTGCTAAAAATGGGCACCAAATGCTTGTTGTCAGAAGTGACTGACAGCCTGTGTCCCAAGCCGAAATGAGGTTGGGTTTGCCTATTTATTCAGTGGGTGCACAGCGTGACAGCACAGGAGAGAAGGAGAGCTGTGATGGGCTGTGATATGATGAGCTGGTTGCCATTGCTTTACTGTCCTGTTAGAAATTCTCCTAGTTAGAAAGAAAGAAATAAACCCCACTGTTATTGCAGTGTATTATTTAACATTTCAACCTTTCTGATGTTGACAAGCACCATCCCTCTGGCTTGGTGCTTGTCTGGCCTCTCACCACCCAAGCACACAAACACGTCATGACCATTTAGAAAGTCATCCTTGTACTATATAAAACACAGTACCTTTGTCCCAGTTTTTCAGGTGAGGAGTTAAAATGCTAGTAAAAGCAATGGCCATCCCAAGGGCGCACAGAAAAATGCAGATTCAGTCCAGCACCAGCACCATGACCCTCTTGTCCCCTCATCTCCACAAATGTGCACTTTATTTGTCTAAGAGCTGGGAGATGTTGAATAGGATATGTCCACAGCACTTTGTAGGCAGAAACAGTCTTGCTGCGGTGTTGTGAAGCAAAATCAGAGTGGCCATAGCCAGCCTGGCAACAAGTATGACCCCTCCAGCTCTTTGTGTCTTGGGGTATAATTGAATTAAGCACAACACTCATGCAGCCCCAAGGATGTCTAGAGCTCTATCAGGGCTTGCTTGCTTTCTCCTATAGACACATCCTTAGCAGGAATATAGATTCTGGGGCAAAGACTGGCCTTACAAAACACGATGAGCTCATTTCCCATATCATGAGCTCAAGTAGTCACTCAAAACACGGGAAAAATGTGGATATCTACCTCAGTCCTAGCAAGTAAGGGGCTGACAGTTGCATGTAAGATAGGTATTACTTGATTATAATTAAATTTCTGTTTGAATCATCCCCCCTTTAGAGTAAAGAGATGTTGCTGGTGACACTGCCAATTCTTCTCATGCAAATATATATTTAATTTCAAGCAAAGGAGCCCAGAGACTGACACAAATACTTTGAAAATATGAGCTGCAAGTCTAACTCACACAAAAATATATGTGTGAATGATGATAGCGTATCCTGCATGCCAGCAGAAGACTGGCTGATGGTAGTATTTCAGAATGATACCTAAATGAAAGGTTCTCTGTTAGTTTAGGGGCTGTGGCACCTAATTTGCATTTTCATGAATTAGTGGTTTCCACCACATGACAGAAACATTTTGAGACGTTAATGAAAACAATGGAAAACATACATCATTGTCAGATTCCAAGCTGGAAAAAAATTGATTATATTTTCTCACCATGTATATTCCAATCATTCCAGCTACATGTATATTCCATTCCATCCTAGCATCCCTTACTCTTGAAAGTAAGATGAATCACAGGGTAGACTGTACATCTATTTGGTTGCATTGATTTTTGTAACATGATAAACAGTCTTTTTGCCAGTATGTTTTGCTCAAAAGGTGCGTATATGGCGTTTATCAGACTTCAAAGCTGTTGAGTTTGGAGCTATCTTTTAAGGCAAGTCTATAGGGGTTTATTTTTGTTTCTGATTTTAAAGGCTGTGTTGACATGTGGCTAATCTGAGTCTTTTCTTACCATGGTAATTTTGAGTACAATAATTTTCCAGGTATCCCTGGCTTCAATCATGGCTCCTCCAGAAACCCCAGAGTGCCCACAATTGACCTCAGAAACATGGAGACACAAGTGATGGCCTGATTTATTCATTTAACAGTACGGCATTAGACTGACTCAAGAAGCAGCCATTGAGATGTGGAATTGTTGAGTGCCTGTGAGCTGACCCAGTTTGAATGTTTATCTCTATTGAAGTGTCCTATGGCTTAAAAAAATTGCAGCCTAATACAAATTTCAGGCGTCTGAGACTCTTTTCAGCAATTTCTATTTGTTCCATCCATCTCAGTCCTCATTACTTGCCTTCATGATCTGGGGTCAGTAATGGCTTGTTTTTCAGACTAAGAGTGTGTTGAGCTTAATCCTCAAATACACACTGGCATACACAGGTTCATAGATGTTCCTTCATAAAAAATTGAAAAGTACTTGAAAAGTAGCAAATTCAAAGGTTGCATTTGGTTTAATGTTCTTTGAAAAACAGAAAATGGTATTTGACAGAAAATGATATTTGCAAATAAGTGAATGCTTACTTCCTAAACAGGAGCTCCATCTTGCAGTCCTCTGAGGGCTTCAGTCCCCTCCTTTCACAGCCCTCAAGTGGAAATGGAGGCACTCGACATATTGCAGCCTGGCTTGGCATTTTGCAGGCACAAGCCCCTGGGCCTCTCTCTTTCTTCTCTGCCTTTTCTTTTGAATCTTCAGCCCAAGAGCTATCTATAATTTTTGTCACTTTCATTTCCAGTATGTCACCATGGATTATGAAAGGTAAGCCACCGCCTGCCCATTTAATGGAGTGTGCATCACTGCGGATAATCGCCCCGGAATGTAAATCAGTTTACTGTTACCTGGTTACTGCTGGTACACATACAAAATGGAGAAGAGAGGGCTCTGGCAGGCCATAGGTTTAATATATGGTGGTGATTATCTATCAAACTCCCCTTATTTTAATAGCTGTGCTCAGAACAACACAGCAGTGTGACACATTCATCTGTATGCATGAGAACAGGCCTGCCTGTATTTACAACATCATGCCGAAACATTCTCACAAACAGGCTTTAAATGGAAGTTGCCTACCACATTCCTTTCTCTTCCAGAGAAACATATCACGGTCTTTCTGGGATGTGCTGCACCACACTGACTGTAGGAGAGAACAGGTCACTGTTTTGGCTGGGAGGAAGGTCAGCCCGGGTCACACACCTCCTTTCATAGCATGGGGTCCAGCTCCAATGGTCTGAAGGAGCTCATGGCAAAGAGCCTCAGGAGGCACAGCATAGTCCTGCTCATCCCTGTGCATCACTCCAACTTGGAAGAAAACATTGCGGAAAGGAGCAAGATTCAAATTGAGCCCCAGTAGCAGCTATAGGGACAGGTTGGGGGCTGAGGAAAGCATGAGAAGGTAGCCCGGAGCAAAGGTGCTACAAGCTATGGGCACAGCAAACCTATGCTATCACATGGGGCAAGTGCTGTACAGTTGTGCTAAACCAAGCTCTTCAGAGAACCTGCTGACAAATTTCCACACAGTGCAGGAAATGATGGCAATTAAATCCCTCCATGCTCAGGACTGGTCACCCTTCTCTTTAGGGAGCAATGTGAGATCAGCATCGCATTTGGTGCATATTATTGGTCTGGCAATGCCACTGCTGCTGTAGCTTTAAGTTAATTGTCACTGAAGGATCCAACATCCTTTAAATCATTTTTTCTCTTACAGGCAGACTTTCTTCCATAGTCTGAGAAAAGCTCTGCCCTTGAATTGGAGGCATTTTTCTGGCAGTGCTCAATGGAAAAGTACTGGATGGATTACAGTAATGATGCAGGTTTGCCTTGCTTTTGTCCCCACAGAATATTTCAGTGGAATGTAGGGATACAGGGTGTACTTTTCACAGTAAATGCTTGTGGAAAAGGCAGACACAAGCATGTGCATATATACATAGATGCAGCCAGCCACGGAGATACTGGCACCAAAAGATACTGAACCTTTTAACGAATACGTCAAAAATTAAATTCTTTGTATTCAAAAAAGATGATAGTGTTTAAATGGTGGTACTCAACACACTTAACACTGCTAACCATGTACAGAAGTGTTTTCTACCAGAAACAAGAGCATTTCCAAGCAACAAATGCATGGCATGTTGTTTGCTTTAGCACAGAACCATACAAGACTTACAGGAAAGACCAGCACTGCCTGTTGTGACTGACTTGTGTTTGGGTGACCAGTGATAACCATGAGACTGACCCCTAGTCACACTGAGCAAAGCCCCTGATGACAATGACCAAAACTCTTTCATACTCTTGCAAGACGCCACTTCTTCAGGAAGTTGTTTATTCATTGTGCCCAAGATGTAAAACTGTCATTTCACATCTGTTCCTTCCTAGATATGGTCCTCAGAGCCTGCCTGGGGGAAGGAAGTAAGGAAGTCCCAGGAAGGAGTGAAAGGAGGGGGGACAGAGCAAGGCTCTATAGGTAACTAGTTTTCTTTGTTGTTTTGGGGAGAATTCGAAGACTATCTCTTAAAGAAACCTAATTTGTCCTGGTTTCTCAGAGCAGTGTCCTGAATTGCTGATTTAACAGGCATTTGCCAGGTTGAGAGGTGGTCTAAATAGTGCCTAACCAGGCCTCCAGTTATTTGCCATATGAAGTCCTATGTTCATAATGCATTACCATTTTTAATTATGAGCCTTTATCTCATGCTACTGAACAATGACTGATTAACGGCATCTTTTTTTCAGGTGGGAAAATATTTTTCTCTTCCCCTCCTCCCCCAAGTTTTCAAATTTCTCCTTTCTCTGCCAACAAAATCAGTCTGCAATAGTTCTGATTTTATTGCCAATATGAAAGAATTCAGAGACACTTTTCTGAATTATACTTGACAATTCATTCAAGTAGCCTCTTGAGCCCACAGAGGTATCTTTTACATTATCTGTTCGCACAGACACGCTCCCTACAATTGTACCTGAAGTTTGTGCGTATTCCTTTCAGGCTCCTTTCCTTGAAATGCATAAAGTTAAAAGAAGAAACGTTCTTGACAGCTTATTGTGTAAATCCTTCTGACACAGTTTCCACATTTCTGTAGGAGATGAGAACTGATCAGTACAAAGTAGGTCAAGAACTCCTAAGAGACACAGTGACTGCCTTTGATTTTTCTACCTTGAAGTTCAAAGAGCATGAGTAAGTTCATTGAAAGAGGAAGAAATGAGTTATTTAAAGAAATAAGGATCTTGCTTTACATGTAGTGCCCAGAGAACTTGAGAAAGAGGAGGTCATGAATCAGGTGGTATGTGCATGCACGTGCATGTGCTGTATGTACTTTCCAAATACTGCTTTGAGACAACACTGTAATTAATTGACAATGAACTCTCCCTAGCATTGCAAGCTGTTCTTTTAATAAGTTCAATGAGAAGGTTGTTACTATATGCTACATCTATACACTATATATACCTCATATTAACCTGAGTTGAGCAACTGTTTCTTCAATTTACTTAGTCTAAAGACCACGTGGACTAAAGTTTAGAAAAGGCAGCAGCTACCCATTCTCCTTCAGCTCGTGTCAACTGAAGGTAAGTAGAATTTCACCATGAATATTTATGTATATTTATATAGGAGCTGTACCCCATGAGCCACTTGGATTTAGGGCCAGACATTGGTACCTCATCCTTTTTTGTTTGCAGCACAGAAATTGCCTACATGATTACAGTGTAAAGCAATAGGAACATTAAAGAGAGTCATGATACATGATGGTGGGGAGTTAGAGGACTTGGACTTGGACTTAGGTCAGCTGTGAGAAGACTACGCCCATCAAGAAGAATTGACATTTTTCACTGTTCTGTTCAAAAGACAGTGTTTAACACTGTTCTCTTAATAAGAGATTAACTGGGGCACTCTCAGGGGCTTCAGTCTCAGCTGCCACGTACGCATTGCCCAATGCAAGTGTGCCAAGCTGAGTAATAAGGAAAGAGCTGCACTACCTCAAGGCTCTCCTGGCCACATTGTGCTGCCTCTGACCCTGGTTAGCTGGCATTTAGAAGAGACAAATCAGAACAAGGTTAATGTGACAGATGGAGACAAATGCCAAGAAATGATGGAGATCTTATCTCAGAAACACTAGTGTGGTCAATTTGAAAGCTGTTACTTGGATAAATTCCTCTTATGAGCTCTGAAAGATGTTCTGATTAAAGCTGTGTAGGTGGCTAAATTCTGTTCTGTATGGATGTATCACTGTTAGAGATATTCCCTTTGTTTCATACTAGTGAGAGACAGCAAGTAATTGTCTGCTGAATTAGAAATAACACAAATAAAAATTAAGAGTTAATAGCTCCGATTCATCTCGGCTTTACTTAACATATTTTTGTTAAACACTGCACATTACTGCCGTATGAAAAGTAGATTTTTCATCCTCCACACCACTGGGAAGATGTGCTATAACACTACAACGTGCTCCTTCTCATTTATGTTTTTTTCTGTCCCACTCTGAAAATAGTCATAAGACACCAGGAGGACATGACTCGGGGGCTGTTCATGCATGAACTCTAACTGTGCTTCACAGGAAATGAGAGCAGTCCACTCTTATCTCTCTCCTCCCATCCTGACACTATAAGACTAGGTGGCCCAAGCAAGCCTCCTGCTCCAGGGGACTAACCTTGTATTTGGCCTTTGCAGTGGTTAGGTGATAGAGAAGTTGGATACAGGCAGGAACAGGAACATTAGGGAATGGTCTGTCTCTCTTTTGGCTCAGAGTGGTGGTGCCTGTCTCCGAGTCTTGGCTCTGCCTCAGGGAATCCCTCTGGTCCTCCTTTGTGCTGAGAGTGTCAATAAACCAGGCAGGTGTTCTTGCTGTGCGGTAGCCATGGAGGAAAGGAGCTTCAGCACACAGGGTACACTGCTCTACAGACTTCTCAAGGCAGAGGACTATGGGGAAAGGTGTCTCTGGGATACAGGACTGCTTTGCCTTTGTAAAACATCATCTATGGGCTATACCAGTACCCATTGCAGTGCTCAGCTCTCCCTGAGCCCAGCACAGAGCATCTGGGCTTTCCCTGGTGACATGAGAGCACAACCTGCCCCATGGCACCAACAGCCCAAGAGTTAACAGGCAGCATCTGTAAAACCTTAACACAAAAACCTGTTTACAAACACAAAAGCGCTGAACATGATGAGGGTATTTTAAGAGGGACCTAAGCCATACAATTGTTGACTAGAGACAGGAATTAAGAGCAACGCTGCAGTAGCTGTGACTGTAAAAGAAGCAAGTAATGATTTATAGTGAGGTGATATTTCTTCCTAGACTGGCTAATGTAGTTGAAAGAAAAGCCCAGATGAGCCCCTGGGAGCAGAAGCCCTTCTTGTGGTTGCCAGGTTCTGTTTCAGACCTTGCTCACAGCCCAACAGCTAATCAACTCTTTCCTAACAGAATCGGCTGATGTAAGGAAAGACACTGCTTCTGCTAACAGCCCTCATCTGGCTAAAGTGGAGAAATCAGATTTGCAGCTCTGGGATAGGCTGTTTGTGAATAGCTCTGATGTTTTTCTTCTGCTGTGCAGTGACCTCAGCCAACATGAAGTACATAGCTCTTGCTTGCTAACCTGTGAGTCTAATTGGTATTCTGTAAAAGTCCTCACAATGCCTTTTAGTTAAAGCAAATGTCAGAAAACACAAAGTCCTATTTTCTTTGTGAAAATTCCTCCAAAGGGAATAAGGGAATTGCATGAACCCTGACTGCACAAACGCTTCCTCTCAGCACAGGCTACACTTCCAGGCACTTAATTTGGGTTTTTGAAAGCAGGGCTCTGCAATACAAGCTTCAAGATGTTTACTTTCTTACGTCTCTTTTTGGCCAAGAAGAATGACTTCATTCCCAGGGTGGTCCAAGCTTTGTTTTGTGTTCCTGCAGCCCAGATGCCCATTTGGAATCTCCCCTTGAGAGCCATGTGGACACAGCACCTCCCCGGGGTGGACGGTTTGGCTGTGCACAAGCATGGTAGGAGGCATGAGGAACCACTGGACTTCACCCAGGGTGCTAACAGCTGCTCCTCATTGCCTCCCATCCCACCACGCAGCCACAGCAGAAGTAGAGCTAAGCCAGATGGAACCAGCCCACAGGCTGGATTTGGCCTCCAGTTGGAACTGTCTGACTTCATAGCTTGGAGCTAATTAAGCAGATGATTGATTATTAGGTGGCTTTTTTTCCTCTCTCTAATACCGTTTACTGTTTTTAATATGTGAAAAGCATTGCTGTTTTTACTCTGATGGCTGCTGGGAATCTCATCTAACTTTGGGTTCCTGTAAGTCAGGTGTTGAAGGCTGAAGTAGTCACCCAAGACCCCTTGTGTAGATGATGCAGGGAAATAGACATCTCCAGAGGGTGAGTAGTCTGATCTGCCTTTGCCATCTCTTCTGTTTTTCCTACTGATTACAACGGGAGTAAAAGTCTGGCTGGCTCAAGCTGGGACAGTTTTTACATTTAGATACCTAACTTAAAGCTTATGACCCCTCCACTCAGTAAGGCAGATTACCGAATTACCTAGAAACTCTCACTAGCCCCTTTCTTCAAAAACTATTCCCTAAGAAAGCTGATAAATCAGTAGGATACTCACTCGAAAAATCCTCCTGCCCTATATGTGCAAAAATAAAGATGGCAGTCTCTGGAGTATGGTGATTTTCTGGCCTGTTTCTGGGGCAGCCTAATTTCCTGTGCTCAAGAGCCTTCATTTTATAGGAAAGGGTACCATGTCTCCACCCGATTTTCCTTCTCCATCCTCTTTAAGTAATGAAAGCAGCACCTTTGGTGAGTGTGGGGATCCCTGTGGCCTGCCTTTCCCAGGGTTGTCCATCAATTGCCGAGCAGCTCTGCAGTGCACCCCAGCTTTGGAGCTGTTCCTCCCAGTCTCCCACCTCAAGTATGTCTGTTGCAGAGCCTCCAAAACCCAGCCATGCCTTGAAGCTGAACCCTTCACCTGGCAGCTTCTCTCCAGCTATTTCAATGGGAAAATTGGAGAGAAGCCCTGCTCACCTCAGTCCTTTTACTTCTTCCTCCTTGTCAAGAAAGCTTTCAGATGGTGGACAGGTATTGAATTTCTGTGTGCCTGAGCCACATGCAGTGCAAAGCAAGGTTAATAGATTTTTACAACCAGAAGGAGTATCCTGATCACCTCATCTGACCTCTGCCATCACACAAGCCAGAGACAGGAGCTGTAATTACACCACGTTTCCTGTTTCCAGCAGAAATGAGAGCACGTAGCCTATACCTAATTGTCCTGCCAATCAGATTATCCCGTGAGTCCCCAAATTTTTGGCCCTTAGTAATTTCCTGAGGTGAGTTTATAATCACAGGCTGTCTCAACATGCAGCTTGCTACTTGTGCAAAAGAAGACTGATGTCTTGGGCTTCAGAAGAGGAAGAGAAGTAATCCGTGTGTAGCTACCTGCAAGCTGATTTTTTCATTTCCTTTTCTTTTCTTAAAATGCAAGGAAATAAGCAAAAGGCAGGTGTAGCTGTCTCCATCCCTGACAGCTCTTTACAGCTGTTTACAGCTGTGCTATGCTTTGTCCGTATGAATGAGACTGAAGGGCAGCATTTCAGCTCCTGCCCAGCTGCAAGGCAGTTAATAGCGGCTGTTGGCCCCCTGGCCTCTTGACTGATGATGTGTCTCCAAATGCATTTCCACACAGTTCCAGGCCACAAATACCATCTAAGACAAACTCACAGACCTACTTTTAAAAATATGAGGAGGCAGTTCCCAGTCAGACTTCCTGACGATTTTTTTCTGTCAGATATGTTACTAAAATGGCATTCTGCTGTAAGGAAACGTGGACCAGAGAGTATTTAGACACTACTGAAAGTATTCCTTGGTCTCATGTAAGCTTCTGCATTAATGAGGGATCATCTCTATTTGCACCCGTTAGGCAGCAGCACGATCAGCAAGCAATTAAATTCTAACAAGCACAAGGCTTGCGAGAGGACTCCCTGCACACAGGCAAAGGTTGTTCAGGCTTAAACTCAACCAGACAGGGGGTGTAACTCTCCTTTTCCCCACCCAGCCACCTCCCATGCCCCTTAGTATGCATGGATTCTTTCCAGTTAATACTGTGGTGTGTCCTTACCGATTGCTGTTTCATCAAGTCCTATGGAATGTGTAAATTCTCCCTCTGCCGGAGTGTAATCCTATTTGGCAAAGCATTACAAGGGTTGTACCAAGGGTGATTGAGAGGTCGCAGCAGAGAGGCAGGGAAGGAAGCTTGCCAGTATGTTTTTAACTGCACTGGCTAACTTGGCAATCTTTTTATCATCTCTTTCCATTTCCATCCTCTTGTGTACCCAGCTCGGTGCTCAGCCACCACTTAGAGCAGGTGTAATTCTCCTGCCTGGATTGCCTCAGTAATACTCTCTGAACCACCTCTGGCAGCACCAGGCTCCCCGAAGAAGGCAAGAAGGAAATATGCCTTCCTCACTTGAACGATCTGGAGAGATGAGCTTTCCAGAGAGCAATATTGCTCCAAGTGCTCCTGGGTAAGTCAGTGGCTCCCTGCTGCCAAGAGCAGCCCAGTACTGAAGCCCTGAAACATCTCCCCTTTACATTTTGTAACTTTTGTGTCACCTTCTAATGTTTTAAAATTGACATGCCAGATCTGAGGAGGCTTGAAAGCAGGATTTGAAAAGTTTATAAGGTGGAAAAAAAGCACTGATAAAAACCTCATTCTTCTTCTCACTTGCCTCTTTACCAGCAGCTGAATTTCCAGGCGAATTACTTTCCTCCAAAATGCCATAATAGTCCCTTTAACTCCAAGGTCATCTGTTCCTTTCCTTTGCCCAAGAGGAAGAGTTGCTTAATTTGGTTTTAAAGACTCACAGCGGAGTCTGTAACTTGTCTCTTCAGACAATCTTGTCCAGTGCTTCATTTTTCTTCCTGTTAGAAAGCTTTTTCATAATGCCTAACTGAAGTTATCTTTGCTGCAATTTGAACCCATTATTTCTTTTGCTTTCTACCAGGGAGATGATGTTTTCCCTCATCTCTCAGCAGCAGTCTTTTGCATATTTGAGGAATATTATCATCCTCCCTTCCCCCAGCCTTAATCTTCTTTCTTTTAAGCAAAGTAGCCCCGGTGCAGTCATTCTTCCTGGTAGGTCGTGATTTCCAGCCCTCTGATCCTTCCTGCAGCTCCATTCTGGATTCACTCCAGCTGGTCTGCATCTCTCCGGGAATGCGGCAACCAGTGCTACACAAAGTACTCCAGCTGAGACATTATCTCTACTGAGTAAAGCAGGGAAGATGGTGTATGAGTTTTCTGTGCTACATTTAGTAGTTTCCAAATGTAAAAGAGAATCTGCTTTTCTACAAAGAGCAATAACTGTCCCTTTGATCCTGATCTAAATGTTGGGTTTTTTTTTACCAAAAAAACAAACAGGAGAGAGGAAACAATAATGGAATTCAAAACTTATTTTGAACATGTCTAAGAAAAGAATACATTCTCATTCCTTGTATCCAGTGCATAGTGCACTAGATACTCCTGCATGAACAGATGTTTGCTGAAACATACTGGCAGAAAAAGTTCAGGAAGTGAAATTAAGAAGGTTTCCCTGCTAGTGGGGAAAGAGGTCTTGCATTTTCCCAGTGATCTTGCATAGAGATCTATCTTTAGTCTCAGTTTTTGTGGCTCCCAAAATAACCACTGTTTTGGGGAACCCTGGTGGTACAGCACACAGTACCAAACTAGGCAGCACATCTAAGGTACCACTTACTTTTGGTTTGCTTTTTCTTTAAAAAAAGGCTAGCTTAGGATCTAGCTTTTCTTCCCCTGTGCTTGTATGCTTCTAATGATCCTCACCAACAGTGAGTCAACACACACAAAGCTTAAACAACGGCATTTAAATACAGCTGAGGTTTTACTGGAGACCCTTGGATAGCAGCATAGGAAGGCATTTCAGCTGGGGTGTAGTACAGATGAAGCCCATCCCATGTACCCAGTACTTGAGGGTCTTCACATGAAGCCTACCTAACATGAGCCTCCCTGTCCGTGGAGGCAATGCTGTAATGGTACTGCTGCTGCTCTTGCAGTCACTCAGCCTCATTCATACAGGCAGAGCTGCTGAGCCTCCAGGTGGGCGAGCAGCCCCAGCCTACACCCCACCACACGCTTCCCTGCAGCGTAGCATGGAGTGCGGGCACCCACAGCCAGGAACAGCTTTTCTGGTGGCAGACTCCTGACATGGTCAGCCGGGAGCCCGTGTGTCCCTCTGCGATGTGTGAATGTCACCCTTTAGCAGAGATTATTAGTAGGCTTTGTCTGACTGACAAGCACTTGTGCTTCGCCTCGAATCTTCGAAGGCAGGCAGGCGAGGGGGCAAAGAGCACTAATAGAATTCTTCAATGTCATTTTAATAGGATCACTGGTTTGCGATAGCTATTTTTTCCCCCCTCTTTATCTTTCTCTGTCCTCTGCTGGGCTCTGTGTTAATGCCCTCTGGTGATACTGAATTCTTTCCAAGTTTCTGAATTAAACAAAAATAAATAAATAAATAAATCCCACCAGCATTAATTATTGTTCCAGGAGGATACCTTCCCTTAAAGATGCAAGGCTTCTCTGAAGCCATCTGTCTGGATTTTCTTCCCTTGGGACACACAGAACAGTTAGCAACTCAGTATTTCCAAAAGGAAACTTGCAGCTCGTGTAGATAATATGAATGACCCAGTTGCCCTGGGAAGGGAAAGCACCGTCTCGTGTGCGGTGTGTTCCATATGCTATCCATCCACCTTCCTCAGTTAATGAGGCTCAGACTTCTTCATGCTGGTCAAGACAAATATAAAGCTCCCTAGCCCTGAAATCACTGTAGTGAGGTTGCCATGGTAAAAAAGAAGAAAAAATGTTCAGTCCATCACAGTTTGGGCTAAAACCTGATACAAAAAGAGACAGTGGCATTGCATCAAGACACAGAAACGTGCATGTGACGTTCTCAGAATTGCCATGATCCAGATGAAGTTTGGATTTTTTAAAACACCCTGTTCTGTTAATTTTTCTAACAAGATACATTTGGGTTCTGTCTTATGGGAAGATATTCTGAGAACAGGGCTGGAACGTTGAAGGCTCCTAACTCAAGTATTGATGCTGAGCCATGACAGAAACAGAAATCTTCATCCACACCATTTGCATTAATGTTTTGTGACCTGGTCTGCAAAAGAAAAGGATATCTCATCCAAAATCTAGATCCCAATTCCACCTTTCAATTCCACTGTTGATAACAAGGCGGCTTAATTACCTCCCAGAGTGATTATGAGGCTGGGTTATTTAAGGTTTGAAAAGCCCTATGGAGGTTCTAATAACAGAATGTCAGTCACATACAGTAATAGGGATGTAAGGGGTGCTCTGCCCTTGGGCACAAGCAGTAAGCTCATATGGGCACTGCCTTTACCTGAACGCAGGATCCAGAAACCTCACAGAATAGCATTCAGCTTTGCAAAGCACAGCATTGGATCCTGAGACTTGAGAGACCACACATTCTCCTTGAATGTAAGGAGAAGCATCCACCCTGCCACTCTCATTATGAATGAGCATATTGGATGCTGTGTGTTCCAGTAGCTCTAAGCAGGTCTTCTTCACCTGTATCTCAGTGTGTCCATCCAGAGTCCAGCTCTGATTTGTAAACTGTCCAGATTTATGTTGTTTTCCTCATCATCATACCTGATGGTGAGATTGAGGAGGGTTTGGCCATATATTAATGGGGATCAACCAGGATGGTTTTGTAAACAAAGTATCAAAGCAATACTGTCCTATGCCAATGTGTCTTCAGGAAGAACAGAGGAAGGTGAACCTATGAAGATGAGTTGGACCACCACCTGTAGCAGAGTTGGGACAAGAGCCTTGAAGAAATATTGATTAGGGCTAAAATCCCTCCTAGTCTGCTCAATGAGTGATAGATACTGAAAATGTCCTCAACCGATTATCCATCATTGTCCATTCAGGTGAGGGATGCCTGACTCTTGGTTATTGAACAACACACAGGATTGCGCCTAAATGTGCCCTCTCCAAGCCCAGAAATTAGGTTTTGGTGGTGGAGATTTCAAGTCCTGTTTCTCTCCTAAGAGCACTCCCTCTCAAGAGAGCAGAGCTGCAGTGGGGAGAAGTGGTGGTGGCAGCTTGTGGCAACATCCTCACATGTGGCGCAGCTACAGGGAGACTGACCGAGTGCTGCTGCTCTGCAGTAGTGGCTACTGAGGGGCCAGATGTCTGCAGGGACCAGAAAGAGGCTCTCATGCCTCTTCTCAGGCTGTCTGTCTGCTGGCATGGCAGCAACCCACCCAGACTGGCACTTGCAATGCCAAGCCAGGGATTTTCCTGAGGCTGATCAGAAAACTGAAGGTCTGTGAAGGGACTTGTGCAGATTTGCATAATCAATTTTAATTTTTTCACACCAATACAGTCCAATACAAACTTTATTGGGTTTTAAGTTTCTGGGTCTTTTTTAACACCACTGACATGTTCAACTCCTTCACTCAGTACAGTTTTCTCAGTCTAGAGGTATCTGCTCCTGATCCAGGGTGCTCTTTATTCTCTAAATGAGTCCTAATCCTTAACCCATGAAGCCCACCCAGTAAAAGCCATCTATTTATGTAGGCATTTCTCCAAAAGAGAAGTAGAGAAAGGCATGGAAATGATCTTACACCAGACAGCAACAACTACAAAGAATTGGCACACTTCAGTCCTGTGAAGACTTTCACATATCTTACTGGGATGGGACTGCTTCACTGCAAGACAGGCTGAGCCCATTCCTCAGCCTTTACTGGGTTTGGATCCAAATTCTTCCTGGAGACTGATTTGGACGTGATGTTTTTGTTGAAAAGATGCCTGGAGCCATGGTGGTAGGTGAACCAGACATGTGTATGGGCAGCTATTGTGACCAACATGGAGACACATTTATTCTTCATTAAAAAAAGTCTTGCAGAGTCAATGCTGTAGACACTGTGTTTATGTGCAGTTACAGAGTTGGGTCAGAATGCATGAAAACCAAGCTGCTACCTGTGCATTAGCTAACGTTGTTAGAAACACGTGGGACAGGTTTACACATGTCTGCAGTGAGACATACTTGAACATAGAGCTGGCATGCTTGTCTCACTCAGAGAGAGAGACTTCACAGAGTCTTCAACCTGGCACTCAGCAGAATGAGCATCTCAAGTGCTGCCGTAGATATTTCACTGAAACCAGCATTATACCTAAAAGTAGACAGACTGTAGCAAGCAAGGAAGGAAAGGTCCTTTCTGTGGAGAACATTGCCATCTTGTGCACAATTGCGTTTACTTTGTGCTTGGCGCACAAAGAGAGGTGATACTGCAGAACTTTGTCGTCCTTCCCACCTCTCCTGAAAACTCCAGGAAGCCTGAAGCAGGGTTCAAGCCCTTGAATGGACAAGTCTCCCTAAATAGCATCAGTTTGTTCCAGCCCTTGATCAATAATAACACGATCTGAACTAGCAAAATTTTCCTTTTATCTTGCAAAGCGTTTCATTAAGAATATCGAATGAAAAAAAGCCAGCTGAATCACAATGAAATAAATAAAGTAGTGGAAAAACAGGGCTAACAAAGTTTTACAGAAGTCTGTTATTCTTTAACAAATGGAAAAGCAGCATTTACTCATGAACTACCTGCAAGTGCTGGCAGCCATGCAGACACACAGTAAGCGTGGCAATAGCAGAGAACTCCTGTACAGAAGTATAGAACTCCTATACGTATATATAGACAAAACAGCTACCCTAGTGTAGCAATTGTCCGCAGTTTCATAGCTCACTGCAGTTATAAATTACAGAAACCTTGAAACACCTGTATATGGTCATTAAACGCAAATATGAATTTTCTTGGTGAGAAATATAAGGCTTAGTGAAGCTATGATGTTTATGTAAGGAAAAGTTGCCACAGCCATAAAGAGAGCATTTCCATACCTCATCTGCGAGGACACCTCCCTAAAATGCAGAACAACATATATCACAGCACTCTAGGAGTCTTCCTGCAGGAGTATGTGGAAAATCTGGCACCCCATTCCCCATGAAATCTAGGCCAATCCCATAGGATTTCCACACTGTGCTGCCTCCTTCCATACAGCTATGCTCCAGGTTAAGTGTTTGTCTCACTACCAGCAAACTCCAAGGTGACTCCAAAAAGGTGGCTTTAAGTACTCCCTGAATTCTGGTGAACCTGAGCGTAGCCCCACCAGCCACTCATCCTCAGCCAGGATCCCATCTGCACAGACCACCACATCATCACCAGGGCATGATGTGCTGTGATTTGTACATGTTCCCTATTTGATGGAGTAATGGAGTAAAATCCATGAACACTGATGGAGTGTGTGACTTGCTCCATAGAGTCCTTTACACTGGGGGGGGAAATTCATTGGCCTTTTGAGGAAGCCTTGATGGACAAGGGAGAATAGTTGAGTTTACAGAAAGCTCTCACTTCCCCTCTGCCTGCTTTCCAAGCCAGGTAACATCTGTATCCAGCTGGGTGCCTAGATCACCAAGGCGCTATCTGCATTTCAAAACAAGGTATATGGAGCACAAGGCAGGGGATATAACAGGACCCAGTTTCTTGCATGACTTTCTAAGGAAATCCATGCAAATTGGAATGACAGCTAGAGCTGATGTGGATTTGATGTTGAAGATTCTCCCCTGATTGAAGCTCAGAATGGTGGAAGCATGACAGTGATTTAGCTACGAGGATGTGTTTGCGCTTGCTGGTTATCCTGCCACCAGGAGGGGAGGAGGACAGGGGCTTGTGTGTTTTGAGGATGTGCCACCAGAGCTCATTTTGTTAAAGCTCAGAGGTCACCATTTTTTTTTTGTTGTTTTAAGGCCTGAAGTATCAGCTACTACTCAGCAAAAGGACAAAGAGATGTTTTCTCTCTCTTCCTTCCTTTTCTAAACCTGCATTCAAAGTAGGACTGCTACCCATATGCCAGCGGTAGCATTATTACTGACCTGATTTGGTAATTGCCCTGATATCCCTTTTATAATACAATACATATGCAGAGGGCAGTAGCTAAGTTTGAAAATGACAGTGTGATGCTGCTAAATTGAAAGTATCATTTGACATCTTAATGTAGAAAGAAAGAAAGCCCATATTACCTGCTGGGCTAAATCTGTAACAAACATATGCTAGATGACATGATGCCACTAGTGCTTAATGTGTCTTGTAAAACTGGATATAAACAGCTCCTCTCACCTGAAAGAGTCACAGTTTCTGCTGAACTTATGCTAAACCAGCTTATTAGTATGCAAATAATACAACAATATCTTTTCCTGGCTTGAATTACATGATTTTTTTTTGCCAATTGATTTTACTTACTGAAAACCTGCCTGATTACTGTTCTTGTTAATAGTGGCACTTACTTGCAGTCCACTAACATTTTCCTATGGATCAGAGCATCCATGCTTATCTGACTTCTTTCTTCCTATAGAACGAAGTCAGTGGTGAAGCTTTCATGGGTCTGCACCAAAATTCTCCTTTTGGTCTGTGATTTAATGCTCTCATCCACTCCGCTATCCTCAGTGCACTCTCCAGCTACACGGGAAGGCACAGTGCTTCTCCTACTGTATCCCAACACCAAATATCCCTGAATCTTTATCATAATACCAGTGCTCAGATTTTTCTTCCTCACCTCTACCCTTCTTCTCTGGTGATGGACAGACTTATCATTTAAGCCTGTTCATTAAGTCTAATTTAAGCCTTATCATTAAGGGGCTCCTATCTGAGCCCTTTTTTGCCTGTCTGCACCTGTTGCCCCCCATCTCTTCTGTTGTTTCAAAGGCTCTCCCCCTCTCTCTCTTCTCAGGGGGGAAGGAAGACAAGAAACTTCTTCAAGCACTTCCAGCATCAGCCCTTTGATCTGGACTCAGTTTACCCCATAAGGATTTGATCGACATGCAATTCCCCAGCCCTATCAAGTTTGCTAAGTAGATGTAATCAGAGAGAAGGCATCTCAGTTAAAGAAGTCTGGAGACATTACCAGACACTAAAGCCTAGTCTGCATTTTGCATATTGTTCTGTTATTATTTCATCCCACTAAACTTTGCATCCTTTTACCACCAGTGCTTTTCTTGAAGAAAATGGGGCTTTGAGAAACTTGGTCTAGTGGAAGGTGTCCCTGCCCATGGTAGGGGGTTGGAACTAGGTGATCTTTAAAGTCCCTTCCAACCCAAACCATTCTGTGATTCTATGAAATTAGTCAATGTCTTGGTACCATGGCAGAGATCAACCTTTGCAAGAGTCTATTGCTGGTCTTCTCCTGCCTTGAAGATGGGCCTCACAGTTGTTTCTCTGATCACCTGAGGCCAGGCACAACTAAACCACAGAAAGTGGTAGTCAACTTGAAGGATTCAGGCCATCCCTACTTTCAGCTTTACATAACAGAAATAATCTGCATATGGGCAGATAATTAATAAAGCTTCCCAACACCCCCAGACAGTCTGTACCATTGCACAGAAGGATAAAACTGCACTTAGGCAAGAAGAAAAGTTCAGTAGCTAGCTTTGCTGTCCTCCTTGTAAATGAAAGTATTCCTGTGGATATCTATGGGAGTGGATCAGGATAACACGTGCCACAGCAGGAATCAGTGTCACTCTTGGGGTGGGCAAAAGCTGCCTGGAAAATCAAGACTTCACAGTATCACAGTATCACAGTATGTTAGAGATTGGAAGGGACCTCAAAAGATCATCTAGTCCAATCCCCCTGCCGGAGCAGGAACACCTAGATAAGGTTACACAGGAACGTGTCCAGGCGGGTCTTGAATGTCTCTAAAGAAGGAGATTCCACAACCTCCCTGGGCAGCCTGTTCCAGTGTTCCGTCACCCTCACTGAGAAGTTTCTTCTCAGGTTTAAGTGGAACCTCTTGTGCTCCAATTTGTATCCATTACCCCTTGTCCTTTCATTGTTTGCCACTGAGAAGAGCCTGGCTCCATCCTCGTGACACTCCCCCTTTATATATTTATATACACTAATAAGGTCACCCCTCAATCTCCTCTTCTCCAAACTATAGAGACCCAGCTCCCTCAGTCTTTCCTCATAAGGGAGATGCTCCACTCCCTTAATCATCTTAGTTGCCCTGCGCTGGACTCTCTCCAGCAGGTCCCTGTCCTTTTTAAACTGAGGGGCCCAGAACTGGACACAATATTCCAGATGAGGTCTCACCAGGGCAGAGTAGAGGGGAAGGAGGACCTCTCTCGACCTACTGACCACCCCCCTTCTAATACACCCCAGGATGCAACTTTTGCCTTCACAGGAAGCATCTTTGTGTTTAAGCTGTTTAAGTACTGGAAGAAATATGACTTATTCTAGTAGATATATTGAACCAGATATATCACAACTATGCATAATTACATTCATATCATTAATTGTCCATTAATAACTGTTACGTGTTCTGTCTTAAATCATATAATTCCTTGCTTATTTAACACCTGAAGTGTTAAATAGAAACAGCCTCAAAATTACTTGATATTTTCCTGCTGTTTTTTATCAGACCTCAATTCCTTCAGTCAGCTCTGTAAATTAAAATTAATAAGGCAAAGTCCTGAAAAATTCAGCATGGTGTTAAGTGATGAAAGTTTTAACAAGTTACATGAAAACGAGTCAACTCATTCATCAGTCTCCCACACAAGCCTACAGAAAGTCTCTTGCCTGCATTTTTTAATGGTTCTGCCTTCTCCAGAAGGGAACGAAGCCTCTTCCTGCATCACAACAGCCCTCTGCAAATAGATAGACCTAAGAAGTTCAATACTTTTTTATAATTCTGTGAAGAGCTAAATGCATCAATAAAATACTTTATGCCTCCTGCAAGCCTTTGATGACTGAATTAGCTAAATGAGATAGAAATGAGGACTGATTTATAATGGGCTGTAGTAAGAAAAGAGTTCAACTGCCTTCCAAACAATTGACAGGGAATAGATTAGTTTTAGTAGTGTAGTGATTTAAAAAAAATGAAGAAGGGAAAGCATTCCCCTTTGATCTCAGTAAGAGCAGTTTCTTTAGACACGATTTGATCCAAACAAATATTCCTCAAGTGGTGATTTTCTTACCCCCTTCACAAAACAAGAGGCAGTCCAAATTAACTTACTGAAGTTTCTATTAGAATTCTCATTTTCTATTGCTACACAGCCTACAAAGTAGGCAACTTCCCAAGACTTCCAGAGAATAATGACAAATTTTTGTGAAGCTGAGATTACAATACAGGAATAAAAAGTACATCTTAACTTTAATGGGAATTGCTGTAGATGAGAGCTAGCCTCTCTTCTTGAACTCTATAAAGACAAGTATTAGCGTCCAGATGTCGTGCTGATTTATGGCTTAATATCATGTGCTTATTCGATACTCCAGTCTAGCAGAGCTTTCTCATAATGAATCATCTCAACTAAGTTAAACTACTTCCAGCAGCGAGGCCAACCAAATAACCCACCTAGAGTTTGTTTGGGACAGGAAGTTATGAGCCAGACCAGAACAGGAGGCATGTGAGGCTGAGCTGAGCCTTGGGAAAAGAAGACCTGACCAAAACAAGTATGGCACAGCTCAGGTATTCAAAGGACACTCAATTTCACCTTCTGTGATCGCAGCCTTGCAGACACTTCTTCCTACATGCAGTCCCTGAGCATGGCTGGATTAAGTAACTGGAGAACGGGGAGTTTACCTAGCCCCTTCCACAGCCTTGCCCTGCTTCCACAAGACCTGTCTCTCCCTCAGCACGTGAAGTGGATGCAAAAAGTTCAGCAGGGTTTGGTGAGTGCAGACTGTGAACACAAACAGGTCCAGGTAAAGGAAAATCTGAGTGGTGACTTACCTGGATCAGGGCAGCCTGCTATGAACCTAATGTGGCTTCTCACATAACCTGAGTAAGCAGTAGACTTCACACCTGTACCATGAAGAAAAACCTTTTTATTATTAGTGGTTCACTTATATTTCACACAGAAAAAACCCTCCAGAATGACTGACTGCTAATGGCAAATCATCTGCCCCTGGGTATGGCTCAGGATTACTTCTCACATACATACACACCTGCTGGCACAGCTGCAGGGTGGGATGAGTCACAGATGCTTTCACAGTGTTATGCAGGACAGTAATTCATACAAGCCTCAGCGCCATTTACAGGATCTCTGCCTCTGACTTCTCCCATGATAGCTGACTGAAAGACCCTTCTCATATCATTGAAAAGTGAGCACTGATCTGAGATTAGCTGTTGACCAGCTGCAAAAACATTAACAGTGCATTTACCAACAGCACCCCAATTCTTGGCAAATGAGAATTCACACTCTCCAATTATTTTCTATTACATTGCCTCATTCCACTACGTATATTAATTGCCTATTATGGTTTGCTGTTTAGCAGCTGGCTTTCTTTTAAGCTAAGGATCATTCCCCTTAACTGCATGCTTCCATAGCTTCTGGTCTGCCAAAAGGTTAAACTGATCTCATTATCCATTTCCTGCAGAGACCTAATTTCTACAAAAGTCCTTGAGGGAGGCAGTATGATTGGCAGAAAAGATTGCAAGAAGCTGTTTTCACATTTAGCCAAGTACTGGTAAGACCAGACATCATTTGAAATGATGCTCCACGTGGGTCTCAGCAGATGGGCAGAACATTTATGCTCTTCTGGTTTATGCTTATTCTTGCATCAGCTCCTTTCAGCATGGCATCCCCCAACATGTCAACACATTAAGTAGCTCGGGATAGATGGTACAAGTCAAACCGTGAGGGTGGTGAGACATTGGAGCAGGTTACCCAGAAAGGCTGTGGCTGCTCCATCCCTGGCAGTGTTCAAGGCCAAGCTGGATGGGGCTTTAAGCAACCTGGTCTAGTGGAAGTTTTCCCTGCCCATGGCAGGGAGGTTGAACTGGATGGTCTTTAAGGTCCCAGTCAAGCACTAGGACAACTTGAGGAGTCTTCATCCCTAGATATTTCCAAGATCAGATCTCACACGAACTCCATCCAACTGCAGTGCTCATCCTGCTTTGAGCTCCTCTCCTGCTGTGGTCCATGAATCATCAGTGGACTAGAAGGCAGTGAAAAGGCAGCTGTAAAGTCACTGCTACTCTGACTCCATAGAGGCTCTGAAGTGGGAGACAGAGAGAAGAAAAAATGTATCCAAAACATTGCCTACTTTTAAAATGAGATTTTGAACTGAAATTGTCACAGGACGGTACAAGATGGATTGCAGACCCCACTTCCCCTCCCTGGAAGGTTTGATAAATTTTAAATTAAAACCAAGTTGAATATGGCAGCTGCATCTGCATCAGCAATACAGACCACTCAACTGCACCAGATCTTAAGGGAAAGGCTGAGGGTGTGACATTCACTTTACACACATTTCACAGGGCCTTAGTTCAGGTAGGTTTAGCCTAGCTTTTGGGACCGACTTTACCTTTGGGGTAAGGGGATGGGGGTCTTCTAGATAGTTTCCTGCAAAAGGAACCCAGTCCACATGCTCAGAGGTCACCAAAGCATTGTTAAATGAGGACAGCCAAAGGATAAACAAAATAAACAAACGCATGCTTCTAGGGGGAGAAAGAGTTGTCCTCTTCCTAGACTGTAAGAAGTTGTAAGTACAGAAAAGCATCAGGTCTGACAGTATTTTGGGTAGTCCAGTGTCATGAGAAGCGTGGTGCTATGTACAGTATTATTCAGGATTTATCAGTTTGTATTCTGCTGCATTTGGCTTACTTGTAAAGTGTTAATATTTTGCCAAAAAAAAAAAAGGAGACTTAAGTTACTGAAAACACCTTCCAGATCTCAAAGAGGAAGCTCTCCACCAGGACTTTAAAACTTCACCTGAAACTGAAGGAACAGTCATTTGACTAATTTGATTGAGGAGACAGTGCAGGAAACATGCTTTAAAGTTGCTATGAACCAATACAACACTGTGAAAAAATTGCTTGTTGTTACATTAAATACCATCCACCTACAGATTCCAACAGCAATGTAACTCAATGTCCTTAGGACAGCCTTGTTAGCAAAAGCTCTGGAAGCTTGCTCGCCCAGGTGTAGACAAATTGAGAGTGTAGGTGGACATTAAATCCAACCCAAAATAAGCAAGCAGCTCTGAGTGTCAGCAGATCTAAAACTGAGGTGGCATTTCAGTTCATTCTCTTCTAATTATTCAATTATTATGACCTAGAAGATGGAAGACTTTAATACAGGAAGACTTCAGGTCTTCAAACATAATTTTCTCTCCCATTTGGCAATGGTGCTACTGTAGTAACGCATCGGACTTCTCACTTGTGGAAGAAGTCATCAGTTTCACTCTTGAGCATCATCATCTTGAATTTATTTTCCCCAGTTAGCAGGTAAGATGGTGCAGGAAACTCAGCCACTATCACAGGCAAAATACCGCTGCTAAATGAAAGCGTGGTCTGGACTCAGCAGGTCCTGGGAGATGCTGGCCATCACCACGGCCTCTCTCAAGATGTCTGGAGTTCCAGCTCATGGCCTCATGCTGGCCCTCCTGACAGCACATCTCGGCAAAGGACCACATGCCACCTTCAGTGACACCCACATCCCGTGTCACCTTCCCTAGCTTTCCATACAGTCCAGGCTGTCGGACATATACACGACAAGCCAAGACAAGGCCCAACCAAGTGCTATAACCAACTGTTTAAGACCAGCTTGTATTTCCTTTTTTTGTTTTTTAAGAAATCAGCAATTTACTAAGAAAATAATAACAAGAGACATGTTTCCACTGAAGTCTGTATTTTAAAACTTTGAGTCAGATTTACTTAGGCTTCTTAATATAAAATGTCTTTCACAATCTTAAGTGAATCTGCAGTAAGTTGGTCTTTAAAAAAAAAAGAAAAACAACCCAAAAACCCCTTTAATTTCTAGAAGTTTCTAGATAGGTGTTTGTCTTGAAATACTACTCTTTTGGGGCTTAGTAAGATCTTGATGAGTGTCTCCAGTGCTCTAGGTGAGAACACTGGCTTCAAGAGTACTGTATCAATCTTGATGCTGCCGCAGAAGTTAGTCATCCTCTGAGTCACTCTCGCTCCTGGCTGGGACACGCGCCCTGATTGAGGACATAAGCTGGTCCTGGATCTGCTTCTTGGGGTTCTCCTCAAGGTCAGTCTTGATGGCACCAGACTCTGAAATTTTCCACTCCAATTCTGCATAGAGGAAAACAAGAGAGCCATGAATGCAGGAAGCAAACTGGAAAAAGGCCACCCTTGCTTCCCCACCTTTCTCTTACCATCATAAAAAGCAGGGCACTGCTCTATTCCTTCCCCTCCTCTTCCATACCCAGGCCCCAGCCCCTGTCCTGCACTCACTCCAGCTGAGCCCTCTCTTCATACAGTCACTACTGCTGGCACAGGTTTCTGCCCAGGGCACAAGGGTACTGCTCTGCAGCCCATCAGCAGCATTCCCAGTGCCTCCCAGCTACCTCTACAACCAGGAGTGCAAAAGAGGTGATTGATACCGAGCAGCAGCTTTAGAGGCAACTCTCCCAGTGAAAGCAAATTCAACCTTCTTCTAACCACATAAGGGCAGAAGACGGGTTTGCACATCTATCACCAGTGAAGGAGAACTGCTCATATATTACAGCTGCCTCCATCATATACAGAGTTCATCCCAATCAAAAGAGCCTGGGAACAAACCTGTGGAGGGGCAAACTGTAGCAATTCCACTGACACATGAGAATTACAGGTATTTTTCAGGGATGTATTCTGTAAATGCAATTCACCCCTTTCCCACTACACCATGCCCTGCTTATTAGTTCCTTAGCAAGACAGAAAGAGTGACTCCACCATCAATAGCAGGCCTATTACTATGTAGGCCCAAATTGGATGGCTTCCCAGAAGCAGCAGAAAGTCAATACAACACACTCAGTTGAAACCTCTCTCCTACTCCTGCTGCAAACCTATCATTAAATCTAATTTCCTTCAGAAACTACAGAGTAATGAATACAACCTCACACTTTCTTTTACCTCTGGTGGAAGTCACCTGGGCTTCGGGGACAAGGAATGAAGAAAATAAAAGAATGTGCAGAGTTCCAGTGCCCAGCTACCTGCAATGACCAAATTAAGCTGGCTCAGATATCCCCCAAAATCAACTATTTATGTACTAAAAATGGGAGAAATGACTATAGGTTTTGCTACCATTGCTCACTTCAGTACGTAATTACCCAACCACTGTAGTCACTTAGCTGCTCTCAAATCAGTGATCTCACTGGTGAGCTTCTCCCCTTCTGACAGTTCCAGACAGGGGAACATTTTCTACAGCACATGCTTAAAGTATCCCATAAACTTCAGATGTTTAGTAAAAAAAAAACAAACCAACAACAAAACCAACCTCTTTGCATCCTATCCCAGTATAGACAGTGATATAATCCAGCAGGGACCCGGAAATGCTGCTTAACTGTTGCTCACTTTAGATAAAGATGCCCTTGAAGTCTGATCTTAAAAAAACCTTTAAGGCATCTGAACCTATATGCCTACTCAGAAAGCTGATGAGTATCCTTTCAACTGAAGTAAAATCCAACAGGTTACAGAGTTGCATGCTCTTTCCAAGAAGAATCTTTTTCACTGCTGACCTCTGCCTTCAAGCACTGCTGTAGGACACCATACCCAACCAACCACCTCCAAATAGCAGCTTTTGCTGAAGAGCCACGTGCTCCAAGACCTGCACTGCTGCCCTCATCACCTCCTGAAGCACATCATGCTGACAAGGCTGCAAGACCCAGCCTGCCTCCAGGCTAATGACAAGGGCAAGGAGAAACAGGTCTATGGAAAACCACAACTTCCAGGAAAGGTAACAGCCTTTCCCTGTGGAGCCCTGTGCCCCTGAACTACCCAGGCAGGAGCTTAACATGCTGCCATCTCCAGGAGATGGCAAGAGGAAAGGGAAGTAGCCCAATTTCAGGCTAGCAGCCCCAGTCAGATAAATGGACAGGCTCTCTTTAAGGGTTCACAAGGAGCAGAGCCTGCATGTCAGGAAAATACAACAGATAAATACATGCTCTCAGGTTGAAACAAGGAGCACTACAATGCAGTAGGCAAGCACCAGTTATCAAGAACCAGTTATCAAGTGCACAGATTATTCAGCAACTGGAAGCAAGGTCAGTCATTCAGGTGCAAGAGCCCCAAAGAGTATGTGTGGGCACTATTTACTCTTTAACGTATTCAGGAAAATCTGTTTCACCCAACATAGGATGTGAATACTTCCACACACATAAGATTAATATTTGTATGTTGGCCTACTCAGCCACTCATTGCTTTTACAAAAAAGCCTTAATCACACATTGCTGAGCTACAAGGGTGCAGAAAAAAAATAATAGAATTTTTAGTACCTCCCTTCTCCTCCTAAACCTCATTTCTCTCATTCCCAGCAAAGTAGTTTTGCTTTTCCTTTGGAAGATGTGAAATGCAGCCACTCACCGTCCCTTGTGAGGTTCATGCCACCAAATACCAAAGGCCCAATGAACTGAGCTTTGATATCTCCCTCCAAGTAGACAAATATTGTAGGCAGGTTCTTATCAGGGTAGTTGGGAATGCAGGTGGTAGAGATAGCTTTGATGAATTTCACATCTCTGAACTTTCTTGCAAGACCGCTCATATGTTGATTTATTAAGGCACAGAGTGGAATTCTGTGAACAGCAACACACACGTATGGAAAAAAGACAGTAATCAGCTCCAGAAGAAAGGTCAGAAATACCAGTTCAGTAAGCAGCATCCATGGAAAGACATGTCTACCAGGAGCAACTTCTGGATAGTTGTCCACTATTCCAAGAAAACCAGAATCGCTGGAGGTTTTGGCTTTTTAAGATATTAGCAATACAACCTCTCCCTCCATCATACAGATAAATTGATCTAAGAAGGTATGATATTTAGAAATTGCATGAGCAAGGGCAAAATCAAAATAATCTTTCCTGAAATAAAGTACGCAGATGACAATGAACACATGTAGGGCAATCAGAATTAATGAACAAAACCAAATACTTCTAACCCTTTCCAGAAAATTCTGGCAACTATTAGACCTTTTAGGCAAGTTTTTCCATCAAGCTAGCAGGACTGGAAACCTGGGTCACTCCATTTTTTTTTTTCCTCTAGAGGCCAGGCTAAGACACACAGTGATCCTTCTAAAGCACAGCCCTTCATACTTTACCTGGAATAATTTCCAAAACCTGGATATTTCAGTGCAGCAGCTACGTCTGTGGTAGCTGTACGGTACAAATCGTGCTGTGCTATACAGATGTACAAAAAAAACCCCATTCTTTATGGTAACACCATTTTAGGGCTAAGTTTGGCAGTCTTGAGTCAACAGTAATGAAATCACTAATTCAATTTTTTATTTCTCAGAAGTCCAGAATCAGTTCCTTCATCTCCACAATACCACACATTTATTGATAGTGAGAGGTTTAAAGTTTAAAAACAAATTCTTACCCTTGCTTATAGAGGTGCAGGACTACCCATATATCTTTTCCAGCCTTTGTAACTTCTTGAATGTAATCTTTTCCCGAAATCTCCAAAACTTCCCCAAATTTATTCTTCATTTGTGCTGCTTTCATTTCTGCTAGCCTTTGCCTCCTGAACAGCAAGGAATGGGAAAGAGATCTTGAGAACAGATGTGTTTTTGACAGAACAACACTTGAAGCAGCTACTTGAAACCTATACTTCAGAGACACATTACAAACTTCTTCAAACAACAGAGCAACAAAAGCAAGTTTACACAGAAAATAAGTGCTCTTGTATTTGCATCACAGTCTTAAACTGTCAACATACAGGAAGTACAATTATGTTTCATTAAGTATTTTTTCCCCTCATTTCTGCCCTCAGCAGACACTATACTAGCAAACTAAATAGCAAAAAACATAGAGATGGTAAAGAGATAATGGAAAGCCAACACTGTAATTATGAAAATCTGCAGCACATTAATCTCATTCATACAAAAACTGAGAAGTCTTGGAGGCTATTTTCAAAGCTCTCAGAATCCTCAGCCGTGCACTCAGCAGGTGCACATTATCTCTGCAAAAGTAGGTTGTAGATAAAGGACACTGAATTTAAATGCACTTATCCTATTAAAGACATTTAGAAGCTCTACAAGACACCAGAAACACAACCCACTTTTTCCATTATCAGGCCTAACAACATCCTTCCCCTCTTCAGCAGTATTTAACAGCATATAAAAGAAAAAACTCCAATTTTCATTAAAGACAAATTCTGCATGCTGCTCTGACCTGTACATTTCAATAGCTTTCTCATCTTCCTCATTAAATTCATCTTCATTCTCTTCCAGCTCTTCCAGAGTCATGTCCTCATAAGTCTTCACTAGAACGGAAGAAACATCAAATCAGCAAAAAACTCATTCCAGGATTAAAGCTCATCAGCTTTTATCAGTCCAACAGAATTTATTTAAGGACAGATTAACTATGAGAAATATGGCTTCTCTGAGGTATTAGTGTTACAGGACTTTTAGAAAATACTATGCACTTTAAACATATAGGTGCAAAGGACTCTCATTTGAAGGCTGCCTAGACTAGCACGTAAGGACCTGTGCTAGCATTCAAATTTGATGGCCGCATCAAAGACGTACCTAACACGCACAACAACACAGCAGGGATGCCCAAACAACACAGGAAGGAGGAAGCATACAACAGGTAATGTCATAAGATACTTCTACTTGAACATTCACACAGCAGACTCCCTTCACACTGTTCTTATTTCAGTTTTCAAACATCTACTTCTATAAAAATATGAAGCCGACATCAGGAACAAAGCTTTCTTGTGCTGGAAGAACCCATGTGTTCAGGAATGTATTTGTTTGACACTCTTAACAGATGACCACCCTATGTGAAAAGAAGTTTTGGTATTCCTTACGGGCTTGGAATAAGACACATCATTTCACAGGCACATGAACATCACTGATGGCCATTTCTTGTACAAGCTTCCACCAGAAGCCATTCCAAAACTTGCCCTCCTGCTGCTCACCAAGAGACTTCTGAAGGATGGCAAGCTGTTCCTCTTCCTTTGCACGTTCCTGTTCCTCCAGGTTTTCCTTTGGAGGAAGGATACCTTTCTTGCGCAGGATGTCATTCCACTCTGTGTCTTCATCTGGGTCCTAGAACAGAACAAGAAATGGACTACATGCATTCAAAGTGAACTTTACCACTTCAAGAACTTAGCAGAAGCAAGTTTTTCAAGAGACGCAGCACAACACTGAGCTGATAACTGGATGGATGTCACCAGAAAGTCACAGTGTGCATCCTCCTGATGCTGAGGCTTCTTTGCAGCCCAGGCCAACCCTGAATCACAGAATGCTTTTTAAATATAGGGGAGAGCTCAAATGCAGAAGAGTGTCTTTATTTGATTTGATCCCACTCCCCGCATGTACAAGAGGTCTCAGTAGGATACAAGAGTTTGAAGCCTTGTAACCATCACTGTAGCTCTCACAAGGTGAAAGAGAAGTGGAGAAAATCAGCTGGGCAACAGGGAAGTGGGCTGCCCACATTGCTCACATACAGAGCCTCAACAGAATGACAGGTCACCAAGTCAGCAGCAATTGGATCGAGAAGTGCTGGTGAGAAGACACACAGGTGCCAGCCTTGCAGACATAATTCTGGGTATATAGGAATACTTCTTAGGAGATTCAAGTATGTGTGACTACATAAGTGCTTAGGGGAAAAGCAAGCACAGGCTCTGCCAAACAAGCCCATTGCCAGGAAATTAGATCTAAATCTATGCTTAGTCTGTTCCTGAAAGTTAAGATTTTACTGTGGCATAGTTGTAATAATCCTTCAAATTAAGGCCAGCCAGCACCTGTGTATTGTCCAAGTTAGATAGAAGCTTTATTTCTTTAATACATGAAAATTCATTTCTCTGCAGCCACAGGCTAATTGCGGTTCCTTATTGTCTTGAGCTAAGTCCACTTTAAGAACTGAATACACCACCTGTTGCTTTACTATGGCTTTTATCAACAGAGCTTACACTAGGTCTGTTCAAGAGACTGCATCTTCTCTCTAGACCAAAACACAGTACTTCTAGACTACCGGGAGGAAAAAAAAAATAAAGTAGGAGATGAAACGGTAGCACAGCAAACAGCGCATAAGATTACTTTTCTTTTTTCGTCTCCGATTGTGGTCATTTTCCCTTGACACCGCATCTACTATCGTTTATCAACATACCACAGTTGACCCTAAAACGCCCATCCACGTGCTTACTACAGCAGTCAATTACGGTACTTGAAAAGACACACCAAACGACCACAAAACCAAGCCATGCAGCTCCATAACAAGGCCCCACAGGGCGGACACGTACACCCTCAGAGAAGGAGCCGAAGGCGGGCTCCCCCTCACCCTGCCTTCCCCGGGGTGCTCCGCCGGCACGGGCGGCCCATGACTGCGGGTGGGGCCGAGGCCGCCCCAGGGGCCGTGACCAAGCACTGTACCCGGCCCCAAGCTCCTCGCCCGGGCGGGTTTCCTCTGCAGCACACGGGCCCTGTGCGCTGAGCCCCCCGGCTGCTCACCTGCATCCTGCCCGCAGGGCCGGGGCCCGGTCACCGACAGCAGCACCGGAGCTCGGCAGGGATAGGCCGGTCCCGGCGTGCGCGGCGCAGCCGGAGGAGGCGGTGCTCCCCGGCGGGGCGGTCGCAGCTCGGCAGTCTCTTCCCGCAACGCCTAATAAGGCCGGCCCCGGCTCCCGCGGACCCGGCATGGGCTGGTGGGAGCTGTAGCGGGGCGGACCGCCCTGCTTGAGCACTGCGGGGCAGCGGCTGTCCGGCTACATTAATTCAGTGGTTTCAGCTCTTGATGTGGGTCTGTTTCTTCCCTCTTCTTCTCCCTTCCGCCAGCATTTCCCGTAGCCGCCAGTACCGGGATTTAAAAGGTCCGGGTCCCCCCGTTACATATTGGTCCTGTCCCTGTTTCTAACGGGGATCCCACTTCATGTTCCGTGAAGGGGGCCCTGGCGTGCGCAGAAGCGTGACTTAGAAACGCTCCTTTCTCGCTTGTCCTGGGCTCTCGCGGCTCAGCATCCTTCTCTCCTGGAAGCAGAAGGGTGTGGGTGCCCCATAGAGCAGCCAGGGCTAGCGGGTCCCGGTCCGCCGGCAGCTATGGTGGGCACACACTGGTCTCTCGACCCTCAGGCAGCCGTCCATCACTGCGTGCTTCCCCGACAGTGATGCTGGAGAGGTTTTCTGCATAGCTACTTAGTTATGTTGGTTGGTATATTGCATACCTGCAAGTGGTAGCTATAGTTATTGCATCTTGGGCCTGGGATAAAGTGACCTTCTTGAAACAATAAGGAGCTCATGGACACAACCAGGTCCTTTTCATGTTTGAAAGATCAAAGGAGAACAGTTGGGATTGGTAATACTAAAGGTTATTTGACAGCTTAGCAAAGTGACCATTCCATTACCTAACTCGGCAGTGAAACTAACTTTTAAGGCATCTTGAAGTGAATTGCCTTCATTATGATACTAAAAATCAGCTCTCCTCTGAGCATGTGGAAGCACTCATCTGTTGGCCTGACCAGGTCTCAAGGGAGATGTGTTGCCTACCAGGATCACGGATCAGGGATGTGGCAGAGAGGCTGCCTGCTCTGGTAAGCCCCTCGGACTATTACCCACTTCTGGTGATACATGTGGGTGCTAGGGATATAGATAGTAGTAGCCTGGGGAACATAAAGAGGGACTACAGAGCTCTGGGAGAGGTGGTTAAGGGCTCCGGAGCTCAGATTGTCTTTGTCTATTCTCCAGGATACAGGGGAGGACCTAAAAAAAGCTAGGAGGATTAGCCAGGTTAATAAATGGTTAAAAAGGTGTTGTCACAGTCAGGGGTCTGGGTGTCTTGAACATGGGACCCAAGTTTGTACGCCAGGTCTAGCGGGGGCTGGTGGAGCTGAAGCATTGGTAGGAGGCTTGCCAGACTGGTCAAGGAGGCTTTAAACTAGATGTGTTGGGGGAAGGGGGCATCATTTCATCCCAACACACCCAGTCAGTTGCCAGCACCTATAATAAATGCTCAGAGCAATGTAGAGATATTCCAGCTGCTCCAGCCAATGAGCCAGCTTCATCTGGAGCTTGGCTCAGATGCCTCAATACAAATGCCTGTAGCATGGGGAACAAACAAGAGGAATTAGAGATGTGTGCACATCTATGGGGGTGTGATATAATAGGCATTGCAGAAACATGGTGGGATGGCTCCTATGACTGGAGTGTTGGAATGGAAGGTTACAGACTCTTTAGAAAAGACAGGCCTGGCAGGCGGGGAGGGGGAGTTGCCCTTTATGTTAGGGATAGGCTGGAGAGTATGGAACTCTGTCTGGGGACAGGTGAGCAGATAACAGAGAGCTTGTGGGTCAGGGTTAAAGGGAGAACAGCGATGGGAGACATTACTGTGGGGATCTGTTACAGACCACCTGATCAAGAGGAATCTGCGGATGAAGCACTCTATAGGCAGATAGGAAAAGCCTCACGCTCACAGGCCCTCGTTCTCATGGGTGACTTCAACCACCCTGACATCTGTTGGAATGACGGTACGGCCCGGCACAAGCAATCCAGGAGGTTCCTCGATTGTGTGGAAGACAACTTCCTTCTGCAAGTAATAGAGGAACTGACAAGGAGAGGTGCCATGCTTGACCTTGTGCTCACCAACAGGGAAGGGCTCGTTGGAAATGTGGCACTCCAGGGCAGCCTTGGATGCAGCGACCACGAGATGGTTGAATTTGAGATCCTCAGGACAGTGAGAAGAGCGTGCAGCAAGCTCACTGCCCTAGACTTCAAGAGAGCAGACTTTGGCCTCTTCAGGAACCTGCTTAGTAAGGTTCCATGGGATATAGCCCTAGAGGGCAGGGGGGCCCAAGACTCTTGGTTGGTCTTCAAGGATCACCTGCTACAGGCTCAGGAGTGTTGCATCCCAACTAGAAGGAAGTGCAGCAGGAGGGCCAGGAGACCTCCTTGGATGGATAAGGAGCTGCTGAGGAAAATTCAAATGAAAAAAGAGTTTTATAGAAAGTGGAAGCAAGGACAGGCGGCCTGGGAAGAGTACAGGGATGTTGTCCGGGAAGCTAGGGACCAGGTTAGGAAAGCTAAGGCCCAGTTAGAATTAAACTTGGCTAGGGATATTAAGGATAACAGGAAGGGATTCTACAGGTACATAGCAAATAAAAAACAGATTAGGGAGAACGTAGGCCCCCTCAGGAAGCTCTCGGGTGAACTAGCTACACAGGATTTGGAGAAGGCTGAGGTTCTGAATGACTTCTTTGCCTCGGTCTTCTCTAGCAAAGGCTCTGACTGCACCACCCAAGTCTTGGAAGGCAGACGCAGGGACTGTGAGAATGAAGACCTTGGGCCCACTGTAGGAGAGGAATTGGTTCGAGACCATCTTAAAAATCTGAACGTGCACAAGTCCATGGGTCCTGATGAAATCCATCCGCGGGTCCTGAAGGAGCTGGCAAATGAAGTTGCTAAGCCGCTGGCCATCATATTTGAAAAATCATGGCAGTCAGGTGAAGTTCCCGACGACTGGAAAAAGGGAAATATAACCCCCATTTTCAAGAAGGGGAAAATGGATGACCCGGGGAATTACAGACCAGTCAGTCTCACCTCTGTGCCTGGCAAAATCTTGGAGCAGATTCTCCTGGAAGGCATGCTAAGGCACATGAAAATCAACAAGGTGCTTGGTGACAGCCAGCATGGCTTCACTAAGGGGAAATCCTGCCTGACCAATTTGGTGGCCTTTTATGATGGGGCTACGGAACTGATGGACAGTGGTAGAGCAGTTGATGTCATCTACCTGGATTTGTGTAAAGCATTCGACACTGTCCCACACGACATTCTTGTCTCTAAATTGGAGAGACATCAATTTGATGAATGGACCACTCGGTGGATAAAGAACTGGCTGGATGGCCACACACAAAGAGTTGTGGTCAATGGCTCAATGTCCGGCTGGAGACCAGTAACGAGTGGTGTCCCTCAGGATCGGTGTTGGGACCGGTCTTGTTCAACATCTTCATCACTGACATGGACAGTGGGATTGAGCGCACTCTCAGCAAGTTTGCCGATGACACCAAGCTGTGTGGTTTGGTTGATACACTGGAGGGAAGGAATGTCATCCAGAGGGACCTTGACACGCTTGTGAGGTGGGCTGATGCCAACCTCATGAAGTTTAACCATGACAAGTGCAAGGTCCTACACCTGGGTCAGAGCAATCCCAGGCACAGCTACAGGTTGGGCAGAGAAGAGATTCAGAGCAGCCCTGCGGAGAAGGACTTGGGGGTGCTGGTCGATGAGAAAATGAACATGAGCCAGCAGTGTGCGCTTGCAGCCCAGAAAGCCAACCTGGGCTATATATATATTTATATATCCTGGGCTGCATCAAAAGGAGTGTGACCAGCAGGTCGAAGGAGGTGATCCTGCCCCTTTATTCTGCTCTCGGGAGACCTCACTTGGAGTATTGTGTGCAGTTCTGGTGTCCTCAACATAAAAAGGACATGGATCTGTTGGAACAAGTCCAGAGGAGGGCCACGAGAATGATCAGGGGACTGGAGCACCTCCCATATGAAGATCGGCTGAGAAAGTTGGGGCTGTTTAGCCTGGAGAAGAGAAGGCTGCATGGAGACCTCATAGCAGCCTTCCAGTATCTGAAGGAGGCCTATAGGGATGCTGGGGAGGGACTCTTCATTAGGGACTGTAGTGATAGGACAAGGGGTAATGGGTTAAAACTTAAACAGGGGAAGTTTAGATTGGATATAAGGAGGAAATTCTTTCCTGTTAAGGGTGGTGAGGCACTGGAATAGGTTGCCCAGGGAGGTTGTGAATGCTCCATCCCTGGCAGTGTTCAAGGCCAGGTTGGACGAGGCCTTGGGTGATATGGTTTAGAGCGAGGTGTCCCTGCCCATGGCAGGGGGGTTGGAACTTGATGATCTTAAGGTCCTTTCCAACCCTAACTATTCTATGATTCTATTCTATGATTCTATGATTAGAAGGAATGACTAATCCTTTCTAAATATTATACGTAGCAAATATTGCATGTACATTCCAACCTACTGTTGTAACTGGAAGTGTACTACCTTGTAACTGTCGTGTACAAATGTAATGAGAAAGCTGGTATTGGTGTGCTTGATTTGTGTAGCAGGCCACTCAGCACCCAGACCTGAATCAAAACAGTCTCTCTCCTGAGCGTGTGGAATTGGCTTACTGCATGCCAAGCATGAATCTGCAGACACTGAGGAGTGGGTTAAGTGTGGTGACCCAAGTACATTTGGGATCAACAAGCCATTCCCTAAAAAGGAACATGTCTGTCTTCCCAAAGAATTGAGCAGACCTTGTGCTTTCCTCTCAAAGGAGAGACCTGCTTCCACCTCTTCCTCCTTTTATACACTAGCCAATGGTCAGCACACTCACCCAGGAGGGGATAGCCCAGCTCTGAGTCCCCAGGAAAAGACCTTAACACAACCTGCCAGCAGGCCTTAAGACTGTGTTTGTTCTGGGCATGAGGAAAAATTACTGTCTCCACCAAGGGCCTGAAGTGGAAATTCAGAAGCCCCATTATAACATCATGGACATCCCATTAACACCCATGTATCCTGAAGCGCTCTTGGGCACACACCCTGTGCTAAGTCTGGCTTACTGAAGGGAAGGCACAGCCACCTTTTCTGCTTCTGAATTAAAATAAATGGGTAGCTGCACTTTGAGAGGACGTCAGTCTTTAGAGTGAGTATTTGGATGTGTGCACCCATCTCCCAGGGCTCTAAGGTGGAGAAGCTTAGGAGTCACCCAGCTTGGACTAGATGCTGATCCTTGTGGGAAAAGTGGCTGAGTGATAGATGGAGTCACAAGTATAGATGATGCGAGAACTTTAAATCAGAAAGGGCTATGGAGCCTTCTGGCAAGGCAGCATATGAGCTAAGGTTTTGGCATCACAATTTTGGAGTCTTCTGCAGATCCTCCAAAGTCTTTTGGCTCTGACCTGCAGTTGTACCCAGCATGCAGAAATGAAGGCTTAGCTATCGGTGCCAGTTTTGTGGTATGAATTATGAATGTTTTGTCAAAGCCTGGGCTTCCAGGGAGACCTGCTGGTTTAACAGTCATTTTCTGCGGCTGAAATACCACATGGCTTCTGGTTGGAACCTATTCTGAGCACTGGAAAATAAACAGAAAAAGCAAGAGCAGAGAGCGTGCATTTATTTTCTATAAAGTGCTCAAAACCATTCATTTGCAGTGAGATTTTTGCCCATGTGAACTGAGAGGAGCTAGCCAAGGACCGTTAGTACCAGAACCCTGCTGTTCCCACAGGAAACCCTGAGCCCCACCTAGGGCAGAGAGCTACCAGAAGAGGGTGCAGAAGCCCAGATCTTACGACCAGCCGCATCACGTCACTTGATGGGGCTCAGACATAGCATGAAGCCTAGCTCTTTCAGCCCAGGACACACGTAAATACACACTTCCCCCCCCCCCCCCCAACCCAAATAAATATAAATTGTGTTTGCAAAGCACATTTCCCCTACGTACTTTTATGTTTTAAATCATGCTTCAGCAGGAAAGAGGGGACTGGTTTTACACATGGTGTACAGACAGAAATATTTCAGCCAGAGCTGGTGAGAGCTGCTAATGTCACAGGAAGACTGAAATATATCTGTGGCTCAGCCCTTGGAGACAGCCTGACTTCTCCATCCCCCCAGAGAACTTGCTTCTGGGTATCTTTAACACATTCTTCCTTTTCCTTCAAATCAGGGATTAAGAGGAAGATAAATCACATGTGGTAACACCTCATTAATTGTCCAGGTGAAGCACTGATGAGGAGAAAAAGCTGCTAATAAAGAGATTCTGCTCCAGGCATAGGGGGAATGATGTTAAGTGGTTTGCTTACCTTTGAATGCAGAGCATAGGCCAAAATAAGGACTTTTTGAAGATAATGGGCTATTTTTTAAATTGATAATGTTGTGAAAGGTTTGGACTTTATGTTATTTTGTAAGTTAGCTGTACTAGTAGCACAGCATGTCTGTTATGTGAGTAAGCAGAACATGAGAAGTATTATCTGATAATAGGGATAAGGAGTTATGGCTTGATTTGCTTGGCTTCTTTTATGGGCTGGAACTTTTTTGTTTCTCCCTTCCAAATTTTATTCTGTTTTCTCTTAAATATTTAAATCTCTTTTTAAAAAACACACAAAACCTCCCACATGTTAATTTAGTGATGGATGTTCTTGCTTACTGCAAACAGCTGTGCTGGAAGCTAACTGTGCTATTTACTCAGATTAAAAATGTTATTTAAATGAGTTTTTTTGCCAGTCAAATTTTAAGAGTGCTCTAACTGGACTGAATTTCCTAAATCTTGAGTAAATAGATGGTAATTTTTATTCTTCACATTGTGCTGTCTGTGCCAAATATTCTTTCCTAGCTCCTCACCAAGAAAACTTCCAGAGATCCTGTTCCTTCTCAGGATAAAGGTGATAGCCAGTGAAACTTGCTTTTCCTGGGCTGGCCTGTTCACTTATGGATGATGAGACTCAGTAGCACTAATTTGTACGTGTCTTTGCTTCTTTGTCAAGTGAGGGGTTTTTTTTCCTTATAATTTTCATATACTTTTAAAGTTTGTAATAAAGTTTCTAGAATAGAACACTGTTCTCCTTTCTTTTCTCAGCTCCCTTTCCAGGGATGGAGGGACGTAGAAAATATCAAGCCTAGCATACCACCCAAATAAGTTTTTCTGATGTCAAGTATATGTTTACTTTTTGAAAACGTAATAGGTAACTGCTGTGATCAGGCAGAAAAGTCAAGACCCACACTGCTGTTCATGTGAACTTTTTTTTACATCATAGATTCATAGGGCAATTAGTTCAATGCCCTGGAGGTTGCTTAACTCTGCTTTAGAAGTTGGTAACCCTATGCTTTTAAATCTTGTTGTAAAGCTATAATGAACAGCTGCCCCTCTTTTGGACTGCTGCAACATGACACTAAATCTTGGTCCCTCCATCTTGTAACAACCATAGGCGGTTTATTTAAAATCCAGTGCAATATTTGTGATGTTGGTAGAGGTGACTGTTTTGCTTCTGTCCATCAGTGCAGAAAAGCAAAAGTCTTCACATCCAAATGAGTCCCCTGGCCTTTGCTGACTAAGTCATTGACAGTCTTCTCCCAGGAAAGTGCTCAGGGTTTCTCTGTTCACAGTGGGTGCTGGAGCTTGCTGTTGAACTGGAAACCAGGGATCTGCTGCAGCCGCATTAGTCTCGCTCTGCCCCTGGGACAGTATCTTACAGATTTCATAGCATCTCAGACAGAGAAGACCTGGCTAGGACCAGCTTCCTAACTATAGCTGGAGCATGAACTTTTTTACTTGAAAGATATCTGCCTGTCCTGTTGAGTTTGACCTAGGTCCTTTGCCCCCTCAAGGCACAAGTGCGTCAGAGCTTACTGGCCAAGTTTGTGATGCTGACAGTCATCCGAGCTGTATGCAGCTGAGTTAATGACTCTCCTCCAAGCTGTGCTTATGGAGAAATGGGAAGAGGATACCTGACTGAGCAGACACTGTGATTTCAGGGTGATGGACAGCTGGAACAGTGATAGTATGTGGCCTGGTTTTCAAGAGCAATTTGGTGAGATGGCCTGCAGTTAACCCACTGAAGCGTGAAAAAGTGAAAGATGCTGTAGCAACCAGAGAAGTAACAATGACAGTAGGTCTTAGGCTTTCTGTGTATAGTAAAGATGTGTTATATTTGTGCTGACTCTATATACTGTAAATGAAAAAAAAAAAGCTTTAAAGGAGACACATGAGAAATGTACACATCAAACCCAATTTATTTCCTTCACTTGACCATGGCAAGCGAGAGCAGCTTTGGGAATGATTATTTTTTAGACCAAGTAAAAATCTAAAGGTTTGCAGTAATGGTAGAAGACTCAACCAAGGTAGTAATTTTGTGCAGTTTTAAGCATGGTGCTTACAGCACCCTTTGCTAATCTGGAGAACTGTGTGTCAGTCATCATGCTACTCCTATGAGCCTGCTTTGCACCACACCAAACAGACTCTGCAAGGCACGGCGAGTGCTCAATCAGCTTCTAGAAGTGCCTTCACCTGCCATTTTCCCTGTGATAAAAAACAGAGTGAGCTGTATAGCTCTGCCTGTACTTACACCCAAAGAAAAGAGTTTGTGGTGAAGCACTGGTCCAAGTCAAAAGTCAATTTTTAAAGTACTTTTTTTTTTTTAATTACAATTGATTAAGAACAATCTCTTTTGCTTTCTTTTAACCTATAGTTCAACCCACTCTTAAATTAACCAGATAACGCAGTAATCTGAAAATTCATCCCTCTGGTTTCACAGTAACAAAGGGTAGATATTTCCTAACCTAGCTGCTCAGCAAAAGCTTCTGTTGGGCCAGGGCTCAACTCCTCAGCACTCATATATTGTTCAGAGTGATTCTGAAGAAAAAATGACTGTGTGGCAGATGGGGACATGTCCTAGAAGAGAGAACCCAGTGTCAGAGACCCTGAACTTTCCCAGGCTCTGCAGTGTGGTTACAAAGCAGCTTGACCGTTGCTAGCAGCACAAAGAGCAGTAGTACAGGTTGCTGGGATTAATTCTTGATGAGTGCAGCAAGGTGAGGTGTGCCCCCTTCCAGCTGTAATAAATTAACTGCCAATCAGTTCTCTGCAGTATCCTAATACTAATACAGTAAGTATTAGGCTTGTTTCCAGAGGAGATGAGCTTACAAGGTGCTAAGCTCTACAAGGAGTAGTGACAATTTTTCATGCTCTCAAGGACAGTAGTGAGTTGCTCTTGTGTTTGGTCCTCGATTGTTCTTTATTTTGAGGGGCTGAATCATTGCTCACCCAGGTGGCTTTAAGCAATGCAAGAATTAGTAAGGATACTGCTACCACTGTGGAATTTAAAAGGGGGCAGCGCTTGCCAGAAGGTGTGGCTTGGGGTAGTGGTATTGTTGGGAAAGAAGATAAGTGAAGAGCCTATTCATGTGAGTTTTTAAGTAATTGTAGCATGTTTCCTTTGTGTTAGGCAGCTGTTGTTTATCTCCAGGAATTTTAGGGAGTTCTGTGTTTGGTATAAGGCTGCTTAAAGGGCTTATTTATTTTTATAGGATATTTTTTTAAAGCTTTCTAAGGTTTGCAAGCATCTCTTAAAAGAGCTCTTTATGGTATTTTTAAGCACTTCAATTTGATATCTGATTTAGCTCCTCTCCACATCTGAGTAAAGCTTCTCAGTACTTAAAAACAGCTAATGTTTAAAACTTGAGGCAATTCTGCATGCTGATTTGGTTTTGCAGTTGTTGACCAGTTTCTTTGTGTTAAATTGAAGAGTTATTGGTACTGTTCATCACCTGAGATGTTGTGATGGGGCTTATTAGGAAGGATCCAGTGCCATACAAGAAGATTGCACTTGTGTGTTTGCAGTACCTGATGTGCAGTGTGCTGAGCAGAGCAATTTTGGTGTCTGATGTAAACCAAAGTTTCTTTTCTTCCTGTAAGTCTTGTTCCTGACTGTGGCCTGTTATCTTGCAGCTGTTGGTCCCTTCACCTCTGCAAGGAAAGATCCATTTGAAGTGGTTTCCAGTAGATGAAGTTCTCTGTTGTTCTTACTTCAGACAGAGATACAAGTTTCTATGTGTGGCTCTCACAAGTCCATCACTGCAGAAACTGCTTAGGTTCTTATGAGGGGCAAGTTCAATAAAGCTTCTCTGAAGGGTTTCTGAATGCTTGCAAGTGTCTTGAAGCTTAGTTTTCTTAACCTTTCTCCTTAAGTGCAGCTCTCCCTTGATACTGAGTCAGAAGACTTTGTTCCTAAGTTCTCACTGTCTTGAAAAGTTTTGGAAACCTAGCAGATGGATGACCTGTTTGAGCTGGTAAGTGCCTCTTGGCTGGAGACTTGCCATACTCTCCCCAGGCAGCAGCCGACCTGTTTGCTCCTTCAGACAAAAGTATGAACAGCTAGCAAACTTTCTGAGATGGAAAACTGACTTGTAAAGGAATTAGACAGTGAGTAAAATGAAGAGGAAGAAAGGACTTTGGTTTCTATGTCTGTTTAGTTTGGGTTTTTCTTAATTCTTTCTCTTTTTATACTAGATTAATACCTGAATATCTGAATGGGGAAGAAAACCACAAAGTCTCACCCTGGGCCAAAGAAATCCAAATCAGCCAAAGCTGATCTGCAGTTCCCTGTGGGTCGCATCTACAGGTTCCTTAAAAGAGGGAACTATGCTAACAGAATTGGTCATGGCACTGCTGTCTACCTGGCTGCGGTGCTGGAGTACCTGAGTGCTGAGATGCTGGAGCTGGCGGGGAAAGCTGCATGGGAAAAGAAGAAAACCCGGATCCTGCCCAGACACATACAGCTGTCTGTGAGGAACGATAATGAGCTGAACAAGCTCTTATGTTGTGTGACCATTGCTCAAGGAGGGGTGATACCTAGTGTTCTTCCTCAACTTATTTCCAAGGTGACTGCTCCAGTTAAACCACCCCACCAACATGCCCAGTCGCAAGAGTTCTAAGTGCCAACAGGCTCTGACCTTGCAGTTAACACTGGCTTTCTTCACAGCTTAGTTTTTCATGCTGGTTGGCCTTTTTGGTCAAAATTTCTGTGTGTGTCTACCTGGGTGTATTTCTGAAAAGCCACTAAAAGTAGGGTGGCTGGCTGGCTTTCCCTAGTTATGTCCTTCAAATGAAAAAAGTCTATGTACATGAATAAATAGGTGTGAAAAGTAGTTGTGTCCATCTTATTCCCTTCTATAGAATATTTGTTGTGCTAAACAGAAGATATTTTTTCTTTTTTGGCAGTGCAGTTACTTAAGGAAACCTGCTTTATGGTCTTTAAAGCTGGTGTCTCTGTGTATGGCTGGAATTTCTTTATTCAGTATGTGTGGAAGTCTGCTTCATCTGACCACTTCAAACCTCATAATGGGCACAGGTAACTAATTATTTTAAGTAGATGCACTGGAAAGACTGCCGTATAATGGTGGTAAAGCTGATGCATTATCTTCTTTAAGATTTGGATACATATGTAAGGCTGTGCTGTGGCTTTGGAGTGCCACTGCATGCTCTCTGGTCCAAAGATGGTGTTGGAATTGTCCTTTTAGTTTCTGGATTGATGTTGTGCAATCCAAGGAGTCTTCTACGCATAGTATATGAGCCTTGTTAGTGCTTGAGCCTTAGAAAAACTAGAATCTACAACCTTCTCTAGATTCTTCCAGAAACTCTTCTTAGGAATTAATCCAAATATGTTTTCCATCTCTCCGGTACTGAGAATTTCCTTAGCTGCTTTGAGGCTTGCTCCATTAGGATTCAGATCAAGGAAATGTGTTAAAATGCAATCCATAAAGTGGCCTTTTCCAGGATCTTCTTAAACTCTTGTCTTCTGCCTATGCAGTTTGAAAGGCTACCTCAGCACTGTTAGATTTGCACTCTGGATTGCAACATTACCATGGACACACATGAGTATTAGTGTCTGCTGTGTTGTGGAAGACCTTAAAAGCTTCACCAGCATGATGACATTCAAATTTAAAAGTTTAATACTTCTTTTATTCATCAAAATAATTGCATTATTAGGTGTTTGGATTATTCCATTTGTAACACAGAACAGGAAGCCCTTTGTGTCCACCATCTTCACATATATAAATCAAGCCAGGAAAAAAAGGCTATTTAAAGAACTGCCTCAGGACTGACATTAGAAGCCCAGGGGTTTGGGAGCTTCTGTTTCCTATAATAATCCATATTGTGCTGCTGCTTTCTCTAGTGTAAGTCAAATATTCTGCTGTTTTTCTGGTCTGAGAATTGAGACTTTTTGGAGAATGGGCTGCAGGGTACTCATCTCTTTGTATAGGCAAGCTAGGGAATTTAAATGAAGAGGAAGAAGCCAGGAATGAGGTATTGTGGGACTGCAGGCAGAAGACTATGTACGTGAAACCTCTAGCAGGTGTGTAAGCTGCAAACATCTATTAGAGGCTAGACTACAAGAAAACCAAGGGAAGAGAGTGTTGGTGTCAGGTCAGTCTCAGTATAACTGGCTGCTATGAACACTAGAGATAAGTGGTTTGTAGAGTGGACAGTAGAAAAACATTGGTTTGAGGGCAGCCATTGCTACCTGTGTAATTGTGGTAACCTTTGGCTAGAAATCTAGAGGGTGAAATGCTGCTGACCTGTACTACAAACCAAACCCTCCGTCTTGAAAGCAACAGTGGCTCCTTAGGGGGCTGCTGACTGTTTTCCTACAGCAGTTTCACTCAACATTGACCTTATGAGCTGTGGTTGAATCAAAACAGCCCCCTGTTCTCCTGGCAGTTGATTTCATGCTGTGTTGGCTCAGAGGCTTGCTCCTTGCCTGTCCCAGCAAGCTGCCCACAGCATGGGTGCCTCTGCAGTTAGCAGGGGCTTGCTCCTGCTGTGCTGCACCACTCCTGCTGCTCGCAGCATCAACGTGAGCCAGGCTGCTGTGCTCATGTGAAAAGCTTTCATTTCCTTTTCTCTTTCTTTTGATTGTTAAAGTAAAACGCCACCCTTCATGGTGGTGTTGGCACAACTTGAATATTTCCATGCTGGCAGGAGAAAGTGACCGAGGATGGGATGGTGGCTGGAGCTGCTGAAGAAGAGGCTATTTTCAATGCTTCTGTGATATGGGCTGCAACTATGAACCCCCATGGGTATTTAAAAGGTCTCTGTCTAGAATGAATCTGTATAACACCAAGTACATGAGTTGAGACATGACCTATGGAGCATGAGGTTTCAGCAAACACCTGTGCCTATAAAAATCCTACCCCCCCACACACACAAAAAAAGGGGAAATTAATAGAGATCTTTCTCCAAGTATCAGCAATTATGGAGGGGAAGCAAAGCTTGATGCAGGCATGTATAAGAGCATACAGCTATCTCAAAGAGCTGTGTGGCCTGTGCTGGAACAAGCTAGCTAAGAGATGCTGCTGCCACCCAGGGTACAGGACTCTGCCTGGGACCTGGTCAGAGGGAGAGCTGCTATTAGGGTGATGCTGGTTGGTTTCTGTGTCTTTGTTGCTGTAAAAAACAGTTCAATACTTCTTTTATTCAACTCATCGAGCTTTATTGGAAAGTTTATGTAGACTTAAGTGTGACTACAGGGTGTACCCTGCTACTCCAGAAGCAGCAAGTTTGGGAAGATGTGGTCTTTCACAGCTGAGTGCCCAAAAGATTCTCTGGGGCTTGCAGCTCATGTTTGCTGAAATGCAAGGTGGGGGAGAGGCATCACCTTCAGCAGTGGCTCACCCTCAATTACTTGGCAAAACTCAACAGATGAGAACTGGCTAGAAGAATACTGCAAAAGGAGAGAACAGTGGCAGGTCCAGGGAGAGCCACAGGGAAAGAGCATCCCTGGAGCATGCAGGAGTCCCAGCTGCTATTGTACTGCTCTGCTCTGTCTTTAGTAGAGCTGACCTACAGACATAATGGTTCCATACAGAAATATGCCTTGCTGTGGCTCTCCAGTTCTCTGTGCTCACAACTGCAGCTTTTGGTTGTTCTTCTAAAAATGTAGAACAGCTGGAGCATTCATTTCTGCTTTTTTTGTTGTGAAGTCTCAAGGCAATCAAAAATATAATGCCCAACATTAAGATATTAATTTTAGGAACTCATTAATTCTATTTCTCTCATGCAGCTGTGAAGCCTATTTTGTCTGTCTTTGGAAGATAGGTTATGAATGCTTCAATGGGGAACTTTTAATCTTTGATTTAAAAAAGCCAGTCTCAGATTAAATACACAATAAAACATACATTCAGTCCTCTAGCATATTCTCAGCCCTAATAAATACCTGATAATTTGTGAAACATATGGTTTGTGAAGGCTATCCTAGCAGCTGGGTCAGATTCTGCTGCTGTTTTCACTACTGTTACCAGCTTTACTTCTCTCTCTGCCTCTCTTCTTCAGCTCTCCTCTGTGTCACAACTTACATACTTCCATGACTTCAGGGGGCGAATTGTCTGTCAACTAGCTAAAGTTATTGACTATTTTGAGGCCAATGGATGTTTTAACTACTGGAAATTATTGTTTTGTTTGTCGAAGCAGCTCATTAGACTCCCAACCAAGGGGTTATGTGAAGTGAGTGCATGGGAGAGACTGGCACAACCATTTCCAGTTTTGCGATGGAAGTGAATTCTTTCCAGCTTGCTCCAACTATCCCAGTGCTGGGTGTAGCATCTGTGAGAATATTTTTGCCAGCAGTGTCATGGTGGGGTTTCTTAATCGTTCTACCCTCCAAGAAAAAAATCATTTACACGCAACTGGCAATCATTTTAACATTTATTATGTCTGCAGCAACCTGGCAGCTGGGGAGAGAAGTCAGTCATACTCTTAGAAATGTGTAACCAATGACCCACCAAAATGTGCAAGTTGACCCTGGGTTATCTCTGTGCTCTGATCTCCTTTGAAAGCAGGGAACGAGAGATGTGGTCACTAGGCTGAGGTAGCTTTTGAATGCATTTGCCAAAGTGACAGACCCAGAAAAAGCATTCACTGCCTCAACTTGATACGTGCTTCTTTTGTCAGAGTGCAAGCTCCTACCTGCCAAGCCAAGGAAGGCACTCACATGTTCTCAGGCATTGCCTGAGTGTCTGGGTGCCTCTTTTCTTCCTAAGCACCATAATTCATGCATCTTTCTACTCATGCCCCAGGCTCAGGAGGCTTTCATGAAGTTCTCTCAGGCTTGGTTTGGCTGCTATACTTTCATTTGAACTTACTCCTCCCAGGAGCTGCATTATCCCAGCACCTTGCTTTGCACCATGTCTTGAATATAGGGCTCTGAACCCCCACCAATGGGAGTTCATTGACTCATGGCAAGTGAAGGCACCATGCAGAGCCAGCAGAAGGAGGGAACCTGAGTCTGTTACTCAGTGGTTAGGTGAATCAGCAGTGATACTGTTTCTTTTTTCCTTATTTTTTAATGTCTAGTCCAGATGTGATCTCAACCCATGAGTGCATTTCTAGGCATCATGCCATGCAGACTAAAAGGTAGAGTCATCAGGCTTACGTTGCAGAATGCAAAAGAATCGCAGTTAGTAACCTGAAAATAGCTGTCCTTCATCTAGGTCAGAGGAGAAACTTGAGTCTTTCTCCCTGTAGCATGTTCTGAATCCAGGGCACTGGTTAAGCTGGAATTAATGGCAAAACAGTGAGGGGCCCTGTCGAGCTGTCACAGCACTTGGCCGACTTTCTCTTTTGAAACTCAGATAGCGCTGATTCTCAAACATGCCCAGAATACAGTGAAATTTTCTGCTTGAACTAAGAAACAGATTTCTTTTATGAGCTTCTCTATTCATTCAAACATCATGCAGTTGCTTGATGAGTATTAAATCATACTCTGGTAGCTGAATTTACCAAGGAAGGAGCTTGCTGCAGTAAGGGAACTCAAACATGGCCTACGCATCTGTTTAGGAAACATTAAGCATCTGTCACTTAGCCTGGTCCCTCTCCCTTCCCAAGTTTTAACTTCCTTACTTATTTCACATTTATTTTTATTGATCTCCCCTGTTTCAGTTATTATAACATATCAGATAATGTACCTGGGACCAAACTTGTCCAGGGTACCCTATACATGTGCGCTGCTCACTGGGACACCATTCAGTAGTAGACCTGGGAAGCCTGCCACAATGTGCTTCCTATTTCCCAGTCTGAGAGCTTCTTTCTGCATGTCATCACACAGGCCCAATTCTCACTGTGACTTAGGTTTAAATGTGTTTGCATTGGTGGATACACGCTGGTGTGAAACTGTTTTGAGATGTGGACCATGGCCTACTTTTGGCTGAGAACTTCCCTTGTGCTCTCCTGATGGGCATAAGGGGCATGTCTTCCATGACAAAACAATGGCAGCAATAATAAACCCTGGTAAAATAGTATCAACTGAGTGCTTCACCATCACTTAATAGTGCAAATTGAAGCATTCTTCTGAGAAATTCAAAGATGTGCACACTGGGACTCCTCATGTCTTTAAGCTATTTCTCTTTCAAGATCACTCTGTCTTCAGATAGGCCTAGTCTTTCCTCCTCTGAAATCATGGGGAAGATCCAGAAACTGGTGAAGACATGTCTTCTAACACAGGTCATAAATTTAGTACTAATCCATGGTACAAATGAGTATGCAAGTTATTGAGATCTTAAGAAGGGATCTTCTCCCCCTTCAATCCCTTGTAATCCATCTCTTCCTCCATGGATCCATAGATTTGTTTCAATAGTCATTTTTGTAATTTTTAGAAAAGTAAAATGACTCTTCCACATCCAGGAGGTTTTAACTTACTTTCACTACATTAAAAATCTACAATTCCTCTAAAAGAAAACTTGTTCTGGTACCTGCTTCAAAGCATGTTTCTCCTGAGAGCATATTCCAGAGGAAGGGCTGAAGAAGTTGCTGTTGGGAGAAACAGTGTTGAAGTGGTGAGGAACTATGAAATGGGAGAATGGAGATGAAAATACTGTAAAAATAGCAAGAGAGGGATAGACAGGGAAAGAAAGAACAGCATAAATATCTGCAGGAAGTGAATGCAAAATTTATTGTGCAAAATGGAATTTCATGATAGAATAAAGCAAAAGAAAAGAATAATTCCCTTCACGGCAGGAATTACTGGGTGATGTTCTTTCATTTACGCTATGAAGGTTGTCAAGCAAGACATATGTCAGGATACTCTGGCTGTTCTGGCTCTGCATTTATACCTGCTGTCCCATTACCTACTCAATAGGACCACTGGTATTTTCCAGACATACTCTTCTTTCCACAGCACTTGCTAAAAGTGAATGCAGCTCATTAAGCTTTGTACCAGTCTTGGCAGGGGCCACCAACAGATCAAATGTCTGCTGCTGAAGAGGAAACAAACACAGTGATGACCCTTCACTGCTGCCTTACAACACATCAGCAAAGGAAAAGAAGCATGGGGACAGAACAGCGGGGAAAGTTTTTTTCATTCTGAGTGTTACCATTCTGAACAGGATGAATGCAGGACTCGAGTTTAGCACCGCAAAATGTACACTGAAGACTATGTAAACATTTGTTGGGAGTAGGGCTAGTTTCTCTGATAAATAATAATGCATAAGCGTAATAACATAACAATTCTTATTTGAAGATAAATTTGAATATAAGGATAAAAATCTCTTACTTGATTATAAGGTAAACTGTGACAAATATTACTAGTCTATTACAGTAATTAATACCATTATTTACTCTAGACATACGGATTGGAAACAAAATCGGACAAATATCTAGATCACCGGCATTTGGCTTCCTTGGAAGGTTAAAGTTTTATCCATGCTGATTAATAGACACACTTGAGGATTTTGAAGCTATTTCTAAACAGAAATTAACTGGGTATCATAGCAAATCTTTGAGGCTAAGTAACCATACCCTTGTTTCACAAACAGGGAAGCTGAGTCAGGTGGATAGGTCCTATCTTGGTAGATGCTTAACTTCATACCCTTGGGTAAGCTTCTGTTAAACAAAGTGCTTGGTAAGTATGGAAATCATGCCCGTAGGTGGTTCACTGAAATGTAGTGGTAATGTTATAGATCAAGAGAGCTAGAACTAGAGCTAGAACTAGAGCTCAGATTCCAATTCCCTATTTTATACACTCCCTACTCAGCTGCCTTTCTCCCTTCTGGTTTTGGTCGTCTTCTTAAGAAAGGGACATTTATGGCAGCACATAATTTGCTTGCTTATCCATCTGTCTTCACCTGTTAACTTCTGAATCTGTTGAGCATTTCTAGGCAAATAAGATGCAGAGCTGAAACCACAAGCTCATTCCTAACAATTACATGGAAATAGGTACCCCGTGAAAGAAAGAGCTCCAGTGTGTGTCCTGACTGAAATAAGGGTCGCAGCATGAACTTATACTAATGAAATGGTAACAAAACCTATCTTTAATTAAATACAAAATGGCAGATCCTCCTCAAAGTACAAATCTAATATAAATAACTTTGCTAGTTCTGTTGATCACATAATTGCTAATTTACTTTGGTAAAACAAGAGGTTAATTGCACAGTAGTTTTGCACATAGCTAGTTCTCATATATCCCATGCTACAGATTTCAGCTTAGTCTAGCCATGCGTAGCTGAGCCTGGCATGACTGAATTGTAAAGCAAAGCAATGAAAAATTTCAAAACATAGCATCTCTGTCACCTCTCTTGTTTCTGATGCTGCAAAACGTATTTATCTTGATGTAGCGTTACTTTCCTAACTCAATTTTGGCATGGTACAATTGTCAAGGAGAATGGATGTTTTCAATAACACCTATTAGAAAATGTGTGTACATGGTGCTCCACAATTCAATGAAGCTGTGGGCAGATGGGAGCATGGAGATGAAATGTTGCCTGGAAAAGCTCTTCTTCTTCTGCCTGTCTAGAAGACTGATGCTGATGATGAATGTCTCAGTCGTACAGAGGGCTTGCATTTCACTCTGTACTGAGATTTGTGTTTTATAAGCTTGCCACCTTTGCTTGCTTTGTAAGGTGAGGAAACATCCCAACTTATGGCCTGGAAGAGCCTTGTCCAGGTGAGTGCAAGGGATGCATAAGGTCTGCTGAACTCATTTGTTACCTGTGCTAGGAGCGGGACAAGCACAGCACACCTGCGGCTCCTACGCGGTCAATTTGATATTGGCGTTGCCCTCTGCTGACCAGTCCAAATATTGCAATGCTAAATGTCGTCCTCTTGGAAGTCAAGCGTGTGCTCTACTGAGCGTCACAAAACAGTGACTTTGGGTTATTTTAGATTATACACAGTCTGTAGAACTATACAGACTATACACAGCTGTGGAAATGAAAGAAAATACGTGGTATAAGACTACCAAGTTATTATCAAAGGCTATTTTTGGTGTTTATCTATGTAGCAGAGTCTCTGCTGTAGTCCCCAGAGAGGCCAGGCTGCCCAGCAGGGTGGGGGCTGCAGCATGTCCTTTCACTCCAGGGTCGTGAGAGGAGACATGAGCTTGGTCCTATGCTCATCGAGGCTCCTGGATTTTGCTACTGCGTCACACTTTTTGCTAAGGGTCCCACATGATTGCCAGTCCTTTTTGCTTTGAGGCCCATTTATGTGTGTGCTGCATTTTTGCCTTCTCCACTGGAAGTTCTGGGCCATATTTCAGTCTTTTGCTGGTTGATGTTTAGATATCTGTATTCCAGAAGCATGTATTTTTGTGCACACATCTCCGCTTTGCAGTAATTCATTAGGTACTAGCTGAACTGCTCTGCAGAAACCCCTGGGTGCAGAAGCTTTGTGTAAAGGTATTAAAAACATTTTCCTTTCAAGTCTGCCATATGCTCTCCTCCAGACTTTCTCTACTGATCTTGCAGCAGATTTAAGGCTAATAGATAGATGGTGTTTGCTGTACAAGGTTCTTTGCCCCAGAGAAATGTCAAAAATACAGATGGTGAATCATAACCAGCTATAAGATCAGTCACATTTTTGTTTCTGCACAAAAGTAGATCCAGAGATGACTGGAGAAGGAGACTTGGCAGCTACTTCTAGTTGTTCAGTGAAGAAATCCATCAGAGTGATAGATGTATAGATTAAGGCAGTTTATGAAGTCCGGCCCAGTCAAACATATGTTTTCACCCTGCTTAATAAGGCACAGGGGTGGCAACTGCAATGTGTTCGGAACAGATAAGTGAAACAAGTCTTCATAGTGATCTCCACGTGAGAATCCGGCTTGGCTGCCTGTAGAGACCCTCTGATCACTGCTCAACTCTAAGATCCCAGCAAAGAAATAAACATTTTGTTGCTGTGTTTAGAATAACAAGCACATCTGTCTTGAGGCTGGACTTCATTTGGCAGTCCCACGTGCACTAGGAAAAAGCTGGAACAGGATGCTGGCAGCTTTTGGCCAGCCTGTCGAGCAGTTATGTATCTTCTGCCCAACTGCCTATGTTAAGCAAGTGGTTTTAAATCTCCAGCAGGTAGAGCTGTGGTTTCTACAGCTACTTCTTTGTCATTACTTGCTGAGAATCATGAAAACAAGCAGTCAGCTAACATGGTTTTAGTTCCTAAATGGTATTCCATGTCATGCATACATAACAGTTGTTTCACTGGCTGTCAATCAGCCCTTATTGCCAGTCGTGTGAACTCTCCCATTGAATTTTCACAGGACTCCCGTTTATGTGCAGTGTGAGTCTGCAGGTCACAAATGGGCTTTTCCATTATTTTTCCATAATCCACATGCTTCCTTTTCCATCCTGAGATGTTTTCTCTCATGTTACACAAACATTCCAGAAGTAAGGACAGTGTCCTTCCCAGGTCTGCCCTGCAGCTCTGGGAGTCAGGGTCCACTTGTCACAGCTGTTAGTGTGACAAGTGTTACCATGGGATAAAAGTATGCAAAGTATGTAAGTGCTGGACTCTCTAAGATTGTATCTTCACTTCTCCAGAAGCAGCCAGAGCAACTTCAAGCTGAAGTATGCTAGATATTCAACAAAACAATGGTGCTACTATTTCATTAAATGAAACGTCATTAGGAATAAACATTGCATCATGATGTAACACTGAAGAGAGAAAATGCTGCCGGCAGTTATTTCAGAGCTGGGACTTTTGTACCTTGGATTCCAAGTGAGGTGTCAGTCCCCCTGGTGAATTTTTATGACCAAGAAAAGGTAACTCTGCCTATCAGTCAGTGTTTCGGATAGTCAGATTTAATGAGAATCTTTCCTCGTTTTAAGCTCACCTCTCCTGGTAGTATCCACCCATGGCCACGGTGGATGCTGCCAGGAGAGGTGAGCTTAAAATGAAACATTTTATCATTCCCCTTTTCAAACTTTCCTTCTTGCAAATCAGCCCTACTCCATTCAGCGCACCAGCTTTCCTGAAGGAAACCTCTGCCTTTGCTCTCTGCTGGGCTCTTTCCTGTTGGCCCCCCTTTCTTCTCCAGTGCTGATCTCTACATGAAATCTTCTGTACCATCAGCAGTGAAACACCTCCCATGTCATAGTCTCTACAGCTTCTCATTCATTCCACATCAACTCATTATTCTTCAGTGTGTGTAATACCTGCCTGACATCCTCCATGAGCCATACGTATTTTTTCCAGGTGTATCTTTGCCAAGACCATCCTGAATGCTGACTGTGTCCTCCAGCACTTGCTGTCCCTCCCAGCTTGCTGTTGTCTGGATATTTAATAAGTATGTTCTTCCCTATGGCAGCTGAGAAGGGAGCGAGGCTGTTCGAGGCACTAGAGAAGGTGTGCTGGTCTTGGCTGGGATAAAGCTGATTTTCTCCATAGTTGATTTATTTGGATTTGTGGATTAGTTTGGATCTCCATAGTTTGTATTTCTGCTGGAAATGGTGTTGATGACACAGGGATGTTTCAGTTATTGTTGAGCAGTGGCTTGCACAGGGTCAAGGCCTTTTCTTCTCCTCGCACCACCCCACCAGTGAGTAGGCTGGGGGTGCACGAGGATCTGGGAGGGGGCACAGCTGGGACAGCTGACCCCAGCTGACCCAAGAGATACCCCACACCATACAGCATCATGCTCAGCATATATAGCTGGGGGAAGAAGGAAGGGGGGATATTCAGGGTGATGGCGTTTTTCTCCCCAAATAACCCTTACACATGATGTAGCACTGCTGTCCTGGAGATGGCTGAACACCTGCCTGCCTGCCCATGGGAAGTAGTGAATGGATTCCTTGTTCTGCTTGGCTCGTGCTCATGGCTTTTGTTATACCTATTAAACTGTCTCAACCCACAGGTTTACCTGGGGGCAGTGAGTGAGCAGCTGTGTGGGGCTTAGTTGCTGAATGGAGTTAAACTATGTCAGAGGGTTTTCCTCTTGTGCTTCCTGCTCTGGCTCTTTGGTGATCAGCAGGTTGTAAGGCCAGGCAGCACTCGCTCCCCCACCAGCAAATGCATTTCCAGGTCCCTTGCTGTGTGTTCTGCAGAGAAAAGCCTTGCTAAGCCTGGCTTGAGCAGGCCAGGCTTTTAACACAGGAGGTCCTGGGTGAGCCTAAAGTGATTTTCGAGGAAAGCTATCTAGCACAAAGGTGTGTGCTCCTGGATAAGCCTGTCTTCCCAAGAGCCAGCAGAGCCGTCTCTAACCACACGCTCTAAGCTGTGGCAACTGGTCTCAGGAGTCAATTAAGTGTTAGAAAAAATGTTCTCCTTTGCAGCTTAAATGTATTGCCTCTCAGTGTAATTGACTCTCCCTCCTTGCTCCTCTTTATTACAAGAGGATGGATAAGCGTTGGATTTACTCTCCTAAGCACACTCATTAGTTGCATACCTTGTCATGTCACTCTTTATTTGCCTCTTCTCTTGCTGACAGTGGGAACTGGGCTTTAACTTCCTTTTCTTGCAGATATTTTTTCTGTGCTTTGAATTGTTGTTGTCTCCCCCTTGACTCTGCTCCTCAATTTCTGCTGTGGATTTTGCAGTTCCGGGTGAGTTTTGGGCCAGGGATATCATCTACATTTCAATACTCTTAACCACTCCTATTCCACAGGTGACATTTGTCTTCCTCCAGGAAGCAAGGGTTCCCACTGAGCAGTGAACAAGAGCTCTCCTGTACATTTTACAGAGGAGCCACAGTTACTACAGAAATACAGCTGAGGAACCTAAGCTAGGTACTTACCTGCAAATTACCACCTTATTATTATTTAACCACCTTCTTCTTATTTAACCAGTTTCAAGGACCAAATAGATGTTATTCATGAAACCTGTCATGGGTGGAGGAAACCACTGCTGATCGTGACAGCACATCCTGATTTACCCATGGCACAGTATTGCTGTGGGTTAACCCTGACCAGCAACAGCTCAAGCCCCACACAGCCGCTCACTCGTTCCCCCTCCCAAGCAAGATGGGGGGAGAGAAGGAAGGGTAAACATGAGAAAACTCATGGGTTGAGATACAGTTTAATAGGTAAAGCAAAGCACAAGGAAGCCATTGCGTTCCATCAGCATGCAAATGTTCATCTCCAGCAAAGCAGGGCTCTGTCATGTTTAGTAGTGACTTGGGAAGACAAAAGCATTAGCGTCAAATGTCCCCCTCTCTCCTGCTTTCACCAGCTGTATATGCTGAGCATGACATCCTATGGTATGGAATATCCCTTGGGTCAGTTGGGGTAAGCTGTCCCAGCTGTGTCCCCTCCCAGCTCCTCGTACCCCACCAGTCTGCTCACTTGTGGGGTGGTGTAGGAAACAGAAAAGGACTTGACTCTGTGTAATCACTACTCAGTAATAGCCAAAACATCCCTCTATCATCAACAGTGTTTTTTGGTCACAGTCCCAAAACACAGCACCATACAAGCTACTTGAAGAAAATTAACTGCATCCTGGCCAAAATCAATACAAATATTTATGCAGAGCTGAGTAAAACTTGATACTGTTCAGCTTAGCCTTTGACATGAAACAGGCCAGAAGTGGCAGGTTTCTCAGGATTTATTTTTAAAGACAGAGGTATTCTTATGCCTTCACACAGTTTGCATGCAGCTGTACCAGTGTAACTGAGATGGGATCATGCCATGTACTAGGACTGAGGAATCAAGGAGGGAAAGAGAAAATAACAAAAGGCTTGTAGAAGACAACAATGTAGGACTCCGTGTTGAGGAATTCCAGCCTGGTGTGCATCTCCAGACCCTGGCTTTTACTATGCTTTTTTCTTACTAAGGAAGTAGCTGCTTTAAGTTTTCTGCCCATCTATGTCTTCACCTACCAGAACAGATCACCCCACTGCACACAGTGCAAACACAATTGGCTGGACCACAAGTTTAAATACATAATTTCAGTAAAAAGGGCAGATGTTCAGAATATCTCTCATAAGTGACTCATTTGTGCTTTATGATAGCCAGTAAGGCAAGGCTGAAAAACACACATCTGACCATATAGTGCCTGTGTGTAACAGCAGTACTTGATCCTCTTCTTTCAAAGTACTTTGGATTCAGCAGTTATCACACTCAAGCCCTTAGTTATGAAAAACTGAACTGATGAATTAAGTCATCAAAATATCAATGATGATTCTAACATTTCATCATGCTGTTTGGGATGCATATTGTGAAATGCCAGGGAAACATATTATTTAGTCAAAAGGGCAAGCTGGTAATTCATGACCACATTAAAGAAGATGCTACAAAATGCAGTGTTGGATTTGAAAATGGTCGATATTCTGATGATTGATTTCCTTTTAATACAGCTGGTACCATGCAATGCTACACTATAGCCCAATGAGGTCTAGTACCCACTTCAATAAAAAAAAGTACAACAATAATCAATGATTGCAAATTTATTACATGGAACAGCAAAATCCAGACAACTGAGTCACATAATAGACAACTAGTGCAATGGGAAGTTTCTTTATGTAAACCAAGTCTTCGCACTGGTAAGTCGACCAATGAACTTCATATTCCATGGTATTCTGAAACAAATTAACACATTATATTTTATGTTGAGATGTTGGTCTGAATATGACTTAGTATTCAGTTCTGTATGCTTAGTCCTTCTCAAAGTTAGACATGAAACAGCTTTAAGTTCTAGCAGAAGTTTGATGGATGAAAGTCTGAAAGTTCAGATATGTGCCTAACCTGTTACTTGTACTCAAACATGAAACCTCCCTCTTCATACTGTTCTCTCTCCACCATGTCCTAACTTCACTGTACTTCTTTTAGAGTGTGGAGGCATGGTGTGCACCTTGCAGCCAGGTTGGTTCAGGGGGCTGAGCTGTGGATAGAATTTACTGCTGCATGCAAAGCCAGGGCGTGCTTACAAAGTAGTAGCTTCTACACCAGCACTTCAATGATACGCAGTTGATAGTCCAGCAATTCTGCCAACATCAGAGTACTCTGCATGAAGTACTTTCATGCAAGCTTAATCTAATTGGTTTTGAACTGTTTTGAAATAAAACCCGTGCTGCCAGTTACTCTACAGAGATCTGGGCAGCACTACCTGCCCCTAAAGGTTTCATAGCTAAGAAATATTTCCTGCACACATGTGGACTTAACCACACAAGAATAGCTGCACTGTCTGAAAGCAGAGATGCATCTAGCTCCTTATCTTCCTTTCATCCATGAGAAGCAACGGACACCCAGGGCAGTGCCCAGGACCAGAGCAAGCAAGTAGCAATGCTGCTCTACAACACTCTACCAAGTCTTTGGTTCGTTTCTTTCTGAAATGGTTTAATCCTGAATATACAGCAAAATTTCTCTTTCCTTGGGTTTCCTTTGCAGAGTTTTGTTGTTATTTTTTTTCTTTTTCTATTCTTCTGTTCTGTTCCCCAGAAAACCTCACCCCTTTCAATCAACAGCTGGAAGTAATTCTTACATTGCAAACTGAAAACTGTGATCTTTACTGCAGGACAAAAAGTTGGAAGATGAGAGACTGAAGGAGGGGACACATGAACATTGACCGTCTTGTCCATTTCCTGTTAAGACCTTTAATAGACACGTTCAAAGATGGATATGCAAGTGCTAGGTGGTATTATTAGATCTCGCCATCTTCCTTCCTTATATCCCCACCCCTACTCTTTCTAGTTAGCTTACCCCAAGGCAGGTCCTAATTCTGATGTGAGGATAACTCTCACCTGCATGCAGAGATCTGTATTAGTGGGCTCTTGTGTAAGATTAGGTGACTGATAGTCTCTTGGAACAGAGAGGAGTCTAGCTTTTGTGTTCCAAGTACAATTTATACCCTCTGGTTTTAAACTTTATAATTGTTGTACCATTTCCATAATTTTGCAGAGGAGGAAAGCTCCTCCTTACTGAACCTTAAAGAGAGAGTAAAACAGTACTTGTCAAGAGCGTATACTGGAAGTCTTTGAGCATGAAAAAACATGCATTTCTGCCCAAAAACCTCCTGGTGACAATATGAAACACTCATGTGTTGGTCTAGGTTTGTAATAAGTTGCAGTAACTCCTTCTGTCATGAAGATCATTAGTAATAACAACCCAGAACAAGTTCTTGTCCCTTTTGGATGCCTACTTACCACTGCTTTCAACAGTTCTTCCATTCCGAGGCTGAAAAATATAAAAATCATATGGTTGTGCAGAAGTGTGAGATACCAGGTTTATAAGCACACCAAAATACATCTCCTGGCATGCAGACAGAGTACATAAGAAGATTTCCTTTAAAGGGACAAGAGGTCAAATACCAGGGGATCTGTGCAGGGTGGGTTTTGCCTTTGAATTTGAGAAATACTCCTTCAGCCTCTGGCCAAACAGCTAAACATTCTGGCTTTAATTACTCTCATTAAGGATCTTGGTCCCAATTCACTGGGATACTATATGCAGGTGCCTAAGCAAGAGGATATAAATACCACCACTGAAAGCACCTGGCCAGACACATTTGAAGTGAGCCAAAATGCAAATTGCAGCTGAACTGGGACTCTTGTTACCTGCTATGACCTACTTTATAACTTTTTAGTTACTGAAAACTGATCTGGTGTTAATCAGTGTATGTCAAACAAAAAAAATTAGACCATACTATAGTTCAGCAAGACACACAAAAGATATTATGATGATGTCCCTAATATTGCTTTGGCTTTTTGCCCTGCTACAGTGTGCCATCACTTTCTGGCAAGACCTTTCTGACCAAGTGGACATTCAGCCCACACACCTTTTATCTAACAAATTTAGGATCAGTGCACCTTGGAGATACAGGCCACATGCTACTTTGGATAATTTGGCTCAAGATAAAACATTTGCAGAGTCACCTCTTCAAATAAAAAAGTGTTTAATCCATTACTGTCCCAGATCTCATTATCTTGTCATCTTTTAATGGGACCAGAGATTTATAAGCATACAGCAACCTAAGCTTTCAAACAAAGGATATTTGGCCTCTACTCAGAAGTGCAGAGAGAATTTGTGAAGGGAAACAGCTGTTCATGTAATACATCACGTTGTCTGTGATTCAGATTCTTTAAGTAAGAGATTCAGATACCCTGAAAAGGAAAAAAGGCCGTCCCAGAGTCGCATGACTATCCTGCAAAATAAAACACAATAACACGATACTTTAAACACAGTTCATAGGCCTGTTGACAAGTTTCAGTGTCATTCCATTAGAATATCAATAATTCAGGGGCTGTTTCGGCAGCACGTAAACAACAAGATGTTGTTAATTCCTGATGTCCATTCATCTGGAATGATGATTAAAAATTAATACCCAAAGGGCATTGTCAAGAACTAACCATTGTGCCTAGTGCACATATACTATATTACCAGAATTAAAGATTCAACGGCTTTAGAAAATGTATAAAAGAAAGCTTTACTCATATTGGATTGCTTTGCAATAACAAGGTCAGCACAGCTCACTTCCCAACCATTGGAAAACAAACAAATCCAGCTGACTTTATAAAAAGCAGCAAAAAAAACAGGCCATACTTTCCTGTCCACTGTAACTCACTTGTCTTCACATTCACCTACCTTCTTTGTAAACTTTGCAGCAGCAATCTGTGATTCCTGCAAGTGGACAGTGAAAGTTAATCAAAATGCTATAATTTCTTTGGTTGGTTACAGTAAATTCTCCATCACTGATGAGGTTGCTGCACTCCATGTGAAAAAGAGGTAGTCTTACACTTACCATAGACAGATGTAAGAACAGTAACAAACAGATATCCAATGTTACCCCGTTCATTACAATCAGTCAACATGCTTTCCTTGCTGTACAACCAAGAACAGCTGTGCTCTGGCAGGTGAAGCAGAGCTCAACCTGGAGTGAATGCAGCAATTCCACTCCTTTGGGTTGAATTCCACACATAGCTCTTACCTTGTTAAAATGCGGCTGCTCTTCACTTTTCAGGCTGCCCTTGTTTTTAACACAGGCATGATTGCTGGTTTTAAGCCTTCCCCTGCACCCTTTATTCTTCAGGAAACTGCTCATTTTTATTACTCAGTCTTACACCAAGGAATAGAATCTTGCCTCATGACGGGCACTCTGTGTCTAACCAAACCCTGAACTAGCAGTCTAGCAAATCAGCCACGTCTGGGAACCTTCCTGCCAATGGCACAGCTGCTGGGCTACCTGTTCCCAGCTAGGATAGCTCTGTGTGCTGCAGCCACAGTTACATCAGTGAATTAGACTGAACAGTGAACAGATTTAGTTACCTGGAGCAGGTACATATAATGACCAAGGACATGAAAACAGGGGATGAGAGCACAGGAAAAGCATACAGATGAAACTGGAGAGGAGGAATTATAAAAGCCAAAATACACAAGCAACAATTAAAGAATCGTGATTCAGAGTATAAGACAAGGATTTCTGTGATTCAGGCCTCAAGACAGTAATTTATAGAGCAACTGACATCAACTTACAGGGCTATAAAATACAATGAAAGAAAAAAGTGCTCAATCAAGGTGCTTTAAACCATGCAAAGGAGGAGACTAAAGCAAAGAGATAGTGTGAATGCTAGTTTTGTTACAAGATTATTATATACCACACAAAGATACAGACTGACTCATGACTTAGCCTGCAGTTTCAAATATCCCAGCTAATTTGTAACAGGTTAGAGTTTACATGGCAAAAACTAAGCTTCTAACCAGTGTGTTGGCTTGACTTCAGGATGGAAATTTGAAACTCTTACAGAAATGATTGCTATGCAGCCACATTTAGACAGCTCTTTTTTATTCTTTTGAAAGTGCCATCTGCAAGATTTACCCAAAGATTAGACGTTGAAGTTAAATAGTCTGTTAGTTCTCCCAAAAGATTTTAAATTCTCCAGATGGAATTCAAGTCCCATTAACACCCAAATTGCCATTGACTTTGCCTTTCTAGTTCCGAGAACTCATTTCTCCTCTTGAAACACCATCTATTCTCTCTACATAATCTATAACTTAATGAACCCAATTTGTTTTAAAAGATCCACATAAATATAGGCTCATGTAGAAAGTTTAAGTCCAGCTAAAATCAGTAGGATTTCATAACTGTTTCAGTAGGTGCACTACATATAGACGCATGTCTGCAGTGTCTTCTCAAGATTCCTTGTGGACTGAGAGAGAAAGTACAACTTCATGTAATAAGAGATTTAACCAGTTGGGTAAAACTTGCTATTTGGCATAGTCCTTTTTCCACATTGCACACATACATTTGATCTGCCACTTAATCAGACCACACCTAGAAATCGTATTGCAGATATGGAGCTGATATTAGTCATATCTCTCAACAGAATACTGTACCCGTTTCAGCTCCCAGTCTTGAGGGCACAGAGTGTGAATAGTAACCAGGAATAGGGCTCCATTTAAAGTTACTGTATGATTCTGAATGTCCCCTCATTAGCCAAGCTGCAGCAGCATAGGAAGCAATACTGAACTCAAAAACATTTAGTAGACTTTCAAGACTTAAATGCTGGAATTTTTTATACAATCAGCTTCAGTATTGTGGAGTTTTATGGCTGCTTTAGGAAAGCATGCTGGCAAGAAGAGATATTGAAGTACATGTCAAAATACTTTATTGTTGTCTTGAAGGCTCTGCTTGTGATTTGAAACAACAAAGGACTCAAACTCCGCAAGTAAATTGGCCTTTTTAACATACCCAGGAGCTGAGTGAATTTTATGGGAAAGGCTTTTAATAAACTGGTGGTGATAAAAAAGTTATATAAAGCAGAGCTGACATTGAGCTAGGTCCTAATATGTCTGCACCAATAAGAAAGAACTACACCCTTAATCAACTTAATCTTTTGGATGCAAGTCAGAAGCACAAAAAAACACCCAAATTCAAACACAGCATTAAGGTCAGTAAAGCAAGTCATATGCCTCCATGTTCTAGTGGGGGCATACTACGTCTCATATTCCTCCTGGTCTAATGGAAAGTGTCCCTACCCATGGCAGTGGGGTTGGAATTAGGTGATCTTTAAGGTCCCTTCCAACCCAAACCATTCTATGATTCTATGTTTAGCATGATATTAAATATGCTGTTGATCCAATGTTATGCATATTTTTAACATATTTAACCCTGTATTAGTCAAAAGTGACAGGTTAAAATACTGACCCCAGAAGTAAGTGGATGTTTTGGTTCTTGAGCTCTGAAAAACAGCAATTTCATGTACAGATTAATGGAGCTGAGAATTACATGCAAGTTACTAACAAGAAGAAATGATCTTTTCTATACTATCTTACAGCTCCTAAACCATGACACTATCAGATTATACATTATTGTTTGGAGAGAAATGTCCAAAAGTTGAGTTTGGAGGGGTTGCTTTTTAAGGTTAAGAAGGAGGTGCTTTGAAATAAAAGAAACAAATATACCTTACCTCATTTGTTTGCATGCTATTGAATATGGAATAACAGAGATCCAAAACAGTGCTGGAGATCTGCAAAACCAAACAGTATACAATACACTTATGGAGACGATGTGGTGTAGTTTGATAAAGAAAAGGCTTGATCCTGATCCCAGCATGATTTAGATCAATACTGTGAAACAGGGTTCCAGTAAAACCACTCTGAGCAGGGAAAGACTTATGATTCTATTATGAGCTGCAAATCTAGTATTTTGTATGAGGACAATACACACAACCTACTGATGTTGTGAACAGTCTTGTTCTATAAAGATCTAAATCAGCCCCTTACACTTAAAATACATCTTTCTATGTTGTAAAAAAAGCTTGGGGGTTTGGCATATTTACACACATTTTCTTTCACAACCATTTCAGACAATCAGTACTATAATCTTTAATCATATACTGAAAAGTACTGTCCCATACTCACTGCCATGGGACGGGGATTGCTGATGCATGCAATCCTATTTGATAGGAAACAACTACAGCTCCAAAGAAAGAAAATGTAAGATACCTGAATAACTGATTCTGGGAACTATTTTCCACAAGCTTTGGTTTACAAGACAAAGAATTCAGAAGGAAAAATTCAGCATAGAATGTTCAAAGTTTCCAGGTCATTCCTGATCTTGCAGACTTTTCTCTCCCCTTTGAAAATGACCCTTGTGTTGGGTATCAAATGTAACAGGGATGATCTTTCAAAGCTACTGAGGGTGTTTTTAAACCATTTGCAAGCTCTGGGCCAGAGACACCACAGCAGAAATGAACTGTGAAAACTTCCTCTCCCTCCCCTGCCCTCTGAGCACCCTGGAAAAAACCCATCCACCCACCATCACCAAGCTGGGACCAGGCAGGATGCTGCCCATAACTCCTGCAGCACTGAGTAGCACTACTTCTTGCCCCAGTGCTAGCTACCACTGTGATGGGAAGAAAAGCACTTTTTTCTTTGCCTAGGTCTGAGCTAGCTCTGCAGGGAGGAGAGCACACACACCAGCAAAGTCACTCTGCTTTCCAGAGCCTCCAGCTCTCTGTCTTCCACCTGCAGACATCAATGCTAAGGGCTACACAGCACAATTAGTATGTCTGGAAGGGAGAGTCCCAGCAGATCAAACACATTACTAAAGTCAATTTACCTGGGGTTGATTAGACAGTTCCATCCACTGACTGAAACACAATGCCAGCTGCTTTAAAAAAAGTAAAGACATTAACACTAGGTCTGTCATACCTTGGGACATGCTTTTTAGCGCAGGCAGCCAGGACTGGGTGGTTATTAGCCTGCCCAGTTTTTCCTGACACAGGTATCCTATTCTACACATCCCACTGTGCCTGCACCTGTCTCACCTTCTTCTGCGAGTAGCAAAAGGTTTCAGCCTCCCTTCTCTCTTCATCACCCCCCACCCCCCTCCAAGGGATTTCAGGACGCATTTCCAGCCCGCTGCCAATTCCCTACCTCATTTCCCTGCCGTGCGCGAGTCCCATTTCCCACCTCCCGCAGCCAGCCCGGGCTGGACCGTCTCTGTCCTGCCTCTCCATCGCGCATCGCTTTCGGGCGGGGAAGGCAAAGACAGACCTACCTGGCTTTTGGACAGGTCCGCGCCGTCCCAGGAGAGCGAAAAAGGCTGGGGGAACCCTGCGGGGACACAGCACAGGGGGATACGGCTGAGCGGGGAAGCCGCAGAGCCCAGCCCCGACGGCGCCCCTCGAGGGGAGGTTCGGGTGGGGTCTCTTATGTGTTCTCTCGGTGCCGGGGCGGGACGTACCTGAGCCCCGCGGGAGGGCGCAGAGGCAGCAGGCGGCGAGCAGCCAGGGCAGGGCGTGTTGCGGAGAGGGCATGGCTGGGCAGCGGCAGCCGAGCGGATGGACGGACCGACCCGCTGCCTTTATGGGGCCGCGTCGAGCCCGGGCCGCAGCAGAGCCAATGGGCACCGGGGCGGCCCCGTGCACCACTCCCGCCGCCGCGCCCCCGGACCGGTGCGAGCGGGAAAGGTTGTCGGAGCCCGGCATCAGTCATTCCGTCCCTTTGTAACTCCCCCGTAAAAGCTGGTTTCCTAGAAGAGGTGACAGAAAGGAGGGAGGGTAAGAAGGGGCTGCGCAAGGAGAAGCGACGGAGCTGCTGGGATTTTCACTTCAAATGGAACATTCAGTTTTGTGGTAGGGCTTACTGAGTGGAAAATGTTTCTTCTTGTGGCAGCTTGGGAAATAAAGTTTGCCTTCTAATCTGATGGGATGTGAACTTTCATATCGAACAAGTCCCACGGCATCCTCTTACATTTACCTTCATGTGAAATAAGAAAAGCCAAGCACCTCTTGTTTCATTTCAAAGTGGGTATGGCAGTAAACAAATTTAATGGCTTTAAACTGAAAAAGGGTAGATTTTGATTAGATGTAGGAAGAAATTTTTCATTATGAAGGTGGTGAGACACTGGCACAGGTTGCCCAGAGAAGCTGTGGCTGCCCCATCCCTGGCAGTGTTCAAGGCCAGGTTGCATGGGGATTGGAGCAACCCAGTTTAGTGGATTGTGCCCCTGCCCATGGCAGGGGGTTGCAACTAGATGATCATTAAGGTCCCTTCCAACCCAAGCAATTCTGTGACTCTATGACATAGAGCTGCTCAGAACAGAAAGGTGATTCTCTATTCTCCCAATTTAATCATCTGGTTTTACTTTGGAAAATATTTCCTAGTTTTCTCTGAGAGCAATGCTTTCTAATCAAAACTGAGACTGAGAAAGGCAGAGTCCTGCCGACCTCTTTTTTATAGCCTTTGGGCCTACTAAAGCAAATACATATCCAGTTGTCCAATGTCTAGCATACACAGTAGAGCTGTTTGGGAGGCAATGACTCTATGTATGATGTAAGACATAAAATGCTGCAGAAGGTATTATTGGCGCAGCAGCCCACCTTAATCTCGTAATGTCCTCCATTGGCTGTGCTGTGCATTAAAAGGATTATGGCAGGACTGTTCCTGGTGGGAATTATCTCAGCATCTCAGAGCAGTCGGAGAGGAGATGCACCTGCTTTTTCGCAGAGAAGGACAGGGGAACCGGGCTTCATGTGACCTCTTTAGTTTCACAGCTGTATGTCCCAAGTCCATAAAAAGGCACAGGAGCAGCTGAGTGACCCCAGCACCATTAGTTCACACTTTGTTCCTTCCCCTGGGAGCGGCAGGCATCTTTGCCTCATCACAGCCCCTTGGTGCAACAATCTGAGTGGGGAGCTGTCAAGAGATCAGGCATAGCTAGAGCAGGCAGTCAGCTCTCAGCTTCTCATTTGTCTTGACTGAAAATGGGAATTTCAAGGCAGGATAGTGTTCAAAGAGATAATTCCCTCTGGCTGTATGTTTTTTACCTTATGTGTAAGCTAAAACAAAATACAGTGAATTTTGTGATTATGGTCTCTCGTAGCAAGTCCTCCCAACCTTTCAGTAATGCAGAGATACAGGGTTGCAGGAAGCCTCTACATCTTTTGCACAGCGACTCTGCTTTCTGTCCAAGCCCATGCAATCCCAGAGTAAAAGGACTTTGTGCATTTGTTAAATGTTCTGAGAAAAGGAGGATGTAATTTTATTTTTGATGGCAGCAAGAAGCAGGTTCCTGTTTGATGTAGTTTCATTGAAGCCAACATGGTTGCAGAAATGTGGAAGCAGAGCCCCAGTACTGTGCGCTGTGCCCATCAGAGGCAGGCAGTAAAATGCTAGAAAGTAAAGATACTCTAAAGGATTGACACTTTCATATTACTTATCTTCCTTCTGTCTTTTGACACTTCACTTTAACAAAACTGAAAATTATTACTCCCCAGCAGTGTTTCTGTTTCCATGTTCATTGTAGATTTTACACCCAAATAACTCCCATGCTGCAGAAACATGGAATCTTAGAGAGCCACTCCAGATTCACTGTTTGTTGCTATCTTTTTTAATACTAGCATGTTAGGTACTAATACTTTCAAATCCTAAGTATTTGCTACAATTTTTAGTAAAATACTACTAAACGGTTACCAATTTGCTAGTAATATTCACTGCAACTGGCCTTCCCTGCCTGGTAGGAAAGGCATAGTCTTCTGCTTTCTTTCTCAGGCTACTCATTACCTGCCTAAATTCCCACTTCTGTCCCACATAGCCTGTTAAATCGTAGCTGTTTTCTAAGTATTTAAATATATGAGTTTAGAAGTGAAAATTTTTTGCAATAACATGGGGAAAATAGTGTGTGGTCATGTTGGGTAGGTAAAATATACCTCTCCCTGACATAAAATACTGGATGCTACCTGAACCTTTCCTTCCTCCTTTTCATGCACAACAAAGGACCTTCTGCTTTACCTTTTATCTTTACCTCACCTTTTCCAGTGAGCACCTTAAATGTACTCTGTGCTTTCCCTCAGCCCATTTTGCCTACATGTTGGTTCCACGAAGCCTGTGGAGTTGCTTGATTCAAGTAAGGCTTACACTTAAAGACAAGATGAAAACTAATTCATACAAGTTCCACTAAAAAGATCAGTACAGCTTATTACCAAACTGAAAATAGTATTTTATCAGTGACTGTGCAGCATGAGGGAGCAATAGGAAAAAGTGCTTAAAATTTCTGATAGATGAGTGTGTCATATTAGGAACACATTTGCCTTCCTTCAATCAGAACTTTGCTGGTGTACATTTCATTTCATAGGTGTTGGGTAAGGTGCAGCTCAATGGATATATCAGCACCCAACCACATTAATGAGCCATACTTTTATTGAACAAAGTAAATTCCTGCTTCAAGATCCTGAGCTTCCTACATGCAGAAAAAGAAATAGGTTAAGTGTCCACAGTGATTCATAGAGTTAAAAATGAGGCTTCAGCTAGGGGTCAATGAGAAACAAGAGTATTTTTTTATGGTGAGTCAAGAGGCTTGGCATATATTTAGCAACAGCAATATTATGGCACACATAATTTTAGAACAAAACATGCTGTGATCAATAAATGAAGAATAAGAAGAAAATTTGTCTTCAATAGGCATAAAGGTGAAGGGCTGGCTCCCTTTTTGTAAATAATCTCTGCAAAGAAACCAGATCTTGCCACAGACAGAGAGGACAGAGTCATCATCATGCAATGTCCAAGTGCCTCCCAACCAGCTGCTTCTGCTTGCATGTGCTCAGCAGTGCTTGGTATAAAGCCTTATCCTGCTCTGAGGGCTTTCTATACGTAACTCACAAACAGGAAAGATGAGAAAAGCTGTAGAAATTGGAGGGTATTTATTAAGCAAACCTGCCATAAAGCCTGCAGACATCTCCCAGTACTCGTCTTCTATTAAATATGGCAGTTCCTATTTATGCTGAATGCAAGGCTGTTTAATGTAGTTTTAGTAACATTATTTTACCTTTCTAGTGCAGACAAGTGGTCCAAACAGAGAGAGATTGTCTCATTTTTGTTTTTACATGGGCAAGGCTCCACTCCGCACTCAGGGCTGTGAGCCCAAACTTTGCTTTACCAGCACACATCACACTTTTGTAAAATTGGCATGGAGTATAGTGTTGATTTGGTTGTCAGAATGTCAAATAAGGACAGATAGTTGCTTTCATGCTTTTGTTTGTAGTTAGATTGCTACACTTTATGGCTATAAAGCCCTAGTCTTAAAGATGAGTAGGCCAGCAAATAAATATTTCAAAGGGATCAGTACCCCCATAAGGTGGGAGTTCAAAGACAAGAAGCTAAGCAAAGCATCAAAATAGAGGATTGGGTGCTAATGGGGAAGTTAGGGAACTAGACCAGGGATCTGAACATCTGTACTTTTTTGAATAGTTTCTTGGCTGATTTCTTGGCTAAACATGATTTTATGTCTGCTATGTTCAGCCAGAGAAGTAGAAATTCCTCTGAAATGAAGCAATTTGCACTTACCAGGTTGTGTTGTATGGAAACAGTGTTGTGGCAATGGGCTATATTGGGCTGAAAAATCATTAGCACACTTGAGGCATTTAAAGAGATCTTAATTCTGGAACTTTTGCTCAGCTTAATTCTATTTTGTGCTTCCCCAGCCAGACAGGAAAGCAGTATGCTTTTCTGCTTAGGCAACTGGTAGGATAACCCCATCCGTGTCTGAGGTTGAGGTTTCATCAAGGATTTCTCCAGAATGATTTGTTCCTGGCTTCTTAGTTTGTGCTCTACCAGAAATTACCAGTTTTTCTCCTGGTCAAATACTGGAATGGCTGACACATACTTAACACTACCAGCTGAACACATCTGATTTTTAACAGCTGAATTATAATGCCAACACTCATTCATCCATGCCTCCTAAATTGGAATGATTTAATTTGTAGCTTTAATTTTATCTGAGTATGGTTATATGTAAATCAGAATTGTGTGTTTATAGAGGGATTACCACAGTCTATGGTAATCGATACCTTTCACTGATTACTAAAGGATATAGGCTAACATGTACACCATGTCCCAGATTTCTGGCAAATATCAAATCCTAACTCTCTATTAGTATATGTGAAAAGATTACATTAAAATTAATGTCTCACCAAGAGCTAGCTACAGGGAGAACCAATCCCAGACCATTTTTACTACCCATCTAAGTTTCTTCAAACATCACTCACTCTAAACCCACCAGCCAGAGAGAAGACTATGTTCATCTTATTTCAGTATCATATGAGCCACCAACCCTGTGTTGGTGATATTACTCATTATCTGCCTGACTTTAAAACCATACACAAAACCCAACCGATCCAGGAAGCTGAGTGTGTAAATAACTGGGAGCTGAGGTCTCTGGACACTCCAAGTTATGCATCTATCATGGAGAGAGAAGCAAGGAATTTAACCCAAACTTTCACTTCCCTTAGCCATATTTGGCAGCACTTACTCCTGTCAGAGGCCTGAGCTAACTGCCATTCAAAATGAGCGAGTACTCAAACATTGCCACTTATAATTATTGCTGAAGATATCTGTATTTTTCCTGTTAAGTAATTTGACTCACTTGTACAAAAGCAATTAATTTTCTCTGTTTCAGGTCAAATGTATTTACACAGAATTTTACTGGCACTGAAAATGAACGGACTGCTTCCCTGACATGTTAAACTTCATTTTTATGAACTCTTGGATGTCTGCTGACTTCTGACAGCTGTGAGACTTGAGCTAACTTTTATTCTGCCCTTTGGCCAAAGTGGTTATGCCTGGGCATTTATCGGCCTGAGTATTTTCTCACCTCATTAGATTATATCACTCCACAAAAGCTTTACTGTAGCAAAAAGCAAAAGCTTTTCAGCTTTTAAAGCATTATATTGGCTTGAAAATATTGGAACTCTAAGTTTCAGGGAAATGGCCACCCCTGAGTAGTAATCAGACCAGACTGGCAAACAACAATAAACGAGGAGCTGTTCATACTAAATCTGTTTATACTATCTGGATTAGGATCCAGAACTGCCTGCCTATAGTGATGCCTCCCCCATAGCCTCTACTGATAATTGCATCTCACGCTCAGTAGCTGTTTCTCTCTACACCTGAGTTCCACAGCCCTTCGCACAGCGCATATATGTTCCTTCCCTAACGCAAATTGGAAAAGATCTGCCTGGTCTGCTTGTAAGCAGCTGGCCAGAAGTTATATACAAAGAGGCATGCAGAGGCAAAAAAACCCCAGCAGGCTTTCCTTTGGAGGGGACTCTCCATTTCACAGCAGAATGTCTTTTTCAAAGCTTTTAATCTCCTCCTCCAATAAATTTGAATGCAAGTTTTGTTTTGTTATTTTAATTGTTGTCCTTTCCCAAAGGTCTGTTTGCAGAAGCAGAGTGGCTTTTGTTACAGGCATAGAATTAAGGACAGAATTCTTACAGAATTTGGCTCTATTAGCACTCTATTTACACATTATCTTTTCAAGTTTAGCTGTTCCATGGAGGCCAAACCCTGAACTGAGAGAGGTCTCCCTGCTCAGGGAAGGACTCCATGGAATAAGCCCTTCTGCTCATATAGTCTCTGCTCTGGGGACTGCATATTGCTGAGCCCAACAGGGACCACCAACATTTCCAGTCAAAGATCCAGACCCAGTGTTAGACATAAATGTCTAGGAAAAAAGTTCCCTTAATATGACACAGTGGCCAGACAACACAAATGAGGGAGAATGATAGTGTGGCAGAAGGAATACAGTCATTTGGAAGCTCCTAGTCCCCCATCTACATTTACTTTCTCTTCTTGTATTTCCTGCCAGCAAAACACTATGTGTGTGATTGCTCTTGTGGACCACCTTTGGCAAAATGGCTTGGTAAGACAGGAATTTCAGTGTGAACAGCATGCATAATGGAGCACCAGAAACTGAGTGGACATGCCCAAACTGGTGTTGCTGAGAAGGAAGATGACCATCAGTGGGGTTTAACAGTAACCAGGGAATTAGTCTTCTGAAACAAAGAAGGAGTGAGCTTGAAAAGAAGCACAAAAGACGTGCTAAGAGAGGGTAGTCCCCTGGTGATGGGAACAGATGGTGATGGGTTTGCAGTGCTTGGTTGGCTCCACCACACCACAGCCCCTGCCCAGCACCGAGGGTGCAGCATCCATGTGGCCTGGGGGACACGGCATGGGCCCAGCAAGGGTGACCCAGTGGGTGCAGTGCAAAAGTGGGAGGTCACGCACAGCCAGAGCAAACGCATCTGCCACTGCATGTACAGGATTTGAACTTTGGGGAATTAGTTATATAAAGGTGTTCAAAAACTTATAGGAGTTCAGTAAGAGTTTTTGAGTGTCTAGTCTTGTGGTTTATCTGTTGATATTGATCTTGAACATACTATTACCATTATCATTATCACTATCACTATCATTATCGTTATCAATATATCATTATTCACCAATTTCTGATTAATCATGTGCTATTAATAAATCAAGAAATCTCTTCAAACTTGATTTGGTTTAAGCTAGAGCAGTTTTTCCCTATGATAGTTATCCATCTGGATGTCCCTCAATGTCAGCAACATTGTACATGAAATGCTCACCTTACAGGTGAGCTTTCTTTTCTGTTTTACAGTAACACTTTTTGAGAACACATTTGTCAGTCTTAAATGGCAACTGCTGCACTTTTTGCTTGTTCTGAAGGCTCCAAAATAAAGAATTACTCTAAAGCCAAAAAAGAAGGGGAGAAATTTGAGAGAGAATAAGCATGACTCAAGGGAAATAATGACAAAGAACAGAGAGGAGAGCTAGATCTCTTGGAGTGACTCTCCAAAGAGAAAACTAAGGATACTCAGCAGAGGAGCAGGGTATCCTTCATACTCTGTCAAATGCAGTACCTGCTTATCTCAGCCCTACTACTGGAAACAGAGGTTGGAGCCCCTTCATCACTCTTGTCTGCATGTAAGTGGAGAAGACAGACTTTTCTTCACAGTAGAATCTGCTGTAAGATACCACTCTTAAAAACAAGCAGAGTACTTAAGGGTTTTTACCTGGAAAAACATAATTGCTAAAGAAGGAGGAAAAGCCCAAAGTCAGAGAGAAAACAGGCAACCACCTTCTCCTAAGTACATCTTGCTGGGGAGAGGTTTCAGCAGAGATGACAGAGGGAGACTGCATCTCATCAATTGTTAACATAAAATGATATAGCGCAGTAACTGGTGAATTCTGTTTGGTTTATCACTGCTAACCTCAGAGATTTGAGATGGCCGGAGTTATCTGACTCTCATGAAGTCATATGAAACAGGAGATTATGTTGTGCTTATTTAGTTGGATGAATAATCCTGAGACAGGGGAATTAACTGCATGCAATTAAAATTTTATTTTTTCTCTCTGTTGACAAAGTTATCATATTCCTGGCCAGCAATACAGTGCATAAAGAAGATAATGTTTCACGGAAGAGTGAGGAGGGATGTAAAATTAAACACCAATTCATCTATGGTGAAACGCAGTAAGATAAATGAGTACAGCATTAAAAAATATAATAGACTATATTAAAGATTCATGGTGCACAGCTACATTTCAAAAACAAATTATAAAGAGTATATTGGATATATTTCCAAAATACAATATATCAAATTTATTTATGTCATCTGTTCTACCTGAGAAACGTATCTGCGTATACAATTTCTGCTGGTTTTATGTTAAACAGAAATGACACATCCCCTTTACAGTGAGCTTGACAGGTTCCAGTCATTTGCTGAGATTTTGGAAAACACAACAATGATGCTGCTACAGTCCATGATCTTCCCTGCAGCTCTGAAAGGCAGTGCTGAAGTAACTTCAGTATCAAACTACCATTAACAAGCATCTTTTAAAGCAGCTTTATTTTCACCATGGAATCAATAACGTGCTTCTCTTACCCAGTTGTATAATGCTAGTGAAGAAAAGGGATTTTTCCTGGGGGAAGACAGAGTTGGATAAGGTGAAACTTATATGCAGTGGCTTAAGGTTAACCTCATACAGACTACAGTGTGACAATAAAACACAGAAAGAAGCTATCAAGCAGAGCTCCCCACCTTCTGTTTGGAGAAAACACAGCCAAAATTAATTTTCCCTATTGTAACTCCACCAACACTGAGAGAAAAGCAGAAATTGATATGACCCAATAACTTCTGTCATAGGAGCACATTTAACAACAGTGCTAGGCACAATCTAGCACCAACTAGCTCTCCAACAGAATGAGTTCCAGTGCGTTGCTGTTGTTATCGTTCCTGGAGAACGAAATAATCTGCCCTCTTTGCATTAGCTGAATTGACGAGTCACTGCTGCTCAGTGACAGGATTTCCTTAATGAAATGAGTGTTCAAGGAAGCTGTGTGTAAATTAGGAAATAAGGATGTCTCAACAAAGCACATGTTAGCTGCTCTGGTGCTTTTTTCAAAGTGGGGAAAGCCTACTAGTTAAATGATGCCAAAAATAAAAGGACACAATGTCTAGAGGGAATCGAAAGTGGGTGGATGGATGGCAGCCTCCTTCTTTTCTGGGAATGCAACTTAAAATAAAGTGTTGCTGGGGAAACGTGCTTAAATTGTGTGATGTTTCCAAATGCAGGGCTGGGGTGTCCATGCTAAAAAAAGAATTAGTTGTGATTCTCTAAGATTCTTATGAGCAGGGCCTGATGATGAATAGAGGATAGTTTCCTGGAACAAGAGCTGACAGCATAAAAAACTGAAAGGTGTGCCTCCACATAGTAAAAAAAAAGATTGTATTCAGTACGAATTTATGATGTTGTATTGCAAAAGGAAGAATGCTTAATACAGCTGGTCTGGGATAACCATCATATTTACAAAGTGACTGAGAACAGAATCTTGTCAGTAGGATATGTGCTCCAAGATGGTTTCCTGGACCACTAAAAGATCTGCTTTTTGTGGTAATACTTGGTTCACATTTGAAAGCCACATCTTTCTTTGTCTTGGTCATCACTGAATTAATTTAATCATTTTGAGCTCAGTTGTGGATTTTACAATTTAGAGCAACATCAGCTGAAAAAACCACACCCTGATACTTTTATGAACAAACACATGAAAAAAACAAAGACTTTTTTCTTTTTTTTGAAGTATAAAACTCACACCATCAATATTGCTATTTATCAAATACTGATTGCAATAGCAACAGTGATGTCTTCATTTAAATGTGCTTCACAACTGTGAGATTGTGAACAGACTTCTCATTAACCTGCTTTCATTTAAGTTAAATAAATAGCAAGAAGATTCAAAATCATTCTCCCTTTTTACATGAAGAAATTCCTGAGCATAAGCCATGGTGCTGCTCATGGCTGGTTTGATGAATGGTTGATGGTCACGCAGTTCCAAAACATCAACTGCTCTTAGGATGAGCTGAATAATTAGAGAAGTTGGTTGATGACCGTCATTTATACTTGAGGAGATATCAAAGCCTTATATTAAATGTTGAAAGTATCTTTCTTACACTCTCCAGCCTTTTCCTTGTAGTGAGGCTGAAAGCTGTGTCATAAAACTTTCTGTATTTACCCAACCCCTCATATTTGCAGGGCTCTCCTTGGTGGCCGTTGCCATAACTGATTAAAATACACTCATTTTAAAAATGGAACCTTTCAAACAGACAATCTTGATTTTCATCAGAAACAGTCAGACATAAATAGCTCCCAAGTTAACCTTGGTTGAGGACTGTGTACCTGGAGGACCATGCAACAAGGTAAAGCACAGGGGCTGCACCATGCAGGAGGACACAGGCCCTGGGGAGTGACTCCCCAAGGTCAGAACACAGACTGTCTTTGCATTGCCTTGGCTGGGAGGACATGCCAAGAGCTGAGAAGTCCCAGCTCTCACAGACTTGCCTGCAGATTGATGCCTATTGTTTTAGGACAACCCTTCTAAACTTACATCCCCTAGAACTTTTGACATGAACATTTTTTCCTGCCTTCACAAAAGTGGTGCTGTTCCTAGCTAATTATTGGGCTACTGGGATACGGGAAACTAATGTTCAAATTCCTCCTGATACCACATCTGCCACATCCCAGGAGCCAGTCCCAAGCAGCAAGACATAAATTATTTGAAGCACTCAGTGTCCCCGCAAAAGCTCTTGCACATAATACAAATAACACTGATCCTCCATGCATTCATCAGCAAATGGTACCTGCATTCTGTGCCTCCTTCCATCTCTCTTTTTCTTTCCTCACACTCCCATGACCCAAGTTACCCCTCAGTCTTCTTTCAGGTGTTTCTGCTTGTCCCAGAACTGGCTAGTTTTCTAACAAAGTGATAATAAAGCAGGAGAAAACAGCTCTCCCAAACCTTGCTACAGCAACACTGCTGGTATCTGATCGGTCAGGAACTGTGTCTTCTGCTTAGCATGCTGTCCATATGTTTCTTTGAGAGTGTGATCTACAACAAAGAGGACTTAAAAAACTGGCCTCACTTCTTTATGTGCCCAGAGCCGCTTTGGTGGTCTGTGTCTGAGCACTGCTGATCTTGCAACTCCTGGCATAGCACAGCAGGGCATGTACAGCTTACCCTTGCTGGAGCCTAAGTCACAGATACAACAGTGAGCACTGTACCTGCAGTGTCACAGTAATTTTGTCGCCTGGAACCAATTTTCCCCTTCGTGGATGCAGCAGGTGAATTTAAGTCTCAGCTGCTTGCTTGCCAGTTTGACTCTGCTAGCCACAGAGAGAAATGAAAGAAAAACCACCTGTCTGATGCAGGCTATGAAGAAAGAAGTGGGTTAAAAGAGGGTTACAGGTTACTTTGAAAAAGGAGTAATTTGTTTTGAATACTAATTGAGTCAATCATCTCAATTTCTCTACTTTGGAAAACACCCATTTGGGACTTAAAACTCAACAGCTATTTCTGATTTTTATTTAAAGAATTGACTGATCTTGCTATATTGACATGATAATTTGCTTGTTGGCTGCACTCATTTTATGACCTATATAATTAATTTTGAATTATTAGGTTCAATTTTAATTGACATTGATTTGATAATTAAATGTAGTTCTTAGCTACTCTAGCCCAGTCCTGGCAACACGTTCAGCTCATTGCTGTTACTGAACCCCACAAAGCTGTTTTCCCTTTCAAACTACCACCTCAAGCAAGATTACATCTGAGAATATAAGGTAGACCACATGGTTCAGCTAATGGCCTGCTTACTTACCTCAGCCTAAACTTCTTGTCTCCTACTCAGAAGACAATCAAATGGTGTAATGATACACAAAAATTCAACAATTTCCAAGGCACTTATGGTACGATAAAACTTGTTTCTACCCTGAAGTAAAAAGTTAACTTAATATTCAAATGAAAACAAGTCTCATTTGCTGCTTATGGGTTTGATACTGCCCCTACTACAGCCAGTCTGATTTAGCTAAAGATATTAGCTCTAAGCCCCCCCCCCCCAGTCCATCCACATACCTCAGTCTTTCCTATATACCAGCTATTTCAGACATGCACTTTATAGGTCACTCCTTGCTAAAGTTATTTTAAACAAAAAATAATCCAGGAAATGTGTAATACTTTATGTATTACATTTAGACCATGCTAGCAAACCCTGCATCTGTATACAGCTGTACACCCCCGCATTCCTCAGCCTGAATTTTTTGATTGCCATAGTGTCTCTTAATGACTCTAGAGGCCACAATGTATTCTATATGGTCTTATCTTGTTTCAACCAGATCTACATTTAAAGCTTGCTCAAGTTCCAGAAAGAGACAGAATCTGTTGATGAAGATCCCACCCTCTGACTGGTTGCGAAACAAGATACATGAATACAAGAGATCTCCATTGGTGATCAGTCATGCCTCAGAAATGCAGCCATGAAGCAGACTTGTGATTTCAGTAATAATGGCACTGCACTAGAAAAACCATGTGTTCCTGCTGGTTTGATTAAGATTTTTTTTCCCAAGTACTTGATGACAGGTGACTTGTCTTAAGATCAGCTCTAATGGAGGCAAAGCACGACTAAGAGGGCTACCAAGACTAATCCTAGTAACTGGCATTGCAGTAAAACCTGGAATAATAGCAAAGAGCAAAAAATAAACATAGTGTAAGTTTAACAGTATGCGCAAGCCTATGCTTCTACTGAATAGGATGAGCTTGGAAGGTCAAGGAAAATGAGGGTGCCTTCAAGTGTGATTAAGCTGGATGTGTTGACATGAAAACTGCAGACTGGATGATTACTTGTCTTGTCCAAGACAGGGGCTCATTTAAACATTTGGTATGTTTAAATGCTATTTAGAATTAGCTCATGCCGAGGGCAGACAAGACAGACTGCCACTGACAGATGATAACTTCTTAAAACGCTTTAATGTGCCCTTGTAGCTCAGGTGGCCAGTGACACAACTGGTCTTCGTGACTGGCCAAGCTGCAGATACTGATCTTTTGCAAGTAAGATTCTTCAGGGAGAAACATCAAACCTGAAATAAAGATATACAAGAGTTTATTAGGACATTAAAACTTTTTTAATGGCATAAACACTGAACATGCTATTAAGATTAAATTTTGCAGTTTAGGCCCATGTCCTCAGAGAAAAATGGGTGCATCACTTGCCTTTGTTTCAGCAGTGTCTCTGATGAAGCTGCAGTCACTCTAGAACATCCCAGAGAGAGGACGGTGACTTTTTACCGGCGCAATTGTCCTTTATATTGCTCTGGCAGTGTAAAACTTTAGTATTAAAAAGAACCCAGAGTCCAACATCGGTTTTGCTGCCTATTTAAAGCCCTAAACCCCACTACAGTTTAGCATTATTAGTAGCAAGAATCCTGTTGGCTTGAACTAGCAACTCTATAACCCAACTGTATAGTTGCCTATGCAACACATTCTTCAACTTTGTCAGACACTTTCAGGCCCAATTATGGACAACAAAGCTTATTAACTGTGCTTAGTCCGGAAAATTAGTTTCTTTCATACTTTCTTAATTATTATACATGTCAGTAACAACATACTTGAAAAGTTAAAATACTTGAGCTGAGGCTAATAACCTGACAGGAATCTGTCCTACAGCGGAAGGCCACTTATTAATAAATCTGTATGTGGCTGCAATTGCTGTCTTCACTCTCAACCCTGAAGAAAGAAGCAACTTTCTAGCTTGTGCAAGACACAAACTGGTGACAGCCACAGATTTCCAATGTGCTTCTCCAAAAAGGTAACTATCACTACTTCTGTTTCTATTTCACAGACAGAGGAAGGTACAAACATAAGAGTCAGGCAGAGCTGCAATCAGAAACTTGGGTTTCTGATTACAGGGTTTTGGCCACTGGTTCCCAGTGAAATATATGGTTCTTCTCCTTCACTGCTGGCTAGCAGCCGTCAGCATAGTGCTGAACACATGGTTGTTAAGCATTTGCAGTAGCCTGTTCTGCTCCCTAGGCTGACCACAGAATCTGTACCAAAGACAGCATCCTTGGGCTTTCCTGGTCAGGCTCCAGCATAGCACACTTTGGAAATCAGGTCTGGAAAAGTATGGATCACACATCCTGCTCCTAATGGGGAGGAAGGAGCGTTGCCTCTTGGTCATTCAGTGAGACATCTAACCTAGCACAGAGTTCTACTACCTGTGACTCAGGACTGGAAACATGCAAGTTACGTGTGTGTGTCAGTGAGTCTCAGACTCAGGCTCCACATAGTGATGCAGACTATGAGTCTAGGAAGTAGTGAGGTATTTAAGTTAACGTAGCCTGTTCTAACCTATATTTCTTCTCTGTTGTTCTAGAAGAGTCACTTGTTTAAACTTGCTTGTATCAGTGTTTGCTTGGACTCTAATAAATTTAAAATATAATTTTTAGCTGTGAAAGCATTTTAAACTCTACTTCCATCAGATTATTTTCATTAATTGGTAACCAGACACACAAATAGAAACTGCTACTCCAATTCTGTCTCTTCTGAATTTGTCCTGTCTTGAACTGTTGGCTCTGATCCTGTAGCAAGCATCCCTCTGCTCCTCACAGACTTTATTAGGGTTCAAGTCTTCTGTGGCAAATCAGATTCAAGGGACTGTACATTGTTTAGGTATTTACTTATTCATACAACCCCATAATTAGCAATTTTGTCTCATGTTCTCCACGCAAGATCTCATAGGAAAAACAGGGTGCTGTGTAACATGAACTGCAACAGCCCACTGCAGAGAGGGCCAATGCGGTGTAGCACTGAAGATTCAGGGATCATTCCCCAAAGCCTAAAAAATCCACGTTTTCTTCCTTGTGTGGATTTCGGGACTCTTGCTGCTCCCATCACTGAGCTCAAAATTACTTTGTTTGTGTGGGTCTTTCCAAGCACAGAACATACTTGGGAAGAAATGCAGAGATGGAAGGAGAGATGAAGGCTGGAAGGAAGGGCTGCTCATGCAGCATGCCTGTATGACTAATTTGCGCTCATCAACATGTCTGCAGGGCGCTGCTTATTCTGATTCTTTGCCTGAAAGATGGCATTTCCCTGTGCCCCCCACTCAATTTACCAGTTCCCACTGGGAAAATCAAGTGACCAGACCCAAGAGGAGATACTATAGGACAGTTTTTGTGCTGGGCCAGGTAACAGGAGCACATCTTTTGGAGTCAAATGACATCCTTTGTGTTTGCATCACCTGGTTTCATATTGGATGACACATCTCCAGCGCTGTTGCATTAAACGAGCTTTAAAATGGGGTGGCTTTACTCTGGTAAAACACCTCCTCCAGGCACTGTCCAGAGGGCCCTGCTCCACCACTGGAGCTTTGCTCCTGCAGAGTTTAGGAAACACCACCTCAGCACTGTAACACACCCCTATGGCCAAGTTGTTTAAATTGCCATTAAAAATAGACAAGCACTAGTTTTGATGTGATTTGTGAGTACTGGCGTCCTGCAGGTGTACAAAAGTCCCATTTTCAGCCCCCCCCCTTTTTTTTTTTTTTGAAACACGAGCGTTAGAGACCCATTAAAAATATTTTTAACAGTAAAAAAGCCCCAAACACACATCTACATGTGTGAGTCCGGTGGGAATGGTGGCTGTGGGCCCCGCTGAGAATCATAGGTTGGAAAAGACCTTTCAGAAGATAGGCTGAGAAAGTTGTGGCTGTTCAGCCTGGAGAAGAGAAGCCTGCGTGGAGACCTCATAGCAGCCTTCCAGTATCTGCAGGGGGCCTATAGGGATACTGGGGAGGGACTCTTCATTAGGGACTGTAGTGATAGGACAAGGGGTAATGGGTTAAAACTTAAACAGGAGAAGTTTAGATTGGATATAAGGAGGAAATTCTTTCCTGTTAGGGTGGTGAGGCACTGGAATAGGTTGCCCAGGGAGGTTGTGAATGCTCCATCCCTGACAGTGCCCAAGGCCAGGTTGGAAGAGGCCTTGGGTGATATGGTTTAGTGCGAGGTGTCCCTGCCCATGGGAGTGGAACTTGATGATCTTAAGGTCCTTTCCAACCCTAACTATTCTATGATTCTATGATTGCCAAGTCCATCACTAAACCGTGTCACTAAGGGCCTCGTCTACACACTTTATTAACACTTCCAGGGGCAGTTTTTTCACCACTTCCCTGGGCAGACTGTTTCAATGCCTGATCATCCTGGTGAAGGATTGTTTCCTAACATCCAGTCTAAGCTCCTCTCCGGCACACCCTGAGGCTGTTACCTCTTGTCCTGTTGCTTATTAACTGGGAGAAGAGACTGACCCCTACCTCACTACAACCTCCTTTCAGGTACTTCTAGAGCGATAAAGTCCCCCCTTGAGCTTCCTTTTCTCCAGACTAAATACCCCCAGTTCCCTCAGCCGTTCCTCATACAACTTTTGCTCCAGACCCTTCACCAACTCCTTTGTTGCCCTTCTCTGGACCCATTTCAGCACCTCAATGCCTCGCTTGTAGCGAGGGTCCCAGAAGTGAACACGGGATTCGAGATGCAGCCTCACCAGTGCTGAGTACAGGGGGACGATCACTGCCCTGGCCCTGCTGGCCACACTGTTGCTGATACAGGCCAGGATGCTGTTGGTCTTCTTGGCTGTCTGGGCACAAGCTGGCTCACGTTCAGTGGTGTCAATCAGCATCCCTAGGCCCTTTTCCACTGAGCAGCTTTCCAGCTACTCTTCCCCAAGCCTGTAGCGTTGCATGGGGCTGTTGTGACCCAACTGCAGGACCTGGTACTTTCCCTTGCTGTTTACCACAGCAAGGCCACAGCCCATCGACCCTGTCCAGATCCCTCTGCAGAGCTTTCCAGCAGATCCAGCTTTCTCCAGCAGATCAACACTCCCAGAAAACTTGGTGTTGCCAGCAGACTGAATGAAGGTGCACTCAATCCCCTCATCCAGATCATCAATGAAAATATTAAAGAACACCATCCACCCTGTGGAAGCTGGGAGCGAACGCTGCGGGGCGGCCGGGGCTTGAGTCTGAGGTGGGAGCTGAGGCCGACCACAGGCAGCACCGCCCTCCTCGCCAGGGGTCCCGGCGGCTGAGACACCCCTCTCCCGTAGGGACGAGCAGCTAGCTCTCCATCCATCCATCCACCCCTCTCGCTCGCCTCCGGGCGGCCGGGTGCGGTGCTGCGCCTCCTCTGAGCCGAGCGGAGCCGTCCCGGCTGCGGCCTCCACCTTTCTCGCTTTCCCTGCTGCAGGGCTGGGGGCACGACCGAGGCCGAAGCCAGTCCGCACCGGGAGGAAGTGGAGGCGGCAGTGGCGGCCGGGTCGGGCACCGGCAGCCGGGGTTGAGCGGGGTTGGGGAGGAGCTGCCGCTGCCACCGCCCGCCCGCGGGCGGGGGGATGCAGCAGCAGCAGCGGCGGCAGCAGCAGCGGCAGCCGGGGCCACTTGAGCGAGCCGGCCGCGCCGCCGAGTGAGTCAGGCCCCCAGCGGGAGCGGAGCCGCGCCGCTGGGGGCCGAGGCTGCGAAGGGCGGCACTGGAGGGACCGGTAAGCCGGGGAGAGGACCCTGTGAGGGAGGCCCGCTAACGCGGGGCGGGGCCGGGCCGGGCCGGGCCGAGCCGGGCCGCAGGGACAGGCCTGGCGCCCGGCAACTCCGGGGAGAGGTTCCTCGGTGGGTCGGGCAAGGAAGCCGGTGGGCGCCTGTTGTCTGTGCCTGCCGGTGTGGGTGAGGGGGAGCCCACCCTTCCTCCTCCGGAACGGGAAAAGTTCACGCCTGTTCAGCCTCGGTACGCGCCGGCTTGTGGGCTAGGGGTTGCGCGCTGTTTCGGCTCATCCCCTGCCGGGCAGACCACAGCTTTGTGCCGTCCTCTTGGCTGGGACCCCCTCTGTTTTTACCCCTGCCCTTGGGAAGCGCGTGAAGCCCCGATGCTGGGGGAGGAGGAGCCGCTGCCTTTGCCAGCTGTGAAAAGCATGGGGTGCCCTGTGGAGTCGGACCTGGTGTCTGTGGAACAGGACACGGGAGGGAGGGTCCCCTTCCCAGCCTGGGGGCCGTGGGGCTGGCACATACTGAGCCTGCCCGGGCTGGGGTGGGGGGTCCCGCGGCTGTGTCAGGCTCTTCTGCTCCCGTAGCTGGTTTTCTGCCCGGTGACAGGTGAATGGTGCCTGTTTGGGGAGGACTCCGCTCCCCAGTAGTAGCTGGAAGAGCAGAGGCTAGGCCTATTTATGCCTCCGGGGTAGTGGAAAGCCTTAGGAAAGAGCTAGCTTTCAGATGTGCGTGTTATGATGTATGTAACAACATTCAGTAGTGCCACACAACTTGCCTAAGGAGTGTGTGATAGATTTTAGTCCAATTTTTTTTTATATAAGTGCAATAAATCGTGCAGATCTCTTAACCTTAAGGTGACACAAAGGAGGCCTTGATGAAAACGGATGAGGTAGCCCAGATAGCTGTTGTTTGGCCTTTGGTACCAGTTCCATTTCAAATTACATCATTAGTCATGTGCTGATGGGCAAGCAGTTGGTAGTTTGAGACTACCAGCGTGCTGCTGTCGTTCATGATGTGTGCAGGGACTGTCCTGCCCAGGAGCCTCTATCGAAGCAGCCTGAGCTGCAGAGCAGAAGGCTCTGTACTGAGTGTTAATGTTTTATGCACATCATTCTCATGAAGACAGCAGCCTTCTGTGAAGTACAGGTGTTTTTTCCAGATAACAGGTTACTTGCAGGCCATGAGTCAAGACTGCCATGCTGTGTGTCCTGATCTTTGGTTTGTGTTTATGTATGTTTGCAATCCCATTTTTCTTCTCATGCAAAATTGGCATCTGGCAGATCTAAGAGTTATGTGACTGTTTCTGGGGTAAGTAGCCCAGGGAGGGAAAGAAAGAGGAATGGATGGAGAGAGAGGTTTGGAGGATCTTGTGCTCCTAAAAAACTGTAGAATTGCAATAAGAGGGAGGAGGAGTAACCTGAAAAATCCCTGCCTAACATTTAATTGTGAGAAAGCAGACTAAACCATCAACAGCTTTCTTGTTTTTTCTGCTTGTAAAGAAAAAACCTTTTAGGCAAGAAGAAGTAAAAGACACATTTGGAAACTGAAGGAAATAAATGGGGAAAAAAAAAAACAAAACAGAAGCTGGTACATGTATTCATTAGAAAATAAGTAACAGGAGAGGCAACAGAAATACAGTAAGATTGGAGATGTAACAGGAAGTGCAGTTACCCTATGTAAAAAGCTATGTGAAAACAATAAAAATATTAAGAAGCTAGGGAAAGGGAAACAACATAGAATCGTAGAATTACAGAATAGTTAGGGTTGGAAAGGACCTTAAGATCATCTAGTTCCACCCCCCCTGCCAAGGGCAGGGACATTTCACACTAAACATGTTATTTTAAAAACATTACAGCATTTAAATAAGCATAATGGTTAAGTTATTCCTGTATATAATTTAGACTGGTCCTACTTCTTGAGATAGGTTATGAGCTGCTGATACAAGTGTAATTTTGTTTAGGATGCTAGACATAACAGTGCCAGCCAATGTAATTAGGTTATGCCAGATCCTCTGACAAGACTCTCACATCGATGAGTATGGTTGAAGATTTGCTGTGTGTATAAAAAATAGTAGACAAAATTGCTTAATATTTTCCTCTTAGCTTCAACATATTGAACTATTAAGTGATGGTTGGGTGGGACTGCGATTCTCTCCCCTTCTTGGTCTCAAGAGTCCAAGTCTTTGAGGTGAGTAAATGTACTGCTCATAAGTGTCTTTTTCTGAATATTGTTCTACCTCTGGCGCACAGGATCTGGCAGCAGAGTCCTGTGTGTGTTAATTGTAATTCCCGTGTCATTTAACACAGCTTATTAGAAATTCAATACATAAATTACATAAGGGAATATAGATCAATAATCCTTTCTGAAGGGTGTGCATCCATCACCATTATAAAAGTGGGGAGACTAGCAGGGATGTTCCCACGAATGTTTGAGGTCATTTCTACCATTCTTTATGTAGAACAAATATACTGAGTTAGGCAGAAGGGTCTGGCCCAGACCATTGGATGTATCTCTGAAAAGCCTGCAGCTGATGGTTAGAAAGAGGTTTTCCTCCTGCAGAATCTTCTCTGCAAGTGTTTGTCAGTCTACTGCCTTGAAGACAGGTTCGATTGTATTTTGAATGTTGAACAGTTCTCATGGTTTTTAGCAGAGCTACCTATAAAGTAAAAATGTCATTGCTGCATTTTGTGTCCTGTGAACTACTTAAGTGGAAAGATGTCAGTGTTCAGGAATTCACACTCTGTTACTTGCCCTTCCTGGATGACAGTTTTTGATGTTGAAGAATAACATGTGTTGGACATTGCATGCTCAGAGGCTGAGGAATTGCAGCAGAAAATGAGAGATGACAAACATATCTTCATGGAGGTCACACCACCTGTAATTGTCCAAAATACAGTTCATGTGTCCTTTTACCTAAATGCAGTGTTTTTAGAAGTACTTAAAAATGAAACTGTAAAAGAAGGGGAAAAAAGGACCTCTCAGAAGCCAAACTGAGAAATACTGCACTGAGAAAATAAAAATAACCTGAGCACTGCCATCCTAGCTACAAATTATCAATCCTTTTTTTTTTCTTTTTTTTTTTTTTCCAGTTGGAGATACTCTGTTATTTTCCTTCTCTCACCCATTTCACATACATCATTAGGGTCCCAAATCTGTTTTGAGCTGTCTGTCTGCTTTCACAGGCTTTCAGCATACCCTGAAGATGTTTCACTTCTGTCAGCTACAGTGAAAACCCTTCCTGGAAACATTTGCATTGCTGGAAGGCAAAAGCTAGTTGGAAAATTGATCACTACCTGTAGCAGTAGTACTGATGTCGCTGGTGGACATGATGAAATAATGTCAAAACCAGGCTTAGTTCTGTTATTGAAGCTTTGTGGGAATGAAAAAGTGGAATACTGGTATATAAATGAGGCACTTACTGCAAATTTTGCTTGGAAGTATTAACTAGTATGTTTTTAGCATCTTAGCTGGGAATGCGGGCATCTGGTCTTCCCTGGCAATTCACTCAAGTAGCTGTATGAAAAATGTGATCACAAACCACACAGATGTGACTCCTGTTGAAGTTGAATGTGGCTATTTTAGAACTGAGTTTGATCCTATTGCTAGTTATATGGGTGGTTTTGGTTTTTTGTTCTTCCCAGAGGCTACAAGCACAAACCTCACAGGACTGTTGAGAGGATCTCATCGTATGAGATTTTTGTATTAGCTCCTCTTTGGTTAAGCTTTCTGAAATTGTTTTGTATGTATCCTCAAAAGGAAGCATTCACTTATGTTTGAACTTTCCCTTACCTGAGTTCATGCCCTCGGGTGTCTTATCTCCAGCAGCAACTGAGACAATGGTGCTTTATTTTTGCAAGAGAAATATTCAAGCCTGAGGAGTGTCAGGTTTTGGTAGGTAGGTAGTGATGTTTGCTCTTAGTTTTTATGTGGTTTTTTGTTTTGTTTTGTTTAAGTTATGAAAGCTTCAATTTTGCAGTGGAGCTTTCACAGATACTTGGTGTCAGCCCCAGTGCTTCCCTGGGTGCGTTGCCCATCAGAAGCTGGAAATTCAGCAAAAGATGTAACTTAAAACTTTACATTTCTCTTAATAGCTGGGGACTTAAACCTTTTTTGCAGTTGGTTTTCTTCTATTGCATCTCAACTTTTAACCATTAAAAAAAATAGTTTGTTAGGATTACAGTTTCTAAAATCAAGCTAAGAAGTGGTTAGAGCACTCCAGCAAACTGAAGTAGGGCAGACACCATGTGTTTGTAATACTGTGCAATATCCTTATCCTCACTCTGCTTGAATTCAGTCAGTACCTGTGGTTTCTTTGCACATTAAATCTGAGGTCTCAATCATTTGGATAACCCTTCCTGCACTCTTAGGGAAGTCCTGTCTTTAAGACTTATCTGCAGGGGTACAGCTACAGGTAGTAGCTGTTGCAAGGAACCCCCTTTTTACTATCTGTGTGGACAGTGCTTAGCAAGATGGCCGTAAAAGGATCTTTTAGAACCTGTGGTTGATACTTGGCTGGCAATAAAAGTGACAAGATAAAAAGAGGCATTAATGTATTTAAATATTTTGTCAGGTTAAGCTTAGCTTTCTGGCTCAGTAGCTTCCAGCCTTTAATTCATGTGGGCAGTGCAGGGCAGGACTCTGCTACATGTCATGAGCTGACTTGAGATAACCAAGGATACTGTTAATGTTACAGCTTGTCATTACAGGTTAATCTACTAACTAGCTACCACAGAGAGAGGAGCATTTTTCATTCTCCCTTCCTTTCCTGCAATAAGCAATGTCACAAAGTTAAATCACAAAGTAAACTACACTTTTAAAAATCGGGGGCTTCTGGTATGTCTCCCCAAGCAGTCAGTCAGTCAGTGAGTGCTATTGCCAGCACAGGGAGGGGGCTGGGAATGTGTACATAGGGGTGAAGGAGAAGTGAAGCCTCCCTTTAATAGCATCTGGCATTTACACTGCCTCAGCCTTAACATGGGTTAAAAACCCAGCCAAAGGAACAAAAAGTATGAAGTGAAATCTACTGCTATATTTTGTGACACACGTGTATTAGAGTTTTGTCATTTTGGTTATGGAAAATATTTTTCTAAACTGGAACAAAAATAATTAATGTGTCAATCTTTCCTCTTTCAAACAGGAAACAACAACTTTATATGGCTCATGTCTGACAACATGCACCACCAGTGGCTGCTGCTAGCTGCATGCTTTTGGGTGATATTTATGTTCATGGTTGCTAGCAAGTTTATCACATTGACTTTTAAAGACCCAGAGGGTAAGTTCAACTTTAATGTTTGATCTGAAATGGAAAATTGAATAGTGCTTCTCACAAATGCTTCTTCTGTGCAAAGTAGTTCTGCTGTAGTACTACTGTTTTGGTAGGATTGAGAACAGAACAATTAAATTTCTAGAAGTGACAGTGCTGATAGTTTCTGCTTTTCTTGGTAGAAGTCTGCAAAACTAACATCATGTCCTTTTTTTGGTGATTAAGAACATGTTTGTCAGTACTGTTCTGTGAGGTCTGCTCTTTCAATACATTTGGTTTCAGTATCTTGATCTGCTAGTAGTAGAAGTCACGTGCAGTACAAGAGCACAATTATCCGTTTAAAAACAAAGGAGATTCAGAAAGTATTAAAGAGTTTCAGATGATAACTAGTTTCTGTCTTCTTGTGACTGCTTGTCCTGTGTCTGCAGTATTATGTAAAACTCGTGAAAAATTCTATTTCATTTGCAGTGCTCTTAGCCTGGCCACCTCTGCCCTGTTTCTTGCATTCAGTTTTATCCTCTGCTGTTTGACTGACAAACAGCTTATAGGCTTTTGTTTAGCTTAAGTAGCCCAGATGGTATTAAGCTGATGAGGAATTTAAGCCATTTGATGACACTACACAGCATGTTACAGTTTTCTGTCTGCTGAGGAGCTACTGTTACAAAGCCATCCTACAGAGAGTTTAGGGTGAAGGTGATGATATCACTTCTAGTCATAAGAGATCTATATTTCTGCATCTTTCTAAGATATGCAAAAATGTGTAACTTCTGAAACACTTTTATCACTAGTGACATTTGTTTCAGTAACTTGATAGTGGATAGATATATTAGGTGTACCTTTTTAAACAGCATACCTCTGGATGGTGGAGATTTCAGCAAGTCTTACGGATGAAAACTGTAGGGTAACTTAGCTTTTCTTGGTCCCAGTTGTTTTTGAGTCCTAGGACATCTGCAAAGAGGCTGGTCTTACGTTAGGTAGTTAAATCTTCAGTATTTCATTTGATTCCAACTCTTGTTTCCCAGCTCAAATATCCTTTGAATGTTTTTATTTTTTTACATCAGAATTTGTCAGGAGGATTAAGAAGTAGTTAAAAAAAATAAAAATTACTAGAATACACCCTTTGCATTTACTGGCTTTTTATTACCTTGGCTTGCCAACTTTTCTCTGTTGTCTATGCTGAAGCTTCATTCCCCTATGAGTAGTTCTCTGAGCAGAAAATAGTGTAATTTCTTAAGCTTCAGTTTTGCAAAGACATGACTGTGGTTGAGTGTATGTATGTGTTGGAGATACCAGTATTTGTACTGGGAGTCATGAAAGGAAGTAATTTGAATATACCAGCAGAAGCCTGGAGAAAGTCCAAATAGGATGGCCAATCCTGGAGGAACAGTTCTAGACGTAATAAAATATGGCTTGTCAGAAATTGTCCTTAGTTGGCTGTGTCTACTTAGCAGATAGAACAAAAACAGCAGATGCTCAATGAATCAATGTTCTTTTGTTTAAGCCTTTTACTGATGTCTTGGGTGCATAAGCAATAGGAGCTCCTTAATGAGAAGGAGCAAATTTCTGTTCATCATCTCTAGTAGCATCTGCAGGCATGCTTTTACATGGTGATAATGGTGGATACTTTAACTGGTCTTCTATTGAATCAGGTTACTTTGATTTTACAAAAGGATACTGTGAAGTAAGTGTGTGCACAACAATATTTACTGTATCTGATTGCTTAGTTGCTTACATGGTTTTCAGCTTTAACTTGTTTTTTCATGCCATGCCCATTATTAAAATCCAGTGGAGGCACAGTAGAGTACTCCCTTAAGAAAAGGACATAGGCAGTTTCCAGGTTTCTTGACTATAAAACACTAAGCCACTATGGATGCAGACAAAGCCAAATTATTCATTGATGAAACTGCATGAAGGGAAAAGTAGTCCAATGTGGATGGAGATAAATTTTCAGGGAGAAGTCATGTTATTTTTGCTTTGTGGTTAGGGAAAGCTGCTTTGAATTATTTTTGATCTTTCTGTACCATGGAAAGCATATCTTTGTGGACTTTTCAGTTTTCCTATAGCATGCCAATTGCAAAAGGTGCAAAGGGTACTGCAAGGATATACACTTTAACTTGATCTTGAACTATTAGCTGTCATAAAATCATTAAAAAACAACAAGAGTATCAGCTGTTTTTTCTTTTGTTGTGGGAGTCTCTAAGGAAGGCAGTCAGTCCAATAATAAAAGATGAGAGGATCTTGTATTTATTGCTGGTTAGAGATGTTTACTTAGAGCACCAAATAAATAAAAGATGTTCCTTAATGACACTTTTCTGCTGGCAGTGTCTAAGAGTTTACAACAGAAGCAACCTATCTGCTAATATGAGGGGAGGGATAAACCTGATAGATTTTTTTTATTTGCCCATACTTTGGTAATTCTACTGAAAAATAAAAATGTCTTGCTGTCAAACCCATATAGCTGTACTCAATTGTCTACTAATCGTGATATTTGGATCTATGATTTCTATGTCTCTTCACACAGTCTGTTTGAAAAAGACCAAAATAAAAGATAATGGACATGTTTCCTTGCTAAAACTCAACTGAAGTTCCATCCAAAATTCACACAAAATATTCATAGGCTGTCTCATGTCTTGTCTAGTACCTTCCAATTTGGAAACAAGTACGTTTTGTACACTTAATACAGAAAGTGATGTTCAGTTGTGTTAGCTGTAAAGCAGAAATAGTTGCCTTTTCCCCACCTTCTGTAATGCTCTTGCCTCTCTTCCTACTTTAGGCTATGGTGCCAAGCAAGAGCCATTGATACTGACAGCTGTAACAAAAGTGGAGGAGGTACATGTGCCAGAAGAAAAACGTTGGCCTGAAGAATTCCAGGTGCTTACAGTTGAGATAAGGGTTACATGTATTAGAGTGGGAGAAAATAAGAGATTAAGTTCCTTTCTGTTGTTAAAGGGAATTTCTAGACAGGAATTATTTACTCAGATTGTTCTATTTAGATAGAGCCAACCGAATTCATTTTAGCTTCACAAAGATAGTTTGTTATGGTAACCTGCTGCTTGTTTCATCTGAATGATTCAACTTAATGTGTTTCCATTTTTAGGAAAAAATCATTACAGTACTCCTTTATCAAGTCAGAACAGTAATTTTTGTTATCCTTTTTAATATAATGTCCGAGTTTTTGATTACTTGTATTCTGTATTGCCGTAGCCATCAGGTTTGTGGTTCTTGAGAGCAAACCTGCGTCTTGTCTATTATCTGAGCTCTCTGCCCAATCCCTCTGATTCTTTTTTTCAGTCTCCATATCTTTTTCATGTTTTCTGCTCTATGTGCTTCACATCTCTGCATTTCTCCAAAGTAGAGCATGAACACAGTAGTATTCAATACTGGTTGATCCTTTCGATGCATAGTTCTGTGCTTTCAACAATAAAGCAGAACAAACGTGGTACTTGCTAAACTGCAAAGAAACTCTGAAATTCCCTTGTCCAAAAGTTAATTTGAGACTAGTTGCACAGTAGGCTAAGGCCAACTTTTTTCCATTGGTTACATAAGTCATCTTACATCTAAAATGTTTTTGTGATGCAGCATGGACAGTAGGTTTCTGTATAAACACAACACTTTTTTTGGTTTTGCATGTAAATTACCTGAAATATAATTTATACTCAAAATACTTTTGAGAGGCACTTTGTTTAAAGGAAGGCTAGCAGATCTGTGTAATGAGTACTAATATCTTTCTTTACTTGTATGGAAGAGGATAGTAAGGTTTCTGGATCTATTATCTATTCCCTCTTGACTTCCTGGTAGCATGAAGCACTAATATTAATGCTGGTTGCATGCAAAAGAAATTGTTTTGACAGATAAACAACCTGCCAGGCTGTTCAGATTTCATTCTGACCAGGGGATACTGGAGAAAAGTAACAGAAAAAGCAGAATGAGATTTTTATTTATTTTTTCCATATGGAGGACTGGGACAAAACATAAAATCATTCCTTTTTCATGTTTAGCTTGGACACTGTACCTAAAATCATAGAACCATAGAATGGTTTGGGTTGGAAAGGACCTTAAAAATCATCTAGATGCAACCGCTTGCCATGGGCAGCTACACCTTCCACTAGACCAGGTTGCTCAAAGTCCCATCCAGCCTGGCCTTGAACACTGCCAGGGACGGGGCAGACACAGCTTCTCTGAGCAACCTGTGCCAGTGCCTCACCACCCTTGTAAGAAAAAGTTCTTCCTCATATCTAATCTAAACCTACCCTTTTTTGGTTTAAAACTGCTACCCCTTGTCCTTGTAAAAAGTCTCTCTCCAGATTTCTTGTAAGCCCTCTTTAGGTACTGCAAGGCTGCTAGAAGGTCTCCCTGGAGCCTTCTCTTCTTAGGTTGAATAAGCCCAACAGCAGCAGCACAAGAAGGAAATGGCGTGCTACCCCTTAGTTAATATATAGCAAAGTTTTAATTGTGAATCTAGGAGTCATTAAGATACATAGCTTGGGGACTTTTATACTTTAGAATTTGATCTGAAAACTAAATTCTTGCACTTTTTTCTTTTTTCTTTTTTTTTTTCTTTTCCCTTTCCCTCTGTGTTTCCTAAAGCCAACTGGAAAAGCTTTTTCTGGAAATCTGATCCGCCAGCCCCTGGTTCATATGGAAAGACTTGAGCTTCTCAGGAATGTCTGCAGAGACACTGCATTGAGAGATCTCTCTCACACTGCAGTTTCCAAATTCGTCTTGGACCGAATATTTGTGTGTGACAAGCACAAGATCCTGTTTTGTCAGACGCCAAAAGTGGGCAACACTCAGTGGAAAAAAGTCTTGATCGTTTTAAATGGTACCTACTCTGCTGTGGGTGTGTGGGTCTCTTTGAGGAGGAGGAGGAGGAAAGAGCAGAATTAGTCCAAGTGGGACAACCCAAAAATGGATTCTTTCCGCTTTTCTGTACACTGATACTTAATTTCAGCCTTTCGTTCTTCACAATTGCCTCTAGTCCTTCCAAAACATCTCTTTTATAGAAGATACACCTGTTCTTTCTGTGAAAGTAAATATAGTTATTGCTTGGCTCAAAAGTGATTTGAGTCATGAAAGTGCCCATACTGGTGGGAGGTAGATTTGTTGTCTTTGAAGAGGTGGCAGTATTTTATAGTACTTGAAACAAGTAAACTACAAGGTATCACAATTGCATAAATAGAAATAATACAAAAATTCCGGCTTGAGGCCACAGACTTTTAACTAGGGGTGTTTGGCCACAAAGAAAGCCAGTTAGAACTTGGCAGCTGCTGTTGGTCTGTACTGCTGAAATCTTGTGTATGTGCTATCAGTGAGCCATCATAGGAGCTATAAAGATTCTGAGGTACTTAAGGCAATAGTGTGTTCAACAAAGGTATGTTATAAAGGACTGTAAAAGAAGGAGTAAAGGGACTAGTGTGTTTGAAAAACAGTCTACAAGGTGAACACTGCCTACCATCTTCTTCTAATAGCCAATAAAAATAACTCATTTCCTGAATGTTTTCTACTGTACCTTTACTTGCACACATAATCTTAACATGATCATATTTAACATAACACACCCTTGTCTGACATTAGACCATTGTGCCTGTCTGTCTGCCAAGGCTGTGAATTTGCTACATATGCTAGGTCAGTTGAGATCCTTCTGTGGTGTTGCAGGTGGCATAGCCCACCAAGATACAGGCGAAACCTGAATGTTGTGGGCCCAGCTTGCTTGTTAGAAGCACCTTGTGAACAGCCAGCTCTGCACTTGTGTTTCTGTGTTTTCTTTACCTTGTGTGAACTAGTTTGCAGACCCTGAAAGAAATGGTGACAAATTGGCAAAATAACTGTGTCCCTCAGCAAAACCTTTGTAGCAGCAAGTATGTCTTTAAAAACCTTAATACTGGTTTCAATTTTTATGTATGGATGGGAGCTAAAAATCAAGCAAATATGTGCACGCACATAGGCACACACACAGGACACATATGGGCATGTGTTTTAAATACCCATGAAAGCCACACACCAAGAAAGTACTAAATACGAAACTATACCACTGCATTAGAAGTACTTATTCCTATCAGAATTTAACAGAGATAACATGCAAAAAATAGCTGAGGACAGGCAGGGATGTATTGGCTGCTTTGAGTGAGGATAACTCGTGTCTTACTGGCAGCAAATCTTTCACCTTGAGCTTCCTAGTTCTGGTATGTTAGATAATGATAGAAAGTTGTTTTTACATAAATACTGGTCACTTCTGCCTTGAGCAGTACTAGTATCTGCTGCTGAAGACTACCACTGCAGTTGACCTTTTCTTCTTTGAATAGTTTCAGCAAGCAGGACAGATATGTGAGGGGGAATATTTTACATCCAAATACCTGATTGGTATTTAGAGGTTCAGGATGGAAAAACATAGCTGTGGCACTACGGACGCACTGTGGAGGAGCTGACTCTGCTATTGTACTGAATTTGTGCTCCGGATGATTCCAAGGATTCAGTTTCTGAGGCTGTGTAATCTGCCATCTGTTGTCTACATGTAATTTAAGAAGAGTACAAAAAAAAATAAACCCCTGAAATTAATAAAATGCAACCACCATCAGCCTTCTTCCCCCCACCCTGAAAGAAAAGACAGAAAACTGAGAAGCTGAGTGGTATGGATTATTCACTGCAGTTCTGGAAAAGAGAAAGCCTTAAAGGCTTTCACCCAAAGAGTTTGTTATGAAGCATCCTGTTCTTGTTGCAGGTTGGTATTCTGGAATGATGCTGTTGTGTGAAGGCTTATGCCTAAGGCCCAAGGGGTACACATGCGATATTTCTCAAGGTCATAAAAACTTCCAGGATCAGGATCTTAAAATAAGCACACCAGAATTTAGTGACATTATTTTTCTTGTCTGTTCATGTGCTTGCAGAAATAAACATCTGGACACTTTCTATTGTTAATTTTAGTGCTTTTTAGCCTGTGTCGTATTGTACGATTGGAATTTTTCAGCACAGCATAGTTGTTAAATGAACTTTATGGATCCTGACAGCAAAGTACTTCTGTGTTGAAGCAATTCCAAAAGCAGCCCACAGCATTTACTTTTTGTTGGTGGTAGAAACTCAGCCAGAAAGCTGGTTCCTTCATTGGAGTTAATCCTCAAAGTCTTCCTCCATTTGTATGTGTGGGCAGAGGGAAAGAGAATGAATGGGGACACTGAGGTGGGGAGTTAAAGGCTTAGACATAGTTGCTAATGAAATCTGCATAATGTGCCTTTCTGAGAGTTTTGAGGCCATTTGGTCTTGGACCTTGATGTCACATACCCTAAGGAATTTTAACAGTTTTCAGCTTTGCAGTCACAACCTCTCATCATTTAACAGTTCTAAACATAGTAATCGTAAATGCTAAAAATACAGAAAAGAGAAAGATAAAACAAAAAGCTGTCAGCCAAAGGCACACATGCATGCTTGTACTCACTTTTTTCCCCTGAAGTGTTCACTTTCTCTGATTTGTCTAGGAGCATTTTCTTCCATAGAAGAGATCCCAGAAAATATTGTACATGATCATGAGAAGAATGGCCTTCCACGCTTGTCCTCCTTCAGTGACTCTGAAATTAAAAAACGGTAAGAGGTCGCTTCCCAGGGGTGGGAGGGGGGTTAGGAATCAGCGTATAATAAGGAATCAAGAGTACAGCTGGAGTCTACATCTGGAATTCTCAGTCTCAGTGTTTCTGCTCCACCATTTCTGTAACGGCCTCACAGATTTTGCTGTGACAGCCTTCCTACTGGGTTTGAAGTAGAACACCAGCATAATTGATGATACAGTTAAGTGAGCCAGCCAGCTCCTTCTGGATGTAGGGTTTATGCAGTGCAGTGCATACCTAGATTTTGCATAGTTGACCTTCAGAAAGGAAGGCTTATTTGGAAGGTCCACACTGATGCCCTGTGTAGTAAATCTTGTGTGCCTACATGTAAGATTGTCATTGCAGGCAGATTTACTTATTGAGATGGAACTGGATAGGTTTAAAATGTTAAGTGTTCCTTAGCCTGAGAGTATTGTCCATTTAGCTGAATCACTTTATCTCCCTTTTTGGGTCCTTCTGGTTCTTCTCAAAGCAGAAAAAGTACTCTGCAGTAAAACCTTGTAAATTACTTTGAATAGATTTTTGACTGTGTCTGCTCTCATCTCTACTAGACCCTATGCCATATATAATCCCTGTAAAGGGTGGCAGCATGGAGGGAATTGACATGAGATGACAGTGGGCACTTGTAAATTTGCACTTGCATAGTTATGGTGTGTACTGAGCCATTCTGAAGAGTCAGCCCCTTATACACGTGTCAGCTATCAGTAGAGCCTGGTCTGAGGTTTGTGAACAGCCCTGCATAGAGAGTAGCTGTTCACCTGGGGGAAGAGCCATAGCTCGGGAGTTTGAAGTTGAACGCCATTTTGGTTTGGGTTGTTGCAGCTAGCTCACCAAAGTGTGCTGGAGATGCATAACATGGGTCTGGCTGGGAATTCTGACATTATCAGGGAATTTAGGTGTAGAGAGAGGGATAATGTGGATCTGTTGATCTAGTTTGCTGACCTGTAGCCCTGCCTGGTCAGGAGTAAGTCAGGAGAACCTGAAGACTGATCCAAGTTGCTGTTGAGGCTGGAAAGAGTTGCGCTGCTTACATCAGTGAGGATTGGGCTCTAAATGTCCTTTCTCAGCTATTTAGTGAAATAAACCTTGTTTTCAGTTTAGTCTTCCTGCAGATAATCTCTGATTACAGAATGTTATATATTTCAGTATTACAATAAAATGTGAAATTCTGTTAAAAACTGTGGTCTCATGAAAATGTTGTTCTCAGCCATTACTGAAAGCACACCAAAACATCAAACAAAATGCCAGATTTTTATTTTTATTTACTTCAGCAGTGCTTTGTCTAACTACCTGCCAGGGAAAAATGCAGCCCTCTATGCATTTAACAGCACCAAGCCACTTCTTCCATGTCTTTGTGTATTTTGCTTCTTGAGCTTAATCACATGGAATTAAAAATATCTTTGACTTGGAGCTTTCAGCATGTTTCGTTTCCTGTTTGTATGGATTGAGAGAAACTAAGCTTCTCCAGTATGAATAAAATGTGAAAACCAGAATGATCTATTTCCACTTTGTACTGTATACAAAAACTATTAGTAAGAAGACAGAGATCGTATTTCTAGTCCTATTGATTCTAATATTGCTAGACTGCAAGTGGTGTAAGATTCACATTGCTGTGTCTGTGGTCAGAGTTTATGTGCATTTTGTAAGTCTTTGTTAAACACGCTTTAAACACTTCGTTAATTTCTTATATTTTTCTTTCCTCTGTTTAGACTGAATTTATACTTCAAGTTTTTTATTGTTAGAGATCCATTTGAAAGACTTATTTCTGCATTCAAAGACAAGTTTGTGCACAATCCTCGGTTTGAACCTTGGTACCGGCATGAGATTGCTCCCGGCATCATTCGTAAATATAGAAAGAATCGCACAGAGACCAAAGGGCTGCAGTTTGAGGACTTTGTGCGCTATCTGGGAGATCCTAATCACCGGTGGCTGGATGTCCAGTTTGGTGACCACATCATTCATTGGGTAACATATGTGGAACTTTGTGCTCCCTGTGAAATCACATATAGCGTGATTGGACACCATGAAACCCTGGAGGATGATGCTCCATATATCTTGAAAGCAGCTGGAATAGACCATTTGGTATCATACCCCACAATTCCACCAGGCATAACAGTGTACAACAAAACAAAAGTAGAGCGGTATTTTTCAGGAATTAGCAAGAGAGACATAAGACGCCTCTATGCACGGTTTGAAGGTGATTTTAAACTCTTTGGTTATCAGGAGCCAGATTTCTTGCTTAACTGACGCCTGGGATAAGTTCTGAAGAAGTGTCTCATGGATTAATCTAAACCTGCGTGAATACCAGCTGCAGCACTGACAGAGCTGAGAATCACCATTTGTTTTGTAGCTTTTTGATGTTGCTCCATTTTTCATATGAAAATGCTTTCATTTGTCATATGAACAAGTAGGGGCATACAGTTGTTGTTTACTGACCATGTTTTCAATACATGACATTGCAATGTTTTAGGCATTAAGTCTCTGTTATCTGAAATGCAGAATTCTGTTTCTCCCCTCTTCCCTTTGGGAGGAAAGAGGGAGGACAAGTGGGCTATGATCTTCCCCTCCTTTTCCTAGACAGAATGCCTGTTTTAAAATGTTGTGAAGTATTTATAAGAAGGTGGCAGTTTCACTGTAGGTTAACTCTGACATGTGGGTGAACTTGATGATTCATACTCATGAGAAAGGCGTGTTGTCTCCCATGAGTTTTGAAAATGAGAGGCCAGTACAGGACAAAAAAATCAGTTAAATATTTGTCAAATAAATCATCTAGGTTCTGTCATGTGGCTGCTATGATAACAATAATGCTGATCTGATCCCATTGTTGTTTGTCACAAAATGAACCTAATTAGACAGAAGCTTTAGATGTGTTAAAAAAGGGATTGGTTCCAGACCCCTTTGTATTTTGTCAGGTGTTTACTGTACTTACTACTGATCTATTGAGCTTCATAATTTTACTTTAGATTTTATTTAAGATATTATTTAACTCCTGGCTGTGTAAGTTATCTGAGAACACAGATGCAAATGGAGCATAGAAGAAATGTGAAACAGCTAGGGAAACCTTAAAATTAATTTCAAATAAAGTATTAATTGCATTTGTGGAAGCACATATAGAAATCATGAGATGCTCACACACAATATAACTTGTTTTGTCTTCTAACAGTAAGGATTACTAAAGAAGCCACAAAATCTGGATATCATATAAAAGATCTACTAGAGTTACTTGGACGACCTTTTTCTTATATCCAGCCTTGTTGTATGTTCAGTACCTCAGAGAACAGAAAATGTACTCCCCTTTCAAAATTCACCTTCCTGCTGGAAGGAGACAGGATGAATCCTTGATTTTTCCAGTGTTTCACTGCCATGGTGTCCCAACTCTAAAATGCCCAACATTTATGTTACCCATGGGGTGAGTTGGCTACTTGCCAGGAGTTTGAATGTTGCTTAAATCTGTGTACTTGTTTCATGCATTAAAAGAAAAAAGAAAACCAGAGCTGAACGGATGCAGCCATCATATTTGCCTGTGCTTGCATTGTGTCTCAGAAAGAGCAGTCTCTTGTTTGAGTTCACCAGCAATAAAGATCAGTATGCTGCCAGCCTCATCCCGCAGGCCATGGGAGAGAGAGACCATGTATTTGACATACAGGAGTTGCTCTGTCACAGTGAGCATGCGAGGTGTGTTTTGTAAATCTTAGCCCCAAAAGGTGAATTTTTAGGTCAGCATAATATTGGTGGCTAGAAATGCTAATGATGGCCAGTGCTATGGAATCTACCCTCAGATCCAGCCACACTATGGTTTTGATAGTTTCCTGTATCAACTCAAGGAAGCATCTTGCATTTGTGAAAAAGGACATGTGTGCCAAGCTGACATGTGCTGCTACCCACAAAAAGGAAGCCCTGTTGTAGCTGGAAATGGTTTCAGAAAGATCTCAACAGACTAATTCCAATAAGGGAGAATCATTGACTGGGCATGGTTAAAAAGAGAGCAATCGAGGTGGCAAAGCTTGAAGGTGGAATTTTTTTCCTTTTTTTAAAAAACAGCAACAATTGCAGTGCCCTAAGTTGTTAGTTCTTAACCAATGATAAAAAGTTGTTAACTGCTTCAGGTTTTCCTGTGGTTTTCTTAATATGGGAGCTTAGCAAAATGTACTGTTAAATGCATTTTGGAGCTAATGACCTGATTGATTACCTCTCTGCCAATTTAAAATGTAACAGTGAATAATGTATAGTAAATTCAGGCCTTAAAGTGTAATTCTAATAAAGATAAAGCAGAACTGTTTTCCTCTGAAAACGTAAGCTACTGATCACACAGAATGCCAATGTATGTTTTTATTTTTCTTGGTAAATTACTTCATGTATCTATTGCTTAAAAAATGCCAGTGGAAAATGCTACATAAATATTAAGTAATAACATTTTATTTTCTAATAACTTTCTCTGCATTGAGTTCTCTCAGGCATCTGACAGTGAATGTGAACAATGTGATAGACTGGCATAGTCAGAGGTGTGTATTGCTCTCGCAGCTCTGTCTTCCCACGCTTTTCAGGCTGGGACTGGAACTGCAACACTCATTATAATTTCTTCAACTCGAATGCAAAATTGGTCCTTCCAGTGATACCCTCCTGAGCTATGTTTTCCTTCTAGAAGTGGGCTTCTTCCTCACGTGGCTTAAGTAACGATGGTGCAGGTCTGTATGACTCTTGCAGAAACTTGTATACCATGAGAGCCCTTGGCAAGATACGTTAGGGTTCTTCTTATGTTGTTCCAGTGCAGGTAGGGTGGCCAGAGCATACTGTGTTGGGGAGGAGGCTCTTGCCCTGCTAGTTATGATAAATTAAATGCTTGTGGCTTATTTTAGTTTAATTGTCCTATACAAGGCTTTTACAAATTTAGTCCCAATGGCATGCATGAGCAGCAGTTGGCTGTTTGGATGTCATTTGCATACTGCTTTCAAACTGCAGGTGATATTTATGTCATATTTTGGGAACTGCTGGCCCAGATTGTTATTTCTCTTTTCTTACTACTGTTACAGCTTCAGAAAACAGTCACACCCTTCTTTTGTGCATCTGTCTCTTTATTGTCTCTCCTCAGCAGCTTTTGAATCCTTTGCCCTATTTTAACCACATTTTACAGAGGAAAGTTGAGCTCTTAAGGGTGGTGAGTTGCTGTAATCTTGAAAATAGGAGAAAAGATGCTCTTTGTACATGAGAGAGTCCATGCTCTATGTTAGCTTTAGGGAAAGTGCAGACAGGAAACTGAGTTTTACTGTTTCTCCTCATCTTGGAGCTCCTTGTTTCTCATCCACTCCCTTCACTAGTGCTCCAAGTCTGGCCCCTGATCACGGCAAGAAAGACAAAAATAATGAATTAAAATGTATTCCATGGAGCTGGTCATGTCCCTTAGAAAATAAAGGACATTTTAGACATCAGCTTGCAGGGTTTTCTTTTTTGAGGTGTTGGGAGGACTTTTTTGTCTTCCGTCAGGTGAAAATGGATCCAGAACTCACTTGCTTATGAACCAGCTTTAAGGGCAATGCCTGTCCCCTTTTAACTTCAGCACACAGTGCATTATCACTGTTGTGCTTTCTGATCACATGCTATGAAGATGTTTTCCTGTAGTTAAAAATATATCTGTGGTTTTTTATTTTGGGAACTGTTCCTTCAAAGAAGTAGCAATTCAGAATGTCCTGAAAATACTATTTTTAACAGGTAAGTATATTGTTTTCTTATTCATGCTCAGACTGCCCTGTTTGTACAGAGGGTAACAGCCCCCTGCTGCTACCACTTGTCTCTGTCCTCAAATCAAGGAAGCCATCAGACAGCTCTGGCTTATGTGTTGCATTAGTTTTCCTTTGAGGTGTTAATAACTTTGCTGGCTGGGAAAACCACCTTTGATCTTATCCGTGCTCCAGAAAGTTTGCTTCAGAAAGAGAGATTATGTAAGGATAGCTTAAGCTTATTTTCTCAGATGAAAAAGGATGTCTTGTGCATCTGCTTGTATCTGATATCCCTTAATTGTCAGAGAGAAGGTGAATGATCTTTCTGCTTAATGGCCTTACAGTGATTTACACTAAGCCCCTGTCCTATTATTAAGGCAACGTGAAGGGACCTGGAAGGAGGGGTGAATTCAGTGTGTGTTTATTTTAACTGTGAGGCTGTAAAGGGAACTTGACACAGGAGTTGGGTCCTGAAGATTTATCATGGTTAATGCTTGTTAACATGTCATCTGCAGAGGCTGGCACAGTTTCCCTCAGGCCTGCGCCTGAGAGGATTTACACAAGGTAGAAAGAGGCTTGTGGATGGTGGAAAATTCCCGTTCAGCCTAAGTGAGCTGTGCGTGTTCCTGGGCCACTGCCGTGGAGAGGGTTTTAGAAGGAAATGATCCTATTAGCAGCAAAGCCTGCAGTGCTGGGGCTGGCGAGCAGAGTGCCTCCCTCCCAGAGGAGGAGTGAGTTCAGCTCACGCTGATGTGTGCAGCCGACTTTGGTGCTGCCTTGTATCAATCTCTATTTTTGTGGTTTTAATGCAATTGAGTGCAGCTGAGCTGTCATCTTGCTTTCCTGCATGTGGCAGTAGCCTGCGGTGCCTCATCTCATCATCACCAGAGCAGCTTTGAAGGACCTGGAGCCTGTTTTGCTATGCAGTAGATGTTTCCCTTATGAAGCAAGCAGCATTAGGCCTGCAGCCATGCAGCTGGTGACAACAGGCTGGTATAAGCACCGAAATGGTGCTGTTTGGGGCTATGTACTGTAAAATCGTAATTTTCCCTTTTAATCTAGGCAGGAGTGAAAGAGAAAAAAGATGTGTGTGTGCTTTGAAAAGGAATCATGAAAAGGAGCTGTGCCCATAGAAATTCCAGGCTGGTAACCCCAGGCAAGGCAAGCTCTGGGAGAGCAATGCTGGGAAAAAAGCCATAGGCAGTCCCTTTAAAACCCCTGGGGATGCTGGACTTCATGATGAAGGAAAGTTTCTGAAGCTTTATGGGAGATGTCAGAGGAGCAAGTATGCTCCCCCGTATGGTGTTTGTGCATACCAGAAGAACAGCTGCTGATGGGACAGGATGCTCATGGCAGGCTGAAAGCATGAAGCATCTGCTGTGGGTGTCTGTTTGAAACCATGGAAAGGGAAAAAAGGAAAGTGGAAAGGAAGTAATGAGAAAATAATGCTGAAGGTTACACACCTGGAAATGCATTTCCCATCCTAACTGCCAGAAATATGTTGAACACCCTGGATGTACAAGTAACCCCTGAGCAGTCTGTGGGACAAAAGCAAATCTGCAAATAAGGTAAACGTGGACCAGAGGGAATCTGTACATGCTCTGGAAAGCAATTTGGTTCTGAGAACCTAGCCAAGGCTCTCAATTGTGCCTAAATAAATGGATCTCATCTAGGAAAAATGTATAGCTATGCTGGAAATATACAAGGAGAAGAAAAAGCTCTTGTGAAATAAGTAGCTCCTTCAACAACCGCATGTTACACACCTACTGTGATTCGAGAAGTAGGAACATTTTTTCTTGTAGAACTGTTTTTCCTCCTGTCTACACTCTTTCTGTTTTATTCACATTTTCTTTCGCACATCCTGAGTGATCTTTGGGTGATACACCACTGTATGATCTGTCATTCTTCTCTTGTCAGGAGGGCAGAAGAGGCTGTAGGAAACACAGAATGTTCTCCGTAAGTCTGAGGAACACAAACAGAAAGTTGAGGGAGTTGTAATCAATCACAGTAGATTTGTGGTGACTGTGCAACATAAAGATTGCATGAGCAGCTCACTAGATTTTCCATGTGTTGGTCAGGAATTCACTTATGGAATTCTATTCTGTATTTGGCATCTTTGTTCTTACATTTTGAATGGCTTCCAGTAGGGTTTTACAGCAAGTGAAACTGGAAATTTGGCATAGCACGGTTTCATTTTGGATCCACCTATTTTACTGTCATTCTACTTTGAGCATTTTGTAGGGTAAGAGTCGACTCTTTGCACTTATTCAGTTTCCTAGTTTCTGACTGTTCTTTGCAATGCTGTACCATTTGTACTTGTGAAAAGGCAGTGAGCAGGACGACTCAGCAAACACTCTGGAGAAAACAGAGTCCAAAGTAAACCTTTACTTTTATGCCATTGTCTACTTCTCAGGCTTCTTTCATCTGCCAGTATTTGTTTTCCTTTCATTGTCTTTTCAGTCTAGCTCTTTGCTGTAAACCCCTGTTGGGATATATATTTATGATTAAAGTTACAGATTTAGAAACATGGAAGAGGAAAGGGATTAGGAACAGAGTTACATCAAGAAAGAAAGAAAGAAAAGTAACAAAAGGAAGGAACTTCCACACCCCCTTTCACAGTCCCACACGAGTCGTTCCATTTTGTATAGTTGTCTTTAGATGCTTTTAAGGACCTAGGTTCTTGGTGTTTAGGCTAAGGTCCAGTGTAGAATGTAGCGTGAGTGGGTTTCTCATTAGTGTCTCAGTTGCATGCATGCATGCACTTGCTGTTCTCTGGTGTAATCAGGATGGGGTTTTGTAGGCTTACTTTTGTCCTATCAAGCATTACAGGCCTGCATAGCAAAGCTGGTGCAGAGGTGTTATTTCCTTGCTTTCTAAGCAGTGGCAGTGTGTTGCTTTACTCCTCTTGGCTATAGACAGTATAAACATAATTTCATTTTTCTAGAAGCTAACCAGTGATAAGTGTTAATCAGGTTTTAATCTCAGCACACTGTTTAAATGCATCTCCATGTGACAGCAAGGTATTGCACTAAATTGTAATTGGTTTTTGTGGGTTTAGGGTTGACTTAATAGGTTATTGGAAATGCCTTTCTGATGGAAAACAACCTACTTGCGTTGCTGCTGTCTCCATGTAAGGGCCTGTTATATGACTGCTTTCCAGTCAGAGAAAAATCACTTCATTAGACAGTGATACACTTTTATTGTAATCCTCTTAGTGGTGGATTTGGGGCTGAAAATACAGCATGGTAGATTTGCTTTGTGCACTCCTCTCCTGTTCTGATGTAGTCCTGGCAGAGATTTCATACTTCTGTTATTTTGGGGTCTCTTTCTGCAGATTCTAGTTGGAACTCTTTCAGGTTTAAACATTTTGCGTTGGAAAGTATGTAACTGGACTGTTGGTAGCCCAAGAGAACCATGTGAAGGTTTTCATGAAGATCTGTAAGCCAGCAGCATGACATGGCTGTGAGAAAGCTACCATCCAGTTCTGCATGCATCCAGCAAAATATTTCCAATAGTGGACAGTAAATATGACTACTGTGATTGTGGATAGGCTTTGCCTTGACTCCATTTCCAGTTCTTATCAGCTGTGCCTGGGGTATCTAGCACAGATGCAGAGAGGGGCTGCTGGTGTTTGAGTGGAATGAAGAGCTCACCTCCCAGGCAGCAAGCAGAACTTGTTTAGCCTAAGAAGGGGGAGGTGTTATAATTGCTGTCTAAACTGGTACTGGGGGAAATGAAGGAGTGGGAGAAGGAGAGAAGCCAGAAGACAAGGCAGTCACAAAGATGACCCAGTCTGAGTTGGCCAGGAGCCAACTGAGGCTGGAAACAGGGAGGAGGTTTCCTACCCTGAGGCTCTGCGTTGTCATTTTGGTGTGTACAAAGGAAGCAAAATAACACTAGGCTGCTATACCACTGTCTGTTAAAGCAGCAGAGGCCTTCACTTCATAGAATCATTGAGGTTGGAAAAGACCTCTGGATCACTGAGTCCAACCATTAACCTAGCACTGCCAAGTCTACCACTAAAACCATGTCCCTAAGTGCCGCATGTGCAGGTCTTTTAAATACCACCAGGACTGGTGACTCCATCACTTCCCTGGGCAGCCTGATCAAATGTTTCAGTGAAAAAACTCTTCCTTATAGCTAACCTAAACCTCTCCTAGCCATTTCCTCTTGCTCTATTGCTGGTTACTTGGAAGAAGACACTGACTCCCACCTCACTCCATCCTTCTTTCAGGTAGCTGTAGAGAGCAATAATGTCTCCCCTGAGCCTCCTTTTCTCCAAGCTAAACAATCCCAGTTCTCAGCTGATCCTCCAGGTCCCATCTATTTCAGGCCAGTAGGCTGTACCTGTAATGATGCAGAGGAGGGCTGGTGTGTGAGTGCTAGGTGATCCAACTGGAGGAGAAGGATCAGCAGAAGCAGGTGGAGCCAATTTCCCCATACATCCAGCCAAGTCTTGTATGCCAAGAAATGTGCCATAGCTGGGGAGCTGTTGCCATCTCCTGCCTCCTCCTGTGGTTTAAGCACAGCCAGCAACTAAGTGCCACACAGTCATTTATGCACTTCCCACCTCCACAGTGGGACAGAGAGGAGAATCAGAATAAACATAAAAACCCATGGCTTGAGATAAAGAACAGTTTAATAATTGAAATAAAAGTAATGTATGATAATGATAATAATAATACAATAATAATAAAAATAACAATAGGAAATATAGAGAAAGAGGAAGGAATAAGCAAGTGGTGCACAATACAATTGCTCACCACCCGCTGACCAATACCCAGCCTGACCCAACCAGCGCTTGGTCCCTTTCAGGTAACTCCCCCCAGTTTATGTACTGGGCATGAGTTGCTGTGGTATGGAATACCCTTTGGCTAGTTTGGGTTGGGTGTCCTGTCTCTGCTTCCTCCCAACTTCTTGTGCCCCTCCTCACTGGCAGAGCATGAGACTGAAAAGTCCTTGATCAGGGTAAGCATTACTTAGCAATAACTAAACCACCACTCTGTTATCAACATTATTAGCAGACTAAATCCAAAATACAGCACTGAAACAGCTGCTAGGAAGAAAATTAACTCTATCCTAGCCAAACCCAGGGTATCTCCTTACCTTATTTAGCTCATGTTAACCAAGGAAATGATGGAAAAAATGTCAAATATTGGAAGGAGCCAGGTTTGTGGAGATAACTTCCTGTTTTGTTGTTTGGAAAACTAACAGTGCTTCCCCTGCCTATGTTTGGGTTGGATGTCTGATACAAACAGAAGTGACTTGGTAGAAATCTAGACTTCTGCTCCAAATCCAGATACCCCATCTCTAGCTGGCCATACTGACTGAACTGTCAGCATTGCACAGTGCACACAGATGTCTCTGTGGTGCCACTACTCAGGAGGACCCCTGCAAGGCATCATCACTCTGCCCATGCTGCTCAAACAGGTATCGCTTCCTGCAAATGAGTCAAGAAGCTCCAATCCACCTCTCCTTCTCCATCCCTGAAGGGGAGAATAACAAGCACTTTCTGCAGAAGAGAGCTGCCATCGTCAGATGTGGATAAGCCATTGCTGGGGGACAGCTTGTAATGAAAACTTCTCCTGCAAGGCTGGGTACACTGAAGGTATTTGTAATGTGTTTAGAGAAGGTGAAAAGTTCCTGGAGGAGACAGAGCAGGAACAAAATATCAATGGCTTTATTATTAGTAGATACCTTTAAAAAGACAGTTGTGACCTCTGGGTTCAATCACGCAGCATGAGCTTAGGTTGTAGGCTGCCAGCGCTTACAGCTAACACAAGTAACACCGAATTCTGTCAGGAGCTTAATTTGATGCATTATTTTCATTTTGCCCTGACACGCAAATGATCAGAGGTGGATGTGTTTGCAACCAGTGCAGCAGCTTAACGCTCCAGACTGCAAGTGATAATTTCATTAGCCAACTGAAACTTGTACCATATACTCAAGGCTTTCTTTGTAATACATCATTCTGAAACGTAATGAGCCTGGTAGGCACTTCACTTGAGCTACAGGCACAGAAAGATTTAGGGTAGTCTCTGCTCTACCTGAGAGTGAAGGCATGGCTGAGACACAGGGAACCTCGGTTTCATGGGATTACTTGAGTTTTCCTTTAACACCTGTGTTATTTGAGGTGCAAGTGTGACTGCATCCTAAAGCACCTCATCTTCAACTTGGAGGAGCTTACAAGTGTTTAGGGCATTTGGCTGAGGCAGTTCCATTTATGGGATGTACAGCTGATGGTGACGGCTGCAGTAAGGTTTCCAAAAATGCTTTCTTTACAAAACTTTGGCTTTGATTACTCCTAATTGTTTCTAATAGCTAAATGGTTGTGACACTTCTGGGAATACCATTTAAGAAAATTACTTAGTGTTGTGCCCTTGATGGAGAAGAAATCTTGGTGTGCTATGCTGATCTCTTGCAACGGGTAACGGACTCTAAACTCAGTGAGAAGGTGAAGTGTCTCTGCTGTTTGAAACGTGCCTTTTTCTGTTTGTGTGATGAAACCACTGGGGAAATGACAAATCTTTGAAGAATTCAGGCTACACAAACTGGGAAAAGCCCCAGAGCTCGGTAGCTACATTCTTCATCGAGAGTATTACCTGTCCCAGCCTGGAAATGGCAATGAAGGCTCTTCCTTCAATCACTGCTCCTCACTGCAACAGCCTGCTGGGACCTTAGGTGCTAGACCTTAGTGGTGAGCCACTGGGGACTAGAGGGACAAGGATAATTTGGGAGGAATCTGGTATATAGGCAAGCATAAAGAGAGTGAACACTTCAGGGGAGCTTGGAATGGAAGAGATTAGGACTGAAATCCAACAGGGTGGGAGACAGAGCAGAAGAAAGGAGTTGACTGTGCAAGAAGTTGGCTTGTACTAAGAACCTGTGAAGGATGTCAGGGCTCACAGGCACTTGCTTTGATTTTTGCCTTTTTGGTTTGGTTTTGGGGTTGGTTTATTTTTGTTTGTTTTTTTTTTGGGAGGGGGAGGGGTTGCCTATGTCTGGAAATTGACAGTGCTGAATTTGCAACAGCTGGTACAAAAGGCTGGGAAATGCTGAAATTAGGGGCTTTCCCCTGCCCTTCTCACCCACAATAGCATAGGAGTTATTCTTGTTACACTGTCATATACTATTTTTTTTCCCCACAGAATTCATGTCTCATAAATTGTACTGAAGACATGGGGGCTCCTGACTTCATCAGGGTCTTGAAGGAGAGTAAGATGCCTGTGGTTCTGCTTCATTACCTCTTGCAGAAGATAGAAGATAGGTAGGTACTGAGAGAGGGGAGAACTGCATGAAGAAGAAAGATAATCTTACCGTCTGCCATCAGTTGCCACAAGTTTTGCATGATGCTAATTACATCACCTAACCCTGACTTCTCAGATGGGATGTAACTGGTTACAGGTTCCTCATTCTCTAACCGCAAGCTTTGGGATATGACTTGTGTGAGCCCTGTTTGTTCACAGTTGCAACTTCAGTCAGTCAAGGCTGTAGTCTGAATATAATATTAGATGAGGCTTTAAGTGCCTCAGCTCCAGAATGGGTAGGTATTTTTTCCTTAGGCTTTCTGTATCCCATATCCCCACTTAGAAAGCAGGGTTAATCCTTCACCTCACAGGAGTTCTGGGAAAATAATTACTGGCTGGAAAACAACACAGGAATAGAAAAGATGGGGGTTGTCTCAGTCCTGCTGCGGGCTGTATCATATAAACATGACCTGAAGGACAAAACATACCACGGAAAAGCTGCCCAGCCATGGAGGAGGAGAATCAGGCATAACACATAGATGTGAGGGAACAAGTCAGGGAGCTGGGACTAGCAGGCATATTTCCCTAGAGGCCACAGCGGCTGATATTAATGCTGGCTGTGAGGCTATGAAATGAGGGACTGTCCAGTGTATGTCTTGATGCAAGGTTTATTGTAGGTCAGGAGCAGGCCTGAAACAAAGCTCAGGTTCAAATGTCTTGCTCATGGAGCACGAGAACCTGGTTGCTCAAATGAAAATGAGCACCTGATGTATCTTCCTGAAGAGAAATCCCTTGAGCACAGACTTCCTCAGTGTCCTTGGCTCGCAGATCAGCTCCTATTGGGCCCCATCACTTTCCACTGGGGACTAAAGGGGTGAGGATAGTGTGTGGGGAATCTGAGAAATAGGCATGGATAAGGAGACTGAACACTTCAGGGGAATCTGGGAGGGAAGAGTAATAGTATGAATAAAGCCCTAGGATCTCTCTTTATACATTCAAACCTATTTAGACAACTGTAACTTGATTGCTACTGAATATCTGACCATGACATTGCAGCTTTGACACTCCAGGTTTGTTTTTTCTACACCTGATTAACATTAACCTCTCCGACACGCTTGGCATGCCAGCAAGGCCCCTTGTAGGATTCCTCACACTCAGAACCCACTCTTTGAGTCACAAATGAAGCAACACTTGCTTAGCTATACTGTTGACCTGCTTACCTTATTTTCCACCAGCACCTCCATACCCGGGCAATGTGATCTCCTGCTCACACGCTGTTTTTCAAGTAACATGCACTGGGTGTGACATGCTGAGCAAGACACAAACAGCAATTTCACTTTGTCAAGAAGTTCCTCTGGTTTGGCAGCTCATGCTGTTGACACATTGGCAAGTTTTTAACCTGGGCACCACTGCTACAGACCCAGTTTCACTGGAGAACAGTACCCCGGGCACACCTAACAGCACTGTGTGTGTGCTGTGCCTTTCAGAGGCACACAGTAAGTGTTCAACGGCTGCTATGCGTTGCCTTGATTGAAGCTTGACACCCACATAGCAACTGGGGGGTTGGTGTGTGGTAGGAATGCAATCCACTCTGTTAATAATCCTTTTACAGCTGCAGAAGCCGTAAGGTATTTGTGTGAAAGTAATGAAATGTGCATGGAGAAAATCCACAGAGAAACAGGTAATGGTTAGCTTCCATCATTATTGCTTAATTGGCCTATCATGGGGGCTCTTTATGGTCATTTTATGGGTTGGGAGGGGGGCCAGGATCAGACTCTGGAAACAGAGTATTTTTTGTTAATTAAGAAAAATCATGTTTGAGTTCTAAATTAAAACAGAATACCCTTAAGCTGCCCTGCTGTGAATGCCTTTATGCAGATCTGCTGGCAGCAAGCCAAGCGTTGTCACCACTCCTGTGCCTAGTATTTGTTATTTAGGCATGCACTCAGGAATTTCTGGTGAAGACAGGGCAATATTAATGCTGCTGTGCAAGCCTCGAGTGAAACTTCACCCAAACATGGGCAAACAACTCCAAGAGAGACCTTCCAACCAGAATGAGCTCACTAAGGCGAGAAGAAAAGTTGTGTTAGGGATCTGTGTCCTAGACCAATTTGTAGGTTGTACAGAGACTCTGTAATCACCTTCTCTGGCTTTCTACATCACACAGCCATTAAACAATACTCCTGAATGGACTGAATTCTGACCACGGGTGCACATTTAGGAAAGAGGACATGCAAGGAATCTGACCTGTATTTACAAAGCTCATTAGTGGCGAAGTCACCACAGCCCTTCATAAAATGTCTTAGTTTATATTACCTTCACAGGTAATTACCTTCCATTATCATCACAATTAAATATTTATTATTTATTTCTTCTCTAAACTTTCTTCAAGCTTCATCTGTTCAAACTTGGGATGCTTCAGTTCACTGTAGCCAGGAGACAGAATGTGACGTCTGTTTGGCATAAATACTGGTGGAGGATCATGCACCTTACAATAACAATCATTAGAGGTAGGAAGAACCAGGACTGATTTGTACTAGTAGGGTTTCTGCCCTTCCTAATGTTCTCATGTACGTCACTGCTTCTGTAACCCTCAATGGAATAAGGCTCTGCTCCTGGCATGCACTGCAAAAGCACTGTCAGCTTTTCAGATTCTTTGACTTGTATGTCAGTCCCATGATATGTGTGTTCAAAAGGAATGGAAAGGCCTAAATGTAAATAAAATAAAATAAAATAAGTTTTGTTTCTCAAACTCTGTTTCCAGAAATTTGCTATAAGAAACAAATTAGACTGTCTGAGTCTGGAATAGAAGAGAGAGGCATTAGGAGACCTTTTACTCCCTCATGGTGAAAATCTAAACCCCTGTCACAGTATCCAGAAGACACTTAATTTTGCAGCTGTGTAGCAGCAGTCTGTGTCTTTCTGTAGATCACCTGCATCTATTCATATTTAATGGCATATTTTGACCTGACAAACCACAGATGCAAGAATTAGGTTTCCAGACACTGTGTTTTTCTTAGCAACCAGTTTGAATTTCAGCCTGAAGTGAGCCAGCTGACTGCCCAGTGAGATATGGCACAACTTGGAACCCTGAATGTAGTTTTAAGTCATCAGTGACACCTGCCTTCATTACTCTACCTGGAGCGCTGGCACTGACTCCATGGCACATGAAATCTGCTGACCTTATTGAAGGATCAGGCTTGCTGCCCCACCTAGAAAAATAAGGAAGTTGAAAGACATCATCCAAATGATGTTTGTGGAGGATCTGAACCAAGCAGTCTGGAGACAAGAGGCTGCTAGGAGAGTGGTGTGGAGTCTGCTTACTAATTTAATAAAACCAGAACATAGATGTGTGTATGTCCTGTGTGTGCAGGGAGAATAAAGGTAGACTATGTAATAGCATGTAATAAAGGTGTAGATTATGTATTGTGCACAGGTTGTTTGAGAGTATGCTGGGAAAAGGCTTATTCATGTGGTTACATGTAAATTAATGGTCAGCTTTAGTGGTCAGTTGTGGCTGTCCCTTAACAGGACTTTTTAGGGACTGCCATTTAAAGTACATCTTCCTATATGATGAGCTTCCCACAGCTCTTTAAAGCAAGTACCATGTGTTTCTGTGACTGAGAAACTACAAATTTTTTACTCCTATGCTTGCATGAGTAGAAGAATGAGCTTTCATTTATGAACTTCACACACCTTTGAAAGCCATATCTGGTTCTGCACAACTCTGCTAGCTCTCAGAGTACGTTTTGCTGGAAAACTTCAAGAGATCTCATTCTAAATACCTTGATGGAAGACATTATTAATGTGGTTTCACTCATTCTGATTCCTGCTGCATTCATGAAAAAAAAAGCACATTTTGAATGAAAATGGCTACAAACTCCCTCTGCCTATTTTTGTACTCTTTCCATTTCCCGAAGGTTTGCTTGTATGCTAGCTAACACACAGCAACTGCAATTGATCACAGACTTCTTTCCAAATAATTAGATATAATTGGGGAGATGGTGATTATTACACTGGCATTCACTTTCCAGTGCTCTTCTTTTGCTCCTAGAATGATTCACAAACTATCCATTCATCCATATGGATGCCAATATCTACATTTTGTTCGCACAGTCCTTTTGATAGAGTAGCTTTCAGATTCTTCATTAAAGGGGCTGATCTAATCCTTTGAATTTTTACTATTCTCTTCCTTAATATGTGGGTCAGTCTTAAAACAGATCAGCTCTTGACTAATAACACCCAGTGAATGTGGATGAAAATGCTGAATAAAGCAGCAGAAAGGATTATCTTTGCTGCATCTAAGCCAACCTACACACAAAACACCTTATCTTCAGGTGCCAGCTTCCTAAAGTGATTCTGGTTTTATTCAATGCATGAACCCTGTGGACATAGGTTTAAAATAATCAACCAACTCACCAAAAAAACCCCATACCAAAACAAAGCAAGCATTTTTTTATCTTCCTCCTCTTTTTCTATTATTCTCTCTCTAGTCCTGTGGTTGAATTGAGTATTTTTTGCTTAAAAATCCTCTCCACTCAGAATCTTGCTCATTTCTTCAGTGCTAAAAGACATTCAAAAAGACATCTCAGCCATTTGAAAGAGCCTTTTGTGTTTCATTCCCCAGTGCACTCCTGCTGTGGAAGCTTAAAACCACTTGTCTCCTTCAGCCTCTCCTCCAGAGACTGCAGCCTCTCACCTCCTGCCTTCTCTTACCCTTTACCTTGCTCTTCCCCTCTGCTTCTCACTGGCCTATATGGAAAATGTCATTTCTTGTAACTGCCACACCACAGAGCTCTGCCCTTCCTGCATGCCCCTTCACCTTCAAACACCATCAATGTGCTATCCAGAGCCACTGACTTTTGTTTTCCTCTAATTCTATTTTAGGTCCCCTCACAGTCTGTTTTTGTTCCCTACCCAACATACTTTGCAGTTGCATCCTGTCATCCACGGAAGCTTTGTGATTGTCGCCTCCCGATTCCCTTTCTTTCATACCCTAATCCCTTCCATCCTGGGGCAAAAGGATGCTGTTTCTCACAGCTTTCCTCTCTGGTGTGTCTCTGAGCAGTGTCAGCCCCAGACACAGCTTCAGCTATTATCTTCTTTCTCCCATCAGCTAAAATAAGTCACCATGCATCCTCCTAGCAGCCCTTGGTGAGTATATGTAGCCATGGCCAAAAGGCTAGATCTTTTCTCACTTGATCACAACCATCCATATTGATATAATTCTTGTTACTCAGACCTGTAATCATGTTTTCCTGCTGTTGCCCTAATGTTCAGGTGTTGGGTAAATATTCCTATTCCCTCCTGCATTGTATTTTCCAGGTGAGATCTCATGCCTCTTCACATTCCTGTATTTTTATTCCAGTCTCAGGTATGCTGTTCCCATATAACTGAACCAACTGCTCTCCATCTCTGGTCTCTTTTCTGATGGTGCCCTTTCACTAATCAGTTGTTCAAGCCTCCTTTTCTTCCTGACCATTACTCTCTTATTCCTCCTTCAGATCCTCCTACTGCCTCATCTCTTCTGTGTAATCAGAAACCTCCCCCAGACTCCTCCATAGCTTTGTTCAGTGCTGCTTGCCTGCCATTTTGCCTTCTGAGGTAATGGTGAAGGCCATTTTTCCAGTGGGGAAGGTGGCCATAATGCTGCCACCCTCCCTGATCCCTGGCACCAACAGGGGTCCTGCCTATGTCCTGGTGGCTGAGCATGGGAAGATGTGTGCTACTATACCTCCTGCCTGGGTGATACCATTCCTGTCATCCTTGCTGACGACTCCCACCATGTAATCTCACTCTTCGTCTTAGGTTAACATCCTCCTTGGGCTGCAGGAGAGTCCCAGCACTTGGGTTTTCATTCCTGAGGCAGCAAACATCCAGTTTGCCTTTTTGGCTGAGCTGATTGGAGCCAGCTCCCTCTCCAAGTCCCCCAGTGACCATCCAGTGATCTTCCCTGAGCACATGTTTCCATGGAACGGCCCACTGAGTGGAAAAGCTGAAGGCTCTGACTCAGAAATAGCGATGCCCTGATTTGGACACGCTGATGAAATTCATCCCCTCGGCCGCACCCCACTGACCTTTCCACTGAAGCAGCCTGCTCTGCTGTGGCAACCCAAAATCAGCATTTAATCAAAATCTGAAAAACCACTACTCTCTTCTTCCAGTACTTGTCTCTGCCAGAGAAAAGGACAAACACTCGTTGTTTAGGAGGTAGGAGGTGGAAACTTGCCTTGTCCCGTCTGCTTTTGACTGGCAAAGAACAACAGATGTATTCTTATTTTGTTATGTTCTCTGCAAATTTTATCTTTCAACCTGCCTGTGTTTTGGGGGCTGCTAGAGGTTTAGGGCCAGGGATGTCATTGGGAGGTTTCTAATGCTTCAGCTGATGATAGCAATGAGGTTCCAGGTGCTGGGTGCACTGTGCGGGCCCATGCTGAACACCTTACAGGAATCACTTGATAATTGAAACTGGATTTCTGTAGCATGGAATCCCAGAGTATTCCTTGAATGAAGACAGCAATCAATAATTTCCAGGGGGAACAAGACATGCTTTCCACCTGTAGAAAACTGACTCACTGTCAGCTCTTCACGATGTTTTTCCCATCTGACCCACATTTACTTTTGTAAGCATAATGTCTGGGAGTTTTGTGAAAATGTGTCATAGGCTGACTCACAGAAAGAACCGATCAAAACAGGAGAAGAAAGTTTCTTACAGGCAAAACAGTATCTCATGAATGCATCCTATTGATGTTACTTGCCTTTCACTCATACTGAGTTGCAACCAAACAAGAATTTTAAAGTGGGGAAAGAAATTCACTCTTGAGGTCCAGCTTTGCCTTTGGTGAATCCCAGGCAGCACTCCCAGTATGAAATCCCTCACACCATTATTAATGAGAGTAGTACCTGGGCCTCAACACATGAACTGTGGGAAGCTGTGACCACAGACACGATGTTCGAGCACAGCACCAGGATGTCCTTCTCCAGGCTCCTAGGAAATGTGTTCCAGAGCACAGCCTCAGAGAAGACTTGCTGTATTTCCAAGGCAGCCCATCTCCCTGAAAAATGTTTGTGCAGAAATTCTGACTGCAGAACCCCCTCCTGCTTGGTCAGCAAACAGATCCTGGGTATCCAGAGATGGACGGAGATTGGCCCCCAACAAGAGAACATCCCACTCCAGTCCTGTGCCTGACAAAGCCCTGAGGGTTTGAGCCAGCAACAAACACAAGTCTTGCTATTTCTTCAGGCATGTGAACCAGCACAATGGAAAATATTTGTGATATTCTCAAAATCCAAGCTGATGCTCACCAAAGAAGACTGGAAAAATTCCCTGACTCCATGCTAGGAAATAGTAAAGCATCCAATGTGGAAAGAGGCCTCCTTTGAATGAGCTGTGTCCACAGCTGCATGCGTCAGGAAGGCAGCCACTTCCCAGCCCACCAGGCACTACTGCTGGTGTCACCCTACTGGTTCTGTAGCCCTCAGACTAGGAAATAGGTGCTGTCAGGAAAATTCACAAGTGGCCCGTGTCAATCGAGGAGAGAGGCTTGGTCACAACGTAGAGAACCACAAGAATAAATATTTACTTATGTGCATGAAGTGTCCCAGACAAATTGGGGCACCTGAATGTGGTTTCACACAGGGTTCTTATCCACTTCAAACATTCTGGTACATGATTTGACTAATCACTAACTCCCACACTACTGATTACTAATCGTAGTAAAGCTTTGCAGAGCAACAGTATTCTTTCAGCACTCTTGCTGCTTGTCTATTGATCCAGACATCCCTGGAGCCAGTCTTGCTTAGAGTTACTTGTCTTAGACTAGACAACGCTGGGAGAGTTTCAAAGACATGTTAAGAGGGGGTAGGATGCTGGCAGTATCTTGGCTATCCTGTGGTATCCTTTATCCTTTATGGACAGCTCCAAGCTTCTAAGAAGCAAAGTCCTTATTTTTTCAGGGATGGGCTGTCCTTTAGTTTGCTTTACTTAAACATGAATAATAGCAGTTTCCAGCAAAATTTCACTACCTCATCACATTACAGTGTATATTGTATATATTAACCAAACTAATACAATTCTGTACTATAAAGACTGACTGATGTAATAGTTAGGGAAGGGAATTTTCTTAACAGGGTTTTTCTTGGAGTGAGGAGCCGCTTGCTCTACACAACAGCTATTGGAAGGGAATCCAGCAGTACACTTTAATTGGCTCCTTTTGCATCGTAGGATGTGTTAATGATTTGTTGGACAGTTATTAAGCTGTTTAATCTTCTAGTCAGCCCATGCAGGATGTAGCTAAGAATAATGTCTTTTGTACAAGATACATGTGTGTCACGCTGAAAAGACAAGACCCGACTCCCTGTTTGAGACCTTGCAAGGTGAGAACCTCCAGAAACATTCCCAGCTCCTGTGATTCACAGCAGCTGGGCTAATGTATTACAAGTCTTCTGGGGAAAAAAATAATCTTCATTATGTTTAATACCAACAGATCTTAGCTAGCACATTTTTCATCACTGGCACTGACCCTACAACTTTCTTAACAAAATGGTATTTCTGAAAAAGGGGTTTCTTAAAAAAAAATTTAAAAAGTTAATATTTCTGCTATTTCAGCTAGGGCACGTTCGTTAATCTGACAAAGACTTCAGTAGTAATAATCATACACTGACCTTTTCTTTTGAAAGCTGTAAAGCTTGCAATAAATGGGGCAGTGATTAGGGAAGGAGAAAAGCAGTTGAGCACTGGCTGGAAGGACTGCATACTGCACTCAGCTGTGGGTTTTCTTGCCAAAGTGTAAGGCATTAACATCATGCCCTGGTAGATGGGTCGCTTAATTGTATAGCTCGCCTTTGCAGAGTGCTCAAGCTGATGTGCAAACTCAGGTTGAAGTTTCAGCACCTCCGTTCAGTTGCAGCTCAACCAAAGGAAGCTGTACTTCCAAAGGAAGTGAGTCCAGAGGAGGGCCATGAAGATGCTCAGAGGGCTGAAGCACCTCTCCTGTGAAGACATGCTGAGAGAGCTGGGGTGTTCAGCCTGGACAAGAGAAGGCTCTGGGAAGTCTTCCAATACCTGAAGAGGGCCCAAAATATCTGGAGAGGGACTTTTGACAAAGGCATGTAGTGACAGGACAAGGGGGAATGGCTTTAAAGTGAAAAAGGGGAGACTTAGATTACATACTAGGATGAAGTTCTTCACTGGGAGGGTGGTGTGACACTGACACAGGTTGCCCAGAGAAGCTGTGGCTGCCCCATACCTGGCAGAGTTCAAGGCCAGGTTGGACAGGGCTTTGAGCAACCTGGTCTAGTGGAAGGTGTCCCTGTCCATGGCAGAGGGCTGGAATTAGATGATCTTTAAGGTCCCTTCCAACCCAAGCCATTCTGTGATTCTGCTTCTGAAATAATCTGTGTACCTGAAAAATCATATTCTGAAATTTCATCCACTAAATTGAGTGCCCCAAGTTAGTGGCCACTCTGGACTTAGTTCACCTATACCTCAGCTTCTCAGATGCTAAAGTTTCTACTATTATTCCTTTTGACTCCTGCTCTTGTTGAAAATGTAAATGTGTATTTGTGAAGTATTACAATGCTGTACCCTGAATGTTACAGAAAAGTACACAGGGAAATTTCTAATTCTGCTACTGCTACCAGGTATGACTAATACAAATCAAAAGCTGCAGGCGACTGCGCAGTGACCAAGGAGAACATTACTGTTTGGGTGCCCAGTAACTGAGTATCTTCTTTCCTGTGGCATGCATCCTGGACAGAAAATAGCATGTGTTTAATTAAAATCGTATCAGGTTAACACATGAAGGAGACATTAAATAAGCATACACAGCCTTAATTATGCTGTATCCTAAATTTTGTGTCTTTGACTTTGCAGCTTCTGTAACATTTCAGTGTTGCACGTGTGTTTGCCTGTGCACTGATTATACCCTAATTACCTTGTTCTGAAGCAATAAAAGATTTCCTCCACAAGGAGGAAAATCATCAAAACGAATGGGAGTTTAACACTTCAAACTACTTTGGCATAGGAAAGTGTTAGCAGAATTAAAAATGCCCTCCAAATATGTAAATGCTGTCATTGCAAAGTTGCTTCATCTCCTGCTTTTCCCTTCAAACTTCAAGTAAAATTCTGCCCTAGGGAAAACCCTGGGAAAGATGTGCCCAGGGAAGAAGTTGAAAATTAGGCTACAAACTGAAAGGAAACCTGATGTCAACCATGAAGTGGCTCAGTGGAGTAAGCACTTCTAACTCTTCCCTTGGAAAGTGGACAGACTTCTCCACGTTGCTTGAGTGAGCATGATGAGGCCACTCCTAAGTGGCAGCATACTGTTAACAGGAAAATAACACTGCTAACTGGGATCACCTCTAACAACCTGCCACATAGCTCCTAACTCTGAGTGACAAGTTTTGTGGGCTTTTAAGATGATGAAGCCAGCAGAAGTTTTTCCATGATTTACACGGGGAGGCCCTTCATCTCCTGCAGTAGGCAACATTTCAATCCTATGCTTCAATCCACTACCTACAGCTTTTCTTCTAATAAAAATTATATATCAACTCTGGTGTTTCAGTGAGTCTTCAGATCCTTTATGAAAAATCCATTGTGCTTGTGGCTGTCACAATCAGTTGTTCTTAGTTTGCCCAACAAGAAGCCGTAAGTCACACCACCACATCACGGGGCACTGAACTTCTTGGCAGAAGTCTCCTATGTCACGTGTGTTGAGGCAGCCACACTACTGATAATTTAAGTGATAAGTATGAGCTTTTGAAGTATAGGTATTTAATAATTTTACTTTAGTTTCTTTTCCTTGTTTCTTAGGCTACTGTTTTTCCTGCAAAGTATTAACACTTCTGGGTGGCTTAAGTGGCAAGTCCACTTTTTCATCATCCATCCAAGATCCATGGCTTGGTGAATTCTTATCAATGTTGCAAAAGGGAGCTATATCAGAGAGGCATTGTTGTTCAGAGAAAGAGTAGATATAAGCTCAGAGTAATGCCATGGCCAGACGTACAAATGAACCATGTTCTGGAGCAAGAAGACTTGCGAAAGAACATAGCCCCTGAAATAAGCATTGAGGATAAGAGTGATGCAGGTGTGCTCAGATGCCAGTGGCAAGCAATTCTGTACACAGGAAGAAGGGAGAAGATGGCACTGAGTCAGTCCGAACAGCAGTGAGGTAATTTTGTTCCCTTGCAAATAGATGTCTTGGGAAAAAAATAAAGGCTGCATGCCAAGAGGCTATTGATCATGTTGCTAAATAAGGTATCACTCTCACTTTGCAGTAGGTTCTTCCAGAAACACCTGCTAAGTGTTGATGAGGAAAGGAATGCAGCCCTCCCAGCACGCTGGCATGGAATGGCATGACATAAGTGCAGCAGCAAATGGAGGGTTTTAATACCACCACCTGAGTCAGTGCCTTCCGAGTGCCCATCAGAAGGGATGACAGGAGGCAAAGGGCGATCCCACAGCAATCCCAAGACACGTGTGGAAAAGTGGCATGGCAGGATGGACTCACCTACTCTTTCCTCTCACAGGAAAGCAGAGAGAGCTGGTGGGGAGTTCCAGCTGAAGAGCCTAATGGACAGGGGAGTGGGATGGGAGCAATCAGCAGCAATGCTGCCGCTCCTTGCCAGAGTCCCAGGAACCAGAGAGTAATGCTGGGGGGATGGCTCAAACACTGAGTCTGCATTTTTATCACCTGTCCAGACCCTGTGCTTGTCCTTCATATGGCAGAGAAGAACTGGCCACACTGCTTCTGTCCACTATGCTATGAACTGTGTCCCCAGGTGAGCTTGACAAAACAGCAGTGGGATTCAATCCCATCCTAATTCCAAGTGAAGATGTCAAGCAAGAGAATGATGAAAAGGTGATGGGATGCTAAGGTCAGCTTCTGGATAGAAAGCTTGAGTCAAAGAGGGTGGTGCAAGTGTTGGACCGGTGGACATCGCTCAAAGAGCCACTACTTAGAAACATTAGCAGTGCAAAATGGGTAAGTGCTAGAACAACACATTCCTGTTTTGCAAAACAACTATACTTCTTGGATGGGGCTTTGAGCGACCTGGTCTAGTGGAAGGTGTCCTGGCCTACGGCAGGGTGTTGGAATGAGATGAGATTTGAAGTCCCTTCCAACCCAAACCATTCGGTGATTCTATGATATCACGACATCATCTGCCTGCTTTATTAATCTAGCCATTCCCGGCGCTGGTCTTGCTACAGTTTCTTGTATATGATGCCAGACTGTGGAGAAAGGGGGTGTTCACTAAGGTGTCAGAGGGCTGAGGTGCTGATGTTACCTCAATAGTCCAGGGGTATTGTTTATCCTTCGTGGATGGCTTTGGGGTTCTGAGGAACAAATGTCCTTCCATGAGCCCAGGCCCTCTGGTCATGCTCACTTCACCATCAATACTAATGATTACTTAGGCATGATTGTGCAGTATAAGATGTAAACTTTATACATGTTAAGTGAGTTAAGACAATTTCATACTATTAGGAAAATTAATGTAATTTCATACTAAAAGACCGATTGGCACAATAGTAAAGGAATTAGATTTTTCCAATGTGGGCTAAAAGGCCATTATTTGGGGACTTAAGGCCTAGCAGGAGAGCAGCAAAGACCAAAATACCCTCTGCTGTCCAGCTGGAATTCGAAAAGCAGATGGAAATGGGTACCTCCTCGTCGGACTGGCAGACTCTCCACTCCTCCGAACGAACGGCTTGTTTACAGCTGTGTCTAAAATAAACCTTGCCTACTTCTTTTTTTTCACTCCTGTTATTCCTGCGGAGCGAGTTGGATTCCTCTCTGACTCACGCATGATTAACTAACTTCCAGCTGCATTATCTTTATTGTTGCTGCCGACGCACAAGCCAGCGCTCAGCACGACTTGCGGATCCCAAGCTGAGCTGGCAAGGCTGCCGCTTACAGAAAAGAGCTGTTGTTTTTTGTGGTTTTTTTTTTTTTTTCCTACGAGAGTTGTGGGGTTTGGGAAATTTTAGTACTATATTTATTTTTTTGCGTTTTATTATTTTTCTATTTAAGAGGCAATACGCGCTCGCCTTCTCGGGGGCCGGACAAACACAAACAACAACCGACAGTACCCCCCGACCCAACCCATGCCACACGGAGGGGGCGGCCCCGTACCGGGAGGTGGTGGTTGGCAAAGCCGGCACCGGGGCGGAGGAGGTGTGGGGGGGGGGGGGGGGGGTGTCGTCTGGCAGCTCCGACGAGGAAGCGGCTGAGGCCGGGCACCGGGAAACGGGAAGGAAAAGGCTAAACCCAGCAGGAGCCGCACAGCGGCACACATTCCCCCACACACTCCCGCCGGGAACCGCCGCCGCCGGTAGTGGGCCGGGCACACGTGCGGGCGGGGCGGTGCGGCGGCGGGAGGGCACGTGCGGCGCCAGCACCTGGCGGCGGTAGCTGCCGCCGGGCGGGTCGGGAGCGACGGAGGGAGGCAGCTGCCTCTCGCTGCCTCTCGCTGCCTCCGCGGCGCCGCCACCACCGCCGCCCCGGGGGAGGGCGATCAGGAGCGACTTACACAACCGACCGCCCCTTACATAAGCCGGGAGCCGAGCCCGAGGAGGCGGTGCGGGTCGACCCCCGCCCCTTCGGTCTTTCCCCCTTCTCCTCCCACCGCCATCCCCGTCCCCCACTCCCGGGAGCCGCCCCCCTGCTGCAGCGATGTGACCCGCCCCCTCCTCCCTCCCTCCCTTCCGTCGCCGTCCCCTCCCAGGAAGGAGCCGGAGTCGGCAGCGCCGCGGGTCCAGCATGGAGTAGGGCGGCCGGGGGCCGGCGGCGCCGTGCGGGCATGGAGCTGGGCCCGGGGCCCTGCGCGCTGCCCCCCGCCGCCGGGACCGGGTCCGCGAACGGGGCCAGGTCCGCGGCGGCGGCGGGGGGACCGTGCGCCGAGATGCTGCAGGTGGCGGAGGAGGCCTTCCGCGGCGGCAACTTCGAGCTGGCGGCCGAGATCTACGGTTCGGAGCTGGCGGGGCTGCCGCAGCCCGAGCGGGGCCTGTGCCTGCGCCGCGCAGATGCTCTGGCGCGGGCCGGCCGCATGGCCGAGGCGCTGGACGCCTACGGTGCGGCGGCGAGGCTAGCGCGGCTGCGGCCCGAGGAGCTGCGGGAGCTGACCGAGAGCTTCGCCCTCAGCATCCGCGACAAGGAGCTGCGCCTCCCGCCGTGGGGGAGCGGCGGCGGCACCGGCACCGGCGGCGGCGGGGCGGAGAGCGAAGGGCTGGGAGACCCGGCGTGCTGCCGACCCCCGGAGCTGTTCGCCTGCCCGCTGTGCCGGCGGCTGCTGTGCGAGCCGGTGACCCTGCACTGCGGGCACACCCACTGCCGCCGCTGCGCCGAGCCCGGCGACTGCGGCCGCTGCCACCGCCTGCGCCGCCCCGGCGAGACGACCTCCGGCGCCTCGCCGCCATCCTCCGCCGGGGCTGCCTGCCCGCGGGTCAACGTGGTGCTGGGCAACCTGCTGCACAAGTGGTTCGGAGCCGAGAGCCGGGCGCGGCGGCTCCGCGCCGAGGGCGACGCGCTGCGGGAGCGCCAGGAGCTGCCGGCCGCCCTGGAGAAGTACAACCAGGCTCTGGAGATGGGTGAGCGGCCGCCGGGGGGGAGGAGAAGGAGAGGAAGGGGGCGAGGTCCCCCTTCACCCGCAGCAGCCGGGCGGGGTGTGTGTATGTGTGTGATTTATAGTGAATGGTGAGAGAGGGCGCCGGGGGGAAGTTTAGAGAATGAACCCTCCCAGTGGGTCTTCCCCCCCGTCCGGCTATTTTTGTTTCACTGTTATTTCTGCCCTTGCTCAGAAGGTGCCTGGCGTTGAGCTGCTTGCAGTCGATGACTCATTATGCAGTATTTCTAGAAAACCCGCTTTCCTATTTGCGGGGAAACACATCTTTTAGTGAAGGATACGCAGGAACGGTTGTGTTAAACACCACTGTGGGTTCGTGGAAGAAATGAGTGTGTGGATCGCGATCGTTCGCTTAACGTGCGGTTGCATCTTCGGCACAACGTTGCCTTTGAAAACGCTTAAGGAAATGTTAATGAGTACAAAGGCTGAAAGAATTTCCTTTGTCTTACGCTGTGCAGGAATACTCGAGAGGTAAACCTGCATTTTGACTTGCAGAGATCGTTCGCCCGCCTTTTGAGGGTAATCTCTTTATAGGCATGTAGTATTTCTGTGTGCAGCGTATTCTCTGAAGAGCCTAGGTTTGAATAAAAATGGCATTGCCCGCCTTCCTCCTCTGCCAAGCCGATGGCAGGCTTAGTTTATCAAAACGGGGTTGTTTTCAGCCTCTGCGCCGAGTAGTAGGTGGATCCTGCTCGCTCGGTTGTAGCCTTATAGTAATGGTTGTGTGTATGTGCGTGCTTCTAGCTTGTTTGCTCTGCAAGCGGTGGGGGTGGTACAACACCATGAGTATCTGAAACGCCTAGAGCTGGAAAGAGCCAGGATCTCAGCAAATCCCCCAGGATCTGCCACTCCTCCAGCCTTGAGCATGATAGATGTCTGGTTTAACTGAGGAGGAGGGGAGCAGAAAGCCTTGGTTGCTTTAGCAGAGGTGAAATCCTGTGGGTAAATCTCTTCAGAGGACAAATGTGGAAAAAGCTGCTCCTTCTCTGTGGAAGGGCTCCTTCCCTACTTGGAGTAAAATTGCTATCCTTGTTCCTAGTTTTTACAGCTAGGGATAAATGGCTCTGATTTTTATTATTATTTTGCTGGCTGCTGTGGAAAAAAGAAACAAAACACAGTTACCCCAGTCCCTGATTTGCTTCCATTTTTTGCTGTGGTTGCGTGATAGGCATCAGAGAAGAATTTGGGATAGCATAACTAATGTTGGCTGCAGAAACCATTACTTCTGCTATTTATTCCAGTTTTCCAGCTAGATGTGACAAGTTTTCGGTTAGCTGAGTGTCCCTGTAAAACTATTATGTGGTTTAGCTGAAGTAATCTCTATTAAAGTAGGGCAGGATGGAGAGCCCAAGAAGGAAGGTGAAGCAGAGGGAGGGGGGAGGCTTGATGTAGGTCAGTGGTTGATACAGTGGGTTTTCAGTTGTGGAGCCTCATGTTTTGGGTTCACGGTCTCTCTCCTGGGGAAAGTAGCCTCTTGTCAATTAAATAAGTGCTTGACATGATTTTTAGAGAACTCCGTGTGCTTCTTGCTGTGCCTGCATTGAGAGGGAAGAGTGTATGTAGCATGGTGCTTAGTGTTCTTGCACAGCCTGTCCTTCCCCTTCCTGTCCTTGGAGCACGTACCTCCAGCCCTGGCTTGCTGTGCATCAGGGTCTTGAGATAACTCCCTCACAGTGTACTGGTTTCTGTCTTTCCCAAGCACTTTCTGTGATTTCCCAAGTATGCTGGGAATCTCTCCATAAACTGTCAGTGACTCTAAAATTGCTTACTAAGGCTTTTATTTTCCATTAGAATTAAAAAAAATAGCAGGTATCTCACTAGCTCTTGAAATCCTAAAACCATAGACTTGTTTTCCTGGTTTGTGTGTGCTGATGCCATTTCTCACAGCTCGACCTGCTGTCTGAACTTCATGTTCTGACATTCTTAACACGTGCTCATCAGGTACTGCCTTTTGGCTTGCTGGAGTTGCCTTCTTGTTTCCCAGCCAAGTATTGTAGTAAATAAGGAGCGGGGGGCTGGGGGTAAGGAAGAAAAGCGTGTTTTCTAACCATTCAGTACTGTGTAAGTGTTAGCATATGGGCAACTTGAAATGCTTGTGGGCCACTGTAAGGTATTTAGGACTTCAATGTGTTAGAAAATAAGTGCTTTTTTTTTTAACCTCCAGGTGCTTACATATTGCTACTGGGAGTCAAGGGCATGGGTATCTTTTGAATTTCTTAAGAGACTGAAGACACATGAGAACATTGATTATACAATTGCTGTATAAAAGTTAGGTAAAAAAAATCCAGGCTTCTTGGCAGGACACGTGGTTCAGTGGGGTTTTTTAACTGGTATTTCTTGTGAAGTCCTTTGCTGCTCCGATTGAAACAACTGGCTTTGTGTGATGTGGGTGCAGGTTTTACACTTCCTGATCACTTCCTCATTCTGACTGAAACTGTGTATTCTGATTTGCATTTTACTTCTTGAGGTCTTCAAGTTCAAACTGTAAAAGATGCCTGTCATCTAGCCAGTACACTTCCAGCACAGTCTGGAATATCTGCTCCTAATTTTGGGTCTTAGAGGAGGTCTACATGCCTTCAGGTTGTCAGCTTTTTCCAGTTTAGTTAGTCCTGCAAAAGCTTACTCTTAGCATGTATGTTCATCTTTTGGCTTTTATCAGATCTGCAGTACCACTGCTGCTCCTGTGTTAGCTCTCATAGTCTGCTATGGATTCAAGTGTGGTTGTGTGGGGTCTTTCTGTTGTTCTTTTTAACAAAATCATTTTACTATGTGGTCCTTCCAGTCCCTTTGAGATGTCCACAGTTTGGTGGTCTCTGCCGTTTTAAACAAAGTCACTGGCTGTTCCGCTGCCGTAGACATTGGAATAGATCCCTCTTTATTGCAAGGTATCTAATTACCATAGCTTCAAAGCAAGCACATGTCAGGCTGCTTGAAAGGAAGTGCTTGTTTCCAGCTGGATCGCTCTTCGTGCCAAGCTTTATGCTGCTCAGCCATCGTAATATCAAGTATTGTCCAAATCTTGCTATCAGGGCTGTTTCCCTGAAATTTAGAGAGGTGGAGTGTGAGAGGTGGGCTTCCTCTCTGCCATCCCTTATCTCCTAACTGGTCTTCTGAGTATATGAACTCTTAGGTCAATTAAACTGAATTATGTTATTATGTATGCATGCAGGGTTGTTTTTTGTTTGGGTCTGGGGCTTTTTTTTAGGTTCTGCAGCTTTCTGCACCCCTTTTCTTCTCACCTGTTCTCTGATGGAGATGCTTTCTGGAGGGACTGTACAAGGGAGGAGTACAGTTGCTCTTGTGTCTCCAGGCTTACAGACCCCTGAAGGCTGTGTGCCTGAAACTGAAGGAAGCTAGATTTCAGTGACAAATTAACGTCGGTGTGCTTTTGGGAGTATGTGGCTGTTCCTTCATTGGGAAGATGATGAATAGGGCTTTTTCCAAGTACCATGCATAACTTTATACAGCCAAAGAGTGTATTGTGGTGTCCTGGGTTCAGAATGACTGCTACTGCTGAACCCAGGACATGTGGCAGGGGTGGGAGCAAAACAATAATGTTCAGTCTTGGGGAATATTATTTATCAGAAAATATTGTCTTATGCTGTCCAGACAGGAGCACATTGTACACTTTGTGCTAGTCTGCTGGTTTTAAAGTTAATGCTATACAGCTCTGAAGGAGACCCAGCTCTCCTGGGGGTGAGGGTGTGCTTGTGGGCAAACACACTAGAGTGTAGGAGGGCTTGGGTGGCAGCAGCTCATGCCTTCAGCCAGCATTTCTTTGTGCCCTTTGTACCAAGCCTATTAGCATCCTGTGCCCTTCCTGTAAATAAGGCTGAAGATGCCTGCCCAGAGGTAAAAAGCCCATCCATGCAGTCCTCTTGCTGCTGCTGTTTTGTAATGGCACTGGTTCCTAACCTGTGTTGGGAGGTATAGGTCTTGGGTGGTCTCTCAAGCCTGCATGTGAGCCTGCAGCCCTGCTGGGAAGGGCCATGTGCCTGCCAGGCCCTAATCCTTAAAGAGCTGCTTTGGATGGGGAGTGATAGCCGTGCCCTGGTTTCTGAAGCAGGTGTTCACTTGCCTGCTGTGCAATCATGTCTGGCTTCCAACAAAGTGGCACACATAGTATCTGGACACCAGCGTGCCAGGATGTCCCACTTCTGCATGAGCCATGTTAGCTCTGGTGTGTAATTACCCACCGCTGCAAAGTCTGCCAAGTCTGAGAAGCATTGTTCTCTCTGGAGAGCACTGAAAGCCACAGCAATCCTTGGAGTGGTTGTATTTACTTCTGGTGTGATGGGCTCTTTCTGAGCAGAAATAAGTTCTCCTAGGATGGGGGATAGCTGATGCATGTGGCTGCTCAAATTGCCCAGCATTATAATTTCCCTCCCCAAGGGATTCAGAGTAAGTATGTAGGAGGTAAAGCTCAGTTATATCAGAGTTTTAAAACCATAGTAAAGGATAGATACACGTGCAAAGGGAGGGGGTTTATTGCAAAGTCATCTACCTGTATCTCTGTTTCCAGTGGATAAAGGATGGTGTAGGAAAGGCCAAGGAGAGGAAACAGTTTATGATGCCTGATGTAGTGTCAGAGGTAGCACGCCGCAGGACAAGCGAGGGAGACCTCCATCTCTCATCTCCTTCGTTGGAGAGCTGCATGCTGACCCCCAGCCCACAAGGTAGTGTTTGTGGTATTGCTAGAAACAAAATGTAGGTGCTTTCCTGAGATTTGATGGAAAGAGGGGGGTGTGTCTCTTGGCCAGACCTTGAAGAAGGGTTTCTTCCCTCTAATCCCAGTGAGTGTTCACCATAAATTGGCCTGATCCAAAAGAAAGCTTAGTGTGGCCACTTAGCATTAATGTAGTGGTCAAGTGATTAACAGAAACTTTCCTGGTGCCTTCCAAATTCTGCCTTCAAAACAGTTTAAGGAGGTAGGCCAGAAGGTTGTAGAATAGAGCCATAAAGAGCATCAGGCATGTACGCATGAGGTCTCAGGCCAAAATAAACCTGTTCTCAAGCAGACTGAGCCTCTTTGGACAGTGTCATGCTGGTTCCTGCTCCCCAGCTTGCTCACTGGGCTGTTTGGGTAGTGTGCTAGGAATTTGCCTGCTCAGGGTCACCATATCCCCATTGCTTTCCCATGCCAAACATTGAGTTTGCATGGTGGGGAGCTTGGTCCTGCATCTGTGCTCCTGGGTATGTGGACGCTGCTTTGCTCAGGTATCAGGTGGGATGTTGACCTCAGTGTAGAGTGTCTGCAAACCATTTTGGCCTTCTTGTCCTGTCCTATCTCCTCTGGTTTATATAGACAGTTATTCATGTTGGTGTTCCTGGAAACAAATTCAATTGTACAACTCCGGTGTACTGGCTAGGTGGGTGAGTAGTTGATGTGTATCTTTGGCTTTTCCTTCCCTTCTACCTCCCCTCTATATTGGTAACTCAAACAGGTTAAAAAAACCCCAACAATCCAAAACAAAGAAAACCTAACCAACTAGCAGTGTTGCACAGAGAAAACAAGTGTGTCTTGCTGCATTCCTTGGCCTTCCATTTTATTAATTATGCTGCTGTTTTCTAAGAACTTGGACTCATTAGCAGTGTGCTTGGACTGAACTTGTGTTTTTCAAAGAAAACCACTTGAGAGCATCCACATGCACCCTATATATGAATTATCTTAGAACCACAGAACAGTTTGGGTTGGAAAGGGCCCTAAAGCTCATCCAGTTCTAATGCCCCGGCCATGGCTTGGGACACCTTCCACTAGACCAGGTTGCTCAAGGCCCAGTCCAACCTGGCCTTGAACACTGTCAGGGATGGGGCAGCCACAGCTTCTCTGCGTAACACTTTGTGTCTTCTTTTCATACAGTATTTCAAGAAGATAGATTGCTGTTAGAAGACGAGGTCAGTTGTATTTTTCTGATGTGGTAAAAAAGAGATTGATAGAACCTTCCTTTCTCACAGGATCTTGGGAACACTTTCCAGTTTTCCGTAGTAAAGAAGTAAGTCTTTGATGTACCAGCCATAAGAGAAAAATAAAGCCTCGGTAGACAGATGTCATAACTCCTAGAACAGTAAATGGTTCTGTCATTTTAATAATTTATCTGAAGAATATTTAATTTTGTAGCTCCTCAAGGAAAGTGTGACTTCCAAGTGAAGAATGAGAGGTGGTCTTTCTGAAATAACATGCTACGAAAAAAATAGATGCTTGCTGCTTAGAGGATTTGTGCTAAAAAAAGGAACTTTCCCATCCCTCCATAAAAATCGCCTCTTGTAATCTGCTTAAAGGCTGTCTCCAAAACCTCTTTGTTCTGTTTTACATGAGCAGAAAAACGTGTAAAAGTAGAGTCGGCGTTACTTGGAGACTGTTGCAGTATTCTGAGGGTTATTTTTAAGTTAAAAGTATTTTGCAGACTTGTGTCCATCCACCCCTCTTTGTTTTTTGAGGGTTTTTTGGTCTTTTTCTTTTTTTTTCTTTTCTTTTTTTTTTTTTTTTACTGAGGTAGTGCTTGAAAAACAGTAGTAAATACTTCATATACAATACCACTGGAAACATGTCAAGTACTTTGGAGCAGGAGCTCATACTACTGATTAGCAAAGAGCTTGCATGTGAAAGCTCACATCCTGTAGTTGGATCTGTGGAAGTTTTGCCTGCTTGCAGGGGGTCTGCTGAAGGCAGAGGCTTTGCAGGGCTGCAAGACTAGAGCCATGGGGGCAGGAGGCTTACCCATCACAGGCATGCAGGGGAAGAGGCGTCATGTTGACCGATAGGCAGTCTTTTGAGTGTGGGGTGTGTTTTTTTTTAAGTAGTTAGCATTGCTTATGTAACTTAGTTATGTACCACTTGAGATAGGGTGAGTATTTAAGCGTTTACCCCCCGCTGTATGTAATATGGATGTAATTTCCTATAAATAGTTGAACTACTTCAGCAATCCTAGAAAAAGAACTATACCTGCGTAGCAGAAAGTCTGAAGAATTTCTGAAGTCTCTTCAAACAGCATGTTCTTTTTCCTTTGCTATGAGAAAGTATAACAGGATGTCTTTTGCCTTTGGAAGAAGACATTTATAGAACTGACTTGTGCTTCCTAATCTTAGTAGGGTACTGCACCACTCCTTTTCTCTTTTACAAATACATGAAGTGATCAGCTCTATTTTGGGACAGAAGCAGTGAGGTAATAACTGAGAAACAAGGTCCTTTTTGCAGCTTGCAGAGTCAGAAATTCTGGGCTGAAATAGGCTTTACCTGGAAAAAGGGGAGGTTATAGAGACCTGAAGAGTAACCGGTAGAAAAAAGGGCAACTAGTTTATCACTGGTAAAGTCATTATGCTACAGTATCTGGCTGCAGGTTGATCTTGTTAGCTATGATCATGGCAGATCTACTTAGCTGGTCCCACCTGGGCTGAGCAGCACAGCAGCATGTCTTTGGGGTCTTACAAAATCACGGGTTCATGTGCACCTAGCACAGCTCCCTGTTTCGGGGGGGGAGGGTGTCAGGGCCTTTCATTGGGTGCTTTGGAGATCAGGCAGGGGGGTTGACCTTTTGAGGTGATTTGTTTTGTCTTGCTGGTTATGTCTTTGTACTTCACTCTGTAGGCATTGTGCTTTGCGACAGTCTCTGTACCTGCTGTTTGAAGGGATGTTTCGGTTCTGACTGAAGCTTTGGAGTGGAGCCGTAATTGAACCCCAAACTAAATGGTGGGACAACTAGTAACTCTGAAAAAGAGTCACACTTGTGTACCTAATGATTTTGTTATACTAGTGATGAGCATCCACAGATGGACTTGGGATGTGTCACCTGAAGCAGTACACAAATGTCTAAAAGATAGGGTGGGAACTTAAAATATAGGGAGGGGGTGTTGATATGTTCATCTGGAAAAAGTAGAATGCATCTAGCAAAGCACTGAAAGATAGGATTTGGATGGGAGGGAGCAATAATCTAATACGTTACACTTAGCTCTAAACTGAGACATTCTTGCATTGAGGATTTTGGCTGTACCATGCCATTCATTACTTAATGGGTTTGTAAAGAAGATTATCATTGGTTTTGTGGTTGTGGAAATGCAAACTAGACCATAGGTTAATGTAATCAGTCTGGCATGCTTCTGCCTCGCGAGGCTGTGTGTACAACACGAAAATGAGGGTGCAAAGTTAGCTGCACTTTCGTTGTAACAGCTTCTCTTTCAGGTATCTGTATAACTTCCCTTAGAGTGCTTCTTCTGAGTGGTGATGGGAGTAGAGATTAACTGTTCTTAGTGGTGATGACAGTCCAGCTTTGAATAATGTATGAAACTTCACAGCTGAGGACTTCCTGAGCCCGAAATAAAAGTGCTTGGAATCTAAAGCATTTTGTCCAGCACACAGGAAAAAAGTGTTCTTAAGTCTGGGATTTTGAACAGCAAAATACAGAGGCCTGGAGGAAAGTTAGTTCAGTCTTAAAATTGTATGTTCTTAAGAATAATCCAGATAATCTGTCACCAGTGTGGTGGGTTTTTTTTCAGTCGAAGTAATAATACAAGGGAGTTTCTTCATGTCTCCCTGTGTTCTCCAGACCAGAGAGCACCTAGCGTGTTGCAGGGCAAAACATGTCCTGTATCTCGCCTCCAAGGAGGTGGTAACATGTTTCATTACACTGGATGTGGGCAGCATGAGGGAGGTCTTCGCACTTGCGAGCCAGCTGCTGTCTGGTGGTGCAGGCTCCAAGTAGAGGGTGGTGGTACCCTGCACTGCTGGTCCTCATCACTTCAGCCTGTATCAAGAGCTCCTAAACTTGTCCTCTGCTGTATCTGCCAGCTTTGCTCACATGGTGAAAACAGGTTTTATATGTGCCTGCAGAGTACTGTTTGCAAGCGTTTGTTTCATAATAACAGTGGAAGGGTGCTTGACTGCAGGAGTGGGCTGAGGCATCTTCCTTTGCATCCCCTGTGCATTAAAACCTTTTGCACGCTTCCCCTGGGGGCTTTGTGTACTTCACTGCGTGAAGGCTGCCAGTGATGTATACGCAGGGAGTGAAAAGCCATAATATTCAGAAAACGCTACTCTTTTAGAAAAGTCAGTTATTAACCATAGAATCACAGAATGGTTTTGCTTGGAAGGGACCTTGGAGATCTCTAGTTCCACCTTCACTGGACACCTTGCACTAGACCAGGTTGCTCAAAACCCTGTCTAACCTGGCCTTGAACGCTTTCAGGGATGAGGCATCCAACCTGTTCCAGTGCCTCACCACCCTCACGGTAAAGAGTTTTTTCCTTGTATTTAACCTGAATCTTCCTTCTGGCAGTTTAAAGCCATCCCTCCTTGTCCTGTCACTACATGTCCTTGTAAAAAGTCCCTCTTCAGATTTTTTTGGGTTCCAGGGATTGGGGCAGCCAGCAATCCAGTTAAGACGGACTGAAAAGTGAGGAAACGTAGTCTTGCTGATGGCAAGTATGCCATAATGTGCATTGTCCCTCTTAAACTGTTTAGAAAGTGGACCCTGGATTTCAGGGTGGAATGAGGTTTTACTTGAATGTCCTGAATGTCTTTACTGCTTCTGCTAATTATTTCATCAAGTGGGCTCTATGCCATGCCCCGCAACCAAACAGCCCCTATGCATGGGCTTGTCATACTTGCGTGAAGGCTGGAGGAGAAAACTAGCTTCCTATTCAGTTAATTACTGCATCTTGCTAATTTTCCCACTGAAATGGAAATAAATGTTTATTTTTTAATCTTATGAAAAGGCTTTCAGTACTGAATTGTTCATAACTGAATGTGTAATATAACAAAATGGGCCAAGTTTCTTACTCTCTCAAGGGGCAGAAATTTCTTTAAGGAAAATTTCCCCTGAAAACCTGTGTAAGACTGACTCTTTCTGGCATGACACAACAGTGTTTTTGCGATGCCGCTGTTTCAGTTCTGCTCGTGCATCCAAGAAATGTGCTTAGGATTGAAATAGATTCGAATAAAACATGCTTTTCTAGGAAGAAACACCAGATAAGGAGGATTAGGGAGCTCTGGCAACTTTAAGCTTGTTCTTTCTGTGCTTAGTTCCTGGACTAAACCTCAGTGGTAGTTTATTACAATAAAACTTTTTATCGTCATCTGTGGACATTTTGGTGGATTCTTTTAATTGATCTAAATGCCTTTCTGGCACAGGGAGATTATGGGGAGTCCTCCTCTCAGCCTCACAAACTCAAGCAGCAGAGGTTTTTGGGTGTTTTTAGTAAAGAAAACCCCAACTTGAATGCTTGAGCATATCTAGAAAAGTAATTTTGGGTGTTAGCTTCTGCAGAAGTAACAGCACAATCTAACAGACACCTGCAGAGGAATGCAAAGGTGGTGATGTGAGCAGAATGTTAAGGAGTTTGGAAAATTCTTGCTGGCAAGCACACTCAAGGCAGGCAGTACGTGGTGGTCCCAAGGAGGGTCCAGGAGGTAAAGAGCCAGCAAGCTGCTTGGCTCTGGGCACTGTCTGTGCTGGGGTTTGATGCCCTGGGATTATGGCGGGGAGGGAGGGAGCTGCGTGGGAAGGCTCCCAGAACCAGCAGCTCTGAAGAAGCTTCTGTGTCCCGCCTGCCTGGAGCCACAGATCCTGGGAGCTTCAGCAGTGGATCCCTACTGCTGACAAGGGCATAAATTCTGCTGTGCAGCTGCAGGCTCCCAGAAGAGCTTGATTCCGGAAATGCCATTCAGGAAATACCACATGGTATTGTGGAAACATTAAAATTTCTATGCTTTTTATTTTTAATTTGGCCTGAAATAATAAATGAGTTCATAAAATACACTTTTTTTTTTGTCTCTCTAACCTCCAGAAGAAAGAATGGGTGCATTACTTTAAAACAAACTATCAGCTGTTTTGTGACTTTTTCCCTACATTAACTTGACAGTTCTTATAGTGTGCCAGCATGTAGCAGTGCTCACAAACTCTGTTATGTCTTTTGAGTCTTCCCCTTCCACCTTCTGTGGCATGATTTATTTTTCACAGCACAAGCAATAGAAGAAGAGGTAATGGCCACAAGTGGCACCAGGGGAGGTTTAAACTGGATATTAGGAACAATTTCTTCACCAAAAGGGAGGGTGCTCAGGCATTGGAACAGGCTGCCCGGGGAAGTGGTGGAATCACTGTCCCTGGGAGTGTTCACAAACCGTGTAGTGAAGCCTTCAATGACATGGTTTAGTGGTGGTCTTGGTAGTCCTGGGGTAAAGGTTGGACTTGGTGATGTTAAAGGTCTGTTCCAACCTAGTTGATTCTGTGATATCATAGCGCTTATAGAAACCCTGTAGTTATTAGATTGTAGCTGGATATTAACTTTTTCTTCATACTTCTGCACATACCCGAAATTGAAGTCATCCAGCTGATGCCACAGCTCCACTGACAGAGAATAGGTGTCAGTCCACCTAGCCTTGCCCTGGGACCAGCCACAGACTATCCTGGGATGATCCCACGGCCAGCTGGAGGCTGGCAGGGATGAAGGATGCATGAGCACAGAGCTGGTGAGGTTTCAGGCTGTGCTGCTGTGTCAGGGAGTGAGGTGAGCTTGAATGGACACTGCTCCACCTATGGCATCTTGTCTGGCTGCTTCATCTTGCTACAGAAAACCTGTTACAGTATAGTCTCATAAACACTGCTGGTTTATGTTTTTCTGTTCTTAAATCCCCTTTCTCTCTGTTAACTAAACATTCTTTGCCAGTTACTCATTAAGATGGGCCACACCTTATGCTTTCTGATTGAGACTCACTGAGCAAGAAGTACAAGCCCTGAATACGTGCAGAGCTTTCTAGTTTGCCTTGGGGTTCCTTTTTTCAGTAGCTTGTTCTTTTGCCTTTGGAAAAGAGCCTTTGAACTTTGCTTTGGGAAGATTTGCAGCCTCTGCTACACCGTTGTGCACCGTGGTGGCTTGTTTTGGTTAAAGCTTTTGCAGTGAAGGCAAGATCCCCCAGAAGAGCAGATGAAGCTGTGTTCTCTGGTCTGCCGAATATATGAACTGTGCTGAGCTGTGTATTGAAAAGTGCTAGAAAGCATCAGCATGGCTGAAATGGGCAGAAGGAACAGAAGCAGGAAGGTTGCTTGCTTGCCCCCTAATCTTAACACTGTTTCCTTTTCCCCCTGGTGCCAAAAGATACTCCACCCAGCACTGCCTGGCTCCTGCAGCAGATACAATGGTGGAAATAACAGTGTGTATTCATATTTAATACAGAAGACAGATTGCTTAAATGGTAGCTAAATTAAATAATTTATATTTGAGCATCTTCTAAGAGTAAAAAAAAACAAACTCGCTTTTGAAGATGTTAGGTTGTTTTCAATTTCATTTAACTTGCAATCTTTTTAAGAGGTCAGCTGGAAATGTGGATCACTGCAGAAGTCTGCATGTGTAATAGTTAAAACAAGCCAACCAAAGAAAAGAATGACAGAAACCCCACAGTGTGAACCAGCTTTTGCAGAACTTCTTATTTTAGGTGTAGTCTCTAGCCATCACTGTCTGGGACCAGTGATGTGCCCAGTGGGGCAGCATCATCCCTGGTATGTCATTCTGCAATTAGTGTATCTAGCTTCAGCCTATGCTACAGCCAAAAGAGGCAGGAGTACTTGCTGCTTCCTTCCTTCTCATCTCTTGTCCTGGCACTGGGTGTTTGCATGTCAGTGCAGTGAGCCAGCTGAGGAGAAACTGATCCTCTTAAATCTTTATATTTGTTTGTTTTTATTGGATTAGCTTCCAGTCAATTGATTGCTTGCTCTGGTTCTCTGTGCAACCACGCGAGCCTGGTTTGCTGCACGAGTGCCAGCATCAAGTCAGGGGAGGAGGTGTCAGGATGGAGATGTGATCTTAGGCCATCCCTCCTGCTAGGGGCTTGAACTTAATCCTTACTGGCACCTGTAGCAGTTACGTGCTTTGTCTGTGTGTCTATAGACATGTATGTGTATGCCCAGGCTTTGTATGGGCAATGTGCTCTTACTGAGGATATGTTCAAAATGCTTGTGCTGAAGTGAGATGCAAACAGTGAAGGCAGAGCAGGCTGGAGAGAGCAGGAGAGGTATGGAGGCAAGAGTCCTGCACAGGGACACGCAGGAGGTGACACCTGGACGAAAAGTCTTGAGAGACCTATCTTGGAGGTGAAGTTCAAGACCTGTAGAAATGAGGTGGTGCTGTCTCTCAGCACACCTTAGAGTCTTTCTAAAGCTTAATCCCAGTGATAGTTTTAACCAGCTCACATTTGGCTGAGGGTTACTGGATTTAGCTGTCACCACTAGACAGACAGCTTCCAGCCCTCTGGAGGCCTTTCCCAGCACATGAAGGTCAAGAGTGAACAAGAGGAAATGACACCTGAATCTCATCTCCTAAGATCAGATAACTTTAGCAATAAAAGCGTAGTGTTGTTTGGGACTTAGTGTGTTTTTACAAGGCTGCTGACACAGCCTGCCCCAGTGTCCTGGTCAAGCTGAGGAAGTAGGGGTGAAGGCTGGACAACTGACTCGACCATCAGGGGCATGGGGTGGTGGTTAATGGCTTGAGGGCTGCTGGGTGGATGGCTGCTAGTGGCATTGCTTAGGTGTTGGTAATGGTGTAGAACTGTGTCAGCCATTCATTAACAACCTTCTTGAGCAGGCAGAACACGTCAGCAAGTTTGTTAATGATGCCAGACAGGGGGAGGAAGAGGAGGCAGATGTACTGAAGGGCAGGGCTGACCAAGAACCTGGAGCATAGGCTGACCAATCTTGCCTACTTCAGCAAAGGCAAGTGTGCCTCGGACGCGGTAATGCTGTGCAACAGGATGGGCTGGGCTAGGCAGCAGCCCTGTAGAAAATACCTGGGGGGGTCTGGGTCCCAATGAACAAGCTGAACATGGATCAGGCAGGGTTTTTTTTTGTAATTCTATGGAATTTTATGCTGGAAGAAGATTTCCATCTTTAATGTGTTGTTGGGACCTTAGGAAGGGACTAGATAATAATGCTTGAGATGTTCATAATCTATGCAAACTGATTATACATGAGTGTATGGGTACTGAGGCATTGTGTGTGATCATGTGTACCTGCCCATAGGAGGGTAAAGGTACGCAAGTGGATATGGAATATGCAGGCTGCTTGCATTTTTCTTACAGGAGCATTCAGTGGAAGTCCTGGGTTGGTGATTTCATTCAAACAAAGCCACACTGTGGGGAGAAACATTTGGAGCTTTTTTCTTTTTGCTTTCTGAAGTGTCCTGTGAGCAAGGTGCGGGAAAGAGCAGGTGGCATCCTGTGTGTGAATGTGAAATCTGTCCTGCTAGATGAAAAGTAGAGGTTGCTGACAGGCTGAGAAGAATATGTTTCAAAGAAGGAAGGAATTGCCTTTTTTCCCATTCCAGGAGAGTATAAATGCAACCATTGTACAGTAATGCTTTTTAGGTTACTCTGGAAATTAGGTTACTATATTTAACACCTCCTAACTCTTCTTTTAATGGAGTTCCTTGCAACCATTTTTGTCTTCCAGCTCCTTGTAAGTGTTCACTAATAGCACAGCGAGCAGAGCTCTGTACGCTGATGAAAAACTACCAGCAAGCTCTTCACGACGCAGATGTCCTCTGCCGAAACAAACCCCACTGGCCTGCGGTACGGTGCCTGCATGTCATAAAAACCAAAATGAAAACTTCTTGTTCTTGAGGTTTCTGTCTGTGGTGGGGACAGTGCTGCTGAGGGTGTTGTTGGAAGAACATCATGGCATTATCAGGACTAGAAATGTCTACTGAAAGCTAAGTTCTTCATAGGACAAGTCTGTGAGGTCCTTATCCTGTCTTCAGCTGGTGGGATTTCAGTGGTGATGTGGTTTTTTTTGTGCTGGTGCCCATTGATCTGTTAGGGCTAGTGCTGCAGCTTGGCAGAAGAATTGGTTCTGGCAGCCCAGTGTGGCTCTGCAGGTCCCTGTGGGGTCTTGTGCCCCAGGCAGTGGGTGGCTTTGACAGCTGCTGGCCAATGTGTCTTTCTGAGGAGCACTTCAGACTGTATTTTAGGGCTATTTCCCCCCACCCCCATTTACTGTTGAGGTCATCTCTGCAATCCTGTGTGCATCGTGGTGATTCATGAAGAGGGTTGGGAATTTTTTTCATAACAAAAGGAAGGAGCACTGGTTTGTGGGCAGTCTGGAGCAAGCATCAGAAATGATGTTATGAGAGAGAAATGAAAGAAGCACATAGTACTCATCCTAACTGCTGGTTGCCTGAGGCTAGACTGAGTGTCTGACAGCTCACTCCACCTAAGATTACATCTCCAGTCAGTCCCTCACCCATCAGTAGTGAAATTGCAGTACAGGTTTGACCAGATAAAGCCCATGGGTGCTACCTGGAGAGGGTAGCACAGGAAACTGGGGAAGGATTTTAGGCAGATTGTGGCTGCCTTGCAAAGCCTAAGGAGGGGCTGTAAGGACCCCTCAGCACAGGGGGCTGCAGCTAAGTCTCTGCAGATGGGGTAAGCAGAGTAGTGTGAGCTGAAACATCTAATTTCTGATAAGTCGGGTACTTGTCTCTGAAGGCTTTCTGTCCAGGATCGTTTCTCATCAAGTCAGGAATCCATCTTGGGTGGCATTGGCTGGTTTTCTCTGCAGAGGGAAAAAGATGAGCTATGCACATTTAGATGTTTTCTTGAAGTGTCTTTTCTGCTTTTCCTTGATTCCATGGAAATGTGATGCATGTCAGTTGCAGGCGAATAGAGATTTTATTAATCACATCTCTGAAGAATGCTAATTGTAAAGGAAATTTGTCATCATGACATAATCAGCAGTGTCACAGACGCATTTAACTTGCGTGTGTGAGAAATTCCATGTGAAACGTGCTGATCCAGAATCCACGTTCTCCAGGAATCCTGGGCATCTGCTTTGTTATGTATCTTGCATCACCTCATCCAGTGGCAGAGATTATTAGCTCAAACATGCGCTGTGTAGCTAAAAAGAACCCAAAAAAACCATAAAATTCATCATGGGAGTAGCTGCTCAGACACCAGCTCCTTGTCAATACCTTTTGGCTTATTAATAACTCTAATGGCTCGATGAGATACTGGTGAAGTTCTTGGGTCCACTATAGTCACTACAGCAATAGACAGTTTATTTTCAGTTGCTATGAAAATCAGGTCCTTGGAGTCTCTGAGGAAGGGAGAAATTTTCAGATGTACTTTATGTAACACATAGAAACAGAGGCCCTCCTGCCTGGACCTTACTCTAATCCATGTGAAAATAAGGGAAGGTGGCAGCAGTATTCTCTGAAGTGTAGGGGCCTCTAGTTCATGGCCTGAACGTCTGCTGTTGGATCTTCAGGTATTTCTAGGTAACTTTAGGTCTCTGATTCTGATTTTGTCTGTAGATAGCCCAGCTCAGTTCTCCCTTTTCCTTGGATAAGGAAATTGCTCTTGTAGCCCCAGAAGATGAGGCGTTTGTAGCCTTCATGATGCAGTAGAGTAATCTTGGCAGGCAAGTCAGGCATGTTAGGACTTGTCTAAAAAGGTTTTACAGAGGCTTTCCAAGCATCAACATAAGGAGGTCAGGGTTGGGCCTCACAGTACCTCTCTTCTTACTGCAGTCAGGAGAAGAAAATGTATCTCACCTTGAGAGGCTGGCATGTACTGAGACTTCTTGTTCATGTTGCCAAATGACATATGTTAATTAAACTGTCCTACCCAGTGCTTGTTATTTGCTTTTGGTACAAGCCTCCTTCTTCCTAACAGTAGGAAGGTAAAGATTTTAACAGACTTCATGTTGAAGGACTGTATTGAAAGCTTGAGGGTACCTGCTCAGAAAGGCCATGTGATACACTTTTCTATTCTTCATACTAATTCCAAAAGATCTGGCATCTGCTTATCTCTTAGACTAATGAAATTGTACTTTTAACACAGCCTAGAGATATACATGTGGATCAGAGGTGGACTTGTAAGCCACATTTCTGTCTAACAAGCAAGAAGCAAATGTTTAAATGCACACTTAGTTTGTTTTAATTGTTAAGGAAGCAGTTTTCATAGTTGCAGATTTTAACTGCAGATTGATATCTGTGGGGATAAAGTAGGACTTGTCCCCAAGGTGATCACCGTAGCTGTTGACCATGTGCTACTCTAGAATGTGGGAGAGGTAGGATGAACTGAAAGGTTTTGGGTTAAGCATTGGTAAGTTGGCCTAAATTCATAATGTTTTTGGTCTTCTCTAGCCAAATAAAATAGGTAAAAAATCATTTCTGGCCTAGTGAGGAGAAGAGAGAGTGTCTTGAACATAAAATCTTTTGCTCCCTCAGCTCCCACCTCCAGCCTGACTCATGCCATTGCTTTTCCCATGCAGCTTCACTACTCAAGTTTGCCCTGGTATATGAAACTGTTCGCTGGGGTATCAAGCCTGCTGGGATACGTAGTAGTGTGCCTAGGGAGACAAATACCCCTCTTCATTCTGTATCAGGACCCCTGTAAGGAAAAGTTGTCTAAGGAGTGGTGTCTTTGGCAGGATGTGATGCAGCAGTGGGTTCCTGGGGAATCATCTTTCAGCAAAAGGAGCTGGCTCTCCTTCAGACACATGTGTCAAAGAGGTTGTTACCCCAAAAGTGTCTTATTCTTCAGGTGCAGAATAGCTGAATTTCAAAGTTTGTTTGCTGCTGTCTGCTGCCACTTCAGAAGTGATCTCTAGATCTGTATGTTTCCTTTGTATGAACAGGGTCATTATGTGAAAGCAAAAGCTCTTTCTGGATTGGAAAGGACTGAGGAAGCATTGAAGGAGTTTCTCTATTGTGTTGCCTTAAATCCTGAATGGAGCTCAATGAAGAAAGAAGCCCAAAAGGTAAAAAATGTATTTACTGGCCACTTCTTGGCCATCGTGCTGCTCTTACTCCTGCAGCCAAGTAGAATTCATGTTATTTTAAGTGATAGTAAACAGCCAAAGGATAATTTGATTTGGTGGGTTCTCCAGTAAACCTTGTTAACACTGTGCTGTGCAAGGCACCTCTTGGGTTTGGTTGATGCCTCAACCAGGGGGAATGCATATTTGTGAATTCCACTGCAAATCTGTAGGTTTGGCCACTGCCATTTGTAGATTACAGTTGCAGTGTGTCAGACAGATTTCAGTACATCTGGATTTCATAGGCTCAAGGCTGCTAATTTTAGTGCCCATCAGAAAACCACTTTTTAGTATGAAGTGTCAGAGAGTTGAGAAGGAGGAACTGTGCTGCTCTGTCCTGGAAAAATCCTGCAGTCTCTAGCAGTTTGTCCCTTATGGAAAGTTAAACACACTTGGTGTTAATCAACCATCTTCTGGTTCTCTGTGACCATCCATACAGGCAACCTTTTATAAAAAGAAATGGGGATTTGGCAAGACACTTGATGGGGACTGGTAAGAGAAGAAACAGGCTCTACACAGCTTTTAGCTAGGGGAGAAATCTGCTTGAGGATAAAGGAGATGGATAGAGGGCATGAGGAGAGCTTAAACACATCTCTCCTTAACTGGTTTTGATAGGGGAGGATGGTCTGTAGACTTGTGGGGGCAGGTATCTGAAGGCCAAGGTGGAAACATACAGAGGCAGGAGAAGGGTGCAACAGTGTGCTGCCCTAGGTGCTCCTGGGGCAGAACTCTTTGGGAAGGGAGGTAGGCACCAGAAGAGCCCTTTGGGATGTGCCTGTGGTTATAGTAGGGACAGCCATTCAGGGTTCCTGTGGGCACTGGGAGAATGCAAGGTGTCCTGGTTGTTGCAAGCTTCTTGGCTTCCAGAAGCTGTGAAGTTTGTGTATCTGTGTTCATGCAAACCTAAATATCTATGTCATAATTGTTACTATTTTTTCTTTTTTCCTCTCTCTAACTGACTAGATAATGTGTGAGATGTTTTTCCCAGCCTTTGAAAATGTGCATGATAGTCTAACAGCACCTTTCTCTAGTCGAACATCTTATACAAGATTGAAACCTGCATTTCTGAGTAGCATTAACACACAGTCAGCTGTGGAAGATAGCTCTGTTGCTGGGTCCTCAAAGGTAAAGTAAGATGTGTTCAACATAAAAATACCAATAGTAACACAAGGTTCTGTCTGATCTGTGTGACATTGTCTTTGTTTGCACTCACATAGGCATGTACTTTCATGGTCAGCTTGTTTTCTCCATTGCTGTTGGATCTCTTCTGGGGATGTACTTCCTCAGAAGTGCAGACTGCTTCAGAAAACCTGTGATGCCTTCATGTGGGGGTCAATTATACTTGTGGGCATTTCTTTTCCACTTGGGATTTTAGTATGACAGCAACATAATTTCCAGAGGCAGGAGCTGTAGGGAGAGAAGTGGCCCTGTTTTATGCAAATAGAGATTGGCTGACTTTATACGGACCTTTCTCCCTTGCTCATTGTAGGGACATTGACATATCGGTGATGTATACAGCTAAAAAAGAACCAAACAAAAGCAACACCAAAGCAAAATTGTGTAATGCTGTACATAACTGTTCTTAATTTTTTTTAGGATACTGTGTTCAGGCTAACAAAAACCCCGTCCCAAGAATCTGATGTATTTAGAAGCACTGATTCTCCTGTTCCCCATCATGTTCTGGATCTCTATTTTGAAGACAACAAGAAGTCATTGGGAGCTATTCTCTCCAGTTTACCTGGGGTTGGCTTAAAAAGAAAACTGTCCAGTGATATGAGGGACTTACAAAGCTTGGATGTCCCCAGTAAGGTCCCTAAAAAAGGTTTGTGTTGTGGCTTAGAAAAGGGGTTTCTCTTGCACACACTGAAAAATGGTAAACTTTTCCAGCTCCCTTTTTGTTGGTGAAACATTCTCTACAGGGATTGGAAAAATATTTTGTTGTCTAGTGTGTCTGTTTCTGCCGTAACAGCCTATTTACCTTACTCCAGAGCAGTTTTTTAATTCATTAAACGAGCACTGTATTTTATTTTCTCAAATGGTTCCTTTCCTGTGTGTAATCCACTAACAGTTTAGTCTTTGTGTTGCTGGTGCCATTTCCATTTTCTGGGTCTCAGAGGTATAGCTGAACTTCAGTGTCTTTCTATATGAAGGAAAGGTGCAGTAAGCCTGGAAACTAATCTTTAGCTGGCATCAGAAACAGTCACATGCAACTTTACATGAAATTTTCCAAGCAAACAAAGGAGCCTTTTAAAGGGTAAAAGCCCCCCAGTTTTCTGTCACTTGATAGCTGTGCTTATGATTGGTATGCTTCTCAAGCTTCTAACAAAGACCTCCAGAGTGGTTTTAGTACTCAGGATAAAAATGCTGAGGGCAATACATTGCAGTGAGTAGTGAAGTAATTGGTTAAAAGGGAGTTTGAAAATGCTGCTAATTGAAATAGTTTGAAAATGCTGTGTTTTTTTCTGCTTAAAGGAAAAAATAAAACCAACCCACACCTTGATAAAACTGACTTCTGCCTGGCAATATGAAAAGTCTTCAAGTGCTTCTGCCTGTCTGCCACCTCTGCAAATGATCAATGTGTGGCCAGTGTCTGATCACGTTGCTGTGAAGGGAAAAACCCTGTCTGTCTGTGAACTGCAGACTCAGTAAATAGATTGTGAAATCTGACCTGTTTGTATCTTCGCAGCAAAGGCCAGAGATCGTGTTTTACCCATAACCATTAATTTCTGGTCTGTGCTAGATCCTAATGCCTTGTTACTATTTGCAGAATTAACACAGTTAGGTTCTTGCTATTACTAAATGATAACATGTGAGATGTAGGTTAAAGATAATGCTGTTTTTTCTTTGTAGGCCACACACCACCAGTACCCTCTCCCTTGTCCCATCTGTGCTCAAGATAAACCAGATGCTGAGCATAAGTTACACTTTAACAAAACATCCTAGTGTTTGAGCTTAACATAAAAAGCTGAGCTTTTTTTAATGGTGAATAATATGTTTAATAAAAAGGACGTGGAGGCAGCATTCATGGCTCTGTTGCAACTCATCTCTGAGCAACAAAGATGTGGATTGTAAAAGAAGTTGCAGAGTCTGCTTGTATAAATGTCAACAGAAGCTCAAGCTGATAGCTCTTGAGCTTAAATGCTGCTGCTTCGAAGTTTGCAGCCCATATGCTTTAAGCATGTTAACTACAGGGATATATATACCTCCCCCAAAACCCGGGGTTGGCAGAATTTTAAGTGATGTGTTTTGCCTCCAGGTTTTCAGAGTACTGAGCTAGTGAAATCAGTATTAACTAATGCAGTTCAGTAGTCCTTAAGCTTTAAGCTGTCTGAAACTTTGGATTTGCACAGCAGCCTGGTCTAGAAGAATTTAAGCTTTTCTTTTATACTTGTAAGAAAAATTACCCATGCTGAGAAATCTATAATAAACACTGATGAAATGGTTTGACTGTGTGTAAACAAATTAAATTCTGGACTTAATGTACTTAAAAACATCTGGCCTGGCTGTTGTGGGAGTGGTGATGGTGGTGGGAAGGCAATAGCAGAGTGTTTTAAAAAACAGACTTTAAAAAAAGCACCAACAAAAAAACTTGAGAGAAGCAAATCATGAGTATTCAGCCTAAAGTGCTTTCTCTGGCCATAAACATCATTCTCTGCTCTCCAGAAGATTTCCTGCCAGAAACTCTGAAACTTGGATGGAAAATAGTTTGTTTTGAACAAAACTTCAAAAAAAAAAAAGGGAGAAAAATTGGGTTCTTTATGGAAAACCAACTTAAGCAGCATCTGAATTTGCAGTAACACTTAAATACTGACTGTAATTGTCTTCTTTACTTAGATGCAGATGTTTTACCTGAAAATACCACCATCACTTCGAATGAAGTACCAACAACTCTGGTGGATGCATCGGACTTTGAGTGTTCCCTCTGCATGAGGTAAAACTGCATTGACCTGGGATTAAGCCTTTGTAGCTTCTGAAGACACTTTTCATGGTGTCAGAATGAAGCTGGCCAGAGAATGTCTAAATCATTACTCTGTTCCTTTTTGCTGAACCTTTCTTTCATCTGGCGAGTCTTTACACTGTGGTTTTGTCCATTGTTTACCACTTCTAAAAATGAAAACCATTTTTATATCCTTAGATACAACTCACCTGTGCATTGTACAAATGCAGGAATGTAAGAGATGGCTAAGTCTAGTCACTCCTTTCTAGCTTGGGAATCTGCATTGTCTGTGGAGGCAGCTTAGCTTTTCTGTTCCATGTTTTCATGTTCAGGTTGTTTTATGAACCTGTTACCACTCCCTGTGGACACACCTTTTGCCTCAAATGCCTTGAGCGTTGCCTTGACCATAATCCACATTGCCCACTCTGCAAAGAAAAGCTGTCAGAAGTAAGTATGTCCTTGCCCCAATTAACAAGGAATGCACAAAGCTATGTTCTTCAAGCATTTATGGGGGGATTTTGTGTGCTCTACTTGCAAGTTGCATCAAAATAAGTGTGTCCAGCAGGTGGAGGGAGGTGATTCTCCCACTCTGCTCTGGTGAGTACTCCACCTGGAGTACTGCATTCACCTCTGGGGTGTGCAGCACAGGGAAGATATGGACCTATTGGAGCAGGTCTAGTGGAGGGACATGAAAATTATCAGAGAGCTGGTGCACCTCTCTCCTGTAAGGACAGGCTGAGAGAGTTTGTAGTGTTCAGCCTGGAGAAGAGAAAGCTTTAGGAAGACCTTAATGCAGCCATTCGATACTTAAAGGGACGTAATAAGAAAGATGGGACAGACTTTTTAGCAGGGCCTATTGTGATAGCACGCAGGGTAATGAGTTTAAAATAAACAAAGGTCAATTTAGACTAGGTACAAGGAAGAAACTTTTTACAATCAGGGTGATTAAACACTGGAACAGGTTGCCCAAAGAGGTGGTAAATGCGCCATCCCTGGAGACATTCAAGATCAGGTTGGACAGGGCTTTGACCAACCTGATCTAGTTGAAGATGCTCCTGTGTATTGCAGGGGGTGTTGGACTAGATGACCTTTAAAGGTCCCTTTCAACCTGATCTATTCTGTATTTCTGTGAAACCAGAACACAATAATGTCACAGCATAAAGCTGTGCACAGACGTTTTTTACTTCAGAATATATTTCATCATTCCTTGGAAGACAAGTGAGGTTTACTGGTGCTTAAAAGAATAGAGACTTCCAGTATCATGCCAGTCTTATGCCTCGGAGTCCCAGCTGTAGCCTTGTTCATACCACATTTCCAGTTTGTATCTACCTGGGGTGAACAAGGAGTGCTTACTCCTTGGTTAGCACTTCTGTTCCAGCAGGAATAAGGTGTCTTGTACTTGTAGTACTTCTTAACAGTAACCTGGCAGTTCTAGGTGAAAAGAATATGTAGATCTTCTGCAAAGGTGAGGAGGGACTGTCTTTTGTTGCTGTTAGCACAACTTCTGCCGCAAAAAAGGGCACAGGGTTATGGTCAGATGGGCACTGGAGTGCAGTTACAATGAAACTTTGAAGTTTATCCTGAAGTGGAAGGCTTCAAAGGAAGAGGAATCCTGACTAACATGCTGTTTCTCCTTAGGAAGCGGGTGGGTTGGGAGGAAGAGATGTTACCTATCGTCGTATCAGACTTAAGAGTTGATTATTCTTTGCAGTTTCTGGCAAGCAGAACTTACAAGAAGACCATTCTTACAGAAGAGCTGATCGTCCGTTACTTGCCAGAGGAATTGTCTGAAAGGAAGAAAGTTTATGAGGAAGAAATGAAGGAATTGTCAAAGTAGGTGCTCTTTTTAGTACTGGCAGCTGTGAGAAAATTTATTTCTGAATCTAAATTACTGCTTCATTTTGCTTATGAAAATGCACAGAATGAATGAATTTGTAAATGAACCTGCCAGATGTTTAGTATTTTCAACATGTTTGTTGCAGATAAACTTGCAACGATATGCTTGAATGGTAGAGAGGCACAACAGTAATCTTAAAATATAATTGCTTTTTTCTCTGAAACAGCATAAATGCTTATACAGTTATAATGAGAGTTTTCTGGGGGTAGAATTCAAATTATAAATGGGTTGTACTTCAGGTCAGGAGAAGTTCAAGGATCCAGTTTTGTCAGTGATTTGTGACTATTATGCTACAACTCAACTAGAAACAAAAAACATAGAAGTAAGCTTGAAAAAAATTAACTGGATTAGTGGGCTTCTTCAAAATTAAAGGGCTTTAACTGAGCTTGGGAATTGTCTACCATCTTGTTTTGAACATGGCTAGTTGTTAGGTACTGCATTACTGCAAAAGGTTATCACCAAAATCTTGCCTTGTGTATTTAAGCTAGATGTAGGGGTATGTACGTATTTGAGAAATCGTCTATAATTTCCTTATTTTTCCTATATGAAAGTAGATTAGAGGGATTGCTTCCTTAATACATTAAACAGAAAGAGTCCTGAAATATGTTTGTCTTGTAAAAAAGACAAACCTTGACCAGATACAGGTTTATGAGGAATGAATCTAAGGAAACCACTGGAATCTCTGTTACATTAAGGGTTTATGCTGAATAGGGCAGTACCCAGAAAATAGCTGAACTTTTTTTTCTTTTCCTTTTCTTTTTTTTTTTAACAATTATCTTACAGTTTGAATAAAGATGTTCCCATCTTCGTGTGTACCATGGCCTTCCCTACCATCCCTTGCCCACTCCATGTCTTTGAACCTCGTTACCGGCTAATGATAAGAAGATGCATGGAAACTGGTACCAAGCAATTTGGCATGTGCTTAGCTGATGAATTAAAAGGGTAAGGAGATGAACGGAGGACATCCTATTGTTGCAGAGGCTGTTGTGATGCTCATGGAGTACTACAGCACAGTATACTTGTCTCCCCAAACCACTATGGTTCCTTCCAGTCCTAATACTAAGCTTGGTGGCTTTTTAGTTCTGTATCTTAAGCATTCCTTTTGACACAAAGATGTATTTTTTATTGCTCCTCTGTTGGATAGCAAGAACACAGCTCATCCTGCTACTAAAGAGTCCAAAAATAGCACTTAATTGTCTGTGTGGTTGGAAAGCTTTTTATCTTGTTTATTCTAGTGAAAGCTGACTGTCTGGATAAAGTGGCTTCTCTGTCTACTCAGTTTAAAAAAAAAAACAAAAATAATATCTATATATGTAAAAAGAAAAAAAGGAAAAAACCAGACAAACAAAAGAAAGAAACACCCCCAGAAAAGACCACCCCCCAAAAAAAAAAACCACAAAACCAAACAAACCCAAAACCAAGCAAACAAAAAAGTCCCACCAGCCAAACCTGCCATAGCTTTTCTGAATGAGACAAAGTATAACCTTGGCTGAGAAGTCTGTTTTGCTGCTGAATGTTGACTTTTGATGTTTGTCTTTACTGCTGTGTTGCAATGTCTAAGCAGTGAGTGGGTTACACTGTCTTTCTATATGATCTTACCTTTAATTAATTTTTGTCAATTCTGACACTGATGTGTTTCTGACTCCCCACACAGAGACTGACTAGATGACGATTAAAGGTCCCTTCCAACCTAGACCGTTCTGTGATTCTGTGAAAGCCCTCAGGTTTTTAAGTCCCAGAATCATAGGATCAGAATGATCCTATGATTGATTTGGGTTGATCCTAGATGATTGGTTGATCCTAGAATGATTTGGGTTGGAAGGGGCCTTAAAAATAAGGGTTTTTTGGGTCAAGGGGATAAGGAGATGCTCAAGGGGAAAAAAAAGAGGTGGTCTTAAGAGAGGTGCAGTAGATAGTTGCTGACATCAGAAGATATGTTGGCGTGATGGCAGACTGTAGAATGGATGATGAGCATGGGAATTTTTAAGAACACGTTAGGCATCCTCAGGAGCTGCATTTTTGTAGCTGATCATCAGTGGAGCTGAAAGAAGGGCAGTCATAATGGGGATTGACTGGTGGCAGTAAGAATACAAGGAGGTGCTACAGCTTTCAGTCAGCTCTGGCTGTCTTCATGCTGGTTGGTGTGCTGTCAGTGCTGCACTCAATGGAGTTCAGGTTCCAGCAGCAGTGATGCTCCATAGTCCCTTCCAGGACTATTACCAGTTTTCTGGAAGCAATTGATTGTAAGACTAACAACAAAATGACCCTAGGACATCAGTAATAACTCCCTTCACATCTGTGAAAGCCTGTGGAAGAGCCAGACTTCCTTAGAGTCAGGTCCAAAACAGAGGGCCAAGGGGTTACAATACCAAAACCACAGGAATTTGGTTTATTAGATAGTGTCATAAAGGGTATTTTAAAATGCAACCACTGCAGTTAGATTTTTATATTTTGTCTGGTTTGAGTTATCAAAATAATTAAACTTTTTAAGCATGGCAACTTAGATCAAACACTGCAGCACAGGAAGCCTTCATCTGGAGACACCTGGCAGGCGGCTGTAGTTTCTTACACAAGTAAAGATGGTATTCTGTTTATTCAGAGTTGCGAAATCAACTGGGAATACAAAAAGTGGGGAAACTTGTTTTGCCTCATCTACCAAGACCATGGATACATACTTCCCTTGAAAAACACAGTGACAAGACATGGTCAATTCATTACCTTCCTCTGTTTTATTTCTTCAGTTTAACTTAAAACTGGGAGAAGAAAACTAGCTTTTAATGTGTCAGTTCATTTTATGCCTATCTCCAGGTGCTTTCTTGTCTCTCTTTGATTAAAGTCACTTTCTGTCCCAAAGTAACTTCCCAAAGAAAGACGAAAAAAAAAAACCCTGCCACTTTTAGTTCTAGATTAATTTCTAATTTCAGTATGAATGTCACTAAAATCATTAATGTAAAACAGTTGTCATGTAGCTTTTTAAATAGTATTTAGTCTAATACTGCTATAATAAATTAGCTTTTTGTAATCCCACTGGTAGAGAGAGCCCCAGGGCTTAGCTGTGTGCAGTTGTATTCTTGCTCTTCCTCAGTTTATTCTGCACAATGGCCAAGAAAGAACAGTTGTTCACATTGGTGAGCTTTTTACCCCCTGCTTCCAAACCCAGGATTTCTGGTAGAGTAGGAACAGGGGTCATTTCCCCGCAAGCATTGCGTTTTTTTTCACCATTCCAGTCTAAGAAATGGCCAGGCCCTGGTAAAACAAGTATTTCCCTGATGAAACATCATATCCTGTGGGGATTTGGTATCTTGAGATGAGACTAGATACAGTGTATTGTCCTGCTTAGCAGTAAGCTGAGGTTCAGGGCTCCACATGCTGACAAATCAATGTATTGTGGTGAAGTCATTGTGCAGTCAGCCTCTCTAGTGAACTCAGTACAGCACAAATGTAGAGTAGGTAAGCCTAATAATTTAAAGCAAGAGCTTGTTACATGCTTGTTTCCAGGGTGTGATTAAAACCTCTGCTTACTTTAAATATAATAGATAAAATGTGTTTTTCTAAAGAGGGTTATTTTTGCTTTGTTTTAGTGGGGTGGGTTTTTTTGTTTTGTGGTTTTGAATTTGGTTTTTGGTTTTGCCTTTTTTTTAATCTGTTTTATTTAACTTGAAGGAAACAACGGCAAGAAAAATCTTGCTTCATAGAGGCCTTTTCCTTCTAAAGCCTTTAGTCTTCTTGCTTATAGCTCTGCGCAGGGGTACTGCCCTCCTAGCCCTGCATTTGTTCCTGGTGTCTCTACCCATCTTGTTTCCTTTGCAAACCAGGTGAATTTGCCACAAACAGCTGGCAACTCCCAACATAAAACAGGCTCCATTTATTTTTCTGGCCCTTCCCAACCCTCCCACCCCACAAATACACTCTGAAAATACTGCTGCCCTGGACCTCTGAGGGAAGACAGAAAGGGTGGGGGTTGTGTGGCTTACGTGAATGAGAAGGAATGTGTTGTCACCAAAGTAGGATCCTCATTCAAATAAGTGGTGACTTAGGCCCAGTATTATTCCTGATGTCTATAAACACTTGTTGATGACTTCCACTTTTATGCCCTTCTGTCATTTCAGATTTGCAGATCATGGCTGTATATTAGAGATCAGGGACGTAAAGTTTTTTCCTGATGGACGCTCAGTTGTTGATACAGTTGGTGTCCGTCGTTTTAGGGTCTTAAGCCATGGCCAGCGAGATGGATATAACACAGCAAACATCGAGTATCTTGAAGATAAAAAGGTGATCTATGGTGCAAAGTTATTCTTACCCATGTATTGCTGGATTCAGTTAAATACCCTTTCCTTGTTGCATTTCAAGCTAGCTGTGCATTATTTTAAAACCAGTATTATAACCACTAAAGCTCTATTTTGAAAAAAACATGAAACAAACTTTGCCTCTTCCTTCCCTTTCTTCCTTTCTACCCTTACTTCTGCTTGAAGTGTTAACACTCCCTTCATGGATCTCAAAGTAGCTGCTGAGACTCAGGCGCTGAGGCCTGTCATGATGTGTGGATGAGGTCAGAGTAATATACAAAACTGGTAGGGACTTGAAACCCTTATAAGAGCACATACCCCTGTTAGAGGGCTGGCTGTTCTCTTCTTGCACTGAACAGACAGATAACAGACTTCCTATGACCTCCAAGCTCTCATTTACAAAACAGGTCCTCAAACAAAAGTGGGAATCCACTCTTAAAATGAGATCTTAGTGACATGTAGTTAACCATGTCTGTGCAAGCATCCATCAGAGCTGATTGAGAGCAAAGAAATGCAGAGAGAGGAGTATTTTTTAAAAACAAGTCCTTTTCACCTGCATCAAGTGAGATACTTGTGATGGGTTTTGTCCAAAGGGTGAATTTTTGGCCATGCTTAATGATGACTTCCTGGATCATATTCAGAGCATGTCTGTAAAACCCTCATCCCTCTTAATACTGAGTTTAGTAGTAATCTCCTGCCAATTGATGAAGCCCAATCTGGTCATATAGCTCTTCAGCATGCTGTCATAGTTGAAATGCAAGTCTGTAAAGTCTTTGTAGGGCTTTTCTAACCTGTGCAGGGTGATGCAGTTATTTGTTAGGGCACAAAAGGCAGATTGCATGTACATGCCTTCCACTGAGAAAGGTTGGAGTAGGTAGTCTGCCCAGAGTGCGGGCTCTGCTGTGAAAGGTGGTGAAACACGGGTAGCCAGGCATTGCTTATGGATGGTGCCAGAGACCCACCTCTTCATAATTAGAGTGAGATCTACCTTGTCTCACTTGAGAGGTTGATGTCCATGTTCATCACCCTATATTCATGTTACATCGGATGGTGAGAAGTCTCAGTCTGAGCTGCCTGTTTTATCTGCTCTTAGATACCTACCTTAAGATGAGATTAATTGCCCTCTAGAGCTGGCTGTTCTCAGCTGTGAAAGGCATCCAGAGCAGTTATCTCAGATGTGCATCTGACTAGTGCAGGTGAATCACACCATTGGTATGTACAGATTATAGGGAGAAAACCAACTCAACCAACCAAAAAACCCACAGCTCACCAATTTGTAGTAGGTTTTTTGCTTATGCTTTTTTGTCTTCCCTGATAACCAACAGGCCCGTGCAACTGAAACACTTTGCCTCAGTGAGGGTTTTTGTTGTTTGTTTGTTGGTTTTTTTTAATGGCCATTCCTGGTATTGGGAAAGCATCCACTTCCCCTGCTTCCTGCCTGCTCGGATGTCTGCCCTCCTCCTCCTCTTCCTCTTTGGCTGCCTTTCCATGGCTTGTATAAAATACTGCTGATCTCTGAGGGCCGTGGACCCCCTGTCTCTGTGCTCGATGGCAGTAGTATTTCTTCCATTTTGCCAGACAGTATACCAATATTCAGAGGTCCTTCTGTCACAGGGACTCGAGGTTTGTTTTTTGAGATGATTAATATGATATTCTAGGATTAGAGAGCAGGTTTCTACTCCGCCAGCATTTAGGAGTGGATTTTAATAAGGCAGTAACTGCTTCAAGAAATGTCAGTTCACAGCGCCATGGGGAGGGTAAAATGACTCCAGCATTGCAGGTTTGAAATCTGAGACTTGGGTGCAGTTTGCTTAGATAAGGACATTTGAACAGCTGTAGTTACTGCATTTTTTTGGTTTTTTTCTGAGGGAGGATGGACTCCATGGTATCAATCACGTTTTGTTCCATCTCCCTTCTTTTAACAATAAGGTTGAAGGACCAGAATATGAAGAACTTGTCCGCCTTCATGATTCAGTTTATGATCAAGCCGTTGCCTGGTTTACTTCTCTCAAAGACAATATGAAAGTGCAAATTCTCAATCATTTTGGGTCCATGCCAGGAAAAGAACCGGAGCCACAGGTAATAAAACCTTCCTACTTATGCAGCCTTATTCTATTGCAGAATTTGTATACAAAACTATTTTCTGACAGGTTTTTGCTGTGTTTTTTTTACATTCTAAACTCTTTTATTTACTCAATTTTGGTCTATTAGCATGAAGAATGGAAAACAATATATCAGTGTAAGTTGATACCTGAAGAGATCAGTCTTAATAGTGTATGTAGACAAGGGGAGCACCTGAAGTGCTTAATTGTTGCTTGAACTGTTTTGTGGTGACTTTCTTAGCAGATAGAGGGTGGGAAGGAAGGTGGTGTTCTTTATGAAGTAGTGACAGTGAATACATGATTGCATGTCTTTCCATCCTTTTGCAGAGCAACCCCAGTGGTCCTGCATGGTACTGGTGGCTCTTGGCAGTGTTGCCTCTGGAAAACAGAGCTCAGCTGGCTATATTGGCTATGACCTCCCTTAAAGATCGTCTTATTGCCATCAGACGCGTGTTGATATTTGTGACTCGCAAAAGACCCAGATAACATGGACTTCAGTTGTGAGTGGGCACCCAAAACATCTCACAACAGGTTGTTCTGGGGGAGGGCAAAGGGGGAGGGGTTGGTTTGGGGTTGTTTTGGGGTTTTTTTTAAGATTCCTTCAAAAAAGGAACAGCCCTTTCTGACTGCGTCCTGCATCCATCGATGGCATTGGTTTGTTATCCTGGGTATTCACCAAACCTTGCACTCTCTCCTGTTGCCCTGGTGAAATCTGAGCCTCTACAAAGCGTTGCTGCGCTTAGAGCGTAGTTGATAGATGCAAATAGTTGCTTCAGAGTACTACGGATAGATTTGATGTTTCTAGCCTGCAAGAGAGTTAAGTACTAGAGTAGCACAGTTGGCCTGCATGTGTTTGGATTTTCACTTGGTAGGAAAAGGAAACCGGACAATGGGTTGAAGAGGTGTTTCCTAGACTTTCTTGAAGGTAGTGAATGGAAGAGGAGTTACACTGCCTGGCAGAAGTATGCATGAAGACTGTAGCCTACAGTATGCTCTGTTAGTGAATTGCTAGGCAGTCTGTCATACACCTGCATCTCTCTCTTCAGCAAATAGCAGTCTGTGAGGAAAACAATATCAAGCCGTTCGTGGTCAAAGCATCTGAGGATATTTATCTGAAAGAATAATAGCTACTGAATAAGTACACTATTTAGTAGCCTTAGGTAATCCCTCATGTTGTGATTTATGTGTTGTAGCGGATTTAGTATGTACAAAATGTTTGGAAATGTGTGCTTTGGTTTATTTGAAAAGGAAAATCAAAGTAATCCTAGCTGGTCTTACTGCTAAATTCAAATCAAACCAGCTTCCTAAAGTATGATGAGCACTGCTGTGAAATAATGATTTCACCCCAGCTGTGAGGCAGGCATGCTGCAGCTTACTCTGAACACCTGCTCTGCAAGTGGGATCAGCAAGGATGAAATGCTGGGAGGTTTCCATCTCCCTCCTCCTGCAGTGTCATGCCAACTTCCCTTACGTTGGGGTGATCTCTACTGAACGTGTTTCAAACCAAAAGTATTGTAGTTTAGTACCAGTTGCTGTATGTGATGGAAATCAGTCCACAATAACACCATGAAAAGAGGCACAAACCGAACCTATAAAGGCAAGTCTCAATGCAAGCTTAAGTCAGGTGTTAACCTTCATTTGTCTCTTTTGATTATTTTTTTTAATGTATTGTTTTGTTAATATCTACTTTTGATAGCTATTAAATTGTTCGCTTGTCAGTCAAATGATCAACATTTGCTCACTGCCAATGAAATAACTCACAGTGTTACCAATTCAATTGGCATAGTTTCCTATAAGCAGAACTGACATTACCAACAGGGAAAAAAGTTGACTTGAATCTCCATGTGCTGCAAGCATAGCAAGACCAATGTAAAGGCTTGTTCATGTGCAGAAGTCTGGGAAGAAGAAATGGCTGTTTACCTAAATGGTCAAAGTGCCTGATTTCTTTTTTAGTTATTTTGTCCTTATTTGTCAATGAAGTTGTATTTAATTTTTTTTTTCCACTTTGCACATGAGTTCTGGAGGAAGACTGCATTGAAATGCAGTGATTGAGATCTATTACCTGCTCTCTTTGGGTATTGTAGTTGTAACCTGTGTGGTCTGGGAAACAAATAATACAGATTTTTTTTTCCTTTCAGCAAATGGCTACCACAAATGGTTTCTGTAACATACCCTGAATGTACTGTAACTGCCTCTATCTTGAACACGCCTTTTCTATTTAAATAGTTTGTAAGTATATTCTCTGAATTGTGAAGTGTGTTAACGTACAACCAATGATGTCATAACCTCTACAGTAGCCTTCTGCAAGTTTTGCTACCATCACCAAAATACACAAAGTGTAAGTTGAATGCATTTCCTTCAGGATTTGAAAGCGATGAAGAGGAAGTCACTGAAGTATTAAGGAATTGTACTATATATATGGGGGAGGAAGTCAGTAGGCCTTCAGCCTACTGTCAGCTGAGCTACCGAAGGGTGGTTTCAAAACTAATTTTCAGACCAGAAGATGGGACTGTATTTCATGTTACTATCCTTTCTGTCCAGCTTCCTGTTCTTCCCATGCCTTTCCATGCTGTGTATTTCTTCTGGTGTCGCTCATCTTGCTCTTTTGTGTGTCTGGCCTAGTTTTGAGTATTACTAGTTTAGCTGCAAGGAGATGCTGATGGTGTTTGTGTATTGCTGGTCCCTGATCTTACATGTGCTTAATTACGTATAGGAGTGCGTTTAAGAAACAAAACAAATCAAGGTGCTAGTTAGTGTCTTCTTGGCTTTGCCTGGGTAACTAATGTGAATATTCTTCTTTGCAAAAGTGATTTTTCAAGATATCTACTTTTGAGGTACTTCTGAGAGGAAACCCTATGGAACAAGAGAGATTGTTTACTGCTGTTCTGTAACGTGTAAAGACACATTCTACATGGAAAGACATTGCTGTGTTCATGAAGGCCTGCATCATTAATGGAATGATAGTTATTAAAGAGAAAGCTGAACAATAGAGGGATTTTTTTTAGTCAAGGTTTAAAGCGGTTTGTGGTATACATTTCAGTGGCTGATGTTTTGGATAAATGGTAACATAGGAATTGTCTGTGTATGGATGCAAATAATTATTAGCAGCCCAAAGCTGACATTTCTTCCAAAACATGGAATGCTGATCAAATAGTAAAGCTTTAATAAATAATAAAAAGGAAAAAAAAAAATCACCACTGCCCTGTGGTACTTGCTTTCTAAGGGAAAGTACCAATTTCACTGTTACCAAATTATCTCTGCCATATAATCTCTGCAGCATCCATTAGTACCTCATGGGAGAAGCTAGCTGTCTTGTTCCTCTCTAGAGGAAATGTGTGTGTTACGGCTGATCTTGCTTAGATGTAACTTACCGCCAGGGTACATGTGGAAGCACTGGAGCTGAGCTCCTGAAAGAGATAGACAGGATTTGTTGCCTTTCTAGCTCATTACACTTTTCTTGCTTGCTGTCCAAGCAAGGATGCTGGGATATATGATGAGTCTTTTCACTGTGGTGAATGTGGCCCTTCTTTATACATCATAAAGAGGCCAAAAAGAAAAAAAAAATCCCTCTACCTCTACACCTGTTGTTCACCTGTAGAGCTTCAAGCTACAAAATTATATATATATTTTAACCTTTTTTTGTCTTTCAGAAGCATACTAATTGTTTGCCACTGAGGCCTTTTATCTACTGTATTTTAATATGTTCATTTGATAGTCATCGAGATCTCTTTGTACTTCTAACCTGTAGATCTTGTCATGTTTCTTACTGCTCTTTTTCCTCGTTCTCCGGTCCACTTTTAAATTGATAAATAGAAAGCTGTACACTCTATTCCTGTTACATTTTACACTAGTGGAACTGGTATTTTGGTAGCGCCTTAATTTTGCAGTTGTGAATGATTGTATCAACTCTTATCTGGGGCTTCTGACCAGATTTAAACGAGTAATGTAGATAAACTTGAAACCATTTTTTACTGTTTTAAAGCTAGTTATGAAATGGAGTGTGTACATATGTATAAATATAAATTATTAATCTGCACCTTTTTGTATCTAGTAAATACAGGAGTTCATGTTCTAACCACATTTGGCACTTCTTGTTGCATAAGCAAAGCCAAAACTTTTTTTAAAAACTGCAATGTTCATTTCATGTATATTTGCAATATTCATGGAAAATGTATTTAATTTATGTGATATTTGGAATAAAACAGTTTGAATTTATAAGAGTGTGAGTTTGTGGGAAAGCTTTATCGTTCTGTGAGAGTTATAAGACCTAGACCTGTGGTAAACACGGTCTGAAATGTGGTAAGGAGCCCTCAGCAGAGGTGAGATGGAAGATAGCCAGGAGTGGGATGCAACAAACATGGGAGAAGGTCATGCGGTGGGCTTTTCCTCTTGTACCTTCTTGGACTGTGGATTTTTTTTAGCCCAAAGTGGGACCTGACTGGCCGCAGGGCACAGACTCTGAAAAAATATGGTTATGGTTAAGAACATAGAGTGCTTGACTAAGCCCAGTGATATAAAGTACCTTCAGGATGCTGTGAGATGGAGGCGGTGTTTCATACCGAGGCCCTGGGCATGGCTGGCACTAGTTGTGGGATGGTGGGACACTGGCCTGGCTCCAGCAGCAGCAAAACGCAGTTGTGGGAGGGCAAAGCGGAGCCAGACTGCAGAGCTCCTCTCCTACCCTTCAGCTGTGTCTCACTGCCAGCTGAGTAAAGCCACTCTGAACGCATTTTATGTAAATATTAGCTTTGTGTTTTTCTTTTGGTCCTGGGTTGACTTTGGCCTTTGTGCCTGTATTCACTGAATGTCTGAGCGAACACCCAGCTCTTACAGGGCTGCTCTTTTAAATTAAGTTACGAGTGTTTGTTGGAGTACACGTGTAAATGCTGCTTGAGCTGCTTTGATGCGTTAGACAGCAGTGTTCTTAAAACCCCTCCTTTTGCTAAAGGAGGTGGGGAAAGATAGAATCATAGAATACTTAGGGTTGGAAAGGACCTGAAGTTCATCAAGTTCCAACCCCCCTGCCGTGGGCAGGGACACCTCGCTCTAAACCATATCACCCAAGGCCCTGTCCAACCTGGCCTTGAACACAGCTTCCCCGGGCAACCCATTCCAATGCCTTACCATCCTCACAGTAAAGAATTTCTTCCTTATATCCAATCTAAACTTCGCCTGTTTTAAGTTTTAACCCATTACCCCTTGTCCTATCACTACAGTCCCTAATGAAGAGTCCATCCCCAGCATCCCTATAGTCCCCCTTCAGATACTGGAAGGCTGCTATGAGGTCTCCACGCAGCCTTCTCTTCTGCAGGCTGAACAGCCCCAACTTTCTCAGCCTGTCTTCATATGGGAGGTGCTCCAGCCCCCTGATCATCCTCGTGGCCCTCCTCTGGACTTGTTCCAACAGTTCCATGTCCTTTTTATGTTGAGGACACCAGAACTGCACACAATACTCCAAGTGAGGTCTCATGATAGCAGAACAGAGTAGAGGGGCAGGCTTTCCCTTTTGTTATCCAGATCCTTGGGCTTTTTGAGGCTTCGAGAGCAATGGAAGCAAAATAACTGCATGAAGTTAGTAAATACTAAGAGGAGTTTCTTCTCCCTATGTCCTTCCCTAGGAGATGTTGAGCCCTGGAAAGGTGGTGTGTCAGATTGTGCCCATTTCTCTGAGCCATAGAGTGATGCCATTTCTAGAGCATGGGAATCTTAGTGGTCTGTTGTTCTCTTCGTGCTGCTCTCTGCTTCATTAAGCTGGGAACTCAAGATAACACTGCTTAAATCTGTCCAGCAGCATTTAATTTGGAAGGCTGAGCACTTGCTGGAACCTGCTGGCTGTTGAGCCATAGAATAAGAGAAAATCTGGGCAAAAAATATCCAAGACTCTGTATGGGGTGGAAAAAAAATGTGAATCCACGCCAGTGCTTTCCTTGGTTCTTCTAATGAATGTGTATACTACGCTTGCAGCTAAGACAGACGTGTTTTCGATTGCATTTACGTTACATGGTAGGAACAAGTTTCTAAATCGAGATGAATATCACTTGCTGGCAACTTTTATAGCTCTGTTCTGCCATATGTGGGTTTCAGCCTTTTCTGCTAAATTTGGGACTTTGTGCATGCATGGAAGAAATTTCTCTTTTTTAAATGTTTTATTCTCATAAACATCTGCTGTTCTTTTTGTGCAACAGCCACATTGAATCCCTACTCCTGGGAGGACCTGGATTTTGAACACAGAAGCTGGTCCTGAGGCCAGGCCAATTGACCTCACCATAAACTTAAGTTCAAGAAACAGCTCTGGTCTCCTTTCCCCTACCCAGTATATTCCAGAAGCAGAGCTGAAACTTCTCAAGTTATACTCCCAGTGTCTCTGCAGACCTGATCATGGTATCCTGAGGATACTATCCTGCTGGTGCCCAAGAACATAATTCTCTTTAACCTAAACAAAAGCCAAAAGGAAGCACCTCCACCTAGCCCTTTCAGTCCGTTAACCCATTCATGCTTACTGTGCCATTAAATACTCCCATTCTTAATTCAGCTAATGAAGCCTGTGGGAGATGAACCGGTCATCGTGGCTGGGGTCTTTCCTGTGATTCCCAGGCCCTTCTTATCAGGAGACATTGTTCTTCCCTTGCTGATCTGCTGGTTTTATTTTCAAGGAAGAAAAGAGATAAAAGGTAAATAAAATCTCCATCCAGGAATATTTAGCTGGCTAGTGGCTCTAGTTGCCAGGTTTTCTGGCTGAAGCTGCCACCAGAGAGCAGGTTCAGGCAGCAGGACCCCTCATGTGCTGTCAGAGCAGATCTGACAGGGAAAGACACTTCAAAGCAGGAGGGAGGAATATGTAACATGGTGTTCTTCATCATAAAAGGAAAGATACCCAATTTGAGCCTAAGGTCAGTGCTGCCCTGGAGCAAATACCTCTTGTTTTCTGCTCATGGCTGAGGCATCTCACAGTGCTGGCTGGCTGCCCTTGTTGGCTAACAGAAAGTGGACTTGCTGTGGCTCAGTAGTCGCCACACGAGAAAATGCTCAAGTGCTCCATGCCAGATTTATTTTCTTTTGTCTGAAATTATTTGGCTTAGACAGAAGGAGGCCAGATCATCCATTGCCTCGATGGAAGTCCACCTAGCAATAGCCTTTGCCCATTATGAATGTGATTTCCCCATTCCCTCTCTGTGAATGTTTTGCAGTGTTTGGGTAAGATTTCTCCCCATGAGGCTACATACAGATCTTCACGTGCCACCAATATGTCTTTTAGCAGTTCCAGTTAAACCACTAGTGATGTGTGTTACAGACAACAGGCCCTACATCAAGATGTGTAATGCAGCTGTCCAGGTAAAGTTGGTTTCTGCAGCACAAGTGCATGCCAGCAGGGCCTAAGCTACATCAGTGGCTTTGCTGAAGGGTGACTGCTCCTGACACCTTCAGGCAGCTGCCTTGGAGCTCTCCCTGTGCTTAATCTGTGCTGTAGCATCTGGAAATGATACTGTTCTCTACAGACACATCAACAGGCACTTGTTCATGTGAGGCACTCTAAGGTAACTTCTATATAAGTAAATCTGTGGGTTCTTACATAGACGTAAGACCGAAAGGATGTACACCCAAAGCTTAACTGCCAGTGGAGACTGAGGTTCAAATGGGAAGTACTCATAAAACCCAAAAAGTTACTTATTCAGACCCAGAAATCACTGAGTATATGTGCCATGTGCATCACCATCCCAGCCTCCTTCCCTTCCTCTTGGTTCTTTGTTCTCTGCTGGAACTTGAGTGCAGGAAGGCACATGAGGGAGCACCTGAACTTTGAGCACTGTGCTCTGCAGTGGGACCAAAGTAATTCCACAGGAATGGCTAATATGCAAGTATCCAGCCAGGTTTGCTTAAGGTGCGCTGTCCCCAAAGCTTAAATGTATGTGTGGAAAGAGTGTTTGGAAGACACAGTTACTTTAGAGTAAGTTTTTATTCTGTTTTGCTCACTGTTATGAATTATTTCTCTGTCCCCACAGCAGGTGTAACTATAAAGCTCAGGATTAAGCACATTCAGTCCCATTAGCAGAGTAAATGCTACATGTGAACTGGATGATGTTCCAAGTGACCTGTCTTTTCTCAACACAGACTGGTACCACACACTTGAAACGCGTAAAAGATGCTTGAATAGGAAAAATTAATCTGGCAAGGTTTTTTCCCCAGATCCCTCAATCTGAGGCTTCTATATGTTCTGGAAAGCTTTTTCCTTTCCAAACTTGTGATATATGGAACATGAGGGAAGCTCTGACCTTTAGCAAGTAATGCAGTAGTGTCATGGCATTCATAAAAACAACTCATTCCTTCTTTAATCCTGCAATATTGTGACCTCAGTGCCATGATGTGGCAACAAATTCCTCAAATTAATTGTGCACAGACATATTTTTATTTCTCCTCATTCTTGCTTTTGTTGTGTTTCATCTAGTCTCAGAATTTCTACTATTCCTGGTATGTTTTCTCTTGCCAAAGAAGCCCAAATAGATCACACTTTCCTAAATTTAGGAATTATATAAAAATGTGCTCCTATTCTTTGTACACTTGAGTGTCTTTTTTGCTGCGTAGATACTGATGGGATTGCATTCAGCAGCTGTATGTCCGGATTGCAGGCTCCTCTACTGCAGAGGTGCCTCCTTACCAGATGGTGCTTTCAAGCAAGTAATGTTCTTGTTTACTTTGCAGCAATTGAGCCTTGCATAAATGTCAGCATTGGCTAGGTATTTTAAAACGCTGTCCACATGTGCTAATTCTGCAGTGCAGAGGCGTCTCGATTTTGTCTTTATAGGCAATAGCAGGTAATTCCTCTTGCAAGATGTGTGCCAGGACCGCGGTAAGAGTTGATGTTCTTCCAGTGGTAAGGCAGCCCGGGTATACATCTTTGTTTAGCAGAGAGATCAAGTCCCCTTTCAGGAGCCAGCTGCTGATTGCAGTTTGGTTTTCACTCGGCACTCTCTCCCTTCTGTGCTTAGTGCTGGGAAATCTCTTGGCACGGAGGAGTTAAATATTTCTGAGTTCTCGCTTGAGTCATCTGTCTCTGCATCGGGAATGGGTTTGCTTGCAAGCACGTATGGGATTGGAGCCGGTCCTGGAACAGGATTGCGCGGCTCACGTCTGACATGTACCCAACTCAGGCAGAAACCACAGAACAGCCACTGCAAATAGAAACACACCGGGAGGGGAAAGGACCCACGGGACTCCAGGAGGATTTGCTAAGGACACTTTGTTGCTTTGCCTCCATTCATTTGAGGTGGAGGAAGGAGCACAGGGAAAGTGAGGATGTTTTTGACTGCCTCTGTTCATAAACTGTGAGATTGTTCTCTGGCACAGAACTGCGGTGTGTGTCCACAGTGCTAAACCCTCTTTCCCATCCAAAACGTGCAGCTTCACACAGATTATCTACTGGGAATGGTTCCTGCATTGTGCTGACTCCTGAACTGTGACTGCAAATCTGGGGGGGGGGGGGCAACATTGTCTGGCAGGAGCCTGAATCTTCCCTCAGCTCTGCTTTGAAGGGGTTTTTTAGGTAGTAAGATTCACAATGAGGGACCCAGGGTGTGTAGGGGGTGAAGGAAGCGGTTTGGCTCTGACTTTGGATGTGATGATGGCGGTTGGCATAGGACATCCTAGCAGGCATCTCCTAGACAAGCATGTACATGGAGGCTTTATAGTGCTCAGGCCTGGTCTCCCTAAATGCAGTGGAAGGTCTTGGTCTGCTAAGTGTGCGGGAAGGGGAAGGTGTGGAGCATTGGAAAAGTGGCAATAAATTTTGGATGAAATCACAGGGAAGTGTCCTAAAGGGGTTTGCCTGTTTGCCAGGTTTCCCAGTGAATGAGGACAGGATACAGGCCCAGGCTTCTGCAGTCAGGGTCAGTGGTGACCAGACAGCCCAGAGGACACTGCACCAAGAAGAAGCGTAAGGCTGCAAGTCTGGACTGAAATAAAAGCCCAGTGCCCTGTTTTCCAGCAGTAGCCAAAAAAGCCCAGGGGAGAACAGGGCAATACTACATCTCTCAGCCTCCAACACTGAAGAGACTTCCTAAGGCAAATGTGATGTCTCTGTGTTTCGGAGCCCTCAGTAGATCTCAGTTCTGTTTTCTTATGGCACCTTTTTGAACCTGTGGGAACTTTCAGCATCCATAGCCGTGTTTCCTGAGGACATCCACAGGCTGGCTAGAGGGTGTGTGAAGGACCACTTTTTGTTTTGGAGTAGGATCTTACTAGCTCCTGTTTGTGTTCCTTAGCCCTTGTATTAGAAGATTAAAGGTAAAACATAGGTGGTTGGTCCATTTAGGGCTCAGGAGCAGGAGGATGGTCTAGTGAAGGTAGATTTTTGGAAGAAGTCATGGGCAGGTCCTTAACAGCTCAGCATTTCTCTCCTTATACAGGAACTAAGGGGCACAAACAGAAGGCACTAGGAGCTGAACAAGAGAAAGGATTCTTTCTCCAAGCCCACAGTCTGTTTTTTTCCCAGTTCTGTTGCACTGCTAGTGCTGGCATAGAGCTTTATCAGACCAGAGGGTCCAGGCTCACTCACTCCATTACATCCCTCCTGTAATTCATCATAATCAGTCTTCACCTGTATAATACTGAATGACTTGGCATTATCAGGAGCAGAAACATGTCCATGCACAAGGTCTGTGGCGGGTCCATGGAGGCCCAAGTGATCCAAGTAGCCAGGCAACCCCAAAGGTGGCTGGATAGATGATCTTTGCCAGAATAATTCAGAGCTCTTTCTGCTGGCAGCAGACATTGCATGATGTGATAGAAGCATATTTTTTAGCCTTTTTTTTTCCTATTCAACAGGCAATTTTACTATTCCCTCTGCCCGCAGCTTTAGAAAGCCAAACAACTAGCAACGCAAAACAGATGGCGGAGAAATCTGCCTGCAGCACCCAAACTGATGTAGGAAACGTTTCTGCTATCTGTGAGGAAAGTAGCCACAAAATACAGATGCTAATCAGACTAAACCCATGCATGTCGATCCCCTTCAATTCACTGCTGGAAGGCTGCAGCTGCTGATGTTATCAGGTAGGCACTGTAGGAATACTTGACTGTTACCCAATATTTGGGAGAGTCAGAGGTGCTCCCAGGTCTTGCTCTGCATAGCAAGGCTTTGTTCTGGCACAGAGCTGGACCATCTTGCCTGCTGGCAGTTTCTCCTGCCCTTCCTCTGTATCCCATAGTTCGATCACCAGTTGCAAGATGACACCTGTCTTCCCCTCTCTCCCATCCTATCTAAAGTGTGGCAGTGAGAAAGAGCTATTCACAGGACAAGGAAAAGGGAATTAATGCTGGAGACATCCTTGCATGGTTTGACTGCTGTAAGTAGGACTGATTCTGCTGTGAGCTGGATGCTGTCACAGCTGGGTGGGAGGGCTGGCAGGAAGGACCTGGATGAGGTGTCTCACACCATGCTAGAGGGACCATGTGTCTTGCAGCTGGGGCTGCTGCCCTGATTCTTCCTCTGCTACAGGCATGCCTTTGGGGATGGGAAGGAAAGCTCAGCAGAACAACATCTGTTCAAAGTATCATTCATTATGTTGACTAACCTGATCTCTTTCTGCAACAGGATGACCCATTTAGTGGAAGAGGGAAAGGCTGCGGATGTTGCGTATCTAAACTTCAGTAAAGACTTTTGACACCATTTCCCACAGCATTCTCCTGGAGACACTGACTGCTCATGGCTTGGACAAGCATACCCTTTGCTTGATGAGAAACTGATTGGATGACCAAGCCCAAAGAGTGGTTGTGAATGAAGTTAAATTCAGTTGGCAGCTGGTCACGAGTGGTGTTCCCCAGGACTCAGAATTGGGTCCAGTTCTGTTTAATATATTTATCATTGATCCAGACAAGGGGATTGAATGCACCTTCAATATACTTGCAGATGGTACCAAGCTGATCAGGAATGTTGATCTGCTTGAGGGTAGGAAGGCTCTGCAGAGGGATCTGGACAGGCCGGGTCAATTGGCCAAGGTCTGTTGCACAAGTTTCAACACAACTGAGTGCCAGGTCCTGCTCTTGGGTCACAACAACCCCATGCAACACTACAGGCTTGGGGAAGAGTGGCTGGAAAGCTGCTCGGTGGAATAGGACCCTGGGGGTTTTGATCAACAGCCAGCTGACCATGAGCCAGCTTGTGCCCAGGCAGCCAAGAGACCAACAGCATCCTGGCCTGTATCAGCAACAGTGTGGCCAGCAGGGCCAGGGCAGTGATCATCCCCCTGTACTCAGCACTGGTGAGGTTGTACTGAGGGAACTGGGGAGGTCTGGCCTGGAGAAAAGGAGGCTGGGGGTGGGGGACAGGGATGGACATGGACGACATTATCACTCTCTACAACTGCCTGAAAGGAGGTTTTAGTGAGGTGGTGTTTGGTCTCTTCTGCCAGATAACAGGCGATAAAATGAGAGGAAATGGCCTAAAGCTGCACCAGGGGAGGTTTAGACTCGATATTAGGGAAAAAAATCTTCACTGAAAGGGTTTTCATGCATTGGAACAGACTGCCCAGGGAAATGGTGGAGTTCCCAACCCTGGAGGTTTTTAAAAGACCTGTAGACGTGACACTTGAGACGTGGTTTAGTGGTAGACTTGGCAGTGCTAGGTTAATGGTTGAACTGGATGATCTTTAAGATGTTTTCCAAACAAAATGATTCTATGATTCATCAAAATGCTTTCCTTCTGAAATCCTCTAAATCTAACAGTCCTTTGCTGAGTTTCCCTCCTTTTTTCTCTCCCTACACCTTTTCTGTCTCTTTCTTTGTTGTACTCACAGGCAAAGCAGTTGGAGGGTAAGGAGGAGAGCAGGAGGAGTCTGAAAGGAAGCCAAAACATGGGTGATTTCGCTAAGCCACTGCACTTGTGTGCTCACCCCAGCCCCTCCTGAACAGCACAGCAAGTCATCGAGCTGCATGTAGCAGAGCTGTTTGCAGCTGTAGTTACAGCGTCCTGATTTTGGCTGGGATAGAGTTAATTTTCTTCACAGTAGCTAATAGGAGGCTGTGTTTTGGGTTTGTGCTGGAAACAGCCTTGATAACACAGGGATGTTTTTGTTACTGCTGAGCAGTAGCTTATACAGAGTCAAAGCCTTTTCTGCTCCCACGCTACACCACCAGCAAATAGGGTGGGGGTGCGCAAGCAGTTGGGAGGCAGAAACAGCTGGGAGAGCTGACCCCAACTAACCCAAGGGATAGCCCCTAACATATGGCATATGGCATAATGCTCAGCATATACATCTGGGAGAAGGAGGAAAGGGGGATGTTCAGAGTGATGGCGTTTGTCTTAGAATCATAGAATCATAGAATAGTTAGGGTTGGAAAGGACCTGAATATCATCAAGTTCCAACCCCCCTGCCATGGACAGGGACACTTCGCTCTAAACCATATCACCCAAGGCCTCGTTCAACCTGGCCTTGAACACTGCCAGGGTTGAAGCATATGGCACATGGCATCATGCTCAGCATATACATCTGAGAGAAGGAGGAAAGGGGGATGTTCAGAGGGATGGCGTTTGTCTTCCCATATAACCCTTAAATGTGATGTAGCCCTGCTGTCCTGGAGATGGCTGAACACCTGCCTGCTGATGGAAGGTGGTGAATTAATTCCTTGTTCTGCTTTCCTTGTGCTCATGGCTTTTGCTTTACCTATTAAACTGTCTATCTAAATCCACAAGTTTCCTCATTGTAACTTTTCTGATTCTCTTCCTCATCCTGCGGTGTGAGGGAGTGAGTGAGCAGCTGTGTGGTGCTTAGCTGCCAGCTAGAGTTATACCACAACATGTGGCTATCACAATAAGCCTTCATTTTGGCTACCACTGGTTACCGAGCTCCCCTCATTGTATATTATCTGACAGGAGCACCAGCCTGACTTATCACCCTGTCTTCTCTCACCTCTGCTTAGCACCTGGCTCTTGCACAGGCAAAAAGCCTGCTGCTTGTGCTGCTCTGAGCCAAGCCAAGCACCTCACCTTGACCCTACCTTTTAACCACTCCCAAGCACTGGGGGAAAGAGCCCTGTAGCAGTTGTTCCCACCATACTGCGTCCCGCCAGGGCTCTTCCTGCCAATAACTTTTTACATTTGAGGGCTGTACACATGTAAGTATTTTTTCCTAAGCACATCCGTGCAATCAGCTATTGCCCATATGTTCCAGTTGCCTTGGGAGTTTTGGTGTAATATTTATACTTTGGGAAAATTCAGCTCTTTCTCCTCAGAACCAGGAATCCTAGGAGCAGCTTGGGAGCATCTCTGCCTGCATCCATGCATCCTGCTTGGCTGCGAATGGAGAAGCTTGGTCCCCAGTTGCTTCTGGAGAGAGAGACACTAATGCTCCTTTTAATGCTTTATTTCTCTTGCCGGATTTTTTTTTAGATCAGAAGCTATGCTGAGGTGCAAGGCTCTGTGTGTGCCCCTGCTTTCAGCCACACCAGTAAGCACCCAGTGCTGGATGTCTAAAACCAGTTTCCTCTCCCTAGAGCTACTGGGAGGTAAATACATTATCCTGTCCTATTCTGCAGCCTGCCAGAACTGAACCACAGCCAGCCACTGACAGAGACTGTATTATGTTGCAATCACTACTTATTGTTGTGGTTAAAGTATACCCAGAGTGTGTAAAACATGAAAGAATCCCTTCTGTCTTTCTAGAGGGCTGTGAGTGTTGCGGCCAGCAATGACAGCAACAGTGAGACTCCATATGGTCTTGCGGCTGGAGGAGCAATCCTTCCCACTGCAGAATGTTAAGCCACTTGGTGATTTCAGCAAGATTTCCCAGAGATACAGAAGTCTCAGTTCATGTTACTTTGATGAAAATTGGTGGCCAAGCAGAGGACAGAGACGCCCTCGATTCCAGTTCTAGTTCCCTCTAAGGAAAAATCTGCATTTTAGACATTATTGATCAAGCAGAAGAAACAAATACTGAGAAAAGTAGGCTGGGATGGTTCTGAGAGCCCTGGGAACGACTTGTTTCAGTAGTAAATCTGCCATGTCATCTTGTTCCTTCACAGCATGACTAATCCCTACGGCATACAGCAAGGGCCTGGCTGTTGCTCTGACCCAGCACTGGTCGTAGCAGGCGGCAGACTCCGGCAGTGAGTCTGGGCTTTTGGCATTTTCATCTTGTGCTTGGGCCACTTGGTGAGGCACTCAGATCTCCTCCCCAGTCCTGCGTCGCCTGCGTCTACTCTCTTTCTTATTAGCAAAGATTGCACTGCAATTTTAAAGCTAAATAGGAGAGCAAGAGCAGCACAAACCTTTTAACTTCTGGAAGCATCACCTGCTTTTTTTTTGCCTCAGTATCTACAAACAAGCTGTCCCTTCTTGTCTCCTAGAGTCAGACAGACCTTTCTTATCTTCCTCTGCCCTAATTCTGCTGGTTATTTTCCCTCTTTAGCTCCCACGGCAACCCTGTACAAGCCTGGATGGATTCCCTGTGTACCAGCAGGCATTCCAGACGTGAGAGCAGCAATTACATGTTGTACTGCTGTTTTCTCTCGACAAACACGTTGTCTTTGGGAAAGGGGGGTGTCAATGTGAACAGAAAAGTGTTTGGCCTCTGGACTTGCGAGTGACTCAGCACTGCTTTTATCTTTGCAGGCTCCCAGGCAGCAGCCTGTCAATCCAGCCATTGCATCCCCCCTGCCCCCTCATCCAGGCTACAGCAGTATTTCCTTTACCCTTTTGCCAAGCAGTGGGGCTCAGTGATGCTCCTCTGACAAATGAGTGTGGCCTGGGGTGCAGTGCCCTGATGCTGGCTGCATGCTGGTGCAGTAGTTTAGCCCAAAAGTCATGGGGATGCTGTGTTCCAACCTCTTTTCTAAAGGAGAACTTCACATCTTAGACATTGTCCAAGTGGACAATTATATTATGTGGTCATCGTAAATTACCACCCATCCATTTAAAGAAAGGTAATTAAACATCTGAAGGCCAGAGACTTGGACGCTCAATCAGACACTGTGGGTACAGTAACACTGGATAGGTGAAATGCTAATCCCTGGCTGTGCTGCTGCCACGCTGTTGTTTCTGAAACTTGAGAGAGAGGTTTTGAGACCTGTGGAAATTTTGAAACTATCCTAAGTGGTGATCGTCAAGAAGGAATGACAGAAAAAGAAAAACAAACAAGATGAAGAGTGGATTTTTTCCCTCCCTCCACCATGTGGAACGGTAATGGAATATGGTCTCCTGGTGTAGTATAATGCTTTAAGTACTGTGTGTCCCAGTTTCACAATGCTCAGTGCAATGCGTACAAGAACAAACATGAGTGTGTTGAGGTTAGGCTGTTTATCAGCTATCATCAGCTGTCTATCTGCTTTACAGAAAATATACCTCTATATATGTGCTATTTTTACTGTGAGCTATGTAAGTAAAGGAAAGAAGAAAACATTACCAGTCAGTTAAATTTAACAGGGTCCTGAAAAAAACTACAGAGGACCATTAACATCAGGAAGCTAAACTACTGCATTTTTTCCCCATGCCTTTTCAAAGGATGGCATCTGGGGGGACGGGGTGCAGGGTGGTGGGGGATGTTATTTGTGTTAATAAGTAGCTTCTGGATAAATAAAGCAGCTACAGCATCATTTTGCAAAGCTTGCTGTGTCTCCTATCCTCTGCTTATAAGCCCTCCGATTGTGGGATTATTGTATAGTGTTGGCATCATTCAGCCAGTGCTAATAACTGAAAATGACAGCACATGCCAAAACTCCATTAATAAAAGCTGATTCACATTTCAAATGACTGCTCATTTCAGCCAAGAGTGTGCTCCTTTTTATTTGCTGTTCATGAAATAGATTGCTTTTTTTGCATAGATGTAAATTGTTGCTTATGCCTACCCCATGACGTACATGGAAGGGGTATTTACTCTTTCTTTCATCACTCAGAATTCTGCCTGTGGTCCCTTCAGGCTTCTCACATTGTTCTGGGGATTTGATCCTTCACGTACTGCAGACACTGGCTGGTCAAAGCAAAGACTGCAAATATTTCTAGGCTCAGCGGTTGGTGTATGCTTTGCAGATCTTCCCTTCCTTGTCCTCCAACCCAAATGTAATTGTGCAGAGTAACCATAACCTTATTTAGTCCTCCTTTTGCTGGCAGGAGCAGGGCAGCTTCTTCTTCGGTCAAAGTAGCCCATCTCTTCATTTGATCCTCTTTCAGGTTTCTGTGTTGTTGTAGTATGTGCCTAGAAATACTCCACTATTCTATATTCTACTATATCCCCATCAGTATAGGATATATCTCTCTCGTGACAGGATTCCAGTGACACTGTTGGGTCATAATTAGCTGACTCTTTCTTTCTCTCCTTTTATAATTTCTAGGTTTCAGTTTCTGTCTTCCAGATAATTTTTAATTGCTAGGTCCCAAATATGTTTTGCATGATTGATTGAGTTTCAGTTCCATTCAGTTCAGTCCTGTGGGTCTTCAGGCACAATATCCTTGTCCTCCTCTGTGACAGTTCCTTTCAGCTTTGTGTAACACTCCCATGCTTATGTAAACCTCAGGAGTTAGTGAACAGAAAGGACTTCTCCCAACACTGTTCCTTGAGAAAAAACACTAGGCATATTTTCCCATCTCCAGCCACATAATTGCTTCTCAACTTGTCATCAGTGCTTCCCATAAGCCTTATGATTCGTTCATTCATCACCATCTCCTTGAGCTTTATTGCTAGGATCCCACGTTGAACTGTGTCAAACCCAAATGAGACTAATTAATTCATTTCTTAGACCAAGGGGATGCAGCAGCCTGGTTAGTCTCTGTTGATTTCACTCCGTTTTTCATTTAATTCCAGGTCTTCAATTATTCTTTCATTTTAGGACTCCTCTAAAGTTTTACACACAGTTAAGGTCAGCTTGATAGGCCTGTAGGTATGTAAATAGTTCTTCTCCTTAAATGTTTTCATTACAGTGTTTTCAGAAGGTAACGTTCCTAACTGGGTAGATATATTACAATAAACCCCCTCCACCATAAAAGAAAATAGTGCACATTCATTCCTTCAGGAGTAAAGTAGTCCGGTCTCTCTGCAAGTAAGTGAATAAAGATCCATGACCTTTTGTTCTGTGTTTTAAGTCTCCTTATCCATATCACATTTAACCTCAGGTGGACATCAGCGTCCTGATTGAAAATTACGACCTTACCTAGACTTTCTCTCCTTTGTCACTAGTTCATTTCTCTTCTATTAATTTTATTTATGAGGTTCAAGAAGTATTTTTGTAGTTGTTGGCATACCTTTTGTGAGGTACACAGGTTTTGACAGCAGAGGTCTGACAAATCTTTCAGTGACAGTAAGATGTTTGTGCCCTCTGTTTATTAATTCGATTTTTCTGCTGCCACCCCCTTTACCAGAGTGTGGATGAGATTCAGCTGCTTTGGTACAAACCTCAGGCTCTTAGAACACTGATGGATGCTACCTGCAGACCAGTCGTCTGTCTAGGAGAAGCCATGGCATGAGGTTTAAACCAAAGTCTAAAATGACACAGCATCCAGCTGGAAAGCGAGAGGTATGGTACAAAACACCCTGTGACTTTAGTCTGGAGATACCTTTTGTGTCTGCAGTAATGACTGGTCTGAAAAGGTTTTGAAGTCAAAGGACAGGTTTGTTAGCCCAGATGTGGTTATTACTGACTTATTAAAAACCAACTTCATGGTTAGTGGCATTTTTAATTCAGAACGCATGAAAAAGTTGCTTTTGCTCCAACAGATGTAACGGCTTCAATCAGAAATACCAAAATCTGCTTCTGACTTCTGGACACAGTACAATGCTTAATTAACAAACCTAAGGCCCAACCATTTCTTTTTCAGAACAACTATCTTCTTCTAAAATAAGAACGTAGATGTACTAGTTTCCTTTCTAACTTAAAGATCTGGTACACTGAAATTAAGGGCCTAGTCATAGACTTGTCCAAGGGAGAAGGGGCTACCTTAAATTGGTTATTCTTTTATGAACGGTAACAAATGCACTAGAAATGCCAAAAGCAGATTCAAACTACAACCAGGATGAGTCAGAAAAGATCTTAGAAATTTCCACAAGAGGTCACTGTTATCATTAGCAATAGATAAATAGACCTCGTTTTAGTACTTCAGAGCTGGGCATCATTTCTCCCCTCAGGGAAAAACCTAAAGTCACTCTTAACAAATATTCCCCACACAGTATCTCCCTCATCTGCCTTACAAAATTAATCTACTGAGATAACAATTTTTCGTTCCTAAATTAGTCATAGGAATCCTAGGTTTTAAAGATGCTGAGACTATCTCACATTTTCCTTATCAAAAAATGACTTTTGCAAATCAAGGTATTTAAACGAGAAGGATTTACAAGGATGTGCTCACAGTTCTGTTCATGGTTTCTCAGGGTACTACAGCAAAAAATATAAATAAATAAGCATCGAAATTTGGTCTTTCTTAGGTTGTCAGAGGATGGTAACCTCACTGTTTTATGGGTTCCTTGTCCTAGCTGGGGCTTTTTCTTAGCTTAAAAGACACATGGACTGAGGAAAATGTGTGAAATTGCTGCTTACAAGTAAAAGCATCTATTAGAATATCAGATCATAAATTCCATTAGGAAGAGGTTATATGAAATAGTAACCTGATACTCTGACAGTAAAATTTAGTGGTAAAAAGGGCTGCTTTTGAACTGGGACCTCCAGAATGCCATATTTTCAATCACCCAGAAATATAGGGGCTGTCTGTAAATTCTTCTGTGCCAAACATAAGGAGAGAGTGGGATCTATGTAATTTGAGCATTCTCCTAATAAAATTTCTTTTCATTAACTTGAAATAATTGCCAAAAAGCAGCATATTTGAATGATTACCATGCACATAAGGGTGCGTTTCCTTTCTAGGTGGTCATATAAAATGGAAAAGAAAAGCAGGGAGGTCATTGTAATGTGCTGTAGATGGTAATTCGTAGCAGTAGCGCTGCCTCCTTAGTGTGATCACTTCAAATTATTCTCCTGTCAAATGGAGGCATTCCTCACAAAAACAGCAGTCCGCTTCCTCAGAGAGAAACAGGATGGAAAGAACAGAGGGATATTACTTTAGGACAGATGCAGATCAAATGAAGCAGTGCTTTGACTCGGGCTTTCTGCCCAAATGACAGTGTAACTGCTGTGTTAATGGAAACCTTGGAGGTGGAATGAATATGGGCCCTTCCTCTGGGCAGGCAATCACTGGACCAAATTCCATACTGCAATTGAGATGCAGACAACAACAGACAAAAATAGACCTCACTTTTTTTACAACATCATTTGTGCTCCTGCAGAAAATGCTTAAGTAAAATCTTCCACTTTGCTCTTTATTACTCCTTAACCTCCAGATATGTTGGTCCAAGAGCATTTCTAGTCAACACCTCTACTGACCTTCTCTACCTGAGCAAATTGGCTATAATAACTGCTGCAGAATACATCATCTCCCAGTAGCTGCTTGGGAGTAGTTCCCACTAGGGCATTCTATTTGAAGGAAAGACACAATATTTCCAGGGGGCTGTGATTATTCAGGAGAAATAATCTTTTTTTCAGGAAAGCAAAGCCACCTGGTGAGCTATTCCAGAGCAGCTATTCCAGCGTGTTTGTTTTGGAATAGCTATTCTGGTCCGAAGAGGCCAGAGGATTACCAGTTAAAATAATGTTCACATCCTCCCCTAGGATGGCTGAGAGTGTGAAAATGTGCACCTATTTAGACAATTATGTGGATACATTACCCATCCAGGCACTGGGATGTTTCAGCACTGCATGACTTCTCTTGCTCCCAAAAGATGTGCTCAGTATGTAGGGTAAAATACTGGTCAAATGTTGTAGTGCTTCGTATGGTTTGGACCATCTCATAACTAGAACTGGGTCCTCCCAACTGGAATACAACCCGGTTGTGAAAGAGGGGAACGAGGCAATAGGTTTCTAATAGAAGATGCATTATGATCAAAAGATCTCTTACAGAAGCCTTTTTCATGTGGCTATCTCAAATAGCACAGGCAAAAATTTGTATTACTGGCATGTTTCAACCCATTATGCTTTGGTCCTTGGCTATAAAGTATAAGATTGCTTTTGTTATTGAAGTGAACAACTTCTATTTCTCCTTAGGTATCTTAAAATCTTTAAACCTCCATTTTGGCAAAGATAATTGATATCTGTGACTTTTTCCCATGACAAAAGCAGTGATAGTGATATGAAGTACTGCTTTCTTGTGAACAATTTCTACAGTTGCTGTAAAGCACAGCAGCGTCTGAGCCCAGGCATCAGAGTGGCAAATCTTGCAGGTAAGAGAGGAGCAGGGATGGCAGCAGAGCACAGAGCTGGGAATCCTTTTGTGGTGGTTTTCCTGTGGAAACAGAAGAAATGTTCTGCTAAAACACAGTTGAGTGAAAGACAAATGCTAAAACTGGTGCTTTGAAAAATGAACGTAAACCTTGCTAGGCCAACTGTTCCTAAATCCGGGAGGCAATCCAATCTGCAAGCATGTTCTCAAACACCTTTCATGGTCAGCAAGAGGTTTCTCCCACCCAAGGCTGAATTTTTTCTCAGGACTAGGTGCCCAGTAGTGCTCCTGAGCTAATCACATTATCTTAGATAATACCTAAAGGACAGGAACTTGAGTGATTTTTTTTTTCTGATTCAGCTATAGTTACTGTAAGGAAGGGAAATCTGTGGGGTGCACTCAGATAATACCTGGTCATTGAAATCCACATCTGTGACACAGTTTGATTCACAGTCACTGAATATTAAAAAGGCAACATTCATGGTAGTGATCAATATATGTGCTGCATTTAATGATGGTGGTTCAGGTAATTAGGAAGGACGCCTAGAATGAAGCTGGCATCTGAAACCTGCAGGTTTCCCTTCAGAGAAAGGCATAAAGAAGTAAAGCACAGGGAATTAGCAGATTTGTCTTTCAAGCCCTGTGCAAAGGTCCTCTTTGCCAGTGGCAGAGGCTGTATCAGCCGGAGGAGGAAAAGGATGCTGCCTTTGAACCACTTTGCTTTCTTACCCCATAGAGCTTTGAATCATATCAAATGAGGGACACTGGCAATGACGCGTGCACACACACAATAGCAGGTAAGGGCATTGTAGCCATGAGAATGAAACTTTCTTCCATTCAACCCTTGTAATCCTGGGCAGGGCTTATTTAAATGTTTCTAATTACCACAGTGTGTTTAAATAGATACCCAGAGAAATCAGCAGGGAGCAACAGCTCTCCTCACTGCCTGGCAGGGCTGATGATGACAAAGGTCACGCAAAGGCTTAATATGACGCCACTTAATATCCTACTTAAGCAATGTAATTATGGGGTTTATTTGGTAGAGCAAGAAGGTTTATCTCCTGCAGAAGGCATGAATGAGATTGCCAGATGCAGGTGCTGCTGGGTTACAAGATGCATTTTTTATATTATATAGTTTTTACAGCCTTGTCCACTCGGGTGATTTTCATTTTCTAAATCCAACACAGTCTGTCTCTTCACTCTGTCTCAGTGGTACCCCTATATAAATAAGTCACTTTCCTCTAGTAGTTGGCAGCTCTCATTACAAATATTTTCTGCCAGCTGCTCTTGGAAGATTTCTTTATTTTAGCTCTTCACAACAAAATGGAGATTGCAGACACTCATCCCATGTTTTAACATAGTATGCCTCAAAGGAAGTGACTCAGTCTTTGTATACAGTCTTAGTCGACAGCAAAGTTTTCATGGAGGAACATAAAAAGGAGATTTATGTAACTAATATAACACTGAAAACAAACAAGCCCTCCAACCAAGTTCAAAGCACCAGGTTAACACATACTTTCTAAATAAATATGGTGCTTTCAGATCTGTCTAGAGCTCATGATCTCAGTCTTAAGATGCTCAAATACTGGGGGGGGGAGGTGGGAGGGGGGAAGGTAAAGTTTCAGAGCCATTGGGGATTTTTCTGTAAGAATTCACAAATGCTGAGCTCTTGCCACATCTTCTGAAGGATTGTAAAGGAGAGGTAGGGTGCTTATCCTTGAGGGAAGGGGGCAGGAGCCTCTGGGGGAATTGAACAGCCATCAATGCAACCCCAGTTCCTGCAAAAAACACTGAAGCAAATAATCAGACACCTGGAAGGGAGCAGGGAAAGAGTAGCTGTCAATGTGGACTTGTAAAACTGGTCTTATTCCCTTATGTGACAGAGTGACAGATCTTGCTGACAGAAGCAAATGCATGTCTGGTCAATGTGTCTCCCACAGAGCGCTCACAGGCAAGTGCAGCAAGTGTGTGGTCTAGACAGATCTACTGCATAGTGGGCAAAAAATGGGCTGGAAAACATTACTTGCAGAGTACCAGTGATTAGCTCATTATCAAAATGGACGTTTTGATCAAGAAAGGCTCAGTAGGAGGCTGCTATGGCCCTGTGATTGCTCAGTCTTAGGCAGCGAAGCCAACAGTGCTGATGATGGACTCAAGAATGAGCCTGTCGCATTTACAGAGAGCAGCAAGCAGTGAGCACCCTCCGCGTTGCTGGGGGCAGGCTTCAAATGGCTTGATATATTTGAGATACATCCCCCCAGAAAAGAAAAAGAAGAAATATGCAATTTAACAGGTAAATGTCCGAAGCACAAATGGCAAATGCCAGAGAGGGGGCAGCTTGTCAAATAAAGCTATAAATTAAAAAGTCAAGAAACTGTAGTGGATCAGAGGCTGAATGTGAGTCTACCATGTCATGCTGTAATGAAAAAGACAAACCTCATATTCCGACGTATATGCAAGAACACATAATGTTTTAGCTCTGTTCAGCACTGCATGGTCTCACATGGAAGTCTATGTGAGGTTTGGGATGCTGAACTTGAAGAAAGGTGAGACCCAGCTGCAGGCAACTCAGAAGAGTCCACTGGAAAAGGCAGAGCCAAGAAAATATGACCCATTAGACACATCCAAAAGAAATGTGTGCTGTTTGTCCTTAGGAGGGACAGCTGATCTGCCCTTCATGCCTCCTGTGGAAGAGATAACTAGGACTGGACTAATGTTTCAGCAAAGGTGGTGGAAGCTGGACACAACACCCAGCCCTCGCTATGGAAGGGGCTGTTGGAAGAGACTGTCAGGCCTCATTACTGGTTCCTAAAGAAGAGCTGAGACAAGCATGTCTGGGGAGCAACCTGCACACAGCAGACCCCAAAGTGGGCCAGGGAGGTGGTAAGTGATGCTGCAAGGAAGGCAGCCTGCTCTGCTGAACTGACCCAGCAGCTGCCAGCACTCATGCATGGGCTTAAAGACATCCACAGTTTCGTGGTGGTCAAGGCAGTCACCCTTCTTCCAGGCTGGGCTCTTACAAGCTGCTTGCTCCCTCCATTAAGTGATGAGAGAAATAATGGAAAATGCTCCTGAAAGGCATAAAGTTGTACTTGGCCCCTGGGAAGTGGCTGAGGGCAAGGGATTGTCTGCAACCAGGTGCCATGCTATGCTGCTTGCCTTGCATTAAGCATCTGTGCCTGAATGCTTCTACCTTGAGATCTGTGCAACAATAATCTGTGTTTGGGTCAGCACAGCTCTCCAAAGTTCTGCAAGATTTATCTGTATGTTGCTCAAAGAGCACAATTACAACAAGGTGTGTTATTACAGAGTGCCAGTTAAAGTGTTGATTGTTCAAACAACTCTGGGAGAGAGAAACCAGTAAGTCATGGGCTGTGCAGTGTCCTGCACTTTGAAACCCTCAAAGGTACATGGATATATTGTGATGAGCTGAGGTGCAGGCCCTTAACATCTAACCTATCTTAAAATAGGCAGCCTCTTGCATTGCTCCTTGCTCCTCAGAGGGCACATTGTGAGTTGGAACTCGATGATCTTAAGATCCTTTCCAACCCTAATAATTTTACAATTCACCAAACATCTTAGGCTTTAAAAGACAGCAATATAAAGAGCCTGTTACTATCCTCATCTCAAGAAGAAACAGTTTTCTGTCACTGGGGAAAACACAGGCTTGTGACAAACTAAGGGGAAAGACATCCTAATCTGCCTGCCAGGCTTTGAAAACTGCATCATGTCCTCCCTGCCGGCATGACCAGGGAACTGGTCCTCTTCATGTCTGCTGAGCATGAAGGCTGGCTGAAGGAACACAGATTCAGACAAGCATGACTCAGTCACACTGTCACAGTAAGTTTATAATGCTGAGGAAGAAATTTAGTCTTGAACATATTTTAATTGACAGACCAGATTATATACACTGAAAGAATATCTTTCAAAATAAAAGACGACAGACTTTCAACATCTGGTCTAATTCCCTGCAACTATGCTAGCAGATGTAAACTGTTGTGTATTCTATTAACAAATATCTTTGCTTCTTTTTTCTAAGTGTATGAATGCATTCGTGTATATTTTTATTACAGCTATAATAATCTATCTTAATTTTATATATTCATGCTTGAATTTTGGATTTAAACAGAAACTGCTCATGGTGTACAAAATTCTGCTCATAGAAATGGGTAGGACTTTTGCTAATTATGTGAAGCTAGGATTTTGTTCAATAAGATTATGCATGTCTCAGGAGTTTCCAGAAGCAGCATAAACTCTGAGACTAAAGCTGAAGTTGTGTTTATAGGCACCATAAGTGCACCAGAAAATTCCATGCTTTTTGTTGCTGATCTCATTTGCATTTTTTCTGGAGCTGATTGAATGAGAACTGCTTGTGAGCCCTTATTTTGGCTGTCTCACAGCGATCAGAGGATGACAGAGTGGAAGAGCTGTACCAGATTCAATTGCTACACCCTGTCCCACAAGCCTCCAGGCAGAGCTTGGATGGATCTGAGGAAGGGGGGGGCCCAGGGCTGGGAAGTGAAACCTGCCAAGGTGCTGTTTCAGCTTAATTTAATTTAATGTAATTTAATTTATTTTTTCATTATTTTATTTTTATTTTTTGCTGCCCAAAAAAGATGTCCAGCTTCTGCCACCCCTGGACCTGCCAGTTCTCTGCGTATGTGCATGCCTCAATCTTCATCAGCCTCAAAATCTGACTTAGCAGACACAGACCATTTCCGGCTCATTTTCACACCAGTAGCTCAGCTGGTAAATTCCAGGAACAGTAACTTCCAGCAAAGCAGTAGTGACAAGTACTTGGGGCTGGTGACCTTAGCCTCTGGAGCAGAAGCAGCCAAGACAGTACGTTTCGCATCCTTTGCCCCATCGTCCACTACAGCCAATGTAAAATCCTTCCTTATTGACGATGCAAAATTGGTTTGGCAAGGCACTGCTCAAAGCATCTAGCACACTTTGCAGACAAAGTGCATTAATGGAGTGGGAGGGGGAAACCAGCCTCCAAAACAGCAGTAGGCCATCAACAGATGCATCGTAGTGCTCATTCATCCAACATCAGCCTCTCCAAATATCTAAGTTAAAAAGCAAGCTTTGAAGCCAACCTAGGAGGTAAAAACTGAAGGAGATGAGAAATTTGCATCTTTGTTCATGCATTCAGTCAAAACTGCTCCTGCAAAAATACATAAAAGCCCCTAACCGTTATGGATTCGTATATGCAGATTTAGTTCTTCCGCTGCTTTATGGTAAGAAACTTGTCAACAGAAGCACTATCGCTATGTTCCATTAGCATGTATTTATTTACACAACTATCTGAAAACAACCACTTAAATAAATCACTCTTAGAAAAGTGGACTACTTAAAGAATGCGTGGCCCATTCTCCCATAAAACACTAATTGTCACAGCACCACCTCTCCGATGAATCATCAGTAATGAGACACCATTACGGAAAGTATCAATTTTCAGTGCAACTCAGCCAGGCTGTACATGGTCAAATAATTATACCCAAGTACCTAACAAATAAAACTTTTTCATGAAAATACACTGTTCTCTGAGCAAAATAATTTTCCAAGAGGCCTCAGTGATTTTTTGCAATTTATATTATGAGCTAATAACACATCGATCTGTGTGTTGCTTATTGCTGTTTGGAATCATGGGTAGCTTTTTACTTACAATAAGAGGAATTCTGTCAAAACCTGTCATGAAACACAGGTATGAGGTCACTTTGGTACATCTGGGCTGCTTACCAGGACAGAAGAAGATTCACAAGGACTTTAAAAGCAAGCATAATGTGATTTCATATGCGGATATGCAAATGGAAATACTTTCTGTCTGATACTTCTAGTCACTTCTTGGTCTCATTCAGAGGCAATGTGTCTTTGTCATGGGGCAGACAAAACAGGTTTTTCACAATTCCTGAAAGTCTTCATAGGAGTTCCATGAGGAGCATAATTCCATACGCTGAGGGAAGAGGCAGTTTAATACTGGTGCAAACTTTGATTCACATCTACCTTGCATCTTCTACTTAAGTCAAGTCCCATCTCTGAAGCAGCTGCTGCCTATATCTCTGCCCTGACTATCTGCGACATTACAGGCAATCAGGTCATTGACACAGCTCACTGCAACCTTCAGCTTCATTTTAAGGGGGCAAAATGGTGCCTCTTGCTGCATAATGTCAGGAAGGAAATCTGCCCAACATTGCACTACAGTATCCTCCTCTGGGAGGGAAGCAGGGGAGCAAGGATGTCCATGGCTGCAGGGGGCTCAGGAGGTGGCAGCCCCAGGTGGTGACACTTTCATAAAGCAGGTACCTTGGCAGCATATCAGGTAAGCTCCACCAGCACTGCAGCTGGCAGTGCTTTCCAGGTTGTGGACCTAGGCAGCGAGGGGAAAGGTAATGCTTCTGTTAAGCTAGGGAGCTTTTTACGCTATGAAAAGCCTTGGTGTCAGGATGCACAATGCTGAGCAAAGATACTATTGCATCAACAAATTCCAGAGACTGACTTCCTCCTATGTGCATTAATGAGACATAACAGGTCCAGGTTGGTTTTCATGGTTAGCACTTATTGTAGAGGCTCTAGAAAAAGAGAAGATACAAAGTTCTTCATCAGCCTGTTACAGAGAAATATTCAACAATGAACACATGGCATCAGTTAGTAGAGAGGATGGAATATTTACTCCTCTCTGTTCCAGTTTCAATGCCTGGTTTAATTTTGAAATGCATTCTTGCAGACATCTGAATATGGGCTTCTCCGGCACCCTGTGAGAACCACAGCTGCACACTCACATGCATCATAGTTCTGCATCTCTCATCTTTATAGATAGATTTCTCTGAAAAAAATCAATCTTCTGTGTTGCTCCCTGTGTTCTCTATCACTAGCTGACAATTTTGGTGCCTTTTTGTGTTTTCAAGAGCATCTCCTGAGTGCCTGTGGGATGCATGTACAGAGCCACGCACTGCTTTTGTCTTGCAGCATCTACTTGAAGTAGCTTATTTTGGAGGTTTGAACTTGTGAGGATCAGTGTCTACCTGTGATGTGCTGGAAACAAGTTAGCAGGCCATTTATGTTCTTGTGTTTCCTCAAGCAGCTGTCTCTTCCTGACCTTCTAGTGTGAACACTGGTTTCCCTGCCTTAATGTGTGAACACTGATTTCCCTGCCTTCATCAAATCTCCTTGCTCTGGTCTCTTTAATTAAAATCTTTTTGCTTTCTTCTCCTGTACATATCTGTGCCAAGGATGCAGGTATATCATAAGAGGATAGGTATTTACTAGTTTTCCAGGCTGAATGGAAATTTAATGGGAGTGCTCTCTACTTCACACCAAAAAATATAGACTTGGCAGTAGAATATTATGGGTTTGATTTACCAGATTCATTTATTGTGGATTCAAGCAGATGGCACGAGGCTAGAGTGGCGGGTGCTCGTCCTCCAGCACACAGGGCTCTGTGCCCACAGGCAAGGCAGGCCCACAGCTCTCACCCAGATCCTGTTCAGGGGTGCTGCCTTTTGTGGCTATTTAATTGCTCCTGCCACAATCCAATGAGTAATTCAAAACCACTGGTGGGCAGCTCTGCTTTTGGCAGGACAGGAGCCTTCTCTGATCCATGAAATACTTCTGGCTGTTGACTCCACGCATCAGGTTTCTCTCTGCAGAAACCCCAGGGCAGCAGGGGCTGTAGACTTTGTGGGTTGTTTTCTTTTTTAACCTTAATTTCTCACATAACTACCTCTTGTCAAGCTTGGGCTTGGTCCAGGGAGCAAGACTTACCCATACATTCTTATAAAACATCATATATCTTCTTTCTGAATTATACACCCAAGTGAGCTATAAATGGAGAGTAACTGCCATATGCAAGAACAAAGGGGTTTGCTCAGCAGTGATAAATAATAAATTGCCTAGGAATAATGCATCCCCTACCTTGGGTTTTGTTTTGCTTTGGCTTAGCACAATTTCCACAAAATTTTGGCAATCACGCTGCCATTATCTTTTCATGACGGAGGCCCTAGGAACTTGTCCAGCCCACAGCAAGAGCCCTTTATGTACCTACTAATGTGTTGGTTCACAGACAGACAGAGGGAGGTTGCTGATCTGAATAGCAATCAGATGCCAGTGTACGCTGCCTCTCTGCGAGAGCCATGGACATTAATAATGTCTCTGGGGAGTGGCTGCAGCTGTAATAAAGAAAAGATATCTGCAGTGTTTGCACAGCTCTCCTCATTCATCCTGATATGTAGTGAAGTGTGATAATAAGGACTTTACAAAATCTAACTGGCAGTCTTGGGGGGGGGCATTTGTCACGGGGTGAAAAGGAAGGCAGAAACATTTGTTTCTGCTAGACATAGTTAAAACAGAGATATTTTTAGAAGTGTTCCTCCGGTTTTTGGTGGTTTGGTTGGGTTTTTTTGTTCATGAAATAACAGACACAACATGGTCGTTTCTGAATATAACCTAAGGGGTTTTGATTTAGAACTCTGACTCTGGAAAAATGTCACGTCACAGGCCTGCATGCACGCTATAATCCTCCATCCACAGCGGCAGTTGTGATTAAAGCAAGCTCAGAAAAAATGATTTCTTTTCCTCTGAATGCCCAGATACAATGAGGAATTATGTACATGATGAAAAATTAAAACTGGCTATCTGGTAGTTTTGTCAATATTATAGACTGGCTCCTACAAATTCTTCTTGTCCTGGATCAGGCCCTTTGTGTCCCCTCCAAGACATCAGAAGGTAAGGATCAGACAGCATACACAGGTTAAGCCCTCAGGACTTGCACAGCCTCCTGGGGCTTCCAGAGCTGCTCACCTTCACAGAGCAAAGCAATGCCCCAGGTGCCCTCCTGAAAGCCACAGGGGCAGTGCTCAGACACAGACCCCAGTGTTTCCCTCCCCGAGAAGCTCAGGCAGCTGCCCATGGGTCAGGTCATAGATGGGGTCTGGGTCTCAGTGTTAAACCACACCTTGCGAGGGTTAAGCAAATACAAAGAGAGAGTTGAGGCATAACAAGGATGACTTTACATTATGTTTACAAACTAGTGTTTTCCTTTCGGTGGCTTTTGGCAGCTTAGCTTTTCATTTTTAACGTTGCAGCAGCATACACTCATCTTCTTGCTCAAGGACGAGGGAGAATTCAGGACACCAGAACATAAGCATTTTGCCAGCTTGGTGACTTACATCTCTGAGTTGCACAGCAGGTCTGTCTGAGCTCCATCACAGAGGAGAAGATACATCTCTTGAGTGGCAGCCTGAGGAGGTGGAGATGACAATGCACCTCATGGTGCTTGGAACACCAAAAAGTCTTTTTAGGTGGCTTAAAGTGCCTAAACATTGGTTTCAGTGCAAAATCAGCCATTTCTACCAGCAGTATCACTGGGAACCACTGAGAACCTGGGGCAGCTCTGTGGCTTCTATCACAAGGGGGAGTTTTGGTGACAGTAAATGCAAGCTGGGAAAGTGCCTGTGGATGACAAAAGTGCCTCTGTAATTAAATGCAAGAAAACTTACATGAATAAAAATGTAAACATGCAGTGTCAATAAATGGAGAACAATGTCTCATAGCAGTGTTGCCAGATCGTGTAACAAGTTTCTGGCTAATAGAGGCTTAAATAAAGAATCCCAGTTGCTGGAGTCTTTACATGATGGGAGAATCTCCTCCACTTCAAATAACAGTTGGACTGCTAATCCTTTGACTAAGTATAAATACCCTAAAATTATGACTTATGGACTCAGAAACTAAACAAAAAAGAACCCTTCATTTATTAATTTTAAAACTCTTTTGACTTCTAATTCAACTGATGCTTTCAAGGCCTGTGTTGCAGTTTAATGAACACTTCAGTCGTAGCTCATCTTACACATGCTTGGTGTAAGATTTTTCTCCACATAGCAAGTGTATGACAGGCATAAGGGTAGGAGTAATCCCGCATGCGCATATTAATACTTTCTTACGTTTTTTTGAAGACATTGGGAAAGAGGATGTCAAAAAAGAAAGTCCCCAGGTATAAAAATGTCAGCAGTTTCTTGTACGGGTTGATTGTTTGGGGCTTTTCTTTGTTTACGGCAAGCTAAGATGTCGCACAGGGCACGTCTTCAGCACAAGTCACCAGGCTGCCTTTGAGTCACCTTGGGCATAGTTTGGGGCAAGAAGAGATGCACAAAAATGTCTGAGATGAAAACTGATGCTCTCATGCAATTGTGAGCTGCTCTGCTGGCCAACGCTCCCATCTGGAGGGCAGCAGCACTCTACCACAAATGCTTTTCTTCGCTGTCAACGAGCAATTCAGTGAACAACATGATCCCTCGTCTGCAGTCTCATGTTTGAGTTGGTTCCAACTCCCAATTATCCAGGCTTGGCTTAATTCAGAAAGTATGTCTGAAGCATTCCACCGGCAGCAGTAACAGCAGCAGGCAGCCAGGTCGGACGAGTGCTGTCAGTTGATAGCGTGCCTGTGTGGCAGGGGCCTTCCCTCATTTTATGATAAGAAACATCACTGTCCTCTCCACCACGAAGAGAGGTTTTGGAAGAAGCCCAGCAAAGGTTGGGAGGGCACAGACGGGAGGACCTTTAAGCCATGGCAAAGGGAGCTCTCAATGGGGTGCCATAGGCAGCGAGCATTAATGAAAAGCAGTAATACACCCATCTGCCTTTGTTTTGTATTTCTCAGCTTCGGGGACAGTAACTACTCTAATTGCAGGAGAGGGTTTGCAGGTTATGTGGCAGAATGGCTGATATTTACTTACATTTACTTTTTCAGTGGATAGAGTGAAGGTGAGCAAAGTCTTGGAGCTCCCATTGTCCTGCTTAAATCCAAGCAGATCACAGTTCTCGGGCCAGTGTCTAACTCCAACTAAACACACCTGCACCTACACGGGTCAGGCAGTCGCCTTTGTGCTTTAACAGCAGTGCAGGCGTCTGTCAGTCCTCCAATATGTGTTTCAAGCCTGGTTTGCATACGTCGAACTGATTAATTAATCTCTGTGCAGCAACTGGAAAATGTAAAGTGCTACATAAAAGATAAGTATTACTATTACTAAATCTGTACTCAATAAGTGTGACTTGACATAAAGTGACAGATTTTATCTCACTCATTGCTACTATCTGAAAGAGGCCATTGACAGCAAATTTCTGGAGCATAATTTATTCTATAGACATAGTGGGATAAGTGGTGCATGTGAGCAACTTACGCTGCATGCACCATGGGAGGTGCTTTGCTGACAGAATACGTGATGATTTTTTTTTCACACATTGCTCCACTACCTGTGACCCAGAGCTCAGATACAGGGGCATCAGATGGGTATGCCATGCTCCCTTGGGAAATTTGGACTCATAAATCAACCACAGCATATGGTTGCAGAGCCCCCAGCAAGACGTGGAGGTTGGGGTATTGCGGGAGCACGGCAGACTGCAATGGCAGAGGCGTGACTGGAAAGCAGTGACATTCGGGGTGCTGATGAGGGGGTGCTGGAGAGCGTGAGAGGAGTTGGGTATTGATTCTGGGGAGTTGCTTAACCCTCTCTGGCTGAGCGTTTCTTACAGTGTTAATGAGCTGGGTGGAAGGAGCAAGGGTGGTTGGGATGGCAAGGTGGGAAGCAACACAAGTGGTAAATACATAGATGAACTAGTATTTACATCTCATGCATTTGTGAAGAGCCTACTGCTATAGCGAGTTGATCCTGACTAGTCCCTCTGGGCCCTATGGTAATACAAATACTTAATTATAATGATAATAATAGTAAAGAGCTTTGAAAATAGAGAAATTTGTGTGCAGTGATTTTTATTAATAGGAGTATGGAATATTTGTGACTTAATGTCTGCTTTATAGTTTTAATTGACTTGAATTTGTAATTGATTGAGTTTGTTTGATTTCAATTGACTGAGAATATAAGAAATCAGTCCTGTGCTGCTCCATCAGGAAAGTGGGTTGGAATCCTGCTCTGGATAAACACCCATCACTCCAAATGAAGTAAGGTCACCCTTTTCCAAATATTCACTGTGTCTTACGTCTAAAGTTGTGCAAAACTGTTTTCAGCTGTGCTTAATTTGTCAGTATTCTAATAAGTGAAATGCAAAAGCAATGGTATACAACCTTATTAGTCTTAATAGGAAGAAGCAGGAAGGGTGAGAATTCCTTTTGCTGACTTTAAACTCCTGCAGATATCCAGGTATGCCCAAAAATGTCTCTGAAAGAGCCATGAGATGATGCCGCACAACCTGAACTTTTCCACTCCCTGCCTTTGCAATGAAGTCTAGCAGATCAGTGTCTCAACTTCTTTGAATTTGGTCTTCTTTAAAGAAAAATATGTGTTAGTGCTGCTGGCTCCTTTTTTGCTTTTTTCAGCTTTCCACATTTCTTGGCAACTTTTTGCAAAATAATGACTCAACTAATCCCAGTGCTCCCACACAAAGAAACTGCTCACATGAGCACAACCTCTGACTTCTGCCCTTGCCCGGGCTTCCCAGTCCCTGTAGCCACAACCTAACAGCATGCACATGTTTGACTGCTGTAATGTATCCTGGAGAGTGTAAATCCACCTGGTGAGTGGTTTAAACCTCGCTTTCTTAGTAAGTCAGGTGGTACAAGGCTCTGCTTAGGATCAAGATCCCTCCCATAACAAATGCAGGTTTTTGTTTCAGCCTTCAAAACTTTCCCTAGAATTCTCTCTGGTCATTTCTGTTCCTCATCTTCCAGGGTTTCCCAAAGTTGTATAGAAAGTACCTCACTTTTGAAGGGGTTTGAGTTAATAAATGATAAATCCAGCCACTGTCAGGTAATGTGTCATAGCCTAAGGAAAAGAGAAATGTCATGAGCAAACCACAGATGCAAAATATGTGGTTTCCTTGAAAAGCCTCAAATGCACCGGGAAAAATTTTTCTTCTTGTGCCAAGCAAGGTTTGTGGACTGATTCCTGAGCATTGCTTTCTTGTGGATCTCTTGCAAAGTCCCCAGACATGCATTTGAAAAATTCAGCTGGCCTCTGTATTCACAGGAGAAACAAAATAAAGCAACTGTAAGGAGAAAGGGAAAGAAAAAGTCTCTGAAAAAATGTCTTTTTATTCTAATTCAAAGCTACCAAGGGTGTGAGGAAGTGCTGTGCAAAAGCAAGGAGAGGGGGCAGAGAGAGTGCCAAATGGAAGCAAATGAAGGGGAAGGGCGAGGAAGAAGGGAACCTGTGTATCCAGCATCAGACTGGTATGCCATTTCTCATCATATTCCACTTCTCTTTTTTTTCCCCTCATGTTATCTTATTTGGTTATCATCTTAGTTGTCAGCAGCACTGCCACATGGGATTTACGTGGCAAAACCTGATTGTACTAGAGAAAACTGGAAAGAAATTCTGTGTGTTTCAAAGGCAGCAGATGACCGGAAACCCTGGCATGCTGTGAAGACGGTAAACTCTGATAGAATCACTCTTGGGCCTTAGGTGATGAACTCAGAAAATATGACTGTTTAACCTGATGAAGGCCAAATGCAAGGCAGGACTTTAAGAAGATGCTAATCAATGACCTCATTATGCAAGATCTTGAACTTGACCTTGAACTTCATAGAAAGCTCACTGACTGCATTTAGTTTTAGGTGAAACCTGTGGTATAAACCTCTCATTCCCTCAGCAAGAAACAGCAGATGTGTCTCCAAGCTTCTCAGACACGGAGGTGGACTGAGTGCTATCCCCAGCTGGAGGTACACTTGGCCAGGACACTCCTTTAGCAGGAAGAGACGGGGGAATATATGACGGAGAGGAAGGATGAAAGCCGGAATGAGAAGGGCTTGCTAGTCCTGATTTTGCCAGTGAGAGGGGAAGGAGAAATTGGGTAAATTCTTTTGCTGGGCACTTGTTTTAAAATCTGGTTGCAAATATCCATTTTCAGCCCCTTCTCCCTCCTATCCCTGATGTGTCCACTTGTCCAGCGACTGGACCTGGAGAGGCAGTGGGCTGTGGGGTATCACAGCAGGTTTGCTGTCCTTTGCAGCCTCCTGCCATGTGCCCATACCTGCAGCTCATTGCTGCCAACACTGCCTCCCATGATGGGGCAGGAGGGGAATGCTAAACTCTGCAAGTGACTTACTTGTTCCTCAGTCCTGCAACCTTGCATCCCTTCAGATGCTGTTCAGGCATGCACAAAAGAGGAATTTTCAGCTGTCTCAGCATCCCAGAAGATGTTTAGATTGTGGGGTTTTTTTAAATTGTTATTTTGAAAAGTTGTTTTTCCACTTCTTTTTTTTTTCTTTCCTTTCCTTTTTTTTTTTTTTTTTTTAATGGTTGGACTCTGTGAGTACATCACTCTCTCAGTTTGCAATGGACTGTAGGTGCTGTGGAGGAGAGTTATTCAGCTGGATTCAGTACCCAACTGTGCAATATAAAATTATTGAGTAGTCTTATTATTGAAATAACTCTTCGGTGTCTCTTACATTCTGATGTTGGACCTCTTCCATTTATTTCTGTATAGTCCTGCATTTGGAAGTAATTTGTGTCTTGGAACAGCAACCCGAAATTATTGGCTGGCATGTGTATAACGTAATGAGTGCTAGACATTTATAAGCTTTGTGGGTTTGTCAGGAGAATATCAGCTTCCGCTCCTCACCCTATTACCAAAGGTGTTCTGGCTGACCCTACGATTGCCCTTGAGTTTTAGTCATCTAGAAGCTTTGGCTTTAAAATCAATACAAGTTTCAACTATGTTTATATATCTTTAGCCATAATAGAAAGCAGTAGTCTCTACATCCATCTGATGTTGGAGGCAATGTTATCTAAAAGCTGATAGAGCAGACAGGAGCTCAACTGGCTTGGGCATGCTCTGCTGATATGGTTTTTGAGACCCTGAACAGAGAGTTTATTTTTTGTGCTTCTATTGTAGTCCGTAAAATGGATGAGGTACATGTGAAGAGGATGCAGGAAGGAAACAGAGAGAAAAAATCCTTCTTCTTGAAAAGCTTCATTTATTATTATTTGCACAAAACTCTGTATGAATTGTAGTTGCATACATGGCGTCCATGCATAGTTGCACACATGCATACATGGATGCTGCGATAACAGGCATTTGAAAGAGGGTTTGTCTAGATGTGGAGTTTTGTACAATGCTTGGAGACCTTCCTGATGGCAGATGAGAGAGGCAGGATCTCTTGTACTCCATGCAGTACAGACATGTGCATGGATTTCTAATTCTTATTAGAAAGTTAGAGAAGCCGTGACATGCACTCAAATGCCTATTGAGGGGAATGTAGCTGAAGGATTCAAGCATGATATTGTGCTTTAACTGGGCTGCTTCTGATGATATTGTGCATTATATTATATTCCTGCCCTCCCCTCCCCCCCAAAAAAAAGCAAACAAGTGTGCACAAAATGTGATAATTTGTTCACCTTTCCAGAACGGTTTATTCAAACTAAACAGATGTGTTTCACTTTCCAGAGAACTCTCCATTTCTTGTATTCGCAGTTTGAAAGGCACTTTGAAGATACAACCAAGCCACTTGATGTTGAAAACACCTCTGTTATCAGAGAAACAGATTGGACATTGTTTTGTTATAATTCTTTAAACATATAATAGTCATTGACCTACAAATACAATAGCTATTGTCTTAATAGTGCTTTTCAGTAGTGTAGACAAACACTGCTAGTAAAGATTTGGCTTCCACATTGGGTTCTGTTTCATTTCCTGGACAGACGATGGCATTGTAGCCCTTCTGTATTCTGCAAACCCAGCCAAGGTACTCCCAGAGCGAGATCTTGATTTGATTGTGTTGTGCACGCTTTAGCAGCTTAAGATTTTGCCATTTGCTTTTCATGTCGTCAGTGAAACAGATGAATGCTATAATAGCAGTACTTTCTAAAAGGAAGACATGAAATTCCTACATTTATAATAAAAAAGTGTTGCCAATCTCATTGTAATTCAGACTTGAACTGTTCACCCTGTGCACGTCCAGAAACTCATTCTCTAATACTAGATGCAATGATCTCTGGAGGGAAGTTTTCCATCTGTTTCCTTATGATGTTAAGCTGTTAATGCTGTTCATTATTTATTACATCTACTGGTGTATGTTAAGCTATGATTTTCTTCTTGTCTGGTATTAAGAATTTGACTTGGTTAGTGTAAAAAGAACCCTAGGATTTGCATATTACAAATTGATATTTAGCGTATTTGGAGTGGGGGGAGATAGGGGACTGTAATTGCTCCCAAGTTGCTTTTGTGCTAGCAGATAATTCATATTTAATTCAGTGATACAGAGCTAAATTAACAACTTAAAATGGAGATAAATAGAGATGTGCTATATATAGGTGGAATCTGCCACCCATACGCAGATTGAAGAGCATTATCTCTGCTTGATTTCGGTAGGACTACTGCAGGGTAAGATGCTTCTCAAAATGAGCAAGGTAGGCAGAATTGGGCCCATCATAATTGCACATGGCTATATATTTCACCTATATGAATGAAAGTGCATATTTGAGGGAGAGGTCTTTTTAAGATATGAGTATGTAGTTACTAATGTGCTTATTGAGTGAAAGCTCCCATGCATACGGTTTATTCTCTGTTTTCTCACATCTTCTATTACTGGAAGATGCAGAGGACTTTGATTATTACGTTGTTCTGTATAGAATGAATGACTAATTCTCTCTTTGGGGTGAGGAATGGTTCAGCACAATTCTCTGCTACTTCACAGAAATTATTGCCTTTTTCTCGAAATAGAATTCTTGCTGAGTTTATCCTATTTCATCACTGGTTGCATTAAATGCTAACAACAGTTTAGGTGTCACAACATAGCTGGGAGGGATAGTGTTTGTGTTAGTATTTGCAATTATTGTATCAGGAACAGCTCTTTACATACAGCATTTTGCTCACAGAAATACAAGACATACAAAAATAAGATCAGTATCTTATTACACTGTAATTAAAGTATCAGTTTGGGCTGTGAAACATTATCTAGAGCAGCCACTGAGGTTACTCTTAACAATACCAATTCCTTTCGAATAAATATATGTGTTTTGAAACTGCATAATGGGAAGCTTTAGCATATCATTCTCACATGTAGTGTCTTTTGATGTGATGGAGAATTGTAGATGAACTGAAATGTTCGTTTTCCTGTCATGTAGCTGGTTCTTTATCATAATATAGATGTTATTAAGATAAAATCTGTCTCTCCATATTGTAGTATTATAAAACTCAGAATTAGAAATGCTTTATCATTTCTGAAGAACAAAGCCTATGACTGCTTTAAGCAATATCAAAGTCAGACTACCTTTATTGGGGTGGGGGGGAACATGAAAGAAAGCACCCGTATTTGCCAAAGCGTAAGATAATTCTTGTCACACAAGATGTTTGCAATTACCAGGTAAAATAATCACCAAATGGTAAAACAAATAAGCCTTCCTAGTGCTTTTTTAGCACTTCTATTATGTGGTAGCAGAAATCACCTACCTGGGAACAAGACTTCCTGATTGTACTACTGCTCTTTCGGCTCCTGAATCAGATACTTATGTAGAGTAAATCAACACTGCTTTGACAAGCCAGTGGAGCCATGTTGACCTACACATTCTAAACCGTATGTACAGGACACCAGATTGGTAAACATACAAGTACTATTAAGGTGTCCTGGGCACCAGAAAAAATATTGCTTTTGCACCCGCTGAAGATCAGTTCTATAAAACTGCACCTATTGGAGCCACTTAGGAGAGAAGGGTTCGATGCAGCTATTGACAGATTGCAGTCTATCTTCTCACAGTGGTATCACCCAACAGTCTTTGGAAAAGGACCTGGAAAAGCATGATTAGTCCTCATACAGCCATAAGGATCTTTTGTACTCCTCAAAACCTACCCTCTGTGCTGAGGATCTGGAGATCATCTCTATCAGATGTCTCTGACAAAGATGAGCTTCCCTTCCCTCTCTGGCATTGCTTGCTTTTCAGATGGTTTTAAAAGGAAGTCGTGGTACTAAATGAACAGGGGGATGGTGAAATCTATCAGTGGAAAGTCAGGAAATGTCAACGCTAGGGCTATGTATGCAGTCACTAACCATCAGCAACTGTGGGAGTAACTCCTCGTGGACTGTGAGCAAAGAACTGCAACCCTGATTAAACAATTGCAACTTGGTTAAAATCTACAGCTTTACTAGTTATTTTTCAAGGTAAGGGTTTTGTGTTGAAAGAGTCACAGAGGCACTGTACATGTTTTGAGACAGAGCGTTGCTGTGATGATGCCCCAGTGTGTGAACCTGCCTGCTTGCGGGACGAGCAGGCTCAGGCCTGACCTAAAAGTGGCTCTCTGGGGTCTTCCCAGGCTCCCATCACTGTGGGGAGCAAAGAGCAGGTGAAGAAGCAGCTGATTCTGTTGGGTTATATGCCTGTGTTAGATGACATGAATCACTGCCCTTTTTTGTGTTTGCTTCTTTTTTATTCCATTAACTATATGGGGAAGGTCAGAATAACACCTTAGAGTAAGACATGGAAATGATACCTCCTGCTGGATTTCAGTCCCAGTGTTGCAGGAAAATCCTGAACCATGTCTACTCACACTCCACTCAGGCCAGAGCTGCTGAAACAAGATGGAGCTCACAGCCTCTCTGCTCTGCATGCCAGGCTGCCAGCTGGATGCAGATTATCATACTGATCTCCCAAATGAAAGTCATGGCCATTGCTGGTACTCCTCCTAGGATATGTTATGGCCTTCCTGCACCATCATTTTGCAAGCAGCATCTTTGTGTCTACCAAGTCAGCTGGCTTATAGTGGTGCAGTCGTCTTCAGGTGTCCTTCTACTGCAGCTGTTTTCTCCCTAAGCTGGAAGCATTCTGTAATCCTGTCTGGATATTACCAAACCCTTCCAAGAGTAGGCAGCCCACCCATAGGTGCTCTGTGGTTGTGTTTCTCCATGCTCCATTAATATATCAGTGCTCCATGCTCCATTAATATATCAGTGAATAGTCATATCTGACTATCTGGTTAGTGTTCAGGGGTGGTTCAAACATCTCTGGGCCAGGCATTCCCACATGTCCAAGCACTTGGGCAACAGCCATGTTTGTGTCACTTCAATCACAGACAGTTTCTGGAGCCCTTAAAATTAACCTTTGGTATTAAAGTGAATCAGGTTTTAGTTTAAATGGTTTGGGGGTTTGGTTTCTTCTTCTATCAAAAAAAAAAAAATGAATATTTTGATAATAAGTTAAACAGACAAATGTAAGCAACTACAATTATTAGAATAAAATATATGATACAGTATGGTTTGTAAGCTTCTATTTCACAACAGGTGTACATCTGTTGAGCCTCACTGAGTTTGCCTGAAAACCTTTTAGAACATTTGATGTCAGAAAATGACGTATAAAAGTGTGGAGGCTGCTTCCCTGCTGCTAACAGGGATTTACAACATAACTTATGGCAATTCTGGCATGTTGCCTTGTGTTACACTAGGTATGAAGCAATGTGACCCAAACAGAAATTACATTATTTTGATATTGGCTTGGAAGGATTCTTAACTACAGATTTCAAGGTTTTTTTTACAGTCAGTTCTTCCGTGTTTTGAGTTCATCCAAAACGTTAGCTCCCAGAATTGTGGACTCTTGCAAAATTCCACGTGCCAGACAAAGAAAGAGAGAATCAATGGGAAAGGATTCTAGCACTTACTATTTCACAAGTAAGTTGAATATATAGTTCAGAAACCTCCCAAACAAGTAAGTAAGGTCCTTAATGGAGTCTAATAAAAATGTAAGTTTTTTAACCTTTACAGTTTGCAGTGCTGCATGACATACTATTATTTCAGAGAACAGAGCATTTGCTGGTGGCAGCTTCGGTGATCTAAAAGCACTTGTTCAGCTCTCTGCAAAGGTGGAGCTAACTCCTGCAACTCATTACAGGTCCAGCCATGTCACCACATTTATAGATGCTAGAGTGCCCTGGCTTTCTCAGCCTACATGCTCAGTATGTCATGAGTTCTGGCCATGGTAAAATGGAGTCGGGGGAGTAGGAGAAGGTTGGATGAGAGGGGATAACCAACAATATGACAGTAACAGCAACTACATGAGATTGAGTGCTTCACCCACATACAGGCCAGGGTGGCTGAAGGAACTAGACAGGAAGTATCTAAGACAATGCACTATTGTACGTTCACTTTTTGTTTCTTCAAAAAGACATCTGGGAAGACCAGAAATGAAAAGCCTGAAAGTGGAAACCCCCAGCCCACCCTTTCCTCATGCTGTTTTCTAGGCAGAGAGCATTCGGAGCACAACCACTGGCTCTGCTCAGGCAAAAAGGTTTGATAACTCTGCACTTCTTCATGGTGGTCTTAGGAGACACTTAATGTTAATGTGAGAAACCTGGATGAGAGACTCCTTCAGAGCTTCTCTGGAAAGTATGCTGTAAGGACTAACAATTCTGGTTATGTCACAGAGTGCTTGTGTATTTATAAAAGGGCCTATTTATTTTATCTTGTTAAATATGCTTTTAGCAGGTGGATTACACAATAACATTCTGATATTGCAACTAACATGGCACTTATGCCCTTATTTTCAGTCACTTACAACTTTCTGAGAAAAGTAGCTTTTGCATTGATTTATCATGCTCCACCTGGGACCAGGCATGCTCATTTTGTAGATGAAAGGGAAGTTTTATTAACTTCCATCCAGCCACTTAGCTAATTCAGAGTTGGCTGACTGAGAAAAAGTCTTTTTCACTTTTAAACCCAGCACATAAATTCTGGGGGCTGGGATAACTCCAGATCTGTTCAGTTTAAAAAAAACCCTCAAAACAGTTTCACCTGGGTTGAGTTGTGTCTTCAGCTTTCCCCTTTCTGAAGAAGAAATGGAAAACTAAATAATAACAAAATTGCACCATATGTGTCCATGCTCATGCATCTATGTGTGTGCATGTATGGACCAATCTCAAAACCAAATTTGCACAGGAAACATCTTCAGCACGAGTCCCAGGTATTGAAAGGACCATAAATGTGTGCCAGCTTTTAATCTTCCCCAAATTGCCCCCACACAGAAAGTGCTTAAGTCTGTGCTAAACTGGAGTCTTCATAACTTAAAAGAAGGGAGATATTAATTATGGGGGCTGACAAATCTTCTTAGCTTTTTGACTGTTACCTGCACAGCAGTTGATAAAATGTTCAAGCTAATGGTGTAAAGAACTCAAATAATGGTATTGCAGACTTAGAGGTTTATCCTGGGATTAATAAATTACAGGAGTCCGCAGTGAGTTGTGTTTGAAGGGATAGCAGCTGGATCCTTGAAAACAGATGGCCTTTCTTGTCTAAGTAGGCTTGATCTTGTCTAATCTTAAAAGCTAAGCAGGTTTGGGTCTGAAAGATCCACCAGAGAATATTTGATGCAGTAGGTTGTTGCTTTTCTGTAGCAGCAATTGCTGCTCATAATGTGATATGAAATCTAATGAGAATTTTGTGAAAATAAATAAATAAATGCAAAAATCATAACTTAATTTTATGTTTTTCATATTATCCCTAGTAGTGTATTGCTGGAAATTTGCTCAGGATGTGTTCTTAGGATGATAGGGATTTAAAACAAGCTTCCCTTGCCTTAGTACACAATGTTTTGTTCAAATGGCAAAAATTTACCAGCCTGTTGCTGTGACCTGAAGCATGAGTTTTGAGAAAGCTTGCTCATGAACTAGAGAAAAGCAGAAATTCTGAAAAATCCCAGATCAGCTGCATTTATAGTATTTGTTGTTTCATGATTAGCAGGTTTTGCTGCAGTTTTCTGACCATTTAATTGTGCTCACTTAACATCCATGCACATAATAGTCCAGTTTGCAGCTACTTATTTGTACCCCTAACAGAGCTGGGCATGGCCACAGAAGGCTGCAAAGCTCTGCACAGCTCATTTACTCTGTGCCAGCGCAGTCAAGAGGAGGTGAGGTTCCTCCTCCAGCTCCAAAACCACTCTTGGGTGGCCAGACAAAATCACATGCTGTAGTCCTCAGGAACTCAGTCATTCAGCTTTTGAGGAGCAAATTTCCAGCTTACCATTTTGTATTTGCTTTTGTGGGAACATGGCAGTTACTGAGCCAATGTTACTTGATTTTCTAAAAGCCAGGCTCAGTAAAGATTTTGCTTTTGGCTTTGGGGAGAGCAGCATGAAACCCTAAGGCAACTGAGGAGAGTTTATAGGGGACCGCTGTAGATAGCTGCTGCTGAATGCTCACATGACAAACACTGATGTTCAAGACTGATCAGATTAATTAGTCTGTCAGCATGGAAGGATCTGGTTTATAGCCACTTGACTATTTGTTATGGGGCTTTTTCTCTGAGCACTGTTAACCAAACACAAGTGCTTGAAAATTGCACTATTCATGAATCAAGTGAATATGGAGAGAATAATTGTCACTTCCTTAAAATGCAACAATCCAAAATGCTTTATATAAGCATCCAGGATTAGAAAAATGCTGTTCTTCTCTGGTAATTTGTTTTATATTGTACTGTATGATAGTCAGAGTGGTAAAGATTTATATCAATTATCGCATTTCATTACACAGTAGCACAAAACATAACGTTGTATAATAGTTTGCTTGCTCGAGAATAGGCAACTCTATCTCAGACAGTAAACCCCCCCTCAGAAACCCACAGTTAAATTACATCAAATATCTCATACTGTCACAATCAAAAAAGCATTTTTATAAAATCCAGTTGAGCAAAATTAATTACTTCTACATAAGTTAGGTTTCAGCAACAAAAAATTTTACAACCATCCTAAAATCTCATAAATGTTAATTTTATGCACATCATAGAATTTCTGATGACAACATGAAACTTTTATCTTCTAATAATTTCATACTAAATTCTAAAAAAACACAGCTTACAAGCAAGGGTAGTATATAAGTATTTATATAAATATATTTTAATATCCCCATAGTACATGTGTGTGTGTACAGATGCACACACACAACTGCATGTGTCTTTGTGCACAATCCCTTTCCCACTGACTGCAGTGTCCTTTATAACCCATGTGCCCTGCAATGTTAGTTCAAATATTTTCTAAGAACCGCAAGTGTCTCTGCAGATGGTGATAACATTAAACCAGCTAGTAGTCACTTGCAAGACCTCATATTTGATTTGCATGTACATTTATTTTTGTATATGGTTTTTGTTAATGTTTTCACAAAAAATTGTCATTCTTAAAAATCTTAAAAATCACCTCTGAGGTGATGTTGGTCAATTTTGTTATTTTGATAAGATGAGTTAAAGGGGAAAATAATAACCAGTAAATATCCTGAAATTCTCTCTGCTAAAGAATCTCTGAAAACTATAGATCATGTAGATTTCTGCAACAGAAACACTTTCACAAGTATTAGACAAACTACCAGATAACTCAAGTGATGATGGAAGCTGGCACATTAATAGAGTGAAAAGTCATGGGTGGAATATCAAATATATCCCTCAAAAATAAAACTTTCAGGAACTTCCGTAGTTTTTATCTTTATGGCAATAATCAGTAATATGGACGAGGTAAAGTTACAACTAGGTACTAAATTGTCATCTGATTACACGGCCAATTTATAAAGACAAACTTTAATAATTAAATCTTCTTGTCTGTTCTATGCATAAATATGACAACAGTCTTTGTAGGAGCCACAGAGAAAAAACAAATAATAGCTATGGTTTTTGCCTCAAAGAGAAAAAGCAGGTGACCTTACCAGCCCTGAGAACACCTGTGACAGAAGCACTTTGCATTTCTACAGTGCTTTTCACTCAGAATTTCAAGTGGAAAAAACCCAGCCCTGCTTAACGTATCCTCCCCTTGGGTGCTAAGTCTTGTTCCCCCTATCTATGTTTGAGGAAATTTTTGAGTGCTTTGGAAAATTTAAGTTCTTTTGGCTTTTGGGAATCCATCTTGAGCTGGACAAGCCCATATGTTCTGAGGTGTGAAGTTCCTGCAACTCCCCCCATTTCACACATGGGAAATGGTATGTTAGCACCTCTAAAAATCAGTCTTCATAAACTAAGAGAAAATTAAGAAATAAAGACCAATTTCAAGTCTAGCCAAATTAATAGGAGCAACTAGTAAAAACAAATGCACTGAACCACCCAATTATTTATTTGTATTAAATGTTGTGGCCTTTCCAGTGCAATCCTCATTCCCTTTGGAGACTGGTGGAAAAGAATTTCAGAAAGTGTCCCAAACCTTGCAAACATTTACTGGTCCATACACCTTCCTATGAGGTCATAACAAGTTCCAGCTCATTAAGTTAACAGCACCAGGTCTTGCCAGAAAGAAGTCAACTATGAGGAAGATGAAGAAGAGAGAGAAGTTGTCTGAGGGGGCAGGTAGATTTATCAGCCCTGAGTCCAGCTACCCAGATGTTGTTGCAAGCACTGTGTGGTATAGCATCAACAGCTCCATTTTCTGCTTCCCCAAAGGGAGACCCTGATATATTCTTTCGTGCATTGGTGGAGTAAGCAAATATTAAAATTGACACATTCTAAGAGGGATTTCTCAGATGCAGTAAATAAAACAAAAAAGCCCCGAAGCTTTGTCAGGTTGAATAAACCACTAGGGTGAAGGGAGCAAAGTGATAAAAACCTAGATCCAAGCTACAGAAACAGGGATGAAAACACTTTTTTAAAAAGAGAATGGGGTGTTGGGCCAGCCAGCCAGTGTGTCTGAACTATGTTTTTGAATGAATGTGTGATCTTATAAAAACAGCTTCCCTGATGGAAAAGTGGGGGGAAAAGCTATTAAACTTTCTAATGCAAAACAACTGAATGGCAACACCAATACTGGCATATTCATTTGATCATGGTTCAGTGCTTTGTAGGTTTGGTTTTTTTTTTAATAATTGATGCAAAAGAGTATAAATAAATATTTTGAAAATCAGATTTTTACCTAAAGAAGACTATTCCAAAACATAAGTAACATTGAAAAAAACATGTCTGATCTTGAATAATTGGCCTATCAAGTAGAATTGTACTATTGCTCACTTACTTTAGAAGGAGAATCATATGTATATATGTATATGGTACATACATATGTGTTACATATAAATGTGTATGTATATATTTGTGCATATATATACATACATCTATAGTCTGCCCTATACGTTTCCATTCAACTCATGTATAAATATGCGCCAGTTAATGGCTTAGTTGCAACTGGAAACTCTAAAACATTTCCTATAACTTTGGAAGATATTTACCAAACGGTAGGCAGGTATAGCACAGAACAGTTACATTTTCATTGTCTTTCTGTGTACTGCTACCTCATAGATTAATTACCTGCAGATATTTCAGTGTCATAAGAATGTCTTTCAGAATTTAGCAAAACTTACACCATTATTTTTCCTTTTTTGTTCATGGAACTCTACTGTAGCTCTTTGAGATCTAGATTTGACCTGGTGACTCCCTTCTCTGGCTAATTAACACTGGCTTACCCATTCTGCTTTAGGATTACAATCAGCTCAACTTGCACAGTGAGTTTAAGAATATACTCTTCTCTTAATTGTATGACTTCATTAAAAAAAACTCAGTATTTAGCATTGTTTTCCTTTGCTAAAGTGATAAGTAAATTTTGGGGATGTGTTCCAGTTAATCACTTAAGTGGGTTCACACCTTAAAATGTGTGTAAACCCCCATGGGCTTCTCCCATCTAGGTTATATACATTGCTGTGATATTTAAATGCTACACAAATTTATTTCATAACTTTGCTTTCCTTTTCTGTCTTTCCTACTCAGCTTCTTCCCCTTACATGTACTGGGTTTTCCTGTGCATTACTGGGGGCAAGCTCAATTCAGTAAAGTATTTTGTTTGGAAACCAATTGAATTTGTTTGGTGATCTTACTGGTGATGCTGTAGGCGTGGTGCTCATCAAGTACTATGCAAGAAAAGGTCCTAGGGAGAGCTGCTGCCTTTGCTGTACCACTCAACATGGCTGGAAAAGTAGGCAAATTTTCAGGCTCTCTCAAGATCCCAGAGACCTTCGCCAACCTTTTTCAGTGATAACCCATGTTCAATAGAGGGGTACCCTTTTCCTATGAGCCTTGTGTCTTTTAGCACTGGGGTTGTTCTGGTACCTCTGAGCCAATTTGGCCAATTTAGGCCAGAAACTGGGATCTGGGCCACCAACTGTCTGCAAGGAGGCAATGCTTCGAGATGAGGTTAAGATGGGCCTGTGCTGTGGCAAAGGAGGCCTTTCCAGGCCCGGTTTTCCTCATATTACTTGATCAAGCAATGATAATGAAGGAGATCTAACCCATAACACAATTTCAAAGGTGCTGAGAGACCTTTATATGTTGCTTTCACAGTGTTCCTTGGAGTTATTATTGGTTCCACCTACACTAATTCACTATCACGGAGCCTGACTCAGAAAATAACTAGTACATGTTTCAACTGACACTATCCTCAAAATTAATAAAAATGAGTGAAAAATAGCTGAAGATGTTATTTTCTAAAGTCTACCTTCAGTTGGAAAAGGAAATTTCACTTTTTTTCCTTAAACACAGTCTGGTATTTTGCCAGGTGTAAGTCTTAACTGTATTAATTGAAGAAACAAAATGGATAACACTGCAATATGTGGGCACAAAAATTGGCAAGTGGAACAACCACATCCAGCAGTCTTTACTTGGTCTTGATACAAAGGTCCTCATTAAAATGTCAGTAAGGCGATTTTAAAAGAACCAACTGAGAGACTGGGTCAAGTTAAGGTATTTTGGCATCCATGGAATAGAACAGTGCTCTGAAAGCTCAGAAAAGGCTGTTGAAGCAAGATGTTGTGTAGGTGTGTTTGTGAAAGAGAGAAGCATGCAGAAAAGTGCCCAAGGAAGTCTCGCTTGCCTGGAACTGGAAGCAGATTTAAAACTGTGACAGACTCAGCAGGATCTCAGTATTCTCCAGAAGCCTGGAAAAATACTTGCAATGCTTACCAAGCCAAATTGACCTCTGTTGGTCAATTTGCAATGCTTACCAAGCCTAACTGATCTCCTGATCCCTCCTTGTGTCCACTTATAAGACGTAAGTTTTACACCCTGACTTCACTGTTAGGGTGGAGATATGCTTTATTATATTGGAAATTCTGATCAGTAACTGTAGCACACTTCTTTTCTCTGGCTGCAGAGAATGGTCACAACCTTGTTGCCTATCCACAATGGCTAGAGATAGATTGTACCTGCTGCAGGGAAAACTGAATCAGGATCGAAGCAGTTTATTGGTTTATTAAAAGCAACTAATTAACCAGCAATCAGTGAACAATACTTCTGGGATCAATATTAGCAATGCAACAGTTAAACCATAGCATTAGACTCTCCCACATATGACATATAGTATTTACATGACTTCAAGCACACCAGCAGCTCCTTTGAAGCCAAACCTATTGCTACATCAAAGCCACACAGAACTTCTTTTCCAAATTATTTGCTTTGTAGCTCATATAGATGAATTAATTTCTTGAAGTGTTATGACTTCCTAGTAACTCTATCCATATTAGGAATTTATATGGAGATGCCCAGAATCAAACCCCTTCAGCTGAATCCAGATACAGAAGCAAAGCTTTTAGTGCTGTGGCCGGCTCTCCCTACCTTTCTCCTTGACATGTAATTCCCCTGCCCAGCTTCAGCCCATTCAAAATGAGAAGCCAGTGTGAGCGAGGGGTGACCTGACAGAGAAGCTAATACAGAAACATCATTTACTGCTTTTGCTTTTCCTTGCAACAACAACCTTTCAAAGATACTGACCTGTATAACTCCAAGTCAAAGCCACTTGCAGTTGCTGGGATTTTGGGGAGAATGAAGAATTTTTTGGAGTTGGGGATAAGATTGCTTTGGAAATGAATGACTTCTGCAGAGCAAATGGCCAAGGAATTCAAGTGATACAAGGAAATTTTGAATGCATTTTCTTTCATCTTTTTCCCAACAAACCACATGGAATTGAAAGACACATCTTCATTTCTTTCTGTCTTGGCATAAAACCTCTTTACCCTTCCTTTTTACAGCTGCTTTATTCTAGTGATGATGAGTGTCGTACAAACAGTGCAAGCATAATAAATTGGTTCTTAATTTTCTTCTAGCTGATCTTGGATTTGGCTGGTGGCTGTTAGTGAAGTAAATGTACTAGAAAAATAAATGTTAGGTTTTGAAAATAAGGATCTGATTGTCATAGCCAAATAGTCATTATGAGTGTTAATCACCAAAACTGAATTCCAGTGTATACTTAACTGCACACCTGTCTGACATCTGGAAAATTGAACTAATCCATTTTCTGAAAGGAACTCCAACTTGGAAATCACATTTGTGCTTGGCAGTGTTATACCTACTATTGTTACAAATAGCCCTGAAGATGATTAGAATGGAAAGGAAATAAAGACAATCTCCTTTGTTTTGTGGGCTGTGTATACTGTGGGTTTGACAGCATTGGGAGAGAGTTATTTGCCTTGTTTTTTCAGTACACAGCTCACACGTGGCACCAAAAGGGCTCCTGCATTGCTTCCCCAGGCTCTGCGAGTGGGTAGTTACACAGCATAGCCTTTGTGTATTCCTCAAAGCATAAAATACAGATTTTATCAAAATTATAAAAATACAAAGCCATTTCTGTAGGGCTTTTACCATTTAAAAATGTGTTACTTTTCCAACATTTTAAAGTGAACTACTTTCTAGGTGGTTTAAAACTGTGAATTGTGATCGCATTTGTTACTGTTTACTGTAGTGATTACAGCAAAGCTTAAGCCATACAACCTGGAGGTAACTTTCAAGAAGACCCTAAGTAAGTTCAAACTGCAGTGTCAACAGGGCTGTGTAGTCCATATATTTTTCTTATTTTCTGTAGAAGGAACTAACACTTAGATGTTTAAGTGTTAAATTATGACTTGCAATTGGTTATGGTTCAAAAAGAATCTTTGGGGTGCCTATTGGGGTACCTGTGGTGAACCAAAAGCTGACTATCTACTTATAAATCACTTTTTTTTTTTTCACTTGCTCCTGATTTTTTTAAATAGTGGTATGTACATTTCAGACTTCGTTCTTCTGCAGTTGTGGTTCAGTCAGTCATACAGAATGTGCTCACTATGTCTGGCTGGTCTTGAAGATGTTGCAACATCATAGGACAGAGCTGTTGTTGCTCATTTAAAAAAGAACTGGCCTAGATTTTCAGTGTAATAAAATTCCATAGGATGTTAACTAGCAAGAGAACAAAGGCTGGAAAGTTGGCCTTCATTTGCAAACAGCAATTTCTTAGGGTACCTCAATACAAGAAGGACGTAAACTATTAAGAGTGTGTCCAGAGGAGAGTGACCAAGATGGTGAAAGGTTTTGAGGGCAGGACTCTGGGGGAGTGTCTGAGGTCACTTGTTTTGTTCAGCTTGGAGAAGAAAAGGCTGAGGGGTGACCTCATCACAGTACACAAGTTCCTCAAGGAGGGCAGCAGAGGAGGAGGTGCTGATCTCTCTCATGACCAGTGATACAACCAGGACAGGGGAAATTGAATGAATCTGTGTCAGAGGATGTTCAGACTAGACATTAGGAAAGGGTTCTACCCTGAGAGGGAGGTCAATCGTTCAAACGGGCTCCTCAGAGAAGTCACAACAGCACCAAACATGTAAGAGTTCAAGGAGTGTCTGGATTGATTGACACTCTTAGTCATGCCGTTTAGTTTTAGGTAGTCTGTAAGCAGCAGAGAGTTGGAGTTGATGATCCTTATGGGTCCCTTCCAACTCGAGATATTCTATGATTCTATTATTCACGAAGGTAAAAGTCAAGGGGATTGGTAGCAGGGCTGGGGAGAGGGAGCAACTGGGGATGGAGGAGCAAATCCCACTGTTTGGTGTGTTGCTCCATCCCTTCCAACTGCTCTGGCTGAAGCAGAGCAAACTGGGAAAGGCTTCATGCTGTGCCTTTGAAAGTGTTGGAAACTACTTTGGAAGATTAAAATAACCAATTTGTTAGTGGCACTGTTTCAAAATCTTCAAAATCATCAGGTAAGTTTGTCTTCTTGAACAAAAAGGGGAGAGCTACTCTCATTCATCACCCAGAACTTCTCAGGACCCCTTGAGCCCCCCAGCATCCAAATACAGGTTTTGCTGGCAAGCCATAAAAGTGGTGTCCAAAACACAACATGCCAGAGATTAAATGAACACATTCATCTTAATGTGAGTCATCTTACACCAGCTACCTTTTATTTTTCATAACTTCTGTAAATAAAACTGTATACCTATGGAAGTGGTAGTTATTATAGCACAATGTTGTATTTTCTTTCTTAAAGAAAAATATAGAATCTTATGGGGAGATGTATTTCTTCCATAAGTCTTAACTGTTTTGTCATAATAGCAGTAACTAAAAAAAATTACACATTACAAAAACTGAATGCATCAACTGATTTTAATTCTGGATTTTTTAGTCCTCTCATAATGTGTGATTGAAAGTTTGTGAGATGCTCAGTGTGGTTTATAAAACCCTGTCAAGCGCTTGTAACTTTGGCAAAGAAAGACTTCTTAATACAGAGTTTTTAATGTGAAATTACCATATTTTCTGTTAGCAAGAGAGGTCTTTTTCAGCAGCTAAAATTAACTGTTGAAAAACGTTGGAAATGTGCATGGTAATGAGTTCATTCCTGTCAAAATGAAATCATTAATATTAATTTTTACCCTCCTCTGAGTGACTTCTGCACCATTTTTCAAGTTAGAAGAGAAGTTAACAAATTTGCAAGACCGTTTCCTGCAATACAGGGTTAGCAGGTCTCCCACCACCAGCAAAAGACTATTTGGTCTTAATTTCTGCTTTGAAAACATCTTACTTCAGTGTTTAACTTTTCCTCTGATAATTTACAGGCAAAACCATCAAAATTACTGTAAGCCTGTTTATTTCTAAAACAGCTAGGATGTACAGATCTCCAGATTGCCATAAGATGGTCTTCCAAGAGGTTTGGAGTGTTCTTTTTTACCAGCTAAGTAGAGCCTTACATCTCAGTTCAGACTGTTCCCAAAGGACCTGTTTTCACTGAAGTCAATGGAAAAATTCCCATTGATTTCAGCATGGCTGGATCAAGTCCAAAGTTCAGATATTTCGAAGAGGTCTCTGAGTACAGCAAAAAATAGGAGGATTTAGAAGTTCTTGGTTCACTAGAAAATTTCAGGAGGTATTTAATTTATGCTGATTTAACTACATTTATGCATAAAACTAAACATAAGTGTAAATGTCTCTGTCTAAAATTTCTATTTATTAAAAAAACCCAACACCCCACAGCCCACACTACAGCTGCACTTAACAAGCAGGCAGGTGACATGGAGTTTCAGTGACAGCACCTCTTAACAATAAACAGATTTTGTTTCTGTGTTAAAACTACAATTTCAATTCCACAGAGCATCACAAAACTTCTAAAAGATAGCATTAACAGTGGAAGCTTTTCAATTTTAGAATGTCCTAGTATTTTTAACTGGATGTACCTAGTTGCCTTTTGTTTTAATCTGGGGGAAGGGGAAATGATCAACTTTTATCCTCGTTTAATGCTAACTAAATATTCCTCAGCTACTGAAGTGACTTAATGACATGAGTATGTGGTCTTATCAAAGTCCCATTATTGTTCTGACAGTATCTCATTTGTATGCAAATCCACAAGCATGCAACTTATTCTTTGGCAAACGGTGCTAGCAAGCCAGCAAGCCTCCTTTTAATTATGTGCATGTCTCTGCGTAGTATATTTGTTACTGCATAGGAACATTATGCTGCTGTAACAGCTCAGTACCTTATATCATGCTTATGAACAGTGCTGCAGATCACCCTGCAATTTCAATCGTGAGTGATAGACATGCTCTGTCAGTCTCTGTCACCCAAGGGTAATCTCAATCCTTTTAAATAAAATATTCATGGGGCACTTTTTCGTGATTTCCCATCCTTTTCATAATGATGCCCACTGGATATTTGTTCAGTTGGTGCCTTACTTTCTCTTACTTTGTGTATTCTTGACCATTAGACACAAAGCAAAGGGGATATCCCTGTGCACATACATGGTAAAGGACATCTTCTGCTTAGTATATGTAGGCTAGTGTAAGAGAATGACGAACCGGTAGATGTACAGTGGGGGAGGGTAATGGGGCGTGTAGGTACACCTGATAGTGGGTATCTACCCAAAAATAAGGAGTTTCTGCTAGATGATTTACAGGGACCCTTTCTGACACCCCTGAAAAGGTCTTCCTAGGAGATGTGGCCCCTTGCCATGGCTCTGCAGTGTCCAGTATGGAGGAGATAGCCCGTCTCCTTGAGCACCTATAGGTGAACTCATCCTCTGTGCTTCATCCAGATTGCAAAATAAAGCCAGCTCTGCTTTGTGTAATGAAGCCAGCTCTATATTGCTATACAATCCATGCTAGGGGAATGCTCTAGAGGCATGAATATTGTCAGAGTTGGAAAAAGGGCTTCAGAACTGTATAATTTCAGGAAAACAGCTGAAAATGTCCCAGCTTCAAGCCACGAAATTTTTATTATGAATCTTCAGAGGAAAAAAAAAAAAAGCTGAATCTATCAGGAGAAGCATAATGATGCAAAATCAGGCAGCAGAAAATAGAGACAGAAAGAAAATGTAACATCATCTGAATGTAGCCTCAGCTTATATGGTTAAATGTATGTGGATGTGACCCTGTAGCACATCTACATGTAATGCTGCAGTCTGATCTATTTAGGAAGACAGGACTGAAGGAGCTTTCTAGGTCGTTATCTCCCGTGCTCTGCAATTGCATACATCCCTGTATGTGTTTATGTACATCCCTGTGCACAGGAAGCATAAAATCTGCACACCTACAAAGTTACCTGCGTCTAGAGAAACATTTCCTGCAGCTGGGAAAGAGAAGCTCTAGTCGAACATGACCACAAAACTTCTGCAATTACTAATAAACATGACAAACTGATTTATGGCTGTTTTCCTTGCTGTGATTTGTTGACAGATTGTTCTTTATGCAAAAATTACCAAGGTTTAAATCTGTATCATATGGCCTCTAATTCGACTGACAATATGTTACCAATTAAATTCCGCTTAAGCTATCATCAACTAGTGAACCACAGACTGTGTTAAAGAGAATGACAGTCAGATAGCCAGGAAAATCATTTGTGACATGATTCTGAAGGCTAAAAGAGGAACATAGATTATAGATAGGGATAGCTTATAGACAGGAGGGACAAAGGTTTATAGATACCTGTATGAAAGACAAAAAAAGCTTTTTTTTTTATATTTTGTACTGAAAAGGAAACTGCTGCTGGTTCTGCATTTAATGCATGTCCTATTGGAGAAATAGACGGGATTCCTGTCCTTGGTATCTGATATTCATGTTCTCATGTACTCCAGGAGAGGCACAGGAGGGTCACTGTGTAGTTGAAGAATATTAATGAAATTTTACCATTTGCATTTTCGTTTGATCTTAAATTAATCTTTGGCTCTTGCTCTAAATTTTGGCCCTTGCTGTTTTCATTGTAGGGAGAGGACACATTTCCTGCCAGGCAAAAGTTGATCCCATGGAAAAGAAAGGTGTTCCTAAATGAGTTTCATTTCTCCAAGTAATTTTCTTCTTCACTAAAATGACAAAAGGGCCCAGCGCACAAAGTGACATTGAATGTCACAAAGAACAATACAGGTCTTCACTCCAAATACTGACCTTGGCAGCACACAGCATTGGGCAGGGCATGATGCCTTCCTTTCCAGATTCACATATGCAACCTCACCTGGAAAAGATGCATTTTAAATATCGCCCTGAGATTAAAACTGCTGCACATCAAGGACTGCGAGAGCTAAAAGAAATAAATGTGCTTTCCTGAGCAGCCATTAGCTGGGTTTGTTCCAGGAGAGGTGATAACATCCTCAGAGCTGGAGCTCTGAGGCTTGAAGTGGGCTGAGGTTGGCTTACACAGTGGAGGTGGGCTGATTCCCTTTCTTAGCTTAAACGAGTTAGTGCCAGAACACAGGGTTTAAACAGGACGGTGGGAGCTCCTCTGTAAATGCTGCATTGTATGGAGCTTCCCGCTGTGAATATTATCTGCATCCTTATCTCAGCTTTAATGTTTCAGTTGTGTACTAAGTGTATGTGTGCCCCAGAGAATGGGTGGTAATCTTTGTTTAGAAAACAGAGCCTATCACTATTAACCCTAGTGAATAGAAAATTTACTCCTTCTCCCACTCTCTCATCATCGCAGTCATTATTTACTTAAGAGCTTTTTAATGTTTTGCTGTCTGTACTGATGACTGTGCTGTCCTAGGCAGGGACTAGGATTTGGGATCTCATTGTGTCTCTAATGAATGCTTGAACTCCCCTTCCTTTCTGTATGTTGCAATGCAACAAAAACCGCACTGAGAAGCAACTAAAATCATAACACTTTCAAAAATACAAACATCCCTCTTACCGAAGATAACAATGTAAATCAGGCATCTATTATTTCTGTGTCAGTATAATAATTTAAAAAGAATTTGCACACGGTAACAGGCACCCTCTAAGGGTAACAAATTAGGCATAATAAAATAGTTAGGAGAAATAAATACAAAGGCATCTGGGGCAAATCCTCTTCTTTGCAGTCATGAAAATAAACAGTTTGGGGGATATATGTCCCTGCTTACAACATGATAGCCAGTCCCAGAGCGGTTTAGAGGCACCACTGATTCCCTTGTCCCAGCTCTCCTCCACAGAAAGGAAGGAGGGGAGCAGCAAGGTCTTTTGGGCTCACCTTGCATCGTGAGTTTGTGGTCATGAATGTGAAGAATCTTGCCACCATCTTACACCTGTCCATTATGGGATGGCTGTGCTTCCTCTACAGGGGCTGAGAAAGGAAGGCCCAAGATAGAAAAGGTTGCCTCGCTGGTAGAAGAATTAATATAATGGTTGCATATAAAAGGATAGCTACATATCTGTAATGTCTATAGACATTTCTGTGTGGTCATCAGCCCTTGTCTGTACAAGAAGTGCACTCATCCAAACTCAGTTGAACTACTTCATGTGTGCTCCTGCATGAACTGAGTCAGTCCTTGTGCTGCTCAATATTAACTTCTTCACAACATTTTCTGTATGTAATGGTTTTACCTGTTTTTTTAATCTTGCCTGTGCATCTGCATGTGGTGCTGGAGAAAAAGGCAATCCTGCAACAGCAGGTGAAGCCCCTGCCGACAGTACAGTTGTCAGTGCTTTCTGCTGCTCTGCCATCTTATTCAGATTTTTCCAATTCAGATTATTTTACCGCTTGCTCTGGAGACCATGTGGGAATACAAATCACTTCTGCTGAAGAAGATAGTCATGAGGGATGTCACACCAGGTACAAAGACAGCTTTCTCTTCTCCATTTGCTCTCTAAGAAGCTGACACTGTAGTAGCCCTGTGAGCTTCAGGTTTTGGCAGCCTGACTCTACAGGGTCTGGCAGACTTCATGTTGCCTCTGGATTTCTGTGTCCGAACTTCTGAACTGCTGAGTGTGCAGAAGTAAGATCCAGGATCCTACTCCTCATATTCCCTCCTGACCCCCTCCACCCCCCAGTTTTCCTTCCCACAGACAAGTTCAGCCTCAGAGTATAATATTCGTTTATGGGGGAGAGAGGAGAGGAGCCGTCACTGCACCTGAGCCAGACTGCATTTTATTATAGACAAGAAGAGAACAGGATTAAGTTGTTATAGACCACTTCTTCTATAGAAGTGGTCTTCTATAGCCCATAACAGCATGGTTTTTCATAAGCTGAATTGATGGTGGTCAGTATTACGTATTTGAGAACACAAGATTGCTACTATTCACTGTGATTACAGAGGAGTGATATAAAACTACCAAAACTTCATGCATGCCTTGCTGTTGTAAAGAGCAGCTTTTTATCCTTCTTCCTTGATTTTTCAAATGAAGCTAGATTTGTTCAGAGGCTTACTGGTAGCGAACGCATGCACTGGCTAGACATACCAAAGAGCAGGCTGCTTGGCATTTTGCAAGATTTCTCTTCCAGCTCTACCAGCAAGCAAAAGAGATACCCAGTTCCTCACAGATTTCCATACTGTTTCTTTCTGCAGCTGGCCCAACTTGCACTCAAACTAGTTGGGAAATTTCCACTGATTTTTGGTGGACTTTGGAGCAGTCCCTTTTAAGAGAAAAAGGTTAGTTTGTACCAAAATGGACAATTGCCTAATGACATCTAAGCTGCATGTGCACATAAGAAGGATACAGGCAAAACAGAATCTGCACCACCTAAAATGGTGACACCATCTAGTCCCCAGACAGTGTATCTGCTACATTTCCTAATTTATGCAGTGATTTAACATTATTGTGAGTCCAGCTCATTGAAGCAAATTTATATGCAGGAGCACTATTTTAATCTTAGACTTAAAATAATTTTAATTAATAATAGCTTCCTTTTCGACTCTGTCAACATATCTCCACCTCTTGGCTTTTTAAGAATTAAAGTAAATATAGAAATAAAAATATTAAGCTATTATCAGGCAACCAGAACAAATAAAGCACCAGAATCCTCAAATCTAGAGATGTGAAAAAAGGCTTAGACCTTTCAACTCTACCCTGTCTACTCAACACAAGTCTACCTGGTTTCATCTTATTTAAGGCTTGCTAATTCAACTAAATATTGAAATCAAATAATGAAAACACTATAACAGAGAATCTCATCCTTTATTTCTTTTAGTCTCTCAGTTGCAAGGTTTCTTTCTCAACCGGCAACCTCTAACAAATATCACCTTCGTGACTTTGCCTGTGGCATTTATCCTGCTACTACTATAATTTTGCTTCCTCTTTGCTCGAGACAGCTGCTCTACATGGGTAGCTCTTCTGCAGCATGGTAGGACATTATGAAAAAGCTTATTGCTGATGCTAATGGAGTTGGTCTAGCTGCTGACGCAGAACATATAGCTTTACCGGATTTCAGATGCAAAATGCTGGCCCCCTCTTTCAGAAGCAAGGAGCACTGTGCTGTGGGGGATGGAACTCATCCACCTCACTGTAGAAGAGTGAGAGGTGTATTGGCTATTTCACCCCCTTGGCTCAGCAGGGAAAGTTAGCATCTCTACACTTCTCTCATCCAACATTAAAGAAATCAAACCAAATAAGTTGTGTTCAGAAACCACCATGCTGCTTCCAATAGGGTTAAAATTTCCTCAGCAGTGTGCCTTTTAGAGGTTTGGATATTTTAATATTATTTGGGTAAAAAATGAATAAAGGTAAGACGTGTTATTATTCTTTTTTTCTAAGGCTGTACTCATTTAGTGGTTAAACTTGAAAAGGGGATACTAGAAGCATCCTGAATTACAGTTTAAATGAGTTTAAAATTCCAGTTGTTTATAGCTTAAAAAAAAAAGTGCCTTAAACCAAATGGTCTCGGTGGGGTGATGCATGGGCAAAATGTAAAATGACACATAATGAAATAAAGCAATTTTATTTGCAAACATGTTCGAAAGGCTGGTACAGAACGTAACGATCAAGCAGAAGCAGTCTGGCATTTCTCTTGGTGTTCTTTTACAGAATTATGTGACCCAAGAAAGAAAACATTAAGATGTTCTGATTTCACCCTATAGGACAGAAAAATACGCTTTGGTTAATGCTTACCATAATTCTATCTACTTGGCTCAGACAGTTATATTTTTATGAATCTTACGTTACTTTCTGTCACCCTCTAGGCAACAATATAGAGTTATTACAGTATAAAGGAAAATGCTTCCTGTTGAGTTTATACTTGAACAAGTCTTAACCAAGTGGAAGCTCTTAATAAAAGAGTAAATAGTAAGGAATAAACAGGTAGAGTGAATAAAAAAGAACACAGGCATTATGGATGCTCAGGTTGACGCTGTAGACCAACGAAACACAGAAAATTCCAAGGTAAAGCCAATGTGCTGTAAGCTACGTCAGAAATCTGAGGGAGTTAGAATTTTGTTAAGTGAATTTAGTGCTCATTAAGGGATTTGCGGTGTCAGCATTATAAAGCAAAGTCCTCTTGCGCTCTCAGAATCGGAACAGCACAGTGCAGCAATATTAATTCCATGGCTGTTCCCTTCTTGGCCTCTCCAATAAAATTATTACCCAGGGACCCAATTGTTCGGCACTGCTCGGTGAGCACCTCCTCACAAGGAGCTGAGCTGAGATCACTGGCTGTTTTAACATGGCACATGGACCATAACACCCTGTGCCACACTTGAAACACAGACAGCTTCCACCTTCAGTTTAAAGGAAAACATTATGAATTATTCTTGTTGCTTTCTTTAAGTTGGGCAGTGCTTTATGTCTCCCTGAAATGCCCACACAAATTGTTTCCTTCTGCTTTACATCTTTCTCCCATCATTTTTCCCCCTTGTTCAGTTATTTTGACTAGGAGTTTATTTTGCACAGCATAAGAAATAGAGATCCACAAATACTAACCAGACTTTGGAAAAAAATAGCAGTGTGTAGGTTTTCAAATTAGTTATATGAAGCACAAATCTAGCTGTACAGAAAACAATGGTGATGTTGAAAACACTGTACTTGCTCTTTCTGTGTATATTTCTTAGCTAAAAGCCAGCTAGATACAGTTTTCATTGTACTGGAAACTCTTCATAATAAGTATACATGTATACTGCAAACCCTTTTCCCCTTTGGTCCCATGTGGCTTTTTAAGCCCAGTTATTAAGCCTTTCTCAGCATTACCTTATCCTTTCGTCCAGACATCATTCAAAGGTACAGTTGACTTTCTAAATTACATCATATGCAAGTAGATTTATTTTTCCTTTTCTGCAGATACAGTTTAATTTCCTTTTCCAATTTGCATGGGTGCACATTCATAAATTTTAAATATATTTAACCTCTTTTCAAAGGATCCTTTGAATTTCTCTAAGGTCCGTGCCCTTTAACTTGGATACACAATCTTTTTTACATAAAAAACCCCACTAAGACATACAGAAATATTGCTTTAAACACCTTACTGCCTTTCCAAAAGGCCTTCTTTTCCCCTCATGAAACAAAACATTCCACTGAATGACACTCCTGGTAGCCCAGAAAAGAGGGCTTCAGCTGAGAGATGTTTGCTGGGGCTTTTCTGAGCACACAGTTCTTCTCGCATCAGAATAGCAAGGGAAGGTTGGATGGGCCACCCTGGACCAAAACAGTGATACTGTAAGCCCAGGGACCAACAATAACGCAGAGCAGCTGGAGGAAGGCAGAGGAAACACTTCAATACTGTGGTGATAGGCTGACTTGTACCCATGGCAAGTCCTTTGTCACCTCCTGAGGTGACCAGTTGATTAAAGGATCCCACCCTAAGCTGTTTCAGTTTTTATTTTGAAACGCCTGCTATTTCTGAATAGTCTCTTTGTCACCCAAGCAGATCATTTCCATCATCATCTCTTGTTCCTCACCATTACATGTCCCTTTTTTAGGAATAACCCTCTGGGAAGTCCAGATTCACCCCTCCCAGCTGATGATGAGGCTGGACTATTTCCTTGACTCTAACAAACCTGTGACACACAACGCAAGTCATGGGAGGCAAAGGACCTCCCTCCCAAGCTGAACACCTTTCCTCAGGTTTGGAGAAGAGTAGGTGCTGGGGGCTTGCATTCAAGCTGCACTGTGGTAGCAACCTCCATGCCCAGTTTGTGTGACCACAAACAGACATCTGTTTCAGATGTCAAAGGAGATGACCTGAGGACCACAACAGGCAACAAAGGGCTGGCATAGGAATGTCAAGTTGGCCATACCCCCAGTCCCACCCCATGCCTTACAGCAGGTCTTGGCTGATGGTACCTAACTCCAGCTCACAACAGCACTTGGAGACCCCTGTAAAACACATGGAAGGCCCTGTGGTTGTGCAGCAAGGACCACCTGTCTCTCCTCGTTTTGCTTTGTAAATGTAATTACCCCCAAACATATATATATATATATATAATATCACAATTTTCCTGCGATGGCCTTACTCAGGGTTTTTCTGTGCACTGCAGGCAGCAGCTTGAGGTAAGGAACATGCACAGCACAATCCCTGCCTGCCTCCACGCTGTGCCAGAGGCACGGGTTGCACTGTGTACCACTGCCTTTGTTTCCAGCTTGTCTCTGCCTGCTCAACGAAGACAGCAAGGCAGCAACCTTGATCATGCGGAGCTTTTCTTCAGGGAGCAGCTGCTCCAAGTGATGCTCTGAAAGGATGCATCCTTAAAACTGGTGCAGGCCCTGGGAATTATAATTACGGCATTTATTAAAGCCGTTTACAAGTCAGGAGCATAAGATGAAGGGAAATATATAGTAATTGCTTAACCAAATCTGACACTGCTCACAGATTCACACATCTTTGTGAGAAAGATGAAGGAAAGGTTAAAGCCTTTCTCTTTCAGATCCAAGGAGCATCATGTGCCGCCAGCAGCCGTGGCCAGCTTGGGTCTCCATGCACTGCTCTTTTGGCCACTTTTTGAGATGACCCCTGACATCTGTTGGGGGGTGACTGTCAGGCATAGGCAATGGGGTGCTGTCACTGGGGACACCCTCTTTTCTGCCCCCCATGCCTGACCCCAACCTGCAGACTCCTCAGTTGGCTCTGCTTTGGAGGATGGCGTGTACCTGCAGTGTTCATCTCCAGCAGGTCGTGCCCTCCCCATCGTTGAGAAAGCCACCATCCAGCAAAAGGGCTTTGTTCAATCCGGACCCCAGGGAAAGCCCACTCATAGAGTTGGGTTCAGTCCTTTTGTTTTCAGGTTAAAAACTTGACCTTCCCCTCCCCTGAGCCTGAAACAGCCCTCATAGCACTTCTGTTCATCAATTACATTTTCTTTTTAAATCTTTCTCTGGGTCTCAGGTGACAAAAGGACTCTCATAATATAAATAGGTCTCAAAGCCTTTTGTATGGGGAAAAATTATAGGAAAGGGAACAAGAAGAGGAAAAAAACCCCACTGTGTCTCTCTAATTGGCATAATTCCTTCAGCCTGGCTCATAATTCAAGATGGATCAATTCTGCAGCTGACATGATAGATGTTGTCATCAATACTCGGAAGCAGCTATTTATATTTCTTCGTTCAGGGACACAGCCATCCACCTAACTCTGTGGGGGTCCTATGTGTGAATTGAGAGCAATATGTGGCCAGTAGACTAAGACTTGACTTAGACTTCCAGCCATGCAACTTATTAAAATAATAAATATTTTCATTATCCAGAGAATCCATTATAGTTCTTTGTTTTAACTATTGTTAATAATAATTTGGATTAATTACCAAGTTAAATCATTAAAAATTAAATCCATATATTTTGCTTCTTTAAAAGAGTGATAGTTTGCAACCATTTGTGTATTATGCATGGTAAGTGGGAGAGCGATGAAATATGTTGTGTTAACTTAACTTTGACAGCATCTGTATCCATGCCATATTACGCTCTGGTCTTATCAAATCTCAGAAGCTACAGTGTATAAATAGACTGTGATGATATTTCCAGGAGAGAAATCATTCACAATATTTTTGGCATCTTCTGTAGTGACTAGAGAAGAACCACCTAACGAATGTAGCACGCAATAATGCAATAAAGGGGTGTATAAGAGCATAGAATCAAGGAGCATTTACACATGCTGAGTCAGAGTTCAGGTTAGGCATACGTTAGCGATCAGACATAAATGAAACTTTCATTCTAAGGAATTGCAAAGCAGATGGCAAACTTAAATGAACAGGGAAACCCAAATCAGAGCTCATTTTTCTCTGCTGAAGCAACACCAGCCATTGTGCTGGAACTTAGCACTGACTTAATGAAACATTATCAGGTTGAAGACATACAGATACAGGTGGAAAATAAAGCTATTTAGAGAGTAAACTTTCCTAGAAATGTATATTTTAACTATGTTATGAGTACTACCCTCTAGGTTGTGCAACTGCTCAAACAGCATGTTACTGAGCTCAATAGAGGAAAAAAAGTGGAACCAGATAGGCTATTATATACAGGTGGCTAGACTAGATAATCCAGTGGGTTTGCCTTGCTGTAAACTATGAGGTTATGAAGAAACCCTACATTTAAAACCCTTCACACTTAAGCCTATAAGTACCTAATTATATGGAGCAGGATTTTAAATTTAAATCATAGTGGAGAAGGTTTTTAAATTTAAATTTATTTAAATTTAAATAACAATCCTGTTATAAAGTATATTCAGCAGACTACTTTAGAGACCCCTGGACAAACAAAGTACATCTTTAAGCACTGAGGGACTGCTTGTGCAACACCAAGTCTAATTTAGGATCCGTTGTTCCTGCAGCCAGTGCCCAGCTGAAGTAGGTACTACTCAGTATGGTGATGAATCGTTGAAGCAAGACTAAATAATACTACTTAGCTTTTTCATCCTGTGAAAGGTATTTGTGTCTGGGCTTCATGTAACCACTCATTGAGGTGAGAAGTGGTGACATGCAGCAGCCTCTGTTTTGTCCCCAAAACCTCAAGGTGCAACACGCAGGGTCTAATCCTGGACCACGCTGCATATATACACAGCTGTGTGGCTGCCCCCTGAAATGCTAAAATCCACAGCCAAAAACCCAGGGTCTGACCATGTCCCACATCCTCAGCAATGGTGTGTCAGAAGTGGAGTAAAATGTAGAAAATGACATTCTAGCCACACTGTGCTGATGCTAAGGAATTTCCTACACTGGTCACCTCCAGAGCTCATCTCCTGTTCTTGGAAAGCATTTTGCTGAGGTGTTCGAAATTTGCTGGGAATTCATTTCTCCCTGGGTACATGTTTTAAAGGTGGGTTTTACCAAAGAGATACTATGGTGATATTTTGTGTAGAGGATGTTGACTAAGAACGTAGTATTTCTCACCTCCCCCTTATTTTACGTTGCATTAAAATTATCTTTACTCTTCCTCAGGCAGTTGCTATGCCACACTCAAGACAGAGTCTGGGAAGTGGAAAATGTCAACTTTTAAGATGCTGTTCAGCTTTCTTGTTACATGCATTCTTTATGTAATGGATTTCTATTGCATATTGTTTCTAGGCCTTCAGCTCTTCTTAGAAAGTCTGCTTGACTGGGCACAGTTGCTTGCTTCCTCTTAATGAAGAGCTGTTAACAGAGGAAAGAGCACAATGAGGGGACAAGTAATGCCTACATGAATCATTAAAAATATATGTAGACTGAGCAGGATTATATAGCACATGGCATATTTTTATTTATATTATGCCATGCTTTCCTAAAAAGGCACGCTTCACTACCTACAGGAGCTGAAAATATGTTGACAACTCACACAGCAAGGGATGACAGGGGAAAACTGGTGGCTACGGGGAAGACGTGGGTTGCAACAGGCAGCATGGAAGGAGTTCCTTCAAGCATGGGCCTGAACTTATTTTAAATGGTATGAGTTAATTTACTGTGCATTACGGTTATGCTCATAACACACTTGGTGATAGATGGGACGTTTTTAGGTAAGAAAGCAGCAGGTGAGGTTCCTGTTCAATGGCTGACAAGTGGAAAGGATATCAGTGAGTGAGACTGCAGAGCACAGAGGATGCTCCAGCCACAGGAACCAAACATTGGCCTATGCCAAGGAGTCAGCAGAGGAGCACAGCAAAACCACAAGCCTACCCATCTGGGTACATCACAGGGGAAGAAAGATCAGGGCTGGAATCTTAACCTGTAAGTGAGGTCTCACTGAGAAGGAGTTTCAAAAAAGCCATCAAGGCCACAGGGAAGAAGGGGAAACTTCCAGCACTTGGCACCTAACCAAAGCAGTTTGAGATTTTCAATTGACATTAATTTCAATGCAATTAGTCTTGATGTTCTCTGCTCCGCATGAGAAGAGAATCATGGCCAGATGGGAAAGAAAAGAACGCCACAATAATAATATACATGCAAAAAATGTAAAAATAAAATAAAATAATCTTGTGTGTTAAAACATATTAAAAACATAAAACATACTGCCTATGTCGCCATCATTATGTATGGCTGTTTGAAATTTAATTCACTCACTGCTGTTCATGCTGTTTACTTTTTCAACTGATCTCAGTTTTGATGATGAATTTAGCTCACTGAATTTCACTTCCAAGTTTCCACACATTCGTGAGCTGCCACTTGTAAGCACTGAAGTCCAGCTAATGAGTTACTGAGCTATCTATGGTCAGCTCCAGCACTGACCTACAGTCCCTAAAGACAGCCCTAAATTTAGTCCCTAAAGAAAGTCCAAGCCTCCCCTGCTGTATGTACCATTACAAGGGTGATTTAAGCACTTCTGCAAATCACCAGGTAAGCTGGGATGCCGGGAATGATCCAGGGCCATACTGCAATGTGGGTTGTGAAATCTCCCTTAAAATAAGAAGAGTGAGGCAGCACAGGCTGTGGCTTAAAAAAGGTCAGAATAAAGATGCTGTCCTTCGCACTTTGGTAATATATTTATTGAGAATGTTACCTGCTTTGCAGGCTCCACCTTCTGCCATTCTAAGCTTCACCCCAGCTGACCCAAAAGGCTGCTTTCAGGTATATTTGTTTGTCCATTAATACCAGACCAAGCCTGGCATCTGAACTGGCTTGGTTTATATATTTTTTTAATTTTTATTTATTTATTTTCATCGTTATCTCCATTCCCTCTGGCTAGACAGAGATTGCTGCAAGCCTTCCCAGCCTGAACACGTCCTTCACCACACTGAGGGAAGTGAGAAGAGAGACCTGGCCGCAGCTGGCTCCCGGGAGTCCCTCCAGGCTGAAGATGCACCACATCCGCAGGGTGGCGGGACTTCTGGCAGTAGGAGGCAGCACCACCTTGGCTGTGCAAGGGAACACAAGCAGCTCTGAAGTGGCTCGGGATTTTGACTTGCCGAAAGCTTGCATGCAGACGTCCGGGATTTCAAACCTTTCCCTTGGAGCGTGCCTACCCTGCAGCCAAAGTTGTGGCTGCAGCTTGCGCGGGGTTACCGACCCTAAATGAAATTGAGCTAACTCGGGAATGAGTAAAATACAGTCACAACGCCAGCCGAGAAGCCTGAGTAAACACTTGAGCCTGTGCCACGGCTGCATGCACACTGGGGTACCACCAGTCAGCCTCAAGCCGGCTTGGGTTGGTCTCCCCAGAGCAAGCATCTTCCAGCGTGGGATCGTGCTGTGGCTATTCACATTGGCACTGTTACGTCAATAGCCCCCTCTTTCCATCACTGTTTTGGACTTTTCTTCTCCCCGTCTGCGATGACATGGCACTTCTCTGGCAGCTAGTCACTGCTTAGCTGAAAAGCCCTGATATTCTGGAAAGTATTTCATATGTGTTAACCTCTCTTAATGTGATTCAGCAAGCACAAATCAGGACAGCCTGCCTCCCCTGGCCAGTCAGGTATCGCACAGCCAGTGCTTCACGCAGACTGGACAGTGCAAGCCGTCTCACTCTCTTTGGGTGGCAAGCACTGACGATTGGTACTTTTATTTTTAGCCAGAGATCACACATTTTTAAAGGTTTCATGAGCAACCCAGGGACCTTTAATCTCCTGTGCAGGTCTAGGTAGCCCTGTGTGTACATGGACGGATGCAAATGGAGCCCATGGGAGCTGTGATTTGCACAGGTGCAGCTTGGTGCAAATCCACATTTGACCCAGCCACAGACCCCCAAGTGCTGGACGGCAGCAAGGGCCCATGTTGGCACCCAGGGCTGCCCAGGGACCAGAGCAGCGGCCTGCCCTACTACAAACCTTTCCCAGTGTCTCCTCAGAGTTTCTCCTCCGAGGATACCGCTGTTTTTACGACGCGTGAGGTGCTACCCAGGGGCATCCTTGGGGCCGAAGGGCAGCGAGCACTCGTGGAGGAAGAGGAAGAAGGGGGCGGGGGGGGAGAACCCCAAACCCAACTTCGTCCGGGCAAACCTCTCAGGGTGCAAGTTCCCACCAAGTCCCGACCCCTCCTCCCGCGAGTCCCCCCGTCCCCCCCCCTCCCCCGCACTGAACGGGCCCTGCGCGGGTGCTGCGCGGACGCTGTGCGGGCGCAGCGGGCGCGGGGCGGGCGCTGCCTCGGCTGCACTCCCGGCGCGCAAGGGGGAGGGAGGAGGCGCGGGGGAGCGGGGCGGGAGCGAAGCGCGGCAGCGGCGGCGGCCGAGCCGAGCCGAGCCGCACCGCGCCGAGCAGAGCAGAGCCGCTTGCAAACGAGCGGGGTTTTTTTGGGGGGTCTGCTTTAATTTTAAGGGGGAAGCGGTCGGAAGGTGGCGGCGGGGCCCCGTCGCCGGCCGCGCGTGTGCGGAGGGGGTGCTCCGCGCCCTCGCCCTGCCCGCGGTGCAGTTAAGATGCGCCCCGGACGCCGTGCGGTTGCAGCGCGGCGGCGCTGACATCGCTCACCATGGACAGCTTCGACTTAGCTCTCCTTCAGGAGTGGGACCTGGACTCTCTGTGGTGAGTGGTGCCTCTGGCCCACCCCCGGGCTCGGGGAGCAGTCGGGGAGGGGGGCAGAATCTGGAGGGTGTGCGATAAACGTGGGGTGTGCAATAACTGAAGGGGTTGCAATAACTGGGGGATATGCAGTGATTGGGATGGGTGCAATAATTGGGGTTTGTGTGCACTTACCTGGTGCGATGCGATAAATTGGGGTGGGGGGTAATAGTGGGTGTGTAATAAGGGGAGTACAGTGGGTCGAGGGTGTAATAACTGGGGCGGCGGGTGCATTAGCAAGAGAGGGTGCAATTGCCCCGGGAGGTGTCTCCCCTGCTACTTGGTCTCCCAGGAGGGGCAGAGGGAAGGGTGCCCCCACTCTTCCCGTGGCTGCCAAGGGTGGGTCTGGGAGTTGGATGTGGTGTTTAGCTGGGGGGGGTGGGGGGTGTCTCCCGCACTCACATCACTCCCCCCCTCAATTATCCCCTGCGCTCACCCGAGCTGCACTCCCGTAGCTCATCCCCCATCCCTCCTGCACGCCCCTTTCACACCCCCGTTTCGCCCCTTGTCGCCGCCCGCAGCTCCTTCCCGGGCCGCCTTTATTGCCTTCCCCGACGCCCCTCTCTGCTTTCCTCTCCTGTCCCCCTTTTCCCCCTCATTGCCTCATTGTATGCCCTTGACCTCCCCCTGCGCACCCCCGTGCCTGCCCGCCCCGGCGGCGGGTGCGGGGCTGCCAGGGAGGAGAGGAAACAATTTCTAGAAATGTCATTAGCTGCTGGAGGTGGGAAGCGGTGCCCTTCCCCCGCACACCCTCCCCAAGCCGCTGCCTCTGCCAAGTCCTGGAGTTGACTGCGAGAGGCAAGCCGCCCCCCCACCATCGGCCCGGCCCGGCCCGGCCCTGCCCCGGGGCGGCAGGACCCTGTCGGGGCCGGCCGGGTTCCGGGTGGGGGGCCACACACACGCTGCGTTGCGGTGACCACAGGGGCTACTCGGTGTGCTCCTTGGGCAGCGCCGGGACCCCCGAGGCGAGGCCGCGCTGGGACGCGATCTCGGCGGATCCCCGCTGTGATCCTTCCCCAGCGGGGTGCTCGCCCCGTCGGGGCTGGGGTGCGCTGAGCCGCGGGTGCTGTGCTGCCATTAGCCCGAGCTGCGATGGCAGCTTGTGTCCGGCCGGTGAGACCGGTAGTTTGGGGAGTTGAGAAGACTTTTGCCTGAATTCAGTCAGCGGTATGCATTTTTTAATTATTTTTTTGGACCGTGTGAGGTGATCAATAGCTTCTGTCAGCAGGGTGCGCGTTCGACAGCGCCGGCTTATCTCTTCGGTGGCAGGTGTAACAAAATAAGCCGGACCAGCGCATCCCTCTTCTTACACAAGACCTCAGGATGATGAGAACAGCTTGCAGTGCATAATAGGGTGCTTAGAAATGCACACATTGATAACATCCAGCCTAATAAAACTTTTATATTGCTGTGGGAACTTTAAAGAGCACATCTAATAGAAAATTAGTTACTACCCCATAAAACTTTCTAATTACAGTGTTTCTGCCTGTGACACAAGTTAAGGTTATCTCCTCATTTCAATTATAAATACCAATATTCAGTTTATAACCAAACAATAACATTTCTTTCTGGCTTGATTTTAAGTTTTCAGTCCATATGCATGGCTTTAGCATTAAATTACATGTTCTTTCTATTAAACAAGAGTGGGGCAAATAATACTCTCACACATTTGTATGCTTTTCCCTTTCTTCTTGAACGAAGACAAACTTTGGGGGAATTTTCTTTTTCCAGCAAAAGCGTGCTGTTCATTAGTTGGTTCTGCAAGCTGGCTATAGGAGTTAATATTGAATTTGAAAAGCTAACAATGTAACTCTGGAAAGCTGGGGCTTTGGGCTGTGTCTGGTGATTGCTCCTTTTCATAACCTTTTTAGCATGCTTTTCCACTATTGTGGAGCCACTTGCAAATGATCGCTGTTGCCATAATGCTCCTGTACAGGTCCAAAAAGGCATCAGCCATTTCCCAGCTGAATTACCTGCTTAAAAGTATCTGTATTTGCATTACAAGCAATCTTGTGGTTTTGTTGCCCTTGTTTGCTTTCCTCTATAGTTGTTGCAGTTTAGAAGACAGGGTCAACAGAAGGGCTTCAAATAACACGTTAAAAGCCAACGCATTGTGACAGGCCACTGTTTGCTACTAAGCAGTCATCCCTGCGTAGGGGTTGAGCCCACACATGTGCAGAGCAGTGCCTAGAGAGAGGGTCACACCTACTTTAAGCAGAGCTCATCGAGGGAGCCGGGGTTTTGCAGGTGTTTGCTGTTGAGAGTTTGCATTCTTTTGGGGCACTGTGTTTGGCTGATCAGCTTTGGCATAGAGTATCTGAGATCACAGGCTGGAGGTTGATCATGAAGCAGCTGTTTTGGCAAAAGGTTTGGAATAGTTGTTTAATAGTCGCATGAGGAGTATTAAATGAAAACTTAGTTTCTCATAGTGGAAGCTTCCAAAGTCTCCTGTGAAGGCCAGTGGTGCCTCAGTGCTGCAGCAGCTGTGGCAAAGGGCCCTGGGTCTGTCTCTCATTGCTTGCAGGGCTCATATCTCCCATTGCCCTCCTGCCACCCTGCCTGCTCACTGATGGGCAGGTTATGGATGTTCTCAAGAAACCTTATCTGAATACTGTGCTCAATTGACCAAAACAAAGCTGGTACTTCAACTTTAAGCTCCGAAGGCTTCTCAGGATGCCTTCAAAGGAGTGCAGTTGTTGCCAAAAAGGGAAATAAAATACACCACATAGATAGGAAGCGCTTCATGGCAAAGAGCAACACTTAAAGAGACTTAATTTTCTCTGCAGCGAGAATGAATGTTGTCCTTTATTCTTTTGAATGTAGTCATAATGGCAGTTTGCACACTTAATTTCTGACTGAAAGTCCACTTTTTGAGGTATTTGGTGAACGTTTTGCTTAAAAGTGCAATAATTAAATATTAATGTGATATTTTAAAGTGCCTTTTTTTTTTTTTTTAGTTTTGTATATTCTTGGAAAATCAAAAGGGGTTCCCAGATGAACAGCAGCATGTTAGTCAATTCTCATTGATTGTTACTTTTATACTATTAATGAATTTACTCTCCAATTAATACATGCTATGTCTTTTATTTTGCTGTAGCATAGAAAACGTAGTGATACATTGTGTCATGGTCTTAGGACAGTATTTAACTAGTAAACTGCAAGGGCAGAATATTGTTGGCTGTTTTCTACTAAACAGTAGTTTTTCCAGGTTGTATTGATGCCAATAGCACTTCTGCTTCCCAGAAAACTACTATAATTCAAATAGTGAAAGCTGAGTACAAACTCAAACAGAAATTTTAAGAAAACAGACCAGTCTATGGCATAAGCAAAACTCATGCCCATTTGGTAAGCTTTTTCTGGAACACTTTGGGATGATCAGCCCAACTTAAGGTGTCGTTACCGCTGACTAACACAGTTATCCCAAACACATGGCACTAATGACTTTGAACCACAGTCTCATCTCCTGTTTTTAATTTCTCCATGCATTTATTTGTAAGCTATATGTGTAGTTTTGCTTCTCCAGACTCAAGATGTGGATTCTCCGGTGCCTTGTAGGTTTGTGTTTGTTTGCACCAGACAAAAAGAGATGGAAAACCTCAGTTAGGAATGTTTTATATGCCTCTTGTATGGCGGAAAACATACTCTACATGACAGAAAGCAGCAAATGAACAGACCAAAGGACATAATTGGAGTGCCAGGACTGGTTCTGCACTGGAGGCACTCATGTTATTTGCCTTATTTCACAAATCTAGGTCAAAATTCAGACAGAGTCTTAACTCTACTTAGGCTTAGGCTTAGTGATAGGCCTGGTGAAGACCACTTAGTGAAGCTCTCCTCACATGCTCATGTTAGCTACACGAGTAGGCTGGGTTTTCCCCCATTCATTAAAAACAATTAGTAGATTGATTGAAGTATTTACTGCGTTGCACCAAAGAAGAAAAGAATTTTGAGTGTAAGATGTTTGTTAACCAAAACAAACCCATGTTGCTTAGGTAAGGGGAGCCAAGTAGGTATTATTTTATTTGGTACTTGCCTAATACTTCTGCATTTTTTGAGTTAGCATCGGTTTCGTAGGGGTTGGATAACCATGTAAAAAATGTATAGCTGTATAGCTTCCAAGCTGAGATCAATATCAAATGCCACAGTGTAAGGTGGCCCAGCGTGTTTTACAGACCGTGTATTGAATTATTAGTTCATTTGCTATCTTTGGGTCTGTTCCTGCTCCATTTTAAGTAAATGAGAGTTTTGTTTGGAAGTTGCTACTAACAAAAAGTGGCCAGACATCCAGCAGTCTTATAAATCAACCTTTTGTAACTTCTTGATCCCAGGTTGTCGAGCTTTTAGTCACTACATTTTATATTTGTGTAAGTCAAGATTTTTTCCTCATGTTACGTAGTGTTTACTGGAGATAATTTTAGAAAGCTAACTCTGCAAATGCTTCCCCAGTCAAAGCAAAATATCAAGATGCTAATTTTCAGATAACTCTAAGAAGCTACTTTGCAGGGAGTGGGCTCACACCAACCATTCTCTCAGTAGGGCAAGCATCTGGACCAGCTTACCCTTTTTACAGACAATAAACAGCAATAATACCTACCTCTCACAAAAAAAAATAACTTAGTATCTTCTTTTATCTCCCATCTCCTTTACATCTCCACTTCAGCCTGTGTCTTGGACTATGTTGTTCCTTATTTCTTTTCTTCTGGCTCTTGGCCTCTTTCTACCGTTAATGCTTAAAATCCTATTTGTCTACTTGTTTCTATCTTTATGGTATTTCTTTCCCGTTCTGCCTTCCTCCCAGTGTCCACTAACAGTTACCACTTTTCTCTCATTGAGATCCCATCTAAAAATTTGCTCTTCCTGTGATGATTATAAGTTATAAGCGAACAATAACATGTGCAATAACTATGGCTTGTTCCCTTTTCCCACTTTCACAGCATGTTCTCTCTTCCTGATGCCTGTTTTTTAGGCTGGAAGCCCTTTGGGTCAGAAATTATTTTTATTGTTTGAGGCTTTTTCTCGCAGCGCTGAACAAACTGTATGTGCTAACCATCATAAATAATAAGAAGAGCAAGCTTTTCATGGCCATAATACTTTATAAACATCAGCTGAATAATAATATTTAAAAAATCCATCTGCTGTGCCATGTCAGTGCTCATTTGCTGCATGTAATGTACCACATCCTCCTCATTTTGTTCAAGTCTCCACTGAGTCTGGAGGCTTTGCCAGTTTATATCGGCAGAAGAGCTGGCCCCTCACCTCCAATGTGCAGTACTCAGTCACTTTTTCTTAACTAAAAATTATTTTTTAAACTTCTGCTTTCTTTTGGTCTGATAAATGAAATTTTGATATACTAGTAGGACAGTGAATATGCTTTCATTTCTCTTCCTGTGGACTGGTTGAGCTCTCATGCCCAATTGTGTGATGCAAGAGAAGAGCACTTCAGGTTTTCCTCCTAACACTCAGCCTTGCAGATTTGTGCTCCTCTGGGGGTGTTTTCCATCAGAAGTTGAGGCAGAAACCTTGCTAGGTTATTGGAGGTGGATTCGGAAGAGGGCATGAGGTGCACGTGGCATTTCCTATTCTATGTGCGTATTTTGAGGAAAATACCAGGCTTCTTAAAATTACTCGAAGAGAAATATGGGCCATTAAGAAAAAAAAAATACTGACTGTGGGAACATCTTTTCATCCATATATTAGCAATAACATCATACTCAACTCCACACACTCTCATTAGAGAAAGCAACTGTTTAATTGCAAGGTTTTTAACCTCATATAACAAATTAATCCATTTGCATCTTATTTATGACTAGGAAACAACAAAGCGTGGATAAAAAGAGTGCCAGCAATTATTCACAGCGTATGTTCAGAGGTACCTTAAAGTCTGACTGTAACTTTATTAACAACAGGAGTAATAAAGTAAAATCAATAGAAATGAAGAAAAAATGATATTACATGCATCTAGAAAACAGGGAGGTTAAATTCTGTGTGAGATGATGTCTGGTCTAACTGATCAAGTTGTAACTTCGCACATCCTCCCAAAATGAGATTTCAAAAAGATGGTATTTTCCAGGAAAACCATGTAAAGTTTCTCTTTATATTTGGGCTGGTTAGCTGTAAGGCTAATTCCACTGGAAAACCACAAATTCGTTGTTAAAAACTGAAAGTAGGAAAAGGGAAAGCTGTAACCAAGTTTCCTTGGTTTTGATCAGAACTACCTCTTCCCTGCTGGGGACGGAATTTGAGTGCTGGTGCTGGGGGCTAAACTTGCTGGCTGTCTGCTCCTGAGGAGCCTGCTGGCCCCTGCTCTGGCCAAACCCCCTGCCTTCTCATTACCAGCAGGGCTGCTCACTGGTCTTCTGTCTCCTAGAATCAATGTTAAGACACTGGTTATGCTTGCTGGTGATGCCCAAGGCCCTGGGAGAGTGAAAATAGACACTTGTAGTTTAATATTGGGTAATAATCTATGTAATTTCTGGATAATTTATGGGTAACTACAAATTCATATTTAGAAGAAAGAGTGAATGAACTGTAACAACAGTTAAATAAACATGGTAGCAGTTATTAATGTTCCGTGCTAAACATTTTCTATGTCTTATCAAAGGTAAAAATGTGTAACTTGTGTTCCTCTCTTACAAGTTGATATCTCAGCTTTCCTGATACTTTAAGCAAACAAAAAGTAGTGTTAATGACTTCAGTTGACTGAGTTTTATCCTCTTAGAAAGATTTTAACCTGCATGCGTGTACCGAGGACCTGGATATAGATGTATCTTGGGAAATATGACAGTAGGAATGCAATTTAAACTTATCCTCAGAGACCCTTTATGTATTTTTTAAAAAATAAATTAGTTCCAATGCAGCAGTGGTGGTCTCAGCAGTCAGGAAGCACTTAAAATTATGCAGAAGGGACCAGAAATCTTTGCTAAGAAGCTTTTTGTTGCTATGTTTTGTTTCTCAATAAAGATGATCCACAACTGTAAGTACTTAAAACTGAAAACAACAGGGTTGTATCTGACAAAGCCACACAACTTCTTAATGTAACCCAGTCTTTCTGCGTAGTTGTTTTCTCATGCTTTGGAGCTAAGAAAGAGTCCTTTGTGGCTCAGCCTGGTTTGACTGAATGGCAGGAGTGGACAAATAGAGGATGAAAGTGGTGTCTTCTTACTCTGAGTATGTTTTGATTGCTTTGAGCTGTGATCATTTCTTATTGCATGCATCACTTGTGAAATCTGTTAGGGAGAAACTGGTGGCCTTCCTAGTCCATGCATTGCCATGATGGTGCCAGGGCATTATGATGACCTATGGCGGTATGAAAAATGCAAATATGACGGATCAGGAGGAAGAAGCATTGGTGTTCTATGCATTGGCAGGGTTCAGATTCAAAAGCCATTCCGGCAGTGGTCTGTCCTACATCTCCCTGCTTCTATCCTTGCTTTCTTCATTTTGTTCACTGTGGAGGCTTTGGGAAGACGGTTCCGATGTATGAGTGTTGGCAGATACCCTAAACCTTATCTGTGATGGTTTAGGTTTTGTGTCTATTTTCTAGTGATGCACCAAGAGAAAGTTTTTTCTGTCACTGACCACTTGAGATTGACCAGGGGGGTTCATTTCTCAGGTCTGACAATTTTAGGAGAGAATGACGTAATTTTGGCGGTTTTGTGCTCCTCTGTCTTAGAACAGCAAGTGCAGTAGATGGTTGAACCTCGGTCCAGAAACAAGTGAACACATTTTGACAGAGATACTCTGGAGAAGATAATTATATCGATTTGCCTCCCATAGAAGACACTCTTACACATTTTTTGTTTCTGAAGTAGTTAGGAGGGAACCTGTCATATCATCAACTGTCTTTAGAGGGCAAAGTAACAATAAAAGCTAAGTGTGCATTTCTTCATTTGTGTTTGGCAAGGAGAGTGAAGCATTTTCTGCAGGATGATGACCTGGAGTTAGCTAAATGTTGCCAGTTTAAAGAGTAAATTAATGTTACAATGTGCTTTGTTTGTGGTTAGGCCTGGAGACTGTTGGCAATGCCTTAGTACAAAAGGTGATTGTGTACTTGTCCATTTACTCAGGCTTCCTGAAAGAAAACCACCATCATCCCAAATGATATGAATTAGTATCAACATACTGCCTTGTGTGTTTGGGTATACCAGAATGACTGCAGCTAGCCTTTCACTGTACAGATAAGTCTAAACGGCCACAGCTCCTTACATTTCTCCTAAGACACTGCTGCCCTCTCAGATTAAAGGGCCTTCTTCTAAGGAGTGAATCCCTTCAAAACACAGTCATATTCTATCATAAATGTGGCAAGGGGGTTGGGTTTGGTTGTTTTTGTCACTGCCACTTACTATGAAAATCTGTTCCAAACCCATAGCGTCGGTAGCAAAAATGTACGTATTTCCCATACATGCAGCTTAATGTATCCCTGGCCATTTAGTACGATTGATTCTGCAACATCTGTGTTAAAATGATGTTGAGGTAACCCCAACAGAGGAAAGCATAGATAAATGCTGTTGTTGCTGGACTTGCAGCGGCTTTTGTTAGATCCAAGGGCAGTCTCTATATGACACTCTTCAAGGCTTTGCCCTACGCAAGAACTTGTTAGCTTGCGTGCATGGGTGCATGAACATGATTACATACTATGTGATAGAAATGCAAACTTTTTTCTTTTTTTTTTGTTATTCTTAGAAGTATGTAAGCAGCAATATCTTGAACTAATTACAGCTGATGTAAAGCACATTTAAGGAAACCCATTAGCAGAGAATTAGAACTAGAATAGATTAGCTATTCTTTAATGGCCTTGACTGTAGATCTTTCCATGCCTTGGTAGCTTTTCTAACACTCATTGCTCATCTGTCTTGACTAAATGACTGAGAAGCTTCTTTCAAGCCACAGCCTGGTTGTAATGTGAAAAAATTGCTGTTTTCAGCTGAAAAAATGATTATCTGGAAAGGTAAACTCTACTGAGTTCTGTGCTGCGTTGTTGAGATTTAAAGCATTATGATACTGCTCAACGTGACTGTATAATAGAAAGAGCAATCTCTAATATGCTTCCTTGGATCTATTAATTATTTACTTTCTTGAAATACAGATCATAGACAATTCTACATGACTTCCCTTCTTACAGACTTTCTTGTCTCTCTCTTTATTTTTGTATGCTTTGCAAATGCCTGTAAATTCATTTTCACCGAAAGGGGAAATAAGTAATTTAGACTATTGCAGCTGTTTCATAATTAATTAATTTCCTTTTAAAACAATCAAGTAGTGCCTATCCATTATTCTGTGTGCTTTTCTGAGGCATGAAGATTCGCAATATCAAAATAAGTTCCAGATGGAATTGCATACTTTATAAGGAGAGAAAAAAAATCTGGTTTGATCCGAAACCTGAAGAGTCCTGCCCTGATCAAACCAGGAAGTATTCTACTTAAGCACATTTTTCAAGTTTTGAGCCATTCCTTTAAAAATTACTTAAAAATACCAATTGAGAATGTTTTATAGGGTGTTAATTTATAAATAGAATTATAGAGTGAGACAAACAGTCATGTAGGACTATTTATTCATTTGTTTCCTCAAATACTCCTGGCATCTGTTAAAATATAACAAGACTTAGCACATTTACCCATTTTTGGCACTCTGTTTTCTATGAAAAAGAGAAATATTTGCAATGATAAATCATCTCTTTGCTAATAATAAATAACACATTCTCCTGAGGACAAAAAAAAATATGGTAAAATGAAATGAAAAATATATTGAGCAGAAGGAGCAATGACCAAAATGGTGCACTGAGAAAGTCTGTATGTTCCTGTACTTACGTTTCTATAATAAATATTAGGGTTTGTGGAAGAACTTTTAACATGGCAGTTTGCAATAAGAATAGAAAGTCTTCTTTGAACACAAAAGACACTTATGTAAGAGGTTTATATTATGTAAATGTTACTGTTATTGGTGATAGCCCATTATAAAGGAACACTTTGTATTCAGAAAAGCATTTGAAAATAATGGGATAGATGCAGCAGTCTCTAGTCCTGACTTGGACAACTTTCTCTTTGAAGTCAATGGAAGTTTTGCTGGAATAAAGGTGGAAGAAATTAGCCCATTCATTATTATCTGAATTACATCAAGAGCTGACTGCTAAACAATAAAATCATGATTCATAACATAACGGCTTCACTTAATTCTTTTGTAGTCTTAATATATCTCATTATATGGTACTTCTGTTCTTTTCCTCTCTATGCAGTATTCAAATTAATAACAACCACCTTTACATAACTGATGGTTAGACATGTTTTGCTTCCTTAGCAAGATCAAAGGGTTTTATATACCGTTTTTGGATAGATACCAAGAATGGAGTGATCAATCTCTTCTGTAACCATTAAGCACAGTGTAAATACCTTGGAGTACTAAATTAGACACAAGTGGTTTGCCAGATGCTGAGAGCATCACCAGTTGTCAAGAGCTTCCCAAGTCTGTGGGACAGTCCAGAATTTATTAGGGATTAGTGGTGGTCCAAGTTGTCACTCCACTGATTTGTGCTCATTCAGCTGCATGCTGCCTTAAGCAGCCTACATGATATGTGGAGATAAGGTTCAAGTGACATACTTTGCTCCCTTCCCCCCACTGACAGGCACCTTTGGGTGGGAAGTAGGCAGGGATGGACACTAGTGCACCAGTTCTTCTCCCGTGCCCAGAGAGGAATGGAGGTTATAGTAAGTGAGATAGCAAAATTAGAAGGGCATAAGAGGAGACTGAAGAGAACAGCCCAAGAGAAGGGACGCCCAAAAGGCTTTAATACAAAGCTGGACTTAACCCCTCACCAGGAAGCCATCTGCAGCCTTCAGGCTTTAAGAATTCTTTTTATCTGGAGATGTAATTGAAACAAGATGTGTAACAGCTGCAAGATGTCAGGTTTGTCAAAGTAACTAGAAAAATGAGTTCTGTGACACACTTGCACACAGCAAAGTAACGTATAGTGAAACAAAAAAAAAAAAGAAAAGGGAGTAAATTATCATACGGGTTTAAAAGAGGAAGCAAAATAGTCAAATAATGAAAGTTTCAGTTAATTCTCAAGCATGGATGATTTCAAATTAATCTACAATGAGGGTTTCCCACAAGGGGAATTATCCAAACTCTTTACATCAATAGAAACAGTAGTGAAACTTTACATGTTCCCATCATAACCATAGTCTGTCAATGGAATATGGTCCTAACCAGTGGTGGACTAGAACGGCTAGGGCTCTGTAATGACTCTAGGGTGGCAGCTATGTTATTTTACCCTTCTGCATGTTGCTGTTGTGCAGATGCATTACCACTGGACTTTGCATCTGCAGATAGGGACCCAGATTTGCTGCACTAGGGACTGTTCAGACACAGGACAAAGAGCTATCATTGGACCAAAAACTACCCAGGCAAAGTGAAATAAAAGAAAATGATGAATATAGGCAAAACTGGTGAGAAAGAAAAGACAGAGTATTTTAATTATCTGAATAAACAGTGGTCACAGCAAGCCACCAGCCTGGCAGTGCTGCCAAATGCATGAGCATGATGGGAAACCCCAAAACTTTCTTTTTAAGAACCTCAGAAAGAACAATGAAGCAATTGTGTATGTGTTTATGCCCAAAATTCTCCCAAGCATGAGTAGCAGCACAAGGATACCCTGAAGGTGCTGGTTGGGAACATGGGGAGTGAATTGCCCTAATGAGTCAAGAGAAGACTATACTCATCATTTTTGTAATAACTTCCCATAATGACTTTTCATAATGATGGGGAGAATCCACAAGTGGCTTTTATAGTGATGGAAACAGAAACCAGTGAAGAGCTGTAAAGAAAAGGGGCCCATAGTCCAGTGCCTGGGAAATCTTTTTGCTGCAACATCTCAGCTACAGCTGGCTCTCACCTATGAAGTCCAGTTGGGCAAACCGAGTTATGTGTAGCAGCAGAACAATGCACTTGACCAAAGATCTCAGTAGATGGGTTAAGCTGAGTCTCAGTCAGTAATGCATGGTAGTTTAGAGCTACCATAATCCCAATATGTTAAAGTCTGCATGTTCCCTGATGTAGGGTGGTGTTTCAGTGCCCGGGAGCTATTCCTGGGAGAGTTGGAGCCTGGGGTCAAACAAGATCAAAGGCAATGAGTGCAACTTAGCACTCTTCATAACCTGACACAAAGAAATGCTGCCTTCATGCACATGATACTGGAACCTGCAGAATTTCCTAAAACAACTGCTACAGCATCAGGTTGAAGGTAACAGGTTCAGTGGCTGGAACAGCAAGGGAAGCCAGGCACTTGCATGGTGGAGGCACATGACATTGTTCTGGAGGCAGAAAGCCACAGGCTGAGTGAATGTAGCAAGTCTGCTGCTCGGGATAGGGTCAGGAGGGATGGTACCTGAAGAAGTGTCTCGGGGGTGTGGGGGTGCTCCCTGGGTCCAGACCTGGAGATGCAGGTAACCTCTCTCTTGCCTGTGAGCCCTTCCACAATGAGCAAGGAGAGAAATTCCTCAGGGTTCAGTGTGTTCAAATGATGATAACTGTTGGGTATTCTTCAAGGCACTCCAGCACCTCATAAGAATATGTGTGGCACCAATGGGAACTAATTAAATATACCTGTTACAGTACTGCTGTGGAGTACTACTCCAGTACTGCTTTTTCTGATCAGAGCGAGTCTTGGAGCACACGCATGGATGCCAGTCAAATATACCATAATTCCCACTTTCAGAAATGACTTGGAAACATACCTCTCATTGAAAGACTTAAAGAAAATGGAATTCTGATTTTTTGAACAAATAGGTAACTCAAGTGTTTTCCTTTCCTCAACTCATATTCACATGCAAAACCAGCTAATAAAATTTCAGTGGTGCTTATACTGTAATTTGGTTGGCAGAAGAAAAGTCATCTGTTAAAGCTGAAGTCATCATAACTCATTAGGTGCTAACTTATCTGCTGTGTGTTAGAGAAACAGGCTAGCTGTATTGAAATGCTGCTAGCTCACCCTTATCTGCTCACAGTTCCCTCTGGAGGATTGAAAAGTATAAACAAGTTTTCTCACAAATACAGTCTAGGAGCATGCAAAAGTAGCTGTATTTACTTTATACCAGAAGTCTTTCTCTGCAGGCAGACAAGTACAGAACCAACGTGAATCCAGAAGTTTGAGTATGGTTCCCATATTTCCTCCTAGGAAGTCTCAAGAGAAAAGGTGATTGCGTGCACTCACAGATGTCCCATGAATGTGCAGTAAATCCATAATTTTCTGAACATGGTGCTGGTCTTGCTGCACCTGGTAATAAAGCGTGGCAATAAATCAGGTGATCTGCACATGCATAATAAATCTGATGCACCTGAATGCAGGCTTACAGGATGGACATGCTGTGCACAGACTGGCCATTTTCCAGGTCTTTTGAATGTCAGGCTTGCACCATGACTGGCTTGCCTGGGAGTCCTTGCAAAACTGCTGACTTCCTCTTTTCATATGAGCATTTCCAGGGCATGCACAAGGGGGGTGGCACATATGGGAGATTAAATCTTAAGCATTATTTTTCAGGGTGCCTGTACTCATTCAAGCCACGATACCACCCTAAAATTATAAACAAACCCACACCCATAAAAGTGCTCTTTCTGTCAGCTTAGGCATTCTTTTTGTGAATTATACCTCAAATTCTTACAAGTTCAAATCTGTTCTCCAATTCATTTGCATGAAGGTTATGTGTGCATCAGGTGAATGCTCTTCTGGTCATTAGCATCCTGAGTACCTTCTGAGTTTCCATTAAAACATTTACTTTTGTAAGAGAACTTTAGTTTAAGAGCTGTGAACATATGAGGACCTTCCTGCAAGTGATGTAAGTCACAGTGTCTCAGGCAGGGATTGATTTGAGCCTGATAGTCCCACACTATGACTGCATATTGTCCTCCCTCTTCTGAACATGTTCACAAGTGGTGAACTTCAGGCCACAGTGGAGATACTAAAATGGGCCAAGGGATGGTCTCTGCCTGATAAGTCAACTGGCTTGGCACAGAATATCTTCATGTGGTGGAAAACAGGGTGGCCACATGCAAACTGCTTATTGAACACTCTTCCTTGCCACTTGTCTATTGTAAGTAGGTGTATAAACAAGAGTTTGATATTTTTATGGTTTTATAGATCAGAAACAAGGCCTATTGAGAAATGGCAGCAACTGACTGCATTAGTGCTTCCTTTACCCCCACCTCTGCATTCGTTTGAGAGGGAAAGTATCTCAGCTCTGTAGGAGTAGGTGACTGATTTTATAAAAGTGAAAACATCTCCTTTTTTACTTTCTCTGGCAAATGAGCCTCCTTTACCACCATGATACGGGCTGCATAGAAATGAAGCTGGGGACCTCACTGGATTGTAAATCACTGTGCTTGTGTTTAAACAAGGAGTACATTCAGAGCAAAGATGCTAGCTTGATTTCAATAAACCAGAAAGCATTTAAGACACTACTAGAACCTACTGAGTTATAGTCTTGCATCTAGGACTTTCTCACATCGGTTTTCTGTGCCAATTCAGGACACTGCCTTTCAGCTAATTAGCAAATCTGAGCAAAGTTGGAGGGAATTCATGTTTTTCTTTGACTGGGCAACACGCTTATCAAGTCAGCTACCTCCAGTCTGATACAGCAGGCTGCCAACAGACTTGTCACAATTTACGAAGAGGGTTTGTGGTGGTGGTGAAAAGTATAATGAAAGCCACATCCACCAATTAAACACCTACATTTCCTTTTAGAGTCCAAACAATAGACAGCTTTCCTTTTGCAAAAGAGATTTCTCAAATCACATCAACTCATAAAAGAAATATAAATTAGTAAGGAGGCTTTGAGTAGATCTTTAATGAGCTTCTGGCACAATGACTTAGTGAGGCATGACACATTCATGAATATGATCTACTTGCAAACATTCAGCCTTCAGCAATCAAACAAAAGTAATGCAACCAAATATGGAACATGTTCAGGTCAAGTCATTAGTATACGTGATATCATTCTTTTCCTGATACGTAAAAGAGTACACCTGATGCCTTTCTTAGTGTGTGATACATGGTTTTAACACCAGAAAAGTAGCATCAGTCATATTTTTACTCAAGTGAACTGGCACTGACCTCTTAATAATGGCAAGACATAGAAAAGGATCTTTGAAAATAACTGTGCACTTGTTAAGCAGAAATTAGAGGGTGAGGTAGAGCCTGGATATGACACATTCAGCAATATCGAAGCTAGAACGGTAGCAGCAGGAACTTGGGGATCTGTTTTCTCTGAAGAAAATCACTGGTGTCAAAACATTTCATTCCAAGGACATAGTAGAACAGAACAGACACTTCAGAGAAAAGGTGTCAAAATTAATTTTACATAATTTTACTGACAACATTCAATCACCATGCAGTTGATATGGGCCAGATGCACCGGAAGACTTTGCAAAAATACACTGGGTGATGATAAAAACAAATGATATTATTATTGTTATTAACACTGGAGTTGTATTTACCTCAACTAATGCTCTGTGATATTTGGCAGCATTTGTACTGAGCACTGTGTCAGTATGTCTGTAAGCAGTTTAGCAGTGTTCATAGGGAGCAACATCTGAGTTCAACAACATCAGCTTGGTCCCTTGTTTTTTTCAGAAGGAAAACCCAATTGTATTGTGCTCAGCATCATGTGATTACTGCTATGCTTCTCCTAGACCAAAGCCTATAGGGCTTCATGGTGCTAAATGTAAAGCCCCGCTTTGGTCTCTGTTAGCTTAGGGGTATCTGTCCCACTGTGCTGTGTACACATGCTTTAAGCTTCCCAGAGGATGTGAGGCAGATGAACCTTTTTCTTCTGGTCATGGGAACCTGAGAGGCTTAAAAGGAGAGAGGTGGAACCAGGCTTATTTGTGAGACTGTGTTTCCTAAGCATGACAGTCAGTAGATTGCTCATTGTACAGCGTAATTCATACAGTGATGCATCTAAACCTGAACTCTGTAATCTAATGTATGTGATTACTGAGAAATTTAGTCAGGTAAGGCAAGAGACATAGTTTTATTGCTTATGGGGAGTAGAAACTGAAGGAGCACAGAAGAATCTTAGGTTTCCAGTGGAAAGAAAAATCAAGCAGTTCTGGAAGGTCAAACACAAGCAAGTAATCCACAAAGGATGCTTGTTAGCAGGCTGGAGACATACCCAGATTGGAAGCTGAATGTGATACCAATGTACTAGCTGCCTATCTACCTCAACCACTAAAAATCACTTTCATTATATCTGTCATTTAATATGCCTAACAGTTAACACGCCAGCCAAAATTCCTCTGAGTTATTTGGAGTCTGGATTTTGGTTTTGTTCATTGAACCAAGCAGTGCAAGTTTATGCCAGGAGATTAATTTAGCTGGTGGTGTGCCACCAAAGCAGATTCTTACTTGATTCTTTACAGCTCTTAAGCAATGTGTGACATAGTGTTTTTTTTATATGCACAGTTTAGGCAGGATAGCAAACCCCATGAATAAATCCCCCACAACCCAATGAGGCACCTGAGATGCTGTTTTAGCATATTTAGACTTATTTCCAGCTTTCCTTATGCACACGCCTAGAGGCAATGCGGGGATTAGCAGACTTGTCAACCCAGTACATAAGGGCCAGAAGAAGTTCAAGGTATGCTCTGGCCACATGCTGTCTGCAGTGCTTGCATGTTGCATATTATACAGGTTGGGATGACACCACCCAGGGAAGTCAGGACTACCTTTTTCCAGCTGAATGTTTCAGCCACTTTATGCCTGATTCCACGATCCCTCCATTCCCAGATCCATACTGGGATCAAGATCCAGGAAGGGTGGTGAAGGGCTTGTTGCCTAGAAGAGCTTTTGGCCTGATAAGTAGTGCATGTTCCTTGAGACTGAATCTATGGACATGATGAGGAGATACTTGGATCTGGGCTTCCCATTTTCTTATGCTGGTGTTTTAACCACTGGAATGTTAGCAAAACAGTGTGCTTGGCTGTGTCCTTTGGTTTTCTTTTCAAAGAGAGGTGTGCCCCTGTTGTCTGACCTAAATGCCCAAGAGGGCACATGGGTGGAACTCAGGCTCTGAGTCCTGCTTTCACAGTGGAGAAAAACCACAGCAAAAAGTGTAGGTTCTCTTTGACATTCTCCTTTGACAGGCCTAGGGTTTGGCTCCCAGCATAGCCTCTGGGATGTTGAGAAGACGGCTGTTGGGTGCAGGCTTCTCCCCATCCTCAGTATGGGGAGCTTTGGCACCCAATGCAGAACTGTGAGATCCATTTTGGGATCTGGGGGTCTAACTCTGCACCCAGTTATGCAGCTTTTTCCTGCACACAAGTCTTTTAGAAGAAGGTTTAAGTCTTAATCTAATGACATTAAGTTTGATGTTATCCCACCAGATAAACTGAAGCCAGCTGCTTCACTCTAGTGAGGACTGCTAAACATTATATCAGAGGACACAGGAACATTTGTCCTACCTTTTATTTTTTTCAGAGAAAGCACGTTTGCCTGGAAAATATACCCAGTTTTGTCATTAATGCCAAGATGGTCTAAAAAGACAGAAGATAATTCTCATCTAATCTAGTTAGAGCATTTCTAGAGAGCCCATTACTGGTGTCTGGGTGACAAATGAAGGTCTGGATTGCACCTGCCAGGTATGTGCCTGGGGAAGAGGCATGTGCAGTACATAAGGGTAAAGGCATGCATGTCCTCATGCTCTCATGCAGGAACTATCCTCTATTCAGCATTTTCTGTTGAGACATATAATGATTCCCAGTAGACAGCAGGTCATATTTCTAAAAGAATATCAGTAACTATGGGCTTGACTATATGTGAGCAAGTAAAATACATGAGGATGTAAATTGAGTAGCCTGCTGTACAGTCTGCAGGGTGCTGGCTTTGGTATGTGGAAAATTACACACATATGTGCAGTTATTTAACTGAATTTGCTTGTATAGTTTAAAATACAGCTAATGTAATGCCCGTACTAAATTCTAGGCATTTCTTGTAAGAATGAGAAGTACTACTATATGGTAGATCAGTCAAAATTATTGGCTTCTATCCAAATTTTGCAGATATCCTTTATCTGTAATTGGCAACTTCCTTCATACTCCCCAACCTGGTGCAGACATGAGCACGATGCACAGATTTTGGCGTTTGCTGTAGCAGATGATTTCCTTCCACAAAGAAGATAGGGACAAAGAAGCATCCTGTTCTGTTCCTGTCAGCAAGAACATCTCTATCTGTTCCTGTTGCAGTCACTTGTTCCTCAGGGCCACTCACACCACCAACACTGAGCAAACAGTATAAGATTTCACACCTAAGGCTTCATCTGTTCCTCTGCAACCACCTCTGGGCTATCACAGCAAAGTCTCTGGTTCAGCTTTCTGCTCCCTCGCTCTGTCTTTTCCATATGCTCCATCAAACACAAAGGGCTAGGACCAAATCTAGGAATAGGTTGTGCTGAACAGGTATGGCCGTAGGGGAAAAGGAGGATGCGGTGTACAGAGATTCCCATATGTGACAAAGGGTGGGAATGTGACAGTGGGAAATGAGGTTGCTTAAGGCCAGGCCACTACATAATTGGCTCTAAGAGGCTGGCAACCTGCCCTTCTTAAGGGAGATGCTGACAGCTCTTCACAGCAAGCGAGCTCAGCCCCTCTTCTGCTGTCCCCGACCATGCAGGAATGGCATGGTTACAGCAAGGGATTTATTCAGGGGAAGGAGAAAATAAAAAGGCTCCCCACACTCTCAGGATGCTGGTAAGCATCACTCATCTGACAACCAGAGAAAATGGGGGAGTGAAGGGGGATTCAGATTTTACACCTCATCTCTATTCTCCTCATGCTCAAGACAGGGAGGAGAGAATGGTTGCCCATAGAAGGTTAGTTGCCCCTCATGTCCCTCAGCTATTTACCCTAACAAAAATGAGAGTTTCATGAGGGTGGCTGGTCTCAGTAAGAACCTTGCTCATTGCTGCTGTGCTGCAGTGTGCCCCTCATCTTGCATCCCCAATGTTCAGTATTTTCTCATCAGTGAGAAACAGGCAGGGAGTTGGGCAGCAGCAGAGCTTAGTACTGTCAGAGGGTTTCTTACTGCAGCAGTCTGTTTTTTGCTGGTTATGGCTGGTCCTTCTGAGGACACAGCAAAATAGAGAATCTGGCTGTTAGCATCTATCCCCCCTAGACCCCTGCCTGCATTCACGGATGCTGGTTATTTCTGGAACTGGGTAGAGTGCAACATGTATACATTAGCAAAATCAAGTCCTTATGCTGTTCAGGAAAATTTGGCTCTGAACAGTATAGCTAAAAAAGCTATCTGTCTGAGCTACTTAGAATACTGCACAGTTTTTGCCAGCTGAATAAAACCAATAGCATTTCTATGAACAGAAAGCTTTTGACAACAGTCTTTGAATTATGGGTGACAAGAACCATTCTCTTCATTTTTAACTTCTAACCCATGATGTATAACGTAACCCTCATTTGAGGATAAGAGGTTAGTATCTTATTGACTTGGCTTTAAATTGCATTTCATTGTATTAAGGAACATCTGTCATTTTTATTTTTTTCTTTCCTGTGGAGCTACATATACTGTAATGTATGAAAAATTTGACTTCCACGTAGCTGTAAGGCTCTACTTTTGAAAATATTTGGCTACAAAGCTAAGATGGTATTTAGTGAAAACATTGCAGAAAATGATGATTTTACAATTACCTTATTGGTAGTTTGATTTTAATGTAGTTTTGCTGATAGCTACCTTTGTACTTAAGGATTGTAAATTAATTAGGCATACTGCTTCATCTACTCAGGAGGCAGGAGAAGAGCTGAGCTAATAGCTATGGGAGTGCTGCACCAATTTGAGACTGAGGCTAAAATGACATGATAGAGGGAGAGGTTAGTCCTCTCCCAAGGTTGTCACTTCTGGTCACATTTTGATGTGAATTTATTGGTCTGAAAGAGGTTAAAGAGGTAATTCTGCACAAGAAGAGAGAAATTTCCAAAATAAAATGGAACTCATCAATAGTCCTGGTGTCCATAGGGAGTTGTCAGATTCCATAATATTAACCATGTAATTAACAGGATATATAAAGTGATGTGCTTTCAAATAATTTATATTTCAGATGCCTTTCAATCTGCTAATAATACCTCCTTTTTTCCCTCCAGTCTCCTGGAATCACTGTATTCCTTCTTTTTTTTCCCTTGTCTGTATAAAAACCCTTCACATCTATCAGATATTTCTAACTAGTGCTCGTTCCCAAGGGTGACTTAATGGACAAAATATGGATAAATCCACGTGACAAATCCACTTTACAATATGGCACAGCTGGTATTCTCTGCTTAAATTCAGCTCACAAATAAACTTGTATGGAAACTGCATCGATGCAGAGTGCAGGTCGGTGCATATTGCTTCATTGTGCCCTGGAAATGACCTCTCATACAGGTGGTGGAGATGCACTGACTTTTGCATCTCCCTTTCTGACAAGTTGAGGTGCGAGGGGTCATTTGCAGAGTACTTTGCAAGAAAGCATGCATTTGTTATTGGCATTTGTATTGCTCTTCAGACCTCATTTTCCATCTTCAGTGATTGGGCTTTGAATACTTACAGGGTCTGACAATCGTTAGAATTCAGTTGGTTTATTATTATATTATTTATTTGTATTGTTATTATAGTTATTATTATTATTACTATTCTTACTATTCTTATATTGGTCATCTAGGTAGGAGAAGAAGGCTTCCCTGAGCCTTTTCGTAATTACCAAAAGTAGACCATAGTTTTGTGTCTTGTAACTCAGCAGCCCCACTGCATAAACTCCTTGCCGGTGATTACATCTCCCTCATGCTCCTTTTCACTGACCTGGGGAGAAAACACCAACAGCTGGGGTGGTTTCAGACCAATTCCTGAACTTACTGGTGCTCGCATGCTGATGGACAGCTGGCTGCCATCCGCTGGCATGCATAAGGGACTGAGTTATTAGCACTGCGTAAACAGCTGCTGATTTTCAACAGAACTTTTTTGAAACCTCTGTCAGATTTGGTTGAAATTGATTAGCAGGTTTGAAGTAACAGCCAGGGAGTAGGGAGTACATGATGGGGAGGGCACCACCGTTTGACACTTTGCTTCCCAAGGAAGCCCCACTGACCACACAATACATAACAACCTGTGCAACTGACCGGGGTTGGAAAGAATAGAAAAACCCCAGAACCACCACCCCAAACCCACCAAAACCAAACCAAACCAACCAAACAAAAAAGTGCAGGTTGACTGGAGCCCAAAACACACACTTGCAGGAAATTTCCTCCTGGAGTAAATGAGGTCTTTCGGGAAAGGCAGTGGAGGAAGTAGCTGCAGTCGGTGAAGGGTCATTGCTGTGCTTGCACTGGACCTGGTGCATCATCTGACACCAGAAGAATCCTGATCCATGGTATTCACAGCTAAAATGATATAAAACTACAAAAGGTTAAAGGGCAAAGGAGGGTGAAGCCTGGATCTTAGTCTGAGACATGCCCACTTTCCCAGTGGATATTCAGCATCATGATGAGGGCCAAACCAAAATCTATACCCTCAAACCCCACATGTTTGAATGCAACATACTGGATTTATAAAATGACTCATCTGCTGGATAATCTAATGATCACATTTCTCTGTGATTGAGGAGGAAAATGACTGGTTAGTTACAGCATACTGGCCTAAACATAGAGCCATGTAGGAGCATGTAGCTGCTTAGTGGTATCTGGAGGGTTTCAAGCTCATTTGCCCTCTTATATATAAGAAGCATATGGAAAAAAATACTATTTCCATGTTAGTTACCATAATAAGAACATTTTTCTCATATATCCTTAATACTTATAACCAATAAACTTACTGTAATGGTAGTTTAGGCATATTCTAATAAATTGAGTGTACTTCTATCAAACGCCAAAGAGCAATATTTTATAGTAACATTTACAGCTTATCAGAAATTGAAACATTTTCTCCTCCCATGCCCTGGCCATACTATTGTGAAAATTCACTTCTACAACCATTTACAGCAGGTGAAAAATAAAACATTTCCAGTCACTCTACAAGTTCATTTTATTATAATTTAAAACTGCCTGTTACAACCAATAACTTTGGTTCTGGAAACCAGTACAGCAGTTATAAAGTCCTGGCATATAACTTCTCATGGAAAGCAGTGGTTTTATCACAGCCATGAACACGCAAGTGACCTGAGGCATAAAATTACTGTTCAAAAGAAAAAAAAGAGATCTATCTCCAGAAAATGCTCAGATACCTACTTATAACAATTACAACAATGATGATTTCACATCTGTTAGGCAGACAGTTTTAATCTGTAGAAGGTTAAGTATTTGACAGTTACTTGTTCTTACATACAGATTAGCTGCCTGAAGGTTTAACCTTTAGATGTACTTAAGCAACTACTCTTGAAAATTTATTGTGTAAAACCACCCAAATAAAAATGGTCTCATCACTTGTAACTAAAGAACGCAGAAGATCTGGGATGTATTTCCCTCCCTTCTGGCTTTGCTTCTTCCTTTGTGCCGAAAAATATTTACAAGCAGGCTGCTTTAATTTTGACAGACACTGCTCCATAATTAGAGGATAAAAGGAGGATTCTGAGATTAAATGTGTGGAATCAGTTATTTTGACTCAATAAAGGAGTCTGTTGAAGAACATGGTTATTCCTGCACATTGAAGTGCCCTGAAAAGCTGGGGAGGGGGAGAGGGAAATAGGGAATGAATCTTCACGTGGCCTTTGCACTTCCCAGGAGCAGAGGCATTATGTAGTAGCAGAAAGAGCTCCAGATTTCTGTAGGTTTTTATTAATATTTCCTAAGTATCATAAAACATGGGATGTTTTAAACCTCTCCCATGGAAATGAATTAAATTAAAAACTGTCCTGTGGAGCTCAGAATTATTATTTTTTTCTTTTCAGGCTGGCATTTACACAGCTACAGCGTTTCAGTGGGAGGGGCTTTCTCACTCAGAGAAACATGGCTTCCCAGATCTCAGCTTTTCCTTGAATAGGTGTATCAGACTATCTCATTCTTCCTTTCATGCTTCTCATAGCCATAAATTTCTCGTTCTCCCAAAATGGCCAGAAACTGGATCCCCAAATGCGATTCAAATGGCCTTGGTGGCACTGCAGGGACAGTTTTTATGGAAAAGATCCACCTTCCTGAACAAGGTTTGCAGTGTCTTAGGCACAAGTATTTAGTTGTTTCGTGCTGTTCAGGCTGGAGAAGAGATGGCTGCGTGGAGACCTCATAGCAGCCTTCCAGTATCTGAAGGGGGCCTATAGGGATGCTGGGGATGGACTCTTCATTAGGGACTGTAGTGATAGGACAAGGGGTAATGGGTTAAAACTTAAACAGGGGAAGTTTAGACTGGATATAAGGAAGAAGTTCTTTACTGTAAGGGTGCTGAGGCACTGGAATGGGTTGCCCACGGAAGTTGTTCCCTGGCGGTGTTCAAGGCCAGGTTGGACAGAGCCTTGGGTGGCATGGTTTAGTGTGAGGTGTCTCTGCCCATGGCAGAGGGGTTGGAACTAGATGATCTTAACGTCCTTTCCAACTGTAACTATTCTATGATTCTATATCTGTGACTTTGGCTGGATGTGGAAGGAGACAAACCATTCTTGTGGAGAGTGCACGGTGTGGCATGACCAAGAGCAGGTTAGCTCAGTGGTGGGTGTGCACAAAGGCTCACGTGCACTGCAGAGGGAACACTTGTGGTATATGTTGGGTAAGTGCTCCATACAGGAAGCAGTCATGGTGGCCATACAGCTCATAGTGTGGAAGCAAGTCCCAGCACACACACTGCACAGCATCTGTATTGTGCTCTAGAGCTGCTCGTCCCCTATCCTGCAACCTACACACTCTTGTAGACCTCATTTTGGTCATCAGCACTTGTTGAAACTGGCCTTTGTCTGTTCAAAACCATCTGTAAGGATACGTGCTGGAGGAACTGGAGGAAGAGGGTTTTTTTTTATTGTTACAGTTCCTTTAACCGTCGTGTTATTATGCCCCACTTATGTTGCATCGTTGTAAATGGGACTGCAGTAGGTCCGTCAACCCCATAATACTGTAGACCATTTCAAACCCATTAAAATCTAATGGATATCTAGTGACTGCAAGTGTGCTGTGTGCCAATTAGGATATTTAAACTAGGCAATAAAAAGTAGTTAATAAAATCACCGTAGAACGTGAAAATATGATTCAAGGTAATGCACTTTTTTTTTTCTTCAGGCATTTGAACAATAAGATAGTTTTTAAAGAAAATTGATCTGCATTTTTTAAAGGCCAAGGAACATGCAGAATTATGTCTTCCTTCTCTGTTTTCTCAAAATATTTGTCTGTACCTTTGGCAACCTAGAGAGTCTTTTGCCTCTCTCATTATAATGAACTCTTTCAGAATTGATAGCTAGTGGAGTCATGTGCTTAACCATGGATTTCATTCCATATATAGAGCAAGAAGGTACAGAATGCTAGTGGCATGAATATTTAATAGTTGCACTTTTAAATTTTTTTCATCCTTCTTTTTCTCTCTGGGATTGCCAAACACATCTGTCTGGTCTCTCAACCTGTGTACGGGCACCTAAACCTAAAAACAGAAAGACCCCTTAGTTGCAATTCCAGAATTTTAAGATGAAAGGGACGAATGCTCACCTTATTTGTTAACTGAAAAGTAAATAAAACAATTAGATTCTTTGGGGTTTCTGGTGGCGTGCAGTATATTATATTTCAATGCAATGTAGGAGATTCAAATAGTGGGGAGCTAAATGCCAGACATACACTGGTATAAATAGGTAGAGCTCCACTGACTTCCATGGAATTAGACCAGCTGGTTGATGGTAGCTATGACTGTGGCATACATCTTTACCAGAAATCATGAAATTCATACATTAGGTGTAATTGTCATGTGTGGAAGCTATTATTTAGGTTAATTGAATTAATGAAAATAAATATTTATGTTTTAAGCAAAACAGTTTATGTTCTAATAAGATAACAGACACATTTTACACATCCTTTTCTTTGCTGGATTTTCTTCCCTACAGATAATGATCTTTCAATCTCTGTTCCATAAATATGCATGTCATGTTCAGGTTTCTATTTAATTCATGCATGAGTAAGTAGCGCTGAATTTGATTAACTTCATTAACAATAAATAATGAAGAATACTATTTTAACTATTTTAGAGCAAACACTTACTCACCTGGCTAATGTTACTTGCTTGAGTAACCTTCTACATCCTAATGGGATAGCACACAGGGGTAAAGTTACTCAGATATGTATGTGTAGGTTCAGTCTTTTATTATGTAGCAACCTTTAGAGCTTTTACTATCTGGCAAGCAATCATTTATACCCTTTTTAAAAAATATTTATGGCTTCTTTGACTAATTGCTTCTTACATGACTTAGAGCCTTTTGCATTGGTATCATTTGTTAAAACACATCCAGAAGCAGGCAGAGCAGAATCATTTTTCAACTTTTTAGTGTCATTTTTATAGACAAATAACACTTGTAAATGATGGATAATAGCCAGCAGAATGCTGTGTTGTATAAAATGAGCATGAATTATATTTGCTGGGAGATAGAAGGTTAACTTGTCCATGAACTAATTGAGGAGCCTCATGGTAAATGCAAAGTGATGCATGCACGTTATAAACAAGACCTGAACTAGCTAAAAGGGGGATTTAGGTTAATTCAGTGTTTCATTTATTTCTTTTCACGCTGCCTGGTGTTCTCTTAAAAATAAACCCCCAAAGCCCTAACAAATCCTAATGAGCCTGTAGAAATTCCAGAAGGAGAGACAGAGCAGGTGTGTTTAATAAGATGAGATGTTGACCTGTCACAGTCTTGGGGGTGGATCTTGTGGTCCTTAGAGTTCAGTGCAGGCTTGGTCATTTCCATTTGAAGTTGTGACCTGAACATTTGTTTCTTGTCTCGTAAAATACTGCTTACTTGGCCAGTATTTGAAAAAGTCATTACATTTTTTTTGTGTTCTGCAGTTTATAGTTTATATTTATGCTGTATTTTATGGCAGAAATCAAAATAACTGCCTTTCCTTTACCCAAGTAATATATGCAGTTGCATATTACAAACGTGTGCAACTGAATAACTTTTTTTATAGGAGAGCTCTTGACAGATGCCAGTTAACGTCAAGGGATACAAATGTTCAGTGCCAAGCGATGGCAGGATATACAAATCAATCTGGTTGCAAATTTTTTCTGCATAAACAGTGCAAGACTGTGACCTAAGAGGACCCTGTACTGCAAGTGTTTAACGTGATGCACAGGAGGAGTTCCAGTCATTTAAATGGAATTATTCAAGTCTTTTAAATGTGTGTGCTTATGCATTCAAAAAATGGGGCCACGTGAAATTTAATCAGTTTGGGCATGCCAGGTTCAATAGAGATATCTACTTTGTAGATATTCTTTTACTCACCCTAAAAATCCAAATATTATGGTCATTTTTTTCTTATTAAAAAGGCTGGATCCAGTTTGTCAGTGCTACCTCACACTCTACAAGATGTTGCTTCAGAACAGAGGTAATAAACCTTTGGTCTGACCACTGGTAAGACTCTTCAGCTCCCTTTTTTTTGCAACTTGTTACTTGCAGGCTGTTTACCTACCTCATTGCATTGATTTCTTCAGGTGTGAGAATGGATAAAGGTTTAGACCACCTAAACTGTTCTGATGGTCTAAAGCTGGCTTCTGTCTCAGGCGTGGTCAGCATCTCCTCCATGATACAATCAAGCACGCCTCCAGTATAGCTAAAACAAAGGCATCATTCTTGTGTGACAGCTGCTATAATGGGATGAGCTTTCTTGCACTGGGGCACATGTAGGGCCCCCAGTGCAGCAGGTCAGGTGATGGGGATGAGCCATGTACCTGCTGTACTTGGTGGGAGACGAGCTGCGTAGAGTCCTCCGTGCCCACCCTAGCTGCAGGGACAGGCATCACTTCTGTAAACTCAGCCATCACAAGTCTTTCCTTGGGGACAATGTGTGCTCTCTGAAGCTCAGCTCAAACAGGGAGTTTGGGATGACCTCGGGTGTTTAATTCATGTTCCTGGAGAATTTTCCAGTGCTTTGGTAGGGCTAGCTCGCCCTTGTGGGTCATTGTAAATACTTAACATTGTATTTACACATCCTGTCTTTAATTTTTGCAATGGTTTCAATTTAACTTTTAAATAAATATTTAGGGTGGGGATAGAAATTAAACACTTGAGCTCTTGCCAGGATCCTTTTTTTTTTTGTCCTTTTTCAAAGGCACTCATGATACTCAGATGCAAAACTCTGGATAATATCCTTCCAGTTATGGCATCTGGCTTCTTGGCAGCCTCTTTGAGAAGTTGGCAGGCTTGGTGCTGCCTTTAAATCCAAAACTAGATCTCTGGTAATTTTTTTAAGATGCTTTCTCCTTCTGCTTGTCATCTTTGCTTGCTTTACCTTTGATTTGGAGGAATTCATGCATTATTGATCATTTGAGTCCAAGGTGCTTGCCCAGTTTACCATGCTAGCCAGAATCCGATGGTAAAGAGATTTGTTAATGGTTTAAAGATGGACACATACATCTATTTTAGAGTGGCCTCCAACTGTGTGCAAGAATGTTTTGTCTTTTATTCTGAGTGAATCAGGAGTAAAGTCCACTGGACTAAGGTGGTCTGAATGCTATGTTTCAGTAGCTTCTTTATCACTACAGTAAGACTCAGGTCTGTATTTTTGATTCATTTCAGAAGATAATTAACAGTTTTAGCAAAAAACGCTGTTTGTGTAGGGAATATTTGAATGCATCCATTTGTCAGAGATTCCTACCCTCCCCCCCCCCCCCCCTCCTTTTTTTTTCCTTACCATTTCTTTTGGCTTTCAGGATCCCCGTGGGGGGTGAATCCAGCATGGCACAGTTTCATCCCAGTCTCAGAGAGAGAAGGGCTTTAGGTCTGTGATACATCCTTTTCCACCCAGGGAGAAATACTCCCATGCTGAGGTCAGTCCTAATTGAAGCCTTTTGCGCAACAGCAGCAGGAGCAAGCACCAGGCAGGCTCCCTGGGCAGCAGCCGTGCCTTTCAGAGAGTGTCAGATCACAGGCACAGCTTAATGGAGTTGTCCCTTATCCATCAGCCCTGAACTGAGGATGAGTGCATTTCCCTTTCACTTTTTGTGCCTGGGACACTGGGTTAAAATATTACTACTTACTACTAGGAGTAATAACATATGACTCTATCATATTTTATCTGGCTGTTTGCAGTGGTGGGTTTCCACTGAATGCAATACCTTCGGATCATTTGTTTCTTCTTTTGGAAAAGGCAGTCACACCTCAATCTTCATTTTTTTAGGGGCAAGAGAAGGGGCAGCAGAAAAGTGTATTCAGCTGTTTCCCAGCTGTACCAGCAAAGCGGAGTGCCTGGCTGGTTGGGCAGAGCTGGGGCTGATGCAGTGCTTCCCATTAATGTGCCTGAGTAAAATTGACTGGTGGATGTGGGCTAAAAGCAACCGAAAACCTCTGATCTGGGCCAGCATTGCAAGCACTGAAGACAATACCTGGCTTTTCTATGTTTTTGTTTTTGTTTTTGTTTTTGTTTTGTCAAAATATGGTGTGATGGAGCAAAAATAATTAGATCAGGATGTATATTTGGTTGGAAAAGCAATATCCTTGCTCTTCGTCCATTGTTGCATGTAAGAAAACCCCTTTCAGAGAATCCATAGTGAGCAAGCATAAAAGAAGCCAGGCCATGGTTACAACAAGGTACCTTTCAGAGGGAAAATATTAGAATGAATCAATATATTTCTCCTATGAACTAAGATTCTTCTGAAGACTACTGAATTTAACACCTACAGGCCCCTTTTTAGAAGGCACACATCTGCTTTGCATGTATACCCTAGCACTCAGATTCATTGCTGTATATAATGTAATGACCATGCAAGTACGTGTATGGCCAACATTACAAGGCCAGGCTTGAAGGGGCTTTGAGCAACCTGGTCTAGTGGAAGGTGTCCCTGCCCATGGCAGGGGGTTTGAAACTAGGTGATCTTTAAGATGCCTTCAAACCAAAACTATTCCATAATTCTGTGTATCTCTGACTTCAACAAAATAATGTGAACAGCATTATTTCAGTTCTAATTGATCATGCCTCTTCCCTGCTGTTGCAAAGAGAGTAGCTTGATTACAGTCAGCAACAACATACCATGGTCAACCTTTCCTGACAATGTCTCAGCAAAGATAACTAAGTCCATCTCATCAGTTTCTTATTTGGAAAAAACCCTCAATATGTATAGTAATCAAAGTTTTCAGAAAGCAGAGATAATCAAAGCCAAGACGCTTGAAGAAAGGCCAGAAGCTGCTTGTGTATGGGCTTGATTATGTTACAAAACACTAATTTCTCCATTTTAATTATTGACTTTATAATAAAGGCACTGTTCAGAAATTTTGACTAATTGCATTCATTTTCAATTCCCATTTCTTTTAATTAGTTATGACTCAGACTTGATTTGTTATCCTACACTTCATTATTAAAGATAGTTAGCTATTAGAAATTGCCAGTGCATTTCGTATAACCTCCCTTTCCCCGCACCTCACATGTAAATAATAAAGAAGGTGCTATTAATGAAAGGTCAGAGATGGGGTCCATTAAGTCAGCCTTTGTTATCAGCACCCACGCAGGGTGGATAAAGGCAATGCCAGAAGAGGGGAGGCACCAAATGTGTGAAGTCAGTCTGTATACCTTGAAGAGTGTTAAACCCCTGCGTGAACATGCTTGGTGCATCCTCAAAGTGATCTTACATCAGTACAGTTGATCCCTTTTCCTCTTGGAAGAAGGATAAGCTGCCTTAATTTATGTTCATCTGACTGGGAACTGACTTCATTCCCTCAGTTGATTTGCCTTTGACTTTCCTGAGAACCCCTGTGAAGACAAATCTTCAATTGCAGCAGTATTTCTCCCCTCTTAACCTAAAAAATAATTGCCTCAGCTGAGATATGTCTCTGTTAGCTTTTTTTAAATGCTGACTTTTTAATAGCAGCTTTTTCTGAATTACATCAGGCTTTCTATTTATACACTTTTCTGCGTTGCAGTAGATTAGGAGAAGGTAGGTCTGTGATCTTTGGCCACACAAGATACTGGCTTAATTCTTATTAGAAGTTTAGATTTTCATCATTCTTGTTACACTCCATGTGTTAAAGAGGAATTTAACCGGGAATGAATTTTCTTCATGGTGGAAGGTATAAAATGCGGCCCAAGCAGTAAGAAGTGTGGTGATCTAAATTCATGTATTTGATCACAATAGGTAGCATTGCTGATACACTGAGCACATGATTCCACAGGCAACGTTTGCCAATGTTTGGGAAGCTATAGCCCTGTTGTAGCCACTTTGACAGCATCAGCTGCACTTTTGGTGTGTCACACAACTGCTATGCCCATGCGGTGACAGTGAGATAGTATAAGTTCATTAACCTTGATGGCTGAATGATAAACAGCAACTTGTGCTGTAGAACTCCTTAGGGTTTCCCCCTGACTTGTACAATTTCACCTTCAGATTTATTTTTCAGAGTACAGAATTTTGTTATAAATACTGAAATTATGTTATTTGAAAGTAACAGTATGTTGCACTACCTGCCAATATAATTTCCATAGATTAGGAGCAGCAACAATCAATTAAAAACATAACTCTTCTGGGGTTTTGTGTTTGTTTTTTTTAATCCTCACTTCTGGTTTTGAATATAATACTAGGAATGAGCTTCAGGGAAGTAATTTGTGAAGTTTTTTTATGGTTCTTCTTTTTAATCTGTGAGAATGGATAGATAATACAACTTTCACTGGAAAAACTACTCAAACAGTCATATTTGTAAAGGATAAAGACATTAACTTTTTGTTCCTAAGTGTAAATTGCACTTGATTTGCAAATTTATAAAGCACTGTGTAATACATAAGACTAGCTCTAGATATCAGTGGATGAGTATCAGAGGTAGACTCATATTGTGCGGATAACTGAATGAGCTGAATGCTTATTTTGTATTGATTCTGATTTTATGAATGCTAAAGACAGCTCTCCATGTCACTGGTTTAAAATCTTCAATTAAAACAGTTGGGCTCATTGTTTAAATAAAATGCCATTCTGGTAATCTGCAATTACTGAGTAAGCATTAACAAAAATGGGAGAAAGCAGTGAGGTCACATAGAAAGTGATACCCAGTCACCATATGTATTTATTAGTGTCACCTATGAAATTTATGAGGCAAAGTAGTGCTGAAAGAATGAAAGAATCTGCTGTCGTTCTAAGCAACGCTCATTTGAGGAATTGCCTAAGATAAATGGGTTTGGCTAATTGAATCATACACTTTCATAGTGTGCTACATAGAAAACTAGACTTAGAAATAAATATAATTAAAGTAAACATGCCCTCCTAATTAGTAATTGTTTCTGCTGTTTTAAGCAAATTTCAGTGGCACAAAGTAGCTGTTTCAGTGTAAACCTAATAATGGAGGCTGTAATAACAGGTGTAAATTAACACAATAGAAAACATTTACAATGTAACTATCTAAATTAAAAATGACATTAACAAGTCTGATTTTTAAAAAGCTGTATAATTAACATTTATTCAACCCCTGACAAATTAGTGCAATACAAATACTGGATGATTTTATTTATAGCTTGTAACATTTTTCATGCTTTATTTTTATTGAACAGTAAATGAAGCAAATGTGGTTCATTTTTCAATAGAATGTCATATAAGGGCACCAACAAAGGAAAGGCAAAGAAAATGAAAAAGTGAAGGTATTTACCCAAAGACATTCTTTTTGGAAGGGATAATGCAGGAATACATAACAATATCACCCCAGTCACTGTTCTTGGTTATATATGCTTAGAAAAAACCCATTGTGAATGGTTTATGTTTGGTGGAATGCAAGTACAAATAGAACACTATCTATTGTACAATAAAATACTTTGATCCCCCCAAATGCATCCTCAGATAAACATAATGTACTACTAAGTGCTTAGCATTGATGTTGTGTCTACGGTAAATATTGCCAATAGTATTTTCTTTTTATTATGGACCTAATAGAATGCCATGAGCAAAACATTTAAACCAGTGTAAAAAAAAAAAAAAAAAAAGGTTTAACTTAATTTGTGACAAAAGATACAATAATTTTCACATTATAGAAAATGTCTCATCAGGTCCCAAAAGAGAGTATAATATATCTGCACTATAGAGACATCTTGTTTTACTCTTTATTCATTTTTTTCTAAACCTGTAAGAGTAAAAAAAATTTTTCCAGGAGGGGTCAAAGGGATTTATAATTTTTTTTCAGTTTGCCTATTGAAAGAAAATCAGCATTGTTTATTTTTTGTATGATGTCTTCTGATGTGTCAAAAATTGCAGCACATGGTAAGAGAATTCAAATATCGAGACTTTGTATTCCAAAAATGAATTTGTTATACTGCATTCACCTCATAGTTGCAAATCCTGAGAGAAAGTGAAAAAGTATTCCATTTAGTGTACGGTCCTCAGAATTTAACTCCAAAGCTCAGCTTTTGAGGCAGTTAGCTTCTTGCCAACCATTGTTTTCAACCACATATCACAGAATCATACAATAGTTAGGGTTGGAAAAGACCTTAAGAACATCTAGTTCCAACCCCCCTGCCATGGGCAGGGATACCTCACACTAAACCATATCACCCAAGGCCTTGTCCAACCTGGCCTTGAACACTGCCAGGGATGGAGCATTCACAACCTCCCTGGGCAACCTATTCCAGTGCCTCACCACCCTAACGAGAGAGAATTTCCTCCTTATATCCAGTCTAAACTTCCCCTGATTAAGTTTTAACCCATTACCCCTTGTCCTGTCACTACAGTTCTTAATGAAGAGTCCCTCCCCAGCATCCCTATATGCCCCCTTCAGATACTGGAAGGCTGCTATGAGGTCTCCACACAGCCTTCTCTTCTCCAGGCTGAACAGCCTTTCTCAGCCTATCTTCATACGGGAGGTGCTCCAGTCCCCTGATCATCCTCGTGGCCCTTCTCTGGACTTGTTCCAACAGATCCATGTCCTTTTTATGTTGAGGACACCAGAACTTCACACAATACTTCAGGTGAGGTCTCCCGAGAGCAGTGTAAAGGGGCAGGATCACCTCCTTTGACCTGCTGGTCACACTCCTTTTGATGCAGCCCAGGGTACGGTTGGCTTTCTGGGCTGCAAGCGCACACTGGAGCCAGCTCATGTTCATTTTCTCATCGACCAACACCCCTAAGTCCTTCTCCACAGGGCTGCTCTGAATCTCTTCTCTGCCCAGCCTGTAGCTGTGCCTGGGATTGCTCCGACTCAGGCGTAGGACCTTGCACTTGGCATGGTTAAACTATCCTGGACATCCCCAAAGTCCACACTGATGAGAATCTTCTTGAGTTGGCTCTGTATGGCTGATGCTTAGTGTTTGGCCAATGCTTAGTGTTTGGCCTTATATATATGCAGTTGGGCATAATTAAGTTCTTTTTCCAGTCTTACGCAGAATAAATTAAAATAGCAGCCTTGATGTGTAGCATTGTTCCACTCACATCCCCCAAAGATGTCAGGAGTCTGAGTTTGGTGACTGAGGGCACAGTTGTGATGTTTCATCACAAAATGATCTTGCTCACCCCTTGCCTTTTCTGTTGTAAAAGAGGACTCAGATCAGATCTTTTTGTGCACCACAGAGTTTGAGGTATCAAAAATAAATTTCTAATAGCAAATTTAAGCTGCCATGAGACGCGCCCCTTCTGGAATTTTTAGTGTCAGGGATTGTTTTAAGCTCTTGATCACCAATGCAAGATATTTTAGAAAAGCTCTATTTGTTTGGTTTTGGGGGTTGGCTTTTTGTTTTTTTGCATGTGTCCCTTTGTATGCCCCACCTGCCTCTGTAGCAGCTGAGCACACTGGGTTTGGGGATGGTGGAAAAGACATTCCTGCTCTCTCACATCTTACAGATCAGTTTCCAAATTCAGTGGCTGCAGAAAGGAAAAAAATTCTCTGTCCTTTAGCCCATATATTAAAAAAATCACAACCAAAAAAACTATTCCAAATGCTGGGCTGCATATAGCCCTTATTCCGTCCCTTGGCTTTAAGGCAGGAGAAACATGTCTAGAGCAGCCTGATAGGTAGGAGTCTAACCTTTATAGTGCATATGAGTCCCTCAAGATAGTAGAGCAGTTGCATAGGGACTTCCATTGGTCCCTCACCCAGAAGTAATCAGAATTTGATGCATGTTCCTCTCAGAAAGATATCTTCATTGCAGGGCAGAACTAGTCTTTGGTATCTGCTGACAGGCAGGTACTCATGGAGGAAGGGCATCTTATCCAATAGTGTAAGGAGGCACTGTTCTCATCTGGAAGAAGGGAAGAGTGTTGTTTAGTTTGGTGGATGGAGATATCCTATTCTTATTTATTTTGTGCATTAAACCTTGCTGGGAAGTAACAAACTTAACAATAGCTGTCTGCTGGTGGACCAACCAACCTGTTCTGAAATAAAGCAGCTATGAAGGAGACTGTGGAGCCAGTCTTTTCCAACCCTTCCTTTTTAAGTTTGATAGCATTTCTAAAATCATATCTAAATCTGCTCTGCTGCAAATTGAGTCGTGTGACCTAGCAGACAGAGAGCACAATTCATCACTGTCTGCTCTGCAACAAGTTTTTATAGGTGGGAAGATCATTATCACATGTCTCCCAGTCTTCTCTTTTTTAAACCAGACAAACTCAGTTTGTCCTTTTTCCTGCCTCACTTCTTTATCCATCTGTCTCTTCTCTTCTGGGCTACACAACCTCTTTCCTACATCAGAGATTCCCCAGGCCAATGTGTACATCTTCTCAGTGCCCAGCTGCCAGTCAGTTTGGGATGAAATTTGTTATGAAAAATACAGAGACAACAGAAACAGAGTGGAAGGAAGATCTGGAGGATAGGAGATGTTTTGTGTTGGGTTGTGGTTTGTAGCTTGGGTCGCTAAAATGGGACCAAAATGGGACCATGAATCGTTCAGCTGGTTCTTCCACTGCAGGATACTTGCTGCGTCATATCAGGTTCAGGGAGCCTGCTGCCTTACACCTCCTTCCAAAAAGTGACGTAGCTTTACATGCCTGTTGAATTTCAGTTGTAAGTTATGCGTGGCTTTGAAGCTGCATCACAGAGAGATTGCTCCCCCTTGTGAGCTTTCATGACTAGGCTATGCAATATGGTGGTTTCCATATTGGAAGTGGGAGGCTGTTGACTTTAGCAAGTGCTTTCCTCTTTGGCTTCAGACAATCAGATAAGTTTTTAGGGTCATGCACTTTCACATGCATTTGAGCAGAATAGGTTCATTAAGGGAGATGAAGTCATGGAATTTCTATCTTGTTTCATTTGGCCCTGGGGAGACACACCAAGCAATATGGTTCTTCTTCTTTGTGTATATAGAATGAGATATGTCACAAGATGGTAAACCTAGGCTTTTAAATTGTTAAAGAACTGATTAATTTGAAATTAATAAGTTTAAATAATATTATCTTCAGCTTGATGCCTGTATCTACCCAAGTAATCAATTCCTTTTAATTCAGTACATTATTCCTTGCATGGTTTCTTTTGTGAGATTTTAATAATGTTTTCAGGTTTTGTTTTTTGGGTTTTCTTTTTTTTTTTTCCTTATGGTATGTTATTAGTATGAAATTAGGTAGGCTTAGTATTACCACATCAGTAACAGCAAAATGTTCTTCATGATGTCATGAATCTTTGACAAACCTTTGTCATTGAGTTACTAAGATATCAGTTTGGTTCCCAGCAAAATAGAACATGGGTATTGAAATTGTTTCAGACTTTCCCAAGAAACAGTCTCAAATTTAAGTCTGAACTAATTCACTGAGCTTATTTTCTTTTATTTGTACTAAACCCCCCCAAACAAATGAAACCAACCCAAACCAAACCCCAACCAAAAAAACCTCAGTGGAATATGTTTACATAAGCCTTTTGCTTTCCATTACCTGGAGGGAAATAATTCTCTACCATCTCCTTTTTTACTGAGAAGCTTTATCAGTATTGCTTCTTAGGAAATTTTAAGAAAGGCTAAATGTAGTAGCAGTTTTCTGGTTAGCACGGCATGCTAGCAGCAAAATATTCTCTTGCTAATAACAGCTTCTGTTTAGTTTTTGCACTGGGGTATTCCAGTTACCAAGTGTGAACTATACGGTGCTTTGTTTGGATTCAAATAAAAACCAAGTTCACCGGCAGCAGTCTAGTTTCATGCTCTCTCCCACCCTCATCTATGTAATATTTCCCCACAGGAGGCCCATCCAGCAGGGTTGGGAGGGGACAGCAAACAGCTCTTTCACCTTTCTGTTCAGCGTTATGTCAGGTTTCTGGCAGCAAGTAACGCTGATGGAGTAACGCCACCGTTCACTTGTCTTACAGCCCACTTCAGGAGCACCACCTCTCTGACATGCAGAGATGTGCCAGCTTTTGATGGGAAAAAAATGTGCTGTTAGATCTTCCAGAGTCATCCTGTGTCTTTAAAATGTCGAAAAACCTTCCATGAGGTGCAAATGTTACATCTTAACAAGAATGTGGGTATCTACTGTGGAGGTTTTGATTGTCAACACTTTTAAGACTAGAGAGCTTGAGAGTATGTGAGCAGCTAAATCCAAACAGCATGGTTAGCGCTCTTCTGAGTGCTAGATTTTTAGCAATGTGAACATGCGTTTCACTGGACTTCATGGATAGTGGTAAGGGCAGAGATTGCCTTGTCTTCAAAATCCTAACCATTCCAATTCTGTCCCATCCCCAAATGACTCTGGGATCATAGGCTGATAATCTGCCAATACAATAGGTTCCTTTGCATGGATTTGTTTTTTTCTGTCCATTGCAGAAAATCTCCTATCTTCAGCATCACCATTTGTTGGCTTTTCTGAACTGGAAAATCAGAGGATTTTGTTGTTGTTTTTTTGTTGTGTTGTTTTTTGTTTGTGTTTTTTTTTTTTTAATGTGTGTTTAACTCCTTTTGGTTATATTTTACTGCCTTAATGAAGCAGCAGAAAATGAAATTCTGGCTTTTTTCATGCACAACCTGTCAGAGAAGGAATTTAGTCCTCCTGAGTTGTTCCCAAGAAGCCAACTTCGGTATCCTTCCTTGGAAGCCGCATTAATTTGATGTTCTTGAGTGCTGGAATGGGAGAAGGTCAAACTGAAGCCCAATCTATTGAAACATTTAAAAACTTTGCAGCAAAAATGACCCAGACATTGCTAAGCTTTCTAGCATAATAAAAAGGGATCTTGGCTGTGGAAGATTCAAATAGAAATGTTATAGACATCTCCCAGAGCTGTGCTTTTGGAATAATACGGACAATTTAGATCCCTCCTCGTGCTATTTCAACAGTATATACAATTTAGATACCTTTTACCTCTGTCAGAATGAAACACTGAATAATTATACACCTTACACTATACACGTAAATGATTATTTACTGTGACAGAATACGCATTTATGAGCTCAGACTTCAAATAAAATATACAGTAAAAGAATACATTTATCTCATCAGCTTTTGTTGTTGCTAAAGCTAAAATTTGCTTAGAAAAAGTAGTCAGGGTGAGGCAGCTGATAAAGGGTGAGGGGACAATGTATCCAACTTCATCAGGTTGAGCTGGACTTGCCCACTTCAGACTGAAACCAGGCTGATCCCCTCCAGCAGACAGCATCTACCTCTCTGGCGCAGTCCCTTCACAGGCATCTCTGGAGTGGCTTCTGTGTCTTTCACAGCCATTAAAGGTTCTGGGTAATCTTTTGTACCATTTCCTTCAGGTTTGGAAATATTTAAAGAATTTTTAGCCTACTTTAAAGTGAAGCACTCAAACAGTAAAGCTGCTTCTGCAAGTTAAACTACAGGAGCTTATTTTGCACTTTGCTGTGTTCCGGGGTTTGTATTCTTGATATGGTACATTTGGTTTGGATTTGTGGCATGGCTGTGTCACCACCACTCTTCTTAATCAGAAGCAGAGTGTCAAGAGAGGCACAAAAAACAACAACAAGATATGGTTGTTTTGAATATTTGGGGGATTTTCCTATAAAGAGAGAGAAAATACCTCACTTTCCACTGCATGTCACTTAAGGAAGAGAACGTATGGGTGCTTCTCTGCAGCTCTGACAGTGAGCAGCATGAATTACGATATAGTCATCTTTGTAGGCAGAATGAATTGAGACTAGCGTGTGTGGGAAGTTTACATGAATTACACCAGTCATGGGGTATAAAAGTTTTAACTTTTTCATCATTTTAACATGTATGCATTTTTATTCATGTATGAACATAAATTACTCTTTTATGCTGGTATGTAGGGTTTTGCTGGTTTCAGTTAACTTCTCTTCCTAATTTGGATTGCATATCCCTTGAGTTTGCACATCAAAATATGACAGAGCCACACAGGGCAAGCAAGATGTAATGAATAAGAAACTAAGAGTCATATGGTTTGTGTACAGTGCACTTATGCAGATGCCAAGTATATTGTTATTTGGTCAAGCACAAGCCTCAGGTCTCATTCTCCATTTTTCAGAAAAAAGAATTGGGGAGAAGTTTGCATTTGCTGCAGTTTAATGGCTTTTAAAGAAGCTAGCTACCTGTATGGTACGATGAAATATGTTTAGCTAGTAGTAGTTTCTTGTGAAATTAGAGTGAAACATCCCCTATATAAGCATTTTTTCACTGTCTGAAGCTTAAAGTTATATATGAGCCACAACTTTCTTAGGTTCTTGAACCCAGACTTCTCACAATGCTCCTTTTTGTTCTGTGAAATCAAGCTGTTTATATAGGTGCTAGGTAGGTAGATAGATTATATTTAGGTTTATATATATTTAGTTATACATAAATATATATACATTTATATATAAATATATATATCTCATTCAACTTGCTATTGTTTTAGCTCAGTTGTGCAGAATGAAGACGTAACCTCATAATTCCCCATAATAACATTATTTTATGCTTACAGAATGTGATACAAACTATTGTTAAGAACAATCATGATTTGTTTGTATAGTATGCTGCGTTTCAGCTGTTCGTATAAACAAAAGCACAGATTTTAGTGAATTTATTATTTGGGCATTTACAAAGCTAGGTTGTTTTGGTTTTTTATTTGTTGTCATAGTGTTTAACTACTTTGGTTGCTCCAAATTTGTTTTTATCATGTAGACATGCTAACATACATCTGTTTAAAACTCAGTTCAACCTTACCTGTATGTAGTGATAGTTTCCATATAATATATAAAATGCTATAGTGAGGTCTCCATCTATCCATAAAATGTGAAGGAAAGATAAATTAAAACAGGGCATCTCAAAACATATCAATTCTATTTCATGTATTTCTACAGAAAGCAAATTCAGTAACTGTATGCTGAATATCCCAAGAAGCGTTTTTCTGTGAATAAGTAAAATCTGATGACTTATGCACTGACTTGTAAATAATTTTTTTTCACAGTGGGGCTGTTGTGTGGTTTCCATAATGCTGTAAATCATGATTAAACACACAAAAAAGATTGTCACCCAAGATCCATTTTAAGCCAAGTGAAACATAATACAATATAAAATTTACATCATTTTCTTGATTAACCCTGATGAACCTTCGGTCATTATCCATTATTGTAAGAGTAGATTGGAAATGTTGCTTTGTTAATAAAATATGTATAGACGTTTTCATGAGTCATAGATTTGATGGTTATTAACTGCTGACACATTCATAATGAAATACTGTAGTTTGTCATTCCGTGAAAGTACAATACTACACAGGGCTGCAGGCCTGTGTCCTGTACTTCAGTGCTGTATTTTGGTGCCCTTTGGACATCAGATAATTTTGAACATTGATCTAAAATCAAGTGCACAGAATATAAATATAAGGAAGAATTTTCACAACCCTTACATTTAGGTATTGAATCTCGGTGTGTCTTTCACTCGCATTTCATAGGGATTCTTAGTTGCAGCAAAATCATTTAACAACTTCAATTAAAACTACTCGTCTTTGTCATCCATGGAAGTCTGTACAGTTTTGCTACTTTTGCTATTGTGGTGGGAATATTTCCTAATAGGAACTGTTATCTCTGTAGGGGCAAAGTGCTCTTTGGTCTGGCCTTAATGATTCATTACAATCTTTGCTTTTCCTACTAGAAATCGAGCTGTACCATGGTGAATTGCATGGTACCGTTTTCCTGCCAGTTACAGAGCTTTCAATTTCTGTATGCTATGTGAAGTATACCTCAGTGTACTTCTCAGTCCTGCAATTAGCTGTGGGTAAGTGGATCACTGTCAAGAGCCCCATGGAAAGAATAGGCTATTTAAGTTGCTAGAGAAAAATGGAAGCAAGGAAGTATTTTGGGGTTTGGGTTGGTTTGGGTTTTTTTTTCTTTTTTTTTTTTTTTTTGTTTGTTTGGTTTTTTCCCCCATGAAAAAGACATGATTTTTCAAGAAAAATATCATAGAGGCAAAACATACTTTTCCCACAATTTTCAGGATAATTGTTTTAAATTGTTTTGCTACTGAAACTAGCACTGAAAATCTTTATCGACTGAATTCCAGTTTTCAGCAAACTCATCAGTAAGAAGCTCAACAACCATTTTGAATAAAGTATTAAACACTTGCTGCAAGATGTCAAACAGATTTTTAAAAGGCCAGATTTTAAAATGTTCAGAATATCCCTATAAGTAATGCAGCGATAGGAGTAAACTCAGTTTATTGTAACATTTGGTCTGTAAACTCTTCAGGGTGTGCCCCAGGACTATATGAATTATTTGCCTATATGTGTAGTTCCTCTGCAGAGATAAGCTGGACGGCTGTTCATAAAAAATGCTATCATTTTTTGACTAATTATGACTATAAGGAACCTAAAGAAGAAGTTTCAAGGGAAAAAAAACCCACACTGGCTTGGCAGATGATAACTGGAACAGTTTCCTGTGCAGCGGGATGCCATGGAAAGCAGAAATCATTGTGGAGAAAAACAGACAAGTGGGGCGTTGTGTCTGGTATCTCTGGCAGGGAAGCAATGTAAGAAGAAACTCGGTCAGATATAGGCATCACCAAGTTAGGTAAGGCCTTGTGTAACAGGCCAGGGAATTCAACAATGTTCAGTTAGGCAGAAAAAACGATTCCTAAATTAATCTCCTCAGCTGTTGTATTTTTGAATTACAACATAAAAGTAACATTAACAAAATCAGATGAAAGGGCTTCACTATGCTTTGTCTGATTTGTGCTCTTCAGTCTTGATTTTTTTACTTTCCCCCTGAAAAATATGGATGAGGATACAAAAGGAATGATTTCCTCTGTCGCATCTACATTATCTGTTTCTCGACAGCTAAGATCTCCATTTCATTTCTGAAGGTTTTAAATACTGTTTTGGATTGTGAAGAAGAGGAAATACTTATTCCAGGTGTAAGATTATAAATAGTGGTGAATTTTTAACTTGTGAATATTCTTTCAAACAATACATTGTTAAATCAGCCCAAAATTAAAAGTAATAGTAATGTTGAGTTTCTAGCTTGGCTTGCTATCATTATTAGATCTTCATCCATCTTTGGTATTTTTGCTAGCAATTTTAGGATTATAAAAAGAAAGCACCAGCGCTTAATAGCAAAAAGAAAATGCTGAGGCATTGATTATAGGATTACCCATTAATACTGAATGGTCAAATATTTGATATCTACATATACTGTAGGTGTGGACTGGTAGGTTTTTATCATATGATGAAGTTATTTTTCCTGAAACAAACAAACCAACAAATCTTGAATTCTGTCTCAATTTCTCTCACAAAGCAAAACTTCACTGAGGGAGGAAAATGTGGAAATGTGCATGTTTTATCTGTCACAGGGCTGGAAGAGGTGCTCTTGTACAAGCAGGTGTTGAGCTAAATTGGATTTTTTTGTAATGTTCCTTTGTTGTGATGTTTACAGCTCTGACTCAACAACCTAGATCCCAGTCTCAATTGCAGCCCTAGGTTTTCTCAGTATCTCAAAACATGTTTAAAAATCAGTCAGGTTGCATGCAAAGCATTCACATTCTGTGAACGTCGGGTGTGAGTGCCTATAATATAATAACTGCACCCACAATTAGTCTTTCCTTGCTTCCTTACAGTTTCCCATTGTGAGCCCTCAAAAGACCCGCCTTGAATGCTCAGATACTGATTTTGCAGATAGGGTATGTGCATGTATATATATACATATATATGTATATATGTATGTATCTATATATGCATTTGTTTGGTGGATGTGATATATCTGCCCCTGAAAATATAGCTCCCCATTTTTGACTCAGAATTTCCAGCAGATAATTAAAGCAATCTCACACCTTGCAGCCCACAGCTGCCACCGTGCAAGCGGCCTGCCCAGCGCAGCTCCCCCGATCATATTCATGTTTGAACGGTAGTGTTTCATGGCTAATACAAATCATAAACAGGCTGTAAAAGCTGAAGCATCAATGAATCCTAGCTTTGAAATTGCTGGAAGCTAAAGTTTTAAAACTGATACTGCAAAGTGAAAAATGAAATTTAACCAGGCATTTTGGTGAAGGAAAAATAATTTATTGGATATAAGATGAAAAGCTGTGAGAGTAAACATCAATCTCATCTTAGACACATGTCATTGATTGATGTTTGCTCTGTGCTGCTGCCTGGAGGTAAACTCTTTGAAATAGCAAAGTAGGTACTTTATCTGTCTGTGGATAGGAGCACAGTTTGTTAAGTTACTGCTTTTTTGAGACCCTGCTACATCTTTATGTTCAATCAAAGTGAAAACAGTAAATCAGAGTAATTGCTTTACCCCACGGCATTCCTGTTTGTAAATGGGAAAAAATACTGTAAAAATCCTCAAATTAACTTCTGCTGTTTAAGCTAGATAAAAAGTCTAAAAAAATTGGTTGCAACCTCTGAAGGTATTTTACTGATTATGCCACTTGTTCATCAAAGGCAACCCTTTGTTATAATCGAGCTAATAGTTCAAATATCGTTAGGGAAAATATTTAATGCTCAAAAATGTAAGGTTGCCATATCTAAGGGCTCTCCATAACCCATTAGTAATGAGATCCCAAACAGGCATCATTTATACTTAGCTGGAAATGGAACTCATACCAAGAAATTGGCCAGCAAAAACCATGGACACAAACAGTGAACTAGAAAACAGGCATTAAATGATAGCACTTCTATGTTAAACACAGCAATTCAGCAAGCAAAATGACCTGAATTGTTGTAATTAAGTTGTCAAAATTAAGACTCTTTTCTAAAAATGTCTGGGGCTATTGGTTTTACAAGTTCCCAGGCTGGTTAGTCCTTTTGTGTTTTAAATTATTGCAGAATACAGGAATGACAGCACATTTAAATTCAGAATCTAATTTCTATTCTGAATTCAGTTTCATAATCACTGTCCTGCATCAGGGTTGGACTGTTTTTTTATTGTGTTATGTAAGTTTTCCCCTTGAGTTACTCTATTTAGCTACGTTGTCATAAATGTGGTAATTCAGGGGAGAATTAGACCATTAAATATTTAAGAAAATGGCCTCACTTCAGCCTGAAATTTAGTATATTGAGCTCTGTGCCAGGTTACACTTTGTGGGGAAATGTTGAGAATAATCACTAAACCAGTTTAAAATTTATTTTCTTGAAATATTGCCTGTTCTTCCCAGTTTTGAAGCAGTTCCAACTTTGCTCATGATTCAGAAGTGACCAGTTGTTAAAATTTAATTTCAAAGATATATGTGTCCTCACAGAAATCTTGTTCATAGGTCTAGTTTTATTCTTGAAACGCGTGTATCTTTTAGTCACCTATGGTGTGGGTTGTATTTTGAAGGTTTTTTTCTTGTTTGTTTGGTTGGTTTTTTGGAACATGATCAGCTCTGTACAGCCCCAGGAGATATTCAAGGACTGCACATGGCAGGTTGGGCATGGTATCATTTCCATGATGCTGGGAGTGGGAGTTGCGGTCTAACAGTTTTGTGTGGAGTCTCTTAATCTGATTATGGAAGAAGAAGGACCAGTCTGGGCACAAACAGGGAGGATGACAAAACCTGGGAAAGTAGCTCAGCCCTTGCAAATGGGATCTAGGTCTTCCACAGCAAAACTCTGCCAGGAGCCCAAGGGAACTGTGGTTTTGCCAATTTAAGGTACTGTGGCATGTTAGCATGAAGTGTCAGCTCTGCTCTTGTTATTAATATCTCTAGACTTCAGGTTCTGAATGTTTTGTGGGAACATAGCTGCTTGGGTGAAGGAGATCAGCCTCCTGGGTCAAAAACATTATCTGCAAATAAGCAAGGTACTCCTGCTAAGTCTGTATCACAATACTGACGTGTCGGTAGAAGGAAGGGGGGTGTGTGTGTGTGGGGGGGGGTGGTGTTGCAAAGCCTTCACAATTCAGAAAATAATGAACTAAGTCTTTGGACTGGAAAATTATATTGGAAGGTCTGGAAAGGCAGAGGCAAGATTGCAGGTTACTGCAGACTATAATGAGTTCAGTAATTGTCACCAGGTGTGTGTATACACGCGGTAACGCTTTCCTCTGTCATGCTGGCAGGGCAGCCAGAGTCGTTGTCCTCTTCCTTTGCAAGAAAATATATTGATGCAATGCAAGGGGAGCACCAGCAATCTTACCCTCAATTTACCTACTGTGCCTCATACAGCCTCAAAGATGTTACAGGAACGGTGATCTTGTAGCAAAATAGCGGTATCTTTCCTGAGTTTCCCCTTAGTGATGTGGCAATTTTGTGGTTTCTGAAAAGGTCAAGCATCATCATTAACGCACACCATACATCTGCGAAGGCGTGTAATTCCACAGTGAAGATGGAGTGCTTTAGTTTGGAGAAAAGGACACCTTCCTCTGAATGCCACACTTGGGTGTTCTCTAAAACTGAAGGACAGGAGAATAGGTTGGTGCACTGTCTCCATGCAGTTCATCATGAAGATTAGACCTTTTTATTTGAGTTGTTCCAAGTAGTGATGTGTGCGGGGAGTAAATTGAGTTAGAAAAGGTGTGCTTAAAAAAACAACAACCCACAAACAAGTAAAAAAATGAGACTTTTCAACACTTTAAACTTTAGGTTTTAATATGATTGCTTTCAGCCTAGCCCAAGACACCAGAACTCTTTGGACTTTGTAGGAGATTAAATCCAGTCCCAGGTTTTTCAGGTAAGGTTATTGCTCTGCTCCTATGCTGTCCCCTGAGCCGTCTCTGTCTATTTCTAATTAAGGACTGAAGGAAATGGTTCCTTCTGATGTTAGGAGTAACATGAAGAAAGCTATATGCATTTCTGTCAGTACTGTGCGGAGGCTGGTGCTGCAGCCACCCTCATCAGGAGCCAGCATGCCTGCACTCTCCTCCTCTTGTGCTTTAACCTCAACCAGCAACTAAACCTCACACAGCTGCTTGCTCGCTCCCTTCCCCTGGTGGGCTAGGAGAATTGAAAGAGTAAAAATGTGAAAACTCATGAATTGAGATAAAGACAAATTAACAGGTAAAGCAGCAAAAGCCACACATGCAAGCAAAGGAAAACAAGGAATTCATTCACTTCTTCCCATTGCAGGGAGGTTTCAGCCATCTCCAGGACAGCAGGGCTCTGTCACGAGTAACGGTTACTTGGGAAGACAAATACCATACCTCCAAACGTCACCTTCTTCCTTCTTCATGCAACTTTATATGTTGAGCATAATGCCGTATGGTATGGGATATTGCTCTGGTCAGCTGGGATCAGCTGTCCCAGCTATGTCCTCTCCCAGCTCCTTATGCATCCCCAGCCTACTCACTGGTGGTGTGGTGTGGTGTGAGGATCATAAAGGGCCTTGACCCTGCGTAAGCCACTGCTCAGCATACAGCAAAACCATCCCTGGGTCATCAACACTCTTTCCAGCACAAATCCAAAACATAGCGTCAAACCAGTTACTGTGAAGAAAATGAACTCCATGCCAGCTGAATCTAATGCATTTCTTCAAGCTTGTCTCATGGGAATCCACACATATCTAGCACATGGCTAAAGACTGTGTGCCCATCAAGGTAATCTTCCAGTAGACACCACAACAAACTGAAATTTAATAAACATATCTAGTCTTAGAACTTTGGCAATCCATTGGTATTCTGATCTGTAAAATGTCTGAAAGTAAAATTATTCAAAGTATCCTAAAAAGAAGCAGAGAAGGTAGGGCTGCTGTGACTGAGTGGTAGTGATGGCGTGCTGAAAGAGCTTTGAGCCTGTGACATTATTCACTGGTATGTCCAGTATGTCTCTTGGCAGTTCTTAGGGGTGAAATAAATCAGAGTGTGGTTTTAAAGCAGTGTGATAAATTCAGGATAGTGTAATTTTTATAATACAACTTTTATTCATACATAACTTTTGCAAGTGTTTGACTTGTTACTCATGCTTCAGCTCATGTTCTTTAAGCATGAATTTGAAGCAGATGCATCATCCTAAAAATAAAAATATACCATTGAAAAACTGTTTAAATTAATCTTTTTGGAGTCTGACCTGTATAAAACAAATGTAAATGACACTGACTTTTGAGAGATGAATGGTTGCGTGTTCTTTGGTTTCTAAGTCTTGCAAAACTGCTTCAACATTTACACCCATACTAGAAAAACTTACCATCAATAAATGATGTGTGAATGTGCGTATAAGATATATGAATACGTCACCCACATGCACACCCACCCACGTAAACCAGTGAGAAAAAAAATCCTGAGGTTTTCATGAACTTGTTCTCGATGGTTTAGCTATGAAAAAGACACACACTGTAAGTGATTAAAAAGGTGTGTACACTTTTGGGATTGTTTTAATTTGCAAATTAAAAAAAAAAGAAAGAAGAAAGCTATTAAAAAGAATCATTTTCCATTAACTGCAGTGTTTGCAATAAAGACAATTATAGCAGTTGGCAGTATTGTCCTTGAACCAAAATAAATAAATACATTTGGTGACATACGTTCAAGGAAATGTGATTGTTGCAATGTTCATGCAAATAAGGAGCAGCCTTACAAATGAGAGAGATTTTGCCATCTGGTATTACCACAGGAATGCAACTCTCGACTTGTAGCTCTTTCTAACTTACTGCTTATAGATGGCATATTAGAGATCGTCACGTTTTTTTCCATTTGCATAATCATTCTGAATTATTAGCAGGTTGTGCATTGCATTGCCAACAGTGAACGTCTCATTCGGAAAGGGTGTCCAGAGATCTGATGATTTATATGTCTTCATCAATTATGTCTCCACCAAATAACTGAAGGGATTAAAATGTTCTTCCACTTTAGAAGTATCACACCAGTGCATTTTCAAGTTTGTATGAGGTCTAGTGAAGAATGTTGCTCTTGTTTGCTTCCAAGAAACCAGGTAGAGATCATTATATTATAATTAATCTCAGGGGAGCTGCCCATTTCTCTTTGTTTTCGGAGTCCAAATTTAAAGCATCTCAAAGAGTCAAGAGATTCTGGATAAGGAAACACGGCAACTCCCCAAAACCCTAACCAAAGAATGGCTATTCAGCATGGCAGAAAGTCTACTTTAGACACAGAGATTGATGTTAGGAAGTCTTTTACCCTGGCCTAACTGATGGGAGTATGCTCAGGTAGCATGATGTACTAGCTGAAGACCATTGCTCTCATAGCAGTAAATGACAACTGCTCTTCCTCTGGCCTCTGTAGTGTGTGCAGTAGATGATCTCCACTCACTGGGACCCTATGGAGAGGCCTTTTCTATCCCCTTCTTCCTGGAGAAAGGCATTTTCCTTGCCCAAAAGTCCACTCCTTCCATTGTCTTCTCATTACACCATTTTTCAAAGATAGGTGTTGGTGTAAATAACATGCATAACACATGAATAACAAGATGGGATAAACCCCCCAAAAACTCAGCCTGTAGTTGGAATAAACAAACTGGTGGTTGGGAGCTCCCTCCAACGTGCTGTACTGAAACCCTGTGTTTCACAGTAAACCCCCATGTTTAAGGGCCCTGCTTGGTGTCTGGCATCTGCCTTTAGACGTCCTCAGACTTATCAGAAGGATACTCAACAGTCCAGTTTGAGTTAGCAGCACAAACAAGTAAACAATATTTTGTGTTCTTTTGGTGACTGTTAAGGCATTGTTTTTAAATACTAATAGCATCTAACATATCCTATGTATCTTCAGCTTTCTCAAGTCTTGAATTAGAATCAGATAGCTGTTGGCCTTTTGACTGCCTTGCCTGAGGCATACTAGGTAATGTCACATGAGTAGCTGATGCAACATATGTTTTACTATCTGGGAAGCTGGTTAGCAAGAGAACCTTTTTCTTATTAGCACATGGTGCACTTACATGACATTAATATATATTTCTACTTTACAGATTTACAGTGCCAGGAGAAAGACGTTAGCTAAGCTAAGCAAAACAGGCAATCGGCATACTCGTCATACTGTCCTGAAATAACACGTAGACCTGATTAGATACATTGGTTTCCTTTGTGAGGAGAATAAAATATAGCAGACTGAAATGTGCAAACCTGTGTTGTTCTGTGGAAATTCATGGAAAGGATTCTCTGGTTTATGTTGTCATGAATTAAACTGGGGGGGGAAAATAGGGTTTTTTTTATTTATTCTGGATGTCTGTATTGGAGGCAAGCTAGTTAATTTCTGAAAATTAATACCACTTTGCAAAGCAGTGATTTTATTCTTTCTCCAGCTACACTCTACCATCCATACATACACTATCATGCCAGTATTCATTTATTCATGCTCTGACATTGTGATAGTGTCAAATCCATCAGGAAGAGGAATTGTTTCAGTAGTAGTTTCACGACTTGGCTGATTAACAGAGATCAGAAGAAGCAGCCTAACTGTGGAAACCACTACAGCATGTAGTTTTAACAGCTCTTTAGGGAGCTAGTTAATGAAAGAATCACTACAGAAACACATCCATGTGAAAAAAGGAGCATTCTCCTACAACACTCAGAGGATATGTCATAAGTGGAAATATGTTCATAATTTCTATTTACTCATAGCTGTAATTACCATCTGCCTTAAGAGTACCTTCAGTCTTTCTCAAAGTTGCTTAGACATATCCTTTGTCACATTTCTGCACAGACTAGATCCTGCCCTGTGATTTCTTTCTTATTCTTCTGTAAGAATTTAATTATCTATTCTCTGTGTGAAGAAAGCACCAGCATTCCCAGAGACCTGAGTCTCCCCAGCCTGCTTGGACTGGCATTCATCTGATTCATGTTCTTACTTATTTTTGCCATCTGTCTTCAAACCAGAGTTCTTCACTTTTAAATTCATGTTGTTTTATATGTTGCCCAATAATTTTTAACTCTTAAAAAGCTATTCCTCTCTTTTGCTGCAGTGTCTATGAGCCAGATAGAAACGTTCTGCGAAGGAAAGAATGGGAAAGGAGAAATCAGGAGGCCCAGCAGGAGGATGGAGCATTTAACACGAGTTACTCCCTCTTCAGTGAACCATACAAGGTAGATGCTTCCCAGCTGGGTGGCTCTTTGTTTATTCATTTATTCCACAGTACAAAAATGCAGCCTGCAGAAGGTGTTGTCCAGATTTCAGCACTGTCCCACAAGTGCTAGCCTCACAAAATTCACGGAGAACATTTATGGTTCATTGAGAACCGGATTTTGTGTGGGTGTATATACAGATATATATAAACTTCTTAGAATGTTCAGCAGCACACAAGAATGAATTAAACTATAAATATCCTAACAATATTTGAGATGGAATTAAAACTAGGAGATGAAGGTGAAGGTGGCCTGTTTTTGCAACACTTTGAATACAAATGTGTTTAAGTTCTGTGTGAAGGTCAGCAATACAGTAAGCATTATGCTCTGGCCAAGGTTAATGCAGTGAAATATCTTGCCATTCACCTTTTTCAATCAAGCCTTTGTGAAAAGGTATCCTATGGGGGCTGCTCCCCTCTCCAGCTAACACAGTGCCTTTGCCTGCATGCATCAAAGCATCACCATGTATCCTGTGCTCTGCTCTTCCAGAAATGTCCAAGTTACTGTCAAAACCACCACCTTCTGAAACCCTTCCCTCCATGCAACATCACTTGTCTTTGATGTTTCGGGCTCTTTAGTGCCTCTTTTCAGGAGTGCCTATTTGGGATTTGGCACTTGGCTTCTACACCAGACTTCCACACTTCTGAGTTTCTGCCTGTGCTCCAGGGTCATCCTTTAGCTTGCTGTTCTTCCAGGTTGCTGTTTTTTTATAGTCTCTAATAAAAAAGAAAGATCAACCACTTTCAAACCATGTCCCTTAATGGAAGACACGAAACTGACCTCCAGCTGCCCAAATTTCAGGTTCACTACAAAGGCATTTAGAATCCATGGCGAATGTCCTAAACTCTTCAAGACTTGACTTGAAAAATATACTTTGAGTCTAGTTTAGGGCTAACCAATGGAAAAAGGCGTGAAAAGCTTAAGTCAGTTGCATCTTGTTATCTTGTGAGGACTCTGCTGCAATGGGGACTTAATAGTTTTCGATTTGGTAGGTCCAATTAAATAGACCTCCCAAAACAGGGCCTGTCATTTTTCTGGGTCCCCAATACCATCATGTCTGTGGTACCTCAACTGGTAATACTGAAACTCAAATCACTTTTAGGAGTGATATAGTTGCAATATTTTGTAAACTTTATTACCTGAGTGACAGTGTACTGGTTGGCTTGGCACAGACTGCATGTACCATAAACATACCAGTAGTTTCTGAGCAATGGTGTCTGAAGGTATTTCTATGCAACTGCAGTATACTTCCATCAGCTTTAATAGGAGTGGATGAAAAATCATTACCATCTCTAGAAGCAAAGTGGGTATTGAATGTCATGGCTACACTGGCAGTGGACCATTGGGCAGCCTGAACTTATCCAAAACAGTTATGGACCTCCAGTGTGGGGGTACAGAGATGTGACATGGACGTTTTGATTTACCACAAAGAGAAGCTAACTGCAAAAGAGGAAACCTTTCTGCCAAAGCAAAACTGAAACACACTCTTACCATCTTTAAAGATCATGTTCAGGTTTTGGGTTTTTCCAGAAGGGAATGAAGTTACAGCAGACATTCACTGCAAGATCTGATTAAATTCAGTGTTCCTCTGCACAACTTGAGAAAGGGAGGTAAAGCCAAAGGATTTGCACTCTGAAGGCCATATCTGAAAATCAAAGGCATACTGGAAATCTCTTAAATCTGATGTCCTTTCTCACCTTGACATGTATCACTACTCCTGTAACATCAGATTTCTGAAAAATCCTGACTCTTTGGGTTGCCCTGTATCCTGTTCAAAGTATCCATAGCAACCCTTTAGGAAGGATTACAGGAAATCCAGTATCTTTCACTTAAAATGTCTTTTAAAGGGGGTGAAAAAGTAGGGAATTAGGCCTGGATATTTCCTGGACAGAATACCTTGCCTCATTAACTGCATCAGTATTTTTAAGGAAGAAAAAAATCTGATGGCCTTCCATGCTACCATCAGTTTATTTTTAGAAGTGTTGGATCTTTCAGCCTTCAAATGCATGGATTCATCTTGCATTGCAGAAGAATGTCAGAGCACTGCAAGTTAGAAATGTTTGCACAAAATGCTTTTCTTACTTACTCATTTTGTGATCATGTTTTCCCTAAGTGAATGATCAAATAAGACCAGCAGTATTTCAGTGCAAATAATAGGACAAACTGTTACATCTAAAGCGTATAACTGGTTACCTCAGATTCTGTCTTGTTCCCATGAGGAGGTAGGTGAACTCTTCTGGATGAGATCAGCTCAACGCAAAATCTTCCCACCTCAAGCTGTCCCCAGTGTATCCAGAAGGAATAAACAACACCAACTGGCTGTCAGCATGTGCTGTGGTACCAGCATTAGATCAGTTTGATGCTTGTGGTTATCTGAGGTCTGTCAATATGAGTTGTCTCTGTGTAAGCTTATCACAACCATATAGAAGAAAACATGCTGACATTTCTGGGCTGGTGATAGTCTACAGGTAATCTGCCATTAGACTTTTATTTCCTTCCCATCCAAATAGCAGCCTTCAGAAAGAATGTGCCTTCTGTTAGGGAAGTTAGACTTCTGAGGGGGAAAACTTGCACATAAATACTTTTATGTTCATGGACCTAGAAGTACCTGGGTGGAGAGCTGCCCTACAAACTGTCTGTGCTGTAGGAGACTCGCAGGTGTAGGGGTACCATTCAATTTGGTAGTTCTTGTCATCATGCTCCCAGCAGGGAAAGAAACCTCATACACATGATTGCTGAATCAAACTGAGTGCCGAAGGGCAGATCTCCCTCCACAGAGGGAAACTAGAAAAAGATGTCTCTAAAAGTTATCTACATGAGGTTGAGGATCCGCCAGAAATACAGAATAGATCCACTGGATAAAATGAAATTTTTCTGTGCCTTCTGGAAAATAAGTCTGTTGGTTAAGGAGATGCCCAAGCATAGGAACCATTTCATTGATCCCAGGAAACACATGAGTTTATCTCCCACCTTCTTTGTTTTCAGCTGTATGTGATGCTTCCCACTTTTGAGGCATTTTTAATGGTTTCTTCTTCAGGAAATCAACATGATTCCTGTGAAGTGAAGGAACACCCTTTTTTAAAACCATCTGCTGTCTGTAAATTAATGTTTAGTGTTTCTTTTCATAGCAGGTTATTGTCCTTGTGAAAACAGTGCTGCATATGCAGAAAGAAGATCAGGCTGTAGTGGTTAAGACACCTTATTCCAAGTTTGCAAAGCAGTGTTGCGGGTGCCACACTTCTGAGCTTTTCCCTTTCTGCTTCCCTTCAATATACATTCTTGATATATATTTAACTCTAGCATTGTAACAAATGCATATCGAAAAGCTAGCTGCAATGTATTATACGTATTTGCAAGGTAGCATCCTTGAAATTGAGGGTGGACAAGTTTCAAGCAAGATAGGACTGCTTCTGTTGTCTGACGTAGGAATGCTTCACCTGTAGTCCTCTGAAAGGTAGTGTGTGGCAATCGCTGTACTTATTGATGGGGCATTTTCGTTTGGATTCAGTTGGTGTTCTTTTATAGGAATCTCTAAAAAAAGAAGATCCTGAACTAGAGGAGTTTGCCTTATATTTTTGTTTGAGTCACTCAATTTTATTTGAAAGCTTAAATCCCCTCAAAATATACCAATTTTCCAGAGGAACTGATGTTGCTGCTGCATCTTTCATATTCTTCCTATAACTTTAAGGGAGTCTTCTTCACTCCCTTTACTCCCTTCTTTTTCCTTCTTCTTGTTTTCTTCTAAAACAGCGAGTCTTAAGATGAAAGCTTTGTCTTCTGAGGCAAATAGGAGTTTTCCTTTCCAGACCCCATGTCTGGAAGAAAGAAAGGAGAACACCACTGGCTCTCTTTACTGTCTTCCTCTGAAAACATAAGTGAAAGACATCACACACCTGAATCTTGGCAGGGTTCAGAAAAATCTCTGCTGCATAAATACTAATGATACACCCTTTTGCTTACAGTGGCTTTTTAGAGCAAGAGTTTTCAATCTTTTCCAGTATGTTTTATTTACTTGTTTTATTTCTTTGTGGAGCTTCTGCCTTTTCATTCAGGATGGATGATTTTAAAGATAATGATTATTTTTAAAGGGGCATGAGAGTGGCTGTATCCCCCCTGCTGCACATAGAAAACGCTAAGCAAAGTGAAGAATTTGGGGAGTTCTGTTCACCTCTTTTTTTAAAAAAAGGAGAGTGCCCTGAAGACATCCTGTCAGAGTATTTTCAAAGAAGGGACATAATCATCTGTACTTTTCCCATTGTCCCACGAGCTGTCTTCAAGTAGCCTCAGAGTATTTGGTTGGTTTAGACTGGTAAATTCATTCAGTGCTTACACTGGATGTTGTGTGCCTTTCCAGATGCCATGTGAAAACTTAGGCAGGCAGAGAAGGAAATTGGGAATGCAGTGTTTTCATTCGTGGCTGAAGGAGAGCTTGCACTGGGCTGTAGGAAAAGTTTTATAGTGGTCAGATTTAATCCAAACCATTCTGTGTAGTTGCAATAATAAATTTTCTAGTTTCCAGGTAATAGACTTTAACTACAGCATGATACCAGTGACAGATTTCTTTTTTTATATACTCTAAGGCCCTTTATAGCTTTTCCAGTTCGGAGTAGATTTAAGATGTTGACAAGTGTCTTCAGAGACAATAAGGATTTTCGATTTCATCCCTCAACGCCGCTGCTGAATCAGGCAGTGCTACTTCAGTGAGGATTTGAGCAAAAGCATGCAGGGAATTTTGGTTTTCTTACGTTGACTGTTGTAGAACACTCACTTTTTGTTTTGCAGACTAACAAGGGGGATGAGCTCTCAAATCGCATCCAGAATACACTGGGCAACTATGATGAAATGAAAGACCTGTTAACTGACCGATCAAACCAGAGCCACCTTGTTGGGGTTCCAAAATCTGGGATTCCTCAGATGTCTCTCCCCAAGCCCGATGAACATCTTATGGCAGACTCGAGACCGCCGCCTCCTCCTCCCATTTCCAGCACTACTTCTTCCACACCAGCAGTCCTATCTGCCCAGCAAACCAAAAGCACCACAATGGGTTGGCAGAAGACTGGGCACAGTGCCCCTTCAGATGGCCAGCAGAGAGCAAGTAAGCATGGGCACCGGTCTCTGGAGTCACACAAGGGTGACTTCAAACTTACGAACCCAAAATCCAGTCTGGATAAACTAAAACGCTATGCATCGAGTCCCACTTCCTCTTCCTCCTCCAATGCTTCCCAGCAAAGCTCACTGAGGGCCACACTAGGAGACAACGTCAACAGGTTGCAGCAGCCAGCAAAGCTCAATTGTAGCTCAGAAGGAGGAGCTCAAGTGCAAGAGAGGCCAGCAAAACATGGTGGTGGCCACTGCGTCCAAAACTTCCCACCCTCTCTTGCTTCAAAGCCCAGTCTGGTTCAGCAGAAACCAACAGCTTATGTAAGGCCAATGGACGGCCAAGATCAGGCTCCTGATGAGTCTCCAAAGCTGAAGTTGCAAGCAGAGGCAACCAAGTCGTATAGGGGAGTGCCTTCTAACAAGCCTGATTCAGCCAGGACCAAGTCAAAGATAGCCAAGTTCAACATTCCTAAGCAAGAAGGGGTAAGTGGTTTTATGCTTTCTGTGACTTAACCCATTTGGATGGATGAACAGTGCTTTACAACTGCAAATTGTCTCTGTCTCTTTATACATTTTTAACATATTGGTTTGCATGTTGAATTTCCTTTTTAAACATTGACATAGCTTAATGCAAATAGCAGCCTCACGGTACTATAAAGGTATCTCAGCAATGAAATGCCTACTGTCTTCAGGACCACAAAACCTCCTACAACGGCACATTTTCTATATCTAATAGTATATATTATTTCACTGAGTTTTTCCTGAGTGTCTACATATGAACTCTGGATATTTTTAATTCCCTTTTTGTTTTGCTGCTAAGCAGGTGTATTATTTCTATCTGTTCATATTTCTTTACCTTCTTTCTCTTTGGCAGCAATTAAATGAAATGCTTGTGATCAGAAGTAGTTCTGCCACCCTTATGATGTCAAAATAGTTTTGCAATCTAAATAAATTGCTTAATATGAAATTTGTGGAATAGATGAGAATGCAGCAATGTGACTATGGTTTTAGTTCATAGTGTCTGTTTCTGTTTCAAAGCAATTTCTGAAGATTGAAGTCTGGTTCTGAAAAATCACCATCTGTAGAAACTCAGCCATGCTACAAGTATGAGAACATGTCTGAAAATGCCTCTAGATAACATTTCTGTTATCAGCAGTAGATATGAAAGATTTCTGCTTGGACTTACTTTATGTTAATTTACTTCACATTCTGTTTATGCCAGTGGGACACCTTGCTTTATCACTTACATAGTCTGTGATTTCCTGTTTGATCCTTTTAGATGGGGAGGAAATAGTTGGTTTTGGCAGAATAAAGGGTGATTTTTAATTTTTTCTGGGATGCATTCAGAAGCCTGTTTGCCAATGCAAAGTTAGTCACATTGTCTCCTCGTGAAAATCAGTAGAGCTCCCATGACTTAATTTATAGTAATAACAGGACTAAATGACTCTATTCGGCTGAATCAGTGTGACTTTCTCAGAGCAGAGACAATGATTGTTTACTCTGATTTGACAACTGTGATGTGCCTTGATACGTTTTTAGTCTTAACATTTTTGTTTCTGGCAATGTTAAAGGAGAGGAAAAATCTAATTTTGGGGGAGTTCTGTGGCCTCTTAATGCCTGTTTTTCAGAAATGGAGTTGAGTGTTGTATTCCCCATTTGGTTCAGCTTGGGAAGGAAATCTCTCTGGAAGCAATTAATTCTCTTAGCAATTTAGGCGTTATACCCATGTGGTTTTTCTCTATGGAAAAGTTCCATCAGTTCCAAACAACACATAGGTGATGTGTTGTTCCTGAAAAGGGGCGGTTTTAGGCTCTTAAGCCAGATTTGATAAGCAATTTAGCATTCACATACTGCTGTAATTGTGCAGATAGATCAGGTAATGGCAGATACTAATATCCATTTAGCTATTATTACCTCTTTCTTGTGCTTCTATCTGCAAGTGGGAAGTATCGTTACAACTAAGGATGCCTGTGGCAATTGTCTGGATCTTTCAGATTTTCCACCTTTATATGTATGCGGTACTCTAAGGACTAGTTTGGGAAGGAGTTTTGATAGGCAACCATTTGTTTGTCTGAAATTCAGGATTTACCATTTGCATTCCAAATTTGCCTACCTCAGGAAAAAAACTTTCATTTGTTGTATGTAATCCAAGCCAACGCATATGGCTAAATTTATACTACAGTTTCTAGACGTGTAGTGTAAATGGTTTTGAGATTTCATTAAAACAGTTTGCTTAGATACTGATGGCAACATAGGCTGTGGTAGGACAGAGTGGACTGCAGAGTAGCTACTGAGGGGTTTACCAACTTCTCACACATTTTATGGGAAGTATTAGTGAAACAGTATTTGATAACATAATATAAACATTTAACTGAAGTTGAAGGACATGAACTAAAACAATTTTCTGGTAAATTAAAAAGAGCCAAACAACGAAAAAAAAAAAGATGGACAAATTACCCAGAAGAAAAATAGTACGTACTATAGGTGTTTCGGTTTGAAACTGGAGCTAATGAAAGACAATAGATTTTGTTTTGGAGGACTGAGAGTCCTGGTGATAAAGTGCCCAGCTTTTTTTTCCCTTTATCCTGACATTTCCTTTGTTCTAATATTTTTCATCCCCGGTGACAGAAGATGAAACTGGTAACCCACTGGTAGTGCTACAGGGATAAATATTGACCAAGACTGAAAGTTTTCTCAGTCAGTGTTGCTCAATCCACCCTCCCTTTAATTTTCAATCATACTTCTTTTTATTTCAAAATATTTTTCCATTCTTGTTATTTGTATCATACACCTCTTAGTACAGTTTTGTAAGAATTTCCATGTGGGTTTTTTTAATTTTCTGCTCTCAAACTTCTCCTTTGCATCAAATGCTCACTGTTCCCTATTAGGGACAGAAGTTTTACATTGCTCTCAGCAGAAAAGCTGTCATGATCCTGGGAACGTTTGAAAGCAAATAGGGCCTCTCTTGTTCAGAATGGGGCTAAAGGTGATGGCCAAGAACGACCTTGTACACATAGTGGCTGTGGGAAGAGTAGAGATGCCATACAGAATGATTATGAAGGAAAGCAGGCTGACAACAGTGTCTGAGAAGCTGTATGGAAATAAGAATGAGAGTGGCGGAAAAGCTGCCTAACAGCAGCCAAGAGAATATGAGAAACAGGAGAGGGACGGAGAGTTTGGGTATAGGGTATCTAGAGTGCAGGTGGTGGAATGAAGATTTATGTCTGCTGAAATAAAAGGTGTGTGGCTGAAATGGTCTAGGTAGGGAAGGTAGTGTGCTCTGCGGATTAGTGTAGACAGCACTGTGAGGTGTTGCTGGCTCAGGACCAGATTGTCTACTGGGATCCCCAGGTCGTTCCCTGAAGATCTGACAGCCAGCCAGTCAGCCCCAGCTGACAGCAATGAGAAATGACCATTTCCCCAACTCCTGCAGATTTGAGGCATATGAAATGACAAGCAATTCTCTGTGTGTTTCAGTTTTATTTTGAACATCACGTGACCATAGGAAACTTCAAGTTCCACAGAGAAAACCAGGAAAAAAGCATATATTGTTATAAATCTCCTGATTTGCTAGTCCACCTACTAATGCATTCAAGCTGAGTCCTCTGTTTCTGTGCACTTGCATTTAGGTTATAGGACTTTCCAGAGTCTACCAGTATAGCTAATACCGATGTGCTTTCATTTGTGTTTATCAGTTTGAAGGAACCATCAGTGGAAAAATAAACACATGATGAAACAAAGTTCACCTTCCTGTAAAAACTGAAGAAGCAGGTGTCACACAAAGTGTGTGTGTCTTCAGCAGGATACAAAATCCTCTTCTGTACCTCCCTCGAGGTTTTCAGAGAAACAGGGCACAAAGTTGGCTGCTGTGCAGTTATTATTCACTAGAAATAAAATCACTTGAATACAAATTATAGACCAATACATTTCAATACGTGAAGAAGGTTGATTTTTAATGTAGTTCAATACCTCATTTAATGTTCTTAATCAGTTTTTGAAAGCATTCAATATCTTGACACAGACTGAAGCTTACTTTTTTTTTTTTTTTAATTGTTTGAATGAGAATAACTTGCACAGACCTGTGTGTGGAAAAGTAGCTGTTACTCGTTTGGGAATTTAATCCTGAGGAGCCAGATTCATCAGTGTTAATTAGAATCCATATCCAACCTCCTGGTCCTTCCAAACTTGTCATACTGCTCCATAGAAACGATAGCTTGTTGTCTCAAGTACTGCTGTTTCACATTTTGGACTACTTAGGAAGTATGTTGCTGTAGATTTTAAAACCCCACTTTAGTGGATATAAGGGAAAAGAAGTTTGATACCAGGGCATAAAGAAAAAATGTCTTTCTTTTAAAAAATGTTGTAGAGTGAGACAATAAGAAAAATATAAGATAGCAAATCATGTTTTTTTTATCTGAGTTCTGTTTTAGAATTTCATCTCGTAGGCTGCATGCTGCTTTATTATCACATTGAAGTAGCCTTATGTATTGTCCTTTGCTTACTTCTCTAAAGGTTATGGAGCAAGGAAATTGAGGTTGTATTCATGAGCGACTAGCAATCTAATGGTAAAAAGGATAGATTTGGTTCTGTTAAATTTGGTAACACATTTAGGTGACATTTACATAAGGTCATCCTGGGGACATGTTCTTATTCCACTTCATGGAGTACTTACACAACTTCCTCTGCAGCAGAAGTAATGTAAAACGTTGATTTTTTTTTTTCCATTTTTGCCCTGATCTTACTCTACAAATTCCTATTTGCCTGGATAAGATATTCCCTGCAGTCATTCTTGTTCGAGTGGCTATTTATAGCTATCAGCATCTGGCACAAGCACTAGTAAGCATTCTTTAAATCTGCTAACTTTTTTCACCTATCATTTCTATCCCATATATTAATGGGAAGCAAAAAAAACCCACAACTCTTCACTCTTTTTGTTTGCTTCCTCTGAAAAAAATAAAACCCCTCCCAAATATGGACTTAGTGTCAGTAATTTGTTTAAAACCAGACACTTTTAGGGAGAGCTTTGGTGTGTAAGCATGTATAAGTAGTTCCATTCCAGTTTTAAATTGAATGTGGAAATTCGTATGTAAAAAACCAAGTGCATCTAGGGTTTTTTGCACATGTAAAAAAACAAGTACATCGCATTTGACAACCAAAGCTTCAGTGTAGACTAAACTGGGAAGATGGTCATGCTCAGTGAATGCTGAATCTACAGGAAAAGAGGGGACACAGTGTCTCATGAGGAAGGAAAATGAGCCAAGTGCCGTTCCCCAAAGGCATGATGCCACCTTTCCATTGCTACAACAGAGCTGTTGAACTGTTGCAGGACTAAGACTTGCATCCAGATTTTTCTTCTCTCCTTTCCAGGGTGTTCAGTTCTATCCCTAAAAGGCAGAAATGAGAATAGGAGAGCAGTTGAAGATGCTTTTAGGTAAAAAGGAAGGGAGAGTTTGAATACATTAACAAAAAGGTCCAGATATCTTCCGGCACTGTTCTAGGACGTGCCCAAAGAGGCTGGAGATATAAACACAGAATTAAGTGCATTGATACTCCTTTATCATTTATCAACTTTATTGAAGAATTGCAGTGCTTGAGAAGCCAGTTAGCAATCATAGCACTTGAGTACTGTGAGTACTGTAAGTGCTGTAAATGTGAGCCTGTTGTGGATGTTTCCTTTCCCAGATGTTCATGGGAATGAGTTAGCAAGCTGCATTAACAAGAAGACACAGCTCAATTGATCCCTGTAATGGTACCACTGACCTTCCCCACAAATAAAGGATGTTTTCCCATGTTAAACCAGAAGAACTGGAGAACAAGAGCAATGTGGTGCAAAGATCCCTGCTAGTCATAGGTTATTCAGAACCTTCAACCGTGTCTGTGGGAGGGCTGTGCATTGCTGCCTGGTTTTATGTAGGAGAGTTCAACAGACTAGGACTGCAAAGAGTGTATTAAATAGAGTGGTGCTTGAACTGCTTTTAACAAATATAGCAGAGACCACAGTGAATAAAGACGGATTTTTGGTATAGTTTTCAAATTGTGACACAAGCCTCTGCGTTTCTCACATTCTGCAGTCGCCAAGACACACTGTGACTGTATGTTCAAGCAGTTTCATTGAACACAGTGGGCCTAATCTCTCTGCTTATTCTTGCATGGCAGCTCTTGTAGAAGGAAAATACTGCTTAGACACCTTTACTTGACTTTTAGAGCTCTCTAGTTTTACTGTTTTTTCCCTCAGTGAAATAAGTTTCTTTTCCCTTTTGAATTAAATATCAAACTCTTTTTCTGGTAAAGCACTAGCTAAATGTATCTATAAGTTTTAGAAAACAAAGAATTTATTTACATAGAGCCTGAAGCTTTCTATATGGGCAGATTATCATATGCTATATGCTATGTGTTTGTTGCTATGGTGAATCTCTTGTTCCTTATTGTTTTGCCCTGGTAGGATGACTATCATCAGAGAAAAATCTCTTGAAACTGGACTTAGACTTCTGACTGTCAAGGGAATTCTTTGATGTATGCACCTGCCTTTTTTGCAAATTTTCCCCTTTGTTCTTTTCTAACTATTGAAAAAATGTTTCAAACACTTTTTCATAGTCTCTCTTAAGTCAGGTCCTCCCTTTATAAGACTGGTTTCTCCATCTTTTCTAAAGTTTGAAACATAACCACTTCTGGGGTAAGAAGAGCTCAATGGCTGTAAGAATATGGTTCACTTTGAGAAAGGTGTATTCCTCTTGCCTTCCCCCCCTGCCCCGGAGTGGATGGTTTGCCTTATGAATCAGTCAGCTCTGGAGCTGATACAGAAGTGCATGCGTAAAAATGTCCACAACCCTGTATAACTGCTTCTTCAATTCCTTTTGGTAAGCACTAAAGTTATTGATGAAGGAAATAAGATTTCTAGAACTACAAAAAGCAGGTTTTAATTGCACATTTTGTCTGATTTTTTTTAATCCATTGTAGTTCTTATGATGATGGTAAATGCATGTAATAAAAATCCTCCCTACCCGAAACAAAGTAGTCTAATAGACCCCCTTTGTGAAACGCACCTCAGAAGATACATGGCATCACTATCACTTTTCCACCTTTGGCCCCATTAACATGGATTGCTCCCAGGCCTGTAAGGGTATTCTGCAGCTGGAGAAAGCCGTTCTTTTCTGCATGTGGCTTCAGAAGCTGAGCTGCGGCACAGCACTCCTGCAAGCACAAGAAGTGTCCTCAGCATGAGGTTTCAGCTGAGCATCTCTCCATCTGCTTAATGTCTCCTTAAACAAAGGGGTGCTTAGAAAGGGTTAGGGTCCAGACAGAGAACAAGGGTGTGCTTGCTGTGGAATTCAGATTACCAATGAAATACTTCGACATATTCTGCCTCTCAGACCTTACATTGCATAACACTAGAGCATTGTATCAGTGTGCAGTCAGGTGTGGAGTCCAAGCCCTTGTTGTTCCTGCAGAGCACTTATTAATGCCAACTCACACACTCCTTTCCAATAATTATAGCAGAGTAGAGCATTTCTGTCTACTCTTTGTCTTCACAGCAATCTACAAGGGATCATGTAGGATGTAAAAATGGTTTGGGGTATTTTATTTTTTTTTTTAATATCCATGAAAAATATTTTACTGCTTTATTCTGTAGTTTCCCCAGTTTCTCATGAATCAGAGTGACATGAAACTGTCACCACAGAACATACTCATGGGGGTCAGTTATGACTGATGAGCAGGGAAACCAAGGAAAATACAACAAGCTTCACAGACCACTGTTAATTCCAGCTAAATAAATAAGGTACATGTGTCACTTGATGTAAAAGGTTAAAGAGGTCAGACCTCCAGTAATTGTTGTAAATGCATCCAGCCAGGCCAGAAGCAGTTATATTCTTTATTGTTGGTCTCATATTCACTTACAGTAAATGAAGACAAATATACCCTTAAATATCTACATATAACATGCTTTATTCACCCTGCGTGTCATAAAGCTGTCATTTCCATAGCACTTTTGAATATGGAAGATCTATCCCTGTGGTATCACAAAATAGCTTCCTAGAAAAGTAATTAACAGAAGGCTTTTTTTTTTTTTTTTGCTTTTTTTTTTTTTTTTTTTTTTTAAGTTCAGAAAAGATAAATAACGGAGGCGTCTGATTTCCTGTCACTCTTGGTTAACTTTGTATGAAAATGGATAGCTTCCAAATTAAAGCAGGCACCGGTCTGTCTGGGGAAAAATGCATTTGTAAAGAAATGTGTACATTATATATTCATGTAGTTCCAAATCTCTTAATTGTATTTTGTATGTAACAATCCCATGTTCTGAAATACGGTGCCTTTTTTACTTTATGGGTTATAACCAGCATGCCAGCAAGGCTGAGGTTGCTTCTTACATGATTTAGGATAAGCATTTACTTTCCCAAATTCCCTCATACATGCCCCACTCCCTTCCTTCCCCTCCAGCATGTTTCTCTGAGCAATGAAGGCTCAGTGTGAGATGACTTTACACTACCTTTTATTCAGAAGATAAATACACAAAAAGCATTCAGGCTAGTGAGCCGTAGGGTCAGGAATATTGAGATCCAGCATTTTGTTTCAGAACCAAAACCTGCTGTTTATATTCCTATGCATTTACTGCAGAGGCTTACTGGCTGTAAGGAAAGCTTGTGTAGCTAAAAAGAGAGGAAAACCAAGAGTATTTCTTGTTAACTCTTATCACTAACACATGTTTAAGGTAAGATGGAATTTGAAACGCTCACTCTGCTTTGTAACTACCTTGAAATGAGATGTTGAAGATGACGGGTTGTTTTTTTTTTCTTGCACATGTTAGAGATTATTAATATTCACATACCAGAATATTAATCTATTCTTAATAAAATTTTGCATTTATTTAAATCTACTTGTACAACTGCATTCAGATGAAGAGGCAGGTATAGCTTTATGTGACTGCTACAACTTCTAGACCTGAAGTAGAAAAAGGGGAAGACAGATGAGAGATTGTTGATTACAAATGCAGTTAAAACTTATACTAATACAAAGTATATAGAATAGCTGTGATTGGGCAGTTATACACTATTTTATAAGAGGCCTTCTCCAATTTTAATTGTAATCTCAGGGACATCTGATACAAGCAAACGTATTAGCTTGTTAATTTCTGATTGTGTGGAAGTATCAATACAGAGTGTAAGTATGCTGTCTAGAAAAAAGGCATGGGATAGATGACCAAGTGCAATGTGAAAAGGACAGTTTGGAAAATACCATACGCAGATAATGAATGTCTTTCTTGCACCAAACTGTGAATGTTTAGCATGTAGGAAAAGTTATACATAGATGGAGAGGCCATAAGAATGAGCCTGTCACCATAACAGTGGAAGAGTCTGAGAAAGGAAATACGTGGGAGCCTAACGAGAAAAAAATGAAATTATGCTTTGAGAAACCCACCAAAAAGGAGGGGTTAGTCATGGCCTAAATTAGTGTCCTCATGAGAGGACCAAGCAATGTGAGATGGACAGTTTGAAAAATACCATAAACAGCAGTCGTAATTTATGGTAAAGTTTGCTAGGCAAGATCTTCCAGGAGCTTAGAGATGGCTGAGCAGGCTCCTCAGCTTCAGGGTTTTTGCTCCAGCGTGTTCCCATGAGGAAACCTTGGGAGCACTCTTCCTTCTCATGCAGATCCTACTCCTAGATAGGAATGGACTGATGACCAGAGGACACCCCTGACAAAGAAACGAACTGCACGATTGCAGTCATTTCAGAAGAAGCTTTTGCTCTCCCACAAAGACAAAAACAGTGCCCATTGCCTTCTTCATGGATGTGATGTCACTGATCTGAGAGGAAAACACATTATCCATCTCCCCCATAAACAGTATGGCAGTGTGCACAAAGCTGGGCTTGGGTGTAGGCATAGCTTCTGTGGGAGGTGGAAGAGGTGAAACCTCACACTCAACACTCACACAGGATGTGCATAGATTCTGCCTCTAAACAGAGATGATATCTTCTGAAATACAGCAGGTCTCTCCTGAGCCTCTCACCAGAGGGTTTATAGCTTCTGATAATCATAGAATCATAGAATAATGCATTCTTATAAAAAAAACAAAGCCATGTGCCTTTTACTACTGTAATCTCTTCCATTCAGGAGTTTCAAAGCTCTTCATAAGCATTAATGACAGCTTGGAAAAGAATATGTTAAATCTGGTTACATAGTTAAGAGTTAGCTGAGGTGCAGACAGATGGAGACACCTCTCTCAAAGATGCTACCAGCAGCTACACCACAGACTAGACGTGCTTCCCTCAGCCCCATTTGCTGGTAGCCCTGGCTAAGCGACCAGCTGGGAAATGATGTAGGAGTCTGGGGTAGAGGACAGGGTGGTACAGCCGGATCATGCTTACCCCATCTCCAGACTAAGGCTGAATACAGACACGGCTGGCCACAGTCTCAGAGCAAACACAGCCAGGGTGAATCAGTGTCAAAGCAGAGAACAGAACTGAAGAGTCTGAATCCCCAGTTTGGTGTTCTGTTTTCTCTGCTGCAGTTTGCCATGTAGCAGAGTGGACCATAACTTTGTGCTGGAAATGGAAGTTAACACCGAGGAGTAAGTAAAGGCTTCTTGATAAACCCAGAAGTAATGTTTCCCATTGTATTTCTTCCTATCATCTAGGTCACTTGAGGCAGAGACAGTTCCTGAGTGATTATGTCACTTGTGGTTTACCACTTCCATCTGAGCTACTCACTGCACATGCTCCACTAGAAATTAATAGGAGTTTTGCCATTGCATTCAGTGGTAGCAAGATCAGGGTTTGACAGGGATGAATATTTCTTTTCTACATTCTATGAACTTCCTTTGGTCAAGAAGATATTGCTTGAGGGAAGACAGTCTTTTTTCTTTGATCTTTGTTTTGTTCCAGAAAGGGAGGTCTAATATTTGTGGGGGGTTTTTTTTTGATATAGCTATTATTTTGGAGAAAGTCAGCAGTAATAATACAGAATAACAGTCAGTGGTAGAAGGTGGTATTTGAACTCAGAAATGCTATGCTGCATCAATCTATTCACTTCAGGACATATCTTTAAAGCATCAAAGGAGCTTCTTGACCAGTGTGAGGTGCTTGAGTCATTTTTAGTCTCTTGTAACTGAAGTTTCTAGCTCCCTGTTCAGAATTAGTTTCCTTACCAACTTTTCAGTCAATAAATCTACGTGAGTGATTTCCTGGCAGTTGCACATTAGGAATTATGGCATATCCCTGCACATAACTTACAGAACTATCTCAATACACAGAGAAGGGACCATAAAACACGCCGAATGGGGATTTCTCAGATATGCTAATTGCTGCTCTATAAAGAGCACCGGCTGAAGAGCTGACACAGAGGAAGTTCAACTAAAAACTACCTGTCACAAATCTTTGAAGGTCCATGGAGGAGCAAATCCTGCTGCTGTTGCTTCATGGTAGAGCTCCATTGAGTAAAGCCTTTGTAGCTTAGCGAGCTTTGGCAGGGAGGACCAGAGGCTTCATGCAGGCCAGTGCCACAGCCAGGCAGGGGCAGTGTCAGGGGCAGCAATCTGCTGCCTGCAAGAACTGCTGCTGGCATCAGGGGCCATGGGGGTGGGCAGTGTACCGGTGTGGGAGCAACTCCCACCTTCTCAGCTCCTCACTGCCTGGGTGCAGTGCCCAGGCTGGAATCTCATCTGTCCTAAAATAGACCCAAATGCAAGTCTAATTTATTTCTCTTTAAATGGACTGGATCACATTTCCCGTTCCTATCCTCTCATCTACGAGCTTGGCTCCCAAAATAAAGCTACTGTTTTCCTTACACTGATTTTTTTGTGTATTCAGAGCATGGGCTAGTCTGACTAATGGACATCCGCTACCTCTTCTGTGAAGCTCAGGTTTGCCATTCAGTGACAGGAAGATACCATCCACGTAAATGATCCTCCAAATTTTTGGCAAAATTTGTACTATGTTGACATCCATGCCAAACTTTGAAAATGAGCTCCGTATTTGTAGAACGCTGCGGAAGAATTTACAGCTTAGAGGGGGAGATACAGTTCAGCAAATGTGTTGCAACCAGGTGTGAATTATACTCTTGCAGCTTTTTTAAATGACACACTTTATGCACTGACTACAGAGAAGTATTTTTGCACAAGGTGGAATGGGGCTGGATCATTGAACTCGTTTTAAGTAGGCCATTACACATCACTGCTTAATACTGATTTTTAGTCACACCACTTGAACTCTTGTGCCTTAGGTTGACCTGGCAGACAGAAATCAAACATAGCTGCTGTGCTGCTTCTGTTGATAACACCTGTACACTTTTTTCTTAAACAAGTTTTCTGTACTATCTGAGAAATGCACAACCTATTAAAGATATTAGTTAATGTGGAAAGATGAAAACAAACAGTGATTATTCAATCATTTTAAGAAAGAATATTTTTTTTAAATAAATCAACTAGACAAATCAAACAGTATAAAATTGAAATGCGCCTTTGCAGGCCCTGTGGGAAATTCAGCTAATGAACTGAAGAGTATCAGTTTCTAGACAGGCAAGAAAGTCGGCTTAATTTAAATAAATAAATTCAACTATTTGCCTCCTTATTTGGAAATCATGGTTTGGGGCATGATCACATAATATGAACAAAGTAACTTCAGTGCAGCCTGTGTGGCTTACAAGACCAAGCAAAATACAATTAACTTTAAAATGACAAATTTGAATGCTAAAATAAATAAAATCTTCTGCCTTCCAGGTGTGACTATCTTTTCAATGTGATAATGTCACCCTGTGAGACATTAAACTGTTATCAATGATCAGGCTGTGCACTTTCTAATGATTACGGTGGAGCTGAAAAAGACTCTATAATGTTCCTTCAGTTTGTTCATCATTTTTGTTTGATAATTGTCCTAAAAATCAATGACAGCTACTGAGTACAGAAATTTGATTGAACCAAGTATAAATATAGGCAGCAATTTAGGCTGCTCTTACTCAATAGGAAAATGTCTTTGGATAATAAGTGGAGTCCTATCTAAATTCATGAGTTCTTTTATGACATTTTGGGTTAAGCCTGAAATAGATTAATCTTTTCCTGATAAAGTTGCATAAGCTGTGATTTCTCCGGTGACCACATTTAATTGGATATTAAATAAAGTGCTTATCTTTACACCAACAGGTTTTATAAACTGGATTTCACAGATTAAGTAACAAGTAGTAGGCACACACAAAAAATTATTGATTAAACTGTGATATGCTCAGATTAAAAATTAGACCATCTTGATTTCATTAGGCTTTTGAGATGCAGGACTGCAACTGAGGGTTAAATGTACAGGATATAGAGGGAAACTGCAGGATGGTGCTGGATCTGCAAGGACAGCTCTGTGTATTCTTCCTTACCCATATATTCTTCAGCAAATGTACAGCAGGATGCTTTCTGTTGGGTTTGACAAAAAGCTTAAATTCCTGGTAATGCTTTTGAAAAGCTTGAGTTCAGAATTCATTATGCAAAGTGCTGTACAAGCACACAGCAAGAGCTATCCTGTGATAGAGCCTATCAGCCCTGGAAAGGCAGAGGAAAGGTTAACAGAATCTTGGAAAGTAAATTAACCTATCGCACCTGAAGAATGGAGATAGGGACAATGCTGAGAAAAGTACCCAAATGGAAAGACATAGATGGTGTTTGGGAGGTGGAAGTCTTAATAGGGTGAGCAAAGACCACACTTGGGAGGAAGAGGGAGATGATGAGAAGATGAGGTAAAGCTGAAAGCGCAGCCCAGCTATATGGGGAACGTTCATTTGGTACTCCTGTTGCTGGAGAAGGTAGAGTGATAAAAGAGCTCCAGAAGGGCAGAAGATAGTTAGGGCTCACTGCATTTCCTTTTAATGATAATGAAGGACACTCTTTGGAGCTAAAAGAACACTTTTATCCCAGAGAGGAGAAGGACATTTGAGGAATTCATTTGGATGGCTTGGATGTGTGTGTGAGATTGGTGGAAAGGAATGCAGCATCTGTGCAGAGTAAGACAGGAGGGAAACCTCCTGCGAGGAGGAGTGTGAGCCGGTGGCAGTACAGGGGGAGGAAATAAATGAAAGCATTTGTGTTGAGTAAGCTGTGCTAAACCAAATGATGTGGAGCTCACGCTAATTGCCATTTTTTCCCCACTGGTATGACATATTGTGAATGTGAGAACAAACTGATGCCTCACTATGTAATCAAGTCTACTTTTGACTTTCAGCGCATGGAGCTGGCAGCCCTCTCATAGCATTTTGTTGTTTTCCTCCTCACATACGGGACAAGAGAATTGCAGTAGTGCTCTGCAGCCAGTTCAGGAGCTTGGACAACTCTTTCCTGGGGGATTTATTTTGACTTTGGTAAGATCAACCAGGAAGAGGTGCAGTGTAGGCTGCTTTGGTTTGGGTTTTTTTTTCCGCATAAATAAAATTTACCCATTGCACAAAGCATGTAACTGTTCCAGAGCTAATGTCAGACTTGGAAATTGTAAATGCTCACTGAAGGCTTCCTACATCGGGTTGGCAGGGGCTGGCAGTGCTACAGGTGCCATTGCTGAGCAGGCTGCAGTGACTCCTGGCTGCTTGCATTGTTTGGCTGAGATTCAAGGCACAAGGTGTTAAAAATCCCAAGTGTGTTACTGAAAGATAAAAATGGAAAGTAGCTCCACTGAGTAATGGGGACATGCATAATGGCCTTGTGCTAATTTCAGTCTGGGGTCACCGGGCCCTCTCTTTTTTGCATAGTTGAAATAGCTGTGTCCAGATGATAAAGATGTTGACAGTTATCTTCTCCATCCTCCAGAGACCACACAAAGCTAAGCTTTTTCCTTTTACTTTCTCCTCATTTTCTTTTATTCCTGGCTCGTCATGACTTCTGACATTGGCATGAGGCTATTTTCTAGAGGAATTTCCTTTGCCTTCTTGGCTTTTGGTAATGTAATCATTTTGTTAAGGAGTTTTTCTCTGAAGCCTTATTTTTTTTTTTGTTAAGACTTTTTAGAGGAGTGTTCTCTTTGCTGCCTCTCACAAAACTCAGCTAGTAAATTAGCAGCCATTATTTCCAGCTAGGCTTCAGAAAAATGGCAAATTACTTAAAGTTTTTTTCTGACTTGTTTTACCTCCAGTAAAACAAGCACTTCCAATAAAACACTAGGAAGAGGATGATGAGCTTCAAAATTTTGTTGCTTTTGGAGGCCAAGCACTGGGTGAGGGGCTAAATCAGCCCACAACCATGTACACTTGTTTCTGCAGCAAGAACGACAAGGGAAGTTTGTCAGCTGCCATAGGCTGCCCTCAGAGGTAAGCTGGGATTCATCCTAGCGCCCAGCTGGGAATTCCCAGGGGTGCTTGCAACCTCTGCTGTTAATAAGCTGGTGTCATGCTCCCTTTGAAGTCTAGGCAGTGGTAAACTATCATGTGACCAGCTTGGAGACTCTGGGACTTTTCTTAGCAGAGCTATATCTGTTTTTTAAACTTGTGCAAAAACATAGAGCACATGGGTAAGCACATAGTGTGCCCTTAGAGGCATGGTTTGCAAGAGCACAGTTTGCATGTAAACCTCATTTCTCCCCTAATAAGTAGACCTGTGGAATTGTTCAAGGATGGGCAGATTTGTATAAATGTCTCTGCTCTGTCAGCATGTGCTGAGATTGAAAAGGCAGTACCTAGACTAGCTCAGAATGTTCGTGTGTTGCATTCATACGTATCATAGACAAATAAAGGAAAAAAATCTCTACAGGTATAAATTGGCCTCATGCCACCAACACTGGAGGTTTATCTCTTTACTTGCTGGTCTCTTATTAGATGCATAGAAGTCACCCAAGTAAATTCCTGGTGTCCATGCACCCTAACAGTAGTTTAATCTCTGGTTTAGAAGAGAGTCTTTGTAAAATTCATGTATACAGATACAGCATTTCTAAATTGCCAACACAAGAGCAGAAGCTTAAGTGCAATTTTTATTCCAATAAAGACGTGATGAAATTATGCCTAATGGTCTGCAAACTGCACTTTTATATGCACTTGCAATTCTCCCATTGACTTCAACTGCTGTTGTCAAGGTATTTCAGTACTACTGAGCTAAGGATCATTACCTTGTGCTATTACAATACATTAAACTAATGCTACCATTTTTCCATTATAACAACAATACCTGGCGACTGAAGGCTACCTGCGACCCAATAACTTGCAATCAAATGTTTGTTTCAGATTTCAAAATGCTTGTAAATGATGAGGCTTGACAAAAATGTCCAGATTTGACTAGCCCATACCTCCACCCTGGTCTTTAATTCTTTGCATAAGGACAAAACAAACTTTGGACTGATGATTAGTTTAGATATATTAATATTTTTTAAGAACAAGAAGATTTTATTTTACAAGAAAGTTGAGAAAAGCTGCATTTGGACTAAGCTGTCATTGACTTTCATGCAAAATCAGCACTGGAATAATATATCCAGTCTGTACATAGCCCAACTCCCAAAGCTTGAGTCCTTCAAAAACAAAACAATTCCCTGACTGCAGTTGATGCAGCATACACCAGGGAATACGCATACTAGCACCCTGGAGCTGAGCTTAGTTATCTGATTTCTGATATTAAAAACAGTGCACCATTTTTTCCAGTGTCCTGTTTGCTCTAATATAATGGAAAATACTGTACTTAACCGCTGTGGGGAGATAGCTTTGCAGAGATTCCTTGTTGCTAAGAAATTAATAATTTTAAATACTTAAAGGAAAGCAAATTCAGTGATTATGTAACCTTTTCTACACTTTCTGATTGATTGCTACTCCTTTATTTTTTTCTGCCTAAAAAAAAAATTAAAGGAACAACTGCAAAAGGCTTGAACAGTTGACTGATACTACTTTTCTGATAAAATGGGCCACTGACTAGTTGGAAAAAAAGGAAACCCTGAGCTCCCTTAGAAACCCCTGCAAACTCATCTTAAAAATGTACACACAACATCTGCCAGACAAACAGGAATAAAGACTTGATAACCAAAACAGAATCCAGATGTGCACAAAAATGGGCTTCTTCTTGTTTCTGCTTTACTACTGGCACTGCATACAGCTGACAGACATGCAAAACCATAGCTGATGCATATAGCAGGTTCTTTTGATATTGTTTACTCCCCAAAATCTTGGAGTTTATTGTTATGCATTGATTGCCATTAAGATGTGAAAGTCCCTTCGCTGTGTTTAAAATATTTTGTACCCCTTTAAGAACTGGCTTTAAAGAGCCATTCTTCAGGATGAAAATATTGTTATGAAAAAACAAATAACAAAGTTATGCACAAATCTGGAAAACCATGTTTCTCAAGACATCAGGCCAACAAGTTTCATTGCAAAGGTATTCCATGGTTCAAACACAGGCCTCTTTTTAAAATGCCGAAGATTTTTGCTTGTGGAACAGATTCAGCCTTAATTGCAGAAATCCTAGTTTGACTTCCTTTGTCTACACTTGCAAAGCTACAGATACAGAATCACCTTCCTGTGCACCTGTGCATCAAGTCTGATGCCCATTTAAGTGACAGATTATCGATGTGTAAGGTCTAGTACCTTGCACACCATTAATGGCATCATAAATGTCTTCAGACATAATATTACCTGGACAATGTGGCACCTCTCATGTACCTTACTGAACAGGCAAGTAAAACAAGAAAGAAAAAGACTAACTGGTGTATAGGATCAGTGTAGCACAAGAGCACGCAGAGTTGTGGTGCTGGGTAGGTTCAGGAGGCCTGGGCTCCGCTTCTGGTACTGATACCTTCTGGAGGGTATCTCGCGCTGCCTATGGAGGGTATGACCAACTGTCTGTGTTTCCAGAGAACAGCAACAGAAAGTGGTCTGCTGCTATCCTTGGAGCTACACAAATTGCTTAGTCAGTGTTGCCACACTGAATGAGCATGGTAGAGGCAGCTAGAAGATTAAAGGCAGTATCTTTTATTATCTGGAGGCCCTTACTACAAAGCACAGAGAAACATTACATGGAAAAAAGAGCATGTGTGTCATCACCACTCTGCTTTCCTGGCTGTGGAGCCTTCTCGTTATTAGTGGTTATTTCATTTGAATTCTTTGCACACTGGTTTGCCATTAAAATCCTTACATTTACCATTTGCAGATAGTTACATACTTCTGTGAAATAGCACTGATGATGCAGTGGCGTTAATTACTTGCCTTATAAAGGTGTCCACCGTCTAGAAACCAGTTCTCAAGCAATAACCTTCTTTCGTAAGCATGCAGAGATGTGCGTGCAAATATCTGCAGGAACACTTTACAAGTCCCAGCCCCTCCATGTAAAGATGCATATCACTAAAATATGCAGACTTTAAATCCCACCACCTGTAACCAGCGTTATCAGTTTCTGAAATTAATGCCACAAGAGGAGGACTGAGAACATGGAGGTTTGAGTACCTGCAGTAAGAGCTGCATTCAGGCTTGTGTGATCAGACATGCATCTGTCTGCAAAAATAGCTGTGCTCCAACTTAATCATCTAGTTCTGCACAATACTTAAAATAACAGATTAATTCTACAGAGGGATTGAAATTGAACAAATGTATTCACTAGGGAAGGCACAGTGGCATAACTGAATGGCTTAAAATACATCTAAAGTGAAACCATTCTTCAAATTATCAGCAGATCTGCAGATTTGTTCTTTAAGCAGTCTCTGGACCTTGATAATCATGTTCTCTTTAATTATCACAGATTTATAGACAGGCAACAACTCCAGAATGCTGCTATGCAAGTTTGCATAAAACCAGCTAGGTTATTTAGCTACGAAATAGCTGTAGCTCAGAAGGATGTATCTTTGGAGTGAGGAGAAGCTACAGAACCATTCTCTGCTGGGAGAGAGGTCTCAAGATACTCCATGGAACTTCTGAAGGACATGTTGCAGTTGTGAGGGTTTAGTGACTGTTGCATTAATAATCCCACCCTGCTTTCACAGGGCATGATATTATGCTCTTTTTACTTTAAAGGGGTTGCATTTCTTCTCTACTAGATGATGCTAGGTGACCTTTTAAAATGTGCGGCTAAATGAAGCAGCAATAAATTTAGCATGTCATGATTATAAGAAGTCACTCTCCCATTTTATCTTCATTTTAAAACATGTCATTTACAAATAGAAGTGCTAGAGGACAGTTTGGAAAGTGATTGAAAATTGTATTTTATTAGACACGATGATAAATTTTGGTATTGGATTACACGACTGAAATGTGGACTTATTAGGTATTAGAGTTGCATTATATTTCATATACTGACTGAATGAGTTTGATGAGTGAAGGCAGAGGATTAGCATGCAAACTACCCCCATTGTTTCATATTAAAAAGTGAATATTTAAGAGCTGAAAATGCAAATTTGTTTCAGTTACATGGCACACATTTTTCAGTATGCAAATGTGCCACATCTGTGTATTTGTTTTGCTACAGACACAACCAGCAAGAGTTTAGTGATGAAATCTGTTCTTAATTATGATAGCAGCTGTTGGAGCAGTAGCCATTTTTTTCCTCCTGATGTGAAGTTGCCTGATTTACTCATTTTTGTCTGCATTTGTCAGGGCTGCCAATGCAGAGAGAGAATTCTTTGTGAGGGATTGCAATTTGTTTTCTGTGCGAGAGCCAGTGAAAATTGACTAAATCTGCACAGCGGGGTAGTTTTATCTTTTCTTTTCCTGCATTGCAAGCTGTTGTACCTCTGCTCCAGCACAAGAGGCCTATAAAACCACCAAACAAATGAGAGAGCAGTTAAGTGTTCCAGCAAGTGTCTTAAGCAGCAGTTCATGTAAACGAACTATGCCTTAATAAAGTAGGAAAAAAAAGTCTGACATCGTAGCTGTTGGACAGATGGCATTAATACAATGTATTGATAAACACTTTGGAAGCTTATTTTTCCTTCCTCAATTATTTTGTTTCCATATACGAGCCCAGTAGATTACTGAAGTTTGTAAATGCCAGACAGTTTAATACTCTGTTTCCTCAATATTTTGATAATAGGAAAAAAGAGAAAGAGTGGGAAGATTATAAAAGGATGATAAAAAACCTCCTTTCTGAATACATGATCTCTTACAGTAATTTGTTAATGAGGCAATGCTGTTGCAAATCAACACAGAAAACGACCAAGAATGTTTCATAGCATAATGAAAAATTGGCCAAAAATTGCAGTGCAAATGAAAACAGAATAAAAAGGAGACATAAGTTATTGATACTAAAACTTCTATGCTAAAAGCCTACTGAATGAAACATTTGCAGTCTACAGTCACTGACTAATAGTCTGTTTCACACTGGATTGTTTCCACACCAATATTTTATGCTTTGGGTTTTTTTATTTTTTTGATCTAGGCAACACTAAATTTAAGCAGATTTCAGCCCTGCTTCTTTTTCAGTTAACTTTGTGATGCCTTATCTTGAATTGCTGAAACCAATGCAAACTTGTCCCCAGAATGTAGTCAAAGCAGGTATAGGTCTTGAGAGAATGTACAAAATTTGACATTCTATATTGAGAGAAACAAATTGCTTTTGCTTCCACATACAGAAAGATTTCAGTGGATTGTAGAGCTCTTCACTTAAGAGGATTCTCCTTTTATCTTCTACAATTCAACTTTTCCTCTTTCTCTTTTGACCTTTAAATCTTTCATTTAACCGAAATAAATACAAGATCATGAGCAAATGAAGGGGTTCAGGTAAACTTTACCTTGCTTTTAAAGGAAGGTTGTCTCAAAGTTAAGCTATCTGAAGTAATAAATTTGTAAATATACAGTGAGTTGACTGGTGGATTGTTTCTCAGTAGAAGAATATTCTTAAATATGATAGGGATGGTCATATGGGGAATTAATGTATGGGAATGGGTAGGATGGAACACTTGTCAGGAAATCCTGCCCACAAAGTAGTTGCTTACTTAAAAAGAGGAAAAAAAGAAGAAAAAAAAAGGAGGGGATAAAAAGATAATTATACAGTGGATTCTGGTGGGCAAGTGGAATAGTATAAATACAAAGTGAATAGGCAGTAAGTTGCAGTGCTTTATCCAATGATGGGTAAAGTGTACTGCAGTGGAGCTCACCTTGGGGTACCACTGCCTGTCCGTTGCTAGTGCAACCACCTTTGTGGTGGGGGACTGCTGAGCATTGTCACAGGAATAAATGGCACTTCTTACTATTTACAAATTCCTAGTTGGTTTTATTTTTCTGAGTTTTCCGAGATGCCTGTGCATGGCCAGTTTTAGCCTTGCGATTTACATATATTGTTCCCATTAACCTGAATGTTAGAATATAGCCATGAATCTCTTTGGTTCCCTGTATTTTCCTTTAAGCATTACTTCCTTCAGAAAGGTACTTTGCCACCTGCCAGGAATCCCAAGTGCTATTGCTACTGAAATATAAAAAGGATTTTGGGGGCTTCTTGTCTCTATCATGTTTCCATGTCATGTGCTTGTTTTCATGAGAAGGAATGTTGGGAAGCCAGTAAGAGTCATAATGAAGTTACTGGAGAAGTGAGGAAAGTCTGGATTTTCCACTAAAGTTGCACCTAAAATGTGTCTTTTCTCTGGCTTTTTTTTTTTTTTTTTACCATTTCGTCTTCTGGGCGGACCTACCATTAGATGTTTCTAATACAGATGTGGTCATGTGAACTACTGACTCAAGGCTCTCATTAAACTCAGTTGAAATAAATAAGCTATTTTTAGGTGCAGTTAATCTGACCTTCCTAAATGTCTGTTTAGAATAAGATAAATCTTTAAAAGTATGTAACCCTCTCTATCAACCAGCAAGTGAATATAGAGCAGTTAGCTTACATGTAGATACCTACAGTAAGTCAAATAAATACCTTGCTTTCCATGTCTCTTTTCTATTGCTGCTGTGCCAAACATGTTGCATACCTAAATAATTACTGTAGTTTTGAATAGTAGTCACTGAGCCTGTATCTGTGAGTTGCATATTATTCACTTACTATATGTTTGGGTTTTTTTTTCTCAAAAAAGCACCATTTACAAAAGGTTATATTGTCTAGCAAGGTGTTTTCACACTTTAGTATCACGATTACAGTAATAAATATACAGAAATGTTGCTCAGTATCATTATGTCACTGAAATTTGCTGACACAATAAATTGAAAATGGAATACAGTGAATTATGACTTATGACTTCAGCATATGTTACAGAGGGTACTTTAATAGAAGAGGTGCATGTGATACTAATTACACTGTGAAATCACACTATGATAATACTTCAAGTAATCACACTTCAAAGTGACAAAAATTTCTTAAAGGCATCTTCAAGGGGACGCCGTCTGTTCCAACTTTTAATGCCTTTTCCTTGTTACATAAAAAAACATTTACTTTTGTGTCAGCAAATGTTTTCAGATTTATTCCATATAAAAACAATGGTCTAATACTGCATTTGGATCAATGCATGGGGTTGTAAAGCCCTTGAGGCAGCAAAATCTTTGATCCCCCTAGACGACTTGGTGTGAAAATAGGGGAAATATGGTGTTCCCATTTATGCAGAGAAAAGATTTAAAGACATGTTACCTCCTGCTGTCCAGTAACTTACTGGCTGTCAGCCAAGATAAGAGAAAAATATGCACTTTATTTAATACCCCAAAACCCAAATGGTAAAAAATTGTGTTCTGCCAGGAATTTGTAGAGGAAAACATGCCTGGTCCCTGCTGATCTCAGTAGCAGTTTGGTAACAGTCCCCCAGGGCTAGGGATGAGAAAATGGGATATTTGCTGTACTCCTGCTTCTCCAACTCACGTTCCCACAACACATTTAAGGATAAAGGAGATGGCCCTGTATCCCTGATGGAGGTGCACACAGAAACACCCTCGAACTTACCTCCAGCATCCCACTCTGTGTGGGATGTGCTGATTCTTACAATGTCAATTATCTTGTAAGCTCCATTGCCACTGCAAGGTGTTTGTAGGGTTTTTTTTTCCCCTGGATAACATGATTTTTTTTCCTCTGAGATGACTAGCACAACTACATGACTCCTGGAGCTGCAGTTCAAAAAATAACAGATCATAGAAGAGTGCATAATGCATAAAATCTACATTGATGTACCTTAAAAATTCAGAATATGGGGTTTGCTCTCAGTCCTTTCTAGAAAAAGTGCATTATCTTTGTTGTATAGATAAAGACAAGAGGAGAAGTCCTGGATCCATTGAAGGCAAAGGTACATTTCTCATAGCTTCAAGATTTCTTCTTTTAAAGGTTTGGTATATTTTTGATAGAGCTATATTAATTTTCTGTTTGTGAACAGTAGATTCTCCAAGGCAGTCAATGCAGAGATTAACAGAACTAAATGCTTTTTCTGGAGAAAAAAAAAAAAAAAAGGTAAATGTTGAAATAGTTAATTTCAAAATTTCAAAGTCAAATATTTCAAGTTTTTAATGAAAAAGAATTCCCTCATTTCAAATTTTTCTTTTATTTCTTACTTTTTCAAGGGATAAAATCAGAACATTTGTTTCAAGTGAAATAAGTTGTTTTGATTGATGTAGTATAATTCATTTTCTATTCCTTCTTTCCTTTTTGAAGAAACAACAAACTAAAAATATTCAGCTCAAACAAGAACAGCTTTCCTTACAATTTTCACTTCAGCTACCAACCCAAAAAATCCATTATTTTCACATTTTTAATTCATAGTAAAGTCTTAGGAGCTATTTTGGCCTGTCACTTGATGGGCATATTGCACAAAATATCTTAAATATTTATGAATGTATCAAACTCTGACAAAAGTATCTTGACTATCAGATTTGTTTTTTGAAGTAAACTTTACAGATATAACTCTGCATAATGAAGAAAGTCTTGCTTAAACTGATATCAAAAACATTTCATTGTAAAACATATGGTTTAAAATGGGGGGGGGGGGGGGGGGAGCAAAAGGTACTTTTTTGTCCTTCCTGTCTTGGGTCACTGTAGACCTTATTATACTAAGTATTTAATTCATGGCCAAGAAATATGTGATTTTTAGTAGGTTTTCCTGCTGAAGTACAGCTCTCTATGTGACTTAATTGGAAATGTAATTTAATTTAAATTGAAAAGTTTTTTTCATCTGTGAAGTATTCCCATCAGAAATCTTGAATATCTTGAAGATTTAAACTTTGTCTCATTGTTAGAATCTTACTTATTTCCCATCTATGTCCTCCCATAGTCATAAGTCTCTGTGTTTGAATTTTGCATTGTGTGTATCTGATGAGACATTCCTTTCTGTAATGCATTGATTTTTTTTCCTAAAGAAAAAGTGACAATAAAAATAAATAATTAACAGAAGACTTGGAAAGTGGTTAATTCCTTCAGCATTTGCTGAGAAAGCAGTTGCAGTAAACCCAGAATACAGGTGTTTTGTATAAAGAACAACCTAATACAAAAGGCTTAAACTTTGCCTCTGGGGAACCCACTGGCATCTTTCCAGGAGCATCAGGAGAGTATTTGTGTTTGAGTGGACAGTAATTGCCTTTTGCTTTAATGTGGAGATAAGGGCTGCAGAAGTCATCAGTTCTGGATTCCTCCAGCTGAATCAGAGTGGCTCCTTCTCTTACCAAGGTGAAGCATTGCTTCTTGGGGACAGTAGTCCTAAATGCCACATTGGCAGAGGAGACCTAAACCTATAGATGTTGAAGACAAGAGGGATAAAAGCTGCATGAAAGAAGCGTGTGTCTTTGGTCATACTTAAGTAAGTCCTATGTTAAGATTTAGGGGAAAGCCAGTGTTTAATCTTGTTTAAGAAAAAAATGTAACAACTTCTATTTCTGTCAGTAGTGTCCTGTGGAATAAATAAAGTAAATCAAGTCCCAGAATTTTGGCCTCACAAATTGCACCCATTGGTGCGCTTTACGTATTGTTAAGGGAATGGTGGAAAGGAAGAAGGAGAACAGGAAAAAGTGGTAGAGGCAGTTAAAACAAACAAACAAATGCACATATACCAACCTACTGCATTGCTGACCAGCCACATTCCTACTCAGACAGTTATTTCTGTCCTCACTGGCAGTCCAGCTGCAGATGCAGGAAAGTGTTGCTGACCATGTCAGTGCTCTTGGTGGACTGACATCAGTACTGGCAGCACTAGTAGCTGAATGATATTAACATTTGAAAGCTAGGCTGAGCTTTCTTCAAAATTGGGAAACCAAATGCTTTATCTCTAGGCATTGATATGACATTCTTCTGTTAATTCGTAGTCACATCCAGTGACCACTGCTGATGTGAAACTAAACTTTCTGAGGTTTTTGCAAAGAGCAGCAAATGCCGAGAGGAAATGCTGAGGAATGTTTGTGGGATTGCTGATTTTGTGTTAATTTGGTAGCTTTTGCAGTCGCTTTAGTTACTCTTAAGCTGTAGACAATTTTGTGGGTCTAGCACAGCCTCAGACCTCATTTTCTGTACTTAAGAAGCTTGGCCTAAGGAGTGCCACAGCTGAAGTGGAGAGGAGCTCAGGGGGCTGATGAAACCAAAACCCGCCAGACTCCACATAGTTTGAGGGTCTCATTTTGAAAGTCCTGGCTGAGACTTTAAAAATAATAATCCATTCAGTCATTTTCCTAAACACGGTGCACTGCAAAAACCAAAAAGTTGAGAAACAGGTAGGTCAACATGAACTACAGATGGCCTTATTTTTATTTATGGTAAGGCCCCTTTATCTTGCTTTTTATCTCCATTATAAAGGAGCCCTAAAATTAGTGTAGAAATTGCAATTTAAAATCCATTACATTCACTGTAAAGAGTTTCGCTGTCAGGATGAAGGAGGAGAGGTATAGTTTAGTGATAATGAGAATCAGGCCCATTATTCCCAAGAAATTCACTTTGTTTGAGTGAGAGAAGGGGAACTTCTAGGTCATTTCATTAGTTATTCTATTCTGTAAAGAATAAATAAAGGAGACTCTGTACCACTGAAAATTTGATCTGTAATGCCTCATGCACAAATCAGATTGTTCAAATGAACCTTGATGGCTGCAGAGAAGCGTAAGAGAGACTGACAGAGAGTACTTGGTTTGCAAAAAAGAAGTCTTTGTTCTGCAGCTGATTGACTTGCTCACCTTGCCTGTACATCTGAGAAACATATTTTACTGGTGGGTTTGCACACACCTACCCCTGTACATAAATAAGCTTTTATTACTGAGTGCATTTGACGCATAGTATTTGTATGTGGATATCCATAATCTTTGGGCAATAGTGTACTTGTTTCCAAAGTGTGCTCTTCTAAACCACTTTGTAGTTGCCTCAAGTCCAGAGCACTTGCTGTCACTGATAAAAATGATCATCAAGTTTACCAGTGTTTCGAGGGCTTTCTCCCTGTTCAGAAGACAGTAGTAAACTATATTTACTCACTTTTGTTCATGGCTTAAAGGTGGCTTAAGGGATTTAACTGGAGCAACTTATCAGATAAGGCCAAATGTGAACGGTATTATCTGAAATAATATTTTGAAAAACTGAGGAATTATTACAGTGATTATTTTGGATTAGAATCTAGTAGATTATGATTATGAAATCTGGGATAAAAAATTAATTTTCTTCTATTCATGACATATTGGGGAAAATTAATGGAATTTTTACTTTACCTATTGTGTATGCTTTACCTATTGCTAACACTTATTAAAAAATATGATCTTTGTATACAGTAACCTAATCCAATACTGATTAGAATACTAATATAACATATTTCTGTTCCTATGCTTTTCTTGCTTTGCATATATGGCATGTAGATCCAAACCCCCAGGTATACCTCTTGAAATTGTCTGTTCTTTCTTGCTTTTAATTCCATAAGGGGTGTTAATACAGTTGGTTAGTGAACATAGAAAGGAGGACTTGCATTAACAGTTTGTAGATCAGTCTCTTGATCTCCCTGGAGGATTTATCTTCCAGCTACACTAGTATGATGAGGTATATGACATGGTTCTGTTTTAATTAATGTTTTAGGCTTCTCATCCCATAGATTTTGGATAGAGATGGTGTGATCATATTGCTCCACTGTGTCAGAAGTGTTGAATAACACACTTATTCTTCTGCTTGGAAAGACTTAATAATGAGTTCACAGGTATTAAATTAGAATTATTTCAATCTATTGTATAACATCAGGCACCAATTAATTTCTCAGTGTTAGTTAGGGCAAACTGAAGAATAATCACTTAACAATTTAAAGTCCTATACTAGATTGCTTCTTTACTCCAAGGCACTGCATCCCTATACCTAACAGGTTTTGAGGTTTTGTTTCTAAAGACAAGCCTTATAGATAGAAAACCCTATCCATATATGACACAATATATTTGACTAACTGTATGTCTCAACTCTAATGCATGAACACATCCTTTCACCCCAAACCACTGCTAAGATTAAATTCCTTTTGGAATAAAATTTAAATGCAATGCAGAAATGGTGGCTTCTGGAATTAATGAATGTTTCTGCTGGTTTGGCTGTCTCTCGTGTTCTGATTACAGGACTTGACACAAGGCTCTCATTAAGAAAATGTCTCATTAATACACTACTTCTAGAAGGGAAGAATCCTCAGCAGACATTCCCTCCCATTCAGCAGATCACAACACAAGGTCCCTGCCACAGCCATTTAAAAATGAAATGGAACCAAGCAGCCTAATTAAAATAGTATCTGCAGAAACTCTATGTGCCACTGAAGACCCATACATGAAGTAATCATTTTCTGTAAAACGTTTCATAAATAGAAAACAAAAGAAGCATCTAGTTTCAAATAAAAAAATTCCAAAGGAGGGAACAAAAGGTTTATTTATAATTAATAACACAGAAGAGCAGCCTCAATCAAAACTGCATTTAAATTAAGACAGAGAGAAGAATATTGAGAAAGCATCTGGTTTTGCAAGATATATTGCCCCAGGTAATGTTTTGAAAAAACACTGAATGCTACAAAATTGTCAAAGGCTATCTAGCAAGCCTGACAAGATCCAAACCCATGAATATACACATAAACAAGGTCCAAAAAACCCCCAAAGCGGATAAAATTTACCCTTCCCTGAGCAGTGTTGTGAGAAAGCCTTCTAAACATAATTTTAAACCTGTTTAATCCCCCTTCAAAAGTAGATGAGACTTGTGCTGGATTCAAGCAAGGGTAAAATCATCTAGTTTGAATTAGCAGTATTAGCAGCACTTCAGCAGAGAGAGGTGAGGGAAATGATCCTTTCAGAGCTTGTTTTAGGAAGGCTTGCACTCAGTGAATAAGTAGCTTCTGTTAATAGGGCATCTATAAAAATCCCTCCTTTATCTATGTTTGCATTCAGTTAATACTAATGTAGAGATAAGCTGCACAACAGAGGAGAAGGTTTACTTTCAAGAGTTGCCCGTGTATCTAATGACAAGAGATGATAGAAGTTCTGCCAGGGGATGAGCACGGGTGGAGGATGCTGAGAGGAGCAGGTTTAACTTCACTGAGCAATCAATATACAGCATCTGAAGGTCAAAGCAACCTGAGAGTGTTTGAAAAATATATAAGGCATGTCAAGAAACTTGAGGGGGTTGCAAACTGAACATCTTTCTTTGGGTCATTTTCTGGGCAGACGTAGAGTTGATGTGAATTTTTTCGCAGTGTGTGTAAGAGTGTACTTTGGTAGTGGTATTAAGGCCAGGTATGACAGTCATTGCCACTTCTGAATAATGGTACAGGTATACTGATATGTTGCAACAAAGCAATTGCGGTTGTCTTATTGACTTCTTACGTGGCAGCACTTGTTCTGTTCATTGCAATTGGTATGATTAGCTGGGCTTTTTAAGGAGTGATAGAAGTTCACTGGCAGAAGAAGGTCTGGAAATATCAAAGCGTTCCTCAAAAGCACAGCAGAAATCCCCACCTCAAGTCAGACTCTATGTACCTAGTTGGAGTACCAGATTTGTGTATCGGGTTGAAACTGGGTGAAACCATGAGTTTCCCATTTGCAGTAAGCTTTGACAGTTCAAATATTTGTTGTGTTCCTTTTCAGAACTCTGAAAACATGGTCCCTCCTCAGACAGCCTCTGAGCTGTAGCTGGGACTTGAAATGTATGTTATTAATTTAAGTTGCCTCTTTCCAGCTGCTATGTAGAAAACTGGCTCCATAGTTATTATCAAATACGAATGTAATTCTAACAGCTTCCTCTTAAGTGAACTAATGTCATCTGAAACAAACTTATGTCTGTGTCAGATACTTATGGTTGAAAGACAAAATTTCACTGAGAGTCCTATTGCATACTATTTTGAGTAGTGTTTTCCAAAAACGTTGCATGCTATAGATGAGCCAGATTCAACAATACCCTTCAGACCACCTGTTTCATTTCCTCATCACCTTTTCCACAGTACAGTGTGGTTTCTGTCCAGCTCCTTTCTTCCACTTCCTTTTGTCATGAAATGGAGACAATCCCCATGTGTCAGACATTTGCTCTGTGTACAAAGGCAAGTGTTTTGGAGGACCATTTCTCCGTAAAGTTCAGTGCCAGGAAAGGCAAATGTGCTTTGCATATATACAGTGTGTGTTATATACGGTTATTATTTAAAGTAAACCTGTAAAAGACTAATGTAAACACATAGCAAGAATTTTAAAAGGTTCAGCACTGGCCTTGTTTCCCACTGACTCAAATGTGAGCAGAGGGAGGTTGCATTCAGCAAGAGTGCACCTGAAAATCTCACCCATGGTTTGGGGTTTGGTTTTATTTTACTATATTTTTATAGAAAAGGCTAGATTGGAAATGGGAAAAGAGTCAGCATGTTCTGGTCTCTGTCAGACAATGCTTGCTGCCACTGAGTAGCAGAAACGGAGGATATTTAGGGGGTATAACAAAAATACCTTCCTTCCCATCAGGATTTGATAAATAGCATGCATTCTGCTGTGTTTCTCTCACCGGGCATCCAGAAGCAGTAAAATGACACACACACGCTCATTTTGTTTATATGACAAGTCTTCCATTTGGAAAAAAACCTGATAAATGAAATGCCACATCTACAGCAGTGCAGGAGATCTCGTTTCTCTTCAGGCTGGAAAATGCTTATTGCACTGAAATCACATAATTGTACCTGTATGTTTGTGTGTGTGCACGCACATGCAAAGAGCTGGCTGTTGCTTGGGGTGGCTGTGCATGCCTGCGAGCTGTGCTGAGTAGGTGCAGCTTGGGATATGCCAGAATTGCCTGTTAACACCTCTTGGAATGATGTGGACAGGATGGCACATCCCAGCCTAGCCATCCTCCTACTGCAGGAGGGATGGCCTCACCAGTCACCATCTAGGCTGGACAGTGTAAGTGCCTGGGGGTAGTTTCTCTGTAGCTGACTTGATATAGCATATACCTGCTGTCAGGTTTTGGACTCACCTTCCTTCTTTGTGTCACCTCACAGTCAGTTGATTGCAGCCCCTGAGCCGCATGGAGCTCCAGAGCAGTTTGCATATGGCTCCCAGGCTGGCAAATGTCCCATGGCCCACCAAGGCAGTGCAGGCAAGGGGAGCAGACTCCTTCTGGGTTACCCCACCACAGCCAGGTAGAGGGCAGAGGGCTCAGTTACTACCTGCCTGGGGGCCAGGATCTCCTAACAGCTTCCTGAAGTGGGTGATAGGTGCCTAGCAGGTCAATGAAGGGTTTTGTAGGTGGCCCAGATGATTGTCATTGAAATTGATAGCACTGTCGCAGACTAATGAGTGTTGCACTGAACTCCTGCATTTCATTTAGGAAGGCTCTGGCTCCAGCTTTGGCACATGGTGTCTTAAGAGCAGTGCCTAGATGTTCTGCCATATCCCACCACTTAACAGACCAAACCTTTGCTGCCAGAGAACATGGTCGCTTTTGCAAATGCTTGTCCTTTGTTTGCCCAACATGCCCAACGGCTCATGCTTCCTCCTGATTCCTGTGGCAGTGACTCTTCTTCACACAGAACCTCTCTGTGATCATCTCATTTCTCATGCTATCTCCTTGACTTCCTGTAATCAATTCATTTCAGAGGCTGGGAGTCCTTGCTTAGCGGTTTTGTCAAAGGTCCACATCTCTGTTGCACAGAGCAGGATGCAGAGCATGTATGCAGAACTGTTTTAGTTTTGCATCTCAGTTGAGTCCCTTGTCTCTCCACATAGGTTTCATGTTACCTGTAGAAGTTTTGGAAGCTGACCCTGGAAAAAACCTCAGCAATACCTGAGGGGATGTGTTTGAGTATACTCACTGTGCCTTGCTACCTGATTCACAGAAGCTTAAATTTGTGCAGGTAGATAATTTACTTGGGGAAAGGCATATTGGGTCAGTGAAAGGGGAAAGCAGAAATGCTAGGCAATTTATTTCTATACTGCACACGCTCTACAGAAGATCAGAAATGCAGTGATTTTTGTATTTCAGGAACTTCAGCTGTCCCTCGACATTGGCTTCATGTCATCCTGGATCAGTGGCATCAGCTCTTATTTTGTTCAATCCAATCCAACAAGATAAGGTCCTTCCTGGGCAATGAGCTTGAGGCACCCCTTGGTGGATAGACAGTAGCTCCATATATCCCACCTGTGCTGTCTCTCCAGAATACTGGGAAAGACCTGAGTGGTTTTGACATTTTCTCCTTGGAAATGCTTCAGGATAGGCCTTATCTTGAAGCTCTGTGAGTGCTTGGCCTCACAGCAGTCAACTAGATTCAAACTGTATAGCTCAGCCCCCCTTTTCCTTTGCTACAAGAGGTTGCGTCCATGCCTCACCTCAAGCATTTCTCCCCCTCTCTATCCAGCCTCCACATCCTACCCCACCCCACCAGACCCTGAACCTCTGTGGAGAGCGAACACAACCCTCTGAATGTAGAAATCATGTGCAGTGACTATGACCTCCTGACACCACCAAGAAATGCTTGGGGTGGAGAATGGAGACCACCTCATGTAGCAAAGGAGGACACCTGAGCTATCAAGCTTCAAACTGGCCGACAATCATGAAAGAAGTAGAATCAGAGTTACTTATTGTAATGGTGTCATCTCACATGAAGAAAGGAGCTGACTGATTGTGGTTGTAGCATGAATGAAATTATTTTTGGCTTTTTTCAAGAGTGTGCTTATATTGTGTTACCTACTACCTCACCTCTTCATGTCTTTCTGCCTTCAAGTCTCAAATCTAGGTCTGCTTTTTGTTTGGGAAATGCCTGGTGTATTGAAATGCTCTTGAAGTAAACAAATGAAGACAATGATAATGCCAGTATAGTGTAGACAAGTTGGGAAACAAAGTTACTGATTCCTACAAAGAACATTAAGGTCTGGGTCAAATTTGGCTCTTTTTACACATAAGACAAGGGAGTAGAAGCTGCTTGGGTTTGTAGGAAGGCAGAAATTTGATTTTTCTGGACTTAGATTTACATTGGAAGGGAAAGCAAGAGAACTCTGCTCCTGATTATCCTGTAAATCAAATTAACTTTACACATCTGCTACGTCTTTCAAGTTTAGTGTTCTCTGAATTACTGCCTTCATGTTTACACTATTAAAAATCTAATGCATTAGTAAGCAGCAATCACCACAGCTTTGCTCTGCATTAGCAGAAAGCAAGGGGAAAAAAAACGAAAAACACAACTCTTTACTAAGAAGGACTGTCAGGGATTACTGCATGTGCATGTTGTGACAAACCAAACAGCCTCCAGGGTGCTTCTCTCCACTGCTGCTCACTTCATGTTTTATCCATTAAATGAACGTGACGACGGTATTTTTTCGTATTTCTTGACATCACTTTTACCACACTGGTGAAATTTAACATGCTCTCATCTTGGCTCACTATAAGCAGCAATGTCATATAAATTAGTTTAGAAGAAATAATTTTCTTGCTAATCATGGAATTAAAAAACCCTCCCTTGCTCATTGTGTGGTTTTTTTGAAGAGGAGAACTTGTATTCAGCAGGCTTAAATTTGAAGAAAGACAGATATGCAAGGCTTTGCTCACGTTGCCAAATTCTTATTATTGCCCTGTTTTTGTGAGAAGTATACACAATTTAAACTTATTTCAATATTATACAATTAGGTTAATCACATAAAGGAGTCAACTGTTAATATAGCACTTCTGTGATCTGTAGCTATTTTAAAAGGGTCATTCAAAAAGAAGGGGAATTATTCAAGGAAATGTGTTTATTATAAATGTGTTGGGATTACGTTCAATAATGGTGTGGATGTTCCCTGAGAAAAAGCTTTCCCCTTCGTCCCTGTTGCATGTCACTCCTTATTTGCATTTTGAAAACATTTTCATTGCACTCTGTGGAGTTTCCTTACTTTTTCTTTTAAGAATTTAATGTAGCTGAAAGTGATATTTGTCTCTAGTTTCCTGGGAAAATAATCACAACGGCTACCAAAAGACAGAATTCTGATTGTTGGGTTTTTCCATAGAAATAGTTAAAAAATTGCGTATTGCCTGGCATGATAATCTTTGGGCTGCAGCTTCAGTTGGTTGTGGCAGGATGAGGGGGCATACATGCCCAGTCTGCCAGATGGAATTTGTATTAGCAGGAAAATTCTGGTTTTGACAGGACTATCATAGTGTCCCACTGCTTGTCTTCCTTGGTATTGTACAGATTGCTCTCTTCTTCAGGGACTGGCTCATCTCTTGTGATTCTGATGTAGAAAATACATCAGACACAGCAAGAATTTCCCCAATCCTGAGGTGGATTTTCCCTGAAAATGATTTAGTTTGCTGCCTTTATCTTCACTAAATCTTGACAGTCAGACAGAACAATCCATTGCCACTCACATCTTGCTTTGTATAAAAGTTACTCTTAACCTAACAGGAGCCATTTGATCCTTTAAAACTGCAAGCTACCTTTGCTGAACTCCTGCTTTTCAAATACTGTGCTGTGGCTGCAAACAATTATTTTGCCCTCGTCATCACCATCATCATTCTTTTTTCCCCAGTTTACTTAATCTCCCGTATCTAAATCCAGTCTTACATGTAAATAAACATAGGAAAATTCTCTTCATTTAGTTGTATATGGTAATGTTTAATAAAAAACAAAAGTCGTGGTAGATAAACATTTGGGAATGATACAGGTGCACATTTAATCTGGGACTCATTTGCTGAATGGAAAAAGGCTACAATACCTTCCAGACCACAGCATTCTATAGAAACAGATCTTTGCTCAAGAAGTACCTATATCCTAGAGGACAAACCAACACAATTTGGAAAAGAAAAAAATAATCATTTTGTGGTGTTTTGATACATGTGGATATTATCAATGAGGAGGTGTTGCCCATAGGTAGGGCTGGGTTTTTTGAGCTCTGTCTTGTGCACCTTTGTAAGGAGAGAGAGAGCTCTCTCATCCTTCCCTTAGCATCTGTCTCTCAGAGGTATGAAGCACCCTTATTTTTTTGGTGTAAACCCAAAAGATCATGGATTCAGAATCCCATACTCTGAGGACCATGGGGGGCCTGTTGTGTCATCCAGGGCTTAGCTTTTCTCTCCATGCACAGCTCCATGCTATGTACGTCCACCAGTTCACATCCAGTGGGGTGAAATGTACTTCCAGGCAGGTACCCCTGAAGTAATTTGAAATGTAAGATAACAAGGTGCCCTCGCAGATATTTGCAGCTCTAGTATGAAGATAGGCTGAGAAAGTTGGGGCTGTTCAGCCTGGAGAAGAGAAGGCTGCGTGGAGACCTCATAGCAGCCTTCCAGTGTCTGAAGGAGGCCTATAGGGATGCTGGGGAGGGACTCTTCATTAGGGACTGTAGTGATAGGACAAGGGGTAATGGGTTCAAACTTAAACAGGGGACGTTTAGATTGGATATAAGGAGGAAATTCTTTCCTGTTAGGGTGGTGAGGCACTGGAATGGGTTGCCCAGGGAGGCTGTGACTGCTCCATCCCTGGCAGGGTTCAAGACCAGGTTGGACAGAGCCTTGGGCGAGATGGTTTAGTGTGAGGTGTTCCTGCCCATGGCAGGGGGGTTGGAACTAGATGATCTTAAGGTCCTTTCCAACCCTAACTGTTCTATGATTCTACGATTCTGTTCTATATGACACAGAATCTATGGTGTTCGGGCTCACCTTGAATGAGAGTTAGGTGAGGGGACCTCATGGTCCTCAGATAGCACCAGACTAGTGACCGCTAGTGGTCAACTAGATCCAGTGCTAACTGGCCCAGAGATTGCAGCTCCCAGCAGATATTTTTGGAGGGTAGAAGTGTAATATATCCAAGAGGACTGTTCTGCTTTGAAACCAGGTGAACTACATAAACTTAAGCCATCTAACATGAAATATTTTGTTCTGGGTTTCAGATATTTCAAATGCATTTTGCTTGATCACTTTGTCTTCCCACCACCAACAAACAAAACACTAGATCCTGCAGCTTTTGAGTTCATAATTCACAACCTCTATTTGACCTAAATACAGGATTTGGGGATACAGTTTGTATTTGTAATGTTGAAAACTATTTTCAAAATTAAGAATTAAAGCCTCAATTTGAATCAAAACTGTGTCATTCCAGATCGAAGTAATTGAGGATTTGCTTTATAGGCAACTTCTTTGAGATTGCTCTTGTCTCTGGTTAGTTGGCAGAAAACATTTAAAAAGCCAAGTCTGTATCCAGTAAGAATAAAAGCTGGTAAAAATTTGCTTTTAAAACATTTCTCAATGAGAAACGAGGGTGTGTGCCTAACATTATCATTATTCTTCAGAATTCTTTGATTGATTAATTCCTTTTGGACTGAAAGAGTCAAAGGCTGAAAAATACTTCAGGTATTATATGTGAATAGCTTAAATCTTTTCGCAAAAACTTTGCAAGCCGTTTTAGTAGCAACACTGAGACAATAAAGCTTGCTTGGAATTTTGGATCATTAATCAGTGTTCTTTATACAGAAATGTTGCTTGACTTGGCACAGTCCCACACATTGATGGGAAAGAACTGCAGAATGGAGAAGTCCTTTTATTTAAAAGCAAAAAATAACACTCCAGAAGCATGACTAGCAATATTATACTAAAAATAGTTGCTTTCTTTGACTTTTTAGCTGATTAATTGGTTATGTAAGAGAAATATTTATAGCATAGGAGCAGCCCAATCTGATATATACCCAGAAAGCATAGTATGACATGGAAAATCTGGGGAGAATAGTTGAAATAAATAAGACTTTACTTTCTTGTCATTCTAATGATATAATATAATAGGATTTAGCACTAAGGTCAAGAGATCCAATCAAAACCAGGATCCATTTAGCCCCTTCAGCTGGTTCTTGGGATGGCACATTTTTCTTTGAATGAATAAATGAATGAATTCTATATCCTAAAAGCAGGATGGTTGGTAAATGCAAGTTTGATTGCCAATTGATTGCATCAATCAATAAATTGAACATAGCAATAACGTCTCGTAGTAATGGCAATTTCTTAGATGTCAGTGTCTTTCCATCACAATTTCAACTGACTTTACCTTGCTACATTTTTTTCTTGTAGAACAAGTGAAGGCTCCATATGCCAAATATGTTTCATGTCATGGCATCTCCACCAACTCACAATGATGTATTTCATCTGTCTGAAAAAAATTGAGTCCTTTTTAGTAGTCGTTTTATGTAAGAATGCCAACATTTTCTCAAAATGAGTGAAGCCACTAACTTATCAAGCTGTTGGCAACACATTAGCAGTAGAGAAGTAGAGCCTAAGAAATATATGAAATGCATTCTTTTTGCTTTTTCTAAAATTTTCAACACTTATCATTTCCTTGATTAAGGGTAGGCTCAGGAAAATAAATTCTGTGCTCTGCATTTTATCTCTTTCCAGTCCAACTTTTTTATTCTATGTGGACTGGAACAAAACTTTTCCAAATAAATAGAATATATGAGATTAAATGAGAAAGATGGGAAATGAAGAGCCAAATAACTAGTACATTTGGCTGCAGCCAAAGCAAAGGAGGAGAGAAGGTGAATAGGGTGAATAGGGATTCCCAGAGTGAGAACACACGGAAGTACTGTCTGCAGTGTGTTGTCGCTTGTCTTTGCAAAATGAACTAGTGCAATCTTAATCATTATTGTTGCTCTTTCTGGATGTGCCCTGCCATTAGCACTGCCCCAACGTCAAGAAGACTGTGTTTCATGTAAGTGCTCAACTTTTATTTTTCTTGAAGGCAAGCTGAAAGAACGAGCTCTTCACCTATCCTGCACCTTAAAAGTTAAAATAAAAAAGCATAAAACTGTATTTTAGGTAGATCAACATTAGTGCTGTCTTTTGGATCAGGACTTGCATCTGAAGTCAATCTCTTGGTCATCCCCACTTACCAGACTTCTGTTCGCTTCGCAGAGCAGTGTTAGAGTGTGCAAACTAGAATTCTTTCAGATGAAAGTAAACCAAAAATTCATTCCAAAAATACACCTAATGCACTCCAGACCCCAGTGGGCACTCTGAGGAGCAGACTAAGCTCTAGTCTGGTCAAACACCCTGAGATGCAAGTAGGTAGGTCTTTGGCATGAAACATTTCAATCTACTGCTCCACTTCAGTCCCACTTGCTGATGAAATACTCTGCTTGGGCTCTCTTTCAGTTACTGTGACATTGATTCAACCAGTCTGTGTCTCTCCCCCAGTTCTGCCTGCTCTGAGGCTAGTTCTTTCCTTCACTATTAAAAACCAGCAAAGCATGAGGAAGGAAGTGAAGTGATGTAGCTTCACACCAGCTGAAGATCTCAGCTCTCCTGCTTTCATCTGCCAGCTCTGGCTTTCTCATGCTCAAAAGAAAGAAAAGCTGACGAAAGAAGGATGACTTGTTGGGACATACGCAGCAGCATTTTTATGACAGCTCCAGCCAGCTTTACTTCAAATTTACTTCAAGCACCAGTGCACCTTTGGTTTGATTTTTGAATGGCAATGTTTACTCCTCATTAATAACAAGACTGCCTTATAGTAGACAGTTTTGGACCAAATTTGTCCAGTGCTCACACATTTAAATAGTCACAAAAGCATTTTAAGAGTTGCCTATAAATTTAATGGCTTCATAGCAATTATTATACAGAATAGTATATGTTTTTTATTACCCTTAGGTCCCTTTTTAATAGGAGTGCTGTGCTTTGTACAAGTCAATTATTTTTGATAGTTACTGTAATTAATGTTTAATTATATTTTATTAGCCTCATTTTGTTCAACTACCTTGGAACCAATCCAAGCATTTCTAAATGCTATACTTTGTGTGTGCGTGTGTGCACACATCTGCATACTCTTCATGCGTCCATATATGCAGCCAGTGAATGCATTATTCTCACAGAGGGGAAAATGTGAAACTCATCTCAGAAGACTATAGAAGCGTGTGTGCTATCCTCTTTTCCCATGGCTATCAATGATATCCCTCATGCTCATCTCACAACTGCAAGCCTATCTCCCAGTTTTCTCCTGCACAGACACATATCTGATGTCTCCTGGTAGGTATTTCTCATAACATTAGAACTGTATTTTCAATGGCTTGCAGTAAGCACATGTATGAGTGACTTTTTCCCTCTTGTTCCTTTATTTTCACTTTCTCCTCTTTGTCGGATTTCCGCCTCCTTCCCCTTTTATTTCTCTTTTCCCTGGGAATGAATTCTGCTGCTCTTTATTTCTGATCTCTGTTCCTTCATATTTCTTTCCTTTTCCCTAATCTTTCTCCCTTTCCTTTTCTGTCTTTCTTCCCCACTTCAAAGGTAGGGTAAACCTCTGTCTTCCTCTGAAGTCTCTCTCCTAACTCCCACTCTCGACCAGGTGTATACCCTGTCTCAGAGGCTATAAAGCTCTAGCATTTTATATTTTGTTTCAATTTTTCTGACTGGGGTAGTGCCTCTGTCCTCCTCCCTTCCTTTCTCCATAGGGTTTTGTCTCTCTGTCAGTGTTCCCTTCATGAATATGAGATTTGTATTTAATTTGTTCTTTCAAAAATGCATACCTTTTAATTTATGAATTGTCATTGAATCTTTGTGCCCTTCATATGTGTGTTAGTTTTCCTGTGAAATGAGGATAGCACGAAAGAACTGATAACAAGTGCAGAATCTTTTATTGGAATTTTTTGTCCTTAAAAGAAGATACCACCATTTGAATTGCAGTGACCAAGCTGGTTTCCCAGCAAGTTTGAGACACTTGTGACCTTATGGATGATTCTCAAGTTCCAGAGAAGGTTTTAGAATTAGGGAAAACCTGTTGGCTATGCACACATTGCTATCTATTCTCCTTCTTGTTTGGCTTTTCCTAGTTTCTTTGGTTGATCTTTTTCCATTAGTGCAGTAGCTGTGACTGGTTTTTATCTGAGTAAATGTTTATGTTATGGAAGCATCCAGAGGCCTTAATCAGTCTTGGAGTTTCATAACCTGGATATCATACGTTCATAGAAGAGAAACTCTTTCAGCTGGAGGAGTTTTGGAGCTTAAATGGCTGCAATGCGAGTTTCCTTCTGCCAGGTGTTTTCTGTTCCCTTTAGTGATTATTAAGTTCACCACAGTGAATTTGGCACACAAATCAGGTGTCAGAGTCACCAATGAAGTGGAGGAAAGGGCCTGAGTCATCTCACTCATTAGTTCATTGCTATAACCATGGTAAACGGGTGTTGACATGTCAGATTTTGGGGATGGATATTTTGCATGTTGAAAAATACCTGGTGTTTCCTAGCTATCTCTGCGGGTGATTCCTGCTTCATTCTACTTTGCTGTGATGATTTGCACTGCAGTGTGTAAACCCAGACAGAAACTCCACACACCAGCAGAGAAGATGCTGCTATGGAGTTTGCTATTCAATAGAATCCTTTTCACACTGGTTTAATAAAGCTCATTGGGCATCAGTTATGAAGAACACACTGGGAATAATAGAAAAGTTTATATACTGACCACATATTAAAGAATGTTTTAGGACTGCTGAAAGGAAAGCTGCTCTACACAGTATATTATATAGAGCAATGGAAACTGCTGAAAACAATCTCACCTGAAAGATTAGGAAAATATAAATAAAACATTATTTCCAGCAGTATAAAAAGCATTGAGAAACGCCACAAAAAATATATCCAGGAGAAATTGTGGATGGACTACAAAACCCATTAAAATGTTTGCAGAGGTGGACAGGGATCAGTCATGCTGTCCTACAGATGCTGCAGCAGGATGATGGTACAGATTGATGTTGAGACTTTTTGAAGATTTCTGTGATGGAGAGATCCTTGCCTGCCTTGAGGCAGAATGCTTTCTCTAGTACACGTTATCAGATCAGACCAGGTATTTGCCCAATATATAAAAGTTCAGATTCTGCCCAATAAAGCAGAGTGGCGCCTTGGATAAGTACCTCATTATTTTTCTACTGCAAAGACTTACAGTTTTTTATCACAAGTCCATTGTGCCCTAAGGAACCCTTCCAAAAACACTTAATTGAACCCAATGTGTTCCTATTAAAAGCATGAACAAATCAGCATTTTCCATTGCTTATCATCAAAAGTTTACCAACTAGCTCTATTGCCAAATCTAATTGCCAAATGCCAATAAGCATTTTTAGGGGGACTAAAAGTGAGAACTGCTTATCCACCCTTAACCCTTAGCCTGAACAAAGACTGCAGAAAGCATAAACAGCTTTGGCAAAGGCACTGCTGGTCCATTCTACCAAAAGCAACCGTCATAGTAGCAACCTGTTCAGAGATGCTCACCACCACATACGGACGTGCAATGAAGCACTCTAGGGGGTTCTTCAGGCAAGTAGTGCTGTTCAGGAGTTATTCGGCTGACTGAAATTGGCCCTTCCCTCACTTTACTGCAGTAATGTTCACAGGCGTGACATTAAACAAATTCTCACCATGCATCTAATTAAATGGGAGCTGAGCTCTGTATCCCTCAGTGTTTTAACACTGAGTGTGGTTTCTTCCATGGCTAACTCACATCCAGCCAGCAATGGCTGTTTTGTAATGAGGTTACAAGACCTGATAATAGCTCCCCAGTTATTACCTCTATGCCAAGACGTTTGTAACTGTACAAGGTATTACAAATAGGAGAATGGAGAGTGCACTCCAAAACCTTCTAACTAATAGACAGGAAGCAGCTTTACAGCTTGAGCAGATTTACTACTTCCCCCAAAGAAATCTCTGTCTTCCAGAACTGAGAAAGAGAAATCACTGGAGAATGCCCAGATGTGATAGTGTGCAGCCACTTTGCTCCTGTCAGCTCCAGTCCCATGCATCTGCTTTCAGGCTTGAACCGAGGCAACATCTATCAGATGAGCTGATACAGCACACAAAAGAAACACCCATTCTAAAAAGTACATGGGAATTCTGTAATTTGTGTTTCTCAGCAGAAGACACTAAAAAAGGACTGAAAACACTGATGTTTCCAGTGTGGTTGATATTAATCTTTAGAAGGCAAAGGCAAATTCAAAGAGATCAGTAATTAGAAGAGATAGCACTTAAAAATAGCAAAAATATCAAGCCCTGTACAAACTATTTCTTAATCTTAGTAATAAATGTAGACTGTAAAATATTAACAAAGATAATGACTAACAGATTAGAATTTATTATGCAAGACTTGATTCACCATAACCAAGAGGGATTCATTAGAAATAGATTACAATGTACAGTAATAATAACAGACAATTATTGAACATAATAAATCTATGTAAAGAGAGGGATGAGTTAATGTCTGTCTTTTCCATTAGAGGAAGAAAAATTTTTTCAGATTGTGTAAACTTGAGTCATTCTGCTTTTACCGTCCTCAGATGTTTCCAGCGAGAACAAACCAGTCTATGTGAGAAAAGAGAGCCACGAATAAGCAAAAATGGACTCTTTGATCAAGGAGATGTGGAAAGAGGAATAAGCTCAAAATGCTCCTCTCTACTTTTCAATTAATGTTAAATGTTAAAATCTAGCTTTAATAACATAACCACAAAAAAAATGGATTGGGCAAGGATAAAATAAATTACAGTAGTGAGTAGTGTATTGATATTTCTGTCACAACAACATATGCTATTTGTTAGTATTCTATTAAATGTAATATTTTTCTTTCTTTTTCGGTACAGTTAGACGATAAGAAGGGAAATCATTTGAGGTTTTTACCACAGCTTTAAAATTCAGATAATATTTTGGCATTATATTTCTAATATCTGAATTTTGATGTTGTGTTTTATTTTAAAATTATTCTTTTATAGTGCTTCTATATGTCAGAAATAACAGTTTTTGTTATCTGTGGCAAGATTTCTACCTCCAGAAAATATCTGCTTTGTAAATTGTTCAAATAGTAAGCAGTTCTAAGTTCTGTCTTCTTTATTCTGATTTTTCTTCTGCCTTTTAGTCCTGTACCATTCAGCACAAGAGCTGATCTCTGAAATGATCTGGTGATCATGTTAGGCCATTTATCATAATCCTAATAGAGAGGCTTTTCTGGATGTTTGCCAGCTGGCTGTTTTGGGACTCAGCAAACTGGGCTTACTCATGAAGCTTCATGGATCTTAGAATTGGTCATACATTACACCCAACTTAGAGGTTACAGATAGGTGGACACTGTGTTTGTCTTATGCTGGAGAGGACAGTTCTACTTCCACTGACTGGCAACAAATAATATGTTCTTATTATTTCTGTTATTACTGACAATAAACATCTTGCTAAGAGTTGCTTATTTAGACAATTGGCTTTCCTTCTGGTTTTTCACTTAATACATATGCTCTTAAAAATGGTTATGGGTTTTTTTGTTGTTTTGGTGTGGGTATCTTTTTCTTCTTTTAGAAGTTAAATGCTTTCATTTTAATGAGGCAGCCCAGAGTGGCTGGCAGATACTCACTATGCTTAGAGTGATTGACCTTAAGGAGGATGGAACATCCATAAATTTAAGATCTAAAAAATCCCAAGTTTGAAAACAAAGCTCTTGATGCTGCCTTGTGAATTTTAGGTCTAAATCTAAATTTCTGATCTCTGTAGCAAAATACAAGTAAAAGCTGAGGAAAGCTAATAAATCACTATGTGATCTGAACCGAGCTCCATTAGAAATAGGAATTTGTTACTTATAATGTACACCTCTTGGCTCTCATTAAAGCCTTGTGGAAATGATGCACTGTACTTGAAAAGCATAGACTGGAAAATAAATATATTTGAGCTGCATTGCTGGGCCAGTGCTCTATATCCCAGTGGTAAACTTAGCCTATTAATGGCTAATGCTTTAAAGAAACACAAAAGCCCTAACGCTAGGCTTGTATTGCATCGTAGCTGCATAGTAGCTGCAAATATTAATCAAAGCTTTTGAACCTGTGAAGTACCGCATTGTCCTTGATCATCTGTAACTGAGTCTAGACCAACTTTTGGCATGGTTTGGATAATTGCTTCTGCCTGAAAATGTCTAGTATCTTTTCTAAAACAGCTTTATTCTCCGCTTAACTGCCTAAATAAGAGACATGCTTAACAAGACAAGCAGCAGTGTTAGACACTGAATGCTGGGGTCCTGATTTTGCAAGCATGATGTCCATGATCATTTGCTCATTGGGGTCACTTAAGGAAGCTCCACAGATGTCCCCTCTACCCTCTTGCTCTTCTGCACCCTTCCCCACTTTTTCAGTCAGTGAAGAGCCTCAGTACTGGACCCATCTTTCTGACTTTCTTCCCTTGTCTTCCTCCCATCTTTCCTGTGCAGTCTTCATCCAAAGATCCTTTTGACAGGGATCCCACTCTCCCTACCTACCTCCCTCCCTTCATGGTCCGTATGAAACACACAGTGCCAGTGGGTACCATACTGCCTCTTGAATGGCTCAGTAGAGCCAAGAGCATCTATTAGTGCTCCTAGCTAAGATCTGGGCTTTCAGAACCAAGTGTTTCAGTCTTCCAGCTATCTGACATTGTGCAGCATTCAAAAGATCAGCATACAGCACCTGGTATAGGGGGGGTTTCCCAAGTTTTATCCATGTATCTGAACTTCTTTGCATAGCATAACTGCAGTGAAATCCTAACAAGCAGTCCCTCGCTTCCACAGCTTCCTCAAGGGGAATACACTTACCATCTTGTGTGTCATGAGGGCTGCAAGGCTCTTGTGAATTTAAGCTGTAGTAACATGGAGAACTTGAGTTGCATCACTATGAAAAGAAATAGTTCTGGTGACATGAAGTGATTCACCTTGGAGCGGCTGGAAGCTGACTGAAGGCCACAGTATGCTCCTTGGGAAAGTAATTGCTCAAGCACTTGCTTTTCACAGTCTCTTCTTTGAGGAAGGAGGGAAACAAAAAGTATTCTGTTTACTTTTCAAACTCCAGGAAGGATGTTAGTCAATGTGACCTCTGTCAATTTTGAAAGACAAGCAAGCAGCCAAAGACTTGCCCTCCCACCTTGATCTATTTAGGTGGATTACAGACACAGGGTTCTTGCAAACCCCAGGCTTTTGGGGAGCTATTGAGTTTGGCTTGGGTCTTTCATTGCCTGGTTTTGTCTTTCTCATTGATTGCTCTATTTAAATCTGATTTATGGGACTGAGTTGTTCATGGTGTTGCACCGTGCATTCAAAACACTGTAAAGCATTTCTTTTTAATTTTGTGACTGCTTGCCTTCATCTGTGTACAGCCGTTTATCTCAGGATTTACAAATCTGCAGTGTAATTCGCTCTCAGCTTATGCTATGCTTACTCCAAGTGAGAGCCGAGGAACAGGAGTTACAGATTGCTGTCAGAAGACACAGACCAGTACTTTCAATATTCTTTATATAAAGCAGTTTTACTTTTCTTATCCAGTGTTCCATGTGCAAGTGATTAGAAATGAACTATGAGGGAATAGGGTGGAAGTTAAGCTTGGAAAGATTGCTTTTCTCCAGTTAAGAAGAGGCAGAGTTATATAATTTCACCACATTGTTCTAGGTTCTTTTCCAAGATTTAATTGTTTAGATTATGTCATTTATTATGACATAATCAGACATGCACAGCAGCAGACATTCACAATCAGACGTGCACAGCAGCGGTGTTTTGAAGATTCGTGTGGACATGAACTCTGTAGTCTCAAGATGGAAAATTGAACAGTAAAATGATCCAAAAAATTCAGTTAAGTATATTCATTAGTAAAAAAGAGCAAATAATAAATATTCTTAATTATAAAGCAAATGTAAGTAAAATCCCCAAAGAACTAAGCTTACAGCCTGTATGAGTGACTTTCAATTTTGCCTTTAAAGGAGGGGGGGAAGATATAAAGCTGATTGGTTTTTGGTTTGGGTTTTTTAGTTATAAATTAATAAGAAGCAGCAAGGTAAACCAGCAAATATATGTAGCAACACATGGTTCTGCTCTATTCCAGATTTGTATGAACTGATTAGGGAGCAGAGTAAAACCTATTTCACAACTCAGAGAATGTGAACAAATGGTTTCTCAGAGCTATAAAATTAAATTTCAGTGATTTCTTCTCACATTCAAGCACTAGCATCAGGCTTAAGAATAAACTTAATTATAAGAATTAATAAAATTAGTTAGGGGACACACCATCAAATGTTTTCACTGAGCAGAAATATCCTCAGCTGGTATAAATCGGAACGGCTCCATTGACGTCAAAGGCTCTGCAGCAGTCTGCACCGGCTGGGGAAGCAGTCTTGTGTGGCTAAGAGTGTTTTTCCCCAATCCAGACCTGCTGCTTTAAGAATTTTAGAAAGAACAGAAAAATGCCTCATGGTCTTGTGACAATTGCTTGTTACTGCTGGAGAAAATATTATACTCTGTGTGCCTCAGCACAGGCTGCCGGAACAGGAAGACACCTTCATTTGTGAGAATTATATCTGAGCACTTTGGACATTATTCAGTTTTACTGGGCTGTATTTACTTTAACTAGTTTTATTTATTTTCTTTCCATACAAGAATTTACTGCATACACATAATACTTTCTCTCTTTTTTATGATTGGATTTGCTTTATCAACTGATCTCACTCAAATTTGTTTTGAGTGAAGTAACTGAGCTGTTAGCTTTTACATATTAGACACTAAAATGTAGGAATTGCCATTCCAGGCAAGACCAGCTGTCCCTCTGCTCCAGCATCCTTCCTCTGGCCTCAAGGCAAGCCACTGACGTGCAAAATAACTTGCCTGGGGGAAGCACTGCCTCCCCAGTCTCGAGGCTCCTAGTTGCTTTATATGCTGAAATGTGAAGCTTTAGGCTTCTCATTAAGAGAACTGTGTTTGCCAACTAAGGTAACGGAATGCATTCTCGTTACCTATATAAAGGTCTGGTCCCTGTATAATCCTCTAAGCTCCAGGTTTTTCTCATTACTTTGTGACAGTGAATGCCACAGTTTAATTATGTTTCACCTAAAAAAAGTTAAATCTGTCTTCAGTGTCATCAACTGTTCCCTTATGTTAGTATTGGAAGAAAAGGCAAATGGCAACATACAATTGACTTTTGCTGCAATAATCTGTGACCCATTCTTCCCTCAGCTAAGCCGTTCAGATCTTTTCCATCTGTCTTCATCTAGAAATCCACCCATGCCTCTTATAATTTTTAACAGTTATTTCAGCTCCTATTTTCACTTTATCCTCGTTTGTTCTCTGTCCTAACTGTACGGCAGTTGTGTTCCTCAAGGCATGTCGCAGTCCTGATCTCCAAGTTATCAGTGGGATTTATGGAGCATATTGTGGCTTCCTTTCTGCCTATATATCTAATTTTCCACTAGAAATCTAAGCACTAGATGGTGTTTAAAAATCAAAGCAAAAGATGTTGCACAATAAAGCATTAACAGGTCTTCTTCAGCCAAGACACAACCATTATTACCTCAGAGCTGACAAGTTCTCACATGACCCAGAGTCAGAAATCAAGAACTAAACACTGTATTTCAGGGAAGGGCAGGTCACTGACATATGTCAAAGTTGTTCTGCTGACACTTCACAGGGCACATTTTGCTTGCCTGCCAGTACAACATTGCAAAGCCAAAGTCCTTAATTACATTTTTGCTGGATGCACTGACATTTAGATATTTTAGGGACTCTGGGTTTTTTTTTAAGTAGCATTTTGTTCTGAATTATGAGCAAGGCTGTAAGGAAACTTACAAATTATAATAAGGAAAACATTATAAAATAATATTCCTTTTTATAAATAGGGAAACTTACACTTCCATCTCAAATTCTTGTTGGCTTATTCTTCATATGAGCATGTGTCAGTGAGAGGAGGGGGCCTAGCAAAGGTATTCATGTCATTATGTAAGTGAACTAGACTGATCCTGTACCTTGTGAGATGTGCCTTTTTATCTGAAATTGAGCAAAACTGATTGTAGATTTCTTCTGTCATCTTGTTGTCTTCATAACACAGTTATATTTAGCAAGCATACAGAGATTGGCATGAATAAACTAATGATAAGACACATTCAATATGACACGTATGACCCAAATGTAAAACTACAATGAGATCAGTGTTTAAGCAGAACAGAAAACAAAAAGTTTAAAAACCTTTAAGATTACCTAGGCAACATAAAAACCATAAAATGACTTGCAGCAGTTGGGGAAAAAACCCCAACAAAACAAACCAAAATAACCATACAGTATAAAAGATGAGGGTATGGCAGCATTATAGCCCTTTAGCCCACAAAGTATTTGTGTATATTGTTTTTACTTGTAACAGTGTAAAAGAGAATAAATGTAAATATTTCTTTCCTTTTGATAAAAAGAAAAATAATGGAGTATCGCCTTAAATTTATAAGCAACTTTTCATCACGAAGGATCCCAACTGACAGGGTAACTGAACTCTAATATCATACTTCAGAATGAACATACTTCATGTTTTTGATAGCATTGTTCATTTGTTTGAAACAAAAGCTTCTTAAAGCTCCATCTTTTCTACATTCAATGTAAGTTTAACGTTTTTGGAGCTAAATAGATATATATATATCCAGTTGAAGCTGATCCCTCTTCTACTTTTGGTAACCAAACTGAAGCCCAGAAAAAGTCTGTTTGCTCAAACTAATGGTGTGTCTTGGTGGAAGGGCTTCCCTGCATAGGACAGACTGGCTGCACAGCAGAGATACTGCTGTAGTCACAGAAGAGCTGTTTAAAATTATGATTCCCTTATGCCCCTGCCCTCTCTGAAACGCAGCCCTCTTACCCTAAAGCTAACAATACTGAAAAGGAAGGTATTCTTGAGTGCTGGTTAAGGTGAACACCTCAATTTAATTCCACCTGTGGCCAGGAGGGAGGAAGATTTCCTTCCCTGCTGCAGAAGGGCTTAGGCGAGGCAGGGAGAGGTGACCAGGAAAGGACACAGGAGAGCTGGTGCCCCCCAGCTTCCCCATCAGTTTCCTGGCCTCCAGCAGCCTGGACGTGCACACCCATAACTGCAGCAAAGCTGTTTCTGGTGAAGACATTTATGAGGGTTATGGCTAATGTCAGCTGACAGGTACAAAGGACTCTTACTTTAGCAGTGGCAATGGCTGAATCATTAAGACTCTATTAGTGATGTAGGTCTCCTTGCACAAGAGATGGTCCCAAGATAGTTTTTGAGCAAGTATAATTCTTCAGAAGTTCATTTCTCACCCTGTTGTGGGCGCTGATATTTATTAATATTTAGCAGTGTTTCAGCAAAACCGATGTTTTCTAAACTGCATTTCTTCTTTTCTGTGTTTTCTCTTTGTTTTCCAGTACTGTCAGCTCACGCCTCTAAATTGCCAACCTGTGCTCTGTGAGTGTCTCTAGCTTTGTTTTAACTACTATTAATACAGACAGGCTGTCAGCAGCCTCATTGTGTAAATACTCCATTAGTTCCCTAAGGGAAACTCTTGCTTTGAGCTACTTAGTGCTTGGTCTACTGGATGGTGGCTGTAAGGAGGCCAGTGTCCCCAAGAAACAAGGTTAAACAAAACCCCACAGCTTGTCTTGTCCTTGTTTCTCCCCTCCTGCCTTAAGGAATCCAGAGCACTCTGGTTGAGGGCTAGGAAATGGATCCCTTACATAAAAAAGCAGCAGTTTCTATCACTCACGGCCATAAGGTTGACTTTGCCTGAGAGAGGGTTGAGAAATAGTTATTATGGATAATGGACCTTAGTTTGCATGTCAGAAGTATACAGCGTCAGCAGGCTTCAAACATATCATGCCTTCTCAGCATCTCCCCAGTCTAACGGCAAAGCAGAAGCAGCTGTCAAGACTGCCAAGAGAATATATTGAAAAGGCAAACTGAAGAGATAAACACGCACATACCATGCTGCTGGACTGGACCAGCACACCAACAGTAGGTACTAGCAGCCTAGCGCTACATTTTATGCCACACTGTTGTGCAAGCTCTCTGTTGCCTGCAGCAAATAAACTCTTAAAGCCATAACAGTGGAGAAAGTGACGGGGTGAATTAAAGAGCTGCAACAGCAAGCCAGTAATAGAAGCACAGAAATGCTCATAGGGCACCAGAGAGGACATCCAATAAGGCTGCAGCCAGCATCTGATGACAAGAAAAGATGGCTGGGACCTCTCTGAAAAGTGTAGAATTATTGTTATAAAGTAGCATCCATGCAGCGTTTCATGGGAAGCCCTAGTGAGCCATCATCCTCATGGGATGGTCCAGCTGAATCTTTGCATATTCTAGGTGCTGTTGAAAAGAAGTCAAGCACTGACATTGAGATCATCATGTGCCAATGTATGATTCTTGGGAACTACATCTGTGACCACCAGTAGGATGGAAATTGGTGGGAGAAGTGTTGAGATATCCCTTAGATGCTTCAGAAAGTGTCATATCAAATTTTTCAGTTTCCAATATCCCCAATTTGTCCTCCTCAGGGCTGCTTGCAATCCATTCTCAATTCATAAGTGTGTATATACATAGGAAAAGCAAGAAAAGGTGCTGCAGCCTCTTCTTTTGATTCTTTCCCACACTCCATTTGTTACCTGTTTGTTGGAAAGGAAATTGAAAAACAAAAGTCTTCACACCTGGATGAATGCCATGACTGCCAAACCAATAAATTATTTTCTTGTCATTAAACAATGGGTTTGTTTTACTGGATGTCTTGTCATAAGAAGTTTGCTGAGTAAGCACCTACCTTTGCACTTGGACATAACAGGAAATTTCCAAATATTAAAAGGCATTTAATATTTATGAGGATATAGTTAATATTGGCACCTCTGTGTTACTCTATTCAGTCTATCTTTCAAAGTTCTGTTCAGTCCCAAACACAAATGTTCCCTTTCTACCATACCCATGGCATCAATTCAGAGCTGAGTTTGGGATTTGACGACAGTCAGGTGGATTATTTTTCTGAAGTACCTCAAACAAAGGAAAAGAAAAAAAGCAGAAGCAAAGTCCAGTATCCAGGGAGGTGCACTGTAAGTGTCTCACTGCCATCTTCTTTTTCTGGGGTAGGTCAAGCATCACTGACAGTGCTGGGATTTACCCAGAGCTGGGCACATAAGTGTCAAATCCAGGGAGGTCTATAATGGAAGGCATGCATTTCCTGGAGACAAGAGGATCCTGAGGATGTTGGTGCCTACAAGCATGGTCTCAGGCATTTTTGGATATGCATAACAGCTTACAATTATTTTTTGATTGTCAGAGGAGTGTTAACTCCTGCTGGTGATGAGCAAACCTCTCTTCTGGATTATCTCAATCCCTTCCCTTCTCCCACCCCTATAAAAGTTGCAATGCTCCCAGGCTCATTTTAGCCAATTGTTGTAGCGAATTAAAGGAAATCTATTCAGGAACCAACCATTAACTGATCTGTTCTGTTTAAAACTCTGAATGCTCAGTTCCATTGTCATCACAGTCAGCAGTAGCAGGAAAATTTCAAGAAAGGGCAGGGCCTTGATCAAGTTCTGTATGCTTTGCTTCAGTTCCTGAGCCAAATAAAAATACTATAATAAATATCTAAATAAAAATTGTTTAAGGATTAGCTGAAATTGAAGAATTTTTTTCATCAGAATAAAAAATTAGGGGAATTGTTTCTAATGGAACAAAGCATATTGCTCCAACCCGAAGGTAAATTTTGCCATAGAACACGGTTATGCTGAAAGCAAAGGCAGTGTTAAATTAGACTGATAAAATGAGGAAGAGATAGCACAGGTACGTTTACCTAAAAGCCTTTGAAAAACTGTTCTGTCCTCAACAAATACTACAGAGAGGACTGAAAAGGGTTTTCCACCCTGTCTTTTGATGCTGTTCTACTTTCTTATTGCAAACTGGCCCAGGCACAGAGAGCAGAGCCCAGGCATCCTGTGTCCTGAATGTCCCCATCAAGCAAGGAAGCTATTTACTTGCTCCCTCTCTTTTTGAATATTAAGTGTTCAGTGAAAGAAGTGGAACAGCTTTAGCAGGAGGAATTTCGTATGTCCCATCTCCACATTGCTGAGTGGGAGTTCAGCCTTGCTGTTACGTGGACCAGGATGGATCTAAATGTAGCTTTCATGTCTTCCTGATGAGCAGCTGCTCAGCACGACATGCACAGCAGGGCCAGGCTCACTCAGTTACTTCTGTGGGTGATACTCAATTTTTTCACCCTGATTAAGCATGCAGTGAACCAGGGAGGAGAAGTGTGATGACCCAGGCTCAAATCCCTGCTTGCGACCAATCGAGTTCTCATATATACTGTGTGCTAAAAGTGGAGATAATAGTAAACAGATTGTTATCAACAGTCTTGTAAATGTAGGCCTGATTTTTTTTTCACTTGGAAAAATTTAGTGTGTTTATAAATAATTTTGTGGAGACCATAATTGAATTTTTCACTGCAGTCAAATATTTCTACTCTAAAATTTTCAATCTCTTGTCTTGAGAATGTGACCCAGACTGTCTAAGACTTTGCAGATCAGTTGTTGAATTTCTATGCAGAAACAGAACAAATAGCTATAAACCCTTGTGCAGTATGATCCAAGCATGATGTTCCTGTCATTTCTCCCTGGGTCAGAAAGCAATCCTAGGTTTTTGTTCTTAGAGACTAAAAGTGTGCTGCTTAAGGTGATGAAATATATTACACCTCAATTTCTATTGCTGTTCACTACCTCCAGATCCCAACCAGGCAATAGTTCAGAGGTTTTGTCCATCAGCGTGACCTGTACCTGTGGTCTTATAGGGAGCCAATAAAACTGATCAGGAATTTCAGCTACTGATGCAAGGATTGTGCAATGTAATAGAGAAACCATTAACTAAATCTGGTATTATATTCATTCCAGTACTACCAGTAGGTTCTAGCTACGTTTAGTCCAGAGTTGGAGTGACGACACTATATTTCAGGATGGCCGCACATGTTGCTTTTTAATACCCACTAGTCATTAAATTGTACTTTAGAGAGAATGATCTTTCATTCCCATCTTTAAATATTTTACTGTAGATATTTCAAAGCTTTAAGGGTCAACAGATGAGTGCCAACCCTCAAAATCATTCACAGGTCACTGTGTATTCATCATGCTTTTAGCTGAAAACTACATCAGGGAAAATACTGCGAATGTACCTAGAGACCACTTCTGACCATCAGAATCACCAGTGATCACTGGAGCAGAAATGAAGAAGGAAATACACCAATAGCAACATCAATAGCATATTTAGAAGAGAGTTTGATACATCTTTTGCCCATTTCAAAATGATGCATTATTTTTATGACCAAGTAACTATTTTAAAACACTGTGACATCTGAGATTTAAATGCAGTTCAGAATCTGTGTGATACCAAAGGCAGTAAATGAGTGACTTTATCATAAAAAAGATTTTTAAGGGAAGGCTATGCAGGTCATGCAATTCCTCTCAGGAGTTTTTAGGTTCACTGTTATTTGTCTGTTTGGGGAGGAGGTGAAACTGAAAAGCTGAATTGGAAATCTGATCCTCTAAACGCTGTTCATTTTCCTAGTCAACAGTGACTTCCCCCCCACATATAAACCGGGTTGAAAAAGGCAATTTAGAAGTAAAAATTAAATTGTGGGTTTCTTAGCTGAAGAAACCACTAATACAGGTATGTGTTGTGCTGCTTCATGCATTCATTTTCATCTTTTTACGAATATTCCTCAAATACTTTAAAGATGCAAACATTTGGGAGGCAGTGTGAAAAACATGTAAAAGTTGAGGATTTTTTTTCTTTCTTAATGTTAAATCAAGGCCTGTCTTCAGCTGAAACACTGTATTTTTTCTTAGGATAATTACTGACAGTACTTCGTCTGTGAAAATGTGAAAAAAATCTGCTAGATGGAAGTATTAACTAAATGTCTAGAGCATAATCTCTTCCTTTAGAAGTGGAGGTACTCAAGTATTAGAGGTTGCTCCTCTCCTAGAAGTCTGAGGTTGTGAAACGTGATGGGATGCTCCTTTGTGCAGCTGTGCACGAGTAGAGTGTGGGGAGCATCAATGCAATGCCACACAGGGGTCTCTGCTGGCCAACACTGTGCGGTCCTCTTTTAAACATGGTCGTCTTTATTGCTGGAAAGCTGCTCCAACCTTTGTCTGCAGAGTTTCCTGACAACCGTGTCAATTGTGGGGTAGTTTCTAGCCAGCTGTGAACCAGTCTGTATCACTGACTTGGATTTAGGTATATTAAGAATGCATGTCTATGTCTATAAGCCATGTCAGGTTTTCACTGAAAATATGGAAATCACGAAAATTTACATAGAAATAAATCCAGGTAGCCCATACTGGCTTCAGAAATGAAGAAAATGAAATGTATGTGTGAATCTGTCAGCATCATCTTGGTGAGCTCACTCAACCAAGGGTATCCTCTCTGTGCTTAAAGAGGAAACAGATTTTAAAAGGTCAAAATGTAAACAAATCGCTTTACATGGTAAATGCAAAGTCAAATAATTTTTATAAAAAATAATAGAAGTACTGGATTGAACAAGCAGTAAATTATTTATTCCCTTTGGACAACTAAACTTACTCTGAAAGAGAAAAGCTTTTATAAGAATTGATTGTGTACTAGCACATTATGACTGGAGCAATACCACACCATACAAGTTCTTCAGAGTTTTTATTTCTGTAATATGTTTATTTAATAGCCCAAACAATAAATAAAACCAGAAATTTCTTTGTACCCTTTGTGTGGTGGGATAATGCAGCACCCTTGTCAGGCAAGAAGCTATGCAGTCTGTCATTTATTGTTATTATTGACTAATACAGTATCTGATGGGGGGATGTTAGTTCTTGAGAAATCTAGGCAGGAAATAACACAAAAGGCTGTTAATCCCCATTAAGAAGAATAACAGTGTTGCGAGAAATATGGGAATGCTTTTCCATTATGGGTGTTAAATGATGGGGAATGCACCATCCCAAGAAGCGCTGGGTAACATCCTTCCTATCTGCGGGTTTCCATGAAAGCACGTTTATGACCCTTTGCACAACATTTGTCATCGTGAACATAACCTTTTGAAGTTTTCCCTAGTTAGCTCCTCTTTCTCTCCCCCTTTCTAATGCCTGGCTTGTGCCATACTATATCTGGTCCTTACTATAGCAGGTGGATGGAGGACAGGAGAGGTCTGTGTTTGCACACATTTAGTGCAAACACTGGCAGGATTACAGCCTCCGGCTGTAGGGAGAGGATGACATCTGCACGGAGAAGCAAGCTGTGACCTTCTGCTTGGTTTTGTCACGGTCTCCAATTGCTGAGGAAGAGCACCTGCATTTGAGACCAGTTGTTTAAATATCACAGTCTGATCATTAATTGCAGTGCGAGCACTAACCGTAAATCAAAATCTATGAAATGACAGCCATAAACTTTAGGATACGGATTTCACTGCTGACCTCTTGGTGATATCATGGCCAATTACAATTGTTAAGGTGTGCTTACCATGCTACATGAAGTCTGAAGTTCAGATCTATCTCTAATACATAAGTTGCAAATGCTACTGCCCTGAATACTGTATCTGGATAAGAGACTGAAAATGTCTGTAACCTCAGAATAATTAAGGAAAGTAGTTAGAATAGGAAACTTGAATGCATAGTAAAATATCACTATGAGCATATTTTTTTTCAGAAAGTGCTGTTTCAAGCAATAGATTTTAAAAAGAATATAGAAAATATAATTTTAAAAGATTATAGAAAATGATCTTTCAGTTTTTAGAGGTCAATTAAATTTGTATTTTCAGTCTGTCACATTTTTACACTCCTTCTGTGATTTTATATATCTAGAAAGTTGGCTTCTTGATGGATTTTGATTGTTGTATATTCCTACATTCCACTTAATTTCTAACAGTTGAAAACTTCGGACTATAAATTTTTGCCTCATTGGCAGTATCTGAAAAAGTAAAGGGTCTAAACTGCTAAACAAGAAAAGTATTTATTCTATTTTTAACAGGATCATTAAGCATAACTATAAATCAGAAGTATTACTGAAACAACTAGTAATGAATTTTGGTGTGGCAAGCCAGGAGTGTGACTCTTTGCTAATAATTTGTACTAATCCAAGTTATGAAGTGACGTTAATGAACTGTATTTGGCATAATACATAAAACTTTAGCTAAATGTAGAACCATTGATCTTCACTTTTGCAGGCAAATACTTTTCCACAGGTCACAGTGGTTCTCACCCTGAGTATTTAATAATGCCAGGTTGTTATATTGTTAGGTTAATAAATGGCAAGTTAAATTTTATAGACTAATCATTTCCACTAATCAAAGTTTACTCCTCTATAACATGGAGAACACAGCACTTTTTTTTTATACATTGCACTTTACATTTCTAGCAGCTGTTGATTTATAGCATGGCTTTTCAAGTTTGTAGCAATATATTATGTCTAGACAGCACATCGCATGGAGAGTCCCACATGTCTGGGAGTAGGGTCTAGAAGCTCTACCAACACTGGCCAGCTGGAAATCCAACAGACAGGGCTGTAATTTTGGGCTGTTCCCCTACCTAAGTCTTTTGTCTCTAACTCTGGGCTGCAGATAAATGCAGATAGATACTACTAATTCACTTGCTTGAACCTTGGAGATCTTCTCCAAGGCAAAGCTGCCTTGGGTGCTCCGTTAGACTCTTTTCCCTTCATCTCCAGCAGCAGCTTAATGGTGACAGTGCTCACCTGGGAAAGGAAAAGCCCATATTCCATTCAGTCCTTGGTCTGAAAGGTTTACTAGTCCATGTTATCTGCCTCCTAGGTAGACATCGATAGCAGTGTCTGCCATCTACCACTGCTTCCCTGAATCTCTACCCACTGTGGTTTTTTTCCTTTTTAAAGAGGAGCTCTTCAGACTGCTGGCACCATGTTGCCTAACCTTAGCAGAGCATCTTCACCAGGGAGGCACTGCCTTAAAGGAAGCACCGGTACTCCTGAAGGTCATGTGTTTTGTGGTACCCACCCTGCATGTTTGTTACAAGAAGGCTCCTCATGGTGAGACTGGCAGGCAAGAAGTAGCAGGCTGGGAAGCCCATTGCAGGGCTTTGCCCTTCACTACAGTGTATGCCACATCTCCAGAGCCTGAATGGCAAGGTGCCTGAGTCATTTCAATGCAATTGTGGTGCTCATACTGAGTGCTACCTATGCCCCGTTATAGACCAAGCCAGCATTTTGCCAAGTGGGGAACATCCTTTTTCCCCAGGGCAAGGGGCATTGAAGGGCTTGTGGTGATCGTGGGAGGAAGGGGGGACCAGAGCAACCCAGTTTTGACCACCTTGACGCATCCAGGGGTGAAGAAGATGCAGACCCATGGACTGGGAACTTTTAGGTGCAAAATATCCCTCTAAAGACCCAGGCTCCCATGTAGTGGAGAGACCGAGGTGCCTGTGGCTGCACAATATGAATCTAAGTGACAAACTTCCCTTAGTGGGTTGTTGGCTGCTTGGGTTCTCTCTCTTTTTAATATGGGGACCTTCTTGGATCATTTAGTTATATCAGAGGCATTTGTATATTCTAATTTGTCCAGTTATAGTGCTTTGTTTTGGTTTATTGCACTTTGTTATGTTATGCATTTGTATGTTTTTTGTCCTACTGCTAATAGGTTTAATGGTACGCTCAGAAAATCATCATATAATTGGATTTAAAGTTTAAAATATTTTTTTCTGGTCTGTGAACTTCATAGTAATGAGTCTGTTTGTATCTAATATAGTCCAATAAAGGTAAAAAAGAACATAAAATCCAGGCACTGGGTATGTGTTACTTTATGGGTGGGAGGGAGAACACCACCAACACACACTGTTGCAAATTCACTTACCTCAGTAAAATTAAAGCACAATTAATGCCCAGAACATCTGACATAAGGGCTATAAAATCATCTTTGTCAAAAACAAGTGAAGGACACTGAAATTTTGCACTTAATCTGAACTTCAACAGATTTTTCCAGAGGGGCTGTTTTTTAAATATAAATTAAAATAAATTAAAACTAATTAGCTGTGATACAGGGAAGAAAAACAGGACTGGAAACAGCTACAAAGAGTTAGGGTTATTCTATGAAGCCCACAATGCAATTATGCAGGCATATCAGTCAGGTAGGAGGGAGCATATTCTGGGAGATGTAGGCAGGGCAGAGGTTACGGAGCACAGGGTAGGCAAAGGAGGAGGTGTTTGCTCCAGAGATGCTGTGGCTCTGCCTGGGGCTCGTGGAAAGATGGGTCATGCAGCTGGCAGGTGAGGATCTGCTCCTGCCCATGAAGAGCTCACTGTCCTTCTCACTACCTGCTGATTTACTTCTGGGTCTCATTGTACATTACATGACGGACACCAGGAAGACCCAGATGTTCAAACTGAAAATTGCATTGACAGGGAATGGGTAAATGCCTGTGATACAGGAGGCTTACACCAAACTCCTGAATTCCAGTTACCAAATCACAGATTGCATTAAAATCCACATCTGTCCCATTTGCTTTGATCACCGTTGACCGTCTGAGCCCGAGTGTCCCCTGTACAGGTGTCCCATTCGAAGCCCCTTGGACATAAAATGTGAATCAGAGTGCCAGACCATATTTACTCAGGCATAGGTGATATATGAAGGAAAAATGGCAAATGGCATCTGTGTTGAATCTGGCCCATGTTGAAGTCCCAGTGTGTTACTCCCAGGGTCTCAGCCCTCCTCAGTCTGTGTGGGATTGCTTTCTGCGAGCACCTCTGGGCAACATAACACCTGCCTCCACTGGTCCAACATGGTTCAGAAGGAAAGTCATACTTTTAGAAGTGTTTGAAGCAGGGGCATAGGAGATTTAGGGGCATAGGAGATTTATGGCCATGGACATGTTTGTGCTGTCTAATTTGTTTGGCAATAGTTGGTGGGGACAATCTGTCTGAAGTGCACTTCTCATGATAGAATAGAGCCTTTTATGTCCATAATGCATGACTATTATATTATAGTAACAGGCAAGACAAGGAAATAACAAATGGGAAGATAAGAGATTACTATAGTCTTTAAAAATTGTCTATTATTATTCAAAACTGTATAACTGTCATTAATGAAGACAAACTGTGTTATAAAAATACAGCATAATATTATCCGAATTAGGGAATCGTGGCTTCTAGAGGCATAAATACCATCATTTTGACATTTCAGCTACAGTGTCAGTACATAGTTCTGCTTGTTCCATAGAATGTGGAAAGCTAAATCAAAAATTACTGACACCTTCTGATTCAGCAATTTTTATAAGTAAAGGTTAGACATACCTGAAAGCCCGTTTTAGAGGAATTTGAAATATGAAATAAGAAAGCCAATAACAGGGAAAAGAACAGAAAGCAGCAAAACATACCGTAGACCTTAGAGAGGGAAGGAAAAAGAACATGTCACACAGAATAAGAAGAAAACCTGATTTTCAAATGTAGAAATCAGTGCAGGCTAGTTAGTTTAATATCTCAAATTGTTAAAAAAGCTAGGCAAAAGACCAATTTAGGAAAGCAAAAAAGTTGATTGCACTTAAGATTGATGATAGTGGAATGGAATAATTTTTGCCTCTTCTCATCCACTCTCTTGGTGTACGACTTCTGTTAATACTAAAAGTTAGTCATGCTGCTCAATGAATGATGCCATTCATTTTGTAAGTTAGTAGTTATTAATCGCAATGCAAATTAAGCCAAAACACCTCAGACTTACTATGTTATGTTAGGACACTGGGTATTAGTTAAGATTTCAGTATTTCCAAGCTGTGTCATTTGTTGGAATGTTCATAAGAGTGGTGGTAGTGAATGGAGTTAAATCCAGTTGGCAGCCAGTCACAAGTGGTGTTCCTGAGTGCTCAGTAATGGAGCCAGTTCTGTTTAATAACTTTAGCAGTGATCTGGACAAGGGAATTGAGGGCACCATCAGTATGTTTGCAGGCACCTCCAAGTTAGGCAGGAGTGTTGATCTGCTTGAGGGTCAGAAGGCCCTGCAGAGGGATTTGGATGGACTGGATAGAACTGCCAAGGCAAATCATATGAGGTTTCACAAGGCAAAGTACCAGATCCTGCACTTGGATCACAACAAGATCATGTAGATCTTGCAACTCTGCAGGTTTGGGGAAGAGTGGCTGGAAAGCAGCTGAGCAGAAAAAGACCTGGGGATTCCAATCGACAGTGACTGAACGCGAGCCAGCTTGTGCCCAGGCAGCAAACAGACCAACAGCATCCTGGCCTGTATCAGAAATAGTGTGGCCAGCAGGGTGAGGGCAGTGATCATCCCCCTGTACTCAGTACTGGTGAGGCTGCATCTCAAATACTGTGTTCAGATCTGGGACCCTCACTAGCAGAGAGATGTTGAGGTACTGGAGTGGGTGCAAAGAAAAGCAGCAAAGCTGGTGAAGGTTCTGAAGCACAGCTCCCATGAGGGGCAGCTGAGAGAATGGGGGGTGTTCATTCTGGAAAAGAGAAGGCTGAAAGGAGGATGGAGCGAGGTGGGGGTTGGTCTCTTCTCCCAGGTAATGAGTGATATAAGAAGAGGAAATAGCCTCAAGTTGCACCAGGGGAGGTTTAGATTGGCTATTATGAAAACATTCTTCACCAGAAAGGGTTGTGAAGCATTGCAACAGGATTCCCAGAGAGGCAGTGGAGTTACCAGTCCTGGAGGTATTTAAGAGATGTGTAGCTGTGGCACACAGGGACATGGTTTAGTGGTGGATTTGGAAGTGTTAGGGTCTTTTCCAGTCTAAATGATTCTGATTCTATGAATACCAGACTGAAGCCAGCAAAAGTGGTTAAGGTATGATTATTATCCAGTTAACTCAAATTGACTTGCACACAGTTGGAATGGGTGTTCAGCTGACCTGGTTAATGAGTAGTTCATGAACTGTCACTCTTCCAGGAGAATGGAGAGGAGAACAGGGTGTGCTTTGAACAGCTTAAATGCCTGAGCGAAATATTGTCATTTCAGTGGCATCTGCTCAACTAATGTAAATGATTTGGAACACTTAGACTCATCAATAAAATGAATTTTGTTTCTTCTCTGCCTATCTTCTGAACAGTCCAGACACACAGAGAAGCCTTAACTAGCGGAGAGGCAGAGTTTCTCAGCTCCACAGCAATGCAATTTATTAAGTATTGACACCAGCAGAAAGATGCACCTAGAAGACTGCAGATTTACTAACAGTGGGATCTAAACCTCCAGTGCCAGGTCAGGAACCTGGATGGCTGGCAAGGGAGGCAGCTTGTGTTTTGGACACACATGCTCCAGAAAAGACAGATCTCTCCAGAAAAGACAGATAGACTGTGATACTCAGGAGACCTTTTGAGCCTAGATTTACATAAAGATTCTTTTCCTTTGTTGGCCAAAATAAATTTCTGTTTAGGCTTCTGTAGCCTCTTCACTTTGTGTGCAAAGCTGAGACATAATGGTATCAGTAGACTTTCCTTTTGCATCAAAGTCTTAGCAAATACACTTAAAACATGTATTTTAATAGTGCTTTGTATTAATACTTTTTTTTAACTACAATTATTCACAATATTTATTTAATACCTGTATGCAATGTCGTACGGATTTGTGGAGTTTCAAGTAATGATGGCCAGTAAATCAGTAAGCCAGCTTGTCCTACATAGTGCTGGCGATTGATTTTCTTACCTGTTTGAAGTTATTGCCCAAACCTTTCCACACAAAGAACCAACTCATTTCCCCTTTTCCACTGTCGTTTGTAAAGATGGGATTCAGCTGATCAGGTGTAAATTTTCAATGTTGACATCTGAGCTAATTGTCTAGACTCTCCTTGCTGTCACAGGAGAGAAAAAGGGACTCATCGGTCTCAGTTCACTTAAGGCAGACAGCTAAAACAGGCCAAATGAGTGACACATTCTCAGTGCACTTTTCTCTCTGGTGACTTTCATGTGAATCAAGATGATGTAAGTGTGGATGCTTCAATTTAAGTGAGTCTCTACCACCTGCAAGTGACATTCTGCAGGAGGAAGATAATTCCCCTTTCGCAAGGAGGGGGGCATGAATTGCAGGTATAAGGGACTGCAGCCGCTGCTGAACAAAACAGGCTTTTGATGATTAATTTCCTGCTATTTCTTATATACACCTTGGCTCCAGAAGAAGCATGCATTTCAAAATCATTTTTACATGCTGGGCTTCTGTTGGACTGTTTTGGGTTTGAGGAGGGAGCTGGTTTGCTTTTATTCTTACTCTTCCCTTGAAATATTTAACTGTGGTTTGTTCAGCCAGAGTTTGTTTTGCGTCTGTTGCCCAAATGTTCATGTGCAAAGCATAGTAATCCTTGAAGTCATGGCACTGAATTTCATTGCTGTTTAAAGACCTTTTAGCAGATTTCTAGAATCAGCTTGGGGCCGAGAGGAAATAGTGCTCTGAATATTCACGTTTTAACACAAGTTGTCATTCAGCAGAGTAACATCTGCTCCTTCTTTAATGTGCTGTTTTTTCCAGGAAACTGAATCAGTAACAGTTAAGTTTTATCTGGAATTTGTGCTGATATCATGATTCTTTGGAGGGAAAGGGGAGAGTTTATCTAAATGGCCAAAAGCAATGAAGAGGTCTTCAGTTTCTGGAGGTATTATGAGGAAATTAAGCAGCCTTTATGATGCTACTAACTGAAAAAAACCAGCACTAGTTATGTGAAAGAAAGAAAGAGACTAAATAAATCCTACTTCTGTGTGGCCAGTTGAGTGGGTCTCAGGACAGATTTCACCCTTGTTAGAGATGTCAGATGCTTGCCATGGTTTTTGTAGTCTGTGTACAAGAGCAAAATTCTGCCTTGTGCTGTTCTGCTGGTAGCCAGGGCCAGATCCTCGATGACCTACTTTGATTATTTGATCAAGCGATATGAATTATGCAGCAGCCTTCTGAAATAATTGATTTTCCTGTTATTTGTGGTATCAGAAACCAAGCTGATAGTATAGGTGGTGTTCATGATTGTAACATAGCCAAACCAAGCTAAAAGCAAAGATTTGGGGATTTTTGGTTTTTAACTGATGTAGCTAAGTGGCTTCATTTGTTCATTGGAGGCGCATTTAAATTGGCTTAGCCATATGTTCATTTTGCTTTTCATAATACTTTAATACTGGCAGGAATTAAACCTCTCAAAGAACAATTCCCTTACGCTTCCAAAAATGATGTTAACCAGGCTTGCTTTAGTTCTTTTTCACTGTATAAAGCAAATGTATAAAGCAAACACATTTATCAAATGAAGAGACTACAAACACTAAAATATGATTACCTTTCTGATGGCAGTTGAATAGGTACTGTATTTTAAGACATGACAGAATACCAAACAGATTCATTATGATTACTGCTCACTATTACAATAAAGATAAGCCTTTTCTAGGATCTGATCCTTCAGACATTTGTACACCTGCCTGACTTTGCAGATGACTTCAGAGCAACTGATCCCAAGGGCATGTTTTCCGGACTGAGACTTTAATGCCTGAACTCTTAAATAATACATTGCTTAAATTGTAAGACAGTGAATGAGTTGATTATTTTGTTTGTTTATTGCAGTCTTTAGCACAGTTGACAGCAAATAGAACAGATAAGCAAGAGGAGTCATGAGTTTTTAAAAGGTAGCCTAAACCAGAAATCATTGTGCTACCATTTGCATCGATTCCTAGAAGTAACAGAGAATTTCAACTTGCAAATCAGAAATTGTGAATGAATTCAGTACATTTGTTAAATGACATGATTTAAAAATAACTGATGGGCATGGCATATGTCAAAACAACCCAGGCAAGGCAACTTCACTGCCCCTGCTCCTTCCTCTGTGAGAGTCAGCAAAGACTTGCTATCTGCCTTGCTGGGGAGGGAGGTTTACCTCTCATTGCTGGGAGAGGGCAACCTCCCTCCAGCTGCCTGTGCCCTTACCACACCCTGCATCCCTCTGCCACTGTCCCAGGGCAAATCTGCAGAGCTGTGCCCAGCAGTGGCTCTTTTCTCCCCCGGTAGCAGAATTTCTATCTTCTTTTGAGTCAGTTGTCTTCCCTGTCCTTTATGTTTTTCCTCAGAAACGTGCTGCTTCTTCAAAGCTTTGCAACAACAAGCATTTGACAATCTGTTGGTGTTAAGCCAGGTTTATATCAAAGCACAGTAGTGAAGTCATATCTCATATAGTAGCTGTGGGACTGATTTATCCTCTCAGAGGTGTGGCTTATTTGCCGTCTTTCCCAAACACATGGTCTTCACAGAATGGCATCAGAGTTGAGTTGTGTTATCCATTTCAGGAGCCAAAACAACATCCCAGGTCACACGAAGCATTCACTGTGTCATATATGAATCAGTGGGCAGAAAAAAATTTTGGGAAAGAAATAGATTTATACCAGAAATATATCTGTACTGAATATACCCTGATACCTGAAAAATGTTTGTATACCATACATGGATATTGTTGCTGGAACATGGAAAATCTTGTAGCTCTACTATTTGTTTCCAGTTACTGTTGGAAAATTAATGGTTTGCTGAAGCAAATAAATCACCACTTGGCAACTGTTACTGGCAAGACAGACACTAAAACACACATATGCTGTGCACAGTATTCCTGTCTCCTTTTCTTTCTTCTGACTGAATGAAATAAAATACTGATAGGTGGTTTTGACTGACATTAAGTTGCTCTTTGCTAGTCTCTAAACAGGATGAATATGTAGTAATTGGCTGTAGATGGTTTTCTTTAGCACCCGGAACTGGTTGATTCAGTAAGCTGAAGTCATACACGTGGCCAGATTCAAACACATGAACAGTGTTATTGAAGCATATTTCACCAGAAACAGTCATGATGAGTACCTGAGAAGGACCCTAAAGATGGCTGATCCTCATTATTGAAAAATAGAATCATAGAATCATAGAATAGTTTGGGTTGGAAGGGACCTTCAAAGGTTATCTAGTCCAACCCCTCCTGAATTCTTCAGCTGAGTTCATGTGCAGGATATGGCATGTAGCTGTGCCACTGCAGGAAAACTGTACATGACAGTTGTCTGGTAGTCATCTCTGCTCTGCAAGGGGAGGTTGCCTGCAAACAGGTGACTTTTGCCACTCAGTAACCAAAAGCAGTAGCTGCTCTCATTGGCTTTCATTAAGGCTCTGTCACTGTAGAAGCGTATTCAGTGAGTTAGCGTTTCTACCCTCACTTTTCAAACCCAGAATTGAAACACAGAATTTGCTAGTGAACAACTCCCAGGATCTTCTCTTATGTTGCTGAGGCAAATGGTATATGTCCAGTGGATCTAGATGGTCACCTAAAGAGCTGGGTGGATCGTGGAGCCTGATGTCATCAGAAGAAGCTTGGATGTCAGCTCTCATTTCCTTGACCTGTCTGTGCCACAGCTTTGTAAGATGTAGGATATGCAAGGGCTACCTTACTTTGCTCTTAGGCAGTAGGGCCTAGAAGGACTCAGGGAGGCCATAAGGTCTATCTTGCAAGACCAGGTTACAGTGGTACTTCTCAGATATCAATTGAGATGTCAAATCAGAGTTTGTTTCATGGAGATTAAAAAGCACAATCCTGAACTGTCAGTGTATTTCTTTCAATAGAAGTTTACATGATAAACCAAAAGGAAACCTGCTCGTTTACTAAGTTTTGTCGGTTTTTATTAGCGCTCCTTTTCTTCATGCCTTTCAGTTTCTTTCCATTAACTCCCTAACATAATCCTTTTTTCCCATCAGCAGCTTTTATTTATCTAACTGTGCTTTTGTAGTCCTGCAGATTTTTGAAACCTCTGTGTCTCACCTTTCTTTCATAAGAAAGCACCTCTGCCTCTTGCAGTAGACTTCTGTGGCTGCTCCTGGTGAAGTTTTCGTATCATTTACTGTCCTCATTTCTTCTGCTCCCTGTCTCCCAGTCTGACCCCTTTAGGTGCAGTACATTAGATGAGGAGCTCTTCTCAGAATGCTTGTTCTTCAGGGAGGGCAGGGAACTCACTGCCTTGCAAATTTTAGTATGCTGCTTGAGGTAAAATCAAGACCTTGATTGTTTTGATCAGCCCTGTGCTTTTCCACTGACAAAAGGGTGGTCATCTCCTCAGTAGCATTCCCCTGTGCTTCTTAGAGCCTGCTGTGGAGCCATGAACCTACATTTTAAGAAAAAAAAAAAAGACGAGAAGAGGTTCATTCCAGTCCCATCAGTGATAGCTTCATTCAGACTCGTGCAACCATTTCAAACTGCGTAAAGTTGAAAACCATCCGCCTGTCCCCGTTTTGGTTTTTGGTGGTTGGTTGGTTGGTTTTGGGGGGGTTTATTTTGGGGGGTTTCTTTGTTGGTTTGTTTGTTGTGATGACTACAGGAAAAGCAGCTTTGCCTTTTGGACACCTACTGATCTCCCACTTTAGGTGAGTCTAGGATGTCTTTCTTACCACTGTCTTTCTTACAACTGATATATTGCATTGGATTCACTTCCCTTCACTTGCAGTATCTAAAATTTGGAAGTCCAAGTCTATCCTTGACTGCTTTTGTAAGCAAAAGATGAAAACGAGTACCTCCAAAGAACAATTCATCCAGTGTTTCTTAGGCACAGATCTTGGAAGATAAACAGCTCTCAGAGAATGCTTCTTTCCGTTGACTGTGAGAGAGTGACTAGCCGTGAGCTGAGGTGTCTAGTTTCTGAATACCTTAATTCAGATGGATAACACCCACCTATTACCTAGGTATCATATGAAAAAGGGTTATACACCTTTTCTGTCATTTTTCCTTGATGTCATTGCATTTTTTCCTTTTGATTTACATATATAGCTTTACAAATTAGACTCATAATTTCTCACAATGACAGCACTTTCTTATGTCTTATACAAACCTCATATTTGTCTTAATATTCTCTTAACACCTTAAATTCACATCATAATCACATTGTGGCAGGCTCTGTGTGACTTTTGCACTGCAATCTTTGTAATATCATTGTGACTTCTTGAAGTAGCTATTATCCTTCTTACAATTAAAGCTACATAAAGTCACTTCAGAGCATTCTCATTACTTATCGACTTGAATACCTCATCTGTTGCCAAATGTTTTATTTTTAAATAGCAGAAAACATCAGTAGAACTGTGGTTCAGATTCATTGCAAATAAAGGTTCTTCTCCCTTTTCTTTTCCCATCATGAATATTTCCTATCTTGTGGAATATTCTAGTTTACATATGGTAACACTCATCCTAATTCACCGAGAGACATCCAGAATTGTAAACTCTGCGTTGTGCATCAATAGTGAAAAGACATATTTTGTTCTCCTTGTTAGTACTCAGAGCAGCATAAATATAATCCTGATTTTTCAGCTCAGTGCTGGCAGAGTAGCTATTTTCACATTGTTCTCAAAATCTTCATATGTATAGTATTTCTTTTATGATAACATTTATTTCTCAAAGTTTATGCTGCTTTGACTTTTTATAAAATAACAGCAAAGATAAATGGATCGATTGACCCCAAGAGCAGTTTATTTATCCCTTTAGTCACACCTCAGTGGCAAAATCAATACTCTTCTGAAATATTTGATATTACAGTGGTTCCAGTAAATACTGACATTCATGAGCTATGTGAAGGGGGAACAAAAATTTATTATCAACTTAGATTTTTAGTACCTTTATTGATTTTTCTGGGGATGCTTGAATTTTTATTTATCTGTGGCTAAGTAAGTGACCTTTGTTTCAAAAAACAAAACAAAACAAAAAACCCCAAAAAACCTAAACAACAAAACCCCCCAAATACAAAAACCAGAAGGAAAACCAAAAAGACTTAAGTTTAAACCCTGCAAAAAGTAATAGGGGAAAGACCACACATCTAACAATGCCAGTGACAAGAATCTTGGCAGAAGAGTGTGTCTGGTTTTAAATGATGCATAGCACACCACTCTATGTTCTTTTTCACACTAACTCTGATTTTGAAACAACATAACATGTAATTTTTTTTAATACTGGTACTGTTGACATCTACTTTGTGCGACAGCTAAGATGTTCCTTAGTCTTGTATTTCCAGTTATTCTGATACAAGTATAGAAGAGATTATTATTATTACCTGAGAGAAAATTAAAGTATACAACAGGTTACATACTTCGCCCCATAAACAGATCTAACTCCTGCAAGCAGTAACAGGAATTAAGTACACTTGTGGAAGAAAATTTTCTCTCTCTATCCCTGGAAGCTTTGAACTTATAAAAACTGAATTAGAAAGGTAAGGTTTAAGCAAGTTCCTGAGGGAAATGTGGAGTTCCCAATTTGGGAGACCTCACCCAAAGAGCATCTGGACAAAGTACTGCAGATAGCAACTTACAGTTGCACTATATTGAGAGGAGCCCATGGTGTCAAAATTTGTAAGGGAGGAAGTCCTAAACCAGTCTAGTGTTAGGGACAGAGATGGTCAGGAAAGTCAAAGTTCACTAGGCACCAAGAAAGGTGGGTTCATCCCAGGTGGACAGGGGGGGATAGGAAAGGTCCATCAGGGATATGGCCATACCATGCTTATGTATTCTGAATTATAGGGTGGTTGTCCCAGGATTTGGCAAGGATGGACTAACAGACACTACAGCTTGGAAGATTTCATGTGCCTCTGTTATCCCTTCTGCGGATGGACAAAGATGTAGAGGAAAGGTGGGATGAAAGGGATAAGTGGAAAACACAAGGTATAAAGTAACTTTCTTACTGTTTTGTAACCTAGCCGCTTATCGAACAGCACCCATGTCACTCACCTGTGCGTAAAAAATCAGAATGTAAATTTGAAATGCGTATGCAGGGGTGCCTGCTTCGGCATGTTTATATAAAACAGTGAAGCTCCTTAGGGAAGTTATCTTGGAAAGCGAATGACCTTTTCAGTAGCAGAATATTAGACACCTGAAAAAATTTGTAGGAACTGGTAAAAAAGAAGCCATAGTTTGAAGTTTTAAATGTTATTATTTCTTGACCTTTCTTTTTCTACCTGGAATAAATGTGCTCATTTTTGAACTGAACTACCTTAATGTTATTTCATCCACATCTAGATTTAAATCTTGAACACTCTTCACCAAACTTCACCAGAAAAATAACCGATAATTGAATGCTTTAACTTGCTTGTCAGGCCTTCATCTGTTACTTTGTTCAGTCCTTATCTCAAACAGGTTTATTCTGGCTTCCACTGGCATTGCTCATACAGAAACACAATCTGCCATCAAGAGGTACTAATGATATACATTTATGGTTCCTTGATGGAACTGTACTTCAATGCTCCTATTAAGAGAAACCAAAAAGGCTCAGTCAGCCTGTACATATTTAGGATGTAGACCAAAAGGTGTGAAAAGCCGGCACAAGCTCTAGCCAGTACTGCAAGTACTGCAATGAGTCTTCAGTAAAGCATAGGTCTTCTGTGAATAAAATTCTCTCCAAGGGCTTTTCACTCTTTCCTGTTTCCTGGTACTGAAGTGTTCAGCAAGCTCATCTAACATATAAAAAAATACATTTTCTATGGTATTTTTTTTCATTCCTTTCTAGCTTCAGCCCTTGATAATCACTAAATCATCCAGAGAGAATTATCTCACTGTACATTTCCTCCTTCTTAACACCTGCCAAAGAATTAATTTTCTCTAGAGTCAAGGAATTCCATAGCTTCATTACATTTATGTAACCCAGAAAATCAATTCCCTTCAAGAGAAATTAAAATAAATTTTCAGAATTTGTATGAAAACCACTAAAGTTTTAAGTAAAAGTTCTAATCCAGATGAAAACTAAAATGCATGCTTGCATGGTTTTAAAGTTAGACATTGCATAAACTCCATGTAGACCACAGGTTATTCATGACTTTCACTTCAGGGGTATATAATATTAAATGGTCATATATTGTAATAATATTAATAATATTATTAATATATAATATTATAATATTAGCGTGAGGTGTCCCCTGCCCATGGCAGAGGGGTCGGAACTTGATGATCTTAAGGTCCTTTCCAACCCTAACTATTCTATGATTAAAAACAAAACCAAACCACAAACCTATTTCAAGCCGTATGGGTATAATAGAACTGCCTTAAAAAAGAAAGATCTGGTAGCAGATAACTTTCCAGAAGCTTCAAAAACATTGGGACAGTCATTGTAATGTCCTGGAGCTATAAACAGGGCAGTGTATGTGAGGCTAACCTACAAGTATGCTCGTGCTGAACCTATTATTGAAAAAAATTTTGCCATAGGACAAAAGAGAGAAAACAGACTAAAATCCATTCAGAACGGCTGCTAGATGATGGAGCTATACTTCCCAAATGTTGCAATACTCATTTTCCCAGAGGCCTTTCCTGGCATGCAGCTCCTCCAAAGCACTTAAAAGTTCTATCTTCTTTGCCTGTCTTATATCTGTAATGCCATACCTATAGTTTAAATGTGCTGAAAATGAAGTGTATTTTGAAAATCCTAAATAAAGTACTGTTAGAAAGTACTAAGTACATTGCAGATCTGGAATAAATTTTCTGACAGCAGCATTCCTCACATTTTTCTTTCTACTTAAGTCCTGTTTCTCAGAGTTCATGCCTGAAGACTGAATATTGATTGCTTATTATCCCAAGACCAAAAGAAAATCTATTTACCAATAAGTTCAAAATTGGCTGAAGTTTTGAAACATGGGGCTGTTTATATACGAACAGATTTCCCTACTTGCAGTTAAAATCAACATGTCTGACCAAGCAGAACCACATAATAATTAGCAACTGGAAGACTACCCAGTTTTACTTTGAACTAGCCCTGGACTCAAAACTGTTTTGATTCTGGCTGCATGAACAGTGTTCCCCCTGCAGTTTAGCTTGTCAGGTGATGAAAGGTTGTACTGGACCAAGTTGTTGTGTGTGCATCCTCTGCTAAATATAGGAAATACAAGGATGTTAACAGGCGCAGAGGGAGGGAGACTTAGAAAGAAGTCTCTGTATGCTTTTCATTTCTATCCTGTTCACTCTGTGGCAAGTGCCAGCATATGTGTCTGAAGCGCCTGCAAGGCTTCTTGCCATATGCCGGCCCATTTTAGTGATTTTCCCTGTATGTATTCGCATGTGTATTCATATGCATATATGCATGCACGTGCGAATGACATAAGGTCAGTGTTCAGTGCCAGATGCCAAAAGCAGTCAGCATGGAGGAGGGAGAGAATCGTAACTTTGACTCCTTTGAACTCAAATTAAATGTGAAAATGAGTAGTTACTTGAAATGGATTTGTCAAAATAGCCAAAGGGAGTCTGGTCCTCATCGCTCGTATTTGAGTGGCTTATGGACAACTAAATCCCTTGGCTCCTTTGAAAATCCCAAATTTAAAGGATATTTTTTAGAGCTAGCAACGAGACTCAGTGCCACTGACATATTTCTGAGAAATTGGCATTGTGAACCTTCAATCTGATTAGTTACACAGGTACTTGTGAAATTGCTTTACACCAAAGCCTGAAAAAAAATTACAGGATGTATTCCAATGCTCAGAAAAATCATCACAGTAAGAAATACATTGTGCCAACAGGAAAAAAAAACAAGTCAATATGCCCCTGCCTTCATATCTAGGCAATCTGCCTATACAAGTATTTTCTGCAAATTTAGAATAAATTTTAAAGGTTTAAGGGCATGCAGTTGTATCATCATTTTAAGGCAGCCAAATTAATTCTTTCAAGCAGTGCTTGAACCTAATGGAGATTGACTGCCCTGTTTTCCTATTGTAATGATGTGTACCAAGTTGAAAATGAAGATGTTGGAGGATAAAACATAGTGCTGTGACTGCTATTGATTAGCTGTCTTGTTTGCTTCATTGTTCAGGCTCTGTTGGCCTCTTGGGTAGAAGGACACCCAAGTATAACATCCCTGACATTTTCCTGAAAAGATGCATGCTTTAAAAGTGACAGCTTTACTTAAAAAAATACAGTTTTGATGTATAAATGTGGTAGTTTGAGCTGAAAGGATTCTGATGGATTAGAGCAGACAAAGAGAAAGATTTCTGAAACATACCTCAGGTCAGCCTTGTATCGAGAATAGATTTAAAAGCAAGTGTCTTACATGATGATGACACTCCTAGTGCCTCTGCATTTCAGTGTTTGTGGGAATGAGCAAGTAAAGATGAGTTTATCTTCAAAGACAGAGTGATTAGGTTATTCTGACTAATGTGCTCAGCAGTCATTAAAGGCTTTGAGTCATCATGAGTTCCAGAAGACTTGACTGTGTGCACTGAAGAAGAAAGTGGCCCTTGAACTAGCGCATAATTTAATCAAAAAATACTGTCTGTGTAAGCCCACATATAGACTGTTTTTCACAGTCTTTGGACAATAGGCTTATTTAATACCATTTTGTTTATCCTCTTGCCTGTTTTTCATGCAAAATACTTGGTATGAGACTCATGATTAAATTTGTAAAAACAATTACTTTTAATTGCATGCGTATGACTTTTAATACACATGGATGTGTATATTCAAACATGGCTCTTGCTTATACAGAAAACAAATCGTAATTTCCCTTACTGTCAAGGTATTTAAAGGAGTCAAGTACACTAACTGATTTCATGCATCACCTTTAAAGAAACACATAAACACATGAGGATGACTTTAGGACTGGGTCACAGCCAACATTAGAAATGCTTCTGCTTTTATTGGTGTTATGTTAAAAAGGGCTTCATGTACTCTCATCTCTGGGAGAAAATGGATGTGCTGAATGAACGACCTGTAGCTCAGCAGTGGTGGAGATACTAGTGCTTCAGTCTCTGTGGCAAAACTATGCTTTTTATTAAACCCTGTAACCAGTTTGCAAAAACCTGGGCAATATATCAAGCAGTAAGAGGTAGCTGGACAGGAAAAAAATGAGGTTTCTGATGTGCTTCAGCTGGAGGTATTCAAGCACCAACCTGATTCTTCCCTTCCTCTCATTCTGTGCACATGAAAGTGCACCCAGATGCTGCTTCTCTTTCATCTGGGCTTTATTTTGGGTCCTGTCTTCATAAAGCATGTGTAGCCTTTGTGGTTGGTGTGTCTCATCTCCAGGCTCATGACAAGGTCTTCTCACTTTGCTTTTGCAAAACCTTCTTACAAAGATCACCTTTTGTCTGGCAATGTCATCCTGTTTTTTTGCTTAGCAGGTCAGATTTACATTTCTTCTTTTCCTTTTAAAATCCACTGAGAAGTCTGTTTCCACCACCTTCTCCAGCCTTGTCCTAGACAGGCTGACTGGCCTGCTCCAGCAGGGACATTGCCTGCCTGCTCTTCTCCCTGCCACCACAGACAAAGGGGCATCTCTGCTGAAATGACCCACAAGATCACACCTCTTTCCTTATTCAGGATCTCTGAGGAATTTGTCAGCCTACAGCATGAACCAGAGATGTTTATTCATTAAAAGGGAACTCTAAAAAGCTCACAAGTCTGAGCCAGTCACTAGTCCACTCAGTTCTGTGATATGCTTTGGCCTCTCCATGCATGGTGTCCCCTGAGTCTTTTTAAATGGCAAGGTGTTTTGGGGACAGAACCAGCTTCTTGCGTTCTGCTTCCTTACTTCTTCAATTAGGACAAAATTAGCTGAAAATTAAGCTCTGAAAATTAAGAAGCAAAGTAGTAGCTCAGTTTTGGCAATAGCAATCTTAACACCTTAATTACTTTCTCATTAAATTTGAGCATTGTGATTTGATGTTTCATTGTATGGTCATGAACTATTTCTCAAATAACACAGCATATATTTTTAGCTGAACTAAGAACTGTTATATGCATATTTGTCATATCTTAAAAGCACAGCCATGCATATATATAACCATACAATTGGCTTATCTAAAAATCTTCATTAGATACAGAGTAGATACAGTGAAGATGACATGTACAGACAGAAAACATTATAATTATTTCAAAGAATATATTATCAGATATAATTTAGCACTGAATTAACTACATGCACATTATTTGAAGCAGAACCTCTATTTTTAATCCTGTGAGCACTCATTTTGTTTGTACTTAAAGTACAGCATAAAAAGCAGTGATGAGAAAGGAATCTGATACATTCAATGTCCACTTGCATCCTGCAGCACTCTCAAAATATTTTTCTTCTTCAGCATTCACATTTCACCCGTTCCTGCTGGGTTTTGCTTCTAACTCCTTTGTGCTCTACAAGGAGAAGGTTTGTGAGTTCCAGTATAGCGAAAACTGCTAAACTGCACATATATTTTTTTTTCTCACTCCCTCTCTTTTCTTCCCAGTGACTTCAATAAGTCATTTTTGAGCCTGTAAAATCTAGAAGACCCTAGGGTGGATGAAAGAGCCATAGCTAATGCTGCTAGAGTCAGACTCACAAATAACTCCCATGCAGCAAGCAGCAGCAAATGGAACCAGCTGAGGAACAGGATGCATCTGCACATTTTACAGAGATGAGCTTAATTCTGCAACTTCCTTCTTGTTTTAATCTTTTTTGCTTCCATCATTGTTGTCAATGTTGTCATCATTGTCAGTGAGATGAATCCTGCAAAGATCTAGCCCCCTTGCTGACCTAAGGCCATCAGCTTCCCATCCTGTCATTTCCTTAAAATGTTCTGTCTGTGCCTGTCACTGCTGAACTTAGAGCACTGCTGAAGCCTGGAGTGATACAACGGTTGCCAAACCCTCCACAGGGTCCTGTGTAGAAGTTCTCTGTTAGACATTGATTGTCCATCCCTCAAGTACCGGGGAAACAAGTGGAACTGAACCAGGATTAGCAGAGGTTGTGTAGGGGATCATTAACGAAACAAAATCATTCCGGTTTTTTTACTCCTCCTTAATTTGGAGCAGTTCACAAACATACTGAACTGTGGCATGCTGTTCTCCTGCTATCCATAGGACAGCTCCTCAGTCTTCGTGTTTCGTTGCCACTGATGATCTGTGGCTTGTCACAGAAAGTATGACACCTCCAGGTTTCACCTTGCCACTGACATGGTAGTGGCAACTACCACTGGAAGGTAATCCAAGCCATCATCAGCCATTCCTTACTGTAGCTAGCACAAGTGGCATGCAGCCCCAAGGCAGAGGCTGTTGCATAGCCATAGACTGATTTTCTTGGTGCCCAAATTAGAAAGAGCAAACATCATTTGAAATTCAAGCAACCAGCTTCTTGAATTGTTCCTCACTTCTGGAAGTGCAAGGTAAGAAGCAAAACAGCCCACTGTTTTTCAGGACCATACCTGGGTCCCAGATGACAGCAGTTATTCTGGGATATTTTTTAAATGGCTGCAGGTGCCAAGGAAGTGCAGAGCTTGTAGATTCTGTGTGGCAGTGATGGCTAAGCTTCAGGTAGCCTCTCCATCCACTGCAGGAAGCACTGGGGCTTCAGTGATGCTGAGGAGAGCCAGGAAGACTCAAGGGCAGATCAGTCCCATTAACTTTTCCTTTGTTGCTATTCCTGTTAGATGTTAAAAATCCAATGCAGACTGATAAAAAAGAAAAAAGCAATCTGCAATGCCTTGCCCTCTTCATTTCTAAGTATGCAATTAAAATTGAGAATGAGCTTCTAAATAGTGAATCTACAGTAGTCTTTTAACACTATGATGGAATACATAGAATTAGAAGAAAGACTTTGCTTACTTTCTCTTAGCCTAGAGTCTAACAAGAAGATATTTTGGAACCTCTATTTCTTCTTTGTGCTTCAGTTTTTTGACAAATGACTTGAGGGAGTCATTTACTGCAGTATATAGGATTCTAGGATCTGTGTTTCAACTGTGGTGTAAAAAAATGAGATAATAATAGGTGCTTAAATAAATCAGTGTTCATGAAAAGGATAGTTAATCAAAATGCAGGTAGTTTCCCTAGGTGTGTTTTGTACACACAAGTATGCAAAAGATAGGCCTTTCATCTAGTAGCCCCTCTGTGTCTGAAGACTAGTTGAGCAAAGCATAAACTGGGATAGCTTTTGCATCATGCATATATTTCCTACCAGTTGAGTATATTTAAGTATCTTCAAATATATTTTCAGTTTCAGCAACTTATTCTGTGGGAATAAAGTCTGTCCTTAGTTTGTAAATTACTGTCTTCGTTTGTAAACTATGATACTGTGTGCATTTATTTTAATCAATTACTACATTTGTGAATACCAGTCTGATTTCTGAATCAGCGCTCAAAGATAAATGATAGATGGTTTATTAAGTTCTTTCAGCTAGGGTTCATGATGCTTAATTTTCTTAAGTGATAATATTTCATAACATAACCCTGATCTTTTTTTTCTTCTTTCTGCTTAGTGGAGTTTAACCTAATTACATGTGTGATCTCTTTAACAGTTGTAGTGTGGAGCTATCACTGAACTTCCATAAATCACCACTTTACCTTTTTCAGGAGAAACCCTTTAAAAGGTCACCTGTCATTGAAGATATTCTAGCTAAAAGTTGTAACACTTAGATTCTCTTTAGGTCTTTAGGTTCTCTTAACTCAATTACACCAATGCATCACTCATTTCTCTCTGGGTTTGCAATAGATGAAGTACTGGTCTAGGGCCATTTTTTGAATCCCTGGCAGCAAGACACTCTACATGTACTTACCTCTTTCACAGCTGGATGGTTTCATTGTAACCCCTAGTGTCTCTCTCCAACATTTTGACCTCATAAAAGCATAATGTCACTGAATACTGAGGTTTTATGTAATTCATTCTGAAGATTGTGGCTTTTAAATCTTCCATATGCAGTTTAATAACAGCATTCTTGTCATCAGGCAAACTTTGCTCTCTGTTAATATTTCCGTCTTCATTTTGCACACACACAAACATATATACACACAAAGTAAGCTGAAGTTGATTTATAGAAACATTAGAGAAAGGTAAAGGAAGGGAAAAGGCAGAGAACAAGGTAACTGAAGACTAATCATACCAAAACCAGACATGCTTCTGCTGCTTTTTTCCATTCCTGTTATATTTTTGTTTGGATTGGCTCCAAAGAAACCCTGTTCCTTGTCACTCTTCTTGTTGTGCATGTGCTCATGCATAAATTCAGGTCAAGTATGAAACCTCTTTTTTGCATTCCTGGTAAGAATGTGTAATGTCCTTATCAACAGATAACAAGAAATCTGAACTAATTTAGCTCATGACCCTGGGTTTTTTGTTTTTTGGTGGTTTTGTTTTTCGCTGCCATTACCAAAACTGTGGTGTTTGATTAGTTGCTAATGTATTCAGATCAGTAAATTAGAGCTGCTTGAAATTTCTACTAATCCTTTTCCATTGAGGGTTTCCCTGGACTAAGTGATGCTGAATAAAACAAAAACCACATGCACGCACAGGTTTTTGAGATTTTCCAGATCAAATATAATTTAAGGGGCACAACATTTTTAACTGATTTTTTTTTTTTTAATTACTGTACCAAAAGCACCAATGAATAAACAGTGTTTACTGCAAATATGCTTTGCTTGAACTTGGCTATTAAAGTATACAAGGGCTGAGGGGTTATTTTGCAATGAAAGAATGAACCAATATATAAGGATAAAAGTAGAAAAAAGGTTTAACACACAGCACAAAGATGTTTTTGAATGAATCAGTCTTTGCTATTTAATTTACATTTTGAGGGCTCATTAGGATGATGAATGACACTGCTGGAGAATAAAACATACTTCCTGAACAAAAGAAAATCTCTGTAGCCTAATAACATTTTATGCCAGCACTTACATTTGTCAGAAGTGGATGCTATTTATCCCTATGATTATTTAAAAATCATTTTTATTGTCCTTTGTGCTGTGTCCTCTTCTGGGAATTTTAATTCAGAGTTTGACACCTACTTATTAACTTCCATGAAGTATGCAGTACAGAGGCTTATACTATAAAAGAATTCTAACCCGCCATGTTTATATTGCCTGCAGCTGTATACAAATTAGCTGAGTTTAGATTCATTTCTCTTATAAATGGGAAAAAAAAGTCTGAGTTGTGTAACCTTTACCACCTCAGCAAAGTAAATGTGAATTGAGCATGTCTGGCCTGGGCATACCAGGAGACAGCAGTTAAGTCAAAAGAGCAAAGAGAAGGAATTTATGGCATTAATGCCATGAATTAGGAATCTCTATGAGTTGGAAACTTCCTATTTCATGTCTCCTGTTTCCTCCTCTGTAAGGATGAGGGTGAAATAGGAATGCTGATGTTTCCTACTTCAAGCCCATCCACTCCTTAATCAGTAAATAATGATTTGCTGTCTTGCCTTCTTCAGTGCTTATACATGCCTATACTCTAAAGTCAAAGGTATGCAAATACCAGAAAACTAACTTTCTCTTGAAAAATGTCAAAATATTTTGGTAAATTATACACTATCACAACAATTGTATCTTTATAGTTTATCTTAGAAGACACGCTGATTTGTATCAAACATTACAGTTTAGACCCTTATTGAGCACAAACTGTAATTCCACCTACATTCACTCTTCCTGCAATAGGTTTGGTCAGCAGCAGCGATATCTGACCTTGAAGGTGAAACAAGTCAAAGATTTCATTTGCCTTGCTGGGGGAGTGCACCAGTTGCTCAGTTAGCTGTTCGTGAGAGCATGTGAAACAAGATGACATACAACTTTGCTTTGTTCATTGTGATATGAGGTGGGAATATCTGATCTTGGTTTACTTCCCCTTTCCAAAGCCGTCATCCATGGCTTGCGTGGCATCCAACTGACACTAAAACAGGTATCAGTATGCAGGAAAAATTATTTCCTTACATCTAATTCTACACAGCTCATGCTGTTTTTTCCACAAGCAAGGTGGTGCTCATCATCTGGAACGCGAGATCCCAATTTTAGCTATTGCTTTGATTTCTAAAGAAACTGCTAGTTAGCCTCAGACACCAGTATATTCCGTAGCTTTTTGCTGTTTCATATTTTGTGGGCAAAGAAACTATGGGAACATTTTGTAACACAGTGACCTGACCATGTCCCGGTAATGGGTGGACAGTCAGAAACATTTGGCTACTTTTCCTCCCAAAATGTGCTAAAAGTATTTCTGGGCACAAATGGCAGACTGATTTTTGGAAAGCTGATACTGAGTCCTTGTAGGACCTCCTCTTGGAGGCACCCCATGGCCAGACCCAGTTGCTGTGAGTGAAAACCCTAGGGATACTGCTTCAGCGTTGTCATGGTTTAAGCCCAGCCAGCAACTCAGAACCATGCAGCTGCTCACTCACTCCCCACCCCCCCACTCCCGTCTTCCTCCCCCTGCTCCTGTAGGGATGGGGAGGAGAATCGAAAGAATGTAACTCCCACGGGTTGAGATAAGAACAGTCCAGTAACTGAGGCATAACACAGACCACTGCTGATACCATCAATAGTAATAATGATAAGTGAAATAACAAGCGAAGAGAATACAACTGCTCACCACCCGCCGACCAATACCCAGCCCAGCCCTAGCAGTGATCTAACCCTTCCAGGTAACCACCCCCAGTTCTACATCCTGGGCATGACGTGCTGTGGTATGGAATACCTTTTTGGCTAGTTTGGGTCAGGTGTCCCGTCTCTGCTTCCTTCCAGCTTCCCCTGCTCCTGGCACAGCATGAGACTCCCAAAATACTTGGTCAGGCTAAACATTACTGAGCGACAACTAAAAACATCAGTGTTATCAGTGTTGTTCCCAGGCTGAAAGTTAAAACCACAGCACTGCACCGGCTACTAAGAAGGATTAAAATGACTGCTACTGCTAAACCCAGGACAAGCATGCACCATGCCCTGTCTCCTGTCTTGTGAGGGACTGAGTAAGTCTTAAGGCTTGATCTGAAAAAGCACAGGTCTTGTGGACAGGTCTTTTTGTTTTCAAAATACCTGTTTTAGGTTTTTAAGGGACTTTTTTAGGGTTTGTTAGGACTTTTTCAGTTGGTAACCTAATTTTGTGGGGGAATTACATTCTGCCTGATTAAAATACTTCCAATCCTTTAGACTACAAAAAGTACTTTTTGTTATCTATCCTAAAAATAAATAGTGTTGCCCATATAGAATTGTAGCTATATTCCATATCTAAAGTTGTAAATGCCACTACATGTCTGAATGTACTATATTACATATGCACTGGTTTACATGCATGCTTCTGACTGTGTACTTATAAAGTGCTACACAAGCCTTCATGGTAATGTGCATGCATACAAGATGCAGATTATTGCAGCCTATTTTCAATCAGGACATCTTCATTTAATCCTTTCCATCTGATCACATGGCAAGATATGCCACTTTCAAAAGTGACATCTTTTGTGTTGGTAGCATTGATCGGGTTCTGGGCTGTAATGAGACACAAATAAGGGATGACTTTGGGTATGTTCACATGGCAGTCTCTGATATGGTTAGTGCTTGTACAGACTAAGGGGTTTGATGCACAGGTGGGCAGAGACGAAGAGCTCCTGCCTCTGCTGTAGAGATCCATCAACCATTTATGCAAATTGCCAGAATCAGTGCTAGTTTATTTTAATATGCCAGACTGTAAACTGTAGCAATTCAGCAGCTGCTATGCAAGCAGGGACTTCCAAGAGAGTATCGGTACAGAGAGATAAGGATGGAAATGTAAGCTTGGCTTCTGTCTCATTCTTGCTGTTTTTTTCTTCTTTAGCTTAGAGGTAAAGATGGTCTGGGTGGGAAATGAAACAATATCACACTTCTGCAAAGGTAGTGGGGTTTTTTTCCATTTTGTAATTATTTTCTAGGAATGAGTAATCCCATAGTTTTCTTGCATCTTGAATTTATTTATAGAGTGATCAACAAGGTAGCTTGGGCTGTGTGCGTGAGCGCTGTTACTCTACAAGGCTGAGACCTGTGGAGGTGACTTGCGTTGATGGGCTGCTGTGCCTATACAGTCTGCCTGGATTATGTGTTACAGGCATTCAGCCCATAGCTGTTGCCTAATTTCCCATCTGTGGATATTTAAAATCCTGTTGTGTTTATAGCATAAATGTATATAAAATTTAAATTAGGCAGGGACTGCTTTTTAATGTGGATTTTTCCATAAGCCCTACGGCAGAGACATGAACAACGAGCCAGTTCCTGACTGCCATGGCTTTGCCTTCCCCTGCACAGAAAAACAGCTAACAGTCTTTTCCTGCAACCCTTGCTAGAGTATCTTATTTCATAGCTGTATTTCTCCAGCAGAAAAAGGATCATGAAAAATAGAAGGTTTTGCCAAGAATGTTTCATTCTGTTTCTCACAAAGTACCTGTTGCTGCAAATAGTACAGGAGAATCCATGCTTTGATGAGGCTTTCTTGTCCTCTACCTGCCCCAATATTTAGCTGGGCAGCAGCTTAGAGCTACATGTGCAAATAAAACATGCAGGAAATGCTTCTGGAAGTATGATGGGGGAAAGGGAGCCAGAAAGCTGAAGGAAGCCCTTAAAATATGCATTCTTTTTCATCTTCTTCATTCCTCTCTGGTGTTATTACCTAATGTCCCTACATGGCAATATGGGCCCACAGATACGAATCAAAGCCCAAGAGGAGCTTTGCCGTTCTCTCCAAGAACAAGCAGCACCTGAAACCCTGAACCCTTCACCAAATAGTTAATCCTCAGTGCAATGAGCCATTCATCATTCCTTTCATAAACAAACAAATAAATAAAAGATACAAGGATTTGATCTATTTAATACGCATTCTTTGAAAACCAGAGTGCAGACTAAACATAGTAATCTGATGATTACAAATTATGCAGTCTTATAAACAAAGCATGACAATTGATGACAATGTGGTATCATATATCATAAATGCAGAGCATCCTCTCTCATCCAAAACAAATAGTTTGGAGTATTTCGGACCCATAACGAATATATTTAATGCAGATCACTGTGAAACAATGCGTGTTTCTCTGTTTCTAATGCTGTATACAAAAGCCAGCCAAGAGTTTTTTGTGTTTTATGCATTATATTCATTTATGCTGCCAATTCCACTTACTCTTCCAGTAGTCTGACTTGAAAAATCAAGATCTAATGTATTTCAAGCAATGCTTGATGCATGCATGTCTTAAAACTATAAGGGATGGTTTATAAAGTAAATTATGAGACTCCAGTATCATTTCTGATTTTCAGATAGACTTTTAGCTCGCTAGTTAAAGTGTTGATCACAACCTTTATATTATATCAGTAGCTTGTTATGCGAGGCAAATCAGCTGCCATTGTTACTGATGCTGAAAATCTCTTCAAGTAACCCATGATAGGTTTATTACATAGGAAGCTTTGATCCTCAGGCCTCAACTAAGATATTCAAAGTTCTTATAAAGGTATCTTAGAGTCTGCAATACAAATTCAGATGTCTGCTGTCAAATGACTCCTATTCAGCAAACCTGTATGAACCACCTTTGAAAGTGAAACAGCAAGATGACACCATTCATAGCTTGACTTTTGGAGAGGTCTTTGTGCTCCCCTGCCTTTCAGTACCTGACAACTCGTTCCAGGCCGTATCAAAGTTGCATAACAGAATTTGTAAAAAGCTACACAGAAGGGTTTAATGTGTTGAGAACAAATAACTTCTTTGTTGATATCCACTGCCAGATCAAAGAGATGGAGGGTAATAGGCCCAGGAGTGCATTACCTTCAGTTGCACTGGGGAACAAAAGAATAAAATAAAACTGCGAAAGGCAGCAGAGAACAATAAAAAAGGAAAATACTAACAAGTTTGAAGGATTCTACGTCCTGAAACATGAATAAAAGCCACAGAATTAAATCCATCAAGATCACATAACAAAAGGTAAGCATGTGGCTTCTCATCTCAAAGGCTTTCAACCGTACTCCTGTTTTCTGTATGTGTTGTTATAATTTGGGGTGTCACAAGACCTTCCAGTTTTAACAGGGACAGAGAGCTGGCTTTGACGCTTAAAAAATGCAGATTTGTTGTACTTGACCTAGATGGAAATGTCTGTGAGCTGTAGCAGTATTGGAGATCTTTCTCTCCATTTAGCTTCCATTTAAAATGAAATGGAGCTACGTTGAAATATTTCTTCTTCTAGAGACAATATATTTCTTCTTCTAGAGACCCATTTTTAAGTGGAGGACCGCCTCATCTGCTCAAAAAATCCCATAAAAATAGAAAACCAAGAGGCAGCTCACCATTTTGAGGCTTTCCAATGAAAGCTTTGGAAATCAAACCCAAACCAACACTAAGGGCAACCTTAACTTTCTGAGAAAACTCACAAACCCCTCTCATGCAGCATAGTTTAGGTTTTGGTCTACAACCCAGTGAAAATTAAGCTCTACTATCACTGTTCATTTCTTCCTTATATTTCCTCCCATTGTACTGTGTGTTGCACAGGCATGAATGCTGGTGCATATGGGATTTAGAAGCGTTTTTTGCTAGTAAGGCTCTTGGAGACCAGTTCTCTGTAAGCAAAAGCCAGAGCTTTGCAGTCCACACAGCAGTCATGACCCTACAACACCGCTCTGTTATAAGGTGACTTGTTACTCATTTTCTATTTTAAGAAGAAAACTGCTAACAGACACTAAAAAGTGGTTACTTCCTCTCAGTAACATGGCCCATAGTCATGGTCTGTACAGTTTTGTATTTGTGGGTTTTACAAGTGATGCTCCATTAGCGTGGGACAGCTCAATGCAAATGGCCTGGGAACTGGCAAATGCCTACTTTACTGGAAGGACAAGAAAACCCTTTCAAAGACACAAAATCTGGAAAAGCTAAGGCCAATTTTTCTTTCTACTTTCTTTCTGTATTTTGCTGTTAGTGGTAACTGCGACAGTCAAAAAGAAAATCAGAAAGCATTGAGACTTTCAGATGCAGTACTCCCTTTAAAAAGGGATAACTTGAGAATATATGGAAAGAAGAGAAAAGGGAAAGCCAAAAAATAAAGGGCTAAGATAAATTTAAGCCAGCCTTTTGACCTCAAAGCCCAAGGAACCAGTGTGGCTTCCATCAAAAAATGCCAATTAGTAGTATAAACCTACCTGGGAGTTACCTACAACTTTCTCTAAACATGGGACATTTTTTATTCACCTGCTTCTGGTCTTATGCTTGCCCAAACAGGAGGGTGCTCGCACAGAGCCTTCAGGAAACCAGCAACAAGTGCTGGGCAGCTGCCACTTCTTGGAGCAATTGGTTTTACGGATGTGGAGATATGCTGACTTCTGGAAGTGAATCCTCTGCAAGGCTGGTTCCTGTCTAGCTGCCCAAAGGGCTTTCTGTCCCTCATCAGGGAGGACTGATATAGGTCTGCAGTGAATTGACTGGAAAACAGATCTTTCAATAGGATTTGGGAAGGAGGGGACAGGAAAAATAAGGAAGGTATTTGTCTAATCTGCAACTTTATAGATTCTCTAAATGTATTGATTCACATATTAAGGCTTCAGTTGTTAACATTTGACCTTTGCTTTGTTGGTGTAGCCATTTTCAGGAATCTTTTGCAGAGGATTTTTGTGGTGTATATATACATATATATTTATGTACCTTGATGTATACATGGTGTCATATACATCCTTAACTGGAAGGGTCTTACATGTCAGAGCCCTAAGACTTTGCAGCACTGACATTTTATTTGAAATATTGTGTGTCCTATTAAACCTTTAGAGAGTACTATTTTCAGTAGCTTTGCAGTGAGTCTGCTTCTGTCAGTGACCACAATATGGCTGGATTTTTCTTTTGACTTTCAGGAATGCTGAGAGCACAATAAAGCTCTGCCAAGATTTTTGTTGCAGCTTGGAGAATTGTGCTGTTTATCAGCTTCCATGTGGATTTGAAGAGAAACCACCGCAGCTAACCAGAAGCATCAATACATTGATTTAAAGATGCAGATGCATAGAATTATTCATCTTCATTGATAAAGCTTTGGTTATTGAGTAGCAAATTATATTCCTCGTGGGGCAAATAGGTGTCCAGGATATTGCCATGACCAGAATATTTTTTGCAGTCTTAGCAATGAGACTGAGCAGTCATTCTCAAGCCAATGCACATGATGCTCTGTTTCTTACATATATTAGACTTCTTTTTTTTTTTCAACTCTCAATCCTGACCCATATTTTCCATGAAACAATTGTATTTCGTGCAAATCAGGGAAAGTAGTGCAATGCAAGTGTCTCAGGCCAAAATTAATTCACTTTAAAGTCACGCTCCAGAACAGAAGGGAAATATGCATCAGCTGTGCCCAGGCAAGACAGAAAAAGTGGTTTCTGTCTGGATTTGCAAATAGGTTGTTTAACTCTGCTGGCTTTATCGCCAGATGCTCACTGGTCTACCTATACTTCAGACCTGCTTCATCAAATTCTTGATGATTGTTACCCTCATGAAAGCAGTGAAAGGATATTTTTTTTTTCCTGGAGACACAGTCAAAGCCAAAACTGTCACATGCTAGTGACATCCTTGGATTAGCAAAAGGCTTTAGCAGAAAGCAGAATGTTACTATGGTCTCCAGATCATGGGGGCTGTTATCTGTTAAGTGTATATCAGGTCTCAGTGTCTAAAACAGAGAAGGCGGCTTTCAGCAATGGGATTAATGGGAGGTTGTTTCTCCCTAGGACACAGGGGTGTTTTTTTCAGATCTGGGTAGCAGCCTATTGTGAGAAATAATCTGGTGTTACCTTCTGGGGATACAGGCTGCTGCTTAGTGTTTTGGGTTCTCAGCTGCCACATGAAGATCCTGTAATCCTTGTGAAAGCCAGACCCTCTTTGGTCCTAGTCTTTGGGTGGGGTATTGAATAGAGCACCATCTTTGTTACACCAGAAACCACCCTTGTTTCCTTTATCCTGTCCTCAGCTTTGTTAACAGGATGGTCACCCAGATTTTTAGTAGCATTTCAATGTCAGCATCTTTGCTTTCGACTTAGCAGAGATATTGTTCTGATGATGATGTTTTATCAATATTGAGTTCCTTGTGCCAGGCTCCATTTCTTATTCCTGCCACCACTGCCCAAAGGGTAGATTTTTCACCATAAGCAGTTTCTAAATGAATGTAAATAAGCTTTAAGGAACTCCTGATAGATGTGACTCTTTCCATCAGACACTCATGGACAGGGGCTTTCTTCTATCAAGGGCCTTTTGTGGGAGAGATTTCTGCGAAGTTGTGTACTATAAAATCTCCCATCTGTAAGAGGTTTAACCCTTTCTGAGCAATAGTTTGTAATCACATAACCTTTAGCTCAGTGGGAATGAATAGCAATCATCATTTATAAACAGTTCCTCTCATTATGCACCTATTTATGGCATCTTTTATAGCTTGCTAATTACAAGCACACAAAACAGAAATGTTTGGAGTTAAATAATGTAAACAGGGATGTAATTGATTTTCATGTTGAATAGTTTTATTGATTTATTGTTAATTAACATTTTTAAGGATCTCTTGGCAAAATAATCCATTTAATTTATTGAATATTATACTGGCTGATGGTAAATTCATATTGAAATGTCACAAAAAGATTAACAGGTTTGTAATACTTGTTTTTCCATCTGTTGCTGCTATATGGATGTTATATATTCTCCCCAAACAAATGCAGACAATATATCGCATGCAGTCGATTGGTCTCAGTCCAGCTTCTAGCGGACAAGTGTCCACATCACTAAAAATACCACATTCCAGTTGACACTAATTGGCCATCTGTGCAGCAGGGAGGACAGGCATCTAATGGGCAGAAAAGCTGATCTCTATCGCTCCCAGGGCAGGGTCTTTGGGTCAGCTGTTGAAGGACTGTATGGGCTGAGCGGAGAAGCCAGTATCTTTGCTGAAAAGCCTTTTCTGCTGCAAAACCAAAAGACTATGGTGTCCATAAAGGAGCCTTTCCAACAAACAGACCACTGTGTCAAGCAAGCAGTCGCTTAATACATAAAGAACATGCATACAGTGCTGCAGAAAATGTAGTATGCTGAAGGCATTTCCAGAGGTCCCCACTAGCTTTTTCCAATTCTGGGGTGGGAAGAAGGGCTGTGGAGTCTGTTCAGGGAGGGTTTGACAGCATTTTGGTGCATGCCAGTTACCTTCAGCTCCTGTTGACTTCACTGAAAGCCAAGGTCACTTACTCAGCACCTCCTGGGACTGAGTATGTAGCAAGGAGTAAAATTGCAAGTTGCAATCTTCATTATTACCATCCCATTATATTTTTCAAATGGGTAGCAAGAGAGTGTAATCACATCAGACCTTGTTTTTCATTAGTGAAGAAAAACATTAATACACTGTGACATGGTATTGATTTGATACAATCAATCTTCCCCAATAACAATAAAACCTTTATATTTTATTAATAAAACAATGCAGTTCTTCTCCATTACAGCTCCTTTTTATTGTTCTGGGTCACAGTGTAATTCTGGCATGTTTGGATTTTTATTAATATAATGTAAAAGCCTGTAAATTTGCTCCACTGATCTGCCAGTAGGTTCCATTTGAGTCTCCCAAGCATCTTTAATTACATGAAATATTACCAGTGCAGCTCCAGTCATTGATAGTTTGATGGCCCTTAGGAGTAGAGAGGGTGGGGAGGTTTCAAGCAGGTTCTTGGCCTTTAATTCTCTTGATAAGTTTGTGGCGTGGACACTGAGCTTGAGCTTGAACCATCTCATTGCTTTGGAGATGACCTCTCCACACGTGGCTGGACACTGTACTTCTAAGCCCCCTCCAAAATGGGTTGTAGTTGGCTGACCTCTAGCGAAGCTCTCAGCAGCAATCCAAATGGTCGCTCTTCAGCATCACCTCACTTTCTGACCCTGGCCTTTCCATATGTAGCTCAGGTCAAACACTAGGAAGGCAGGAGATGTTTCAAGCTCTGGGGCGGATCACGGGCATGCACTGACAAAGTTGGGCTCTAATCTCATCTTGCTGCTATTTCAAAAAAATCCCCAACCAATAATCAAAAAACATAAACTAAAACCAACAATATGGTGAATGCCTTTACTTATACATCCACAGTAAATCCATCTTCAAGCCTGAACATCAGAGGCAGAATGCTTCAGGCCCCTCAGGTCTGCATATAGGGCCAGCACAGGCTAAGGCTTGTTGTACTCTGGATTATGGCTTTATAAACTCCTCTGCAGTCTTCCTTCTCTGAGGCTCTGATCTCCAAAAAGCTGCTGTCCTGCCTCGGTTGTGAGGGAGCTGCTGAGTAGGCTGTTCTGAGCCAGTATCACTCATCAGGAGTAAAATGTACTCTTGTGAGATTACTGTCTCCTTTCTGTTGTGCACAGCAAGTCTGTTGGATCATTTGGCATTCCTCTCTATCTACAGATATTTTTGATTCATCTTTTTTGATTAGCTAGAACATCTCCCTGTACTTAGTACAAGAGTGGGTCATCATGATATTCCAGTTGCACTGAGACCCTCAATTAGTATAGGCAGATACTTTCATTAAAGCAAAGCTAGATGACTTTCATCACTTGCTCTTTATTATTTTTTTTTCTTGAAATAAATTCTTTGTTAACATTTCTCCTTTTCCCTTTTGAACCAAGAACAATGTTGCAAGATCCCATGGTAGGAAAAATAATCCCACAGTAAATATGAAGGCTGCATTTCAAAAGAGAATGGTCTTATTAAGGGTAACAGTTTATTAACAGTGACTGTAAATTAGATGGATTTAATAACTTTAATTAGTGCAACACTTTCTGACACAGAGCTTGAGGAGAATTCATTTATTCATCCCTTCTCCCTCCTGCACATGTCTGTGTCCAAGGAAGGGGTATCAATTCCTCGTAGTAAAAGTGAAATGGCTCCTACTTGCACAAATGCGAAGTGCAGGAGAAAACTACTGTATCAACAGACCATGGCCACTCACACTCCAAATTAGTAGCATGGAATAAGCACAAGTGCAAAGTAAAGCTTTTAAATATCAAGAACAACAGAAAATTAAGCTTCCTTAGCCATCCCTTTATTTCTCTTTCCTTGGTGTAACCCTATCTGCTTGCCTGCAGTCCCAAGGAGAGACAAGGAGTCTTCTGTGTTTAAGGGCTGTGAAGTGCACAGTTTTTAAGCAGGTGGAGGTCTAATCTTTTAACCAGCTCACCTTTCCTAAGGTGTAGAGTCTTGCCTTTTCTCTCCAGAGCAGTGTGGCTTCAGCACAGCCATCCCATAAAGAGCCTTTTGGCAGATGTAGCAAATATAAGGAGATCAACAAGTTAAACTCTCAATGTCAAGAAAACTTTCTTGGGCATCTGCAAATGATCTCTCAAAAAAATACCTTTACCTGGCTGTATTTCCACAGAAACCTGAGAAGTAACCTCTCTGGTCTCAGGCACGTCTCCCTGTTAAATCTTAACATTCTATTTCATGACAGAAAGGTGTTTAAGTTCTCTTCAGAGAAATGATTGAAGTGAAACTTGTTGGGGGCAATGGCTCTTCACAACCCAACAGACAGTGGCCACAAGTATGAAAAAGTAAAATGTAAATGACTCAATACTTATCGTCTTCATGCTGGAAGTTCATTTCTAGCAAATGGATTATGTGGATAATGTTATATATATGTATGTGCGTGCATGTGTGTGTATCTCCATACTTTCATGGTCTTGCCTCACAAAGAAGCATTTCTAACATGCCTTCAGATCAAGGTCCATCAATCTGGACTTTTTCCCTTTTTTCCTATTTTTTTTTTAAAATCCTGTATTTAGGTTATTGTCTGACAAGATTCACTGCCTGAAGCTTCCCTTCTGTCCCTAGGGAAATCCCACAGCCCCACGTTAAGGAATGTGGTGCAGTGCCTGTGCAGCACAGGAAGGGGGAGACCTGGCCTGGGGGCAGAGATGGTACTTGAAGGGTGGAGATGTAGCAGCTGCTGCCGTGCCACTGGTCGCAGATTACTGGCAACTGCGGATTCCATGGTCAAGTGCTGACAGAGCCAGCCTGGCTCCCACTAAGTGGGAGAGGCTGAGTACATACCTTGGCCTTCTGAAGATCTTAATCATGCCTAATTTATACTAGAGAAAAAAATCCAATAACTTCTGGAGACTTTGTAAAAACACTTAGCACAGTCTAAACAATAACAGCACCAAACCATCACACCATAAAAATCTCTTAGGCTAAAATGGACATAGATACTTGCAGAATATTTTTCTTTCTTTCCTTAACACAAGGATCTGAAAGGAGGGAGAAACATCACATGATAGGCAATCCTTTCTGAGAAGTTTCCTTATATATCTCCGTGTGAAGGCTCTTGGTAAGGGAAGAAAAAATAATGCACTGAAATAAAATATGTACAGATGTAGCTTTTTGAAACGACATCCTGTTTCTCAAGAATCTGATGTAGCCTTTAGTCAGTCTTGTTTCTTGCAGTTCTCTGTGCTTTGCATGGTAATTAGCTGCTCATGTTATCAGCCGCAGGATGCTCCCGGCTATTTCTTCAGCAGCTACTGCCGTTATCCTCAGCGGCAGCTCCTCTCACCCTCTTGCCAAACTGTGTGCCAACCGCATGTGTGTGCAGATGTTTGGTGCTCTTCAGGCTGCACTGGCTGAGGAACAAAGGTAATGGGAACAGCATTGGAGAGGGAAGAGACTGGAGCCCACTTCCCCCAGCAGCTCCCTGAGACTTGCCAGTATTTCACTCATGGTTCACTGGAGGTTCAGTGAGGCAAATTTGTTATGACAGATCACAAAATGCAAGGAGAGGCAAATGACCTGGGTTCATCGGTATGAGAATAAATAGAGGGTAGCACCTCCTTGCCTTAGTTGGAAACAGCAGCCTCAAAACCTTTATTTTGTTTTAATTGCTTAATATATTTTTAAAGTAATTGAAACATTTATTGCACAAGTATAGTGTGGCATGCAGGCTATTGAGAGGGTGGAGGGATTGCTTTGCACAGATTGCCAGCACCACCGACATCAGCCTCATGCAGGTGCTGTGTCACACAGCCGGTACCGATGCAATAGTGTCTGGATCAGGCTAGTCCACTGATGTAAATAGTATTTCAAGTGCTCTGTGCTATTTGTTGCCTGCAGGTAATGCAAACTCTCCTTTTAATTCAGATTTCAAGAAATATTTGCCAGCTTTGATATCTTTTAAAATTAAAATATGGCCATGAAGTTAAATTCAGGTTGCCGGATTCCCAGGCAGTGTGGGTTCCTCAATAATGTGAGTAGAAATGAGGTGTAAAAGAGCTTTTAAAATGAGAATGAGAAGTCTTTTCCATACCAACATCTACAGACACTTTTCAGACATACCTTAGGTCCCACAGTTACACTCTGCATTGTGTTATATGATATCATGATGAAAAAAATAACATGGACCCAGGCCATATGAAATTGAAGTCGCTTGCTTTGTGTAGAGCATGGTCTCTTAAGTTCCCCACCCTTATTCTAGAAAATTTAATATCAACAGTAAGGTAAGATCCTTAGAAGTATTCAAAGCAAAAAATAAATTAAGTATGGCACTCAAAAGATAGAGAAGAAAGAGGAAAATGTAGAAATTGAGGGCTGTTTTCCAAATACGGTTTCAATTTTGCATATCTTGTCTTTGGTTTTGTGTTTGCAACCTTTTTTTTGCCTTTTGAAAGGCAGTGTAATAATTTTGGAAGAGTGATGTGAAAAGTTTTTTTATTCTCTGTCCAGAGATGTGATGTGCTAGGGAGAATAGCTTAAGTTTTAGTTCTGTGGTAATGGGAAGTGCCACTTCTTGATGATGAGTATTTGATGAGTGTTATTTCATTACACTTCAAGGAGGGATATTTAATTTTGTAACGGAAGCTTGTTTCTAAACCCAAGTCTGAAATAGTTTATTGCCAAATTTACCTTCAGTAATTTTATCTTTTCACAAAAAAACAGTGTCATTTCACTTTATGTTCAATGTATTGTATACAGCATGAGATGGTAGGTCATCTTATCCCTCCTTCTCTAAGATGGCAATGGATTAGCGTACAAAACTCGAGGTCAGGCAATATAAATCATTGCTATGCAAACAAGGCATTCATGAGGATGGATTTGCTCTCTCCATTGTTGTTACTGGGATACCAAGTCATAGGCCAGGGTTTGGGGGAGAGAACGGAGAAAATGGAGGGAAACCCACTGAGAAGAGGTAAATTAAAATTAACTAATATGGCTTTTAAAATTTTTAAATACCCAAAGATTGTTGTAGTGTTTCTGTCTGTCTTTTTAGCTTCACTGGCAGCGTGAACTCTTGCACTTGCACCCTGCCTCAGCAACAGGAAAGTTGCACGTGGTGGTGTATGGCTCCTCGGAGACAGGGCTGAAATCAGAACAGGGCTATCTGCTCAAGGCTGCAGCTTCTCTTCAGCATCTGTAGTTCACATATGAGTAATTCTCCAAAGTCTGATTTTATAGCATCCTTAGTTCCTTTCCCTTTGAAATCGGTGGTATAACTCCTCGTGAACTGTAAAGCCGATGGACTGTATTGCACCAAAAAGAGTTAATGCGATTCATTTGTTAAGCAGTCAAAGGCCATATTCAGTGCAGATTTAGCAGGAGTGCTGACAATAAAGTGTTTACGACTTTCTATGAATTGGCATGAAATAACAGCCACAAAAAATTACAGAACATGAATTGTTCCCTTTGCATATGCATGGCTGTCATACTTCTGACCTTGCTTACAGCTGGTAGGCTATAAGAAGCTGTGGATACAGACCTCCTCTGTCACTCAGATCAGGCTGGGGAGTGACACTGACAATATCCAGGAACAGGACTTGCACAAACTATCAATGTTTGAAAATGCCTTGTGTTTTTTTTGGGTAACCAAATACAGATATGGTAGAGAAGTCTGGTTTCCAGGTCAGAAGAGCTCAGCACTTTGGAAAATGAAATTGCTTTGATATTTCTCCAGGTAGTTACCTGAAAACAAGAGGCAGAGACCAAACTCACCTCCCTGCTAGCTCTTTGGGACAGTAATTAATCATATCCACCCCCTGCTTCCCATGTGGGAAGACCACAAACCCCAGTCTTCTGCTTCTGAGTTAGTTCATTTCCACAAAAGGAGGAAAACCTTTCTTTGAGGAAATGTCAGGGAATTTAGCATGGATAAATAAATCCCAATAAAACTTGTTTGATGCATCAGCCACCTGTAACCTATGGAGAGCTGCAGGAGACAGGCACCCTGTCAGCAGCAGTACCTCCATCCATGGTGTGGCCCCTCTTCCCTGTTGTGCGGTGCAGCCCAAACGAACTATGGGGAGGGAGCAGACAGGAAATGGGAGCAAGGTATGGTGGACTGGTGTCTCACACTGTCTCATCTTTGCTGCCAGAAGTTTGGGTCCTAATGAACAACCAAGCTGAGCATACAGGTGAGGCACCAGCTGGATGGTTCCCATAGGAAAGTAGCTGATCTTCCAGATCTTTGATTTCCCCTCTCCAGAATGGCTCTGGAGTAAGCCATCCCGTTCATGAGAGCTGAATTCCTCTGTGCCCTCAGTCCCACGACATACAGGTGGGTTTAGGGTCAGTATTTTAGGAAATGGTAGCCTTCATAAGACTGCTGTGCTACCTTGTCCATGCTCAGTGGTGCTGCCTGTGTTGCAGTCTGCATCGCTCCTGTAAGCATCACAGGTGCACTCACCACCTTGTATACTGTCACATAGACACTGTGGCACTGCAGTCTTTCCTGAACATGCAGAGATGTTACTTATTTAATGTAGATAAGTGCACATGTTGGATCTATGTACATGCAGTAACTGTTTTGCTTACACTTACTCATATGTAGTACAGCCAAAACAGCAGGAACTGCACCCAAAATTGGTGCAAACAAAATCCTATGAATTTATACAAATATGTTGCATTCATGTAAACACTGCAAATATTACATCTCTCTGTTGTGCTCGTGGTGAATAATTTGAGAATCTCAAGCAGTGCAAGTTTTGAGATGCTGGAAAGACTTGGCCTCATTTTGAAAGCGCAGTTGAGGTTCTAATATATTTCATGTGACAACCATATCCTCAAACCTGCTATTTGTTATTTCTTTTTAAAACAGAAACAAACGATTTTCTCATTTTGTTTACAGGACAGTGGAGCTGGGGATAACAGCTGCGTTGAAGAAATATTGCGGGTAGGAGTCCTTAACAAAAAAAAAACACAAAACCACATTTTTTTTCCAGTGCCATTTTGTTTACTCTAAAAAGACAAGAGGATAGCAAGGATATTGCAATCTCTGGTGTTAAAAGTATTAGTCTTTTAGGTTGTCATCTTTCTAAGGAAAAAGTAGGCAAAATTATTTCCTCATGAAAAATAATTGAAAAATCTCTGCAAACAACCTTTCAGAGGCTCTGGATTTCACTGCTACTCTGTGCCAGTACGGCTGACCTTCATGCATGCAGAAGCAGATAATGGGATAAATTATAAACTGAAATGTACAATGATGTTTCAGGTTTACAAACCATGCAAAGTGCATGTTTCCATTAATCATGGCTGTCAAAAATCTTAATTTTGAAGGGAGGTCTAGGAAGGTCATTTTCCACCTGGATTTAATTAGAATCCATTATGTAATGTCATTATGCCTATTATGTCCATTATATAACGACAACGTGCAAAATCCATAGTTATTTCCATATTTCATTATTATTTCCTTTCTCTTAGTAGTTTCCAGTTTATTTTGTGAAGCCAATTAATACACATCCAGACAGATCTTCGCTTAAATCAACTTAGATATTGATTATTTTCTGAGGCAGACAAATTTATAAACAATTAAAACGTTTCCATATATCTTAATTAGTGGGTTTTTTCAGAGTTTTTTCTCTAAACTGATCATTCAATAATTCACAGTGCTTACAAATCCAGTATAATAGTGATTGAAACACCAAACAAGGTAAATGGAATGGTAGAACTTCCCTGTTACTGCGTGTGCTTCCACCTCTTGGATATCCACTGCCCAAATATTTCAGACTGTTTATAAATTACAGGGCTATAAATATTTGGTTTAGAGATTAGTAGTGCATTAAGCCTGTTGTTCCTAAAGGCATTTCTCCATTCTCCCTGAATATGTTAAATGCAGCTTTTAATTCTTTGTCCAGTTTAAGAGTTTATTGATGGGTGATGATGATGTATTGCTTATGACTTCATTGGCAGAGCTTTTACTTAGCTAACATTTACAAAGTAGGGTTTTGTAGGGCTGAACTGCACACTCAAAAAGCCTTAGCCTGATTCCCTGCTGTTCTGTTACAAATTAGTAGCAGATACCATGAATTCATCTGATGTGATGTGAGGCTTATACACCCATTTTTTATGCAAGGCTTTTAGAAAGAAGAGTCAAAGAAGCTGGTCTTCCTCCTTAAGTTGTGCAATCTTGCTTGTGCAGTTAGGCAAAAAATGTAGAAGCGATATGGTTCCTTCCACACAGAGGAACATGGATATATAAGGGACTGCAGCTGAGAAGAAAAATGCAGTGTATGAGTAGGGATGGTAAGGTGCATCTCCAAACCAGTGAACACAGTTGCTGCTTTTTTCTTTTAGTTTTCCATTTGGGAATATTCCTCAAGAAATATTTTTGCAAAGCTTCATGATGAAGCATTCAGGACATCCTCGAATGGATAATACCCTTTTTTTCCTGAGGATTCACAAATTCTTTCACTTTGATTAAAAACAGAATAAAACAACACACAGCTCAAAAAGCACTTTTTGCATCAGTGGCTTAGTATCTGCTGAGGTTTAGCATGGATAAAACAGACTGTAATGTTTTACTCCCCAGGCTCTCATTCTCACATGAATCCTCAGTCTTCATGGGTAACCTCTCAAATCTGCTCCTCCTCCTGGCATGCATCCTGAGTATCGCTTTCTATTCTGAACTTCCTTTGTGTCCCTATGTCAGACTACATGGAAATCTTGCTGAATGTTACTCAGTAGCATTTCTAGGTGAAGCTCTTTATTAACAAAGGTATAAGTCAGCTCCAAATTCTCACTGCACACCTTGATTGCTGCAACATCCTTTCCTTGGTTTTGACAAATACAGTATTACCCACCTCCATTCATGCTGCTGTGCAGATCATTTTCCTAGCTTGACATCTTGCCCAAAGACATTTGTCTTTGCATCTCACCACTGTCATCTCCTTCTCTATTGCATAAAATACAGCTATTTGTCTCTGATTTTAAGGCGTCAAGTCTACCAGACCATGTTATCTCCCACTTACCTGGTGATGCCAGCCTTCATGTCAGTGTTGCTAAGTTTTACATCAAGTCACTACTTCCATGTTTACCATCAGATCTGGAAAGAGCTTTGAACGCATTCCAAGTCAGCTCCATACCTACCTTCAGATCCTCTCTTAAGAACCTCCTTTTTCACAAGGACAGTGGAAAACCAGTAGTGAGGTCAGGGTAATGCCACTGTTTCTTATGCTTGAACACTGCTGTCCCACTTGTCCTTTGTAGTGCCTGGTCAGGTCAGATATATCCATCTGCTTTATTTTGTCCTGAAAAGTGGACTTCCTGTGTCAGGGACCTGCTGTGTAGTACAAAAGTAGTGCTTGGGTACTCTCACAATACAAATCTGAATCAGTAGTGGTTGTTGTTACTGGTAATTAGTGAAAACAACAACGGTAATAATGTGCCATTGCTACTCACTTTTGTAACTTACTGGCATCCAGACTTTTCCAGCCCTCTCTGTGCCCAAACAAAAACTGCAAATTAGTTTTAACACAAATTTTCTGTTTTTCTGAAACAGACTGTTTATAAGGAATGCCATTTCCATGTTTTTGTTAGAGGTGCTGTTTGCATTGTAAAGCCACAGTTTAGCCTCTTTTCAGGCAGAATATATGCAGTTCCCGTACAGGTACCCAAAGGCAGACAATGAAAACCCACAGGAGCTGCAATCCTTGTGTTCACCTAAGAAAAGATGGCACACTGAAATGTGTGGAAGGGCCACTCTACTGTATGGAGATTCAGCAAAAGGAAGAAGATGGTTAAAATTTTTCTCTTTAATGAACACTGCAACCTATTTTAGCTGTCTCTTGCACAACATGAAGAAGAAAACATCCTCTCTTTCTAGATAGGGTAGGGTGTTCCCTGCACAAGTCAGGCTGTAGCTTTTCCAAGGGATAGGTACTGCCATGGCACATCCGTGTTTCCCTGGTCAAGATCGAGGGCAGTAGAAAGTATGTCCAGGTCTGCTTCATTTGCTTCCCTGCGTTTCCTTCCCCCAGCAGGTAAGAGGAGGCAAGTGCTGGTTTGTGCACAGATCTTGTCACCCACTGGTTTCAGGACATGGTCAGAGGGAACATCTGTACCTAGTCTGCAAAATCAGTTTAGGCATACCTCTACAATCACCAAATCTTGTTTTGCATTAACTGTGACAAGAATTTATAGTCTTTGTGCTGTTTGGTGCAACGTGGAGTGCCACGGCTTAAGTCTAGCCCTTTTTTGATGTTGTTTTACCAAATGTATCAGAGCTCTGTGGATTTTGTAAATTGATAGATTCTTCTGCACAAAACTGCAGCTTCCAGAGAAAGCCCCCAAGAGCTGAGACACAGAACTGCTTCCAGTCCTGAAGGAGCCTGATTAACAAGACAGAAACCCTGTTGAGATCGGAGCTGTTGTAAGGACTCCTGCTGAGTTTATAATCACTGCAGGAATCCTGAACCTTCTCTAACCCCGTGCACTAATTTATAGCAACTTCTTCAAAGTGTAGTGACTTCTCTGTCCAGCTGCAGGCACACACGTTGAGGACAGAAAAACTTCTAAGAGAGCCTTCGATGTAAATAACTCCAGTAAGACCAAGTTATAGATGTAACGTTAAATCGAGAGAGAAAAGCATCTTTACTTGATGGTAGCTGTAAAAGACGTTTCCTTGTAAGCTTCTGCATTGCTGGTGGCGGACATGGTAAAAAACTTTGAAGTGGAAAATAAGAGTTAAGACTACACAAATATCCTTTATTCCACCATGCCCAGAGCAGTTGCTGCCTGAGTTCCTGAGACACAGCCAAAGCCGACCTAGTCACTTCCTCTCTAAAAAACACACTTGCTAAGCAGGATTAGTAATTTTGGCTGATTTCTGTTTGATGATTTTATTAGTGTGTGCAACTGTGTCTTTTGTTACGAGTGGTGGGGTTTGGAGTAAACATTTATTTTGCTGTAGTAGCTGCAAAACATAGGAGCAGCAGGAGTCCTGCCTCTCCACTAAGTTAACTGTTGCAACCAATATCAGGTGTACTTTGAGAATATTTGCTATGGATTTCAGGAGAAAGGGAGTGTGTCAAGTGCAGACAGTTCTTGGTTTGTAAGATAAGTGGTTGGAGATTGATCTGGCTGTTCTTACACTCTTAGCTGCAGTTTTCTAGAGTTGTGGTAGCTTTGTTGAAAGGAAACCCACAGACAAGCTGAGCTTTTAATTATTGAAGGTACTGCTGAATTTCCTGGGTTTTTTGTGTTGACATGAGAGGTGTCGTTGAACTGGGGAGAGACACAGACTGAGTGTTTGGCTTGCAAACAGTATTTGGCTACAGGATGCAGAGACAGCAGGAAGCTGATGGAGCAACATGAATGCAAAGGGACTGGAGGAAAACCAAGCACAGCCAGTTTACACACAAGAAGCCACCTCTTTTGGGGTGGTATGGAGCAGTGGGGAGACAAGATGGGGTGTGGGATGGGGGACAAATAAGTTTATTTCAATGAAATAAAAACAGATGGGAAGGCAGCTAAAGTACTGAATCTCTAGCTGTGAACATCCCTTCCAGTGAAGGACAACTTTGCTTGATGCCACTAGCCTCCTGCCCAGAGGTGAGCACCTCTAGGTGCCCTTGCAAATAGGTTGTGAAACCCCATGGCCACAAGACATCCACTTATGAGAACATGGCATTTTAGTTGTGATGGCTTTGATGAGTAATTTACTTGAATCTTTCTATTCTGCAAAAATGAAGTATGCAAAAAGCATAGTGCTTCTTCTTTGAGCATCAGAAAAACCTGAATGAAAACAGAATCTAATTCTGTGTTTTTCTCCTTCCCCACTTGGGATCCCTTGGCTCATTAGCAGGCTTGCTAATTCTTTAGCAGAAAGCATTAAGGATCAACCCATCAAATATTCAGAGTTTTTTTTCAAACCTGAACAGCCATATGTGCCGTGAGATCAGCTGCACTCCATCAGCTGATTGAATTAAAACAAGAGCAGAGGTAAATTAGAAACTGTCTGCATAAGACAAATCCTGTGAAAACATGAAATCCTACCAAACACACTGTCACTGTGATTAAGCATCACAGTCAGCGGAGCACGTGTCAATACTTAGAGGGGAGAAAAATCAGTTTCTTAGAGGTAGGTTGTTAGTTCAACAACTGTGAACTGCTGCCTTGTAAATGTTAATGACTGCAAGAACCCACTGGCTGCAGTTAAGCTCCTGGTGGAGTTGGACATGTGAAGAATTACAGAACACATATATGGTAATCAGCAGTATATTTCTAAACACTCCTCTTTCTTTCCAAAGCAGAGGGAAAAGCCTACCGCTCGAATGAGACCCACTTTGCTGCACAATGCTAGTGCAACAGCTACCTCTGTGCTAGCAGAGCATTTTATTGCAGCCTCAGTGCTGGAAAGAAATTGCTAGGCAATTGGGAGGGAGGTGAGGAGGCCACCCTCAGCACAGCACCTTCTTGGGGAAATTTGAGTTCGCTTTTGTGACTGAGCCTGGTGAGAAACTCCTGGAAAAGTTTCAGGAGGAACACAACTGCTTCAGGAGAAAGAGGGGCAGTGGGGGAGAGGGAAGGCATGGAGACTTAGAAGCAGCCCCAGTCTGCTGACACTACCTTTCTTGTTCAATCTCATTGAATACTGAAGTAGTCCAAAGTGTCAGAATCATATTAAAAATGTATCGGATGCGTAAAGTATCACTTGTTTTCTTTGCTGTCTTTCAGGAGAACTTTCACAGCATGGTTTAGCTTTTAGTATCCTAAATGTCAGAGCAATTAAAGCATTATTTTGGCTGATGTACACTGTTAATTGCATTTCTTCAGGATTATTCTTTTTGTCTTTCTTACTCAAATAAATGAAAAAGCATTCCCAAAAGTGTCTGGAAGACATGTTATTTCAACCAAGGCACTAAGTCCCAGCAATATTAAGTCATAGTTCAATACATCTAATTCAACCTTCGATACTTACCTATTAATATTGCCCTTCTTACCACACCATGACATCCAGCTTATTTGTACAGTATCTTTTCTACAGCAGTTGCTGTCTGCAGCAATTCACCTAGGTCTGCTTTCCTACCACCAGCCTGGGTACCACTGATGGTGTGGATGGCAGCACCATGGAGCTTTAGCAAGCTTCGCTGGAGCTTCTCCAGCTTCTCAGTGAGAATTAGAAGTCCATACAGTACCTTGTGCTGCTAGAGCAAAACTAGCATCAGTACCAGAGATAGCTAAAGACATTTTGGTTTTGTCCATGTAAGCTGCAATGACTACAGAGGAGGCATACCTGTGTACACTATCAGCCCCTTGACTCCTCACACCTTGGCAGCTTTCAGGATACACAATCTGTGTGTGGTGCCTTGGACTTTCTCTGTGTGTCTGCTGCATCCAGGCTCTCTTTACTACTTCCTTCTGAATACAAAAGACTGTGGGAAGATTGCCTTTCACAGCTTTTGGCCATTTTGGGACTTTCTCAGATCATCAGTCTCTCTCCTTGTGATCTGTTACTTGTTAGCTCATCTGAACAGAAACTGCTCCTGTTTTAGGCATCAAGCATGGCACATCCTTTTTATTGCCCACACTGTGGTTTTCAACTGTCGATAAACCTTCAAACCAGCTCATTAAACTCAGACATGTAAACATCGCTTCCTGGCCCTTAACATGTAGAGTGACGTACGTGCACCATGTAAGATGGCACTAAAATACTATATTAACAGTGATAATGTCAACCAACCATTAATTAGTTCTACACTGGCAGCCCCCCTGAATTGTCACACTTGTATTTTTTGCTGCTGTCACTTCTGTTGTTGAAAATAGTGCCTCAAATGAGTTTGAGGTTTGAAATATGCTGTGTATTTAGACCTTCAACTTGAACAAATCTCAGTATGAATGAAAATCTGTTACCTTAAAAAGGCAAAAACTATAAATACTTTAGTGGAAATAGGATATCAAGCTAGAAACTCTCATAGCGGGAATAAGACTTACAACAAATGACACTCAGAGATAATCTGCCTTTCAGTCTTCCAGGTCCTGTTGCAGGACATGGAGGCACTTTCTGTGGTATTACCCAGCCATGTGTTGGGGCACTGACATTTTCAAATACAGCAAAACCTGATCTGGTTTCAACTGAATAGGGTTATACAGAGGAAAGAGACTCACTTTCTTTTTAGAACATAAGTAGCGGATGTCCAAAGGCTTTGTGTTAGGAAAGGCAGGCCAGTATAGAGCTGGTGAAGCACTATTGTGCTAATGTGGTGGAATTAATTTTCAAAATTGCTGTTTTGTAGTGAGTGTATACACCCTGTTATTTGACAAAGCAAGAGAGAATCCAGCCTCTCTGCTCTACAGAAATAATACAGTAAAATACTAATTTTTCCCTCTGTTCAGAGTGTTTCACAAAGCTGGAAAAGAGGCTCAATCACCATCTTGTTCCAACACAGAGAAATGATTCCTTGTTATTAATGGCAAAGGGCCAGATAGATCCTCATTTTGTATATCCCTGACATAGCTCCTCTGAGGCAAACAGAATTATGCATATTAATACCAGAAATGATCTGTGCTATCAGTCCTAATGAAAGAATAAAATTTGGGTAATAGCAGGTAACCACACTGCTGGGAGCCTGAGACTTCATGTCTTCAGCTGCTGCCTTTAAAGAGCAACCTACTTGCTGCCTGCTTGGTAAGATTCACTCAAAACAGTGTAGGACCACAAGGGAGTTGTGACTTGAGATGATAGCATCCTCCAGTAAACTCTATGGCGACAGTGGTTTTTTCCTTGTTTAAATGGGCATTATGAAAGCAGACTAATCAGACAGTGCAACTAGATATTGTGAGGTGATATATTTGCCACCCAAGTTAACATTCTGATTTTCTTTGCTGTGTTTCCAGTGATGGCTTTAGAGTAAGGGGAGACAAAAGGCTTCCCATAGTGTGCATGTGTTCTGGTCTATAGACTGTAGCTGTGTCCGCAGGACCAGGCAGTCATTGCCCATCATCCCCAACACCTAAGGACGCAGACATGGTTAGCCCTGTGAGCCCATAGAGTGACAGACATGCTGCCATCCCCACCTAAAGATGTGTCTCTGAAAACCAGCATTATACCAAGTTGTGAGTCTTAGTGGCTGACATTAAACATGCAGTTCAGCCACACAATTTTTCCTGTCTCCTATACTAGTATTTTCAGTAGACACGTTCTTACATCTAGGAAATTCCTGAGTTTCCACAACTGGAGATGATCAGTGGGAATTCTCCCATCCCTGTCATATTTTGATCTGGTCCAGGAAGTGTGAGCTTTCTGTTTATGTCTGAGTGTGGCAGCTTTCCTCACTGGGGAGCTGAGACAATATTCTCTTGTTAATCTTATCTAATTGTATTTAGGAGCAACACATGAGTTAGCAGTTAGCTTCACTTGGTAGAAAGACTTGAAGGAAATTGTGGGAGAAGAGTCTGCTAAAAGGAAATTAAGTCACTTTCAAGAATATTCCATTTCAATGTCTATACTAATAAGTAAAATGGACTAATAACTGTTCTCTTACCCTGAAGCCAATCAGCACAGCATGGCTCATGTCCAAAGAGCTAAACTCTCTTATAGCCACAAAGCAGAGTGCCTTCACCCATGCTGCCCACCAGGAGAGCCCCTGGGCATGTAGGAGTTTTCTATGCAGGAGTTGGTCCCAGCCAAAACCATACTGGTGTCAGTGACATAACGACATGAACAGTTGTGGCATAGCACTCAGGTATGTGGTCCTGTTGGTGTGTCAGGCGAGGTGTGATCTAAGTTTTCTGTAAAATTTGCTGGGCTTTGCCCTGCCTTGTGCAAAAGAACTTGGAGAACACAGCGCTAGCCACAATGCAAAAATTGTGATTGAAAATGTCTAGCATTTTTTATTCTGTATCTTTTGGCATCTTTCATCGTTGGAGTTTGTTGGCTTTGAGACATATTGGGTTGGTTTTTTTGTTTGAAAATGTGAAAGGTAAAACCTGGTTTTGAAGGAAAGACAAGAATATACACAGTCATTTGTCTGCAGGACACAAAGTGCTCTTAATAGAATATTTTAAGAGAGACTGACTGAATACTGATCAAGTTTTCACCAACCAAAATGCCATAGTATCTGTCCTTTATGATCAGCACTAAATGCCATTTACTGCATATGGTGTGTTATGTCATTCTTAGAGTTATTTTGGATTTAGTAGTTCAGGAAGTAAAATGCTATCAGGTGTGCTTCAGAAATGAGGTATTTGGAAAAGACACAATTATTTTATGTACAAATTATTGATGTTGCCTTAAATGATGGGACTCTCAGTCATACAAACAGTACCGCAGTACAGGTTATAATTAGGATGGTGATAAAGCTTAATTTTTGCCAACAGAATTAATTAAAAATATATATTCTTTGCAATAATATTGACTACACTTAAAGTCAACCACACATTAAAGGGCTTAAATACAAACCTTAGTTAAAAAACATGCAATTTTATATAGAAATTGCAAGCCTGTCATTTTACCCTTGGGGAAAAAAAAGTTATTCATGGTAATGACAATAGCTTGGTGGGAGAGAAAGTGGGCTTCATGCAGTAAAAAAGTTTCTATCCAGCTGTGTGGGTTTTCCACAGGCTTTTTTTTTTGTTAATATCATCAAGTTATTTGTTATTTTCTCATGAATGATGAATAAATAGTGAGAAAATTCAGGATATTATTAATTTTCCTGGCATTGCATGTGCACATATGTAATGGTTCATTATAGCCCTGAGTTTTCAACATATTCCAGTGTAAATGAGAAGAGCCCCATTAAAAAAAAATTGTAGACCCTGATCCAACCTTTGTTGACTTCAGATCCTGATGTTGAATTGAGCACCAAAAGAGAAAATTATGCCTATTAAATTGAATAAACATTTTCTTCATTTATGTGGGTGGCTTTTTTCTGTCAGTGAAAACTATTTTTTGCTAAAAATGCCCAACCCTTAGAAACTTAATGAGTATTAATGAAAAGCTGGAATAATTTCACATGGACAAAAAAAAGGGTAATTTTCCTTATACATTTCGTTAGTACGAACTGAATCCTAAAAGGCCTGTTCTCCTTGTGGTTTGTCAGAATAATTCTCATTAAAGTCGATAGGAACCAGGTATATATGCATCAATAGCAGAATAGACTACTAAATATAGTTACTGCCACGGCAGCTGGTTCCCTCCTGTTCATCAGATGAGGAAGCTGGAAGCTGCAGCAGCCTCACAGTGTAAGAACGACACTGCTTGAAAAAAAACATTTTTTCCTGGGAACAGGGGCATGAGCTCAGTTTCACAATTCCAGGCACCTTTGACTTTTTCCAAGTGGACAGACAGTCTTCAGCCTGCTGGGTTTGGGCCCACCACACAGGGCCAACAGGCATGTAAGCTTCCCTTAGGCTGAGCAGGCTACCCAAATTCACTATATGCATCATGTTTTCTATGTTATGTAACTAATTACTGAAGTCATTCCCCCCAAAAATAGACATCTGGGGCTTTTCCCCGTTAGCTGAAAGAGCAGCATACATCTGTACACAAAACAATAGAAGACCTGCACACTTTGCCTCATCTAAATTTTCCCATCATTTTATGCTGTCATTCCTCAACTTCCTTGTATCTGAAGATGACATTTCCACCCTGTCTTCCAGGCTCAGCCTGGCTTTCCCTCTCCCTTCCCTCCAGGGCAGAAGCCTCTTTCATCCTCTTTAGTGTCTCCCTGCTCAGAGATCTGCCCCCAGGCTCTTTTCTCCTAAACAAGCTGCTTTTGTCTCTGGGCCATTGGAGTCTCACAGGAGTCACTTAGGCTCTGTGATTTTTTTTAAGACCCAGGATTAGTATCTGATATCTTTTTTCTCTTGTCTGCGATTTTCTGCTATCCCAATCTAGACCCCTGTGGAGAGGCAGGGGAAAACAAATGGCCCTTAACCTTCTGTTTTCCCTGGGTAAAATCTAATCAGGTGCTGATAATCTTTTGTCATCGACCTTGCCATGGACAGACATTAACTTCTTCTCCTGGCCTTGTTAACACATCGAATATAAAGTAATATACAGCAAAAAAACAGCCATAAGGAATTCATAAATTATACATATGCAGATTTCCCAAATCATCAAATATTCCCTTCTCTAAAGGATATTCCTTATCAGTTATTGTTTCTGTGGTGTATGTACCTTTCCATATCTTGTCATCTAAGCTTTCAGGGTTTTTTTCATTATTGTTTCACTTTTTTTATTTTATTTTATTTTATTTTGGAACACCAGTGAGTTCTAATTTAAAACCAATAGGAATCTGCTATTTTACACCTCTCTCTATCCCTCTTTGCCAGCACAGACCACAAAGATTGGATGAACAGGTAAAGGGAGTTCTCAGCTGAAACAAACACAGATCTGGGGTCTCTGGTTTTGGTGTCCTGTCTCTTGAACTCATGATGCCAGGGAAAGAGCCAGCTTGCCCAGGGATGCCTCTGGTTTAGGTATTCTCCCAGAAGCCCTGGCAGCATTTCTGGCTGCAGCAGCTTTTTGGATGTGCTTGAGAATGTCCCTTCTCACACAGTTTACTGGGTAAAAGATAATTCAAAAGTCATGTGGCACAGAAAAAGCCATACCAGCTAAACAGAGTACCAGCAAGATCAACGCACAGAGAAATGGGCTGATCCATGATGCATCCTGTGTAAATGCCTGTATTTTGGCCAAAAGCCATTGGAGTGGCAATCATTGCAGAGGGTATTCTAGGAACCATGCAGGATTTGGGGCCAGCAAGAAGTACCTAATTATGGTGGAACCATAATTCCATGATCCACTGAAATGTGTCCTCAACTTCTGCACAAAAGATACCACTCTTTCTAAATTTTTAAGGCCATGCCTCATCTTACACATGAGTTTTCCTGCAGCAATGATAGAATCAAATCTCACAAGTAAAGTCCTTGCCTTGTTTTTTGTGTGTTTTTTAACAAAAAACACAAAGGATTTTAAAGCGTTGTTGGCTTGGCAGATGTGTTTTTATGAAGCTCATATCCCAAAATAAAAGCACTTTAAAACTACAACTTAAAGTGTGCTAAAGTGTATGAAAATGAAGCGTTCTGTGAGACAAAGGGAAATTAAATGCTGAGGGCAGCAGAGGTAGAATTGAAAATGTAGCTGATCACTTGCCCATCCACCCTAACCATTCCTCTCCAGATCACGTCCGCTGTCTCTTCTGTGCTCTGTTGCTGTTTCTGAATCCAGATGGCTGCAGGGTCAGTCCAGCCAAGCACTGTACTATTTTTCTGGTGTGCAACAAGTCAGGCTCCTGTGTGAATCACCTTCATGCTGCTGCCTGCCCTCGTCCACTGACTCCCTTGAGAGCCTAATAGGAGCAGGCATATAGCCCCCAGGTCAGTGTGAGAGGCAGCCAGTTTGAGCACCCCTTGAAAAACAGACACAGCACTGACAGCTAAACTAGCTCTGAGCAGGAGCAATGCATGAGCCTCCTGGCAGATCTAAAATGTGAAGCGTGTTATAAGGATCTGCAAAATGAAATACTTGTTTAAGAACACTGTTGGTCTGTCTGACTCCATCTAAACTGGTGGTAGCAAAGTGGTACTTCTGATCTCACACACCTGGTTGTGTCCTAACTCTACAGCAGGGCAACAGAACTGCATAAATCAGGCCATGCAACTTTCATGAAGCCTAGTTTCACCCCAAATCCCCTGGATGAATGGGTTGAAGGGAGTCTCAGTAGAGCTCTGCTGATTCTTGGATCTGGGTAGTGGGAGGACAAGGTGAGCAACACAAAGCACTACAGGTGAACTTAGACTAAGCCAGAAAGAACTAATTATGTTCCAGAACTATCTGATACTTAAGTGATTTATCTCAAAATAGAATTAAGGTGCAAGAAAGCCTATAAAATGCACAACTGCATTTCACTGCAAAATTACAGGGTTTCTTCTGTGTGGAATAATGGATGTAAATTCCTTGCTAGCACGAAGACTATTTAAGGTCACATCTACCAAAGCATATTTAAAGAAAGTTCATACCTTATGTGCCTGACACTTACATTCTGATGATCTGTCTGGAGGCAAAGCTCCTCATTTTGATATGTAATGAATAAAATGCACAAGTGGAAGGAATCAAGATAATGAATTTGCGGGATAATTTTACTAATTATCTTGTTGCTGATCATAGAACCAAGGCTGTGCAAGTGAATACTACCACAGCTATTAATATGCAATGCCTAAAGCTGTTCTTGTAACATTTATTACTCATCTGGCTGGTTCTACACAAGCTGGTAGTTTTCTATTAAATTTGTAAAAGTGAAGTTGCTAACATGTTCCCTGTTCGAAACATGACATGTTAAATTATACAGGTTTAACAAAGTCTAAAGTAAATGAAAGCATTTAAAATAAGGTGTTTTCTACTGCATGAATGTTATAAGTTGAGATGGAATTTATCTCACCTTGTAGTTATTTGACAATAGGTATCTATAAGTTGTGAATATGAAGTTAAACTCCCTAGGTAGTCATGGTACAGAGGATGGGATAAACTGTACCACTGAATACAGCTGAAATAGACAGTGGGGTTTTCTTATGACTAAAGCTAAGAGTGATTGCAGTTTGTTGTTGGGAAATGGTATATAGGAAACTTTTCAACAAGAAAAAAGCCAGAAATAAGTAGTATTACTGTGACGTTACTATTGGCCCACCAGCTACTTGTTTGACAATACTTAAAAGAAGTTAGTTGGATGATACAAGCATAGAGTCTGTACTGATAACTTGCCTTTGGGAACAGATCAAGAAGATGAAAAGATGTCTATCAAAGTAGGCCTTGACACCCAAACTGCAGCAATGAGACAAACAAGCTCAGGAGCCATAATAGGATGCTCAGGGTGGCTTTAGGAGATGGAATAAATGTGGACAGAGGTAAGTGTGGATGAAAAATTATGAGGTTGAAAATACATACCAGAAAGACAAAGCAAAGCACACAATATTGGAAAAGTGACCAGTGGGAGAAGGCATGCGGATCCTGGTTCCTACCTATCTCTTCTGCATCCCAGAAAACCAGTTAGAGCTCAATCTCCTCACTCCCTAGAGCAGCGTGGAGTTGTCTCCCTGTGTCATTGACCTTTGCTGCTGTGCTTTCCCCTCTGCCAAAGTTTACATGTTGCCTGTTATTTACCCCATGTAGAAAAGTCAGGGGGATTGATTCATTGCAATGCAAAAGGAAAACATGAGAGAAAATCTGGAGGCATTAGAAAAGCAAAATTCCTTAGAGTAGGCCTAAAGGGGATGCCCTGGGAAAGTGACATGGCAGAGCCTGACCCTTAACCTCATTTCTTTGTCATCCTGGCTGGGCTCTGTAGACATCTTGTCTCTGAGTTTTCTCAGTATTTGCTTAAGCAGACTTAGATCTCCAGCCTGTACTCCTTGGCACTGCCCATGTGATGGAGAGCACTGTAATAGGCATATAATTTTTTGCTTAGAAAAGAATAAAAATGCTCCCAGAAAAATCTGTTTGGGCTACTCCTGCAGCAAGCTAAGATACCATAAAGTTTTTGATAACTAAATCCATTTAGTGCTTCATCTCTCCACCTTAAATCATTTTCCTTTAATATTAGATAAAACTACAGCACAATAAAAAACAATAATGGTTAGTCACTTGGTTTAATAAAAGAGTCTTTTCAATTGCTATTATAACATAGAAAAGAGGTCAGCCATTTCAGCATAGATCTTAAAGTTAGCTGGAGTATTTGTAATATTAACAGAAGAATCAAAGCTGCTTCTCTGCCAACCGTGCTGCAAATAAGGATGCTGCAAGTAAGGACTTTAGAAGCCCCAGAGGAGTTTGCTTTAATAAGCAAGTCATCTAAAAGCACTGCTGCAGACAACCAGAGGGTACAAAATAACCCAGACCAGAAATTATCTGACTGCAGGGAAACATTGGAAGGCAACAGGTTTGCTCTAGACAACTGGATAAAAACCGAGACACTTTTGATAAATAAGTATTTATCATTCTGCCTTTTTGGTTTGTTTTTCATGGTTTTGTTCTGCTTTTCTCTCCCCTAAAAGTTAATCAGAAACATTGAAAGCAGAAATTGAGTGTTATTTGCAGGTTTTCTTTTTGTTGTTGTAAGAAATTGAGAGGATACTGTGCTATAAATAAAAGCTTGTAAGTAAATTCCCAGCACATTAAAACCTGCCTAACAAGAGATTAAGATGGTCTGAAGTCAATGACTCAGATCATAAACAGTGCTGCCGTTGGCTGAAACAATTAATCACTGTGGTACAAAAGAAAAGAGGAAATTTGTTAAAAAACAAGCAGGGGGCAGGATGCTAACTCCAGGGGCACGCTGATTGGCTCTTTAATAATGTATAACGAAGCACATGCCAGATCAAAAGCAAATCACATGCAGCTGGTAGAAAATGAAATGGCATTAGCAAAGGATTTGTCTAGCTATGAAGCTATTTAGGAAACTGCTGTCTATTAATGTAATGTCTGTTAAAGCTTCTCAAATTAATTTTTGCTCATAGAAACCCCATAAATAAAACATGTTATATGCATTTTAGATATATGCACGCACACATATGGGGATACCCATGTGTATGCATTTTGCATTATAAATACACCAAACATTTTGTCACAACTTTGTAAAATTACCAGGCCTTATTAGCAGCTATTCAGGCTAATTAAAACATCTCCACATTCTTATTTTAATTGTTACTCTGTGTGAGTGTGTGCTGAATAATCGTTACTTGGTTGTGTTATGATACTATTTTTGCTGTGATTGAATTTGACAGCCGTGTGGCAGAGGAGGAGAGGGGCACTGATGTCACCGCCGTGTTCCTCACAGGGTACATGGTTGGCTTTTAAAATCTAAAGGTGACACATCTGTCTGCCGAGCTCCTTCAGCTTCAAATGTGTTGGCTCAGCAGCAGCTGTGGGAAGCCAGGGAGAGATGCTTACGAAGGGAGGTGCTTTTCCATCAGCATCCGGTTTCTGGGGCGCTGATATGCCCATGGGTGGCTGAGGCTAGGCTTTCGCAGACGCCCAGAAGCACATGCTTCTGCATCTAGGAGCAGCATTGACCTTTTTTTAATCCAGTGAAAGCCTGAAGCACAGCCCCTGGCCTGAAACCCAGCGGCTGTCCCTTTCCAGTTTCATGGTCTAAACCTTAGGCTTCATCGTGCCTCCTGGGCTGCTGGCTTGGGCTTTTCTGTCTCACCAGAGGTCTGGCTTCAACAAGAAGGAGCTGCATTGTGTGGTCTCCTGAAGAGCAGGAGCCACCTGAGGCTGACAAGAGCCCTTGAAGTCCCTGCTCCTGAGGTCAACCCAAGTAGCCTCTCTGCCATCATCACTCTCCAACACTTAGTGTTTGAAAGGCAGTGTTACTCTGTGCCGTTACACAATAACTGATGCCGCTTTGCTGTCATGCTGCCCCGTTCTTGTCACTGCTCAGCAGAAACCGTCAGCTGATGTGAGCAGCACGCATGGGGAAAAACGGAGCTCATGCAGACTGGCAGCCCATAGCCTTTCTGCAATTACCAACAACAGTTCATTTCTGTCACCACTTACTAAAAACATGGCGTAGCTACTGAAATAAGTGAGCACTTAAGGGAAACCCAGACCTTTTATATCTGCCACTTATTTCCTGATTATCTTCCTGGAGGTCAGGCCCTTCATTTTGACACTTAATGAATAAAATGCCCACGTTGCAGGAAATGGGATAATGAATTGTGAAAAGACATAATCAGCAATGACTAAATAATTAAGGGAATTGAAATGTAGAGTCATGTGGGAATGTATTAATAATAACATGATTTTTCCATATGCTAAAAAATTCTGTCTGTTTTTAGAAAATCAGTCATCACACATGCTCTGTGGCAAAAAAAAAAAAAAAAGCTAATGTAGACTAATAGGAACTGTAATTAGATGTTCTGCTTTTAAACAGCTGAATAAAAGATGAAATCATATAGAAAGTATATTTAGATACAAGCCAGAAAGTAAACTGATTATTATTCATAGTGCTGTTAATAGGAGCTGTAATTTATGCATCTAGTGGGAATCATGTTAGGCAATTAGGAAAGGGAGTCACACTTGACTTCCCTTTATGCATTTACATATTTATATATTTATCTATATCTTGCCAATGTTTCCGTCTCTCCAGTTACCTTTAATCGACATAACTGCTTAGAATAATACCTTTTACGGTGGAATTCTCTGCTGGAGTACAAAACTTGGCCTTCACTTAAAGAAAACCATGCAAGCTTCTCTTTGGTCATATTTGTGTCCTGACATTGGACTTCTGCAGGTCCCTTGTACTACATGAAGAATGGGACTTTCAAATTTCTCTCAGCACTTCACCTTCAACAGCTTGCAGCAGAGGTTATCTAGGCAGTTGGACAGAATTGTGTCCCCTTCTGCTACCCTCCCTCTGTCTCTATTATCTTATTCCTGCTCACCAAGCACCCAAGTTCATTTGCTTAGTCTCTGCTCCTAGCAAAACCTGGAATCCTATAATTCATCACTCTCCAAGCACTGAAATCCCAATGATCTGGATTTTGGTTCTGGTTAGTGTTGCTGTGTTTGTGGAATATATGATGCTTTACATATATTTAATATTTTCAGCACTTCAATGCAAGAATGCTTTAAGTTTTCTTTGTGCAACAACATAGTTATTGTTTTCATCTGACAGTGTCCTAGTATCTAATCACATGTTAATGCAAACTCTCAGCCATCCCATAAAATGTGGGTCAGCTGGAAAGGCTTGCATTGCCAGATACATTTGAACAGATGGGTGGGCTGAGGTACAGAGAGCTGTTGTGGTTTGCTCAAGGTAAAAAAGCAAGTCAGTAGCAGAGCAAAGATTAAAATTCAAGGCATGGGATCAGTGAAGGATTAAATGCCATGTTCATCTGTTTCATTTCCAAACATATATAACATGTACCTCAGATAATCTGCAGGTATCACAGTCTGGAAATATTCAGCACACAGCTCTCAAAAAGGAGAGTCAGGAAGACTCCAGGGACAGGGAAGGGACCTCCAGATCCCTCAGGGAGGGGTGCAGAAGTGAGTGGGAAGGGGACTTCTCAACAGGAATCATACTGCTACAGGGCTGCAAGGATGTTTCACAGCTAACCTGCCACCATGAGTACTCAGGAGCAACACAAGGAGATAACCTGAACCAAGTGCTCACTTCCAACAGGTTTGGGTTGGAAGAGACTTTAAAGATCATCTAGTCCAGCTCTCCTGATATGAGAAGGGATGTCTTCAACTAGATCAGGTTGCTCAAAGCCCTGTCCATCCTGACCTTGAATGTTTCCAGGGATAGAACATCTACGAACTCTTCTGGTAACCTGTTGCAGTGTTTCATCACTTCATTGTAAAAAGTTTCTTCCTTCTATCTAGCCTAAATCTACCTTCTTTTAGTTTAAAACCATTACCCCTTGCTCTGTCACAACAGGCCCTACTAAAAAGTCTGCCCCCATCTTCATAATAAGTCCCCTTTAAGGGGCTGCAATATGGTCTCCCTGGAGCCTTCTCTTCTAAAGACCGGCAGGTCTCTTTTTACCTCTCTATGTAATGTTTACCTGGGCAAAACTGCCTCATAAGCTAGACCCCAGTTATGGCCAGCTATGTCTGAGATGACTTCACTGCCAGACTTGTAACATGTTACAAACCCTAAATTTTTAATTATTATGGCCTGGTTTTACTTGCTGTGTTCTTCCTTTGAGGCTGTTCTTCTCATTGCTTTGTTGACTGCAATGTAGAGTCATGTGGGAATGTATGGCTACATAGAGAAATACAGAGAAAGAGTGCCAAAGCCTCCCCAGGGATTGGGGCATGCTTCCCCACTTGCTGGGTCTCCCCACAAACCCTCCCAGAGACGAGGACCTTGTGGTTGGGCCCAACCCTCTGGCTGCAGGGCTTGTGATTTGGCTGCAGACCATCTTTTGTAATTGGGCTGGCGAGAGATGCGTCTGCTCCTGCTTGGGGCCGGGGCTGCAAGTGCCAGCTGATCCCTTGCTACTGGGGCTGCAGATGGCCTCACCAACACCAAGCAGCTCACTCTCCAATGGTTCTTGTCTTCCCCCTTTCCTGCAGAATCGTCTTTACAGTACTACTTTTAGTAGACGTTATTCAGTAATGACCTGCTCTTCATCACACCCTGCCTCCCTCCTCTATTCAGGACCTGGGAAGCAGAAGGCACTCCATGAGCAATGTTGTACTAAGCTTCAAGCCACAGAAAAAAAGTGGTTAAAAGCAATAAATGCATTTCCATGCATTGCAATAATGCTATTTTTTATCAGACAGAGGATGATTTTAATCTGCCCCCCATGAGCATCCATGGTACATCTCCCCGCCCGGCCATCCCAGGCATTGCAAGGGGTCTGGGCTCATTCCGTTTGTTCTCCATCAAAGTGTGATATCTTGGGATGGATTCTGCAGGCTTAAAATAGAAACATTCCTGCTTGCTGCTGCTGATGTATCATTGGGTAATCATTAAATAAATTCAGTGTTTTACTGCATTAACAAAAACACATGATTGTTTAACAGAGTATATTACAGAAGATGGAGGCTTTAATGGTCTCTATGGATTTTTAGTTTGTAAGAGTACATTATGAAGCTGTCTTGGTAGGGTGCTGTTTTCATATGTGAAAGAAGTTACTGGCGTTATACATCATTTTTATATCTTGTTGCTAGGCAACATATCATAGTGCAGTTATTGCAAAGGTGTCTGCTTCCTCGTTAAAAATCTTCATGTTGCTCCTTAATTCTGCAAAATTAGCTCTGTTATTGATCTTATCCTGCTTCCTCGGATTCTATTGATTGCAGTTTTCTCCATTAGGTTTTGGAGAAACATAAGGTTTTTTATTAACTGAATTTGGGGTTGAAACCTAAAGCACGTCCATTAAAGCTAATCTTTACTCTCCCCCTTCATCGCAATTTGTTTCCATGAAGGGAGCCATGCGTTTCCATTCACTTGGGATTCAAAATCAGAGAAGTAATTTGAGCGGTGGTATATTTAAGATACAGCCTATGACAGCTAGGCTTAGAAAAAACAGCAACAACAAAAAGCAGGGGCTACCTAGGGTGTTGTGGGAAAGGTCTAAAAATTCCCTTTAAAACTCATTTCTTTCTCCTTTCAAAATAATCTGCAGCTCCTGCTTCAGCATAGTGCTGTTGCGAACTCCTGCTATATTAGTATTTCCAAATCTGCAGGCAGTTTTGCCTCAGCTTGGGTCAGGCTGTGCAAGATTTGGAGCTTTACAGAACCAAGCTGACTTCATCACCTCACTTCATTCTCTCCTGGAGAAGGCAAATCCATTTCAGAAAAGCACACTTGTTAATAACAGGCAGCATCACTTGCAAGGATCTTCCGCACAACAAAATAACACTGTTTTTTCAGAGTGCCAGTGTTTATTCCCTTCATTACCGCTCCTCCCAAGCTTCCTTGAGTTGGAGAGCTGTCTGCCGGGGCCATATGTGCTCCCCAGAGGCATCAGTGGCTCTGGCACGTGTACCCCCAGATGCTTCTGCAGTCTCACACAGAGCCAGGGCATGTGGAGCGGCTGCTGGCACCAGGCAGGGGGGGAACGGGGGGCTTCCTCAGACCTGTGTGTGCAGCAAATGGCTCTTTATTATCCTCATCCCTCATACCTTTGTTACCAGCATATTGCAGTTCCTTCCATTAACCAGACTTAATGCAATGGCTGTTGGTATAGCTACTGTTCATTTTGGGGCAAATGGTACTATTGTAATATCAGATTTTAATTAAGCTGCTTTGGATAAAAGCTGGCATGCTAAAAGCCTTTGTAAATGCTGTTCCTCAGTACACACCCACACAACAACAACCAGTAAATCAATTGGATTTTGTCTAACCTCTCCCTTGGAAGATATAATTTGGCATGTGGTATCAGGGCAGTTATTTCTAAAGGCATGAGCTCCAGAGGAGGGGTTGAGTGAAAGAAACATGAAAGAAGTTCATTCGCTTCTTTTTTAAGCTGTAGAAGAGTTAAAAGTGAATATAAGACTTTGTTATGCTCTAAAGCCTGTTTTTTTAAATGTTCAAATAATTAATTTATAATGGGACTAATTAGTTCTGTGAAATTTTAATAGATGAAGTTGCAAATGAAAGAAAAGAAATTGCAAAGGCCAAAATGTTTAACTTCACAAACAATCAAGGTACTTTCCTAAAAAGTGTCTAAAAATAATTTTGATAACATTTTAAAACTGATAGTTACCTGCTCACTTTAAACAACTGCCTACGTGCACATTTCACCCCTGGAACACACTGGGCTATTCCTTAATGACCATGTAGCTTTATTTGCATCCTACCTGCTTCCCTGTAATTTGCAAGGGAAGACATAGGGCAGCCTCACACTACTTTTATATTGCTTCTAAGTACACAATTTGCCTTTAACATTTGGGGCCTAGATTGTACAACAGATTTAGCCCAGTTCCTCCAACATAATTAGTGAAAACATTAATGTTGTTTTCCCACTAACAATTCCTCTGCTCCACACCACTCTCTGCCCCTGATAATAGCAAGTGATGAATATTCAACCTGACCAGCTTGGTCTAATTTCTTCCCCCAGCTCTGATCTCTCTGAGAGACACTGTTAAAATAGATGCGACTCACTGTAGTCTGAGAAGTGTTAGCAGTGTCCAGGGAAACCTTCCTTTCATTTCAGAGAAGAAAGGAGATTGGGAAATCAGCCTCTCCTTTAGTATTTGTTTATCCATAAAGTCATGCTTTATTTGATGAATTTGGCCAATAAACTCAGCTATCAGTCAGAATCAGCTTAACTGGATGATTGTTTAATTCATGGGAAATTCCTGCCATAGGTTGCTCAGCTGAATTGGCTCAGTTAATCACCTGTTGTTCTGTGTGCAAAACACAGAGAATTCTCTTTTAATCCACCTTCAGATTAAAGCATTAACTGAGACGGTGCCATGGGACAACAAGACCAACATGTGAGCACCACTGGTACTTCTTACCTATCAACTCCAGAACAAAATAGAAGATACCTCATCATCAAACAGATGAGCCTCCAACTCATGTACAACGTTGTGTGCAATACCTACATCTCACATTATTTCACTGGTTTATAAATAATTCTGCACTGATTTCTGAGCAGACTATAGTTCCATTTGCTCTCATTACTTCAGAAAGGCTATCCTTGCTGGTTAGCAAGCCAGATGTCCAGCAGGATTCCCCATCGGCCTTCTTTCCCAGCTACTAGAGTATCTATTCCCCTTCATGCCCCTGTGCATTTGGTTGGCTTAGGAGATGAAGTGACAGGCACAAAACTGCAAACCGCCCAGTCCCGATTCCAGGACTGTTCAGGTGCTGACAGGCAACCTTAGCCTTGCACTGTTACAACCACAGAACACTTTACCTGGATCACGGGGAGCAATGGGTTTTCCTATATTGTCAAGGAGACATATGGCTTTCAAGAAGATGCCTATTTCCGGATGCCACAAACTCTCATGGTCTGTAAAATGCCCTACCCCATCAACTCAGCTTTTCAAGGCTCTGCAGGGATTTGCAGATGAAATAATCTCTGTGACCAGGGAGAATCATGTTACCAACTCCTATTTGCTATGCACTTCATTAAAAAAACCTGTATGTTTTACTCCCATAAATTCTCTGCTTCTCCACTGACTCTCTGGGTGCCCATAATTCTTAGAAAACTCAAGTAGGCAGGATCAGAATAATTTTGTTTCTCCAACATGATGAATCTGCCAGCCCTGCCTGTTGCCTTCCTGTGAATCTTAGTTTCCCAGAACCAGAGCCAAATTTGACACCTGGTGCCAGCCACCACCTGATAGTCCAAGGTTTTTTGGACAACACTCTTCAAAACATCTTAATGCCAAGTGCAGAACCCTCCACAAAGCTGAATGTAAGAAGTGTAGGGACTGGATTGCTTCCCAGAAGCTCTCTGATCAGCTCAGTCAGAATACATCCATCAGCTTTGTTGCTGGAGCCCAGCAGCATGGTTGCACGAGCTCGTGTCATGGTGGGTTTGGTCCTCATGCTTTCATTTCAGTGTGAGTTGCCAGGGGAAAAAAAAAGAAGGAACACTAACCGATCTACAGCTTCAACCATAGGACACATTTGCGGGCATCCATTTTCCTATTTTGTGAAACATAGCATTTCTTGGCCTTTGCTGGACTTGCCCCAACTTACTTATCAACTCTTGTTTAGGATACAGAGGTTTAAAATGCCTTTGATCAGCCTGATGGTTAAATCTGCTGTGATACTTCTAGTGGAAAAAAAGCCAAAGTGGTAAATACGACCGGTAGCAGATAGGCTGGCAACATACTGTTACTTAATCTTACTGAGATTAAGACTATTTTGTTAGGCAAAATAAAGTCATTGTTTCCTTGTACTGCTTCCTCTGTCTGCATCAGTCTTGAGTTTCATCTCATGTATTGGAAATGCTGGTGCTCTGGGGCAGGAACTGCTTTTTCAATGTCTGTGTGGGGCACAGGAGTTTAGATGGTACCTGGACATTTTCACCTCCCATTCACAATTATCAGGTAGTTCCACTTCCCAAAGTGAGACTATTTGCAGAGACCTTGTGTTCCTAGCTGGGAGGGAGCCTTCATCTTGGCATTTCAACTTGGCTTACAACAGCCTGAAAGGAGCCTTTCTTAGAGAATGGTGGAGACACCCAGGACCTGTTGGCTTGTCCACCCCTTGCCTCATCCTTTAAAGGAAAAAGTTCAGTCTCATCTGAAATTGTTTCCAAAGTTCAAAAGATTCTGAGAGGTCCCAAACTTTAGGTCCCTTTACTAAAAATTATACAACTGTAGCTTTGCTTCTCATGAGGCATTTGTCCCCACAGTTTTCTCCCTACCTTATCAGGCCATCCCAGCTTCAGGATGGAGTTCCTTGCAGACTTGTTCTCTGTCTTCTGAAGTTACAGAAGTGAATGTTTAAAGCCTGTATATCTCAGGGAGGGAGAGGGAAAGGGGAATTATAGTTATTCCAGCACCCCATAGCATTCATTCTTCTGAGAGCTTTCAATAAAGCCCAGACACAGGTAAGTTCAACACTGCAAATGTTGTGTTTAGATTATGTCACAACTTGCAGATAGTTTAAGACTTCTGCAAATAACACATCAATCTTCTACTCCAGCGGTTTAGCCTACTACCCATTTTCTTCCCCAGAATCTCAGATCAGTCACAACAAAGATGGTGAAATGTCATTCAGTGTGTAAAGGATTGGTACATTCAGGTGATACCCCCAAATTTCTGAGCAGTTCAGTCTGAAATGATTAGACTTTCAAATTACTCTTATGTGGACTTGTCCAGGTAAATTTTTTACTGTATTCCTATATCCCATGGGTTACTAAAGAGTATCCTCCAGACAAAGACCATTCCCAGAGGTACTCAGACCTGCTTCTTAATGCTTTGTTTACTCATTAACTTTTCCAAGTCCTCAATTCTACTTGGTAAATCAGAGACCAGTGTTGATAAAGGTGTCCCCCACTGTTCCTTGGGTAAACTTTCTCCTCCCACATCTGGATTTAAAATGCATCTTGTTGGTTAGTAAGAATGGGGACCAGCTCTTGGAGGAAAGGAGCAGCTTCCTCGGCATTAACTGTGGTTTTTCACAAAGAGTTTTCCACACAGACTTCCTAATGCACTTTCCCTCCCTGCTGACTTGGAACCCAGTGCTCTGGCATACCTCACTGTTGAGGTACCAAGTGTTAAATGGCCTCCTCATGACAAACTTACTGCAGGTGCTCCTGAAAGGGTCTGAATGGGAATGGTGCACCTGGGGGTGCCTCTAGTGTTTACCACTGTAGAGGGAAGCAGTGTCTCCTGCACCAGAAACTTGCCCCTGGAGCAAAATCTGTGTGGACAGCCCCTCTTCAAGAACCGCAGTCAATGTCGGGTAAGTTACTTTCTTTTCCCCCTCCTTCTGTAATTAGACATCCCAATTATGTAGTTTAATCTAATTAAAGTAATGATGCAATTATACAATAATTGATACATAATCGGCATGCAAAAACCTGTGGAAGTATTTAACCAACAGAGTAAATTCTAGATGAACCTTTTCAGTCTCTTAAACGTATATAATTTTAGCAGCAGCTTGAATAAGGGATTTTGCCTACTTATGTGTTTTTAAATCCTTACTGCCACTAGTAAAATTACTATTTTTCCCCCTATTTGTGGTCATTCAGCTTTCATTGACTTCAATGAGAGCTGTCTCTGAGCACCCACAGACAGAAGGAAAGCTCAGAGCCTCTGGGAGATTCACCACAAGTATCTCATCCAGAGATGGCAAAGTGCTACAAAGCCATTTCAGGAACGCCCAGTACTGCGTTGCCTGCTGTTAGAGGTGATTAAAATAAACTAAATCTCATTGTCAATTGCAAGAGAAGAGAGCTGAGTGCTACCTGTACTGGTACTTTCTCACAAAATTTACCATGTAAGATCCTTCTTTTTTCCAAAATTAATTAAAATTGACTCCTTTATTATCCAAAATAACTGTGCAAAAAATGCATATTACGTATGCACCACACTTACAAATGTATAGATTAAGCCTTAGCTGTGAATCAACCCAAGGTGTCATGCACCAAAATCATGACAATGTGCAGGTGGATGCATGAGTATCTGCAATAATGACACAAAAAGGAATCTAGTTTTCTAGCACTGGCTCATTTTTCTGAAATAGATAAACTGAGAAGCACATGTTTCATCGTATGAGGATGTTAGCTGTATCAGCAACAGCCAAATACCCATGTTCTGAAATGACATCTGAGACCTAGGGGTTTGTCTGATAAGAAATGGGATTTCTTCTCATCCTTAGATAATACTTCCTTTAACCTACCTCCCGTCCCCTCACTGTTGTGCAGTGAACTATTTACCCTATGTGTTTTTTTTCCACCAGTGGTGTGGCTGAACATCAGCAATATCTTACCCTTGTTTTGGAAAGCACTGTGGAATCAAATACATACACATTTATATAAAGCTCTATAATTAATCCAGCATGTCTGGATGTGTGAAGGAATGAGATTGGCTTGTCCTTTTCTTTGTCTCTATTCCATAAGTCTTGCTTTAAACTAGGTGTATTATCCTGTGAGTTCTGATATAGCGAGTTTGTTCAAATTGCCCCAGTAGCTGTGTCTGTAGAACTATTCACAAGCAGAGAAGATTCAGAGGAAAATCTGAATATTCCCTGATAAGCAGTCACTTGGGCTTTTTTGTTGGCTTTTGGATTTGGGTTTGGGTTTTTTTTCACAGTTTGCTACTGAGGATCTAGTTGTGTCATTACCCATGTGTGTGGAAGTACAGTTTTGATTTGATCCATATTCTCTTTAATGCCAGAATTGCTAAAAAAAAAACACCCAAAAACCTTTTAAAGTTTTGTTTCCAATTCAAATACGGTGGTTTTACTGTTATCTTTTAATTGTTAGTATTCAGACTGCTAGTGTAAGTGTATAATCATTTTCATGATAGACACTAAAAATATGTAAAATAAAAAAGCCTACGACTGAACAGTTGCTCATTCATGCTGATATAAATTCTGTTTTACATATGGAAGTAACTGAGAGCCTGAACATATGATCCACAGTTTTCAAGCTTAAGAAGAACTCGCGGGTGCTTAGGTGACCCTCTAATCACTGGTAAGGGTGATGTAGAGAGCATCTTTGTCTTCCAGTATTTTTCTTTCACCCATGTGGTTTCAAACTGAATGTAAGGAGGCAGACTTGGCTGGGCAGCGAATGAAGAAAGTTTCCGGTGTCAGACTGAGCCCTAGTTCCTTTGACACAGTGACAGAAAAAAAGTCATTCACACACCTTTCTTGGGTGAAATTCTGTCATTGATGGGCTGGAGCACATCAGTATATCCATTCAGTAACAGACATCTGGAGACTGAAAGAAAGCAACTAAAAACTATAGGAAAATTCAGCAGGCACACTACTGCATTTAAAAAAAACCCAACAAAACCAACAAAAACCCACCAACAAAACCAACACCACTACAACCCCCAAAACAACCAAACAAAATCAAAACCTATTTATATTCCATGGAAAAAAATCAACATAAAAAACTAACATCCAATTATTTCATGGCTCTGCTTATATTCCTTACTAACAAAAGTGTCTGTAATGTAGCTCACAGGAAACATCATTGTGTTAGTTTTCCACCAGTCTTTCTCTTCATTGTTTTAGCAACAAACTCACAAATATTTGGTGTAGGAACTTGAGCTGAATTTGCCAATAGTTTGGTAATTGTGGTAGGCCAGGGGCTGCTGTCTTTGGTCAAGGTACAAAAACAAAGTGCAACTGATCTCAAATTGCTGAGCGTGATTTAAAGGAAAATCCTTGAAAGAATTATAACTGCCTGAATTACTACTCTTTTGTATGTTTTTAAATGAGAATGTAAAGTCCAAGGGCGGTTTTTGCTATTTAATACTATTAAATCCATCATTAAATCTCTCAGTGAGCACTGGATGAATTTAATGGTGCCCTCAAGTGCCGACGCCGGTGCTTGACTGTGTTAATATTGTTGTATATACAGATACAATAAATAACACTTAGCTAAGGTAGTATTAGCAACCTTATTGGGTATATCAATACAAATAGCTCTACTAATGAGATTAAGCATCAGAAACCAATGGTGATATGAATCTAGGCACTGTGGCTGAAATATGATAGGGATTCAACACTTTGAACCTGTCAATAAAAACAAACAGACTCTAGTAAAAGCTTTACTGCTAGCTGGCATTAAAGGATTAATCTGAAAGTACATTTTTTATCTTTTCTCATCTCACTTTATAACATGCTCTGTCTTAGAACTTCAGACTGTCTTGTACACAGATATTACAACTGCTTCTATTTGCTGAACAGTCAGCAAAACCCCTGGCAGGCTACTCTGCTTTGCCTCACTGTAACCAAAGTTCCTTTTGGTTGACATAATTCAACACTGGGGATGGACCAGGTTTGTACCACTGGTATTACAGCTGGTATGCTGGGCACAGGGCTGCATTAGCTGAGTCACCTCTAGATCACCATTTCTTGAATCAACATGCACCGGTTGGGTGCAATTGCCTTGTCTTGCGGGTTATTTTAAGCCACCTAACAGAATTCCAGGATCCCATTTTTTCCCACAGAAAAGCATGAAATGTCATGTTTGCTACTCTTTAAGCATTCTAGTAATCTCTGACTGCCTCCACTTCATTTTGAGGGTGTTCCTGATTTATGCTTTCAGTTCTGGTAGTACAAAAAGCTCTATGTTGCGATCTTACTTCTGATAGGGTTCTATGTAGACTAAAGCTTTGAAGGATATATCCACTGCTTTGTTTTACTAAGAAACTTTTTCAAAGGAAAAAAAAAAAGAAAAGAGAACTGACCTAAAGGACTACCTTTAATCAACAGGGTGAAATCCTTCCCTGGGTAGGAAAGTCACTGAAGTCTTAAGTGGGAATTAATTGATACATAGACATTATGTGGACCTTCTTAATGCAGTGAATTGCAGCTTGATGATCCTTATCAAGAGAAATCAAAAGAAATTAATATTTTTCTACCACAAAAAAAACCTTTCATGACTTTTAATATTTAAAATTTTCAACGCTAAGGCAGCTGTTCCCAGTTCCCTGCTCTCTAAAAAAATAGGTACCATAAAGTGGTAATGGTATGTCCTGTTTCCTTTTTCTTTATGTATTACTTCACTTTTTTCCCACATGATTTCTACAAGCTGAAAAAAAACGACCCAAAACTATACATATCCTCATTTTTTTTTTAAATGACAGCAAAATATGTTAATTTTCCTGTAAAGTGGATAAGGAGATCATGTGTAGTTAATAGCTCAACAGTAAACATGCATTTGTAGCCATCTTACTTGCTTGCGTGCCTCTGTCATGATGCAGCCTGCAATTTCATAATCACCTACTCTTTGCTGGCAAACACCTGGAGGAATGTTTTAGAGAGTTGTAAAAACTTTTCTTAGCATAATTTTTCATAACATCCTATCTGTAAAACCAAGCTGTCTTTCTACTGAGAGTCTGGTACGACATCAATGGAGACTACCCAAAAGTGGTGAGGCAGCAGGGTACTCTAGTCCATGCAGGCTTTCTGTGCATATGTGTGTTTCATCAGTTCAAGTTTAATTTTTTCATAACCAGTCTACTTATGAACTATTTCCATTCATTTAATTTGGTTTTAACTGATTTAGATAAGTCTAAATATGTTTGCTTCTGGTTAAAGTGGTTTATTTTTTTAAACAGATGCAAATTTCTTATTCAGACAATGCCTACAATAATGAATAAGGTACTAGCGTCACTCTGGTTCTTAATGAAATAAATGGTGTAATGGATGAAGGCAGAGCATTTGCTTTAGGAATACAGTTAAGGACTCAGTGTATATTTTCATACCTTCTACTATTTTTTTCCAAGTGGAGTCACAGAATGGCATTGTCACCCTTCATACCAGTTGTGCTGGGACAGGGATTTTCATAAGGGATTTTCTGACTCAAGGTTCTTTCAACCTTAATTCCAGTTTTATATATTTTATCTCATAATAATAGTACGGTTCTTACAGAGATTACAAGGGTGCTGGGATGCTTAATTCAGAACACCTTGCAAATGAAAGCCAATGTGTACAATAAGCGCTAAATACTGTTTGGGGGCTTAAAGCAAGCAGAGCTTGAGACAATCATAGCTTTGAAGAACCCACTTAATATAAACATTAGATAAGTGTGAATTGCATAGCTACAGAATGGTGTCCTTCACTTCTCTATGGGTGTATTTGCAGCTAGAGAGAAGTACAATTTAAAATCAGTTTTAACAAGAAAGACAGACTATGTAGGGACAACTCGAGAAAAGAGGCTCTCCCTGCCTAAGACAGCTTCCCAAAAGCCACCCCATGTGTAGCGGTGGTAAGTGCTGTTTCATGCTCCTGGCACTGGCTCCCAAGAACATGATGGTGAGCTGCAGTAGCCCAGGTGGGCTCCTTACCTGTGTGTAAGGACCATGTAAGGGCTCCCAGAGGCACCATGCTGCTGACAAGCCTAACATTTTTCTACACAGCAGCAAGGGACTTGCTTCAAGCCCCCTCCCCACCCTTGCTACTCTTTTCAGGGTGCAGGTCTGGTGCAGCAGGAACCTGCAGTCTGTGAAGTGCTGGGACTGTGACTGTGCTAGCTCTGCAAGCAGGGCCAGTGCCCCATGCACTCACACTCTGGTTGGCCCCATCACAGGATTCCTCTCCTAAACACCCAAAACAACCTGCAGATGAATGCCAAATAGCCTCCTTGTGCCTACTGATTTGTTGCTTTGACTCTGAGAAGCAGACAAAAATTTTCATAACTGAAGCCCAGTGTGCTTTGCTTACTAAAACCTTTACTGTGGTGCAAAAAGCCCTGAATATCTGTTTTTGCCTCAGTAAGCCAAAGACTGGAGCATAGCAGCGGGACTTCTGTCTTATCTCTTTCCAGGCTTTATTTTTGCCTCTGCTCTCAACAATGGAACCTCCAGCCTTGTTGCACCCAGTTTGCATTGGCCAGGGTTCATGGCATTCATAGATGGGTGTCTCAGAAGTGCTTGAGGGACTTTGGATGAAGCGTGAATCCACTGGGACTTCTCTACTAAAGTCTTTAGCTATTTAGAGGATCCTTCCAGCACATATTTTCTTCCTCTCTTCCTTATCCCATATGCTTTTGACACACATTTTGAGAAAAAAATCCTTCAATCATCAACACCAGAAGATGTCAAAAAGAAAAGGAAATTACTTCACCCATCTAAAATACTGCCAGATGATCTTGTCCACAAAAGTTTCTGTCGATTCACAGATCGTTAAATTCACAAGTTCAAGGTGCAATAGTAGTTTTGAGGAGATTCAACTACATGTTTTGTCCTTGGTAGAAGATAAAATATCTAGGTAGAGAATCTCTACCAATGCACCATGCAAGCTTTGGTTTTTGTGCATTTACTTTTTACTGCAAATTAAGTCCCAAAGATATCCAGTAATTTATGTAAGAGGGACTATCCTGCTTGTGCCCACTTGTGCTGGTATTTTTGCCACTGTAGAAGTCAACAAAATCTGATGTTCCTGGTAACTTCTGAACAAAATTGTAGCCTAAGTATGCACAGTGCCATGTACATGATACAACATAGTGCTCCTCCCAGAGAGATTATAATCCACGTATATAAATAGGAGGTGGACTACACATAACTAAAAGTGCTATGAAGTCACTTTTCCAAGTGCAGCAGGATCTGGCCAGCCTTTTACATTGCAGAGTCTTGGAGCTGGCCCACCAGCCTTTGGCTGTAGCACCAAACCCCACTTGCCACCTTCCTAGATTTTTTTCCAGTGTGGGTGGATGATTCTCTGGGAAAATAAAGGTTGTTTCCCTGGGAAGTCCTGAAGGGAGGAGAAGGAAGTTTGTGCCTGGAGAGCCCTGAAGGGAGGAAAAGGAAATTTGTACCTGGCTCCCACTTCTGGCCAGGGCTCATTCCCTTTGCCCTGAGGTGAGAGATTGGTAGTATGGAAACCCTCTTTCCTCTCCACCTACCAGGAAGAGGGCATGTGTGTTACTAAAGACAACAGGAGGCAAAGAGGCACCTTGAGTAGTTCTGTTCTGCACACCATGGTCCCAACTTGAGCAGATGCCTTCATTATATTGACCCCTCAAATCCCCAAGGCATCTGGACCTTATACAGTCAAAAGCAGCAGGAGACAACTATGAGCAATAGATTACTGATACATAAGGAAAGAGCAAACTTTTGTTTTCATCTTTTCTAAAATACAGTGAAGCAACCCTTTCTCTTAATCACTGCCTTTGTGATCAGTACCTGGCATTCATATGTGAGTACAAACGGTTCACGTTTTCTTGATCTATAAAGCCTGTATTGAGAGCCTTAAATGCTAAGGATTTTGATGAGCTGAGAAAGAAATTCTAGAATAAAGAACAAGAAGCCAACTTAGGTGAATTTTAAGTGTGAGTCTGAATGGTGCATTTTATCACCCAGTCTGACTAGCGTTCTGATCCATGTAACAAGCCAGATAACTGCAGCCACTCTCCCCTGGTTTGAGCTCGTTATCTTGTATTTGGCTAAAGCATATAATTCAGAAAAGCATCATTTCTTTATCTTAAGACTTCAAGAGATGAAGATGGGCATTTCTGTAGCACTGCATTCCAGCAGTGAGCTGCTACATCATAACTTAGGGTTTTTTTCCTAGTTTCAGTTTTCTTTTATGTCCTTCTATACTTTGGCTTATGATGCAAGAATTTAGTGGTTTTCATCTTTTTCTGTTATTGTGATCTGACATTTTCCACTAACACCTATTTGGAAATTTTGTATACATGGACTTACGAGCAACCTTGATGTTTCCAGTCATCTCTTGTCAACCCTATTGAAGGTGTTGAGTATATGATCTACCTTTTACTTTGGGACACTTGACAGCTCGCTACAAATAACTTTTCCAAAAGACTAGATAGTGAGGTTTTTTTTTCCCTATGAAGGTACTTGCCCAAATCAAGCATAGTAGCTGCTAGTCTAACAGGTCTGATCTCTGTAAATACCTGTGATCTTGTTCCTTTTTCACCCTCTCAGAATTCCCAGCATTTTTAGAGAAATGTGGTCAAAGAAACAGGCTATTCCAGCACTGGTCTCACCGGTTTTACTGTGCTACTTGCTTCTCCATTTTCAAATGCTCAAAGATGGAATGAGCTCCTTGGGCAAGAGCATGTGATGTTGGGATATTATTTTCAGTTGCTCCTCCTCTGGTGATCTGTAACTCCTTTCTGGGTCCAGTGTCGAGTCTACCAGGTATATATGGTATTCTTCATTTGTGGACGTGAATTTGCCTGTGTTCAACTCCATACGTCTGTACTCTTAGCTGAACTGCTCTCTGTCAGCTTCAGCCATCAGATAGTGCCACTGTGCTACTTCTAGAATACAAATCATCAAGATTTAACATCTTTCTGTCAATTCAGATCTAGGAGGCATACGATGCAACCTTGAGAACAGATGGTTGAATTCACATACACTGAAGCATGCAGTGCTACACTGATTTCTTAATCTCATTCAAAATAAATGGCTTGTATATGAACAGATTCCCCAAGTTGTCAGAACATCATAAACAAAATTGTTTGCTAATTGCAGTCAGCCACATCCTTGCTAGGTTGTCTGGGAAGGATTTACAGGATGCTTTGCCTTGAAGAACCTCTCTGTGCTACAGCAGAGGAATGGGAAGAAGAGTCCCTGCCTTGATGCTCAGCTGCATGGTCTGAGGTCCCAGTCTGGTGTGATTTTTCACCTGTAAATTGAGCATATTTCATTTAATATCGTTAAGAAAACACAGATGAAACACATTTCATTTAATACCATTAAGTGCGATGAAGCTATGCTTTATAGAGCCACATTTGACAGAAATTTAACTTCTAATACTTTAATTCCCACCTTTTTCTTTCAATAGTCTTTTCTTACCCTCTCTATCATCTTTTCACACTCACCAAGAAGTTTGTTGTAGTAGGACAGAACAGAAGCTTTCTTTCTTCTTGTTATGGTTGGCAGCTTTTGCAGGTATGTTAACTGAAAGGCGTGCTGGTGGTACCTTAAACCTTAACTCAGCACAAGGTATTTAATTCATGTAATGTCTGCCCATAACTTGTGCACAGAGTACACAGGCACTACTGTTTTAACCAGAAGTTCATGAAGCTTGAAATACTTGATCAGATGGCTGAGCAAGCTGAGCTAAATTTATAAATTCATACCCAGTGGTGAATCTCCACTGCAGGTGCACAAAAGAGGTCTTTGTATGAGCCCTTGCGTTCCCAGGAACCAAGTAAGGCTTTACGGTGCCTTCAGTCCCCTTAAACTGGCTTCAGGAGTATGAAAGACTGGGACTAAGAACAAATTAAGCCAATTGATGACCCGCTATTTCGTGTTCTGTCCTGTGGGTGAACCAGGACCACTAATTCACCTATCAGAAAGCTTCCAATATTCCACAAAATAAGAAACTTGAAAAATGTGTCTAGTTTAAAAAAAAATTTTTCCCCACAGCTCTTGCTTGGATGACCACCTCACGCTCACCAGTGTATTTTTGTCTGGAGTAAAGGGATGTTTATATTAGAACATTACATTCATTTGTGGCAAAGGTATTTTCGTATTGCTAAATATTTACTGTGATGGTATTTTTGTCTTCTCCAAACCACAGATGTTTTCCTTAGTAAATACATCTGGGTTTTAACTCTGGACCTTTTTTGTTGTCTGTTCCTTTGTGCATATTAATGCAGTCTCCATCAAAAGCATAGTAAGTCCCTGACCAGTGTCCTGATCTTTATTTTCTATAGCCTTTGTTTTAATGTCTTGAAACATTTCCAGAGCAATGCTGAGGCCAGTACCATTGCTTTGTTAGCATTCTGCAGAATTAACATGCTTGTTACAATCTCTGAAAATGTTGGCTATGTGCACTTTTTCATTATTATCTGAAATCATGCAGAGATCTAGACCTTGAAGTATCCTAGGTCTTTTCCTTTCCTCTTTCTCCTCCCCCCACTCCCAAGAGGCAGCTATTCATCTTCATTAGCTACTTATGTTAGCTTGCTGCCAACTGAGAGTAGAAAACTAGCTGCATCAGTCTTGCATGGCAATTCAGGAATTAGAATCTACAGTCCTTGGGTGCAGGAGGTTAATGCACTAATAAAGGTTGTACCTTGATTAACCACATCATCTGAGCTTGCCCAGGCAAGGCTGGTTTTCAGACAGTTTGTCATATCATATGGCCCAATGCATTCATCTGAAAACACAGCTTCTTAGCTGAGGGCAGATACTCATCATTTATAATAAAGGAGATAAAGGAGAAATTTTGTCTTTTTCTTTTTTCAGTGAAGAATATTTAAAAGTTTTTAAGGAAACTCTCTAAATTATGTTTATGCTTTACCTGTAAAGGAGCATGTTCTTCTTTTCCTGATGTAGATAACTCTTTTTGTCTTAAACTCTGATAAGAGAGAGCACGGCATGAGCTATACCCTAATCAACATTCGCTATTAGAATCAAACTACATTTCTCTTGGGTATACATAGCTGCTTCTGGACTTATAGGTTCATTTAGGCCCCTGAAAATGAATAAAAATTTGCAAGAGTCTTTGTTAAGGAATTATAATCATACAGTGAAGGACCTAAATAAGTCAGTTTGATAAGTAAGCAGCCCTCTTTTACACTTATCTGTCCTAGATTGCTGAACCTTGACTAAATGTTGCAGGTTACTTGCAGGATGGTTCCATTAAAGCAGAGATAATGTATTCCAAACAGAAACTTATTGCACTGGCATTTGTGATTTGCTGTAAAGTGAATTGAGCCACAGATCACGCTGCAAATGTTCATGATTTGGAATAGTTTCATTCTGTAGATACCAAATATCTGGAGATTTGATGCGAACACAGTCTTTAACGCTGCAGTCTGCAAAATCTCTGACCTTTTTCCTTTCTAAAAGCCTAATTTCTCTTTTTTTCTTTCTGTCTCCCCATCCCATGGAGGCATGCATGCACACACACAGAGTCCAGTTTCTATCAGACAGTTGCAGCTGATGCCCGTCCATGCAGGTCTGAAGAAACAAACACAGCTCAAATGACACAGTCACAAGCTACACAATTGCCTTTATTTCTTTGCTTAGAACAAAAAGAATTCCTTGACAAGCACTCTCCCCCTGGACTGTCATGTATCTTTGGATGTTATACTGATGAAACCTACTGAATGGAATTCATATTACAGAAAGCAACAGGGCATTTGAAGGGTCTTGGGACTGGTGCCAAAGAGATGTGGTAGAATGTGTTTTACAGCAGATTGCTGTGAAAAAAAGTAACTCCTTGAAATCATTTCAGCAGAAACAGGAAGACAGAAGAACTGCTGACTGAGATTCAGTGCTGAACTGGCACCCAGCTCGGCGTAAACGGTGTCCTTACAGCTATTTCAGCTCCATGACAGGGAGCTTAGTAGTTGCCTTATTTCATCCTTCAGTTAGTGGGTGGGTGAAACCACATTTGTCACTTAAGTTTAACAAGCATTTTGCATCATAAGTGACATAAATACAAACTGTAAATTAAAACCTGGCCAAATAAGTGGATGGAAAGGAAGTAAAACAGGAAACAACAGAAGCAAGAAGATAGATAGGAAGATATTTTGTTGGGTGGTGGTGGTTCTGAATAACATGTTACCAGAAGGATAATGTCAAAATAAAAGATGCTGAAATGGAAAGAGGAAAAATACCAAGTTCTCAAAGGATACTACAGGGCTTAGGAAGAAGAAGAAACAGAGTTAAGTAGATGCAGTTTGGATAGATGACATGATAAAGAAAAAAGAGGAAACATCTTTATCTTTCTATTTTACAGGTGTATATTTAATGTTGAAAAGTTGCAGCAATAGCAGATACTAGAGGAATCAACTTTAAAAAAAGAAAATTTGCGTTTCAGATCATGGGAGCTTTGTCATAGTGAAATGCTGTCAGCTTCAACATGGTCTCCAAAAGCTTCACTGTCAGACTCTTTACTTTGGATATTTGACACTAAAATCATAGCCATGTTGTCAGCTAGCGGCAGTGTAGCTTCACTGAACTGAACGGGATCTTTGCCAACTGACAGCAGTTAAAGAGAGAGTCTCCTGTGTTAAAAAAAAAAAAAAAAAGAAAAGAAAAAAAAAACCCAAATAAAAAAAAATTATTTTATGAAGACAGGGGAGTAAAGGAATTAGATGTTCTCAAACCGTGTCCTGTGATCACACGCTAAAGGATCTTGGAAAGCTCTGCTTTAGCTTTGTATTGCCTCGACTTCCAGCTGAATAAACATATCTAATACTTCCCTAAAATGTGCATTTTAGGGTAGGTAACTACAAAGAGAGAGCCTCTGTGGTCCTTGTAAGCTAACCAGCAGAGTATTTGTGAAGGAAAATTGTGTCTCACCAATCCCCTGTAATTCCTGTGACATGTTGTAGAGCAGAGGATGAAATTGAGCCAGCTAAAATAATTTTCCAAAGGTGTTTGACAGGGTCCTTTATGAGATGCTGCAAACATTTCTTAAATCATCATATGTGGAGAGACAAAATATTATGAAACAAAAGTTGACTAGGTGAGCACAAGGAAAGAGGAGGATTAAACAATTTTCTTAATGGCCCGATGATAAGTTCTCTTTTTGGCAGCAAATGAACAGCAAGATAATACATGTGGCTAGACTTCACATCTAGATTTTACTGCTCTCTCTGCTCTGTATTAAATATAATTTTTCTGAATGAGTTCAACCATTCCTGGTATCATGGTGCCACACAGCAAGATTGATGGCACTAGATAAATAGCATTGCCTTAAGTCTAGAATGAATACTATTATTTACCTCTGCATGGTACTTTTCCTGAAAAATTACCTACAAGCTAGGGTTAAAAGCCCCAAAGAAAACCCTGCCAAGCAGTCATTAATCCACGAGAAATGTCTTGTTACTTAATTGTTGCTGCGGAAACTGAATTTGGAGCAAGGATATGCAGTACTATAGATTTCTTTATTTGAAGGTTTTTCCCCTTCAGTAAGAAGAAAAGCCAAGCTGGCACACTGACTAAGATTAACTAGGCTTGGACCTTTATAGCTTGTAAAACTGGACCTTTATATATAACTGCTGAAAACTGATTTACCACAGGTGGAGACAAGTTGTAGAGTTACAATACACGTGTGAATGAGGCATGCCACCACCACAACCACCACCACCACAAAGATGACAGTGTGAAACAAAATCCCTGTAATCCTCACAAAGAGAAATGTAGGGGGGTGGTTTAAAAAAGAGGGGTCTCAGAGCGACCTGTCAGTCTTCAGCAGGAGGAGGATGGGAGTCATCATCATCTCAAACAAGCTGTCCTGCAGTTGGGCATATGTGCTTACCACATGTATTTTTAAGCAGTCTAGTTAGGGCTCTCTTCTTTGATCTAGAAATATTTGTCTTCCCCACTTCTGACCCCAAATGGCTTCTCAGTGCTTCCTTTAATTTACATTGTTCAGGACTTTGAGGTTAAACTTAATGAAGTTTGGAGAAAGATCTGAATTGGTTTTGAATTAGACTATTATCTTGTAGTGGCTGGAACATTTTCTGGTGTCAGCTGTTTCAGACATATATTTTTGTCTGATTTATTCTAATTAAAAAAAAAACAACAAAAAAAACCCTGTTTTTTTCTCTTTATAATTTCAAGAAACTTCTGTGTCAACTAATGTTCTAACACCAATTTGAAGGTGCTGTGGATCTTAAGTACATTCAGATTTCCATTAGTCCATTTGAAACATTATTTTCAGTCCAGTGGATGCCTTGTGCCAATACTACCAATCCCAAGCTCCAAAAACAGTCAAGTTAGATGAGCAGAAAAGAGAAATTGTGCATGAAAGCTTATTTTAACAATAAAAGTTGAGTCCTTTCTATGTAGTTAGATAGATAGTTGCCTTTTTGGCTTACATTTCCAAACATTTCACACCATGTGCTAAAAAAAGATCTTGATATATACATATGTCACAACTAGTACTTTTAATCTGTCTCAAATATCTTCAGATAGAGTCTAAAATCACAAGATTTGGTACACAGGAACATGCTCTGGATTTGTTTCTGCTTGACCTTTCAAAGTGTTGTTACTTCCTGGACACCTAAATACTTTCTCCTGATTTTTGATGTTCTGTTCCTGGCAGCCGGAAGGAGACTGTGCACATAGATTAAAATTTATCTTTTAAAAATATTTTACAATGTTTAAATCGGCACTCCTCAGCGGTGACAATCTATAGTTTTCTGATTTTGTTTTTTCCTAATTGATTTCTTTTTATAGTTTTCTAAATTCCAAATGGTAGTGATAATCACACCATCAGATCACAACTCAAAATACTGTTCTGATAAGTTCCCATTCGGATATTCATAGTAATGTCAATTATTAACCCTGGCAAGCACCAGTGGTCTTACTAAGTATTTTGTCAGGAATGCTTACAAGCAATTTGAATTATGTAGAAAGCTTTATTATATACTAAAACTCAAAGTAAAAGGGGGAAGAGAAGCTGCTGAAAAGAGAAAAAAAAAATACCATTAAGGTCATTTTTCATTGAAGTGTGGATGAGAAATAATCTTGGGGAAAAGAGAAATGAAACATTTTGAGATGTCAAAAAAAAGGTCACCCTTATTTTTAATCAGCCCTCTGGTCCTTTCCCTGGATGAAGGTGTCATTGCCAGACTTGGGCAGGCAAGGCGGTAAGGAAAAACTATGCTGCTGTAACAGATTGGTTTCTGCATAGCATACAGCAGACTTCTCAAGAAGATGGTTCTCTGAAGGTGACAGTGGGGGTCAGCCACTGTATAACTTGGAGGAACTGCTTCTTGGGCAAATGGAAATCAGAAGTACTGAACAGCCTATTTCACAAGCAGGATTAACTTTAAGTCAAAACCACCAGACATTACAAATCTAGCTGCTCCAGTTCTTGAGTTGACAGGGATAACGTGCAAAGCATTGCCCTTCAGAAGAAAGGGACACGTAGCTCATTCCCATGCGCACTCTTGGGCTCAGCACCTCAATTTGTAGGGAAAAACACTTTGTGTGGGAGTGGGGTTTTACCAGTGGAAACACCTGAAGGCTACATGTGCAACGTCTCATTTTCTAGAAAGCAAGTAAATGGTCTTGTAAGGGAAAAGCAGAGAAAAGCAGGTGATAAAGCAATACGTTTTTAGATCACAGCCTTAGGATTAAATGTCCACATTGCAAATCTCCTTTTCATCAATTTATTGTCATAACCCTTTACTGCTGGAATATTTCTTAATACATAATTCCTTAATCTTTTGAAAAACAATAGCATGTGTGCCAGGTACTTGAAGCAAAAAGCAATCTGATTGCCTGTGCTTTTTGTTGCCTGAGTCTAAAAAACTTACTCTATATTAAAAATTGCTGTATACTGCTATTGCTGGCACTTATCAGATAAGGAAGTCATAAGATGAACAATCTGCCTCAAAGAACTGAAAAGCAAAGCAATTCTGATACTGAAACTGCAAACCAGATGATGCTCTGATTAGAGGCATGCACATAGATTAGAAACATATAATAAATCATGTAACTTTTTAGCCTCAAATAAAATAAAAGAATGCAGCTTTTATTAGGAAATAAAATGTTTATCAAGAATGCTTTAAAGGTGACATTTATTACTAATAAACTGTGTTGAAAGGGCTGATCCTTTCATTGGCAGATGATCCTTTCTCTGGCAGAACAGCCAGAGACTTCCCTCTATGTAAAAAACATCCCAGTACAGTCTGTGCTGGATTCAGGAAGCATTTCCGTCAGCACTTACGAAGGATGGTCAAGAGACTCACCTGCACCTTTTTTCAAGCAATGAATGAGTCATGGAAATATAACTCCAGTATTATTTTGGGACTGATCGTGGATCTCAGGACAACTTCTTGGAATATCACTGAGAAACAATTCCACAGTCAGCTAATGTATCAAACTCCAGCAAAGCATCTGCCAGGCAAACTCTTGATAGTGTCAGCAAGCCCCCTGCTCAAGCAGGATGTTATTTGCTCTTCAGCTCTTGACTCTTCAGGGTTGTCATGCTCCACGCTGCTTCTCATATTAATTGTGTTCAGTTACTGTGTACTGAATATTATGGCTGTTGGTGCTGAACATGCCAAAAAAAGCCCATCCTTTAGCAGCCTGCACTAGAGAGGAATATGAAGCCTCCCTCTTAACAAACTTCTTATCTGAAGGGTTTTATTTAACACCTTCCCAAATGCAGCCTTGCTTTGGAGACCAACTCATTCAGGCTTGAATTATAACAGTACTGAGGATGTGCCTGTCTGCTACCCGAAGCTGTTTCTAGGATGACTGCATGTAAGTCAGGTCAAACTACGTATGTCTCTTAGCTATTAAAAAATGTCCTAAACAATACAGGGAGGGTGTCCTGCAAGGCACAGACAAATTGCAGTTAGGAACTCATTCAACTCCTTTACAGTGATAAAGGCAATTTTAGGAATTAACCTTTGAATAAGTGTTTATCATTCTGACCTTGTCTATGTAATCTATTTTGTGATTAGTCCATAGCGTGTAACAGATTACTTGATCACAAACTGAAATTGTTTTTCCCATACTATAAAAAAAAAGTTCTTCTCTTAGTTTCACCATCCAGAATACATTGCATGATTAAAATATGGTGCAGATTGTCAGAGAAATCAGACTTCTTGCACTTAAGAAGCATTAACTATTCAGGAAAACAAAATGGTTCTTAAGAACTGCTCTCAAGAGTCTGTGAGAAAAATCAATGTAGCGCATGTATTGTCTAGGTTATATGTAAACTGGGCATTTCCTAGAAGCTGCAGTAACCTAAATATTCCACTACCCAGGCACTCTTGCTGCTGATACACTATCATTGTCTTCCATTCCATTGACTTTCTAAACACATTTTGCTGTATGATATTGTTTTTCAGGAGATGACCCATTCATGGCCTGCTCCACTGTCAGCTATTCACACACCAGGAAAGGCAGAACAAAGCAAATTTTCCTTCCCAAACAAGGTAAGCCATGCCACATTACATAGAACCATGCCTCCTGCCCCTCAAAATATGCCCAAAATGAGCCCTGACTAAGCATGTAGGGTCTCTGTGCTGAGCTAGGTACTGTGCTGATTGACCTTCTCCATGTGTGTGCCATGTGTGTGCCAGTATCCCCTGCTTTTCCCTACTTACAAGCTCTGCAGAGCTACATGATCTTGTTTGCACATCTTCTGGCAGCAGCACTGATGCTGGTGTGTGGGTCACAGATTCCTCGCTGCAAGGCAAAGATACACGTGTCCCTAGTGAGGTGTACAGATGTGGTGTCTTCTGCAGGCATCTGCTGAAGCTCCTGACTGATATACCTCAGGGTGCATACAGCTACTGCAGGACAAAAAGCTCCTGCTTGCATCCATTGCTCCTGCTTTTTATGGCTTCACTAGCCAAGATTTTTGTTGAAACCACTGAGGTCTGAGGTGGGCTTTACTAATACACCGGCCTCTGTAGTCAGAGGCTGAGGAGTGGACATACATCCTTTGCCACCAACCTGGCTTCAAGGGCAGCATTGCTACAGAGGCAAGCAGCCCAGTGCCATGATGCCCAGAGGGGCCACAGAAGTATTTGCCAGGGAAGTACTTGGTTCCACAGTGGACCAAGGTCCTTCTGGTGGTCCCTTGAAACCAGCTACATTGTTGTATGTGTATCCCAGGGAGGATGTAGCATGGCATGGTAAAGCTCATTGGCATGAGCTTGGGGAAACCACAGTATTTATACTTGGTGAGTCAGGAAGGAATGAAATCAGCTATCCCATGCAAGAGCCAATAAAAATTTCATATTGTATCACCATATACTGTTTGTATGCCACAAGCTCCACTATATTTCATTTATTTCATATAGTTCATAAGTTGAAGCTTGAAATAAGATATTGATGCTGTTTGTAGCCTTTCTCCTGTTAAAACAAGTTCCTTTGGTAACTTTTAAGTCCATTCTACAAAATTTAGTGCAGGGAATAATTACAACCACAAAGCCAAGAAACTGTCAAGCTTTGCCTACACTAAAACAGCTTTTCCGTGGATGAGGGTGTCATGATTTTGAAATACCAGGGGTGTAAACCAAAACATCTCTGGCATGTTATGAAAGAAAAAGAAGGAAATAATTCACTGTCTATTTGCTCACTAAAGGCAGACGGCTGATTGAAGATGGTAGGTGGGCTAGAGGCTTGTTACGTTAGAGTAAGTCTGGTAGGAGATAGATGGATCAGCAGTTTACAGTAAAGTGCTCAGATATGGATGGCAAAACCAAAGCGGTGCTTGCAGCTTTGCCATTTATGCCGTAATTATCACCACACAATGTGCCTACGTGGCAAGAGTGCAGATGTGCGTGGTCAAGGTGTGCACCTATCAGTGTATCTTTGTGGCCATCATGAATGTACTTCCTCTCAACTAAATGTATTGTGATAAATATAGGAATAGGAGAACCACAGACCATAGGGCAAAGATATGTGGATAATGGTTGATATTGACTTTCTCATATTCTCTCTGCCTGTTCATCCATCTCTCTGGGAAATATGTTAATAGTTTCAACTGCAGGGACATTTCAAGAGTTCCACCATGCATTTTTAAAGAGCCTTTTCTAGGTGGTTTCCTTTTCTCTTACCACAGTAGATTTACCATTTTATTTAAGTTTAGGATGGACAAGATTTCATTGCATAATATATGAGCATACTTTTGTACGTAAAATAACATCACAACTTTATTGTGGCCTGGGTGGTCTACATGGTCAGAAATTGGAGTGCTTTGTGCGATATGGGGAAGAAGTACCTAACAAAACTCACCAGAGTTCTGGAAAAAATCCTGCATCACTGGCCATAGGCCATGTTAATTTTAAACAGGACCTCTATTTTAAAATATTTTAGAATAGTTAAGAGCTGCTTCTGTGGCTTAGTCTGAATCTGTGCTGTTGCAGACATTGGAAAGCATCTGCTTTTAAGCTCCAAAATACAAAGACTGGTTTCCTAGTTTTTCAAATGTTTTTGAAACCTTCATAAGCTACCTACTGCTTTTCACAAAGTGCGGTGTAAAATCATTATTGGGTCTCATAGGGAATGTCTCCATAACTTTTAGAAAGCTTACCCACACGTAAGCTATGTAGCTGTCCCACCTTGTTAAAACCTAAGGACTACACCAAACTGTTGTGGATCACACATTATTCAGACAAATGGGCCTGTCAGTTAAGCCGTGGCCAAGGACAGCAAAGAGGCTAAAAGGCTAAATTCAGGGCATCTACTTCATCTCTTAGTTCCAAGCGATGCATGGTACTGTGAATTCAATTTCAGTGTTGAGAGATCAGTTCAGCTCATTTGCAATGACTCTTCCAGCCGGAGAAGCAAGTAGGCTGCAATCCTTTTTAACAGAAGACAGTTTCCAAGTGTAAAGATACTCATCATTTTGGGAATGAGAAAGAGAGCAGCTTGTAAGACTCCTGCTCTGTTGCAAGGATGCAAATCATCCTTACTTTTCTGCTTATGAAAACTGATAGTCAGCATCATTAGTTCCCATACATGCCACACTGCTTTTAACCTGCAACTCAAGTAATTAGTGATCTGACACCTTGAAACTTGAAATTTATTAATTAGGCTATTAAAGTTGCAAAGGCCACAGTAGCTACAGCTATACTGGTTTTGAAATCAGTCTAGTAATAAAAGCTAAATAACTTAGATTCATATTTCACAAATAGAACAGAACTGCATCTTTGAAACTGTGTGTGTGGATGTGTCCATCTAAATAAGTATATGCTTGGTGGATGAGGGGGATATATGTGCATATGCTGTACCTGTATATGAAATCAAACCTCATTAACATGGGAGATCTGCATTAATGCACAAGAATGGAAGGAAGGTCTGTGTCAGGTTTGACACAGTACCCCGTAGGCAGTACCCAGTAGGTTACCCAGCACAGTGCTGCTGGGAGAGCACATTTAGGGAACTGTCCTTCATGTGACAGAGGGCATAAAGTTACATTTTCTTTCTCTGTGGAATTAATTTGTGCTCTTGAATTTAGTGGGAAGGGGCAATGACAGTCTCTTTATTTCTTGTTTCTCAAAGCTTAAGGATAATTGAATCAGTGTGTGATGTGACAGGTTGTGTGCTTTCCTTTCTCCCATCTCTGTCACACTTTGTTATTTACAAATGATCAGGCATTTTTTGATTGTAATTTTATTAAAACATCTTAATAAATAAACTTTAAATGAATAATTAAATTTGGTAAATAAGAGCTCACATGATGCTTGTGTCAATGAGCTTTCATGTGCAGACATTAATTCTTAGCCCTCATGCAGGAAAAGAATGTTTTTAATTCCGCTGCCTGCTTTTCCCTTTGTCTTCATTTTTAGTGTAATTTCATGTCTTGAAAGTTTGATCAGGTGGTTGATTTCTAGTTATGTGTATGTGATATTATGGGATCAGCCATCATTTTGTTATTTGAGAATTAATTTATCCACTCCAGGAGAAGTGGTGTCTTGTCACAAAGCTATTGAATGATTATTCTCAGCTGAAGCAAAGTTATCACAGTGATGTTATTCTTTATGTGCTCAATTCATTTACTTTTTCCTTTCTTACTGATTTTAACGAGCTGGAACACATACAGTAGACAATAATCTCCAGAAGTGAAGACTTCTCCTTTGTTTTTTAAGTTACTTTAAGTCGTACTTTTTCCTACCTCAGTGGGAGCAATCTCTATTTACTATGATATTTTTGTATTAGCCTTTGTTATTAAGAATAATATGTAGAGAATCAAGACACTTGTTTTAAGGAATCTGTTAAAATGAAAAGAGAAAATGTCATAGCGCATATGCTTTGCTGTTATCAAATTTGAGACTACGCAGAGTCAATGCCAGAGGTAAGATACTGTGCTAGGCAGTTAAAGGGGAGGGTGCATTCTTCCTGAGGTTGATGAAAATGTAAAAGAGTGAGCAAGATCCTTGTTTAGCAGTTTCAAACACATTTACAAACCCGAGGGTATTTCCATCAAAATGATTGTATTCCCCCAAACTTCTCTAGGCACATAAATTCACTATTCTGGAGACTGAACATGCTCTAATAGCCTACTTTCATTGGCAGCATGATTGGCTACTAGAATAGCATTTAAATTCAAGTGTACGTGTCACTGCATCACCACTGCAAGCTGATCCTGACTTCTTAAGATTATATTCAGTCACCAGAAAAAAGCAGACCTTAATATCCTTTCATCAGCAGCATTCACAAAATGCTGAGGCAATTTGTCAAAAGTAGAGAATTTCAAATTATTGGCAAATTATTATTGGCATATGAAACACGGTACAGATCTTTTCATACTCCAGTTGAAGACAGAAATTCCTAGGGCTTGGCCAAAAATTTGATGCCTCGCATTTCAGGTGTGCAAGATGGCAGTGAATTGCAGATGTGTATTATAGCATAAAAATTACAGATCAAAACTATGCAGTCTGGAGAGCTTTGACTTCAGAGCAAATGGTGCATATTGAGGGGATTTGGCCAGACAAGCCCTTAAAATGCCCAGTGCCTGTGGTCCAGCCAACTTCCATTTAGAGCTGCAAAGAAACTCTTGGGGTCCCAAACCCCTGTGACATGCTTCTGAGTGACTCAGCAGCAAAATCCCAGCTCAGCCAAGCGAGAGCATCCTTGAGCTCTCTGGGGACTTGCAGTTCCTTTCCTGATGAGCTGTGCATTTGGCTCATCACTCAGCCTTCATGGACCAGGGATCTGGTCCAGTGCCCAGTTTGTCACTGAAAATGACCGTATGTGTTGCTGTGAGTGCCTGGCCTCTCCAAGCAGACTCTACTGCAGTTGTAATTGCAGCACACGTATGAGGTTCTATTCCTGTGTGTATCTGGGTTATTCAGAAACAGAGTTATATACAGGATACCTTCCCTGCTGTCATCCGCAGCAGTGTTTGGTTGTTTTTTTTTAATTTACAGGGATTTTTATTACAGTTTATATTTGTATTTCCCTTCTATTTATAAACTTCTTTTATATTTTTATGAATACAAACAAATGCTGTGAGTAAAATATGTGAACATTTGCGTGTGAGGAAAAAATGGTCTGATTTGTTGCACCATATTCATAGATACTGTGCTTGTGATACAAGGTTGACCTTGTAATCTCGGGGACCCAGAACTAAAGTCTGTATTTCCATTCTCCAGTGCTGTCAATATCAACATGTGAAGAGGAAAGACTAGCTGTGCTACTATCTCAGGAATCCAATGGTCCATGAAACAATATTGGCCTTCCCTCTGCCTTCCCATCTAAACTTGTAGAAGATAATAGATGAGTTTTGGCTGATCAATAAATGAATAGTGAGCAGGAGAGTTGTAATAGCTATACAAGGAATTGCACTATTAAAGGGTTGTTGTGAAATAAGTTTACAAGCCATAGAATTAATGGATTTTCAAAGAAATATTGGATTTATTCTTGTAACAGAAAATTACTTTGAAACTGAATGAACAATTAACAGTGCTGTTTGTATTGTTAAGGTAATGTTCAAGCAAGTATTGCAGCTAAAATTTGCTGTAAAAATAACACATTGTACCTTTTTTCTATTATTACCATAGGAGTCACAACAGGGATCTACAGGACACAGCAATACAAGTAAGTGCCAACTCATTTTCTGGCTGCCTTGGGTGAAGGGTATGGCAATAGCTATGACATACAAGTGGCTGGTAGGGTAATGAACCAATAACAGACTGGGACAGTGTACAGACTCAGCAGGCTTTACTCAGGTATGGCCAAATGTGGAGAAATGAACTGAAGATGTCAGGTCTTCTGGCGCACTGGGATGAACACAAAATGGTGTCAGGTCTTCTGGTGGACTGGGATGAACACAAAAAGGATTCATTTCTTTATCACCATTTCATTATATAGGTGAGAAAGACTGAAAGGTTAAAAGAGTGGCTTTTTTAGACAGCCAGAAAAGAGCTGACCTAGTTGTACGGCCAGATCCAGACTGCCATAAGATTCTGCAAGAAGACTTGTTACCATTTTTCTTTCATAGAAAAATGGTATATTTTGTGCCTATTGCACAGTAATAAGCAACATAAATCCTGCCAAACACCAGATAATGTCTCAAAGACCATATGGCCATGGGTCTTTTTGGCTAGCAGTGTGGGTAAGGAACTGATATATGCTTGTGTGGCTTCTGGTTGGGGCTTTTCAGTGGCCTCTAATTTACAAATCATGGCGCAGATCAGCAGCACTTTAGTTACATTTAGTTATGATAAAAAACTTAGCAGCTGTATTGAAAGATTGAATTGTTCTGCTAAACACAGTATTAATCCTCTGCCCTGCCACCTCTGACTGTTGTTAATGTTGTCGTGCATATTAAAAATACATGATCCTACCCTGCTCTCAAAACAAAATCATCTCAACCAAAAGAACTATTTTGCTATCTTCCTGACGTGTCAGCCAGCACAGAGCCTGGTTTGCGAATTACAGGGCTGTGACTGAAGATGAAAAATGCCCTGAGCTGGTAGGTAGGGCTTTGAAAGTGGCTGGTCACCCACTGCATGAGGGAGAAGACATCCAGAGAGACAAGGCTAGGAGATGTAGGCTATTAAAATGGTGTGGCTCTTTGCTGGGGAAAGGTCAGCATGCGGATGACAATGTTGTGAAGAAACATGCAGTGGTGTCACTTAATTGCTAACATCAGTTTGATATTGCTGTGAGTCCAGCACTAAGGAAATAATAAAAGGCAAAGAGGGTGAGTTCTGTCAGGAAATAATGAATACAGTAATGAGAGAAGGAAGCACAAAAGGGCCATAATAGAGAGGGCTATGCAAACACATGCAGAGTCACAAGCATGACCAACACACCAGCTGAGCTGAAGGCTTTGTGATGACATCAGAGGCCATAGTGTTTGGCCAGCTTTGGTCTTAGTTTCATTCTGAGTATATCCTTCTTTCAACACTTGAATGTGATAGATTATTCTGCAGCTCTAATGTAACCTGCTTTCCTGTGGGTTAGGAAATCAGTTCTACCTTCTTAAAACTTTCCTCCAGTCCTTACTCAGGTGGTCTCCAGCTTCAGCTTACTTCCAGTTCCCCCATCTGCCTTCCCACACCACAGTCCCTCCACTTTCTTCTTGACTTCTCATTCATCCTGCTCAGCAAAATCAGTATATATTTGCAGCTGGGCTGGAGCTGCATTTGGTACTGCCTGGATGATGGCAACCAAACCAAAGGACATCTGAACCCATGCAGAAATGTCTTCTTCATTGGTGGCAAAAGTTAAGGTTGCTGGCAGACACCAGACACTTCTAATGTTGAAGAGGAAATTTGACTACCTCTGAGACTGGCATCCATAAGGATTCATATAGAGGAGCTGGAGTAAGAACTGAATAAGACACAGTTAGAATGAGACATAGACCTTACCTTAGAAGTGGTGGGTGGTCCCTGGCTGGACTTCAGGTGCCTCGCAAAGCTTCTCTGTCACTCCCCTTCTCAAGTGGACATGGGAGAGAAAAAAAAATGAAAGGCTCATGGGTCAAGATAAGGACAGGGAGAGACCACTCATCAATTACTGTCACTGTCAAAACAGGCTTGACTTGGGGAAATTGGTTTAATTTACTGCCAATCAAATCAGAGTATGCTAATGAGAAAACAGAAACAATTCTTAAAACATCTTCTCCCCATCCCTCTCTTCTTCTCAGGCATGACTTCACTCCCGAGTTCTTCACCTTCTCCCACCCAGCAGTGCAGGGGGATGGGGAACGGCTGTTGTGGTCAATTCATCATACGTTGTTTCTGCTGCTCCTTCCTCTTAGGCAGAGACTCCTCACACTCTCCCCCTGCTCCAGCGTAGGTCCTTCCCATGGGTGCAGTCCTTCGGGAACAGACTGCTCCAGCATGAGTCCCTTCTGTGGAGTCACCAACCCTGCCAGCCAACCTGCTCCAGTGTGCAGGGTCCTAACCCTAACCCTAACCCTAACCCTCTCTCCATGGGGCCACCCATCCTGCCAGGAGCCTGCTCCATCACAAGCTTCCCATGGATAGCAACCTCCTTCAGGCATCCCCCTGCTCTAGCATGGAGTACTCCATAGGCTGCAGGAGGATAGATACATCCTCACCATGTGAGCCCCCATGGGCTGCAGAGGCACAGCCTGCCTCACCACGGGCAGCACCATGGGCTGCAGTGAAATCTCTGCTCTGGCGCCTGGAGCGCTTCCTGCCCTCCTTCTGCACTGACCTGGTGTCTGCAGGGCTGTTTCTCTCACAACTTCTCACTCCTCTCTCCAGCTGCAGTTGCTGGGGTGTTTCTTTTTTGTTTTTGCTTCTTAAATGTGTTATCCCAGAGGTACCTTGGCCAGCAGCGGGTCCATCTTGGAGCCATCTGGAATTGGCTGTATCAGACATAGGTGAAGCTTCTGGCAGCTTCTCACTGCTGTCAATAGGGGCACCCCTATAGCTCCTTCCCCCTGCTACCAAAACCTTGCCATGCAAACCCAATACAGGATGTGAGAATTGCTAGAAAATGACTCTATGTGGGAAATAAATCTAGTGGTCTATGTACTGCATGATCCAAATGCACATCTTCAGGGTCCCAATTTGCTAGTTTAGCTAGCTGTTATTTCCCATTGCACAATGCCTTCTTTGGAGCGGCTCTAGAGCCTGTCACTTACGATAGTTTTACTCCAGCTGGAAACATTGTCTTTCTCATGGGTAACATTTGCATTTCTCTCTCATCCTTCCCCCACAAGGAAATCAAACCTCTAATGGCTAAAGTTATACTGCTCTGTCACAATAAATATTATTTATCCCTGTTACCCAGAAAGGGAAACTTGGCCTGCTTACGCTGAGTGATTCACCCAAATTCCAGCTCAGAGGAGAGCACTCCTTCTCTGGCCACCCACTATTCAGTGGGGAAATCCCACAGAAGTTCATTTGAAATTTACTTTGGAATGAAAGAAATCTGGACACGTTTCCTCTGGTTGTATCTAACAAGATTAGAAAGGGAGCTGTCTGTGTAAGGTAGAAACTAGCAAAGAACTCCCAGCTCTATGGCTAAGGATCTGAGGACTGATTGTTTCTACCGTATGTTACTGGAGGTGTGCATATGCACACACACACACCAACACACCAACACACACACCAACACACACACGTTTCAAGAGACATACACAGTGCTTAGCACATGAAATAAAGTGTGCTAAGAGCAGTCCCATAATGAGGTGGGCAGCATACTGTTTGTCAATTCCCAAAAGACTGAAAAACAACCCAAAGGATGACACCAGTTTGCCCACAGGAAAAAGCCAGAGCTAGAAAGGATTCAGCAATTTAGCAAATGCTAGCCTCCCACACTGGTACCTGCATGCATTTGGCAGATTACATGAAACATGGAAAGCAAATCTTAGTCTGGCCAAGAATGAGTGTGAAAAATACAAGTTGTTCTGACAGGTAGTTCCCTTTTACACATGCTTATCCAAAAATCTTATCTGCAGTGTATCTGTGACATTCAGCTATGCTTAGCCTGTACACATTTTAAGAATTTCTATGATTCAGCCAAGTGAGAACAAAGTTGGTAAGAACTGATAAAGCATTAATGGCCAGATTTTCTACTCTGATAGGCCAGACTGCTGTGTTTTTGCCATCTGTATAGGCTTCATCCTCTCTCTCCACACAGAAGTATGTTAAGTGATGATTAGCATAAAAGCAGCTGCAAATGCTTACTGTAGGGTAATTCATTAATATCCAGTTTGGCTAAATCACAGAGATTCCCTTTTCTCCTCACAGTACTTATGCTGTTTCCCTTGTTGCTGCATTAACATACATTGCTGAAAGTAGAACTGATGTGAACTCTGCTGGCAAAGCACTCAGGAATCCATATTCCCTCTCACACTCAAACAAACCAGTGTTCGTGGTACTAATTCATCACTTATAAAAAGCCTAAGTTACGAACAGAAAGTCTTTGAATATATGCCAACTGTTACTGTTGGTTTCTTGTTCCAAATTACCATAATGCAGATGAGCTCCAGGGCTCCAGGCACCCTAAGGCTGAGTAGCACATACTGTAGCAACAGCTTTCCAGTCAGAAAATTCATCTGGATATTCTTTCTGAGGTCTCTGCTAACAGTGCAAAATGACCTAGAGATTATGTATTCTGTCCCGTGTGGGTGCCCCACTTGTGCCTAAATACAGATGCCTTTGGCTGTCCTATTACAGTAAGTGATTAACTTCCCTAGAAGTCCACAGAGAGGCATCCAGAGATTACCCCATCCTGTTCACTAATGTTTAGGCACCTAAATTGGGTGCTTTCTGGAGGCCCTTCCAGAGGGAAGAATGAGATCTAAAAGCACCATGCCAAGGTGTTTGCAGTACCCAGAACCTCATCTGTAACACACCCATTTACAGAAGGTCGTTGTCTAGAGTAAGTTCTTCAGCTTGCTTCTGTACAGCAGTAGAATGACATTGGTAGCAAACCCCTGCCTCTTCTGAAGGCAACATCAAATTTTCCAGAGGTGCCTCCTACATCTGTTGCTGGCACCCCAATGCTGTGTGAAAACTGAGGATGAGGACTTCAGCAGCAGCAAATGGACTTTACATAATGCTTGTGTGCGTGGAATAGGTCGGGGGGGTGACCCAAAATCCATTCAACTCAAGTCAATGAGCAGAAAATCAGATAACACCAAAACAGGCTGACTAAATTAAACACTACACATTTTTTTTTTTTCAGAAGGCACAGGTAGATTTTGGTTTAGCAAAGCTCATTAAAAAGTAATGGAGAAAAACACATCCATCAGTAAACCAGTCACACTCAACCTCTGTGCCTCCTTGTCTGCCAGGCAGCATAAACTCATGTGTAGACAGCTATTAGCATCCAGTGACACACAAGGGGAGCAGCAGCTGCACAGTCACTAGGTCTAGAATTCAGGTTCAAGGTGATTTGAGTGGCATACCCTATACATCCATGCTAGAGCTAAACAAAAACCTTGCACTGAAGGGCATTGGTTACTCAAAAAGCAATAATTACAGCAAACAACATAAGCCTTACATTTTTTGGGGGGGAGGGAGAAAGAGGGAGAAGGACATGGCTTGATTTAGCAGAAGCAGTACCATCCCATCAGCTAGCAGCCTGCTCCCCCAGTGTCTGTGCTACATAGCTAAGTTCTGTTGGGGAGATGGAGCCAAGAAGGAAATCATCACAAGCCAACATGTTATGCCGGGACACAGGCAAGTCATATGGAAATGTGAAGAGGCATCCCTTGGGCCTCTGACACTTCTCATTCAGGTACCTGACTTCTCATGGGGGTTGAGTGCTTAAGCCAAAATATGGCAAAGAGGGCTTCCCCAGCCCCCACTTACAGGAGCTGAAGATCAGATCCTCAATTTGTTAAAATGAATGTGAATAAAAACATACATTGGCAGAATTGCTTCCTAATCAATGCCTTACTAGCTCCTGCTGATGCTGTTTTGCTTTGTGTGAAGTAATTACTGTTCCTGGAGCAGGGTTTTAGAGCATTGTTCATGCTGGATGTGGTACACTCAATAGCAGAGCTGTAGGGCCCTAGAGAAATCTTTTCCACTGCTCCAAGGTCTGCTGTCCCTGGTTAAAGCTTATGTCCTGTAAGCAGCTGCTCTCGTGGAGTTTCCTTGCCTGACATTTCCAGAGTACATGTGGCAGTGACAAGAAAAGTCAAGTCAGGGTTGATTCCCTGCTTGCAAATGCTCCAGCAGTACCCCTGCAGCCCTGTGATTGCCTCAGCAGCAGTCTGCATGTGTGGCAAGGGTGGTCAGTGTTAGCAATGAATAAAGTGTTGATGTGTCACATCTAAGCAGTTTCCATATTGACCCATTTCTGATGTCATTTTCTTCTTCTCTTTCAAAGGGAAAAGTGATGTAGAGCCAAAGAGTCCAGAGAAAAACGCAACCCATACATCGTAAGTCACTTTTGTGTTTAAGATTGGAGAAGGCAGCTGTGTTTTTATCATATTTGTTGGGCAAAATGGAATTTGTTTGTTTTCATTAAAATAAAGCTCTTTCACTGATGTTTTTCTTAAAATGTCTTTTTCGATAATGGATAAACATTAATTGTTCCTAGAACTACTGCATGATAGTAAGTCAGAGATCTTTGCAAGTGAAATGGCTCCATATCACACTGAATAGAGATGAGATTATTTTTGTGGGTGTGTGCGGCTGGCCTTTTCAACCTGAATTCGACATTACCTTAATGCTGTTGGAGTTTGTCACACTTGCTAAAAAACATCGTGTCACATATGCCTTTGATGTACTGATGCAATTTTAAAAGACTGCAGTCTGCAGCTTCACCTCTGAATTACTTGAAATCCAATTACAGTTATCTCTGGTCTCTCACGATTTTGTTGATGTTTTTGAATTAACAAAAGAAGTAGAGAAATAGATAGGAATAGGCACTTGTAATATATCAGTGTTCACCTTCACTCTAGTGCAACAATAGAAGCTTTTACCATTTTTAACTCTAGTATACAAAGGACTGAATTGTTTTGCCAACATAAACTAGTCTATGAAACAGATGGGCTGCAAGCTGAAGAAAAAAAAAAGCATCATTCTCCCAGACTGAGCTAGATAAGTGAATTCCTTTAATAACTACCAGGCAGGAGCATTATGAATTCCTGCAAAACCATTCACCTTTTTAATCCCATTTGAGGGAGGGAAATTCTTGTAACAGTCAGTCATGTGAATTTTAGAGTGCATCTTGCCTATAATTTATGTTTTCTGATTCCTGTTATTTAAATTCAGAGCATTATATCATGTAAATCTCTCTAGGTGTCACCATTTGTTACATGGCCAAAAGTAGTCACAGAAGGAGGTATAATAACGGTGATTTATTGTGGGATGTTTTGATTTCTGCTGCAAATACACATTAAAAATCTTCTGGAAATGAATCTAGAAAAAGATTTGACATGGTATAAGAAATAGCTTGTCCTGCAGATTGTGTTGTGGAATGTAATTACTGTATGTGAGCATATTTAGCCAAACTTATTAAATGAATTAAGCATTAGCAGCCTTATGCCTTCTGATAGTATGATTGCTGGGAATGGTTAATAGAATGATTCCAATAATTATCATTTTTAAAAATAATATTGCAATAAAGACCAAAAGAAGAAGGGTTTTAATGCCATCTGGAGGTATTTGGGAGAAATGAACACATTTATTTTAGTCGATATTTAGCAATATGTAAAACGTAAGCTACCCTCCAAAGTGGCTTTTTTTCTAGTTAAATAGTATTTTATGGATGAGGGAAGTTCTTTTGTTTCTTCTCCTCCTTTGGATACACCCTTATATGTTTATGGTTTTGGTTTGAGCGTATAGAATGTGTCATGTCACGTGCTGTATTAGATATAGAAGACTTCAGAATCTGGTTAGGTGTGAAAAGTTCTTTGCCTAACAAGAGGTCTTAGTACAACCTTCTGAAACTGTGCTGTCTACTAGATATAGTATATTTATGAAGCTTATCTTTAAATTGTTATTATATGCTAATATACAGTAGATACTGGTTCCCAGAGCACATTTTAGACAAGACTGGTTACCACTGAATTCAAGAAGCAGAGGCCCCTATAGTTAGAAAAATTGTGTGGAAAGGGAGGGAGGAGAGAAAGGAGAAGAGGAAAGAAAGGGAACCAGTGAGTGCTGTGCCAAAAGAAGAGGAAGAAAATGAGAGGGATACATCTAAGAAGGAGGAAAAGGAACTGCAAATGCCATATCTTCAGAAAGAGATAAAAAACTGAGAGCAGTGGAAGAGAAAGCCAGAGATTAAATACAGCAAATGAGAAAGAAGGGAGACTAATAGGAGCAAAAGCTGTTAGTAAACTAAAATGTATGTATTGTTGAATAGAGGGCTGCCTACCTGAGTGTTACAGTGAAGTAAACTAATGTTGGTGTGTTATCCCACTGATATCCCAGTTCTTTTTCTGCTACCTTCTGTTGTCCTTCCCTGGTTTCTTCTCTTTTCCACCTTCTTCAAGAACAGCCTTTTATTCCTGGTTATCAGGCAGTCGTGAATACAGACTGTTTCTGTTCTTCTGGGGACATAGCAGCTGGGAGCCAGTGGGGTTGTGAAAGGGACACGAACAATGGGACAGTGGGGTTGTGAGGGGGCATGAACAATGCCAGGGGACCCCATAAGCAAAAAGACTGCACCTTCTTGTGAGATGTTGCTCCTCTGAGAGTGTTGAAGGAGTCTGATTGGCATTCCCTGTCAGGGGTGCTAAAAAGTGGGGACATTGTTGGAGGAGAGGTGGCATGTTCAGGCCTGACCAGAAGAAACCGTGTACTGGTTTCATTGTGAATCAGTGTTTCCTTCTGAAAATGGAACAAACAGCACCAAAAAGTTCACAAAGCAAGTCGTGTTTGCCTAGATAAAGATAATGGAAAAGACAGGGAGGAGCAAACTAATGTTTCTTTCTTGCAAATGTCTTTTTTATTTTCCTCAGGCATGTTACAAGCCACACACCCAAGCCAAGCGTATATGACTCAATGGCAGTTAATTCATCCCTGGTGCAGATTTACTACCTCCATGCAAGCATTATTTATGCAGCTTCAAAGGACAGGTTGATTGCCCTCTTGAATCAGGCAGTGAGGCATTTGTGGACTAAGCATTTACATGAAGTCTCCCCTCAAGACATTCCTCCTGTCATGTCCACTGGGCCCAGTATCCTCAGAACCAGACAGAACCCTGTGACCTGGAGCCCTAGGGGACAAAGGTGCTACCCAGAACCTCTGAGAGTATAAAAACCTAGAGTGCAGGATGTGTGGTGGTCTATTCAGAGGGGTTTGAGTACAGTAAATGCATCATTCTGAATGGCATTATGCATAGAGGTTTTTTCCTGTATGCATTAACTCCCTGGGTACACTCAGTATGGCATAGCTCTCCACTGATAATAATATTAAGCATTAAGAAACTGGTATATATTAGATGATAAACATTAATTGATGTAACATCCTAATGAGGCAGATAAATAAGGGCAGTTACTACAATGCTAGAGATAACATAGATGGATGTAGGAGAAGGAGAATGATGCAAAAGTGGGGACAAAGTCTGAGCAGAGTCCTTTTGCATGATATTCCTATGGCCTTCACTGTCTCAGCATGCACAATAATCGTCTTAGCTGGCACTGAAGAATTGCAATAAAAGCTGCAAACAATACAAAGATGTTAAGATGTCCAGAGTCTTCCGCAGTTTGATTCACGTTCCTTGTAACTGAATGCTTTTAAAGTCATGAGAATTCTGGATTTGAAGGGGGATTTTGTTGTACTTAATATGTGTAGAGCTCTCTATGGGTCATGTGGTTACAGCTTCACTAAGCATTTCTGAAATTTTAGGGCTATTCAGAAATATCCAGCAATGTTTTGTTCTTTCGGTTTTGTGATAAGAAGTTCAGTTTTCAATGATCAGAAAACTTTCACAGATTTTGTTTAAAACACTTGATTTTCACTAAAATCCTTCCTCCCCTTGGTTTTACCAGTTAAAGTCTGGAGGGCTTCGCTAAGGAGTGGTGAAGGGATGAAGGAAGAGTGCTCTTTGATTCTTTAATGTTTTCAGATACTGAATTTTAGTCTTTCTTTGGCAAAACTGGATCCTTTCAGTAACACTGCAATTAAAACTTTTAATTTTATAGAACATCTGTGCAAGGAAATGTGAATGTGCACATGTTTCAGGGGACCTTGCAGTGCCATAGAAACTCTTATCCATACTAGGGGTCTGCGATCTTCCATCCTCCCACATACAAAATATGACAATGATTAAAAAATGGCACAAATACACAAAGAGCTCAGCAGGACTCCCGCTTTTGGGATGTCTTTCGACGTACTGGCCTGTTGTGATGTTCTTCAATACCTTTTGTGTTTGTAAATGATTTCCAGTTCAGACTACCCAAGGTTAATCATGCCTGACTGTGATTCACTGCTATGCATTTACCCCGACATTTCTAGTGCACTTACTTAATGATATCAGGGCTGGCAACTAGACACCTTGGTGCTGGCTCTTTATTATCCCTCCCACAATTGCTCCCATGCTGAGCTGCTCCAGATTTTTCCCTCCCTTTTTACAAGAGAATTAACCAAGGTTGAGGGAGGCTTTTATAATTTATGGCAGTTATGCAAGTTTTGTCCTCTGCTAACACTCTGAGAACTTCAGCAATCTCAGTTTATGTGTTTGCTTGTTTGTTTTTGCCAGGCAGAAATAGATGTTGGCTCATTTTCTTCCCTGCACTGGTCCCCAGCATCACTTGGAGAATAGTTTGCTCAGGGGGATCTTCATTAACAGCACTAAATTCAGCAGCTTCCAAGCTGTCCATTTGCAGACATTAGTGCTACAGTCTCTTGCCCATCCAGCAGCTGCTCATCGTTCTCATCACCCTGATTCTCCTTGAGGAAGGAAATAGAAAGTAGGTACTCAGAGCAACATCACTGCTGTTCTTGCCTGTATTGGCATAAGTATTGCCAACTGGCTTCTCGCTTTCTCTTCCTCACTTCTGTCTTGCCCCTTGCATCTTGTATCTAGTGACTCACGGATAGTAACTCAATAGCCAGAAACTCCTGCTGGTTTCCTCCTTCACAGATGGGAAAACTGAGGCAGTGGGGTTATAAGGTGCCTCCGCAGAACAGAGAGAACCAATCTTGAGTACAGAAGACAGCTCAAGCACACGCTGACAACTTACCATCCAGCTCTTAGCCCCCAGGAAGCTTGGCCTTTCACATCTGGCTGACGTGTGGGCTTGACCTTAAGTCTCTGAGGCAGCAACTGCAACCTGATTGAGCATCAGAGTTGGAAGAGAAGCCTTAATCCCACCTCACGTCACTGAAACCTTCTGCAACTTATTTAAAGTTAGCCTTGGCTTTCCCCCACCTAAAATAATAATTAGACCACCATGAAGACTACCTCATTAATATTTGTATAAAGTGTTGAAAAAATATAATGTTCTGTAAAAATGGCCAGGGACTATTTGCCCAGAACAGTAAAGGAAATGAGTGGTAGTTTAAGTTTTTAAAGACATACTTGGGTAGAAAGTGGTAAATGTCCTGAGGAGTGCCAGGTGTAGAGAGAAAGGAAGAGCAGGAGCTGCTGCCTCTCCCAAGCACCAGTAGACCTGGTGAGGATGGGCCGCTTCTGCCCCATCCTCCCCTAAAAGTTTCAGTCTTGAGACAAGGGTCACCCTATTCAAATTAGAAGGATTTCGGTTTTGTCTTGTTGGACTAGAGGCAAGGATGGCAAACACGGAAGGGGCAAAGCATGTAAGCTGCAGAGTAAGAAAAAACCTCCAGTGGTACATCTTTTATATCCTTCTGTTTGTTTGCCAAAAAGACCATGATGGGTTAAGTCAATTGAATCAGAAAATACCTAACAGATGGGTCTGGAGGACAATGGAATGGATGAAATCCATGCAGCTGTGGATATTGGTTTTTAAAAAAGTCTGCCCAAAGTTTTATAGGGTGTAATTCACTGTTAGCTTTCAGACTAAGATACCAGGGCAACTTCCAAGTCTTTCGTACCTTCAGCTGTGGGCATTTTAGCTGACAAGGACATCTGCAGGAGCACATTGGCCAGTGATCTGGTGACAAATGATTTAGTAACTCCATGGGCTCTATTGAGCACCATCATGAGCATATCAACCTGGTCATCACAGATGACCCTCTTCTGTCAAGAAACACAACTTCAAAGGGGTGGTAGACAATATGAAATTAGATCCTTCAGGTTAATTTTTGAGATATATTGTTTCTGAAAACACCACTGCATCAACGGCTTTTAATGTATGTCTGTGAAGTTTCAGAGAGAAGTCTTGCAGTCCATGCTAAAAAAAAAAAAGAGAAATAAAAAAACCCAAACACCTTACTATGATGAATGAAGGCAGTGTTTTGCAGAGCGATGGAGGTCTTGAAAACTGTAGAAGTGAAAGTCTGGTGTTTATCTATGAACCAAGTTGCTGGCAGCAGAAGAAGGCTGGCTTCATTGCACTATTCCACCTGTTTACTTGAGCCTCAGCTTGCCGAGCTAACCGCAAATACTGCCAGACTGTCACTCTGCTCAGCCAGTGTAGCAGGAACAGCTAAAAGTTTAAAACACACTCTTCAGCTCTCAAATTCCCATGAAAACGTTCTTTTTACTGCTCTCTCTCCTCCATAATTACCCTCCGTCCCTGTATGGAGAGTTTCTCTATGTATAAAATATATAGACCTTTAAAAAATACAATTCCACTATAACTTCCCACACCAAAACCAAAGTGATTTCACCTGTGGGATGCATCAGAGACACTGCAGTATTGTCACAATGCTGATGTGAACCTTGCCTGCCAATCCCTAACCTTTTCTGACATAGATTTTGTGGATGTGCAGTGTACAATGTTGCTGACAGTTCACAAAAAGCTATTGTAAGTTGATACTAACTGATCTATTCTCTTCAAATGATATAAAGACATTTTCTTGGAAGACATTTGCTCACACAGGTCTTGTCTGATTCTACCTTGGAGGTTCAGCAAAGCTGAGAAGGAAGAATGAATTTGTATTACTAATGGAGGTGGTGTTTTTGTAATGTGAAATTATAGATACATGGCAATCGAACACAGTACAAATAAAAAAAATTTAAATAACATATAAAGTGATATAAAAAGATTTTTAAAACATGATGTCCAGGAAAGCAGATGAGATGGGGCTATTTTTTGGTTTAGAAAGAAAATACCTGGAAGCCCAACCTGACCTTAATTGCATCTGTGGTTTTCCTGGTACAAAATTTAACTTCTGTTGAGTACGAGTCAGCCTTTATCTGAGATGTCAACAGGAACAGGGGAAGATAAATGCTAAATAAAAGCACCAGTGAGGTCTGGGGAAGTATTGTGATTGACTTTCATGGGGTGAGATAGGGCCTTTGCTGTCCTATTTTTAAATGCTAACCCTCTCTTTTACCAGATACAGCCAATAGCTTGAGATAACCACCCTTATCGCTGCAGGGCTCAGTGCAGTTTTATATATAAAGTCCCCTTGATCCAGGCCCTCTTGTTTAGCACCTTCACCTTTACTATATACCTGTACTCTGCACACTGGAGACAAAAATAATTAGCCCTGGGAAGCTGCCCTTGTTTTGATGCCACCCTTGGCTCAAAGCTGAAGGGGAAAGTGGTTTAATGCAAGAGAAACCCTCACTTCAAAACAGCAGCATTCGCCTGGTTGGAAAAGTCGCTATAATGTTGGGCATTATTTCTATTTTTGTACCAAATCAAAAATGCTTCTGTAACACTGGTGTTCATCTAACATCACTCAGAATAAAGCTGACCAATTTAACTGGCTAAAATATCGTCATGCTTGAGGAAATGTTTTCCTGTATTGCACCGAAAGCATATTATTTTTCTCTCAGGCACTGTTTTCCTTGGACTTTGTTGTTTGTAAGGGACTAATTGGGAATTTTGAATGTATTATATGTTGGCTCTGAATACAGTGGTTAAAGAGAAGGTGCCAGGAAAATCAGGAGATGTGAATACCTGGAAAGAAGTGTATTTCATTGGAAATGCCACCAGGAAGGCAAGCACCACTGACCTGTGCTTTTTCTCTGAAGAAAATGATAAATGGAAGCGCTGCATCTCGCACGTTGGAGTCGCAATGTGCGTGGTGGTGTTTTTGCTGGGTTAAAATTCCTGGTTGCCGGGGTAACATGTTTTGGAAATCCTCTACCCTGGGTGAAAGCCGCTGCAACTTGAAACCCACTGGGGTTGATGCTTGGCAAGGGCACCACCACTGCTGGGTGAGGAGGGCTGCTGGCTTCGCCAAGGGATTTTAAGCAGGGAAGCAAAGTAAAATGGGTCCAAAAGAAGAGAGAGGCAATCAGGAGCATTCAATACTTCCAGGTTCTCATAAGCTGATTTTTTTTTCCCACACCATCAGCATGTCCCATCAGCCAAAGGGTGGGGGTTACCTCACCCTGGGGCTGAATCCATCGGTGATGGAAAGTGGAGAGGTGTGTGCGTGCCTGGGGTGGGTGGGAGAGGAGGAGGGCAAGAGGGGGAGAAAAGAGAGATACAGGGTTCTGGACACCTGCCAAGAAAAATAGCTAACATTTTGCAAAAGAGAAATCCTAAGACTGAGGTCATAGTGTGGAAAAAGTCTGTTTCACAGACTCTTGAGCCTGAACTCAGGCCAAGCTGTTTTTTATGTTTTCGGGGTTTTTTTGGGTTTTTTTGGTTTTTTAAATGCAGGCATCCTATTAACATTTGAACACTAAAGCTCGTCCAGGAATGGAAAGATTTTGGAATTCGAAGTGCCTTAATTTTCTACTTTGTTGGTACACAGATATATTTTTTAATTACAAGAAAGTGAGGTTTTGAATTGGAAGCTGCCTCATTTTGCTTTTTGCTTATTTTACAACTATGAAGACCACATTAAGGGACTCTATAGAAATGCCTGTTTCTCCCACAGAGTGACCTCAAACAAAAAAAAGAGACTTTTCAAGCTTGGAGGACAACTTTTTATTTGCCATGCAAAATACAAAAAGATACTGAAACCTGAAATGATGATGAATTTTCCTGTGTGGAAAAGTACTACTGTTCAGCCATGAACAGCTATGTTTTTTAAAACCTTTATAGTAGGAAGCTGGCAGCTTCATGACAATTTACTTTTCATACCTAACTAAACAAGTTATTGAAGTTCTTCTGCCTTAACCTCTGGATTTGGATTAAATGTCAGAGTGCGGATATTTTTTAACCGAGGGGAAAAAATAACTCTTTGGATTTGTTAGGATGTTATTGCAAGCAAGTTTTCTGGTGTTTGATTTGCTAAGCTACAACTGGAGTCTGCCTTCCTCAGGGTAAGGATATTTCCACATTATCATTTCACCTGCCGTATATTAAGAGGGAGAGTATTGTATCTTGGTGTGTATCTCGGCTTTGTGCCTGCTGTTCTTTGTTTAGAATGCAGACAAGCTTCATCTCCCAAAAGAGATGTGGAATATGTTCATTGGCAATTTAGAATTGATGATAGATTTGACAAGCAAGCAGGGTGATACACCAGAGCTATCAAAGCTGGAGATGAATCAGGACAAAGGTTTGGATGAGGTATATTGTTCCTGAGATTCAAAAGACTTATACTTACAGATCATTCCAAATTCAAGGCAACTGTACCACTGACTTAGAAAGATAAAAGCTAAGTTTTGCTGAGAAAAAAAAACAACAACAACAAAAAAAAAAAGCGGTTTGATTGGCCCACAGACCTTTTATGGCAAAATAGTGCAATTACAGCTGGCATTTCTGCATGCTGATTTCTGTTAGTTCTGTAAGATATTTTGTCAGGATTCATTTGTGCTGATTCACCCTTTCATTGCATAAACTGTAAGCAATTGTAGGTAAAGAAAAGGAATCTCTTGACATATTTCTTCAGGGATACACTCCAGGAGATGCACTAAATCAGGTATATTAAATTAAAACAGAACTGATCTGTTACTTGATAAACATATGGACTTACTGTGTATTTAACTGTATCAGAATTTAGTGCAATTATGGGTAAAAATCCTATATCTTCACCATCAGCTTTCCTACTACCAAAGCAAAGCAGGCAAATGAGCACAAATAATCTCTTTAAAGTATTTAAAAGCATGATACAAAGGATGAGCAAACTACCCTTTTGTACCTTGTCTGATGACCAATTTTTGGACCATTTATAATGGCTGAAGTTGCTGGGAGGGGGCTTGGAAGGGACCGTCTGTCCTGAAGTCCCCTAGGGAGATGAGGCAGGCAACCCAGACATGCAACCTACCTTGATGTGTAGTTCAGATGGAGGCCTAGTACATCAAAGAGCGAGGAAAAGGTCCTGGGCAGGGAACCCCAGAATATCACAGAACATAACCTCAGAAAAAAAAATACCATCACTCTGGTCTGTACTGGTTTTAACTGTTGGACTTAAGAAAAAAATCTTGTGGCTGCTCATGTAAAATCCACATGTTTTTTCCATAACTTATACAGTAAATGTAATATGAGACGCAAACTTTAATACTTGCAGTCACTGTAAGCAGATTCTGTAGACTTCTGTGGAAGAAAGGATTAAGCTTTTTTGCCACAAATTGTTAAAAAACCCAGGGCTCTTCCTCTGCCACAGGGTCAGGTTTTGATCTTGCAAATAATTCTAGACAAGCATGATGCTTTCCAGCAGGACTTCTTTCAGCATCATTGTTTGAAAGACCCAGTGTTCCCATACCTGGAGTCGTGATCATGCTGTGCTACCTATCTCTAGTTCACTTAAAAACATTTCCCCATGAGCTCCATGCTTTACTGAGGGCAGTCTCTGCAGAGCAGGGTGACTTACATATGTTGAAAAATTGGCCTGCTACAGAATGACTACACGTGGAAAGGCCAAGGGAGAAAAAACCCAGGAACCTGTGTTTGTCAGGGCAGAGGTCTGCTTCTTCTCCCTATCCCTCACAGCTGCCACTAGCATGCTCTCGCACCCCACGGTGCAATAATCCTGATGCAGTGCTGGTGAGTGAGCAATCCAGCACTGAGGGCAGGAGACAGAAGGTCTCTCAGGAGGGGTGTCTTTTCCTCCTCTGAGGAGATTTGTATTCAAGAGAAAGAAACTTCTCCCTGATCTTTTCCATAGGTTTCATTGCTATGTAAGAATTGCTGACTGATACCACTCTTCAGTGAGCACATGATAATGTAAGGAGCCCTGCAGCACCCACAGCAGCCTCCTGTGATTGATGCTGAGTAGCCAGGAGTCAGGAAACAAATTTCCACCTCTGAATCCTGGAATAAAGAGAGAAAGAGGAAGGTTAGGATACAGTAACAGAAAACTTGTCATCCAGATAGGATTTTAGGAGTTTCATTGTTACATGTAATACATAAAACTAAACAAATACAAAGACATACATATGTCATAAACATATACATAAACAATGAGAGATGTGCACAAAGCTGGATGGTAAAGGTTAATTTGGTAGAAAGACCTAAAATATTGATAATATTCCCATCTTGCATGTATTTCCTTAAGACAACAATAGGTGGATGTCTTAATAACCATCATCTCCAGGCATTACAGAAAGATTATAAAAAGCAATGGCCCTCCTTTTAAAATTATTTTGATTTAGTTTTCTCTAGCAGAAGTGGCAAAATAGCCATGATCCCATTTGTCTCAGTGATATTGCAGAGCTATGAGTTCACTATGAGTAGAGCAACTCTTTCTGTGCCCTGAAGAACATAAAAGCCTCGGTGCATAGCTGGAAAGCAAATACCTCTTGCTCAAGCCACTTATGTTTTTCTACTTGACAAAAACTAAATTCTCATCTCATTTCTTTGCATGAACTTGTCACCCACTCAGAGTTTTATCAAAATAATTCTCTAGTGCTTTTCAAAGAGCATCTTCCGTATGAGTCGCATTAGCTTTAAAGACTCACCAAGAACAGAGTGGTCCAGGCTGACATTCTTGGTTTCCAACAGAGAAGCAACTTCATGAATCTTATACTGCAATTCTGAAACTCAGTTAATTAAGTATTTGATGTCCTAAGAAGCTGCTGCCTCCCAAAGTCAAGGAGAGGGAGCCTCCAGGCCCCGCTCCCATCTTTGGCCACCAGACACAGTGACGTTCAGAGACTTTCCACCCATCACACTGTTACACAACTCTTCCCCTTTCCCCAGCACACAGAGTTTTCATTAAATAGCATGAAGAATTAACCCCACCGTTGTTGGAAGGCAGCTGGGTAATATGTGGCCTCATTTGCTGCTACAGGAGAACATGTGTTTGCTGCTTTGGTAGTGGGGGATCTGCGGATGGGGCATAGGGGAGCTTAGTAGCACAAACCCTGGGGAACACCTTTGCAGACCCACATCCTTGCTCACTCTCCAGGTATCCTTGCACAAGGTGATTTCTGATTTATCCTTCCTTGTCTTGTCTCATTATCTGCTATCCATCCTATGCCATCCACTATACCTTCTTTTCTTCCCTTCCTTTTTTTTGCTGCACCCTTTCTGCTGCTCTCTTACTTTCCCATCCCTGGCTTTGTCATGTTCACCACCTGTAGCCTTGTTTTTTCTTCCTTTTCACGTCAACTGTCCCTTCCCTTCTCCACTTTAGCCCCACAAAACATGTCCCCATGTCTTCTGAGATAAAACAGAAAAGAAATAAAGAGATACAAATAACAAGGAATACACAGATATACCCATAGAAGCTCAGGTTCCTGGATTACTGGGTGTCTTGTCACCTGCTTTCTCCTTTGTCCCTTGATTCTTCCATCATGTCATCTTTGCTTCATGATCAGTCACTAGGCTTTGTCAGGTGCCCAGTTATTGCCCCAGTCTTCCTTTGGGGCACATAGTTTTCTATTACTTCTAAGAATGAGAAAGAGAGAGAGATTAATATGGAGAAAAGTTTTACTTAACTGCAAAATGCTTTCATTTTATAACTTTCAGCATGATTGGCAGATAGGTTTGTTTAATCAAATTGCCTTTTCTGTCAGTGTATTATTTAATGAGGAAGATCTTTTTTTTGATGGCATAGGAAACGTGGAAGCATTTGAGAATTTCTGATGTGCTATTTACTCATCCATTATGTTGGGAATCAGTTTAATTTCAGTGTCAGCAGTGGAATTAATAATCATAACAGTTATTTGTCACAGAATGATCTATTTGGGGATTTTCTCAGCAAAGCAGGATATATCCTCCACCCTTTCACCAGAGAAGGAAGTTTTAAAAAATAGGTCAGATTTGAACATGTTTTTGTTTTGATTATCCCTTCCAGGCTGGTGGTAAAGGCACATATTTTCACTTTAATTCACTGTTGAGTCACTGATATGATATCCTTTCCTAGCGTAAATTATCCCTCCTTTTATTTCACTCTGAGTTTCTCAAACACTTCCATCAAGTATAGCTCCCCCATTAAAGTGCACTTTCTGTCCCTTCCTGGAAATCAGAAAGACAGTTCTAGCTTTCCAGAGGTAATGCAAAATCCACTTTTGGCAGTCACGTTAATTTGGGATGATTCTGTTCTGGTTTTGGTGTGGCACTTCACCTTCAGACAAACAGGCTTCTCATGTGAAAGAGGGGGAGCTCCTGAACAGATGGGTGGACAGATATGAGGGACGTAAATGGGGCCCCAAGTCTGGTTCTGCTCCCTTTGGATTTCCTTCAGTTCTGCAGTTCTGTGCAGCCCCACATAAATAAATAACTGATAAATGAATAAAACCTTTCAGCTGATATATTTGATAAGTACCAAGATGTTTTATATGACTCCAAAGCAAGGGCAGTAACTGTTAAATGAATTGCTTTTTAAATAAAACACATCAAAGAAATTTTTAAATCCTTCATTGTTCCTTAAAATGGTTTAGTGCCTCATTAATTCTTGATTAGCCTGGTTGTTAAGAGGCCGTTATTATGTGGTAATAAGGTGTAGGAAATTAACTCTAGGACTATAGTCATGTCACACCAACCTGCTATAGTTAGCACCTCATCAGGTGCTGAAGCCATGTGCCAGCGGTGTAAATTAGGGGTTCACTGCCTGGTGGTGGGGCTTGTGATGGTGGTCCTGTGTGATGGGGAATTTGCTGAGATGATATGAGTCCTCTGGTGCAGAAGACTGGAGAAGTCCTGACGAAATACAGCTCTCTCCCCAACCTCCTGTCCTTCAAGGGCTCCCTGTCTTTGGCAGAGCATGGAAACTGCTACAAAACAGTGGGATAAAATTACTTTGCAATTACATTCATTTAAGTAATTTCAAATATGCCTGAAGCTCCCACAGATGAACGTCGACTCTTTGCTATATGATTTGTCAGGCAGAAAGTGTCATAAGAGATATCTGGTCCCAGTCCACCAGAATATCCCCAAACTAATGACCTCGTCAGGTCGTTAGTATTTCTTTTGAACACACAACCCCCCTTAAAGCCTGATAGGAATGTTGGTAAGGCTAATCATTATTACCCTTTTGCAAACAAGAAAATGAGCCTTAGGGGCTATTTTTATTGTGATTTGATGGAACATTAATCAGCATTCTGAAGAAGAGACATATTTGAATGTCCCAGGATGAATATATTTATTCTTCAGTGTGTATGATGCTTTTTTTTTCTCCCCAAAATCTCTCTCAGCTTGATGCTCTAATGCTCACAGTATGCAGCTCCCATTCATTACCTGTACAGGGAGCTAATGCAATACCGCAGCATCACTGTCTTTGAAGAGCACCAAAGATGCTAATAATTAAAAGCATAAAGCGCATTCTCGCTGGTACTTTCCTCTTGTTCCTTCCTGGGTTTCAATCTTCGCACAGCAGATGAGGCACAGTCCTCAGAGGATGGAGAGCAGCTTGGCAGCAGTGTGGCTGCTGTCACACTGCCAGCATGCAGGGGTGATGCCCTGCGGGGTATGCCAGCGCCTGCTCGCCTACTTCTTCATGCTGTTGGTTTTCGGAGAGTGTTCACACCTCAGGAGTGGTGTCAGAGCAAAGCTGCAGGAGAGCCCCACTCCCGAGAGGCTCATATTGTCCCTCAACCCCCAAAACAGGGCTACTTGCCTGGGTTTCAGTCCTAAATGTATACATTTCTGGTTAAATAGCTAGGCACTTATTTCAGTGTGATTTCATCCAGGTCTGCAACCTTTTCAAGCCCCTGGTGTGATTGCCAGTTGCCCTTTGGGTCATGTGTAACTTGTGTTCTTTGCCCCAGCCCTGAGCACTGCCCCAGCATTCCTTGAGGATGGACCCTAAGCTGCAAGTGTCTGGAGAAGGGCATGTCTTCGTTTAACCCTTCATCAAGCCTCAGAGCTAGGGTCACAGGGAAAAATTTCTGTACTTGGTATTTCAGCATCCTCAGAAGCTGAAGTACCCCCAAGACCCTGCAGGGCAACTGTTGCCAGCCATTGGCAATGCTCACCCTCATCCCCAATCTACCAGACCTCAGAGCAGCCCAAAGGGCACATGCACCCCTCCAAGCCAATTTTCACCCACCCCTTGCCGCTGTGATGAAGGACACCCCTCAGCTTTGGCTGATTTTGGCTGTGCCTGCTTGTCTGCCCGGTCATGGAGCCATACTGATGCTGAGATGGAGGCAGACCTGATCCCCACACAGAGCCGTATGCCAGCAGCAGATCACCTCCCCAGCACCATCATCCTAGCTGTGGCTGGCATTCCACACCCAACCCTGGTGATCCCAAGCAGGGTGAAGAAAGCATCTATCTGCTGCCGCTTCATACATCTGCTGAATTGTATTTTTTAATCTCTCAAGATAATAGCTTAATAGTTAGCAGAGTTGTCATGACTTTTACAAAGATGGTGGGAAAACTCCACTAAAACCCAAGTATTTAAAGGGCAACTTTTGTGCCATTTCAGATCTCACAAGAACAAATGGAAGGAGCAATTACAGCCCAAAGCAAAAACAGAAGTTTTTCAAACTTTCCAAAAAAAGAATTAATAAGACGAGCATAGCAGTAAAGAACATCAAGAGTTAACAGTCCCAGTGTGGCAAAAGTTTATTTAATCCTACTCTAAACAAGCACTATAACAAATCCTTGTTGGGAATGAATGATCTCTCACATGTAGCTTAGAATAATCAAATTTTGATTTAAAATACCAAAATAGGTCACATGTTCTAGGCTCTTCTAGAAGAAATTCAAACTGTCCGGTCCAATTTCATTTTTTATTTGTAACATTTTACAGACGAATAAATGTGTTCTTTACATAAAACGCGCTTGCCCCATTCCAGCCAGGAATGTGCATTTGCCAGAGAGTTACAGACTCTTAAATGTTGACATATTCTGCTCCAGTAGCTCTGCTGTGCTCTGATAGAAGGGATATTGTTGTATATAGAAAGATACTGTTTCGGCACCTCTTCCCCTTGTTTTTGGCCTACTTTCTTCAAATTTCCTCTTAGCACAGGCTTCAAAGGCAAAGTAGCGGCTGAAGAGCATAAGACGTTGGGTCATAAGTACGTCTAAGGCAATGCTGATCTGTTCCCAGTCAGCACCTGGAGTTTCCTTCCTTGTTTCTGGATCTGATTGAACAGGGTGGCTTCGGAAAAAAAAACAGTCAATCTTTTTGCCTTGGTTTCCTCTTACCAACTGAATAAGGATAACCGTGGGTTTGTTTACTTTTGACCTCTTAGGGTGTTGGGAAATGTACCTACGCAGAGCTCTCTCACTAGAAAACAGGGTGCCAGAATACAGCCAAGTAGTAAATTGGTACCTGTCTTGATAGGATGTGTCCTATTTCATACTAGTCAATGATCCTGGTAATAAGGAGAGTAGATACTTGTGCTTTGGTGTTCAGCTAGAAGGAATAGTCAGAGAAAGTAGCAACAAGAGGATTCTGGCAGACCTTTTGTAAACTCCTCATTCTTCCCTGGCAGTGCTTTAAATTGCATATAAACTTCAAGCATGAGACATTTATGCAAATATTCAGTGAGGACTGTTTGCTGCATCTTTGGAATGGTAAAACCTTTTCTGCCATTACTGTGAAGATAGTAATACACTGAAAAATACAGCATGAATTCTTTAGATTAATAAAGACTGTTGGAGATAGTCCAAAGGTTTATAGAACTTCTGGAAAGTTATTTACATATTTTAAAGGTCTTTATTGTCACTTTCCTATATTTAGTCTATTTTATTCAGTATTTTCATCAGCCTTCTCTGCTGTCTTCAGTGCACTAAAAATATTTAAGTGCCTGATAAACCATGTAGATCTGAAGCATTTTCTTTTATCAGTAAAAAAATCATTTGCCTTGAAGATAATATAGTGGACTAAATTGATTGCTGATGAAACTGATTTCACTAGAGTGACACTGATGATGAAGCTAACCCAATACATTCAGTTTAGGAGATCCACTTCTGACCATTAACATTGTTACTACTAAATTTTATTCTTTAGAAGTCACGTGTCATCCCTTGTATATATCTTTTAAAATGCATATTGCATAATATAGGCACAATATTTGCTTGCAAATTATTTGCAGTTGTACTAAATTAACATGTTATTATCTGTAGGGCTTATACTTACTTAAATATCAGATAATTACCCACTGCTTTGTCAATATTAAGTCCTGCATATTTGATTTCCATACCCAAAAGTACATCTGAAATAATGAATAAGGACTGTTTTGATTAGATTTGATCTGACATCAAGTAATAACAAATTAAATGATGCCATTTTTCAAAGGTGGAGGCCATAGGTAGATCCTTAGGATACTACGTAGAATTCAGTTCTTGGGAACTCAGTATCAGATAATTGTAAATTCCAAACATACAAACCAACCAAACAGCTCTATAAATCTCAGATTTGAGCAAGTTATGGTCTTAACTCCAGTCTCATTTGGGGAGAAAAAAAAATAAAAAAAGAAAGAAAAAAAATAAAGAAGCAACTCCTTAAATTTCAGTCATGTAAAAATCTGAGAATCCATATCCTGCGTGCTTGGTTCATACCAGCACTTGGTCACAACACCACTATGGTATAGAATTTTTGGATGGCACTCTGACAGCTGATGACAGAAAAAAAAAAAAACTCATAGAAAGCTTAAATGAACAACCAATGGGTGGGAAAATGAAATAAGACAGTATGTTTTGTGGATGCACATGAAACTCAAAACAAGGCTATTTTCAGTATTTCACCAAATGAAGCTGAATTAGCTTCTGAGTCAGCATGGGTAGTTGATTTTTATTTTTATTTTTATTTTATTTTTTAACAGAATAAAAAATCATATGGGTCAACTAAAACCATAAAAGAAATGTGGTGTTCACTTTCTCAGTGAAAGGAAAAAAATATATTTGGGGCTAATAGTTTCAGTTAGGTTACCTCACCCCAGAAAGTGCTTGGGAAGCCTTGCTACAGCACTAGATAAAAACATATTTCAAAAAAATGTTTTTGAAAGAAGAAAATGAAAGCTTTTCATAAATGATCACTTTACATAGAAATTAAACATTTTTAGTTATTTAGGGAAAAGCAAAACTCAACATCTAGCAGTTCACAAGCATTTTGGCCAGTCCTCACGTTGCTCTTGATGGCTGAATTGTTAGAAAATTCCACTGAGCTCTAAATCCCTCACACAAGACTCCAGTTAGAGCCACACTCGAGCTTTTGTGAAAAATGGTTGTCAACATTTTTCTCAAGATGATTCAACATTTCCAAAGATTTAGGATGGCAGAGAGCATTATCAGACATCATTTAAACTTCCAAATGGTTACTTTTTACAGGGTGGTTGTGGTAGTTAGCAGCTGGGTGGTAGAACTTGGCAATCAGAATACAATTGTGTCTAATTCATTTTTATACGCTACTCCTATTAGTTAAAAAAGGATATTTCTTTGCAAGCAACATTATAGCTCTGACATACGATTTTTGAATATGACTTTTTCTCAGAAACTGCCAGCATGGTACTGCCGGCATGCCAACCTTGTGTCCAGGAGGAAATTTAAGAGCAGTGATAAAATGAGAGGCAAAAATAGAAGCCCTTCTTGCAAACAGGGGTTTGTAATAGATATTCTGACACAATATGAATGATGAGGGGTAGAAAATTCATAATGGTGTGTAGAAGTGCACCACACACTCTGTGCATAGAAGGCTGACCTATAACTCATAAGATAGTGTGTGTCGAGTGAGTTATGAGAGTTGTTCCCCGGTGTATATTTTAAAAGAGACATTAGAAAGGAGACACAGTGTGGTTTACTGTTTAAAAGCTAACTTCATGGTTTTGTTCAAAAAGTGTCTTTCAAGAAAAAATACATTCTTTTTTTTTCTTTTTGGTGGTGGTTATGATGATGTTGTTGGTGGTGGGTTTTTGTTTGTTTTTTTTTTTTTGTTTTAATACATAAATATATATATATATATATATATATATTGCAGTCCAGGTGGTGTATTTCTGCACAGCACATGCAGGATCTCCATGCTGGGGGAAAAGCCTTTCCCCTCTCAAAGAGCAGCCCTCAGTTGATTACTTCAGCTGTTGCAATGTCCAAAGGAGACTATTTCTTAAGGAAGAGGAATTTCCCATTTTGACTCCTAGAAAGGGTTATCTCAAATGAAAACAAGCTGGGCAGAAGTGCTTGCTGCCATCAGACCCCAGGGCAGCTGAGGGTCTGTGCCAGGAAGCCCACAGACAACTCAAGCACACTCTTTCATTGGAGCTGCATAATGCAATTTGAATTAATGGGATCCCTTATGAGCAACCACCCCTTCAGTGCAGCTCCACATGAAGCAAAGGAAAAGTCTGACCACTGCAGACTGCACATTTTCCTTCCCCAAGCAGTGAAGTCCATGGCCACATGCTTGCCCCATGTGCCAGGACCTATCTCCAGCTGCCATGTCCCTACAGCACCTCTGCCCCAAGCCATGGCACCACCTGAGCAACCCCTTCCCTCCCTCAGCCCATCCACAGGAAAACCTGGCAACTCCTCCTGTATTTTGGTGGGTCTGTTATCCGTTCAGAGATGACTGCCATGCAGGGTTATCTTATGCCCTTTCAGCATCTTGGGGTCTCACCAAAAGCAGAGAGAATACTGTCACTAACGCACCATCTCCTAATAAGTTTGTTAGGATGGTGAGCTTAATAAAAATGCTGGAAATACCCTGGCCATGGAGGTAGCCCCTTCGGAAGCAGCACTGCCTCTTACTTGGAGACTAGCACATGAGGTGCTCTTCTTCATAATGATCAGCAGTCTATTTGCCCCATGGGGCAGAATGCTGCCTGGCATTTTGGCCAAAAGCTTTGGTTTCCTTTTGTAGTCTGCCATATAAAGAAAAATAAAATGTGTTTTTCCCTGTGCCTAGCTTGGCTGCACATGAAAGGCACTGAGAAACCTGCTCATGGGAGAGGTTTAAGCTCGTTCCTGCAGAAATTTGAGGGCTGGAAATTTTGACAAAAATCACAGCATCCCCTACATATTTAATGCACAGAACCCTACAGCTCGCTTCTCAGAATCGACCTGGCTATACATGAGCTTTTGGGTCTTTCTGCCCCTTGTTTCCTTTTTCTTTTCTCCCTCTTGCCACACACTGCATTAATTATTTGACAATATATTCTGACATTGTATTATTTCAACAATAGCAGAATGTAATGGCATGTAATTAGGGGCTGGAACATAATAACAGTATGAAGATGATTTTGGCAATGAGATTTTCTTTAATTAAAATTTCATTATTGAAAAACTGTTGTGCTATTGCCCTTTCCAGTGTGTGTGAGCAACAGTGTCTGTGAGTGAAATGGATGACCCCCCAGGGATGGATAGCGTGGTTTGCCACCCCTTGTTCCCTGGTTGTGTACTCTCTGCTCTTCTATACTGTGAGAACCTATGAGTGCACAATATATTTTAAAGTCTCCTGAAAGTGTTTATTTTACACTGCAAGGCAGGGTTGTTTTTGTTTAGGGGGTGTCTGTCAAACAGCTGGGGTTGTGAGGAGCCTGTTGCACCATAGACCTGTCAATTTGCTATATTTTATACTCGCAGCCCCTATCTTTAAATGAAATGGTATACTCCCTTTCACAGTAGCCAACTGGGTTCTTGTCTGTTTATTTGCTTGTTTTCATCATTTTTTCTCCATCTAGTCAAATAAACCTGTGAATTCAGTGTGTACACTATGAAACCTGGTCCAAAACTATACTGTCTCCTTCCTGACAGAGCTGACAGAGAGTATAATCACTTGTATTGTCCAGAGTACTGTTTACATAGAGGAGCAATAAATACCTGTTGAAATTTTTACTGGAGGCCTCCCAGATGGATGGTTCATTTATTATTACAGACAGGGTTTCATTTACTTAGTTATTAAAAGAAGCAGGTTGCTACAGCCCATTTATAACTATATTAAAACTAAATGAAGCTATAAGTATTGAAGACGGGACTGAGTAAAATACATACAGTGGCTTTTCAAGAAACAGCTAGGAAAAGTATATAAAAGGAAATACTGAAAACTTTGGGGGTCCTGGTATGTCTTTCACAACCATGCTGCTTCTGGCTGGAGCTTGGGAGATTATGAAGGAGGTATAGCTCCCATATGTTCCTGTCCCACAGCTCAGTGCCATACATATATACTCTGTAGTAGCCACTCTGCATCTGCCTGTCAGCCACGTGACATTGGGAGGCACTAAATTAGCATGTTCATACCCTCCTCTACCCTTTATTGACACAGAGTGCTTCAACTGAGGATATATAATCATCTTTTTCTTTATCCCAGAGCCAGAATATCATTGAGTATCAACCCCAGTTACAGGAGGGGTTGGACCGGCTCCATCAGCACCAATCTGTAAAACAAAGGCAAATTCATTAGGTGGATACCAGAGGTCTTAGTTTTGAAGGTATCACCAGAGGTCCAGCCTAGTCAGCCATGAAATTAAGATGAACGTTGTGTATGGTCTTTGTGGCACTTTTTTAGCACTGAGGACATTGCACCAGACATAGTCACCCAGCTGAATAAAGATAAATTGCTTACTGGATGCGAAGCACGTTGTTACCTGGAGCGTGATTTTATTTTGTCCAAGCTAGACAAATAAAGGAGAGTCCCAGTAAGGAAAGGATGGTGTCTCCAAGTGGAAGAAATTGTTGGCCAGAAATCGATGGGGTAGAAAAACCTAGAAATAAGGAAGTTTGGAATTTTTTAAGCAGAGCTTGTTAGGCTAGCAAGAGACTGCATTTTTACAATCAAGAGAAAAACCAACTTTGCTGAAAGCTATCTCAGCTTCAGTGGTGAAGTAAAAGTAGCATTTAGAAATGAAAAAGCAATCTGTACAATAGAGATGAAATATAAAATATATGCAATATGAAAGGGAAGAGAACAATCAATCTAAAAGAGAAATTATAAAATACTGAAGATGGATAAAAAGAATAGAGTATACCAAGGGAAAGTTCAAGGACAGTGAGAACAAGGGTTTTCTTAAGATATATAAAGAACAACAATAAATTCCAGCAGTAGTGCCTTATTAGCTGGAAATATTAAAGCCATTAATAATATTAGAGTCAATAAATATTTTTTAATATCAGAAAAAGCAGGGTGCCTTCCTAGTAGATAGGCAGGAAGCCAAACCGTGTCTAGAGACAATAAAATATTTAAAATCAGTTACTCGTGATAAAAGTGTCCATAAAACTCAAATCTTCCATGCTACCATGTAGCCATGAAAGCCACTGGTTAGCAAAATCTGAGGGTCATTTGTGGTGTACCTTGAAATGGGGGGCAAATGCTGGGAGATAGCTAATGCTGTGCAACACACCAAAATGCTAAGAAGGAAAGTTTATCTACTGGTTGCCTGCTGCCTCCTACTGCACACAAAGTTTGGGGGGAGCCCAAATGGGGTTCCCTCAATGCCACTAAGGAACTTCAGGATAAGAGCATAGTTATGTTGTTATTTATGTTTTACTTTCAAGGAAACAAATGTAAGTTTTTATTTAACCAAAGCTGATTTCATTCTGTGAGGAGCTGGCAACTAGGATGTGGTAGGAAATCATATTAACCGATGGTAAAACTCTGTAGAGGATGACAGCAAAAGAAACAGTGAGGATGGAGCAGGTTGTCAGATTGTCTGAAGGATTTCATAATCCAGCCTCACTTAAACAAGGAGACATGAAAGAAACCAGCACACAGTTGTATATCCCAGAACAAGGAATGTCCTCCTGACTCCATTTTTAAGTGGGAATCTATCCTGGGAAGCTGCAACTGTGAAAGCGCTGGAGAGATGGATATACAAGACACTTTTCATTTTGGTGTAGCAAAGTAATTTCTAGCCTGAACAATCTCATTTTCCTTGGCCAGCCAGCAAGATAGAGATATAAACCACTGCGGACTTGGGCATGAATGTTGCTAATTGAATGGTCAGAGTTATACAGATGATTGCAGTCATCTACAAGGGAGTGCAAGAATACAAATGTCTGGGACAATGACTCCAGCATGAGGACAGATGCTTGTAATGCTAGGGATTAGGCAGAAAGAGGCTATTTGTAAGGAAATAATCACTGAGTACAAAATCAGATGCTGCACCTTCAGCAGGGAGACTTGGCGGTGGCAGTCCTCTCTCAGACGCATTAGATTGCTCAAGATTTCTGCCACAACAACTGACACTCAAGGCAATAGTGCATTCATGCTCTCATTTCATTTCACATTTGAAATTAATATTTTGTAGATGGCAGCCTACAATTGCTAGGAAATCGGGGGGGAGGGAGAGCATCAGTAAATAAATAACTGCTAATCACACCCAGAGAGCCTGGGGGGAGCAGGGGCAGAGAGGCAAGAAATGCTTTGGAAAACTGTGAGAGGCATGTTTAAAACTTTTATTCCCCAAATGTGTTTCCTTCTATCACAGATCATGATTAGCCATGAAACTGTGGTAATTCCTCAGAGTGACTGGACTACTTAGGTGGGTGCTTAAGGTGTGAGCTGCCAGTATGTCGCTCACCACCCTTCCCTCTCTCTGAGGGGAACACTGCATGCATTTTTAGGTGACCTCCTTGCACAAGAATTGAGCTTACATGGGTTCATTTCCCTGCTTTTGTGAAGAATGTCTCCCATTTTTCAGCATATAATCTGGGTCTTTCTGTCCAAGCGTCATTCTCAGGAAGCACTGTGGACTGTAAGGCATTTTCTTGACACCTTGTCAAGGAGTTAGGAAATTTAGGGTATAATTCAATTGCATTTGTTCTCCGTTTCTTTAAAGGGGGGAAACATTAGCAGGGCAAACCCCCACTCACCAGGGCAGCTGCTGCAGAGGAAACCTTAATTTCAACTTCTGCTCGTAGGAAAGAGTGATGGCTGTATCTCTCGGAGAGGAATGCCTTGCATTTCTAATGAGACCATCAGTGTAATGGGAATTTAGCAGAGCATTTAGCCAGTTTAAATGGTTTTGGAGAGCCATGTGGACCAGCTTAGATGGATTCAAGCCAAGGACAGAAATCTTTTCCTTCAGAGCATCTATTTTTTATTGAATTGCTAATTCTATTTGTATAGACTGAGTCCGTTTTTCAGGCATTTAAATTCGATACTCTGGAATTAAATCTCACATTGATATATATGCTTCATTCCAGCATTAAGTACATTAATATTTCACCAGCCTGATTTTACTGGCCTTCTCCCCCTGTTTTTAATTAGATTTGATGGTATTCTATATAACCGTGTTTTCCTGCATGTTTCTGTGTAGCGGAATTTGCACAAACTGTTTGTGGAGGGGGGTTTACAACTTAAACATCATACATTCAAAGTGAATTCTAGATGCTGCAAGCAGTGCTTGCAGAGGTCTTACAAGCCTGTTGAAAGCTCTATTACAGCATTTATAAAGTATCCCCTTGATCTACTTGTTTACCTCAATCCATAAGCTTTTGACTTTATTTCGTATAAAACACAAATAAATACTACACTTTTCAGATAATATAAATGCATGAGCTTTTTTAAATTGAAGCATTTGCCTCAGTTATAGCACTAAACTGAAAAATAATCTCAGCAATCAGAATCTAATTAATTAAAAATTACTACTGTATAAAACAGCTACTCTCAGATTTAGGATTAGTAAACAAAGCTATTTGAAATACCTGTTTTGGCTGTAGGTAAGCAGCAAACATAACTGGCCATCTGTTATGTGCAAGTAACCAAGGCAATAGCAACAACATTAGTTTCCCTTTTCTCTTTTTTTATGAGAAAGGAAACGTGTTCATCTGTTTCTTATGAATTCTTAGTGTTTCTTATGAATTCTTAGTATTTCTTAGCAGGCAAATTTTCCCTTGCGTTTCTCTTCTAGAAAACAACCAAAGACAGCCAGAAACCAAAGGTACATTTGTCTTATTGGCGCTTAAGTCGCGTTACTTACGTGAGCATTCCTAGCTGAAATAATCCCAGTAACATAAGGGCACAGTCTGGATAGGAACAGCAGATTCCCACCTGGCATTCTCTCTCATTTTGCTGGGAACAAGAGTTAAAGGTCTTGCAGTGTTGTGCCTCCAGGAAGGTTTTGTTTTGGTTTTCTACATCATGAAGTAATGCTTTTCTTCTCCTACAACAGCGCATCAGTTGTGACTTGAAACATCTGGAGACAGCCTGAGAACCATCTAGCATGCTGCTACTTAGAATAGTACCTATTTTCTTTCTGGGCTTCTGGCAATATTGAAATTAATGTCCAGTTCTTGAAAGGTCTCTGTGCATTTATGGGAAGGAAAATAAAATGTCAGTATTGTCCATTAAAAAATAAGATGATTTTCCAAAACCAGTCTCATTCACCAAAACCAAGTGAAACATTGTGGTGGTACAAACTCGAAGGAACACTTAGTTATCTGATTTTCATATTTCATCACAACTTTTTGCTTTGTGGGGTTCCTCTTCAACTAAAATCAAAGTATTTTTCCACTACTGAAGTTCCTTTCCTACATAATGAGCAGAAATCACAAAAGTCCATAACAAACATGGTATTCTGACTGAGATGCTGTCTAGCATGAAAATGGAACAATATACTTGATCAGATTAACACATTCATGAGATCTTTCACAAATTGCAAAGATGGTGGCTTCTGAATTTATTTAAATGACAATTGCAACATACACATATTTGCGCCCCGGGCTTGCAAACCGTTGCCATATTCTCTCCTAAAGCATTAGTGTTAATGATTTAATTACTATCAATATTTTCTTCTTTCCCATCTCGATTTTTTTCATTTTAATTATCAAAATTATCATGAAGACCATATCTCATATAGTAGCTTAGACCACCAGAGGGATGCAAGGAGGAGTTTCTCCCTCATTTTCATAACCTCTCTTGAAAATCTTCAGGGTCTCTTCTCTTGTCATTTGATTTATTTGCCAGAAGAGGATCTCTCTAATCACAAAAGAAAACCACAGAGGCATTTTTTTGAGAGTTTTATGCCTCCGTAAGTAATTTGCAAGGAGGAATTTGTTGGGGAAGGGGGAAAGGAGGATAGAATCCATTAGACCAAGGAATGCGAAATGTATCAGAGGTTAAAGTAAACAGCAAGGTGTTAAGTCTGCTGCTTCTTTCATGCGCACCAGCAGCTGCGAAGACTTGTGGGTCTGTGTCTTCATCCTGTAAGAAAATCCATATCCTGCTAAGTAGGACCAAGCTGGAAGGGTCTCAGACTGGCATCAGATATTAAAAGTTGCACCTGATTCCCAACTGGCTATTGAAGACCTGATTCCCAACTGGCTATTGAAGACCATCGCCACTAGACACCATACCATCCACAATCCTCATCCAAATCCACAGCCTTTACCCAGGAGCTCCTTCTCCTACAGCTCTTTCAAAACTCAAAATCTTTGATCTGGGCCCTGGCTCTACCCTCACACTTGAAAGCTGATGTTGCTTCCCAGAGGGGAAACTAGACGTCTTCCTGCTATCCCCTGGACTTTGGTTGGTGCTGTACATGATCCTTGCTTGGGACTTGACTTTCCAGCAAGAACAAATCAGGGAAAAAGACAGACAGATGAAAGAGTGAAGTTGCAAGTCTCAACCTGACCATTCCCTTTGAGCAAGGTAGTTCCTGGGAAGCCTGTAACGCCCTCCCTTCCAAAACCCTGGGTACTTTTGACCAGGAGCATCTTCTGGCCCTGTGACATGATGGGGTGAGCAGGGTCCCTCTGCAGTGACCCTCATGGTCACCCCACCTCAGTAGCCTGCTGAACCAATACAGTGAGCAGCCCCCACATAAAACAGATCAGGCTTTCTGATGAGCTATGTAGGAGATTTGGACATGCAGTCACATTGAAATTTGCAGATGTTGGATATCGATGCCCTCCAGAAGTCTAGTAACCCCTCACCCTCTTCCTTTCCCATTGTAAATGAGTGGCCCAGCACCCCAGACTGCAACCCCTTAATTGGCTACTGGAGAAGGAAACCAGGTGGCTTGCTGAGGCATTTCTCAATATCCCAAACTCAAACTCATCCTCATTTCCTTTCAATTTGTCTCTACCTGTCACATTCTTTGCAGAGAAAGGAGCAAACACATTAATTAGAGTGCAGTGAGCGGTCCATCCAAGCATCCCACCCCTCGCTGCCTCCACGACGTTGCAGAGATTTCACTAAAAATGTGTAATTAGGTTCTGCAAAGTGACTGCCTGACCGCATGTGCTCTTTTCAAGCGCAGAAGCCCTTATGTGGTGGTGTGTGCTTTTCAGAGCTGCATCAAGTACCATTTCCTTTTTCTAGCTTTTGTTTACAAAGTTATATTTACTCATCTTCTTACCAGTGCCCAAGCACATCAAAGCCAAGTCCATTCCAAAAAATCCTAAAGCCCATGAACGATGTCACTTCCTGGCCTCAGTTTTGCATATTCTGAAAAAGGTGTTACAGAAAATAGCTATAGATAGGCTGTGTTGAAAAGGCTGTATTTGCACATGGCCTTATGTATGTGTTCATCTGTTCATCCTTGTACTAGTTTGCAAGAATATGTAAAGAAATTTCATCCTGAACATGGGTTGATTTAAATATGACCTGAAGTTCTGTGCTAACATAGGGTGTACCAAAGCTCCTTCTGTGCTGAATCTGTGCCAAAGTGCTTTTAGATAAATTACAAATTAATGCCTCTCTTTAGCTTAAAGTGTTTTTCTTCTCTGTTGCCTATCTTCAAGTGGGGTCTGTTGGTCTAGATATGGACTTCTTTTTGAAATCATTATTGTGATGGTGGAAATGAATTGTTGAGGAGAAGCGTTCCTCAAAAGCACCCAGGCTCAAAACTGATCTAGCTTACTGCAAACTGGAGCCCCTATAACACAAATACCTCCTTGTCACCCAGGCCATGCTTCAGCCTGGGCTGTGAGAGTTGCTTCATGTTAGTGAGTCTCCTAGTCCAGGACTGCTGGCAGGTGAAGCTGAAGCCAGCAGTGGCAGTGTGTCCTGCTCCGGCTGTAGCTTTATAGATCAGGTCTCAGGGCCTCAGCTGACAATGAAATCAGTGAAGACGTTTAGGCTTGGAGGCTATACCTGCACAGCTCCTGACTTTACAAGGTAGACCTCTACACTGGCAAGCTGTCTTAACCTGATGCCTGATCCTTATGACAAATACATGGATCAAGCAGGCCAGATCCCACTCAGGGGAAAAAAAGCAAGCAAGTAAGCAAGCATTTTATGATGACCTGTTTTTTCCTATCCCCAGCATTAGGAGATAGTTTGTACTCTGTCGGTAGTTCCAAAAGGGGCCATGAGCCCCAGGGAAGCAGTGCTTTTCTTGGAGAGCAGCGCTTCTGAAATGAGAAACAGACAGGAAAAATATAGACAGGCTAAAACATGCAAGCAAGGAGAGGCTAATAGACCATCTCTCTCTGTTTAAATCACAATGAGTGTAGATTTCATCACATTTAATCACATAGTGGCCAGTTCCAGATCTGAGATTTCTATTTTCAAGCACTATTTTCTCAGGGATGCCCTGAAAAGATCAAACTTTTTCAGTTTGAGCAACTGCTAAGACTGTTTGGCTCCCTGGGATCCAAAGCCAATGTGGATCTTGCAATGTTTACAGGAAGCTTTGTTTCTCTGATGTATTTTAGCTCCTAGGAGTTATATCCTGTCAGTCATACCTGTCCCATTTGCTCACTTCTCAGCAGGGCTTGTTAGCTTGGATGGTAGCTGCATTGATACAGCCACTGAGTTTTTGCTGACTCGGGAGATGACAGAGAAAGCTTTTTCCTGCCTGTGGACATATTTCCAGATAAAACACAAGCAAGTCTTGCTTTGAGATTGTTAAGTTCCCCTAACTCAATGGGTGTCTTATATATTTGAGGTGTCTGCATTGCAATGCGATATGTTGGTTTTACAGAGGAAAAATCTTGGCACAAGTAGAAGGAAATGTGGGGGAATAGCAAGACAAGAGTCTTTAAGAGATGAACTAGTGGGAATTTCTGCTCTGACCTTGAATCCTATTCCTACACACCTACGTTCCCCAAAAGGTGCTGTGGAGAAACAGGGAAGCAGCTGTGATGGCAGCAACAGACAGGCACTGTGTGTATAGTGAGGAGCTGAGGAGAGGGTGGTTATGCTCCGTGCTCTTTTAAGACACAGCACACCGGGTAGCCCATGTAAGTGTCACGCTTTTCAGGCATACTCTTGGAAGATCTAGGCACAAGTGCAAGGAGGTGGTTTAGAAATTACTACATATGTCTTCCTGAGATATTTACACTCCAGGGACCACCCACGTCATAGGATGCGTTTGAATTGCTCACCAAGCTTTCTGCCGGAGTCAAGATGAAATTGCAGATTCTCTTTTCCCAAAATGCAAGAAAAATTAGCAACTTTCTGAATTATTATTACTATTACAGAGGCGTTTTTTAAAAAATAGGTGCCATTCTTGAAGACCTTTTAAGCTCTGGGGGAAATCTTTCCACCTCTTCAACTCCCTTAACTGCTGGTTACTTAACCCCACCGTGTAAAAAAAGAATGCCTGGAGGTAAAAACAAGCTCCTCTTTTTTGTGAGCCAGTTTAAGCAAGTTGATGAAAGGATATGGGAAGGGAGGATGAAATCCCCATTAGGGAAGAAGCCTTATTTTTTACATTTATGTGACAGTGAAATCCTTGTGGATTCTTCTGTGCACTGAGACAATATATTTTGGTTTTAATTGTTTCAGTCAATGTCAATTTTATATCAAACATGCAATAAAGTAAAAATGGCCTTTGGGAAACATCACTGAATCTATTTTGTGCTGCAGTACTGCCAGTGTAAATATCTACTTCTGTTTTGTAAGCTGAAAGCCAAAAGGAGCAAAATTTTCCTTTCAGAGAGACTACTGACCTGTCAGCATCAAAAATATTATTTTTAGCATACAAAAATTGTTTTTCAGTGATTGTAATAACAAGAATCTTTGCAAAATCCATTATTACTCTAGTAAACATTTTCCCTTGGGCAGTAATAGTAGGAAATGAATTAAGAAGTTGGTTGGTAGCAACTGGATAAGAAAAAATTATGAAGAATCACAGCTACAGTTTCTGGGATAAAATATATTTTCTTTTTTCTTTAAATTATTAAATGTTTACAGTAGCTCAGAGGAAAACATCAAATCTGGAGCATTTTTGTAAATTATAATTTATTTTACTGCTTGCTTTCCAGAATGCTAGAAGATGACCTCAAGTTAAGCAGCGATGAAGAAGAGAATGACCAGGTAAGAACCATTCAACTAACATGTCACTTGTAGCATGTTTCATGTGGAAACTGAGCTACTGCAAATATTTTGCTAATGCTTTTCAAAACATACATAAAGGTTATCAAAATACATGGCAGTACTGTAACTGGAGTAACAGATGTTGCTGCTCAGAGCCAGCCCGTGTGTGCTAACTGCTGGATTGGTGGGGAACAGTCTGCAGTGCTCTTGATTTATTACCTTGATGTGACCCAGAAGGTTTTTGTGTCAGCCTCTTCCTGATTTGATTTGTTTTGTTCTAAAGAGCAGCCAAGGAAGGGAGAATCAGGAATTCTGGATTAAGGGTTCAGGTCAAACTTTACAGTCATGAGCTGGCCCCCAAGGATTAGCAGCTGGGATACTTTCCTTCTTACCTGCCTAGAGCCTCACCAGCATTGCCCCAGTCCTCACCTCTCCCCTGAGCATTTTCAGTCCTGTCTCTGTGTGGCCCATGTGTGCCAAGAAAGCTGAAGACAGATGAAAGAAAACCTTAACTGTGCATTTGGTTCACTCCATAACAGAGCAATTAGGGCACTTGCCTGAGTTTTAATGAGTGCCTCATTTCCAAGCAGAGTTATGCCATACTCTCTCCTCCTCAGAATACTGTCAGAGGAGATTGGGTTGGGGATGAGAGGGAAGGAGCCTCTTCCCTTTCTCTTGTACCAAAAATGCATGTCCTGTGCCTTCAACAGAGCATATGAGGGAAGTACTGCCCCTGGTTGCATCTCACAGATGGATCCAGACTTGGATGTAACAGGGTTTCAAATAAGATTATTTCAGTGAGGGGTCACTGGAGCTATCTAGGCTTCTGAAATTCAGGATCTTAGACAAATAATTCTAGGTATGTAGGCAGGAAGCTCTTTCAGGGTTTTCTTTAACTCTTGTTATTAGAACTCTCTATTTTACAATATATTCCAAACAACAGGTAAATCAAAACCTTTTAATATTTATACTACACCATTATTTCATCTATTTTGAGGAAAGCTTCTTGGTGTTCAGAAGATTCAGGACATAAATTCAATTATTTACATATTTATACAATTTCTTTTTGTTTAATGTATTTCATCCTGAAATACTTCACATTTAATTACTCTTCCTGCTTGTCTAGATAGTTTAAAGTACAGTGCATAGACAGCATAGGGCAAACTAAAGTGAGGGACAGAAAGTATGTCTGAAGAATAACAATAGCACACCAAAAGGGAGGAGCCAGGGATCAGGAGAGACAGCTTGTCCTTCAGGTTGGAAAGGAGATGGATGTGAGTATGAAACAGTCTGGCAGAGCCAGAGAGCTGAAATTCAGGTTTGCTTCATAGCAAGCAGAAAAGGACATGTGAAAATGTTTATCATGTGGGAGATAACATTAGTAGGTTTAAGTGGAGAAGGGATCATGGAAAAGGGCTTCTGATTGGGCATACACACGTGGTACCTTCAGTTTAGTGTTAGCACTTACAACTGTTAACATCTTTCGTGCACTTGACTTGTTCAGTATTATGTGTGCTACATGAGGTCTTCACTGAGTAAGCAGAGTTTTAAAGTACAGCTGATATAGCCTGGGTCTTTCACCCCAGTGCTCAAACAAGCTTTGCAGAGCCAAGACAGAGTTTGCTGCATGCTCAGCAAAGAGCAGAGCTGAGACCCCTTACTCACTTCTAATCATCACGGGCCCTAGCATGAGCAACCATCAGCAATTACTTGTGATTTGGTCCCTGTTCCTAGTCACTTCTTTCTCTAACTTGACTGTACAGATAAAAATCTCCTGGAAGCACAGGCTGGCTCCTGCTATATAAAATGCTTTGTAGAACCTCAGCTGAGATGTGAAGATTTGCCTAACAAGCAATCCTAGATAAATATGCCTGCCAGATAAACAAAACACTACATTTCCATCTTCCTAGTAGGAAATAGGTTCCAAAAAAAGAATAACACAGGTCCTCTCTGCCAATAAATTCACAGGTTATAACATGGACATGTGCTAAATATCAGTGGGAGAACCCATGTCATTTTACTTCTCCATTCAGAGGCTCTCTAATCCCAGATCTCCTCCTAAGCTTGAGAACAGGAAAGAAAGAAAGCAAAGATGAAGGGATAGGAACAGTACGTGAGTGATTCCTAGATATTTCTTATGTAAGTAACTGACCTTTGAGCAATCAAACTCATTTAGGTAATCCAATCTCTCAAAGAGCTGAAGGTGATTTGTATGAGAACTGTGAAACTTTTTATTCTGATAATTCCTGAACTGGGAATTTTAGGGGAAAGATTCTGAAAACTTTGGAGGAGATTTTTTTTCCTGTTGAAAACCTCCAAGCAGCGACTGGAAAGTTTCTGAAGTGGTGCAAAGGGGGACAGGTGCCTCTGTGCTCCCAGAGCTGGAATCTGCAGGGCTGTGACTGACCCAGGGAATGTGAGCCATAGATGATGAAGGCCAGATGCAAGACAGAGGCATGATTAAGAGCTTTGGGACCACAGTGGGCAAGGCATTCCCATCCCTTCCCTTCACATTAGCAATTAAGGTAGTGAGATTCACAGACCCAGGAGAGGCAAAAGAGACGGAGTTTGAGCTGAGTGTGTGTGCACCCACAGTAATTACATTATCCACACATATTAGTCTCTTAATTTTAATTACATAAATGTATTTTTCTTCTTTAATGAGCATAGTTTATCCATTTAAACTCATCGTTTCAATTTTACAGGCAGTGATCATAAGATCAAATATGCAGAAGGAAAATTTCCTGTTGGCATATTTTACATCACACAGATTGAAGAAAATGTACTTTTTAATCCCCAATCAATATCTGAAGAGCATGCAATTAACAGATACCAAGGTAGTTAACACAAATCTGCAAGTTAAAGAGCCAATTCATTTTGATTTATAACACATAGAGTAATATTTTCATCATCGTCTCTCCCCGAAAGCATCTGAAGCTTTGTAGCATGAAGATGTCAAAATTGTATTTAAGATTGTTCGGAGTACTGAAGTGTAGTGGTTATTGCCTTTTGATTCCTTGAAGTGTGGCATAGCACATGAAACAGTCCCCATTTTAATACCCTGCTCTTCTCCATAGAGGTCACTGGATAACTTAAATCAGCCTTGGGTGGAATATTAAAAGGAGATTGTCAGCTGTAATATGATCAATTCTCTTTTTTCCCACCTACTTGTCCTTTTACAACATGAAAATTTTGTAATAGAAAGTAGTTCTTTTAAGGAGAAAAAGATCTCTGGCATCATTTGTGCAATTCTTGTCAATCAATAGCCAAATAAATTAACTGACTGGTAGGCATACATGGAATAATAATCTAACATATTTTTGCAACCCAAGTCTGCTTCCTCATATGCATTTTTTCTGCGCGGGATCAGGTTGGTTGCCGCTGAAGTTTTGTGGCTGTGAAAATTTATTACCCACAGAGTCAATCTGCATTCTGGCTGCCAAGTCTGAATAAATAGAGTCATTGTGCTTGTCTGGAATATGTAACCAAAGTTCACCGAGTCAGCTTGACTTTCACATCCCATGGGATTCATAAAAGCCAACACCCTGGTATGTGCTCTTGATTCCTGCCAAAATTTTGTAAAATTGTATAAACAGGAGTTGAAGAAGCAATAAGAACACACTCTCAGGGCTCTGCACTCCAGATCCTGCTGTATCTTGAAAGGAAAGCCCCAGTTTTAGTACTTTTTGTTTGCTCTAAATAATTGCATGACTATCTCCCTGCACCAGTAGGTAAATGCAGGGGCTGAAGACACCCTCCATGCACAGTACACAGGGAGGCAGTGAACAATCCCCTTGGGTTCATTAATTTTGCTCATGTGCCCTGCACCAAAAGAAGAGGGAAGGCAGCGTTTGCCTGCAAGTGGCTGCCTGCCTTAAGAAGGGACAGGGACAGGCTGGCCTGCAGGGTCTGAGTGATGTGAGCGAAACCAGCCGCTCTGCAGGCAAGCCAAGGCAAACAGAAAGCCATGGCCTTTCACAGGCTACCCCGGGGGAAGAACAGCCTCGAGAAAGTTCACTAGGAACAACTTCAGTGTGATAAAATAATAGTCTCAGCATCCTGGTCTGGCTCACCACCCAAAGTTCCACAGGGTGAAAGCAGCCCACCCAGCCTGTGTCTTCCCAGGGGTCCTGGGGCTGCCACCCACCCATAGCAACCTGGGGACAGGCAGGGTGGGCTGCTGGCCCTGGGGGAGCTGTGCGTGCTCCATCATCGCCCTCACCATGGCTGAGATAGAAAATTTGATGACAATTCGAGTTACAAACATACATCCATAGATGTGTATGCTTCCTTCCCATCGTGTATGTGCTTAGGGATGACACGGCTCAGCACTGGAAATGAATATTTCTGGCAGGACTCTCTGCAGTGTAGACATATAGGACCAGCCAAACCCACCCCACTGTTGCAACAGAACAAAAGTTTGTCTACGTAGCCAATGGCAGTGTGGCCAGGTCCCTAAGTAAATAGCATTAGGAAATTATTTAATTTTTCTAGTCATAAAATCATGTTTTGTTTCCTCAGTGGTAGCCAGAAACAAGTGAGAAAGGATGTATGTAAAGACAATCTTTTTAATAAGATGTAGGACTTTTCCCTCTTACTTTTGGATATGGACTGACAACAAATAAAAAGATAAAAATTATCCTGGAATGAATGGGCATGCATCCACCTTCTTCCAGAAGGAATAATTTCTAGCAGAGTCGCTATAAGCACTACTCCAGCATATGAAATGCAGAATATTACAGCTAATCTGAAGCCGTCTGTAATGAATTTTGAAGTAAACTGAAAAGGGTCAAAGTGGCTACGAGCTTTCTTTGCAGAAGACCTCCTCTGTTAGGACAGTGCTTTCTGAAGTCAAAGATCAGCCAAGCAGACAGTAGAGTCATGTACCTATAGAGAGAAAAGTTATATTGGGCAAATTATAACTCTCCACTGCATAGCCCTGTTGATCATGAGAACTATTTTTAGGCAGTACTAATTGCATTCACATATGCAGTGTCCAAATATTTTAGCCACATTAAGTAATTTTCATGTTGTGCCCCCTTTTATTCACCTCTTCATCAGTGCAATAGATGGTGCTTGATCAGAAGGAAAAATGAGTGAAAAAGGAGATGAGAACACTCAGCCCTGAAAAAAACCACAAAGGCCACAAATTAATTTCTCTCTCAAAAAATACCCTGATAAACTTGGATGGGAAAAGAAAAATCTTTCTGATGAGAAGTTTCTCGCTCCGCTGAGCATAGGAAACTTATTTCACGAAGCCTGGCCACGTGAATTCTGACTGCAATCAAAACTGCACAAAGCAGAGATAAGCAGAAGTGGAAAAATTAAGTTTTGGGTTAAGGAATGGCTGGAACCTCAGGTGGTTTTGTACTCAATCCAAATGCTCTGCTTAGCCCTGTGTCTCTGTAGCATGAGTGCATTTTTAGACTGGAGGAATAGCCACTGTAACCGCCTTACTTAACTCAGGCTGAGTCTATTATTTCCCGTGTATTAAAAAAGCAATCCTTTTGGTATCCAACTTAACTAAAATCCAGAGTAAGATTTAAGCCAGCTGAGTCAAGCTTTTTTTGTGGTTTGCCAGCTCTGATTTTAAAATCTCTGTGACATCTAAATTTGCACTTCCACAAGGCATGACAAGAAGACCAAGATTGCCTCACTGAAACTGTCAGATGAAACAAAACAAGAGCTCAGTCTTGTCCTGCCAAACTTGGCTCACATCACTGCCTATCTTACAAAATCAGATTCAATGTCTGGCAGGCAGGATCAAGCTCTAAATTTGAATGCCACCACCATGAATGACAGTGAAAAAGGTTAGAGATCAGCTTGGCTCTTGGACATGCACAAGATGTGGGGAAATTCAAACACGGCACTCTGATCCCCATGTTCCTGAACAGCAAACCTCTAAAAATAGTCTGGAAAATAAAACTGAAGTACAAGGGCATCTTCCTTGTCTCTTCATATGGATTCTAGGACTAAGCTAAGTTTTAGCTCTAGTAAATCTCCAAAGCCTGCCCTTTTCCTCTGGTATCACCTTTTCCAAGCCTAACAGATTTTATTGCTATAACTTCCTTAACCCCATCTTGTTGAAATCTTTGCTTAGTTTGGTTTTTTTTTCCCCTTCTGAACTGGCATTGCTGTATGAATATCTGCTTTGACTGTCATGGGAACATATCCCAGTGCAGTCAATTCAGCAGTGTTGGATAATTTGGGGCATAAAGAAGGATTAGGTTCCATATCTCCAGGCTGGCTTTTCTTTGTCCCTGTCTGTCATGAGCCCTTCAGCCCATGCACCTCTGCTCCAGCTGAGGAGAGCCCTCACTGTGCCTGAGCCTTCACCCCACTCGTGTGGCCACAATGAGTCTTTTTGCCTTCAGGAAAATTCATTTCAGTGCGCTTGTAAGAGAACAGTTAAATAACCAGGAGTCACAAATAATTTAGAGCACAAATTACTGTCGTTTGTAATATTGCAGCTATTGGAAGCTGTAAGAAGAGAACATACCCTGCTTGTGTATCTCTCACACGTTTGCACACACACAAACATGGACTCCCAGGCTCGCTAGGAGCTGCCTGTTGCTCTCTGCAAGGCAGAAGATCAAGCTCACTCCTCTCCCCTTGGCAGTTCAGCTCAGGCTGGTGTGGTGTCAGCATGAAAAGCTGTGGGAAGGAGATGTGCATAGAGATGGATGACAGCAGAAACAGAGAAAGAGGCAGCTGAGAGCATGTCAGGAAAGAAAAGGAACATGAAAAGGGAAAGGGATTAGGGGAATAAGAAAGGAAATTAATGACGAAATTGGGGAGGGGGGGGACACCTTATAAAGGAAATAGCAACTGTATTAGAACATGACAAGAAATAAGGAAAAGAGCCAGCAGCCAATCCATCAAAACTAGCATTTAAGAAATACAGACTGTGAAACCATTGCTACAATTTCTCCTTCACCTAGGATGAAGTCTCTTTCCTCTGAAGTCAGCAGGAGTTTAGCCACTGATTTCAATCAGCCTAGGATGTTATCCCCCTGTCTTTTTTCGTATTTCCTAGCACAGTCAAAGCAGACACTTGGGTAGTAGCAAAAGCATCATAGTCTACATAGCACCTCCCTAGGCAGAGTTACCACTGTTTGGGGAATTTAGACTTTTATTTCCCCTATTTTCACATATACAGGGTTTTGGGATAATTTTACTTTAAGTTCTGAGCTTTTTGTCTTCCCAATAAGTCTTGTAAAGCCTGTGGCACAACACTGAATATTTTTGTAAGCAGCACTGTAACCAAGTTACCTTTTCTTGAATAAGGAGGCTACTTCCATGGAGACAGAGGAGGTGACCACAGCTTCACTTGCAGTGACTGAGACCTTTCTCCAGTGTCGTCGTGAAATAACCATTTTATTCATGTTAAGTACCATGGATTTTGCTTCTGCTCATCTCCACTGAACAAGATCAAAGTTGACTCATCTGTGTTGAAACTCTGCATGGTTGTTGAGGCCAGACTGCAGGAGAAATCTGAACAGATGCAGGACAGAAAACTCAGCATTTACAGATCTATAAAATTCTCTGTATGGTTAATACCCATGCTGATTATACAGTAATTTGGAGATCCAAATCACTTAACAAGTATTAACTACTGAATACAATGCCCCTGAGAGGTATTTAGGTAGAGCTAAGCAAGAATTATTATCTCTGTAGAACTGACAGGGAGACTGAGACTGAGATGTGGCTTGTTTGAAGCCACATGGCAAGTCAGTTACAAAGCCAGGATTAGCACTTGAGTCTTTCACTCGCAGGTGCCATGTTCAAGTCACTAGACTGTGCTGCCCCTGAAGATTAATAAGGATTAATAGGCAAAGCAGAGGAGAAAGAACAATGTATGCCAGAAGTACAATAATGAAACTCCAGGGTGAAAAATGAATACTGAGGTGTTGAAAGGCCTGGAGAAATCATGAAATCCAGAAAGAGTTTTATAGTTTCTTAAAAGATGTGGCTCTGATGATAACCAACTCCAAGAGGGGAAGGAAGGGAGACCCTTTCAAGTCTTACAGCCTGTAAATTTTAAATAAATACCAACTGGACAGTGAAAATCACATTCATACATTTATATTGCAAATTTACAGAGAAACACTCAAGCTGCGCTTTACAAGTGATTCTAAATCCCTCAGACAGCCACTTTGGAAGGCAATCCTCAAACAAAGCCCCTAGGAACAGTGAGAAGTACAGAATAATGCAGTGAGAGAAGGCACTTTAGGAATCATTTATGATAAATTCTCTGACCTGAGCTCCTCAGGCAACTCCTTGTGGCCACAAGACACTCACAGGCATTTAAACAGGGCAACTCTGTAGATGCGAGAGGGTTTCATTACTTCTGGTTTGAGCCCTCATGAGAGCACCACTGCAACACTGCAGCTGTACACTCTTCAAGGAGAACACTGAAAACTGAAGAGGTTTTCAAGACGAAGGATGCCTAACACATTTGGAAAACATGCCTTAGGGTGAAAGATATCCACCCAATGAACTGTGAGAAGCTGTGCTGGTGACTAGCTGGGTCACAGTCTATAAACACCCACACAGGAGAGGAGCTGAGAGGCTGGAAAGCAGCTCTTTCTCATAGGCAAAGGTATAATTTCCAGCAGAAGATGGTGCCTATAAACAGAGCTGGAATAAACTCACGTCTTAACACGTAAAGTGAAAAATCGTGCGTGTGGTTGGACTGAGCTGCGTTCACCATAAGTGGATTATCCACAAGTTGTGCTCTAGGTCCACAACAGCTCCCAGATCTGAAGCAGGAGAAAATCTTTGGAGAGTCCTGTGGCCCAAGTTATGGCATGAAGTCAGGTTGTACCCTTCACATAATTTTCTTCCTGGCTTCACTAGTTTAGGAATAAATTTCATTTAAGCTAAAGACAAACAAGACCTTAGGAAATTAAAACAGAATCAACATGGAAGATGTATGAAGAGTGAAACGTGAAAGAAGACATATAAAAGTATTTGCTCTGGTCTGGCTCCCACATGGCAGTATATAGTAATGACACCTTACCTTAACCCTGGCTTAGAAACAGTGCATCTACAGCTCACTAACCGCAGTCCAGTACAAAGTGGCATCCAGCAGCATGGGTGGTTGCTAATATGGGAGATGCTGACTTAGGACATAAATGGCTCACTCTGTAGTTCCAAGGCAGCACCTATCACCTTAGGAAGACAAACAAGCTGCTCTGGAAGCAATGCAGTTTATTCATGCACAGGTAGTACATGTTGTTAAACTGTCACCAAAGAAATGGTTCAAATTCTCACCTTGTGTACACCTGTGCCACCTCAGGACAGTCTCTGGCGTAACTCGTGTAACTCCATACAATTGCTGTAACAGAGCTCTCTCATGATAACAGTGATTAATCCACAGGACAGGAAAAATGGAAAGCAAAATGCCTGAATCTGCCAAGGGTCAATTTATTGGCTTTTATTTGCCAAAGCATGTCATGGTTGAGGTATAGGAAAATGCATCCATAGTCAGCCTGCAGTGCCTCCAAGACACTCTTCCAAGCCCAGCAGAACATTCTTCGGTAGTTCTCAATTGCTTCTCAATTGCAATCCAAAAATGCCTGCAAGCCCAGCAGTTTATGAAGCAATCATTTTCCGAACAGATTAAAAAAAAAAAAAAAAAAAGAGGGATTTCTGGGGACACTCTTAGTGTTCCTGTATCTCCAGCTCAATAGCTGTATTCAACCCGTTCTGCTCACTGCTCAGTCCCAATTACAACGAGCTAGCTCGCTGCTCAGTCCCAATTACAATGAAAGTATTTAATTTCCTCTTTGATTTCCATTCCACAACAGATTGCAACTTGTGACACTTCAAGTAATTTTGGTAGCTCGTTTAACACACACTGAAACCTGAATATCTGCTGATTATGTTCCCAGGCTCTGGCTCATTGCAATAAAGGATGGAGAAAGGAGATGCAATCTCTTGAGATTGAGAACCTGACCATGATTACTGCTGGCTGAAAACTTGCTTTGTCCCAGTAGTCTTGGGGTACAGCTAGAATCTTTCATGAATGATTAATGAACTATAGGCAGATCAATGAAACTCTGCCCTAAATGTTTCTGTAACCAACTCATGTGGGGGTCAAAGAAGTCTTAACCAGACGGTATCCTGTAATTTGCAACTCTTGATGTAGTGAAACAGAGTCATTCATCTCATTTACTGTGGCTGGTTTCTCTAGCCCAAGTACCTGAGTCAACTAAGTGACTGTTTTTTTCCCTTTCCTGCTTCCTACTCAGCATTAAAGTTATTATGTGGTGAGTTGGCCTCCAATATCCGTGTTCATATTGAGGAGAACCTTCCTCCATCAGTAACTCCACTGATTCCATGAACTGAAAATTCAGGATTATACTCATTGCTGGTGAACATGCTCAATAACTTATCAAGAGACTATTAAGCTTTCCATAAAGCCCTTTTTAGTGGTAAGTCTTAGAGATCTTTAAATTCTGTCAGCAATATCGAACTTTAAAATTATTTCTTATCCCATATTTCTATAACCAGCGTAGTCACTTACTTCCAGAAATAATGAAGGCTGTAGAACCATATTCTCATCTTCCTTGGTGGATGACGAGTTGGCCTCAGTAAAGTTGTTAACGATGTAAAATAAAATGCAAATTAAATAGCACAATCAAAATCAAGCTATTAAAAAAATAGTCATGCAGGCAGTATTGATAGTAAGTACCACCCTTTTGCTTATATTGTTACATAGATAACACCAGCATATTAGAAACATAACTAATGACAGAAAGCTGTTTCTATAGCCAGGAGTTTCTCAAACAATAGGTCATGACCCTCCATGGGGATTCATGAATGAGTCTGAATGGGGGCACAAAAAACCCTTAGTGAGAAGCAAGGGCAGATATTTTGCCCAAAGTTGAGCAGCCCAGTCCTGTAGCAGGGGAACAAGAAAGCAGACTGTAATTAGTGGCTGCAAGTATTTATACTTGCTAGTGAACTGCTAACTACCTTTAATTACAACAGCTCACTTTCTCCCGGAGAGGGGAGCAATATAGGCTAGAATTAAAATTGCCGGATAGTTGCTAACTGCCTTTCATTGCAGGCAATAGATCTGTTCCTCCAGGGAGGAAGAATAAACTTGCGACTGGATTTTATTCCCCCGCCATTTAGAAATGGGGCCATTACTAACTCAGGGGGTCACACAAATATGCAGTCAGACATGGCTGCATTTTCAAGCGGTGTAAGAAAGAAATCAATAGCTTCATTTACAGAATGTGCAACTACCAAGCAAAGACTGAGGTGCCCTATGCAAAGGACGTTTATTAAAGAACTTCAAATGAGAGGCTAATTGAAAAAGTGTAATCTCACTGAAATGCACTTGTCCATTTCTCTCTGCTGCCCTGCCTGTCATTTGAACCCACGTTCGTGACCAGAAGGTATCACCTTTCCAAAGTTGTCAGCAACTGGATGTACCAGGATGGAAACTGAATGAGGCTGCAGTCCAACACCACACGGTTAGCACCTTAAACAGGTCAAGATAAGAGTCCTCTCCTCTTCCCTCCTGCACAAAGCTTTTATTGAGACTGGAAAAGAAAGTATCCAGCTCTTTTCTCTCTCTCAAAATGAGGGATTTTTGGGAAATACAAGAGTGATACATACCCCATACCCCCATGTTGAGGGCTTTTAGTGTCATCAAAGTCCATGCCTGCTTTCTTGAGGTCTCTTGTAAGGTCCACGTGGCCTATGGCTACAGAGCAGTCAGTTTCCTTCAGCCTTCCGGCTGTGGCAGCCACCATGTACCTTGCTCCAGGAGTGCTCTACAGCTGCCCAGAATGGAGTAAGAGTGATGTCAGGTGAAACTGACCTTGCAGTTGGACACACTCTTATCTCAGCAGCAAAAGTCTTCTCTGCACATCGCCCACATGGTCCCATTGCCATTCTTACACCACATCCTGTGGTGTGACAACCTCTCCCTGGGGAAGCAGCTCAGAAGAGGGATCCAGGTTACAAATTACCTGGGGGGGAAAGAGAGAGAGAGAGAGAGAGAAAGAGAGAGGGAGAGAGAAAGAGAGAGAGGGAGGGAGGGAAGGAGGGAGGAAGAAAGGAGGAAGGGAGGAGGGAAGGAGGGAAGGAAGGGAGGGAGGGAGGGGAGGGAGGGAGGAAGGAAGGAAGGAAGGAAGGAAGGAAAAAATAGAGAAAAGGAAAGGAAAGGGAAAATAAATTAAAAAGAAGGAAAAGTGTTATTTTTCAGGTGGATCAGTTTTCCAACCTGCTGCATTGAACAACCACATGAACATTTGCGGTGGCCTGAGCCAAGAGTGGGAAACATTAGAAGTGGCTTTAACAGCACTGCCACGTAGTGACTGATTGTGAGTGAAAGACTAGCCCTAGATCCTGGTGGGAGAAAAGGTGAGATGACCTGAATGGTGTCGGAACAACTTGGCCATGTAAAAGGGCTCTCCTAGTGAGAGGAGGCTCTGGAGTTTTGCAGGCAAAGGCTTAACACAGCACAAGCCTCACCATTGAAGCCAGGCAGCTTGAAACTCAAAATGGAAACAGGTTCCTGCTAGTGAGGGTGATTAGGCAGGGAGGATATGAACTTGCAGTGGCCCAGGGCATTAAAGAAGATATTTAAGCCATAAGACATTCTTAAACCTAAGGTTTGGGTCTCTGTTGGAGAGAGTTTGGGTCTCCTTTCAGAGGAGAGAGTAAAAATGGTGCCAGCCCATTGGACTGAAGAACGGCTGCTCCCAATAACTCCTGCCCTGTACCAGTAGCCTGGTTAACATGGATGCATTTTATCCAAAGACCATGCAAACAGTATGACCTAGTGAAGAAAGTAAAAAATACCAGACTCTAAACATCATTTTTCTGACACTAAAACCAGCATGTCTGTGCCGTGGGCATACTCTTATGAGCTGCTGGGACTTTCCCAGCCCTTCCAACAGGTTCTCTGCCTACTGTAAAAGTCACCAATAAGGTAAACCCCTCCTGCAAGCTGTGCCACCTTGTCTTCTAACGGTTTGGTGTCTGATACATGGCATATTACTTCTTCCCAGGGAACTCAGGAGGCACAAGTTATTCCAGAAAGTTCCTCCTTCAAGTAGAAACTCTTCCCAAAGCATTCCTTCACTCCTGTCAGATCTACAGAGATCCACTCGGGATCTTTTCACACCTTTCTGCAAAATGCCCCATAACTACAACCACAAGTCAGCTTTTAGCAAGCTTTTCTTTACAGCCTGTCACCAGCATTTTGACTAGCCAGAAGGGTTACCTCCATGCTCCATTGTGATGAGCAGGATGCCTGCAAGCCATGGGGCTTGTTCGGGAATAGGGATACAGCCCCCAGCAGCCTGAGAAGCCAGGGAGAATGGTTTCAAAACATTATTAACTGGAAACTGCAAAGACAAAACCAGTGTTTAATCCCCTGCCCCTTCCTTGACTTGCCGTACTGCTTATCTTTGTGTCACTTCTGTGCAGGTGAGGGACAGCCTGGACAGATACAGCTGGGAAGGGGATGCTCTGGGCAGCTTCAAGTGAAATGGAGGCTTTAAAATAGATTTTCAAGCCATTATGTATTTCATCTTTGCTTAGCAGCTGGTTACTGTGCTGAAGCCATGAATCACACCGCTTGAAGTGATTGAAGGAGGGGAAAGAATAATAATCATAAAGTGGCAAACTAGCTCAGGGATAGGCTTGGAAGCCCTATTAAACTTGAGAGGCTACAGTTTCTATTCCCAGACCTGCTGGTTAACACAAGAACAAGCACCATGCTTCCCCACCCCATCCAAAGAGTTGTACTAGGCAAAACCTGAGGAGCAAACCAGCAACAGGTCAATGCTGTACTGTGTAGTCAAAAGTTGCCAGCAGAGTAACATGGCAGCGCTCATGAAATGTCTGCAGCAGCTCTGGCAAGCTTTACGAAATTTGTAATTATAGCTACGGGCTTCATCGCAAAAGGAACCAAAATATGTGATGTTTGTTTCTGTGGAAGAATGGGAGGAGACTAATGGTAAAGGAGAGGGAGTGGGAGTGCGGAAGCGGGGAGACGGGAAGGCAGGGAACCAAACCCTGCCGAGTTTTCAGGGACCCGCAGAAAAAAGTCGTCTAAATAGAGTAGTTGAGACCTCAAATACTGTGCGGTGCTTTGACAATCTTCTAGTTTACGGTGTGCTTAACAAAGTGCTCTTACATTTAGTAGGCTGGAATGGCCATTTGACTATAGAGTCTCTGCTACTTTGCTCGTACTTTAACATTTTGGACACGTGACAAAAATGTGTGTAACGCATTTCTTAAAGTGTTGATTGTGCTCGTAATTTTCAAGTCAGAATATAAAATAAACATCTCTGCCCTTTCTTCCAGCAGGCAGCACAGAGATCTGCTCTCCGCGTTCTATCTGACAGGTACATTTTGTCATTTTTATGAACTATAAATTGCTTTATGAAACGTTGAGCCCTATTTATTGTGGCATATAACTCATAATCGGATTTTGTCCCCAAAGTATCTGTGAACTGGGATGTTAAACATTTTGCATGCTTGGATTTGTCATGCATGTGTAGAGTTTATTACTGCAAAAATCACAGTCTTGTTGTATTTCATACAGAGTATGCAGAATCCCTTGTTGTGATACCAAACGAGAGATAAGAAACTTACTGGAGAGGGCATGAATGATGCAGTAAATCCTGAGCTTTAGAGTTTGCTGAGATATATCTGAGCTCATTTTTCAGCAATAAGTACTTCATTTATTCTGAGATATTCTTTTTTGACTTTTTCCAAATCCTTTCCCTGGGAATTACTCTTTTTTTGATGAGATTCTCTGTACATTTTATGCATAAAAACAATCCCTTTTTTGCCCCTAAGTTTTGAGGGATTGGTATTTTGGAGGAATTTAGTTCTTTTTTTACTTTTTTCTAGAACTGCAGCAGTGCTCCAGGCAGATAAGCAGGGGACCAAATCCTTAGACAGTGTTCAGGTTTTACTCAGCTCTTTTTCAAGCAAAAATCCATTAACTGCATTGGGAAGCTTGCCCGAGTGAGGAATTCAGGATTTGGGCCATAGTAAATGTTATGGTTGGGCCCGTAGATCTGCACAGGTATTTACCTTAAATGACTTTTATGAAAGAGGATTGATTGAAATATAAGGTAGCTTTCTAAGATGGTCCTGATTTCTTTTCCAGTTTTGGGCACTGGGGGGAAGGGGGAGGAGAGACTGTACATTTTAGTGCCTGTGAAAAAGGACTAGCAGATTTACATTTATCCACAAATGAGGTACTGTGTCATGCAGGCTGACACAGAGTAAATTTCCCCATGCCTTGTTGGCAGCCCCCTCTGCTTCGTCTGGCCCCCCGCCCCCCGCCTCCCTGGGAATAAGCAGTAATTGACTCTGGAAGCCAGCTCAGGCCAGGATTTCTCCAGAGCAGAGCCTGTCACTTAGGCTGAATTATATGTTGTGCATGGATGAATAACATTTCTCTCTGCTTGGAAGCTAAGACCGCCAAAATTATAGACCTTTCTCCCCCCTTAAGTTTACAAACACTGTTTTGTTTAGAATTTTCTCCCCCCTTAAGGAATAAAATTCCCAAGTGAAATGTATGGGATGTGGGTGAAATCGCTGGCACGGTTGTAGGGCACACAAGTATATGCTGGGATGAATGCAAAATGAAAGAGGTGTCAGAGTCATCATTATGCCCCTCTCCCTGGAGGTGTATGAGTTTGCCCCCGAGGCAAAGCAGCTTTTGCACTTGGTGGGGACAATACCGTGACCAAAGGAAATGTGGGGTGTTTTTTCTCAGCATCCTTCCCTGGGGCTGAATGAGGAACATTCCTTCAGAAGTGCCCCTGGAGGTAGTTAATGATATATGCTCCCTAACTCATCAGGGCTGGTGAGGGAGCTGGGCGCAGCCTGCCCACATCCTCAGAGCAAAAGGGCTTAAATGCTGCCCATCAGACTTCAGATTCATTATTTATGACCATGTGTTCCCCTCCGTGCCCCCGAAAGCAGGCGTGGGGACTGCAGCTTTCTCACCTGCTCTGCAAACCTCCCTTTGGCTGCCAGGGCACCCTCTGGAAGGGTGCTGGGATGGCTGCAGGTGCACCCTGCAGGGTTGCCTCCTGTAACCTTGCTGTAGTGAGCAAACGGGAGGGCAGGGATCCAAAATCCCATAGTGTGATGGCTGCTTCTGTCTAGTCTTGGCTAAAGTGAGGATGCCTGTGATATTGCTGCTCATTACTTGTGTCCTGGTAGCAGCTAAGAGCTCCCAGTCACAGACCAGCACTTCCCAGCACAAAGGGAGGTGGCAGCTTGAATAAAGCTCTCAGTAATTTTGTCTTCTTTTTTTTTCCCAATATTTTCCAGCAGTTTTTGTCACAATTTTTGCTTTCAGATTCTGTTAAAAAGGTAAGTTAGCTAAACTGAAAGAGGGAGAGGGTAAAAAAAAAAAAGAAAGAGGTTTTAAACATGTAGTCATTGATTTCTTTAGTGTATTGCACTCAGTCTTGTTTTCAGAATGACACAGTAACCCCCAGCAGATTTATGTGCAAACACAAAGATTAGTGACCCAGAAGCTTGACTGAAACAGCTTTTTTGCTTCCAGAAGACAGGTTGCTCTGCACATGCACTGACTATTTTGTCAGGAAAGATGCACTGGCCCCATTAGCTTTTCATTCTCTCATGAAAACCCCTCGGTTTTTGTACAGCCCAGCTTGGTTTTAATTTTATTTTGCTCTTCAGCAAAGTGGCCTAACTGCACAGATCGCTCAGTTTCTGGGACAAAGAAGAGCAAGAACTTAACTCATATACCTTAATGGTATAGTGCTAGCACACCTTCAATTGACTCTCACAGCCGCTGCCTGAATAGCTTTCAAATGAAGAAAAATGTCCATAACTAAAATATTCAGTGTGTTCTGTTGTTATTTAACAGTAAGCGGTGTGGTTAAGTCAGGTCTTAAACCTGCTTAATCCCACTGAGCTAAATAGATTTTATTATTGACTCCCATGGTCCCAGAACTCTGACCTTAAGGCTAAAAAAGCTAATTTTTTGCAGTCTGTTCCACTAACCCAGAAGCATTTGCTTGCTGGATACATTTGCAATGGAGAATGTCCAGCTGTAAATTACAGCTGTTTGCAATCATACCCAAACACAACACTCATTATTATTCTTTTGTTCTTTTTAGGCTGAAAAGCCCACCATGAGGGAGACCGCACAGTACTTAATCCACACATTAAATTTACTTGCAGCTCATATTCATGTGCAAGATAAGATTTTCCATGAAATAAAGATTTACAGTGGTCCTAAGGCACTTTTATTCCCCTAGCTGCTTTTATTTCTCTGTGCTGTAGTGTAGGCCAAGTGGGTTTGCTGAAGAGTTTTGACCATTTAGAGGAGAGCATTGTACCACCACTGAATTTCCTCTCTCATTGTAATGGGGGAAAGATAGCTCATTCACTGCGGTGCTGGGTGGTACTTCAGAAACAAGCTTAATTCACTGTTGTGATCTAGTCTCCTTTCTGTGTACTTATGCTGGAGGATGCAGGCAGACCCTGCTAAGCTCTGCCCATATGAACCTCAGTGCAGGCGTGTAGGGCAGGGGCAGAGCTGAACCTACTCAGCCCCACAGCTGTACAGCTGTGCTGGCAAGCCTGCTCATCCCAGCTGATGAGTCCTGTAAAGACCGGTTCACTAGCTTACCCTCACCACCTGGGGAATATATACATGTCATTCAGACCTGAACTTTAAGTGCAGGCTATGATAAAGCTGTTTGATTTACCACCTTGTGCTGCCGGTAGAGAAGGCGTCTCAACACTAACATCCATTTGGCAGTTGTCCTGGGTTCAGCTGTAACAGTCATTTTTCCCTTTCTTAGTAGCTGGTGCACTGCTGTGTTTTCAACTTTAGTCTGAGAACAATGCTGATAACACTCCTAATGTTTTTAGTTGTTGCTAGGTAGTGCTTGCCCCAATCAAGGACTTTTCAGTCTCTCATGCTCTGCTGTTGAGGAGAGGCACAAGAAGCCAGAAGGAAGCAGAGACAGGACACCTGACCCAAACTAGCCAAAGAGGTGTTTCCGTACCACAGCACGTCCTGGCCAGGATGTAGAACTGGGGGCAGTTACCCAGGAGGGCTAGATCACTGCTCGGTCTGGGCTGGGTATCAGTTGGCAGGTGGTGAGCAGTTGTGTTCTCTTCCCTTCTTATTTCCCTTATCATTATTATTATTGGTGGTAGCAGCAGTGGTTTGTGTTATACCTTAGTTACTGGACTGTTCTTATCTCAACCTGTGGGAGTTACATTCTTTTGATTCTCCTCCACATCCCTCTAGGGGGTCACTAAAAGAGCACCTGCGTGGTTCTGAGTTACTGTCTGGGCTTAAATCACAACAGCAGTGTAGACAAGCTCTGTTTGTGATGGTTGGTGAGCTACACAGTCTGTCTGAGCTTCAGTCCACCTTCCTGTTGGGAAGAAGGGATAGTACTTTGCATTTCCATTTAACCAAGCCTTGTCCATGCATGACTGATAACTGTTAGGACATCAAAATACAGGCTGTGCCAGGCATGAGCTGTTTACCCTCACGGAACTGGCTAGTTGCACTCAAGGTCCTAAAGGGCAAAGGAATTTTCTCCTTGTCCACTGAAGTGGTGATAGGATAGTGTTCAAGACCAGGTTGGATGATGCCTTGGGTGATATGGTTTAGTGTGAGGTGTCCCTGCCCATGGCAGGGGTGTTGGAACTAGATGATCTTAAGGTCCTTTCCCACCCTAACTATTCTATGATTCCATGATTGTGGAGCTGAGTGGCAGTTCATGAGAAGCAGTGGAACCCCACATCTTTGGGGAGAGAGATGTTTGCAAGCAGAGGTGGTGCTGCACCACCCCTCATGGATCCATGCCCATACTTAGCACTGAGCTGCAAGGAAAATCAAACAGAAAAGGTTGGCCTGGGACAATCCAGTGCCTTTCCCTGATATTGTGATAAGGTACAGGATCAACGTTTAGTCCAGTGGGATCTGTAGCATGGCTCTTCTCCTTCATACAAAGTCACATAGAGATACACCATTTGAGTTAGGAGGCCTGAGGAGGGACTGACTGTAAAGTATTAAGACAACAATAAGAGGCAATTTAGACTTTTAATAGATCACTTAAAGCAGGGAAGGCAGCTGTCCAAGCAGCCTTAAAACTTTCAGTGGACAGAGCCAAAGATTTCTGGTTCTCAAGTATCTGCTTGAGCTGTGATTAAGTGAAGCCGTTAAACTTGTGATACCCTAAAGTAAGTAAATAGTACAGTGGCAGCTAGCAAAAATACTGGTGTGCTTTCTGTCACTCACACACTTATGTTTGTGTTGGACTGATCTTTCCGATAACAACGCCTTTTACACCGTGAGAGTCCTCCACATGAGAAGCTACATGGTCAGCTTATCAGCAGAGTGACTCAGCTGGCTGGCTGGCTGGAAAGGCTTCATGTGACAGGTCTGTGTAATCAGTGACAGCCGAGGGGAAGCCTTGGCTTGGCACAGCTGATCTGGGTCCCAGCAGAGAATGACGGAACTGAGATCATGGTATCCACAGGAGTCAAAAGGTTGGCTGGAGAAGAGTATACACACATGGTGTTCCCCTCCACAGACACAAACACATGGCTCTCACAGCATTAGCACATTGCTTAAACTTCCTGGATTATCTCTGAGAGGAAAAAGAGAATACTTCCAACAGGGGATACGGATTTATCAGTTGCACCTTACACGAAAGCTTGGCAGTTGGGAAATGCTGGTGTCCCACAGTTGCAGCTCTCCCACGTGGTACTGCTGCTGGAAATGACCTAGAGTTTTTCAGCCCTCCTAGTTACAGAACTTGAAGGAGGAAGAGTAATGATACGTATTGTGTATAGGATACTATTTCCATTATTGGAGACTGTTGTGAATTAGCAAAACGAAGAGCTGTGTAGAAGACTTGGAGTGAAAAGGAATATATATCTCTGTAAAACTGGGACTCCATTTCCCTTTATTTAATTTGTGAGCAAGATCTGTAGCTCTCATTTGTTTGCTGTTGGATGTTTTCCTGTACTTTGGCTGTTGCTACTGTTTGTTTGGAATTGTTCTACCGCAGCACTGGAGACATGATTTGGATGCGTTCAATGCAGAGTGAGGAGGTGGAGCAGAGCTGTCCCTTGGAATTGTAACAATTTTGAGCCCTAGCTAGTGATACTAAATACCGATATTCCTTTGGTGTTTAGTGAAAGTAAAAGAAAACTTACCATATATTTTTTCTTCAAGGAAGTGACAGCCAAATATTTCCCACCTCACTACGGGCAGCCCCATGCATTCTCAATTGCTCCCCAGAGATATCTGGGGGGAGGTGATCAATTCTAGTTCCCAGAAACATTTGCATTTTGAAAAATATCTATCTGCTAAAAGAGAGGTCTGACTGGTAATTTCTCATGTATCTTCTTTGGCTTGCTAGGTCTTTTAAGAACTAATGTGTGGATAATTGCGGAATTAATGTGGAGGGGAAAAGAGACAAGGTGCAGGTCTGTGGTCTTTCATATATTTGTAAGGAGAAAACAGGTCCCATTGCTGGCTGGCAGCATGAAGAATATGCAAAGTGCTATTGGGAAGAAGAGTGTATATGTGTGCAGCATATGAAGTGCCTCAGCATATGATTAACCTCACTGGGTATGTAGTAAATAGTAGATAACTGTGATCAAAAAAGTATTCATGTGATTCATCAAACTGAGCAACTGTGCATTTTGCAGTGAAGCAGGAGGTCAATCCTGAAATCTAGGGCAAGTAGAGCAATAGGAAATTGCAGGGACTAAGAAGTTAATCATACCGTTGGACTGCTTCCATCTGGTTTTGAAAGACAGAGTCAGTACAGTGCTAGTGAGGATGCTTCACGGCAACAGATCAGGAATTAATTTTTTCAGCAAATCTTCAGCTATCATTTGCAGTAACACAGGCTTATAAAAATGTAATTTAATTTCTCAAGAATAAATCACGTAGGACAAGAAGTGTGAGAGTGTTTTTTAAATGTGTGTATCTGAGGGGAGGTGGGGAAAGTGTGAGTTTGGGAGAAACAGCGAAAATCCAAGAGGAAACAAATGTTAACGATATGAAACCTGGAAGGCATAAATGGCCATCCGGTTAAATTGTGCAGGCAATTGTCTTTGAAAAATCAGTTTGCAGTTGGGAAACTTCAAAGTTTTTATGATCCTTGGAGGCATAATCTTGTTTAACATGTCTGTCCATCTTCATCAGCATGGGTCAGAGGAGCACTGACTTAAAGTATTGTTGAATTGATGCTCTGAACGCCACTCCCATATATCATGAGTACATAGCTATGGGCAGTGAATTTGTCAATGAATTCTGTTTTCCTTAATATTTATATTACTTGTGATATTTCAGTGAGACTTGAACATTTTGCTCTCTTTGGGCAATGACACTTCCCCTAGGCAATGAACATGTTTGTTGTGAGACAGGGAATTTTAACCTGGATAGCAACTCCAGGAGCTAAAACCTGCTTTACTGGAAGAAGTAGGAGGACAGTTAGTTGATAACATCATGCTTTTCTTACTTCATCAGTGGGATAAGAGAATAAGGAGACCTATACCATGAATGATGTATTGTGCTATTTTTAGCACTATACTTCAAAAAAATAAATGTTATAAATACATTTGTATCTATTTCCTGGCAGGCTGATGAAAGAGAGCTCAGGTTTACCCAGCACCAATAGCAGGAAACCAGGGATCCTGCAAAACACCACACTTTCATTATCACCTTATTTTAAGGAAAGCTGAAAATTCATAGCAAGCAGCAGCACCTCAGCCTGCTCCAGTTACATGGTGTTAGGTTGGGACTTTTGACCCTTATGTGTTTGTGAATCATGTCATAGCTGTAGCTCAGTGAGTCTCCAGAGCGGGTGCAGCAACAGAAAGGAGAATTTTCAGTTCCCTTTCAGTGAGGCAGTAGTCCACGCAGCAGATGGAAGGAGATCCCCCCTCCAAGCTTTAATCGCTCAGTAATCAGCCAGGCACAACAGGGTTTTCTGGCATCAGCTCTGTGGATGACATGCTCACCCCAGTTGTTTTTGCCTGCCTTCTTGCAAAGGTGGTTCAGAAAACACAGCTGAGCTTCTGGGTTTGCTTTTGTCACTGGTAAGACTGCCTGCCTTCTGCCCTCTGTATTTCTTAATTTGAGTTTCAACAGTGTTTTCTCCTTGCACTTGGTTTTGTTCTGACCCTGATAGCAATAAAGGCAAGGACAGTCCTGGTTTGCTCAGAGGGGGAGCAGGCATATTCTGCAGGAGGCCAGTCTCATGAAAGAGCTGTGCTTGCACGCAGGGTGGGCAACGGACTCCTCAGTACAGCATCTTATTGAGCCCCCAGTGGGGACAACACACAGTCTTTCTTGTCTGGCCCTTTGAGGGGTGAAGAGGACACTACACAGAAGCAGAACTGTGGCCAGCTGCTTTGCAGGTACAAAAAAAAGGTGAGTGTGTGCAAAGAAAGAGGTGCCCTGCGATTTCCCTGTGGGGATTAATGCATGGCTGAATCAAGCCTGAGATGCTCCTGCAAGGAGATCACATTGTCATGATCCTACATATTTTGCTCACCCATGCAGTCCCATCGATGTCTCTCCAATTTTTATGCAGGTTGCAAGAAAATTTTTATCCTTTCCGCTCCTCTTGGAGAAGAGTTGGATTTATTCTGCCACTGAGGAAGGGTTCACAGTGTTCTAGGTTACTCGCATCTCAGTGACAGAAAATGTGTGATCTTTGAACAGCCTGGGTTTCCTCCCAGAGTAAAAACTGGAACATTTGTGAAATCTGACAGGGCTCTTAGGATGGAAGAGCAGCTTCCCACTTAGCTATTATTATACACTAGTATGAAGGTACAGCAGCAGTCCAGTAGGGTCCTATAGCCTGGTGTGATCCACCAAATCTCATACGGAATGCTTTACCTCTAAAAATATCGCAACTGAAAGGTTTCAGGCATGTTTGGTAGTACCTCTAGAGATGTCGCTGGCTAAGGAAACCTTGGGAAGGACTCACATCCAGAACTTTCTGAGAAAAGGATCAGATTCACAAAACTATTTTTGTCTCCTCCCAGACTCCTTTGGCAATGCTGTCATCTTCCTTATAAGAAAGAGCCAGTGCGTGCTGGGTGATACATGCAGGTCATCTCATGGCTACCCATGATTTTGTTTCTATGTCTCCTGAGGACCACCACCTGCACTTGTAACCAAATTCCTATTGAAAAGTCTGTGAAGAGGATACTCTTGCAGAGTCCCATTACAGACCACCATCAGTCTTACTCCCAGAATCCTGGCGATCCTAGGGGTTGCAAAAGTCTCATCCCATCCAAGGAGTTGTTTTTCTCCTTCCTCCTGTAAAACAAACAAAAAAACCCCAAACAAAACCTCCCTTATTTCTGTGCAGTGCATTGAAATCTAGATACACATTTGGAGAATTTCTATGCCCTGCAGGGCTTCCAAAGCAGGGACTTGAACCTGCATTCCTAATAAATGCAGAAGCCAAATTAAAATTATTGGGAGTTTTTGGTTAGCAAGGAATGTTATACCTAGCTGTAGGTCTTGAGCTGGTTAAAGAGGAATACTTCTTCCATGCATGTGAAAAGTCTTTCATGCAGACATTGGGAGAAGGAGGTATGTTTATACACTTTTCAGCCAATGCTGACAAACTGGCTTTGCATGCAAACCTTCTGGTTTACCCAAGCAGTTTGTGGCAGCAGGGAGCATTTTTTCATGGTAAATCTGAAAAGCAAATAGAAAAATGGCAAGGTTCTGGTTTATCTTCATTGAGAGATGTTTTTCTGCATGAAATGAAACCTTAAATTGTATAATTGTTTTTAACAGTCTGAGTCCCACAGTAGTTCTCTTTGTGGGTCATCAATGGCTCTCATAGTGCACACTAGCAACTACTCTTCACTGATTTTGGTGGCATTATCCCAGTTTTCAAGTGCTGTGGATTTGACCTCAACACTTTGGAAATATTTGCAGCTTTTAAAAATCACATCACTACTTATTTGTACTTCCAAACGTTGCACAAGTGAATTATTTTGAAGGGAAGGACTCATCATACAGACACCAGGATTCAGCTATGGTTCCTTCAACTCAGCCTACCTACCAGCTCCCTTGACACCCTGGCTGACAACCTGACGAGTAGGACTGCAAGGAAGGTGCTCGAGCTCCTGAACTATTGGAGCTCTTTTGATGTCTCCAAAGTCTCCAAAATCTCAAATGGTTCATTTTCCAAAGTTGTGAGGTTTTTCGCTCAGTCAGCATTTTCAGGAGGTCTGTCTGGCGACGCTTTCCCTACAACTTATCAGAACAGAAGCTTTCTGCTTTATTTTTCATTATTGTTGCTTTCTTTTGGGGTTCTGGTTTCCTGAGAAAACTCAGAATTTAAGAGCTTTGTTCTAAACTGGAATGACGTGAAATTTCAAAATCCTCCCCAGAATGGGAGACCTTCCCTCTCTCAAGGACTCTATTTATAGTAAGCTGCCCTTTCTGATGTGAGAGAGGGGCCAGATCATATTATGACTGTGTGCTCTCATGTGTTTTTAACTTAGATGAAAAATTAGGTCTGGATTGAAATTAGGTGTAAAGAGTCTAAGTTCAGATATTACATTTTTATAACCTGAAAATGACATAACTTTAAAAGGCAGAAATAAATAGAAATTACTTAAATCAAATTAGGTATTTTTCCATGGGGTGTGATTTAAATGTGACACATGCTATCTTTAATATAGTCTGCAATCTTTTGGCATTTCAGCAAAATAAAGAAAATCATTTATTTTAAAGGTAGGCAGTTTATGCCTAATGAAATTTACTTTAGATACCAGTGTGTCTTCTGTATTAGATTGCTATAAAGATTTTAAAGGTCTTTTTCATTCTTGTCTCAGGCACAAAACTTTTCTTCATACTGGGGGGCTTCTTCACACAGAAGAGAATAGGCCCTTCTCTGTGGAAATCTAACAGCCAAATAATTCACAAGTAGCTCTTACTTATTATTCACTGGCACAATCAAGCATAACTGCTCTAAATGAACAAACGAGTTTGTCAAATAGAAGAATGGGGAAGCAGAGTTAAAGAAACCCATGATTCTGAATTACACAACAGATAAAAGTCATTCCAGAAAAGTCATAGAGACCTGCCAAGTAAATTTCTTCCTTTGCAGTCACCCTGTAAGAGACTTTAATATGCTTTTGCAAGGATCTGCTCTGGCCCTGGCGTCACACATACCAGGGGAGGTCTGTGTTGTTTCATACCCGGGCTGCTAGTGGTGCAGGCATTGGTGAGGGGCAGCTAAAGCCTGATTCCCAGCAGCTCTATGGGACTTTGCTTCCCATTCCCATCTTCCTTTCTTCCTACAGCCCATTTAGAGAGAAAAGTGGAAAACAGAAACTCTATCACAGGCATCTCCCCCACTCAGCCCCAGAGCTCCATGATTTTGGCTCTCCAGGTTTTCCAGGGGAACCTTGTCGAGGAGCCTCTGTTGCTGGCTCTCTGGCTTCACCTCACAGAACCTTAATGTCTTGCCTGACCAATCTGCCTTTTCCCCATGTTTCAAAACCACCCTGAGCCTACTGGGGTGCCAGGAGCCATTCCCAAGACCGCCATCTCAGGGCCATGCAGCAGGAGGCGAGCCCCACTGGAAGCCACGCTGCCATGCAGTTTCATAACCGAAGCCAGGCAAAGGCTACCCCAGCTCCAACCACTGGTGAAATGTTGGTGTGGCCCCCATCATTGGAAGGGACCAGCCGCTCTTCCTGCTGTGCAGGAGAAACAGGGGTGGCAGGGGTCCAGCACATTGTCTGGTTTAGCAGCCGCATCACTGTATGCCTTCTGCCAACACGTGGTGGGACGTGTCCCAGCTGGGGAGCAGTGGGGGGCCACCAATGCCACCCACCCAGCCAGGGCTCCCCTCAGCTGCTGGCCCCACAGCCAGACATGGGGCATTTCTGCCTGCAACCTTGAGTCTTCCCCATTCAGTTCCCAGCAGTAACCATCACTCTTCCCTGCTAATAATGCCCTCAAATACTGATTTCCTGAAGCCACTTCTTTTAAGGTCATGAAGTCCCTTTTTCTAAAACTTAATAAGCTTGATACCAACCATGGGGATTGAGAGTGGGTTTGTAAATATTTGTATCTTCAGCATTATTCCTTTGATAGCAGACACTAAGACAGTATTTCCCACATTAAAAGGGCTCTTGGGGAAGGTTTAGGAACACTGGCCAGGCAGAAATAGTTGCCTGGAGGAAGAGGAAAAACCTTGGAGAATTACCAGACTCTTTTTTTTAAATTTTGAGACAAATGGACTTTTCAAACTTTGCCCTGAAAAGAGATCTGGTCGTGACCTACTATAAATCTCATATGGCCATTTAAAACCTCACAGTGCTCTGGTTAAACAGCATTGCACCAGACAAAACCTCCAGGGCATGGGGACATTGCTGCGGTTTTTCCCTTTCAAGCCTGTATATTGTCCCCATAACATATTGCCAATGTTCACAGGACCAAATGAGACTGTGGCCTTTCTTTAATGTACTCGGAGCTCTTGTGTCGAAAGCCTGTGAGGTCAACAGGAAAACGTGGAATGAAATCTCAGCTGAGTGTCGGTCTTTCCCAGGCTTCCTGGCAATTTCCAACTTCTTGCTCTATTGTTTTCATTTAATAAGATAGAGCTTGTCCCCCACTCCATAAAAAAAAAAAAAAATAGCTAAAAGAGCTAAGACTGTGGAAATGAGCAGTTTTGTAAAAGCCTGGCAGATCTGGCAGATTCCCACTCTGCTGAACCTAATAACAAGCACACTCATTTTTCCAGTTGGAAACTTTTCCATGTAACCCCTCTCATGCAAACACATCCCAGGACTTGTGAGAATACAGAAAAAAAGTGTTTGGCTTCTGATGTGAAATCTGTAGCCTACGGTTTTGAAATAGGGATGTTGAAAGGTGGAGCTCTTGAAGAACATAATCTGGGGCTCCTCCAGCTGTCAAATCATCTTCAGCTTTCCTCCTCCTCCTCCTGCAGGAGGGATTCACAGCACAGCACCCACAGCACAGCACCTCTCTCTCTTAAAGCTGAAGAAGAAAGCAACAACTGCAAAGTCATTTAGGGGCCAAACCAGAGAACTGTTTGGGAAGACAGCAAAACCTAAACACTCCTCTGAGGTTACCACTGTAATTGATACAGACATGTACTGTGACCTCTGGTTCAACTTCTCTTTTTGCGCTATTTTGTGTATTAGCATGTTATCTGCTTGTCAGCTGCCACCAAATTTTAACCTCAGACTGATGATATTTTCTGAGTATTGTGCAAAAATGAATGTATTTTCCTAAATAATTGTAAGGGATTTAGTGCTGGTGAAAAGTGCCAGGTTGACACCTGATTATCCAGGAATTTCTCCTTTGTGTTGCAAGCATATCTGCCCCCCTCCTGGAGCCTTGCATTATTCCCATGCGTATTTTTTATGTGTGCATACAAAGGGCACTGTTAAAGCAGACGAGTGGTTTAACATTCGATGGAGTTAGCTAATCTGAGGCAGCACCATTCTTTTCTATGAAATGCATGTTATTCTTTACTTCCATTTGTTCAAAATGTAGCATTAACCATTTATTAGGATTACAAGAGCCATGACAAATTCCTGTCATTGTCCACTGTATTGCTGTTCTCTGTAAGGTCTCCCACATTGGTTAGACCAGGCAATTACTGCAGATTTTCCCTACCTAAATTATTAGGGTTGTTTTTTATGGCCAAAAGTCTGGTATCACTATGAAACAGCAGTAAATTGGGGATCTGGTTTGCATTGTTCATATGTCAGTAATTTACCACATCAGCTTTTTAAATACATTACTGCAAACTCTATGAATACCTTCTCTGGTTAAAGAGGGAACATACGGCAAATGAATTCCCACCGCCCCACATGGAGAAGTCACACTACCATGTCACAACACACTCCTTGGCTGCTTTGGAGTTGGGATCTGCAGGGATACCATGCACAAGTGTTCAGCTGCTGAACTGGGAGTGTAGCTTGAAATGACTGGCAACTGCAAACTCCCAAAGAGCATGGACCTACCAGTCACTTTTCCAACCAATCCAAGAGCTACAGGGATGAAGGAAGTGGTGGTCTGGCCAGTGTAAAAGGGGAGGGAATGTGTGTTCCCAGATCATGAAGGGAAGGTAAAATTTGAAAGGAGGTAAGATGAGTCTCTGTTGAGTCAAGAAATTCTATGCTACTTTTTACTAAGGCTGTGCATTGCCTTAAAGAATAGATTTTACAGCACTGTTTTCAGGTTGTGATAGGCTGCAGTTTGAGTGAGTCAAATCTTAGTTTGTGTGTATGTTTAGGGCATTCAAAGGCACTTTCTGCACCTGTGCTGAAAAAAAGAATTACCCACAAAAATCACACTTTTCTTTTTTTTTTTGAGAAGTGACACCCAGCTCACATGGCAACTCCAACTCTAAGATTAACAACACATGTTTCCAAAGCTGAGATGTAAACAGGGTTTGCTTAGTTATGGAATAATTGCCTTAGGTTTGTCTTGCACCTGGTAAAGAACTTGCTAAAGGCAGTATTGCAACCTTGAGGGGGGGTTTAGCTTAATTGCTAACTAAGACAGCATTTTAATAGCTTTTAATCTTGATGCCATCTTTTGAGGGGGCAGAGTTTTTTATTTGGTTGCAGGGTCACATGGCTGGGGAGTATCTTATTTGAGTTACATACATCTTTAGTTGACATGACTCATGTTACAATTGGACTGAATAAGCCAGCCCTGTATATGAAAAATAAGCAAACAAATGTAAAACACATCACGCTATTAGCAGAACCACAACAAGCTAATTGATGATGGACAATACAGTCATTAAATCAAGGTCACAATCAAGATCTGAACCAGTAAAACAGAGCTTTGAGTTATCAAACAAACACATTCAATGCAGAAGGTAATCAGCTTTAAATTAAAAGTTTGACATGAGATGGAACTACATCCAGTTTTCCATCAGGAAAAACTGAAGAGAAGCCAGCTCATGTTTCAACCAAGCTCCTCACAAAGGTTCGAGTCAACACAAGGCAATCAAAGACTACATTCTTCAGTCCTTGCCAGTGGTGCATGGAGGACTGGTGCTGTTATGGTTCAGCTCATGGAAGTACACCCATCAGAGCAAACTCATTGGGATGCACAGTTTAGCATTTCCTTCTCATGCCACATGATTATCAAGTATGATTAGTCTTCTGCTCTTATCCTCTCCTGGCCATCAAACTCAAATCAGAGGTCACTCTGAAAATCATATGCTGTTGCAGCTTTTCAATTATTGATGTAATATTTATGAAAATACTCTTTGAAGAATTACAAGGTAAGAACTGTGAATAACTTTTGGAACAATTCACCAGCAGTAAATGACAGATTTAAGAATCTGGCATTTGCTTCTAGGCTTGGAAACAATTAGTAAAGACTTTTTGTTTTTCATTGCCAAACACCTATGTGCTCATGCAAATGTGAAATAAAGAGGGATCCTTCCCTTAAAGGAAAATAAACTGTTAGGATTTGTCCTTTCTCCCCAAGGATCTTTATTTCACGTGATTGGTGGCTGCCAGAACAATGAAAGAACGGCTTAGGCCAACATATTGACAGAACTTGAAAATGTGGCCAGAAAAGTGGCAATGCTTCTCACGGCTCCATCGTTTTTCCTGAACAGATGGAGCCTGGCTTTCTGGACGTGGTCGGTACATCCTGGTATCTAGACTGTAGATCACTGCTGAACATACCCATGGCCTTTCAGGCGGGAACTACAGCCTGAGGTGTGACACACAAGTCTCTTGCGCAGTCCATGTCCCAGCAACTAATGACAACCTTCCCCATTAGGGAAAACACTTAAAACTCACATTTAGCAGGAGCCACCTCCTTGGGAATAGCTAATAACCTTGTGAGCACATAATCTCTTGATGCCTTTTCTAATAATGGTCACTTCTTTACCCTAAGTTAGGAAGCCAATATGAATCTGTTCACATCTTGCCCTGATGACTTTTAATCTAAGACCACAGGTGACATTTGTGCTTTTTATCAGATAAATTCCAATAATTGTTAAACAAAGTTTTTCCAGGTCTCCTTCAAATCTAAGCCAGTGTATCTCACAGCTCTTGTTCTTATGTCACTCTAGCTATGCTGTTTCATCCTGTAAAATTAGGGATGGCAATATGAATAATTAGTTGCTGTGTTGCTGCAGCATCTGACTTATTTCCAGTTGGCCATACTGCCTTTCTTTGTATCTAAACTCATGCTGTCTAACCCTGGAGAGCACAGAGTAAGTCTGCGAAGTTTTAGTCCATGAGATCATCCCAGTAATTTGTTACTGCAGGCACTGTCCGTCTAAATTTATTTCCCCATGTTAAATAATTGTGATATTGTTTCTTTAAAACCCTTGACAACAAAAATCAAAACAACTGTAAATAATCCACAGACATATGGAAGTGTTTTGGGAAAGAAAGTAAATTGCTGAGACTCCTTAAAAATGGAAATCTACCAAGTAAACCCCAGCAGTCTCTTTGACAGTCTGCTCTAAGACTTTTCCCTCGCTTTGATGTTGTTTGTAATTTATGCTCCTCAGAGGCTCATAGATGAAGGAAATCATCTATTTTAATAATGTGAAACCTTCTTCTGGCCACCCGAGATGGGAATTCCTGCTCTGTTTCCTGTGCCTCTCTGAAACGGCCAAAGCAGGAAGGAGGGCTGAAAAATCTCATGGCTGTTAGTGATCAGAGCCGTGGCATCACTTACCATTCCAAAATGTCTGCCCAAACATTACTTATCTCTCACTGGTAAGGCTACATGTTTAGGAAAGCTGTCTTCCTAAGCTCACTCTCCACAGCAGTGTTAATTCACTATGCTAGTAATTCATAAGGACAGGTTGTATGGTGACAATTATAGTACAAAAGCAATTACTGAAATAGTCCCTTTAATTCAAAATTATTTTAATTACTAGTGATACCTGTCTTTTTTTCTTTATTTTTTTTTTCTCATTTCTGTGCTAAGTCTCTTTGTGATTCAAAAATTGCCAATAGGCTATCACCTTTGGTAACTGCCATTCCCTGAGCTGAGTGAACAAAGGAAAAATTAAACTGGAGTGTGTCAGGCAGGCAGAATAGGAAATATATGATCCTGCAGGAAAGCTACTCTCTTCCTAATTACCCTGCAATTGCCAGGTTCAAAATGTAATTTATGAGCAGCATAGATAGAATGGCCACATTAGTCCATTATTTCATGATAATCTTTTCTACTCTTGATTTCAGAAAGGAAGGATTTTGCAGCTCTCGGTGCACTGACACTGTCAGCAGTTCCTCTAGGCAGTGATGCTATACAACTGCACTTGAAAGACACTCCCCGAAAATTTAGAGCAGTCACCTAACAGTAAGGTATTATAGAAAGAGGGAGGTACTATAAGGTATACTTAAATAAACAAAGCACGACCTGATGGGCTGCCTCAGACACTGTTGACCACATTTGGAAACAGATCCGGAAATGTTTGAAAGAGAAAGAAGTTTTCCATCCTGCTGCTGCACCTTCCTCCTGCTGTGAAATACACCAAACACAGCAAGTGAACCTCATAACACCCCCAGGGTCCATTTTACACTGAGATTGGAGCAACCTATAAAAGGATGGAGCAGTGGGTAAAGCTGTCAACATGTATTATGCAGCTGGCATGTGGTTTCAGCTGCAGAGCTGGTGTCCAAGGCCAAGTCGGTACTTCAGTCAAGTTGGGGCAGACTTATGTAGCCATAGGAGTGAGTTTTAAACACACAGCTAGGGGACACTCGTGGCCAAACAGAGCTCAGGAACAGTTCAGTGCTCATACAGTTACTCTTGGGTGGGTTTCAGCGGGATCAGGTACTTCAGATGTGTCTCACCAGGACTGAGCAGAGAGGAAGGATCACCTCCCTCCACCTGGTGGCAGGACTCCTCTTACTGCAGCCTAGGGTGCTGTTGGCTGCCTTTGCCGCAACAAAGCATTGCTAGTTCATGGTGAACTTGGTGTCTGTTCTTCAGGACCCTCAGGCCTTTGTCTGCCAAGCTGCTTTCCAGTTGATCCCCTTGGCTGGTGCATGGTGTCTGACCCAAGAGTTACAAGCTCAGACCACAGAAGTCCAAAAATTCTCTCTATTGGTGCACAGAGGCACCCTCCTGGGCAGATCTGCATCATTCACCTACTTCACATGTTTCAGTCACCAGCCCCACAGACCACAGAAAAGCTGGCTCTGCAAGCTTCCTCTCCTTCCCACCTCCTACGATTCTCCTCCACCCTCTTTTTTTGTCTCCCTTATGTCCCAGTTCTTCATTCAGCTTTTTTCACCACTGAAATCTTTCCAGTTAAACTAAGAGAAATGAATGCTTACATTTAAACTACCATTGCTTTTTGTGGTCAACATCCCTATAAAGCTAATTTTGTCAAGAAAGTTTATACTTTTTATCATCAAATAAAACCAGAATCAATTTTGGTTGTCTGCAAACCCAGGAGGATAGCTACTCTTTGTTTCACATTTGGGCTGGTTTTGAAGTATTTCGTCACAACTGGGAGATGACAAAGTTAAGATGGGATTCAGGTACCTTAACACAGGCATCTAAAGTCACCTGAGAAGCCCTAAGATTCATAAGATATCTTTAGGCCCCTGAGAGGTTTGTATGGCAAATGCAGCTATGTACTGCTGAGATGGAGCACAGGCAATGTATGGTGGCATAGAGGTAAGGAAATGTTATCTCTATCCATAAAACAAAAAGGCAAGGCAATGCAAAGGGAAAAGAGAAGGATAAGGGGGAAAGGGAAAGGCACAGGGGAAAGCCAAAAAGTGAAAGATGAAATGCCAAGTGCAAAGGCAAGTGGAGAAATTGTCTTGCTTGATTCTGCATACGACATGCAAGCCTTGGAGTCAACTGTCTGAAAATTCAGTGCCTCTGAGGTCTAGACAAAGCCCATAAATATCTTTCCATGGTGGAATCTACATCCATAAGAAAATGCTTGTCCCTTCTCTGAGAAAGCATTTGGTTATATTGTTTGGGAGTTTCACTCCTAAGTATTCTCTTTCAGTTCCCTGCACAGAACGTGCACAGAGTGCTCCTAGGAACGGGACATGCCTGCCCTGATTCATTCTTCTGTGGTTTTGTTTTTACATTGCCCCTGAGGAACTGGCTATTTTTAATGACTTTTATGATTAATAAAACTGTCTGAAGGCCTGCTGGGGTCTCCAAGCCAGTCATCAACAAAGTCATCTAGCTCTTTCCTCTAGTGTCTAAGCTAATGGCAAAAACCAAACACTTGATCTTTCTTCCCAAGCTGAGGCTTGTCCAGCAGCATTTCAGGGTCATATCAGGATGGTAAAAAAAGTCCCAAAGAGTTACTTCGTTGCTACAGTGACTATGGAAAATCATATTCTCCTGGAAATCTACCTGTCTCATCTCTGCAAAGCTCTTGTGCAGAATCTTCTGCTTTTCCCCAGCTGTTTTCCAGGTGCAGGCAGGTGACCTGATACACTTTTAAAGAAATACTGAATGTGCACCCTCGCAGCTGGGCACCGAACTCCTGGCAACAACACATGTTGACTCCTGCACCTTTACCAACTCCCTGCTGGATTGCACTGCTAAACATACATTCACGGTCTGAAGAGGTCCTCCACTTCATGCAGCACATCATCCTGGACCATGCAGGACCTTTTGAGAGGGGTTTTTGAGATACTACTGTACAACCAGAGTGTCAGAAAGGGACTATTACCCTGGGGCAAAGAGAAGAAGAAACCAGCACAGCTCGTTGTGGCACTGGGAGGGAGAAGCAACACTAATGAGCAATATTTCTCCCTACTCCCATGCTCTCTCCCTACTATCATGTGTGCATTCCCTTTCTGCCTCCCTGGGAGAGGCAGGGAGAAGAGAAGATATGTTGTAGAATAGGCAAAGGCACCTAGGCATGCTTTATTGATACTGTAAATTCATAAGAAACCTAAAAAGGTGCATGGCAGTTAATGAACAGCAAAACATGAGATATGGATTGAAAGGTACATAGGAAGATATAAGTTTAACTACATCAGGACACAGTATGGTGCAAGACCATCTTTTTTTTTATTAAAATTTCATACAGTTCTAGTGCTTTTCCTACTAGCTGGTAGCACATTTCACAGAAATAAAGGATTGATAACATCCTGCAGGAGGGTGCAGCTGGGGAGCCACTGAGTCCAGACATATTGGTACCACATTCTAGATTAATAAAGCAAATAAAATTATATTTACTTCATAATTTATTTCTGCCTCCCCTCATCATCTGTGTGTGCATGAGCAAACCAAGTTTGCTTTCTATGGATAGCATCTAACAAAGGGATGCAATTCATATTTGATTTTTGTTTTGAATTGTAAAGGACAATTTATATAACTCTCTCTTACCATATATTTATATATTTGAGCTTATCATATTTATTAAGTGTTTTTCACAGGCCACATTATATCTGAGGAAGGCACAGTAGGTTACTAGTACGGGCTGCTATCTATCTTAAAATCTGCACACTGTGTTGCTGGGTTACAGTGGGTCAAATCCTGATACCCTTACTAGACAGACCATTCCTGCTCTTCAGGAGCACTTCTGGGTACTCCAATCCAAGCTGTAAAGTATGATGCTACTAAGCCAGAATCAAGAATCAAGGTCAAGAATCTGAGCCTAGTCAGAATGGGAGTAATTTTTTTCCCAGTGGCTCAGACCCCTGAGAAGATAAGGCTGCACCACAGGCAAATATTCAACAGCTAAAAATTGGGCTTAAACATCCTTTGTTTTGAACTAGAGTGTCAATAATAGATAAACAGCATGTCCTAGGCAACTCTTCCTAAAACCATATTAAAATAGTCTGGGATGTTGGTGGAAACCAGGCTGTACTTACATCAGAATGGAGAACATAAGAACCTTTTACAGTCTTCAAGTAATCTCAAACTAATTAGCTTTTAACATCCTCTCTGCTAGAATCCCGGGCTTTATTAGCTGTTCTGCTTGCCATTCCTGAAATTGTCTAATGTCTTCTGTAGAACAACTATGCATTTTTTCCAGGCATCTGTCATTTCCTGAAACATATAAAAGAGAGCACTTGGATTCAACTAACAGACCATCTAAATGCTGCTCTGCATAGCAAATGATATATGCTGACAAGGAGTAGAAGTCAAATTTTCTTTATATCGTACTTTATGGCAAGCAAGCCTACTTAAAACAAGCTCCTTCTCAAGGCAGCATATTGATTAGAGCTGACAGGCCGAAAAGACCTTTGGGAGACAACAGAATATGGCTTGAGTCAAAGAGTAACACTAAAGCTGGCAGCAGCAACATTAAGAGTCACTAAAACCTGAGAGAGTTCGTCTCACACTGAAATTTATTGCACCCATTTGGACAGCCATTATGGTAGTTAGTAATTTTATCTGCACAAGTTCATCTGTATTTGGACTCTCAGAGCTTAGCGAAAGGTCTTTCAAGGCAGAACCATACTCAAGGCCCTGCTGACTGAGGCAAAAGACTGCCGTGCTGAAGTGAGGCACAAATGTGTCTGAAAATTACAAAAGCCTGTCCATTTAGATGGCCAGCCACAACATGAGTTATATTAACAGTAACTCTGAAATAAGATGATGGTACACCAGTGCAGACAGGGATTTTCCTACTCTGCTCTGCAGTGATTGTCTTCTGTGGCTTGATGAAGCTGTCACTCACAAGCAAAAATGGTTGTTTTTTTGGGTAGAGTTATATCTATACTTCATGTTCTAGGAAATAAATGAGACAAAAAAAACCAATACCCAGGCTAATTTCCAGAGAAGTGATACCAAATTCTCCTGATGAGAACTTTCGAAGATAGCGGATTAATGCTACTCTACAGAACATTTTGCGTTGCTCCTTTGTCTTACCTAGTTTCTAAAACTACCATGAATAATTTTCTGTATCTTCAGTGATGGCTTGTTCCAGTGTTTAACTACCTTTATCTTTGCAGCATCTCTTCCAGTGAGTTGAAACCTATCCCACCAAAGACTAAGCCACTGGAAGCACCTTCAAATAGATCACTGAAGGATCTGTTCCCAAGACAGGTGGTAATGATATCTGTTGAATCTGACAGGGAATTAGCTTTTAGTAGTCCTCTAATGAGAAAGTGAAGTAATGAGTTGGGAATGGATATAGGTCTTCATATTGCACACCACCCCCAGGCAGAGAGAGTTCACTGAACCCAAAAGGTAAATTATGAAAAGGAATCTGCACTAAACCTTCCTTGCTTCCCATACAGCTCACAATGCATATGTGGGCTCATATGAAGGAAAAAAACACAAAAGCGATTTCCCTTGGTGTCAATAGGACATCAAATGCAGTGTTGTCCAATTGAATCTTCCTAATAACTTCACCTACTTACAATTTATTTCTGTCCCCCAGCTCCTCCCAGAAAAAAGTCTCTGTAGAAATGGTTTCCTGATTCCACACTGGAGGCAGCAGTGTGGCTGTTCACAGACCATTCACAAAGCTGTTAATCAGTCTCCAGGCTGTCCGTCCAAGGGCATGTTCCAAGGACAGTATAAGACACAGAGGCTGTGCCTGTTACTTTTTCCTTTTAAGTGACTGTACTTCAAGCCATTAAGAAACCAATTATACTACCAAGATAAGAAGACTCTATAACTCCTGTTGTACTAAAGAGTTAACTTCCCTGGACCAAAGAATCTCTCTGCTCCTATTCAGCTGATGCAAGGTCAACGACAAACACACTGAGGAAGTCAGAGTTGCTTTATTTTTCTTGTGAGCAGGTCAAATAAAACACTGCTGATGCTCCATTTATCTGGAGCGACAAGCAAACACTTGGCAGCAGTGGAAAGCATACACTGGAATCTGGCAACACGCTCCTAGCACAGCTGTCAGCCTGCTAACTAATCACTTCATCCCCACACTAATGCTGCTCCAGGTCTATTGGACACTTTCATCTCAGATACCCCAGCACACAGTCCTCCTGATGGAGCTATTTATACAGAGATGTCACTATTTATTGTTATGTAGCATTTTATTTTTGGAGGGGTTTTCTAGCCAAGGGGTTTGGAGGGGTTTTTTTCAGTGCTTTTCTCTTTCCTACCGTATTTCTTTCAGGTGGGAGCTGTGATTCTGCTGCTTCCAGTATCAACCAGGCCTTAGGGCCTCTTGCCAGAGTGAATTTTCTTGAGGATTTTGTGTGTGTGTGTGTGTGTGTGTATGAGCTTCATAGCTTGTTTTTCGAAAAAGCCTTTCTTATCAATTTCTTTTTCTGTGCCAACTATTCTGGCAATTAAGCTGCAATTACACAAGGCACACCTGACTCTCTGAAGAGACCTGATTTACCTTAGGTCTGCATTAGCAGATGATACTTGTAGTCTTGTCAGCACAAACTATTTAAGCAACTCCCAAGGACAGTGTTAAAATATAGGTGGAGCCTATGAAATCTGTTCTTGGCAGCTGTGCTTTATTAGTTGTGCTGTGGAAAGGTGGTGCGGCTAAGGTAATGCAGTGCTTTCACAGAAGCATTATATATTGTGACAAGCTGAACAACCTCCAGGACTCTCACTCATCATGACTCCTATTTCATACCTCATCCATTACAGGAATGAGGTATGAAAACACTTCTCTGTTTCCTAAAGACATTAACAGACTCCTGGGAAATCGTTTACCTGGAGAAAGGGAAGTGCCCAGCCTCATTTTTTTGCGTTCAGGCCTGAACAGACAACAACCATGGCAGGGCTAGCAGCCTTTTTTGTTAGTGAGTGATAGGTTTTGGCAATCAGTAACTGCAAAGGACTGAGACAGTTAATTGGTTTCACGCTCTTGGTTAGCAAAGGTACAAAACCATAAATTTGAGTTACTTCCGTACTATGTTCAGAACAAGGATATCCAAGTGCTTTTTGAAGAACAACAAAGGACATCTCCTAACACACTGAAGGTAGGCGAGTTCAGTCATCCCCATGTATGACTAGGATAGCGACCAGAGCCAAGAAAGGGTCAACTGGTTTGGTAATTCAGTCTCAACATGGCAAAACCTGAAAATACAGCAGAGGCTTCTTATACTCCCATTTGTATGTTAAGTACAAAACCAACATTCATATTTTAAACTACGGCGGTGTCTGTCTGTCCTCAGGCAGGTGCATATTTCAGAGTTTATGGTATCATCTCCCTTTCCTCAGCATGATTTTGGCCTGAAACGAGTGGATGACATACACATTCATTCTGTAGGCTATCCTGATGGTGCTATTACTTGGCATTCATTCTGCAGTTGCCTCAGAAAATACCTCCGTATGTTCTATTACAACATCGGGATGGCCTGATCTGCAAGTCCAGATAGATCCCCATGGTAAGCATGCTTCAGATGTCTTCACTGAAACGGAGCTTGAAAAATACACAGGGGCAGCATCAAGAAGTGGGCATTTCTGTTACCTCTGTGATTCATTCACAATTATAGACACAGGAATTCCCTGCTGGGTGCATGGGAGACATACAGTGTCTTCAGTGCCAGGCAATAGAGATTATTGTACAGATCTTGGCACAATGCTCTCAGTTTGTGCTTTGAGGAAGCACCATGTGGAATTTGCTTCTCACAACAAAGGGATAAAAACTTTTCTATGAAAAACCTTCATTGGGTTTTAGATTGGCTTCAAGGGAAGAAGGAAGTCATGTTTCAGGTACTTTAATCTGGAATAAAAGTAGAGCTCTGCCAACAGAACTCCTTTAAACCGTGGAATATGTTTTCATCACTGAGCATGAAATATCATTTCAGAGTCTTGGTCAGATTTACTGTTTGATTTAAATCACTGTAGCCTAATTGAAGTCAATGGAGCTATGACAGTTTATACCAGTCAAGGGACTGGTGTCTGTTTCAGAGTATTGTTTTCCCATAATTGGCCTTGATCTTCCAGACAGTGATAGATTTTTCAGATATTTCAAATACTGTGAGCATTCATACAGCCTTTCTTAGTTTTTTTCTCAAAAGCTTGTGACATTTTATATTAATCCAGATCACCTTCTCCATGCTTACCTCTCAATGCTGACAATGTGATTTGTTTATTCAAGTCACCTGTTCGCACTAATTGTTGCATTCCTCTTTCCTATGGGAAAGGGAGCCTTTGGGGAGTCAGGGCCACTCGACAGTTGCACACTGCTTGGTGTATGGTGCTGTAGGGTGAGATTTAGAAGAAAAATAGTATAGATGATCACAACTATGCAAATGATACTGGCCAATTTTTTCAGCATAACAGGGATTTTTCTCTTTTGAATCTATTTAACATTGTTACCAAATACTAGCAGTTTGTTAAAGAGCTGTATCTGTTTTACTTGTACCTCAATCAGGCATCCATGCTGACCATCTTTGAAACTCTGAGACTGAATTCCTGCGATTCAGCATATGCTTAGCTGCCTGGGAACTTCCTGTGGCAAAGAATGCCATGATTTATTAGCATAGAAAGTAGTGCAGCTGTAAGCAACAGCTTAATATGAAGCACAGAGCAAAACCTAGGTCCAGGTGATTAACCTCAGGAGATCTCCTGAGGGCCACTGAAGCAGCGTGATTTGGGAATCCACCTCCACCAACTGAAGAGCAAACACCTGCACTTTCCTGCACAAGTGTTTAAACCACCTTGGTGTTGCTCAGAGCTGCTGTGGCCATGCAGTCTGATGATGCTAATAACTGGTCCCACCACAACTAAGCTTTCAGGCTTCTCCAGGGGTTGAGATGGCTCCGCTTCTTGACTTGGATCACAAATTAGTCGTATAAATTTCCTCAAATTACTGTGTTTCTGAATCTGCATATCTGAGACAAAGTGAGGTTACAAGGCATCTAGCAGTTTTTCAGAGAAGCGTGACTTCTCCCCTAGACAGTGCAGGAAAATATGTTGTTGGAGGCTTGCACGGTGTTTAGGTGCCCAAGTTCCATGTAGGCAAGATGATGGGAGAAATCTGAACAGAAACTTCAGATGGCATGTTGGTTGTTAGCTGATCTTATTAATGAACTGGCAACTTAACAGTGTATTTACTCTCTCAAGTCAAACAGTGAATGTTCTGATGAAGGGCTTTAAAGAAAAGTGGTTCTTACCCAAATTGTGGTTTAATTGCTTAAAATAAAACTAACATTTCTATGATGTAGTAATTAATTCTGGGGCATAAGCCAGTAGCAAAATACGCATGAAAGTTGTGTGCCACAGTCATTAAAATGTAGATCGGTCTTTTATTTTGACTTCATGATCTTGCTTGCATACTTTAGAGAAAACAGTCCAAAATGGAAGTCACCAATTTAAAATAATTGTTATTTTCTAATAGGAATGCATGAAAAAACATATAACTATTTTCACTCTGGTCACTATAATATAATGAGTATCCTTATCAGAATACACTATATTTAAAAACAGAAAAGGTAAAAGGGTGACAGGAGATTTCAACAGTATCAGCATAAATGAGAAAACATTGCAATGTTAAATTTTTGTAGTATATTGGCTACCATTACAGCAGCAAACATAGATTTCCAGATGTTTGTGAAGAGTCCAACAGTTGTATTTTATATCTATGGCTGTAGTAATTTCTGTTCAGCAGCCTAGAAAAACATTTCATGTCACAACAGGAAAGAAATATTACATGGGGATTTTTTTTTTTATTTCCTCATCCCCTATATAGCAATTCTGAGTGCTTCAGACAATGCCAAACAAAAATAATGGTTTAAAAATTAAAACCACAGCCACTAAGGGCAGGACATAAATGTGCAGATGTTTTATGATGTTGAAGAACTTTTCAGGCAACAGTCGCAATGCTGTTGTGGAAAGCATTGGAAATCCATCAGTCAGACACTGTCCAAAGCATTCCCTAAGCTCCACTGTCAGAAAAGACAGTTACCTTTTCATACTCTCATAAAAAAAATAAAAATAAAAATCAAAACCTACTCACAATAGCCTTTATATGGCTCTCACTATTTTATTAGCAAGGGGTTGAATGTAATCTGTTAATGTAAGTAACTTATATCTAGAGTTTACTGGCAACCTGTACGAGAGGAAAACAGCATTGTCCCAAAGCAGTGCACAAAATACCAGCTTTCCTTCTCTGGGAAGGAAAAATTTGGCGAGCTTATAAGCTGTTTCTGTTTCAGGCATCTCTGTGCCTTCGTGTTGTTATACAAATGGCTGCCTGAAAATCTCGTATTTACCATACCTATCTGGCTAAACAGAGACATCATGAATAACAACAAAAATAGCAGAGGGCAAGCTTTTAAAGGCAGTCATTGTAACTGGCAAATTTAATGCCTGTATGTGATGACAGACCTCCTGCCTCCCAAGAGCTGGCAGGCATTTCTGCTAACATTCATGTAGCACCAAGCCATCTTGCCAGCGCATGAGCTTTTACTATTGCCTCTCTCTCTTCTGCCTGATGGCAACAAGGATGGAAATAAAGGTCAAAAAGTATTAATTGATGTCAGTTCCTCCTCCCCTCTTTGTTTTACCTGCTTTAATTAGTAAGGTGAGATCACAGGTGAAGTTTTCTGGACTGCCTGGCTTCACTGTGCCTCAAAGGGTACAGAAAGCTCTCCAATAGCAGCACGATTCTCCAAGCAACCAGAAACTTTCTGGAGCAAGAAAGCCATGGACAGCTGTGCCATTTCCTAGCAAAAGGCAAAGGGGATGCTCTAAGTAAACATGACGTGGTAGGAGTACTGGCTTGTGCAAGACAGGTGGCCCAGTGGGAAAGGTTGGCATATGTTAGGGGAGGCAGGGATAGGGCCAGTAAGTGTGTAGCCGTGGGGAATCATGGAGTTGAAACTGCATCTCTGATAGCCTGGCCTCTTTTTAAAGCCCCAGAAATTGCTTGTTATATGTGACTTGTGTCAGGTGTCAGGTACCAGTTTTCCAGAATGAAATGCACCATTAGCAGGTAAAGACAATTCATTAGGTGCAACATAGCAGAACTGTAATTAATTATTAGTTATTATTTCTCACAAAATGCATCTCCAAGATCACATTGCATTAGCCACAATATTGGACTGATGGAGCATAAACAAGGGTAATGATAAACACCAATGAATGGGAGTTGGGAAGAGATGGTTATTAGGGTACTGGTGTGTTTCATGTGGGGTTTATTTAACAGTCTCATTAATGATCTGGAAAAGGAAGTGAATAACCATTTAATTAAGTCTGCATTTGATACTAAATTAGAAGTTGCTGCAGACACCTCCGAGGGCAAAGAAATAAATCAAAAGAGCTGGAAGCATGTGCAATAAAGAAGAAAATGAGATCTGGTATGAAGAAAAAAAGCAAGCTAAATCTCTCTGGAAGCAATTAATCTAAAAAGTAGCTATTGGTGGAAGAATTCTGGAGAAAAGTGTGTTGAAAGAGCAGTAGGAGTGTTAATGGACTATATATTCCATCACAGCCTGGGTATATGTTTACAGAAGCAACGCATCAAGGAGCAGGAAGGTAACAGCCCTTCACTGTAGGGCTCTAGTGAGAACCCATCTATAATGCTGCACTGTTTTGGGCATCCTGTTATCACAGAGATACAGACAAATTGGAATGAGCTCAGAAAAGAGTCATAAAAATGATCCCATATCCCTGGAGATAATGACTTATGAAGAAAGATCAGAAGAAGTAAATGTGTAAGGCCTTGTCTGAAATATGACTGAAGTAGGGCAGGAAAACAGTCTGCAAATATGTGAAACCAAAAAGGGAGGAGGACAATTTATCATAGTAACTATTAGTAATAGGATGAAATAATAAGTAACAATAAATTTAAAAAGGGCAACTTCAGGTTGAATGTAGGGAGACATTTCTGACGGTGGAATTTGGGTTAGTTTGCAGAAAAGTTTCCCAGGGGTAAAAGTAAAAGCTGCATTCAAGTTACTTAAAATCAAATTGGACAACTCGCTAGAAAATGCACCCTGCTATAGGGAACAATCTTCCATGGCTTGGGGAATAAGCCAGATGACTTAATAGGACATTTCACACTCAAGTCTTTATGACTGTTATATTTTCAATATGCATGGTCAACTATTTCAGGAAAGTATACATTTCTTCTGCTGTCAGGCCTGATAATACAAACACTTGCATGCAAACATAACTTTTAAGAAGGTGAGCAGCCCTGCTGACAGCACTGCACTACTGACATGCAGAAGCACAAGACAGCTCTTTGGTTTTTTTCAGGATCAGAGCCTTAGATCTTGCAGTTGCCAATATCAAGATGGTATATACAGGTAATCATGTCATTTACGAGTAGGTGAAGAAGTGTGCAGAAAAAAAGATGAGGGTTGGAAACTCCAGTGAGGATGTATTATCATTATTGCTATTATTACTTATAAATGACTGGTATTGTGGAGTCCAACTCCGTTTCTTAACTGTTCACCTTTTCCATCACCTGCTTTTACCTCTTTGCAGAGTGTTCATTAGACAGTGTAAGACTGCTTTCTATACTGGATTTTAACTTTTGGTATTTTTAATATGTCCTAAAATGTCTGTTGAATGAGAAAAGGGACAAGCTGAAGTGAAAATTTGACCCTCCCTGAAATGAAGAAGAAATGGCGAAGGTTATGGATTTAAACGGATAGGAGGGTAACCCCATATTTCCCCCCCAGTTCTAATAATGTAGTGGTGAACTCATTTCACCCTTCATTAGCATCAGAGACACAAGCATTCAGATAAGTATGCTCCCTAAAACATGATGGTTTTACATGTAGGTTTTTTATGTTCTTGTTTTCTTCTCTTCCCTCCCCCCTTCACAATGGGCTGTGTGGGGGGCTGGCAGCCTGGTGGTGCCGCAGTCCAACGCCCGAGCCTCGGGACTCTCCAGCAAGGGGTCAAGCAGCAGCAGCTCCAGTGAATCCGAGACCAGCTCAGAGTCTGACTCAGAGAGTGAAAGCAGCTCCAGCGAGAGTGACGGCAGCAAGCCCTCCCATTACTCCAGTCCAGAGGTAAGGGCTTCTGCTCTTTCTCATTTAGGGAAGCAACCCATTATTACACCCACTCAGACCTTTTTCCAGCCAAGCCAACACAAGGAGGCTGTGGGGAGTAACACACACACACACACAAAAAAAGGAAAAGCCCAGGGATCCTCCTCCTAACATGCTGTGAAATGCAAGTGGCAGGGAATCCTGGGGCAGATTAAGGCGTTTGAAACAAAGATGAAGCAAGAAATAACCCTGTGATATTTTCATCAAATTGGAGATGAGTGGAGAACCTTGCAAGGCTCACAGCTTGCTTGAGTTTTATGCAACTCTGGCTCAATAGCAATGGCTTGCTTAGTGAGGAAGTCATGGTGTGGGCTCCCAGCACTGCAAGGGAACTAAAGGATCCTCTCCACAGGGAAGCTATTATAAAATCAGTTTGAGGGTGGATTTTTAAAGCAAAACAGTTGTTTTTCACTCACACACTTCCCTCACTTCACTTTTTAAGTGAATTATTCTCTGTTACTGCTGCCTTTGTGTGATTTATTTTAATCCACCTCCAAAATGGACTAAACTGAATTACTCATGGTGCAAAACATTAAGGTCAAACTTTTCATCTGGAAAGCCAGCACTGAAAATTTCCACATGTAGACAAGCCCTAGCCAAATTACAATTAAGCTGGCAGTGCTATGCCACCTTCTGCTTTTACCTCTGCACAGGGCTCAACAGACACAACAAAGCTGCTTTCTCTGCTCCTCTTTTCTACCAGGAATGATATTTTTACATGCTTTGGTCAATACACACATTTACTATAAAACCATGAAATCCACAGCTACATCACACACATTAATGTATGTAAAAATATTCAGAAATCTAGCAGCAAGATTGTAAATACATATGAAATACAGTCAGTGTATTTGCCTGTTCCACATAAAGCATCCAATCACCAGACTCCTCCCATCAAAACTATGCCTTCTTATTCTCTCACCCTGAAAAACTACACTGAATAACCAGCAAGCCTTTCCTCATCTTTTCTCATTTTTTGGGAGCCCATGTTTCCTATCAGGCAAAATGCAGCATTCACAGAAACATTCTTAGTATATTTTTTCTCAGGTTCTGTCACTTTTGTTCCTTATTTAACACATATCTTCCTTTTTGCCTTTCCTTTACAGTACTTTCAGATCCATTTCCAGTTAATTTTCCTCTCACTTTGTCTCTTTCCTAAATCTTTCTCTCTGGTTCTTTTTCCTTTTGTCTCTATTCTTTTCCTTCCAGTGCCTTTTCCTTGTTGCCCTCGCTGTGCTACCCCATTATGAGCTCTCTCATCCGACCTGTTAAGACCTTGTTCTCTCTCTGCCTAGTTCCCCGCTGGAATTAGCACAGAGATCTTAAGCGCAGTTTCTCTTTTCCCTGCGGGATCTCAGAAGGTGGAAGAAAAGGGACAAAGAGAAGAAAGAGAAGGAACCATTGTGTGGAGAAGGAAATATGAGATAAAAAGAGGAGAAGCATAGTACCCAGGAAGGGAGGAGTGTTTACAATCTAGGCAGATACCTGTGCTGCTTAGACCTGAGAGCAGTCATTCCTCAGGGAATGCAGGAAGTTAATTAACTGAGGCAGCTCGTGCATTTCATAAAGTCAAGCAGGGGACTGAGAGTCATGGAAATGTGGATAAAGTGCCTCCTCGTCATCATTTTATGCATATCCTCTCGAGATCTGTGGAACTACTTTTGTACATAGCCTGAATTATCAGTGATCATTGTCACGGAACAGCTGCACTGCTCCAAAAGACTGCTTGTCTCTTTGCATTATATTTGTGTGGTTTGCCTTCTAGGATATGCTGCATGAAGCTTGCTTATACAAAAATGTAAATGGCTCAAAAAATGTGATGGCTACAGTGGTTTTCATAGGTCATGCCTTGATGGGATATGGAAGAGGCCACACATGGATAGGGTCAGGGTGTTCCAGGAAAGTAGGATACTTGTGCTTTCCCCAACGGCCAGTGCTTTCCCAGGTCCATCATATGACTGATGGCACCAGTTCAAAATGTGCTGATGTGATGGAAGTCCTGTCTGCTTTGCATTAATGCTTTAACTTACATCTATGCATCCAGTAAAGTCGTCTTTCTAAAGTACATGCCATGTTCTCACACCAGAACAGAAACAGGTCCTTGGAAGCTCTTTAAGGAAGGCTCTCTCCACCTAACTTTAAGTAGTGGAGTCAATTTCAGTCTTAGTTTTAAAATTAAATTCATTTATTGGATAAGACAGAAAAAGCAAACACATCTTTGCTTTTGCTTTAGCATAAACCGATGAATTCGGGTACAAAGAAGTTCAGTACTCCAGTACAGTGCTGGGCAGGAAATCCATATTTCCAGGTAGGGAGAAACTTAATCTGGAAATCTGCAGACCATTATGAGGACCTGATTCTTACTATTTTTTTTCCATAATCTGAAACATCATATGCATATCCTCAAAGGTTTTTATTTCTAGGACAGTGTGTCTTCTGCATTTCAGGATATATAGAAACTCAACTTCTTCTGTTTCATTTCTTTTGTAATTTTTTCTTCATCTCATTTTGAGATCTTTGAGTTGTTATCAGGTGTATAAATGCAGTTGCCTAGAGTGTAAAAGCAGCTCATTGTAAAGCATACGTATAAAATAGATTAGATGAATTGCACCCTAAAAGTGTCTGTTTCTTTCCATTGACTATTTAGAGCCTGTGGTGTCTAGCTCAGCTGTCTACACTTTATGTCTGCAGTAAACTAAGAATAATGGTAGAGCTAGAGCAGGAGACAACATTCAGACTAGTTTCAGTGATGTGGACAAATTAAGGTGCCTGGGACATTAAAGTGAGTAGTTACAGGTTTGCAGACTGCCAAGCCTGAAATTATGAATAAGGGACTGAGGTTTCTATCTCCTGTTTTTTTGCTGAAGTCATGAATTCTTTGCATGATCGTAATTAACGTCATAAATGAGGACAACTTGTCCTTGCAATTATTTTGGATGGTAGAAAAAAGTGTCAAGTCCATAGAAGAGGCTACATTTCAAAAGATAAGAGTTTGGTCTGTTTGTTCTTTGTTCCATTGAATTATCCAGCAGACCTTTTGTAAGGCCGAATCTGGTTAGGTTACTTGGCATTCCCACTATGCAGGGTGGACTAGAGGGGAGAATCGGCAGGAAGGAAGCAGAGACAAAGCATAGTCAACAGTAGTCAACAGTAACAAGGCTAGAAGAGAAAGGTGTCCTGTCTTGTGCCCCCACCAGCACCACACATGAGATGCAATGTCTTCTATAGCTTCTGCTGTAGTGAGTAGTTTGTAGCTATGAAAGGTTTTTCCTTTTCTTCAAGAATTCACATATGCTTTTTGTCCATGCTTATTCCATCATCACAGGATAATAATTTTCATCCCAAGTCCTCATGTTGTGACTGACCAGGTCTAAGCTGAAGTGTTTTGTATGGTTATGTTCTTCCCCATCCTCTGCCATCAGCAGAAAGCCACCTCCTGACCACTGTGCATCATGTTCTTCAAGTGCCTGGACATCAGTACCAATGGCTAAGGAGCCATTTCCTGTGAGTTCCTGCCATTCCCTCAGGTGCTCTGTGACACTGGCTCTCTTCTCCTTAGCTTGGAAAATGGAAAGAATGTGCATAGCAGACTAGCTAACTGGTGAGCATGCTTCTGCCACCTCACTGGCCATTCCTCACTGATAGATTTCAGTAGGAACGCAGGGAAAGAAGAGTTGTAGTTTTACAGCTGAAGGGTAGGAGAGGTATGTTTTCTATATCTATCTGTCTTGTTTTCCAAAATGTTTTTGCTTCCCATCTTAAGTATAGCTATGATTCAATTTTGTCCTGGGTTCAGCTGTAACAGTCATTTTTCTCATTCTTAGTGGCTGGTGCAGTGCTGTGTTTTTGACTTTAGTCTGAGAACAGTGCTGATAACACACCTGATGTTTTTAGTTGTTGCTAAGTACTGCTTGCGCCATTCAAGGACTTTTCAGTCTCATGCTCTGCCAGTGAAGAGGGGCATGAGAAACTGGGAGGAAGGAGAGAGAGGACACCTGACCCAAACTAGCCAAAGGGGTATCCCATACCATGGCACTTCATGCCCAGTATATAAACTGTGGGCAGTTACCTGGAAGGGCTAGATTGCTGCTCGGGTTGGGCTGGCTATCAGTTGGCAGGTGGTGAGCGGTTGTATTGTGCATCACTTGTGTTTATTGTTTTCTTTTTTCTTTTCCCCTTTTAATTCTATATTTTCTCCCCTTGTTATTCCCCATATCATTATTATTATTGGTGGTAGCAGTAGTGATTTCTGTTACACCTTAGTTACTGTACTGTTCTTATCTCAACCGATGGGACTTACATTCTTTCGGTTTTCTTCTTCCCATCCTTCTGGGAGCAATGGGGGGGAGGGAAGAAGGGGAAGTGAATGAGTGGCTGCATGGTTCTGAGTTCCCATCTGGGTTTAAACCACGACAAATTTCTTAACCGGTACACTCAGAAGAAAAGAGGATTTTATCACTAGACCAACTGTGGATACTATCTTTACCTTTGCAAATACGATTCATGGTCTTTAGCTGACCTGTGGACTACTTTTGACAATGACTACACACTAAACTCTCCCTCCCCTCCAGAAAACTCTGTGGCAGGGACCACCTCTTATAATATATGTGTGCTGTGCTTAGCACATGGGAATCCCCAGTTCTAATTTGATAAAGCACTAGCAACAGTGCTAATAGTAGCAATAAAGTAGTAGTAGTAATAATAATCATCATCATTATCTTCTTCATTATAATCTATGCCTTAAATACAGTGAAAAGGTACCACATTTGTATGGGGATTGCCGTAAATGAAATCTTTGCTATCAGGGCAGCACAAGCAAGTTGCCATAAGGGTACATTAGTATGTGGATTTACAATAGGCAGAGTATACTGCAGGGGTGGTAGATAGCTCAGTCCCACCCCACAGCAGGCTAAATACATGCACATACTACAGGGTGCCTAATTTGCCAATGGAAGTGGTGTCATGCTTTAAGTTTGTAGTGGTATTTGCTACACCTTAGGTCCCTCTTTGTAATAGCAAGCAACCTCGGTAACTCTTACACTGCTTAACAGCCCTTTATCCCAGAAAGTGTTTCTGGATAATATTTTGACAAAGGTTTCTTTTGGATGCATGCCACTCGTGCTTCTGGTTGCACTTGTAGCCTTGAAGATATCTGAGATATATAGATGTGCCGTGTGGGAGTCATCCCACCTAAATTTTGACACTTTCAGTGTAGATACCTACATCTGCTCATCACTTCAGCCTCCCCTTTACAGTTGGTGGAGAGGAATAGATGTTTTTAGGGCCAGCTCATCTGGCCTATTTCAGATGTCTATTTCAAGAGGGATTTTTTCACACCCTAGAAGACTAGTCCACTGACTGGAGAAGGAACTCGTTGACTAGCTGAGATATAGGTGTCTATGTTGTACAGATGAATCCACCCACAATTTTTAAGGAAGCGTAACACATCCTTCTGTTTCTCGATGAAACCTGGCACATGTGTATGTCTGTGGTGCATTGGTCCCTGAAACTATCTTTGTCTTGTAAAGTTTCTTGATTTGGGTTTTCATGCCAAATCCACATTTCATTGCAAGTCAGCTTTATCACAGACTGTTATTCCTATTACTGCTGCCCATCTGGGCACCACCAGCTTTACCTCAGTTCAAAACTGCCTGGTTCTCTACGAGGCCTTGAGGGCACCATATTTCCATGACACAAAAACCAAGCGACAGACATCATTCTGTTGTCTGACCATTCTTTATATACATATTTATATGTATTTCCATCCTTACATGCAGCTGAAAACTTCCCACTTTGAGCAAAGTAGCTTGTCTTCCATAGAATGGTATTTGATGTGCCGGGGTGGGGTGGGGGGGGTGATGTGAACTGCAGAATTAGGGGTTTTCTTTTTCTCTCACAAATAATTGCAGCTAGGCATGTAAAGTGGACTGGTGAAAACTTTCAAGTGAATTTTTCCAATCCCTTTTTTTATCAGGCCTACTCTTCATTCTTGGCTGTCATGATTTGTTCTCTTTCAAGGTGCCTTATTTTTAAAGTGATTTCTAAGTACAGTACTTTTCAGTTAGAGCAATCAATTGCATATATTACTTCCAAAAGTGAATTGGCATCACTCATGCACAGTGACAAAACTGTACCAGGGCCCAAAAATATTAAAAAAAGTTTTAAAATTCTGATTTTTTTAAATTTAGATTCTTTTCATTTACCTGATGGCCTGCAGGCTTTGTACTTTTAGCAAATGAATCTTAAAGGGATGGTTTTTTTTTAGAACACATGTCCCAAGGTTTTATTCAGAAGCCATAAGGATTTGATTTTTTATTTAAATAAACCCCAGAAATGCATCTAACCCCATGATTCTGAGAGCCAAGGCTTTAAGAAAAAATAATGAGTGTCCTGAAACTCCTGACAAAATTAGTAAATCTGGCAACATTATTGATCTTTTTTATTAGACTTCACAGCTGGCTTACAGGTTGGTGAGACTGTAGTTACTCTGCCTAAATAGCAGACATATCATTCTAGGAAAGTACCATGTTGCCAAGTTATGACACTGTAGCACTTAATCACTGTTTTCTGCTGGTTTACTGTAATCCCTTGAAATCCATATTCTGTGAACTACTGTTTTCCAGAATTACAAGGTACATAGAGAGACAGAATGGGATTTAACAGGAAAGCTGGAAGGTTTTTTTTTATTATATTCACTCTGACCTATACTTATGGACAGTGGTATATTTTTCCCCACATGCTTCTGAAGTATGTCCTTTCCTTGAATACACCTAAACAGTGGAAAGACTTCCATGTATACTGAACTTTTAACTGTATATCTATTAAATTTAGTATGTGTACAATGAATGGCACCAAACAAATCTATCTGTATTTTCAGCAGCAATCAAAAAATGCTGTTTATTTTAGATAAAGAGTTAAGAGTTGTAAAAATATATCTTCATCCAAAAGAAATACTACCCATCCATTTTCATGATTTACAGCTCAGGGAAGAAATTCCTCCTGTAAGATATTAGGGAGTATGCTGAAGAAAAAAACAAATATAAGGCAATCCAGCAAACTTCCCATAGGTATTGGCTTGCTCAGTAATAAGTGAATTAGACACTTTTGCAAGAAGAAATATTTGTCTCATGCGAATTCCAGTGTCTGTTTTGCTTATTTTAGGAGCCTTTGCTCCACGTAGAATGAATACAACCCTCAGTGGGTGATTCTGGGGACACCCTTGGCTGTTCAGGAAACCTGTGTTGCCCCCAGGCGCCTACTTTAAATAAGAAGTAAAAGACTCTTTCAAGCTAGTCTGCGGATATTCTCTCTTGAGCAAACTTTCTTCCAGAGTATTGATGGTTTCCATGTTAGACTCATGACACCCTTTTTGATTATTCATATGCGGTAACCTAGTGGATCCGATTTTGGCTCCACATAAGCAAATCAGGAGACTTTTCACACTGGCTTCTGTGGGGCTAGGTTATGGCTGGCCATCTACTCATTTCTTTTGGGTTTATTTGCCTTTCCCATTCATTTTATTACTTCAAATTACTGATTGCAAGAAGCACTAGAAAACACTTGCACATTGTTCTGAAATAACATTGTCTGAGCTGTGGTTACATTTGAAATGATGATTATTCCACTTATTTGCTGTCCAAACACCATTATGTTTTAGATGCTCTCTTATAACTTCATCGTGTTGTGACAGGAACAAAGAGAAAAGCTAGCAGCCGCACAGTACTCACAAAATGAGTACTTGACAGTACCACCACACAACAAATGTTTGTGATATCTCACAAGATTATAACATCAATACCAACCAGATGACATGAATCATCTGGTTAGCCCTTCAAATCCCCACTACATGCCTTTCTGTGTGCTTTATAAGCACTTCATGTATTTATTACTATCGCCCAGGACACAAAATACATACCCGTAGCTGTCCTACTACCTATCTTCCCTTAGCATTAGCTGTACCCCTGCCTTGTTTTCCTCCCTTCCTTTTGCCATTACGTTTTCTTCTATTTGGAAACTTGGGAGCATTTCCCTGCAAAGCTGATGCCAATAGCACTGCATGAGTCATCCTTAGAAATGATGAATCACAGAAGCTGTCCTCCTTCCCAACCTCATTCTGAAACCAAAAATACTCCTTCTTGCACGGCATGCCCCACGTGTCCCACTCCAGGGCCCGTGCAAGGGGGATGCTGTGTCTTGGGGATGGCTCTTTGACCAGAGGAAACCCAGTGTTTTGGTGTCCCTGAGAGAGCCCCTGGACGAGGGCAGCAGGATCTCAGCACTGAGCTCATTGCCATCTCTTTCCCTTTCAGCCCGAGCCACCCTCATCCAACAAGTGGCAGCTGGACAAGTGGCTGAATAAAGTCACCCCACACAAAGCACCCATCCTGACCCACCATGACGGCCCAGCACTGGAGGCCCATCCTTACTACAATCGTGTGAAGACAGAGCAGCAGGAAAGCGAGAAGACCCCAGCCACCGGCCCAGCTGAGCACCGCAGTGGAGAAGTCCGTGCCACCACCGCCACCACCACCGCCACCACCATCGGGGACGGACCACGGCCCAGGACCGCCAACAAAGCACCGGGCAGCAAGGGCAGCCGGCAGAAGTCGCCCCCCGCGGCCGACGGTGCGCCTGCAAGGCGAGCAGCAGGGAAGAAGGCACCGCGGAGGGCCGAGAGGACCTCTGCTGGGGACGGCCCCCACTGCCCCAGCGCGGAGGAGCCCCCCGGGAGCCACAGCTTTGTGGAGAGCACTGCTGGCGAGGCACCGAGGGCCCGGCCTGGCACCAGCAGCGCCAACACCGGTGGCTGCAGAGCGGGGCACCGCAGGGAGCCCCGCCTGGCTGCAACCAGCGAGAAGCGCCGGGCGCGGGGGCCAAGCAAAACGGCGCCCAAATCCAAGGAGTTCATTGAGACCGAGTCTTCATCCTCATCATCCTCCTCTGACTCGGGCTCCGAGTCGGAGCGGGAGGAGCGCCCACTGCCCAAGGGGCCTGTGGCAGCCGGGTCTGAGCCGCGCACCAAGGACACGGGGACCAGTGCCACCAGCAAACCCCACGGTGGCTGCAGTGCCTTTGGCTCCATTAATGCCAGGACTAGTAGTGAAATAGCAAAGGAGCTGGAGGACCAGTTTTACACCCTGGTTCCTTTCGGTAGGAATGAGCTCCTGTCTCCTCTGAAAGACAGTGATGAGGTAAAGTCACTGTGGGTCAACATTGACTTGGCTCTTTTGTCCAGGATTCCAGAGCGTTTGCCTGAAGAGCCACTGGCCATGAGCGCCGGAGCAAACCAGGCGGCCAGCCTCCCACAGGGTAGTAGTGCTGACCCCCCCGCAGAGAAGGGTTTACCGAAATCTAGAAGGAAACGCAAGGTGAGCTTTAAGGGGACCGAAGGGGGTGGGTGGGGGAGCCTCTGGCATATCATCTGTGCCCACATCCAGTGCTCAATGGTGGTGTTGTCTCCAGGCTGGCACTTCAGAGCTGGGATTTGTCCCAGCTCACTGCATAGGAACTGGCCAAGCTGCTCTGGAGATGCCATCCCAGGAGGTGATAAAACTCCTGGCCATGAGGGATCATGGCCCCTTGGAGACTGTGTTTGCTGCTAGCACATGGCTTTCCACACCTTAGTGGATGCACTGCATCTTCACTAGTATAGTTTTCTCTCCTGAGGCTTCTCTTCAAAACTGGGCATTTGGAGTGGTGAAAAGCCCCTTCCACCCCATGGTCGCAGCTGTCCACTGAGGAGGCTTTCGTGTCTGTTTGTACTGATCTGACTGCAAAAGTCCCTCAACTGGAATCACCATCTGCCCAATTTCTGGGCAGTTTTTACTGTCACCCTCTGAGCTACCGTACATGTGCAAATTGATCTGTATACTTTTAGGGTGGTTTATTTAAAAGAGTGTTTCTTTTTTTATCTTTTTTTTTCTCACTTTTGGGTTCTTTTTTTAGTATCTGAAAGGTGGCAACCCTGTTCTGGCCACCTGTAGAGCCATAACAGAGAGCTCTGATAAGCTTTGAGTTGTGTTTGCCTTTTCTTTAGGAAGTAGCAGGGAAGTAATTGCCCAGTACAAAATGATGGGCAACAGGTCAAGAAGGAGTGGCAAAAGCAAAATATTTCTGTTTTAGGCCATAAGAGATGCCAGTGTGATAGTGCCAGGCTGGACACCCAGAAGGACATGGGAGAACATGATAGAAGAGCAAAATAAAAGCAGTCACTCTAGAAATGCTTGATCTGACTTCCTGTGGCACATATTAACTTTTACTCTTCTGTCTTAAAGCACTGCTCTTGGTGGTGGTTTAAGTGATATAGTAAATACAAAACATTCCTGGAGTACCACAAGCTGGTGACCCTCCATGGGACAGCTGCTATGCACAAATATGTGATCCTTCTCTCCAAAAGACTTCATGAATAAGACTAATAAGAACAGATTATCAGGCATAGCTGCAAAATTAAAAAGAGGTCCTTATAATTTCCACCTCTGTCATGATCTCAAGAAGAAGGGTAAATTGGAGGCAGAGGAGGATACTTAAGATCTGAGGTATAAGATCTTCAGTCCTGTGGAGTGTAAGCCACAATGTTAATCCTGTAGCAGCAGCCACAGTGGCAGTGGATAACACAGAAAACGTTGTTTCCATGCAGCAATGCAATACATGCAGCAGAATCAACAAATCACAAGTAAAACTCAGGCACCACTGCAAATTGGGTTGGGGAAGTGTTAGAAGTGGAACAGGACGTGGACTTTGCAGGAGATTGAGAAAGCAGAGCCTTTGGGAGCTTATGATGGAATTTTTAAGGAGATAACATGAAATTAAACAGTCAGGAAACATTGGCTATGCTCATACCAGTAGGCCAGATAGGGACAGGACGCAGTCCCAAGTGGTGGCACACAGTCACCAGCTTTGTGTAACTGTTGACATGCTTGCTAACATAGTTTTGTCCTGGGCTACTTTCTGTTCTTCCAGGCAGTAACAGGACATTGCTCAGGACCAGGCTAAGGCGCCTTCCCAAAAGGCAATCTGAATGTGGCATACCCTTGCTTGAAGGAGGAGCAAGATGAACACATGGGTGCCAGCTGTGCCATGCCAGTTGGCCTCAAGACCAGTTGCAGATCTGTTGCATTTGCTAGTATAAGCATAGTCACTGATACCAAGGAACAAAGACAAAAGAGGTACAAGTTTGAAGCAAGAAAAGAGTGCACAGGAGATGGGCAGAGAGGGAAATATAAAGAGAAAAAAAACCAAGGTGCAAGTGGGGAAGTAGTGAAAACAATTCCGGTTTTGTATTCTACTCCTTTATTCACACACTACCTCTTCAGATTTGATTTTTTTAAGACATGGACCAATCATCTCTGAACCATGTTAGTTACATGATCAAAGAAAGTGTCATCATTCATACCAATATACCAGAATATACCAGCCCCTGACTTGTTGAAATACTTTTGAATCTGTAGGAAATCCAAAACCTACAAGATTATTATTTTTCTCTTCATTCAGTGTGAGAATGAGGAAGAGTGCAGAGACATCAAGAAGGCTCACTTAGAGCGAGAGAGTTCTTCACGATTAGCTGCCTCTGCCCACAACATCGCAACAGCAAATCACTGCACTATGAATGAAAATAGGTAAGTATTTTCCTTCTTATTTACCACTAAGTCATACAACTAGTTTTAGTTTAATGCTGTGTGTTATTTTTCATTTAATAGGATTTATTTTTTAATTATCATATTTTATGTTGAAAAATTACCCACTACATTCTCATTTCTTCTGGCTTAATGAAAAAGTTAGCAGCTCCTGACACATTTATATGCTTGAATTTTGTCCTATTGCACAGAGAAGTTGTGAGTTTAAGTGTGAGGTTCACTGAATGAGTAATTATAGCTATAGCAGTGCAACTGTCCTAGACGTACTCACAAACACTGTTGTAGGTACCAATTCACATACCATCCATAGCCTTTTCTTTCCTTACAGCATTGTGAGCTTCAGACTTTAAGTTTGGCTGTATAAACACAATTATCTATAAACTCTATGGAGAAGATTGAGAAAAATATTCATAGCAATGACTGCAATACTCAATTCCAGAGTATATTTGAGATACAATATTTTTTAGATTACAAGTAATATATTCAGTATAATTAATAAGTATTTTAGGACAAGGAACTCAGACTTTAAAAACAATGAGATTTTTAAAGAATGCAAGGCATGAAACAAATAATTAATATTTAGCACCTGGTGACATGGTTTATGCACACAGACCCCTATCAGTGTCAGATATACACATACCGTGTTTCTCTGGAGACTTCCAGCAGTCAGACGTAGACATGCACCTTTTCAGAGTTCAGCTGCATGCTGCCTAGTACATGCTAGTCATCAGTATTAAAAAATAATAATAATAATATTCTGGTAGTATCATGGTATCTCTTGGAGTGAAACTGCTAAACTTAAATATTTGTATTTACTGTAGTAGGCTTTTCTATTGTACACCTCACTGATGGGTTTGAGTAAGTCTTGTCATTAATTCTGGAAGAAATCATGGAGAACACTAAGATATATATAGTGCTTATTTAAAAATATGCATTCAATTTCTTTGTCCTGACATGTCACATATGTTTCATAAAGTGAAAACAATACACAGAACAGTTTGCTTTATTGTGGGTGATTGCATGCAGGCATGCCATTCCTGTTACCTCAGTGTCATATGTTTTACATCGCATTCATTTTCAGAGAATACCATGGCTGTTATAGCTTGCTATGTCACAGGGTTAATTCTGTGCTTCCTGGAAGCGGGACAATAATTTGTGTTTTACTTGACATTATTTTCAGTACTCCTGGTAGCAACTGTACGTTAAAGAAACAAAGAGGAAAGTCTTAAATGTGTATTTGCCTCCTAATTCTTCCCTGATCTGCCCTGCTTCCAAGACGTTTCTGTGGTTTATGCTACTGTAGGACATGATACCAAATGCTAATATTCCCACAGCTGAAGATGAGCTACTGAGGCTGTAGCTAAAGCAGTGGTGTAGATAACAGGACCAGTTATGCCACCACAGCTGGTAGAGAGACTCTTGTAAATTCACTCAAGGAACTTGTTTGAAAACACAATTCCTTTCCTTATTTTCCTCCTTTTTTTTTCTTTTTTTTTTTTTTTTTTTTTTTGGCTTGGCTTGGTTACAGCAGAGCCACACACAGTTTTGTCAACACAGCCGAGGGCTGGTAGCAAAGAGAGGAGCAAAACCACCTTCAGGCACAGGCATTTTCTTGTGGAATTACAAGCTGAGGGGGAGACTATGCAGGGTCCTGTTTGACAGTAAAGACCACAGTGTCAGGCAGAGATATCCCAAATACCTCATACCTTCATTGGATGCCACTATCTGCCCAGTCCAAGCAGGTAACAGCCCACTGCAGGTTGTTCTGCATGGCTTCTGAGTACTGGATAATTGTCCTGCTGCAGTTTGACTGCCCAGAATACATTTAGGTGGGCCTACACAATGTGCTGATGGCCATGTAGGTCTGCAGCACAAACAGAAATTGCAGCTACTGCTCACAAGCTCTGGGCTAAGTTTTTGTGGCTGGGTACACTTCGAAAGAGCTATGGCTTCTCTTGGATGCTTTAGGCCTGCATTTTGACAGTGATGTATAAACATGGCTAGCCAAGGTGTAGGTTTTTGTTTGAAAAAAGGAAAAGAAATGACAGCATCAGCCTGCACATTCAAAATAGTGCTAAAGATCTTATTTTTCTTAGGGGGAGAAGAAGGGCACAGTTGTCCATCTTACAAACCCTGATTCTTGCTTTTGTAAACAGCACCGGTCATTAAAAGCCAAATAGTTCATGTTGTGTTTTCAAGGTACTACACTGTGGGAAACAGGAAAGGTTCTGAATTACAATTCATAGCCTTTTTCACAGCTAGTTTTAAAGACTTGCCAGATAAATGTACACAAATGTATGATAAGAGCACATTTAATTAGCTTCGTTCCCTGAAATTATGTGCAGAAATGAAGTATAGTTTGTACCATATTCTTTTTCTGTGATTCTATTAAGCGTATATTGTCTGATACAGTAACTATAAAGAAGTGAGAATTGTCCATAAAATGTAATAGGCTGAATAAAGGGGAATGTGACAAGGAAAGGGTTTGTGTTAAAATAGTCTGTCTGACCTTAATCACAAGTTTAGTCTTAATGCAAACTGTCTCCTTAAAGAAAAACTTTCATTTCTGTGCGTTGCTTTAACATTTTCAGATAAATATTTTCTTCAGATTAGTGCATCTGAAGTTATTTCTGGTGTATTTTTACAGTCTTTCTGACTTCTCATCCAAAGCTTCCCCCAAATAAATGAAAGCTGAAAATACTGTGTTACAGCTTTCTACTTTAGAAAACAGAGCAGTTCACATTTCACTGTCTACTGTTTGCATATGTTTCCTTTTGTCTGCACTACCAGCCTATCTTTCCTTGTCTTCAAAATCTGCATTAGATTAGTATAAACAGTGCTACCAAAGGCTGGACATTGAACACAAAGACAAGCCAGTCATCTTTAAACACATCTCCTGTTTTAGTTCACATATGGTTTTATTGCCATGGCTTATGAATTGTCACCTGTAATGGTGAAATAGGACTCCATAACCTGAACTTCCACGTCAGAAACTAATCTTCGTCTCCAGCTATCCCTTAAGAAATGGTGAGCAAGTGGCCATTTATCTCTGGGCTGTTTTGTTTTTTTCCAAGTACTCTGATACAGACTTTATATTAACTCCAGAATTACAATTCCCCTTGAAGGGAAAGAGGAGAAACATGATACAAATTTGTAAATGAACTCTTGGTCCCAATACTATAAGCTTGTTTCCAGATACCAATAGACTTTATCCTGCCAGCAGGTTTTAAATTCAAAGTTTTGGTAATATATAAAACATTTACTTTTCTCAAAGCCAGCTTTGTGACACTCCATTACTGTAATTTCCATTTCCAGCTTGGCAATACCAATAAATAAAAATGAGAAAATGCTTCGGTCACCCGTCTCTCCTCTCTCTGATGCATCAAAACACAAATACTCCAACGATGATTTAACTTCCTCCAGCAGACCTAATGGCAGCAGTCTATTACCTTCCATCTCCTCCAGCAAAAAACATAAGAGTGAAATCCAGCCGCAGCCACATCCTGAAGACTTCAATGTAAGTTTATGCTGTTGTTCTCAATATAAAGCCTAGCTGTATATTTTTCACTTTGTATTGCAGTCTGTGATAGTTTTGCAGAACGTTGTGCAAAAAAAAAGGAATAATGAATATTGTATTATAAGTTCCATTTTCCTGGTTTCAAGTTTAGTAAGGCACAGAAGAAAAGAAAGAGGGCAGGCTGTAAAGCGGGCAAACAACAGAGGCTACATAAACAAAAGGTAAAAGCTAATGATCCAAAACGAATGGCTTTAGGTCTCCAGAGTATTGCTTGGGCGTGATGCAAGCCCTCTACATCCAGAAGTGTGGTTCACAAGGCCTCTACTGTATAAGGCCTCTACTCAGCCACTCCTAAACATGAGTGTGCCTGCAAACAAGTTACTACATCTTAAAACCAGCTTTCTCAGACACTTCTACTTACACTTGACACTGATGAACAGCTTAGCACCACCCTCACAACGCAACTCTATCACAGCCCAAGTATTCAGATTCTTACCAGAGAGTCTTGCTTACGCTAAATGTGTCCAGAGCTTTTCCAGGTAAGACGATGTTGCTACACTGCTTGGTAGCCACTGCCTTCAGAGAACAGGGAGAAAGGGATAGATGCTGCCCCCATTTATGTATGGGTTCTGTAATTAGGATGCTGGAGCAAAGAGCCTGTTAGCTCTTCTGATTGAGTGAATTCACATCTCTCTCTCAAAATCATCCCCTAGCCTCCAGCCTATGGCATACTGCCAGTAGAATATTAACGGCAGGATGTTGTCATATTCTTCCTTGAGGCTATTCTGCTGTGTGTGAAATACCTAGAAGAAGCAATTTGGGTACCATCATATTGACGTCTACTGCTGAAGTACCTAGTCAAGCCATCAGGGCAGTCTGCTGCTTCTTAGAAAGGCCCACAATCCTGTCCTTGCTACAAAAACCATTTATATATTTTATCCTGTATCTATTTATTGTATTTGCTGGTTGATACATAAGAAGCTTCAAAAGAGTAAGCGTTAGCACCTAAGCAACTTCTAGGGAAACAAACTACCTGACTTGTAGGAGTGGTCTTTTCCAATCACTTTTGCTGTGGGAATAACTGGCCCACAGTATATTTTAAGTATATGTACTTAAATATATTTATTTTTTGAAAGTGGAGGGCAAAGTTGTAATTGTAGTCTTAATTTTGGAGGCTTGTTAAAAAACAAGTTATCATAAAATATGTGTTTCAAGAATACCTTTTGTACTTTGGGTAAATGGAATTAAAATTAACTACATTAAAATACCCCAATAAAAAGCATTTTAACATGTCATAGTCAACACTATATTTTTTATGAATTAAACTTAAGTTTTTAAATATTTAACTTCTAGAACATAAGTTTAGAGGTTTATAACCCATTCAGAATTATAATGATACGAGTCTTCACTGGGTATCTTGAAAACAATTTCAATCCTTTCACAGGCAAATATGCTGGAAATCAAAAGTAAAGAGTGATTGCTTTATGATCCACACCCTTAGCAAATGCATTTCACTGAGATTTTCTGCATACCCTAGCAATGCACCATTTGGTCAACATTTTAACAGCCTTTGCAATAGAATTCTTATGTATCTGGTTATTCATCTGAAAACTTTAACCTGCTGAACTGATCTGGATGTACCATCTAGGAGATCAGAGCTCATGAACTATAAATGTTAAAGTTAGCTTTGTTTTATCCCACCTTCACATCTGACATCTAGCTGATGGTCCAGCGATCTCTTCTGTCAGGGATCGCAAGCCAGGGAGTGACCTCTATTTTCTTATTGCATCTTTGTCTGTCACATGGTGTTTTCTGAGAGTTTACCAACCAAAAACAATCTGCGCCACTCTGGTCTGCACTGTATCAGTGTCTAGTAGCCCACACATCAGGTCATTTAGTAGGGCAAAGGGCTCATGAGGCCATGTGAAAAACAGGGCTGCAGCTGAAGGAATGTGTGAGACTCTACCAGATTTGCTTCTGCTGGGCACAGGGTAGTGGTCTTTCAAGCTGATCAGGGATTCAAAGCAGAAAGAAAGTGGGACCATGGGCTACAAATTCATACAGCACGGGCACATCAGCAGTGCAGTATGAAACAAACAAGCGAGCCTTGCTCTCCTAGGGAAAGGTACAATGCTAGTTTGGAAGCTGAAGACTGGAGATATAACTTGATCTTCTGAATGGTCACAACAGAGCTGTTCTTTAATGATTTCGGTTTTCAGAGTGTTTTGATAGTTACAAATATTTTTGCTCTTTTCCTTCTGTATATCACATTGAAACTCAAGCCCTTTATAAAGTGCTCTGAGCAATATCTGTGAATTTGTGCCTATCAGTGACACGGCTGATGTTGTACATACCCCCTGCTAAAATCGTAGGAAAGCTAACTGCCAATTTAAAACACAAGGCAAAGACGATCTGTTGTTTATTAGTTGCTTTTTTTTTGAAGTTAGTAGCCAGTTCCTCAATGTCTTCTCTGCTCTTTGTTGTCTAGAAAGCAGTTCACATCAATTCAGAAAATGCTCTTCTCTGCAATAAGCCACAGTCTCAAACAGAGCCTTGGTCACCTCTGTCCAGCACACCCAGGGACTGCAGAAGGACAAAGCTTACCTTTGATGATATGTAAGTACAGATGACTTTAAAAAAAAGAAAACAATGTCATTTTCTGCATCTAAAGAGAGAAAAAATACTTTTTGCCCAGCACGAACTGAGACATGACCAGAGTATTATAGTAATACTGTACCCTGAGAAATAAATGAGACATTCTATGTAAACTCATTTTTCATCATAAATTAAGCTTTTAATCATCAAAGAACAGGCAGGACTGGCTGCTCCCTAAAGGGCAGGCACCCAGGAGCCAAGGAGCAGAACATGGATGGCAGGGCACACTGTGCCAGCCAGAGGTCCAGTTCCACGACACTCAAGCAAGGTGAGCAGGACAGGCCAAAGAGTGGAATCAGCTTCAGCCAAGCACCTGGATCCTCAGGCAAGTCCATGCTGATGAGGCAGACCCAAGGTCAGGTGAGGTGTCAGGTCAGGGTGAGATCCTGTGAGGGTCAGGCACAGCCTAGTGACTGCTAGGCATGAATAGTGATAAGGCAGATTTGAGGTCTAGCCAGGAAGACAGTGCTCAGGGTCCAGATCATTGGGGGCCATGGCCAGGCACAAGCATGGCTGTGAAAGGGCTGAAGACAGACACACATTCTACAATGAGTTGGACAGAGAGTGAAGGCACAGACCTGAGCTTAAATGGATTTCTTTAGCCCATGGGCAAAGCGGGGAAGCCCCACATGAGGTGGGTCAGGGCCATTAAGGCTTTATTAGTACCTTCAAGGCTATGGCATTAACCATGCACACATCAGATTGTTAATATCTGCAGAACCATAGCAGGGTGGGATGAGAGGTGCACCCTTGTGCACCATTTGGAGCAAGGGGAGAGGACACATGGGAGCCTTGACTGCTGCTGCTGTTGTTGCTACTGCTGCTCAGAGAAAGGCAGCACAAAGGCAGGCAGAGTAGGAAAGAGCAGTGGTTAGTATGAGTACCTAGAGAGATACCTGGCCCACCTCCACTACACCCTTCAAACATCCCCTGCTCTCCTTCTCTGAAAATAATTTAAGCTTGTAATTGTCTTTCTTTTCTTTTTGGTAAATTAAAATTGCTGGTTTGTTTCCCGGGGTCATTTAGGATGTGGTACTATTTAGATGAGGTATAAAAGTGAAACTGAAATTTTAAATCCTAAATTCTTTTTGTCTGGTAATGTTCTGGCCTGAAAATACTGACTTTTTTTCTGCCTAGTGTAGAAGAGGTTCCATTTAACCTAGGCTTCAGACTGCCTGGAGCTCCATAAGCTGTGTGACTTTGACATACCTTTCACACTCCCAGACTTTCACCCACAACATGTCTAACTTTTATACCAAAGGAAAACACAATAACAGCTTTGTTTCCTCAGCAACTGCTTTCTACCAGCACTGAGATTTAACAATAATAATAATAACAACAACAACACCTACCTGGTCTCAGGGACAACTTGAGGGACAGCAGCCTCTCATATAGAGAATTCCAAGTTCTCACATAGAGAATCCAAGTTTCCTAATATAAGGTATAAAATAATTCTCATAGACTTCAAAATGATGTAACTGGTTTGTATGTCAAAAAAAAGAAGGCTGGTGAGATTAATTTCTGTGTGTATTCATGGCAGTCATAAGGAGATATAAGTGTAATATTTTTCTGCCCCTTTTTCAGAGAACTCTCTCCCATGTATTCATTCTTATTTTCCCTCCTCATCCACCTCCCTCCATATTTTAAACTCTTCCAGTACACGTATTTAACAATCTCCACTGAGGAAATCTGAAACTGTTTAGAAGTGCTACCTAACTCTTCCTATCTCTTAAAATACTTTATCATCTGCGATTTACTTGCAACTGTTCAATTTTTCTGCAGTTTAAACATATACAAACAAATCAGAAAGGTATCAGTGTGCCTGATAAAAGTAAAAATTGTAGGATATACTCATCTGTTTGGATTAGAAAAAAATCACAGTCAGAAACAGCTACAACAAAACTATTGTATCTTCATCTGATTTTCCTTCAAGATGCTGACAAAAATGGGGACTGGTTTGTTTCATTTTTCTCCTAGAATACTGTCATAGGAAAACTACTTTTTTTTCACCATCTCTATTGCCTAAGAGTCTTTTATCACTTGCTTTCTCCATTAGTGATGCATGTGATTTCTCTGGCAGGTATCTTCAAGAAAACTATTTCACCTTTTCAGAGAGAGATACAATTAAACTGTTCATGTATAGTGCCTTTCATGTAGAATGTCCCCAAGCAACTTGTGGCTCATTAAAAAAAGCAATCTAAAAAGCCAAATAAGATAAGACACAGAACCAAATACATCTTAATTTGCCCTTAAAAAAACAGAACTGGTTAAATGCCTATTGTGCTAACTAGAGGAGAGAGATTTTCATGTACTACAATAGTCATCCACAATCTGTATCTAGGAAACACCACCAGAATACCAGCTATTCTAGACCTTGATTCTGAAATTACTGTACAGAGAAGTCACTGAAATGTAGCAGATTAGACTGGCTGCAAATGTTAAATGTCAACAAATTTGATTCACATGTTAGAAGGATCAAATTAAACATGGCAGCCAGTGTGTTTTGAATTCATGTAGTACCACAGCAGAGGATTTGAAGAGATGTGATACAACAGGTCTAAAATGAGGTAGTAATCCTAATGGCAGCATTTGTCCAAAACACTGCCTATGAAGTGTTTCATTTTATAATCCATGAAGTTCTGAATTACTGTAATCCAAACACAGCTTTAGACTCTTCATTTTAATCAGACTCTAAAGTTTCTAAGACACTAAATCCCTTATATTTGATTTAAAATGATAACTATTTTTTTGACCAATCAGTGTCTTCTTGCTTTATTCCCAGTTTATTTTCTCCAGGTCATTGACAACAGCTGTCACTAGCAATAAACTGGAACAGAAGTAGGTCAATAAAAGTATATCTTGATTGGCAGAGTGCTATATACATGTATATTGCAATATAAAAGTAAATATAGATACAAAAGGCAGGCAAAATTGTACTTCCCCTTGTTTGCCATTGTTTACTGCCTGCTCTAAATATACTTCCAGGTACCTAGCATGCCACATGTACAAGTGACATCAATGCTGTTTCCAGTATTCATTTGTAACAAGAATTTCTGGATTTTAGGCCATTTCTGACTCCATGAGGAGGACATTTTCAAGGCTACATAATAATGCTTCAAGCCAAAATCAGTACTGATGTAGTTTCCCTGAATGATAGAATTCCCAATAACTGCACTTAGGAACAAAGTCTGTTGTCCTTGAGGTGACAAGCACAGACATGCTGTGGGTACCCAACAGCAGAGTCCCACACTCTCTTCAAAATACTGCATGTCTGGTATAAAGGAAGAGCAGAGTGTACGCAGCTTCCCAGTTTTCCTCATGGCTAAATCAGAACATGTTCCTCACATTATTTTCTCACTAGCATTGTGTTTCAAACTTGGGATGTGGGTTTTCTTCATTTAAATTTGTCTTCCTTTTTTTGCTGGCCTTACACAAGCAAGATAATGCATCTTTTTCAGCTTTTTTTTTTTTTTAATTCATATTTTGGTTTTTTTTCATTCTTATGGATTTAGAGGCTACACACACCCACCAGCTTTACATTGTCCATGGGAGATATCCTGATGTGAGATAGAATTTCTGGTTTGTTTGTCAACAGGAAACCACATACCTGGAAAATATTCAACCTGTGAATGTGTTATGCATAGAGATCATAAAGATAACTTCTTAGCATATCTCTTTTATTTGGCGCAAGCCCAAAGTCTCTCATTTTTAGTCTTCTCTTCCTCATTCTTCTGCCTCAGAGTGGAAAGGAAAAAGTGCTCTTGGGTTGTGCCTCCCATACAATATCTGGAAGTCATCTCACTTTACATTGTTTAAAATGCCTCAAGGTTTCCTAGTCTTCTGAAATATTTAAAGAGACTTTTCTAGTGCTGAGCACATCCTCAGGAGCAGAGATAAGGAAAAGAGCTTGACTCCTCTTTCTTCTGATCAGCAATCTAAAAAATCACTGATCAGGTAGACCAACAACAACTACACTAAGTTTCTCACAAATTCATGTGCTTAGTTTGGACTGCTCCCAGATTATTGGCATTGGGGGGTTTCAAGACTTCATCTGACCATCCCATTCTTCCTTTCCTTCCCTTCTTACTTGTGGCACTAAATTTTTTCATGTGTACACTGCCCATAAGAAAATAACATTAGACTATGAGCAGACACTGCCTCCCATGATTAGATAATTAAGCTGCCTGTTCTCTGCAAGACCATCTACCCCCTTTCTTTTTTAGGGATATTTTATGAGATCTTGGTATGGTGGGAAATAGGTGCTTAATCAGATGTAGCAGAAGATTCTCACAGGGCAAAGGATTTATAACCACTAGTCCCTGTGGTCAGAACTGTGGACTTCATTTCAACATATAAGCTACATCCATGCCTCTTCTCTCTTCCTATGGGTAAGTGGTCCAGGACTGCTTGTGTTATAGGATGAAGCTGTCTTCACTCCCCACAACAAATAACACTGCCTCCTGAGAATAGTCCCTGGCATGTACTATCCCCCAGCTGTACCCAGGCATTGTCTGGGACTGAGCTCAAAACTATGCCAGGGAGATTTGCAATTAAACAGCATGGATGATCAAACTACAGAGCTGGTATCCTTGCCCTGCTTATTTCACTTGCACAGACAGCCAAGTAATGGTTTTATTGACAGACTCAGATCTGAAATAGCCTCTGATAATTTTGCCACTCAGGAAAGAAGATTTGTTTGCACCAGTTGATTTTGATGTGCCTTTTCCTTACTATACAGCTTGACTGGAAAATAGCTTTAGTCCACAATGAATCATAACAGTGAGCAGGACAAGGGTCTTATAATCAGGCTCAGCAAACTCTCCTCCAGGGCCCAAGAGCAGAGAGGACAGTGTCTCCCAGTCTTTCCTCAGCTGTGCAACTGGTGAGCAATAAGCAGATTCCTACAGCAGATGATGACTATCCTCCAAACACTACAGCTCTTTGACTAGTCTAGGTCTCATCCTGAATATGAGGAAGTCTCATCTAAACCCCCATGGTGTTTACCATTCTACTATACCTCTCCTTCTTGACAGAGCTTGTTTTCCTCAGTTTTGGTGTCAAACATTGGTTTCTCCCCAAAGAGCTGAAAGTCCATTTCAGTGTAATTCAGGGTTTGTCTTCTCATTCTGCATCACAGAGCAGTGTTTTTCATCACTCTTGATGCCAGGATTCACAGCTATGGTGCATAAGAGATATTCTAATGACTGCAGCTTAATTCCTAAATCAGCTTTGCTGTCTTTGTGGCAGTGGAAGATATGTTTACATGTATTTGAAGAATGTGCTTCAAGTCTATTTTCCACAATAAAATTACCCAGAAGTGTCTCTTTTGGACTAGAAGGCTCACTGTAATGGCCTTAGGAGCAAAGGCTGTGATCCCCCAAGGAAAACTGGAACCTTGGCTGATCATTCCTTCAACACATAATTTTCATCTTCAGTGATGATGAATCACACTAGCAAATGTGGGACTATGATGACTTAAACACATGAGGAATGTGGATTTCCAAAACCCTTATCAAATGCTTTCCTCATCTTCTTGCCTGATTGTGATTTCTTCCAAATCCTATGATTACTAAAGTTTCTTAGGCATTGAAGGACAGGAGTCCTGGATAGAGTCTTTTGTTTCAGGATTGCCATCTCCTTTCAGTGGAAATACCCCATCCATTGACTTAGGTTTCACATGTACTCTCACTCAACAGTTTCACCCGCACCTTGGCTTCTCACTCATCAGAGCTGGGAACATCAGAGCTGGCTGCTGCGTAGTCCCTCTCCCAGAAGGATCTTTCTGCCTTTTGTTTTCAGCTGCCTCTTGAGAATTCAAGGTGTAGTTCCATGGTATTTTAAAACAATGTAGATTTGGGCTGCTGTGGTCCTGCCGTCTCTCCCTAGGTCTGATTGTGAAGACTTTTACCCAACCTTCAACTGAGATTAGTTGATTTCAGAATATCTCTTTAATTTGCATTGAAAGAGACACAACTAATTTACCTACTAGGATGTAATGTTTTCTCCCTCACCTTTTAATACAGAAGCTCAAGTCCCTATTGCTAATACTTATCTCTTTGCTTGTACACTTTGCCCTTGCATGTCTTAGCCTAGATATTGATTTCACATGGTTATCTTTAAGTCATGAATCTGGGCCATGCCCAGAAATTTGTAGTAGACTTTGACTCTTTCTCATGGTCTCTTGTATTTTCACTGCATTAACATGGTTAGTCTGCAGGATTTTGTGGTTTTGCCAACATAGAAATTCCCACCTACTTTATCCTTCTCCATTTCATTTAAATTAGGTGGCAGGCTTTAATTTTGATGCTGTTTTTTGCAACAGTAACTACCTGTCTTGGTATCTGTACTGTTCATCTCTTCATCTAATCTAAGCTATTGACCTTGTTATACTAAGCCCTGCAAGACAGTAGTTGCGTAGTTGTGTGATTGAGTACATTTTTCTTACATTTGGCCAGACTCCAATCAGATCCTTTGTTCCTGTCTTTCTGAAATGCCTATAGCACTATCATTTAGATGGGTCACAAATATTCTTTCTGCCCTCTCCACTTGTAGGCTCCTCTGCTGAACTTCCCAGACCTGCTCACTATGGGTCTGCCATAGTGAGCATGAAAGTCCCATAACTGGGTACCCACCTTGTACAGGAGGCCATGATACATCAGGGCAGAACACTATTTCGTATAGCAAAACCTGCTCAGCTCTATCCTTCACCCCCAAGACGACCATCCTTATCTGTAACCCAACGTGTCAGACCTGCTCCTGACACTTGTCCTAGTACGAAAGAGCAAATAGACGGGGCTCTATACACCTACCTTTCACTTTACATGGTTTTCTTGCTCTTATAGGATTTTCTTACTGGGCCTACTGGCACAGCTTCAAAACTAGATATAGGCTAACCGTGGCTATGACAGTTTCTTCTGATTTCCCCTTACCTCTGATCAGATTTTGAAGCTGTTTATTTTGCTGTTCTATTCCTTTCCAGCATACCCACTTTTTAGGGTCTAGGTTACTAAAGTTGTGAAGCTGATCCTATATTTAGAATTATGATTTAAGCTACTTTTATTACATGCAATTGTTGTACACTGAGGAAGTACTAGTTTGGTTTTTTTATAACACTTCAGCATCATTATCTCTGAAGGGTATTAAAATATGCACTTGGCTACATTTATGATGTTTAATTGAACTTTTATTAGTTTTTTTTAATGTATCCTCATAAAGCACCATACCACAGTAAGAAATAATGTGTAAGTGGTAGATTATGTAAATGAAGCAGAAAATGCTGTAGTTTAGTATTTAGTTCATATAAAATAAAAAATTAGATGAAAAATGTGGTTTTGAATGCACTTATAATTAAAATTGTATATTGGAATCTCAGCTACACCATACTCTGTAAATACCAGCGGTTGCTTTGAGTTCCAAGAAGATTATGTTGCAGTAGATGCTGATAAATTACTGTATGAAGTAAGGCTTTTATTGATTCACTTTGATTCTCTTCCCCTTTTTTTACTGCATGAGTTTACATTTTTGCAATTATCTGCTAAACTGGAGTAAATTAAATTCAGAGAAGGCAACAAAAGGCAAAGGTGGCAGAGATATACTGTAATGGCATAGAGCTAAATAGGATGAGAGAAACTCATGCAAGCATTTCACCTGGGTAATGGTAATACCACTCTTAGGAGCTCAACAGCCTGGAAATTCTGAAAGGCTGCTTCTGGAAGGGGAGTAATTACAATGCCCACAGCTATCTCACCTCATGCTGGGATCCTGCGCAACATAACAAGCAATGGCAATGCTGTCTTTCCTGCTGGTTTTCTACAAGCTCCCAGAGAAAGTGGTGGCAAGGCGAGTGAGAGAAATTCTGGACAGTAACGGATTGTTTGATAAATTTCATCCTGGATTCAGGCATAGCCATGCTACTGAGGCTGCCCTTGTCAAAGTCATAAACGGTTTGAATGCCGCTGCTGAAAAGGAAGCCTGGCCTTGTTTGTACTATCAGATCTAGCCACAGGGGGGTTATTCTGTAAAGGCTGGATTCTGTTGCAGTGCCTAGGTGACTGGCTAGTGTTGACTGAGAATGCGTTGAAATGGTTCCAGCGGTACTTGATTGCTTTCCCCAATCAACATAGTAGGGTAAATTCTCTTCGAGAGCAGCCAGTTTCACATAATGACACTTGATCCCAGGGGGAATTCACCAGCGACCTGACTTAGTTGGCACTGAAGCTTTACACTCTTTCTCTTGCCTTTCAGAGAGATATATGAGATGCATTAGAGCAGTGTATTAGAACTCCTTTTTGGCTTTGTTGAAGAGGACTATATTTCTAAAAGTACCAACAATCAGATATTCAGAAGCAAAAGACTTTCTTGTGCAGTCTTGATTATTAATAGAGATAAAACACTTGTTTGTACCTGTTAATTTGAAGACAGGATTCTTTTTAGGGCTTTTTTTGTTTAAAGAGGCCTGAATTCTGTTTGTAAACCTGGAGTGAGACTGCTGACACCAACGGATACATACAGCTACAAATAACATAAGGGGAAAATCTGACTCAACTGTCTGAAAACCAGAAGTCACTGAATAACTTTCCACAGGACTTCGGTTTGCATTCATGACCAGTAAGCCCAATAAAGAGACTCCAGTGTTTCTTCTACTCGCATACACTCTGGTTCAACCAGTAGTCTCGTACCATTTTAATCCTGTAGAATTTTTCTTTGTTCTCTTGCTTCTCAGGCTGTAGTGAGGCTGTGATCTGCAAAGTGTTTTCAAACCTTAGACCAAAGACCTGAGAAGGGGTTTAGCCACAGACCTTTCTGTATCTCGTCAGTGGGAAAACAGATTTGCTTCTTCCCAAGATGCCTCTCATCGATAACATTTAATATCTGAAATTAGCATCCAATGACATTACCTGCAAATTCTTCAGTCTGAGATGCTCACCAATGTAACTGAAAAGGCCAAGTTGCAGAGGAAATTTGGATGAACCTTCACATTTGTAAGATACGGGTTCTTAATCACTACAACTTAAGGGTATGTAAAATCAAATTATAATTAACAATCTTCTGTGATCTTCACAGATAGAAAATGTGCAGTATGCAAAAGAGCTATCCTGAGTAATTAATTTATGCATCTGCTTTCTCATGTGTCTTCCTATGTCCATGAGCTGAGGTAACCTGCTGTCTTCAAGGAGACTGTAGAAGGGGAAGGCTCGTGTCTGTTTGGTTTTCTTACTTCATGACACAATTTAAATTAGTATACTGGGTTTAAGGAGACAAATCATGTGCAAGTGCAGTGGAAACCTAAACAAACTGAATTTTAAACCTTTCTTCCTTATTAAAAAATCACAAAACAATCAAATCCAAGCACATCCTTATTTTCTTACTAAAAAAATATAAGGAATATATGCAAAGTACATAACATACATTAAATCTATAGGACTTTCAGCTTTCCATTTTCACCCAACATGCACATTAGAAATCTGAATAGGAAATTTATTAGCATGTAGTGATAAATTGAAGAATAGTATTTCACAGATGGCATAAAGAGATCAGAATTTGATTTGGTATGCTTATTAGCACCATTGAACAAGCTCTGTTTAAGAAACTAGAAGAAAACATACCCTATCCATTTTTTTCCAATGAATTTCTGTTAGGCATCTCCTGACGTATAAATCAATCTCATATTTTTCCTATGGAAATACTTAACCATTCACATTGAGAATACATATGCTTTGCTTTAAAATGACCTTTTAATAGTTTATTTTTTATATTTGGCTTCCCAAGAAAAGAACTGGACTTAGTACAAACTGATGACTTCAGGTTTTGCACACTGTATTATGGTTAACCACTGTATGGCAGGGCCCTCAAAGCAGGCTTCTTGGTTCAGCAATGTGCATACCTCTTGCTAATACCCTCATTGCTAATCATAACTTGGGAGAATAAATCCTGTTACAAGTTGAAAACAATTTTACAATTAACTCATAAATAAGTTGACCATAATTACATTGTGTTATCTCACTTTGTTTTTACAGCCTCATACCATGCTTCGAACAAGCAAATTAGATGTACAGTGCTGGGTGATATATGGGAGGGAATGTTGCAAAGGACAGATTTTAATGACCTGAGTTTGAAAGGATCATGTAAAGGTTCATCACTTAGATCATTTCTGAGAGAGATAAGACCACTGTTTTGTTTATCTCCTCTGCTTTGTTTTGCTTTTTTGGCACTTCATAGTAAACCATCTTGCCTATGTCATTGTACGAGACAGGACTTAAAAATTTCATAAGAGTTCTGTCAACAGTTCTGAAAACATAGTCATTTTTCTATGCCAAGCTAACACTGCTTCAATGTCTAATATTTCATAATTGACCAAGACCAAATCCAGATGGTTCATGTTATTAAGATAACATTAGCATCTTGCTGGGCACAGGAAGTATTTGCAGCTGCAGTAGGTTATGAGATACTGGGACACAAACCTGTCTTCAGCCCCCTTTCTGACCTACTGGGTAAACTGGGGAGAAAATCCACTCTGAGGGAGAACAATATTTTAAAGAATGTTGGAGCAAAGGAACTGTCATTCAAAATTAGCCAGACTTTGAATTTTATTTCCACCTACTGATACTTAGCCTTCCATCTCTTCAAAATAAGGTTGACTAACCTTCTGTGATGCAGTTAAATGTCCTTGAAATTGTGTGCAAGTAAGTAGAAGGAAACAGACTAAGTAAACATACTGCCAAATATTCATAGTAGCTCTTATGGTGCTGTGTTTTGGGCTTGTGACCAAACCAGTGTTGATAACAGAGGGATGTTTTAGTTATTGCTGAGCAGTGCTTACACAGAGCCAAGGCCTTTTCTGCTCCTCATGCTGTACTACCAGCAAAGTAGGCTGGAGGTGCACAAAAAGCTGGGAGGGAACAGAGCTAGGACAGCTGGCCCCAACTGACCCAAGGGATATTCTATACAATATGGTATCATGCACAGCATTTAAAAGCTGGGGAAAGGAGAAAAGAGGGGTGTTTGGAGTGATGGCATTTACCTTCCCAAGTCATTGTTAAGCATGATGGAGCCCTGCTGTCCTGGAGACAGCTGAATACCTGCCTGCCCATGGGAAGCAGTGAATGAATTCCTTGTTCTACTTTGCTTTACTTATTAGTTTGTCCCATGAGTTTTCTCATTTTTACTCTTCTGATTCTCTCCTCCATCCTAGTGGAAGGAAGTGAGCATGCACCTCTGTGGGGTTGAGTTGACAGCCAGGGTTAACCTACAGCAAATTGCTGAGTGGCAGTAATGCCACATAATTTACCACACCAAGCACTTAAAAGCATGAATGGTAAAAGCATCAGAATTCATACTCAGACTACTCAGGAATTTCTCTTTTTCATTAGATAAGGGCAAAGGAATGACACTAACCAATACTAAGAAAACTTTTGCAAGGCAGAACTTCCTTGTCTGAGAGAGATGAGGATATGGCAGTAAGTACAGTATAAGCTGAGAAGAAACAGGACATGCGATTCTGTGTTTTAGCCAAGTAGAAAAGCAAGGTTGCCACCTCCTGTATATATGGGTCTGGAACAGTGTGTAGGGTCAGGAAAGGTGAAGACTTTTATAATAGGCAACAGCTGAAGGTGCAAGGTTATGGCCTGACAAATGGCAAATGGCTATTTTCTACAGTGACTCGGAAAAGTGCAATAGGGAAAGCTTGTGGAGGAGATGAAGAAATTTGCTTCAGCCACTCACTGAGATGGTGACCGGACATTGCCAAGGAGACATCTGTTTCTGTTTTCAGTTTGGATGGAAGTGGATAGGTCTGGATCAGAATCGGACTTGTGAATTTCAGCACAGAGACAGCAGTTGAATTTGCACGTTGGAATCAGTAGGTCAGTTAGGCAGTAGGTAGGTTAAGGAAGGGATGGAGATCTGTTTGAGGAGAAATCAGTGGAGAACTTGGCACGAGCAACACCAGTGGAATTGCAGCAGGCGGCCCAGCACCAAGCTGGAAATGAACTCCAGGCAGCAAAAGTCAACAGCGCTCTCGGCATGCTTACAGATAAGAGGGAGACGGAGGGCGAGATGGTAGTTGCGAAGGCAAGAGGGTTCAATGTGTGTTTTCAGAGCGGAGAGATTAAACACTCACTTGTTTTGAGAGGAGGGAGAAACAAAGGCAAATAACAGTGTACAGGGAAGAGTGGAAAAAGAGGTAAGCAAGCACCAGGGGATGGAATAACTTGTTCCGCTTAATGCTTGTATCCGTTTTACAGATCAAAACTGCACTAATTTGGGAAGCAGTTTATATAATCCATAAAAATGCATTTTATTAGCTTTTTTTTTGCTTTGAATCACTGACTTCTAAAGAATGAGAACAGCCATAAATGCTATTGTCTCCACAGGCAACAATTTGGAAACAGAAGATGCATGTTTATATGATAAATATATTTTCTTCATTAAAAATGTTTGAAAATCAGGTTTAAAATAAGGGTGAAATAACTTTAAAATATTCTGCACTTCAGAAAATAATAAAATGTCTTCTTATTTTCCTATGGTAGGCCACGCAATGCAGATTACTTTATGCAGGAAGCTAAACGGAAGAAGCATAAAGCAGATGCAATGGTGAGAACATTTTCTTTCCAGTTATGTTGCTCCAAATTATTTTTGTAATGCAGTTTCTTCATCAGTGCAGTATTGCTGGGGTAATTATAAAATCTATTATAAGGATGGCTAGGCTTGTTAGATTAAGAAATGTTTATATAATCAAATGTTCATAGCCCAATAAACTATGACTTAACAAATAATGACTTACTGAGATAAAGGCCTGGATAAATAAAATTTCCCATTTATTCCTTTGCTTTAATTAGTAACTGTAGTAATGGAGGCTGAGTAAGGGATCCACATACCTGTTTCCCCAGTTTAAATAGCTGGCTAGGTGCTATAATTGTATCCCCAAATTTGGTCTGGTGGCTGAGGTATTTTTGCTTCTTTTAAAGAGGCTTGGCACTTCAGTGTCAAAAGAATCCTGGTTACATGGCAGACATTTGCCAGCATAATCAGAAGCACACAAGGAATCTCTATAACCCGAGAGGAACACCTTGCACACAAAGGACTGTTGCAACAGATTCTTGGCCCTGGCTTTGACCTGTCTAAAATCGTAGCTGGTAGGAAAAAGGGGGATCTGAGATTATATGAAGCAATAAAGAGATCCTTCTCTTTTGAAACAAATGGAGAAGGACTTTTTAAAAGGGCATGTGATAGGACAAGGGGGAATAGCTTTAAAGTGAAAGAGGAGAGATTTAGATCAGATATTAGGAAGAAATTATTCACTATGAGGGTGGTGAGACCCTGGCACAGGTTGCCCAGAGAAATTGTGGCTGCCTCATTCCTGGCACTGTTCAAGGCCAGGTTGGATGGGGCTTTGAGCAGCCTGGTCTAGGGGAAGGTGTCCCTGCCCAGGGTTGGAACTACATGATCTTTAAGGTCCCTTCCAACCCAAACCCTTCTGTGATTCTATTACAAAGGGATGCAACAAAGCACACAGTGCTCCAGGAGAGCTCCCTTTGCCATCTCTTGGCTTTCTCCCAGGCTACGTTTGTCCAGTGCTACAAGTAAGTTAGCAAAGCCTTAAAAACATTCAGCCTCTGGGATGGCAGATGCAATATATGGAGTGGGACCCTGCATTGATATGGCTATCATCTTCCACATGGGGGTAGATTTGCTGACAGACAGACACTTTGTTGTCACAGCAGCAGGAAAGAAGTAGCTCGGAACCTCTGCTTCTTCACCTCTTTTCCTCAAGCAGTGCAGAATGTAAAAAGGCCAAGGCAGCAGAAGCAGGCCCTTAATTTAGGACACTAAGTTTTACACTCTACCTGAGTTTATTAGCGCAAATTTCCATGGTTTATTCAGTTCCATATTACTCTAAAGTGAGTCTTAAATCAGAAAATATTGTGGAGAAGTACAAATGGTGCATTTTAGTGTGTTGCTTTAAACAGAATGGAAAAGATCACTTAATATGCAAAGGAAATTCTTAGCCTGAAGAGAAATGTTGTTATGGTAGGCTCCCAGAAACAGGAGGTGCAAGCATTATTCTCTACTCTGCCACAAGTTTCCTGTATGAAAGTCTCTTAGGCACAGTTTAAATAGTCTCACATCACTATTCGGTGATTGAAATACCCTTCAGACTCAGCTTCTCTACACAGTGGACCAGTACCTTACCATGTGAATCTCCCTTTGCAGGTACTTCCTTTCCCTCCTTGACTCTGTAGGGATCCTGGAGGAAATGCCATATTGTCAATGTGCCTCCAGGCACTCTGAATCACTTTGCTGGATCTAATACTTCCTACTTTGGCACTGCAGTACCTAACATAGGCACTTAGAGTGCACAGCCTGAAAATTACTCTAAGCCTCTCTGCTCCTTAGTCCCCCGTCTGTGAAATTGGGATAATAGCACTTCCACCCGCATAAGAGCGTCAGGGAGAGAAATATAATAAAAAGTTTGTGAAGTTCTCCAGTATGATCGCAATGGGAGTCATATAAGAACCTAAAATAGATTGAAGCCAGTGTGCCATTCCGAAGTTGCTATTTAAAATCTTTATCCCTTGGAAAAGAATAAGGTCCATTAACCTTTCACTGTGTGCATCAGATTTCAACCAAATGCATCCAGTCCATTAATGGGCTTTATGTACCGCAGGAGTTCTGACTGAAGGAAAAAGAAGGCAGGACAGAGAGGTATTAGTATGATTCATCTCTACGCACATAAAAAATGAAATTCTGAGAGCAGATTAAGTAGTATGTAAGTGTACATATATGAAGATTATGTGCACATTTACATACACACCATCATTGGGACTTACATGCATGTACCTCCATGTAAGTATGCAAATACTCACAAACAGAGTTAAAGAAGTAATGAAAATAAAGAAATGGGGCAGGGTAACATAAATAAAGAAGGAGGATGGCATAAGGAGCTGCAGGAGCAAAGCAGTCCCTGAAAGAGGAGGAGGATTTAGAAAGCAAAATCCCAAAAGAGGAGAGTGTGGTCAAGCAGGGCTGACAATGGTAGGGATAAAAATGAGGGGGAAAACATAAGAACAGAGATGAGCCTTTGAGTAAGAGTTAGTAGTATTTAAGTATTTAATTCTCATTCTCTTAGTTCAAGATAATCACCTTTCCTTGTTCACTGATGATGAAAAACTACATTTTCAAAGATGTTTGAAATGCTTTTTAATGAAAGCTGAAACAAAAAGCCTGATGGTGGCATTTCCAGCACTGGAAAAGCCTTGACAAACATCTGTCAGGAATGTCCTAGGCAGAGTTGATCCTTTGTTAGGCTCAAGAGTGTGGGCATAATAACATCTTGTAGCCTTTTCTAGTTCTACTTTCTGTATCTTACAATTTTCACTGATGCATACTGTGATGGATTTTAAGTTTCTCATAGGAAAATTTGTGAATCTGAAGATACACCAGCTTGTGTCAAGTTTACAATTCATGTTGTGAAAATGCCATCAAATGTAACCATATCTTGATGATTACACTATTTCTCTGTGTCCTTGTTTTTTCCCTCTAGGTGGAAAAGTTTGGAAAGGCACTGAATTATGCAGAAGCAGCACTATCATTTATTGAGTGTGGAAATGCAATGGAACAAGGCCCAATGGAATCTAAATCCCCTTATACAATGTATTCAGAAACAGTCGAACTCATCAGGTAGGAAGGGAGGAGGTTACTCTGTGCAAACATGGTCATCTACATTATCACATACTTCCTTAGATAAAAGAAGAGGGGAGAAGTGAGGTCCTCCCAAGTGGAATGTAATGTATATGTATTATCGGTGATTGACATTAAATCAGGAAAGCATGTATTGTGAAAACCAAAACAAAAACCATCCAAATGAATGCCAAAGCTTTTCACATTATTTAGGTTGCAAATTATTTCAAAAGCTTCATGATACAAGTTTTGCTACTCAAAAGGGAAAAATAATAATACATAACACCAAAACATTCTCATGGAGTGGTAGTTTGCAAAATGTTGCAACGTACTTAAGACTGCAGTTGAAAGATTACCTGAACAGGGATAGGAAATTGGACGCTCACGGTCCATTTGGTGCATATGCTCCTATTGTAGCCAGTGGAGTCCCAAAAGCTGTCCAGCTCACACTAAAGCTGCTCCTACACTTAGTCACCTTCATGACTCTCCAAACAGGACAGTAGAATTGAGTCCCACCCACAGTTCCTATGAGAAAATTTCTCTCCTAGGTCTATTTCTCCATTATAGCTGGTACTAAATAATCAACATTATTGACAGTGTTGGTAGAAAAAACAAAGGTCAAAATCATCCCAGCAGCTGAGTGACTGTCTCCAAAAGAGAACAAACCCAGCCACAGTAGCAGAGAAAGCTGCACTGTCAGGCCAGCTTTCTGACTGGAAGGTTATTTAACAAAATCAAATATTTTTTTTTCAGTAAGAGAATAGCACACCCCATCTCTGCAATTCTTTCCTTCTTTTTATTTTCAGAAGGCAGAAAGCTCTTTCTTTCTCTGCCCCATGTTTTCTCATGATAGTAAATATATGGTCCTAACTCTGGAAACTAATTTTGTTTGCAGATCCATAGCTTTCAATAATGTGTGTAGCTGTGGTTGTGTTGTAGTGTGATTTGCTGTTGATGTCACTTGCTGCAGCTCAGAAAAATAAGTGCTTTGCTAGGTATGCCTGTTGAAACAAGATGTTCATACCAACTCTTTGCAAAGATATTGAAAGTAAAGATAAGAAAAAACACAAGCAGCTAATTGTGGGGGACAGGTATTTTTCTGGAAGCAAGCCCAGAAGTGCTGTGTGTTGTCCTAACCTTGTCCATTGTTCAGGTATTCAGCTGGAAGCTGAGATTCCCAGAAACTAATTTGTGATTGCATAGCACATACACTCTTGAAACAGCAGTGCTACCTCTGTGGATGTTTAATATTTATAGAATTTGAATGTAATGTCACATGAGCAAAAATAGCTCTGAGCCACATGTTCCCCTCTGCTGTGCTCTGCTTGGAGGAGCAAATCTGGTAGACGCGCTCAGAACTGGCAGGGTGAGGGCAGCACCAGCTTCAAGGCAGGCTGTCTGCATTCAAACGCTGTGAAAACCTTTCTGCATGAACTCCGTGTAACTGGGTCTCCACCACAGAACAGGTTATTTTGGTAGGACAGCATCGTCTCACCATCTAGGCTCCACTCTGCACTGATGGACGTTCAAGGGAGTTACTGCTGTTTAAAGAGCAGAGGGAGGCACTGCTAATGGCAAAATATCTCTGAAACATGAGCAGAAAAAGCACATGCATGTCTGGTAACTGGGGCAAATATGTGCAAGGGGGCAGATTAAATGACATTGGGCATCTTAGCTCTCTGACCAGTAATATAAAGCTGTTTCAGTTAACTCACATTGGCTTTTTTCCTTTTGTTTAAGGTATGCAGTAAGACTAAAAACCCACTCAGGCCCCAACGCCACGCCAGAAGACAAACAGCTGGCAGCATTATGGTTAGTAAATCAAGATTTCCTCAAAAGGCTTCTTTTCTGCAGTGAGCCGATTCTTGAAATTCTCTGATTTTCATGCTTGACACAGCCAGATAGGATTATGTCGTCTATTGAAATTAAGAGACTACTCTCTGCTCCGGGAAGGTCCAGCCCTTGTATCACACTGTATCAAGTCTGTATGCTGTCTCTGTAAATAAGCAATTCATACTTATTGACTGTGACAGGTCAGCTATGGTATGTCAGCGTAATTAACTTTTAAATGCCTGATGGTTTGTTGTTTTTATGAGTGATGTATTTTTGTACCAATAGCTTGGTCATTTCTTTCGTGACTGACATTTCAGGCTCAATAATCATGTTTATGTTATATGAAGGGAGATACGGTGATGGTGTTAATTAAGCCTTTTGGATTACCCTCTAAATTGAGATTTCTAGATATATAGACGCACCTTAGATGCTATAGGATGGCTGCTGATTGCTAGTAAAATACTAAAATGTTATTAAAATCAAATTTTAATTTAATATCTATGTGGTTAATACATAAAATACCTATTACATGGTTACTGATTCTCAGTAAGTGGACATTTACAATCAGCAAGTGTGTTTTTAACATCTATTAACCATCTGTTAAAAATCCAAATCAAGTGCATCTTTAGCCTCCATAAATAAGAGCTCCTAATTAATCGTTTGTATTTGAAAGAATAAAATATTCAGAGACGCATTTATTCCCTAAATGCCCTTTCTTTGTCGCTGGTTTGCTGTGCTGTCGGGAGGAGCACAGAACGCCCTAATGGCAATTGCTTTAACGACATTTAGGTGGGAAAATTACTAAAGAATGGTAAAAAAAGATATAAAGCGGTATTACAAAGGGTTGCTGAGAGCTGCCAGAGTGCCTCGGTATGTGCAGAGCCACATCCAAATTCACAGAGCTGCTGCATCTGTTTCAGCAGAAAGGTCAGCGAGGGGGAAAGCAGACGGTGCCTTCTCTGGGCGATGAATAGCGATCTTAACTCACCGTCTGCCAGGCAGCAGATGAGCTGACACCATTTGCATATGTGCTGTACCTGTGAAGGTGACAGAGTGAGAGTTATGGTGGTGGCTGCGAGGCCACCGCATCCACTGGCAGCTCCCAGGCTGCCAGCCAGCTCCGCTTCTCCTAGGGAGAGATTGCCCTCTAGCGGCCAAAGGCAGAAATTCACCTCCTGCTATCAGGGCAGGAGGCTGAGAAAAACCCTGCCTCGGATTTTTTCCACGAGCAATTTTGCTAATTGGATAGGTTTGCTGAGGTTTGGGCAGCTCCTGGGCACGGGAAGGTGGATTTTCCTCTGAGCTTCCAAACTCAAGGCACTTTCTGGGGCTTCAGGTTAACTCCAAGACTAAATACAACTTTCAAAATAAGTCCTCCGCTGCCAAAGGAAAACCAAAACATGTCAGATATTTGCTGCAAAAGCTGTGTTACTGTGGGGCAATCCCACACTCGTCGATCAAAAAGCTCGCTGGGAAGAGGCGGTGGTGGTTCTTGATTCAGAAAATAGACCAGTACACCCAAAGCCAATAGCAAAGAGTTTGCATGTCCTGAATGCTGATTATCAGTTATAGTGATGTGTAATTGTAGTTAATATTTATTACTCTCATTTAATTACATAACATTAAAGGTGTGTGGCACTCTGCAGACTAACGAGGTGCACAGGGGCAGGATAGTTCCAGTATAGCACATCCAGTTTTTCAGCCCACTGCTGCTTTTCTCTGGGGAACAAATCCAGCAGGTGGCCTTAGGAGTAGCTTCCAGGCTCCAACACAAGTCTCCATTACCGTTTCCCACAGAGGAGCTTGGCTAGTGACATCTGGGCAGGTCTGAGGTTTCCCTGTTTCCCAGATATCTCCAGCTGCTGGAAGAGACTGTGGGGTGTACACAAAACACACCCGTTATAACTCTGGTTCATTATACAAGCTCCAGACTATTGCAATAAACTCCCAGGAGAAGACACCCAAAAAGGCTGCCTTTGCACTTACAGAAAATGCATATGTTGGGTTCTAGGCCTGTAATGACCTTTTGACAGGAGAGGCTTTGGGTCAAGTGTGCAGACTTGAGTCAAGGCCTGGGAACCCAAACCTGCAAACCCTTCTGAGAACAGTTAGTTCAGTACCTTACTGGTAGCCTTTGTCAATGTGACCTGCCCTGCCTGTAATACCTAGCCTTGCTCCTGAATCCATGGCAAAGTGTGAAGTACTGTAAACAAATGGTGATAAAATTCATAAGCAAAGAGCTGTCAGCATTCCACTCCGCATTAGCTTGAGACTTTAAGATAACTGGGGTTTCTGTTCAAGGGGTATGCTTTACTTTCTGCTTTCCTTTTTGTTTTAGTTACCGCTGCCTGGCCCTTCTGTACTGGAGGATGTTCCGACTCAAGAAAGACCATGCAGTCAAGTATTCGAAAGCACTTATTGAGTATTTCAAGGTATATTCTTTCTGGCATGTTTTTAAATCACTGTGCATTATAGGAAATATGGCATCTTACTTCAACAGTGTGCTGGGCTTAGTTCTTCCCCTGTGAAGTCAGTGGAGTTTTACCATAGACTCCCACCGCAATTCCTGATGTCTCTTCAGTTCTGTTGTCTTCACAAGGGCCCCTCTTTGGAAAATACACACTGTGTCCCTTCATGAGGATAAGAGATTCATTGTACTAACAAAAAGGTATTTTCAGATTATTCTTGGTCTATTGTCTAGTGCCATCCAGCTCCATTATGATTAGGTTTACAGATTTTCCTCCAAGAACCCCCTCCAGTATTACACTTCTCACTAGACCTGTGAGTTGAAGACTTCGATCTTAGATCAGTCCTCAGCTGCAGGGCTTCCACTTAGCAGAACTGATAGGTAAGAGAGTGCAGTGGGACATGCTCTTACTCGTGGAACTGTCGAATGGCCCACATGACTTCAGTGGGAGTTGCACGAAAGCACCAGAGGACAGCCAAACCACCTGCCATGTACTTGACATGACACTGCTGGCTTCCCCTTCCTGTTTTGCTTCACCTGCTACTGCTTCCATTTTCTACTCTGCCAAGTCCTAACCCTGGTTATTTTCAGTAAGACAAGAAGTCACTTGAAATATTTTAACACATTGTATTTGGCAGGCAACTTTTCCCGGGAAAGTATCTCAAGAACAGAAGCTTTCAGGTAGAGTTCACCTAGCAGTCAGTCCATCCAGCACTTGATCTACAAACACAAAATTAGCCTTTGTCTCTCTAAATAATAAAAAAATAGTAATATGAACATGCAAGTGCTTTAAGGCAAACTGTTTTGGGGGACCTTCTGAGCAGCCATTTGTCTTTGAACAAAGGGATCATCTCTTGGGGTTTTATTACAGAGAGAGGTACCTTGAAATGAAAAGCATCCATCCTTTGACATTTTGTTAATAAAAAAATTTCAAATACAAGCACAAATGCTCATGAGCAGATTCTGAACACATGAAGACAGTGAAAGAAATTGACAGATCTGTTATTGTGAAACTGAAATTGAAGTCACTGTAATTGCTTCTGAAAATTTAGCAATATATATAATTCAACAAGTTACGTTTCTCTAACAATGCCTTGATTTCAGGGGGAAGAAATATGTGCCTACTACAGTACTTTATTCTTCTTTACCAGTTCAGAGAATACCTGCATTAAGAACAGGATGGTCAGGCTCTCAACCATGTAAAATGTCTCAGACTAGCAGACAGACAAACTGTTTCACAGCAAACACAAAATGGACTTACACTTTGCTATAGCCAAGATGAGCATGGTTTTTTTGCAGAGCTCCTGCTGATATAATGATAGTGCAGCTTCACATTAGAAAGTATTCTCACCTTTGAAAGTAAAAATGGAGAAAAAAATCCATTTGCTGTAATTTTCAGTGGAAAACAAGCCAATTCTCCACTCATTTCATATTTGGTATCTAAAAGCTTTCTAAACCAAGTGATGTGAAATGCCGACTGCATTAAGAACTTCCACATATATTATCAATCAAAGAAAGATTTTAAGCCTTGTCACACACATTTGCAGGGAAAATTATACACAGTTTTCTTTTAGAAAAGGAAAAAATATTATTTAAATCTCCTTTTAAGTATTTTCTTTCCATTATTAAAAAAAAAATAAAAAAGATAATGCAGCGGAGAATTAAAAAGAAGCCACAGATGTTCTCGGGCCAGACATATTAGAGAGCATAAAGAAACCAAGAGAAGGGACAGCAATAAGCAAAGTGGGGTAAGAGATGGTCCCTTACGTTATACTCTTTAGAATCCTTACCCCAGCCTTCTGGTGCAGAACTGAGAGGAAGCTGGAACAATGTACCTAAAACATGAGAAAAAAGGTGTGGTAAGTTATATAGGAAGGCAGAGGCTGGTTTACATTTACAGCTGAAGTACCCTTGACTCCACGTCGATTTTTGTATTTTTGTGCCTCCAACTCTGCAAATAAATAACATATACTTGGTTTCCATTACACTAGAAAGACAAAGGCCAGTAGTTATTCTGTAAGAGGAGCAATCCTCAGATTCCCAGGTTGGTTCTATTTAGGATGGTAAATGAGAACTTTTCCTTTTCACATCTTAACCCTTCCTGCCAAGAAAATAAAATAAATAAAATAAAATAATAAAATATAAAACAAAATAAAATAAAGGAAAACCCATTGAAGGAAGAACCCCTGTGGGACACTTCAAACATTATTTTTCATACCACTTACCTGGGATGGAGAAGGCCCAGGGTCAAAATGCAGGAAGAATGCCAGGGCACACACAGCACTGATGTGATGATCCCTGCTAAAATGCAGCCAATGCCAGTGTGCACATGAACAGTGTAGGAACACAAGCAGCAGTTCAGAGGACACATCAAAACTGAGAAAAACTTTTTTAGAAGAGGTCCTAAGGAGATGTGTCAAGCTTACTGCAGAACAGGTTAAGAGAGGGTGTGATCATGTATGGGGAAACAGAGCTGATAATACCAGGCAACGTTCAGTTTTGCTGGTATTGGATCAACAAAATCCAAAAGCTAGCACTGTAGGTAAGAAAATTCAATCCTAAAACCTTGAAACAGAATCTGTTTTTCTAACTATGAGGCCTACTAAACATTAGAGCAGGACACAGGAGGGCAAGAAAGATAAATAGTGACTTAGGATTTCTATATGACTAGCTATCCTTTCCAAAAGAATAAAATAGAATAAATTCTAAATGTCATTTAGCTTCTCATACAAGTTCCATGATTGGTGGGAAAGGGAAATTACAGACCGAGTGTCCTGAGGGATTACTCCTGGCCTTGAAATCTGGGAAGCTCTGAAGCACCTGGTTTATCATTTTTCCTTAGTAAGACATGGATGGGACAGAAGAGTTTTTGTAGTGCTGTTAATCCTTGTAGCTCCTGCAGCTTGCAACACCTGCAGTCTTGCATTTAAACCAGTATCAAAACGGTTCTCAAGGTGCAGAACTTCACTTGGTCTCCCGTGGCTGTCAAGAAGGAAAGGAAGCACACAATTAGCTGCATGTATGGTTTCAGGGGAGAGCGTGAGGAAGTCACTTTCCTCTGCAGGATCAGAGACTGGCCATTCCTGAATATGAGGCTATGAATGCGATGGACTAGAAAAGTTTTTTTTTCTTAGACTTCTATTTTCTACATCCTTTTTCTCACAGGCCCAGGATTAAATCAGTCACTGCCTTTGGGAGAGGAGAAGAGTATTCAGACACCTGAATTTCTGCTCTGTAAATCTAGTGCTTATACAAGGTAGTCTCTCCCCAAGCAATGACGTTCTTTAGCCTAAGCACACTGAACCAGTGAGTCTTAATGACTGCAAATACAGAAGAGATTACACTAAATCTAATGTCCCCTTTGGGGGATTTGTTGGGAACTTTCTTCAGCTAGAAAAAAAACAGCAGTGTACAAAGGCAGTCTCCCTGACACTGTGAATGCTGATGTATTCAAAGAGGAACAGCTCCAAGAGGAGCAATTGTGAGAAAGATTCTTGAGCCTGGTGGTTAAAACACCCACCTGAGCTGAAGAAGTCTCAGATTCACATTCCTGTGGTCAGTCAGGCAGTCCTGCACAGTCTTGCAGGTCCTAGGGAAATGACATTTGCCTTTGAGGACAGGAGAGTAGGAAGAAATCCTTCTGGCTTTATCACAGGAAATTCCAGCCTAAACCTCAAAAAAAAGTCCTAGCAGCACTTTCTTCTGAACTCCTAGGATTTCTGGGAAAAGTTTCCATTTCAACTAACATGTTTTCTTGATCAGTCCCCATACCAGGGTGCTTAACAGACTGTGATCTGAGTCAGTGCTGCAGCACTGCTTCATCATAACACCAAACCAGGCTGAACTGGTTTATTGCATCATGAGACTTAAATACTTGTACTTGCATAATTTTTTCTTTCATTTCTTTACTTTTATGCTGTTTAATGTAATTCATTTCATAGTCTTATATAAATTATCTACCTTCTGAATTACTTTTTCCTTTACAGAATTCATCAAAAGCTGCCCAGAACCCATCTCCTTGGGGTGCCAGTGGAAAGTAAGTCGGACAGAAACATACATTAGCTTGGCAGTCAGAAACAGTATTTTCTTACCTGCAGTATGTTTTGATATTCTCATGGTTTTAATCCCAACACCTTTTAAGTAACTGTATTAATGTCTGCTTCCAGGAGCACAGGAACACCATCACCCATGTCCCCTAGCCCTTCTCCAGTCAGCTCTGTAGGATCCCAGGGGAGCACAGGGGCCCCTTCCCCATCTCCTATCGTCAGCATACCACAGCGCATTCATCAGATGGCTGCCAACCATGTCAGCATCACCAACAGCATCCTGCACAGCTATGATTACTGGGAGATGGCTGACAACCTGGCCAAGGAAAACAGAGGTGAGCGAGTCAAGGCAAGCGACTATTCTAGAAGACTGTCAAGTGATTTTGATCAGGAAATTAATTATTTTGATAGGAATCCCATCTGCAAAGTAAGACTGCAGAGGTGACTTTTTTTCTTCAGTCTGCTCATAGTTTGGTCAAAACAGCCCCAAAAGGCAATTTTGATGGCTGTCTCGTTATCCCACTAGGGTTTTTTTTCTTTATTTTTCTGGTCAGGACTGGTGATAGACAGGTCACAGACATAGCTGCAGGTAGCATTCACTGCCACCTGTGTCACTCTGGAGAGAGAGGCTTGTGTCAGGCAAGGCAGCTTCCTTCCTCCCAAAGCTGTGGAGCTGGATGGGATGTGTTTAGCCACTCCATGTCAAAAAGTAAGAACACGCTTCCCTTCTGCAGAAGGAGTGAACAGCCCTTAACCCTCCCCCATCCAAGCAGACACAGATGGGAACGAGGCACCTCGTTCCCTCTTAAGAGCAAACTTCTCTCAGCTGAACTGGTTTCCATGAGCAAATGCCTCAACATCTGACTTGATGGCAAAGTATTGCTTGGTTTTCAGGCTAAATTATGTGTTTAAGGCAGTGACATTGCCAGGATTCAAATCCAAATGAAGACACCTAAATGTAGGTGTGTATATACGAGTTGGGGCAGGTGGGCTAATCTCTCATTGCAGTTGATGGAGCTTTGTTCAATACAGTCAGCAGAGTTCAAAGGGCTGCCCAATTCACCCTGAAAGGGAGACTGGAATACAATTCAGTTTTTAACCATAGCTGCCAAAAGCCATTATTTGAGGTGTCCTTACCTACACTCCCAGTGCTGAAGTCTCCTGTGTAAGATTTGCTTGTCCTGGCTATATCAACTGCCTGAGAGCATCTCAAAGTAGGCAACTGAATTAAGCCCCTAGTGGCTAGTTAGCCAATTTATTCTTTAGGCTGGGCTGACCATGTTGCACAGGCCTCTATTACTCTGCTGCGGTAGCTTAAATATCTAGCATATGTATAGACAGACTTTTGTGTGTAGACTTTTTGACTTAGCTGTCCTTAATCTCCAAATAAATCTTGCCCAGCATCTGTTTGCTTTATCAAGACTCAGTGGAAATTAATGAAAAGCAAAGCTGAAGAACTCACTGCTTGGCTCTTTAAAAAGAAAATTGTTGTGCATCAGCCTGTAACATCATGAACCACAGGGCTTTAAAATTAATCTTGCCAGCACTAAACTTTCATTCCTATGAAATGTTCAGCTTGGCTCAATTTGCAAGAGAATAAAATCTATTAAAGGGTGACAAGTAGCAAATGCAGTTTCACTCTTCTGATGCTGAATCTTTTTTTCCCCCTGTAGATTTTTTTAACGACTTGGATGCATTGATGGGACCTATCACCTTGCACAGCAGTATGGAGCATTTAGTTCAGTACACTCAACAAGGACTTCACTGGGTGCGGAATAGTGCTCACTTGTCATAATGACTGTGTGCCATTCACATGGACAGTATACCTTTCATGGATAATTCAGTTATTCTGGACACTGTGCTACAGATACAGTCAACCACAGCATTGATCCAAACAAAGGTGACTCTTTCTTCAATACTGAGTAAAATTTTTCTGGGTGTAGACGTGTATGTGTACATATGTACAATATACGATGTGTCTTCAGAATGAATTGTTCTGTATCGCTCTCCAAACATTTTCATACACTAGAAATACTAAAAAGAACTGATCTTAATGCACAAAGCATACCCTTTCTATTCTTGTACTGAAAAACTCAGACACCAAAATCTCATGGGTTGATTAAACCAAGTGCAATAAGCACAGATCCCTATTCAGGAAAGCTCTCAATAGATTCCTAACTTTAAGCTTGCACTGAAATCCTATTGACTTCAGCAGAGCATAAATAAGGGCTTTCCTGAACTGGAATGAGTGAGGGCAAATCATAGACATGGAGAAGTTATACTGCGAGCATGGACACATCACAGCAGCTTCAATATTAATGTGTCATTTCTCTGTTACTTCTCCACTGGGGCACACAGCGGAGTTGTGTAGCTTGCATTAAGTTGGAGAAAGATGGCATTCTTTCATGTGCAATAAGTTTCAACAAATTGCATGCATTTCTTTATCTCCTGTCTTTTTAAATAACTTTACCTCTTGTTCAGATCCTCACCAACAGTATAACCTACAGGATCAAACAAAAAGCGTGAAAACAGATACACTGACAGCAAAAGCTTTGAAGAGATGGTGGAAAATTGCATTCTGTTACTGACAGTAAACAGATAAATGAAAAAATATGGCAAACTGCAATCCACTTAGTAAAGAAAATGTGTTAATTTAGCTGCATACACTCAGAGAGACAGAGAGATATCTATAACAGTTGTTGGCTTTGCATGGGAAGGCTTCATCCCACAGATATTTACTTTCATACCTTTCTTCATCTAGCAGAAGCTTGCAGCATTTTCTTCTAGGCTGTATGAGAGCATTACATGCCATTTCCTTTATCTGGGAAGCTGAGTTTGCTGCTCGTCAGGCTAAGAACTGTTTCCTATCATAATCCTCTCACTCTTCATGCATAATCCTCAGCTAGGCTTTAATGTTTCTTGATTTATGGGATGTTTTCAGTTCCTGTTGACAGGCTGTGTTTTTCATGCCAGAATTAATCCCACAATAATTGGAGTTTAATTTGGGTCAGCTGAGGTCAAGGCCAGTTCATCTCAATTGTGCTTTCATTCTGTGCATTTTTGTTCATTTTCAGTGGTTTTCACAGATTTTGTTTTCTGTACTTTAAAAAAATAAATTCTGTAAATTAAAAAAAATATCTATTTTTTGCAATCGGATTTGCAGCCTTTACTCAGCTGAGCAGCTCTGGTGACTTTCAATGGTCTGTTCTTGCCCAAGTCACTGGTTGGACCCTTTGATTGTTGTTTCCTAATCTAATTTACTTACATATTAAGGAAATGTGAGTAGAAAAGACTCTCTCAATAGAAGATACAATTGATTGCTGGCTGACTGGTCTTTGCTGCCTTTTTTTTTTCCTCCATTTTTGCAGAGCTGCATTTTGAGAAAAAAAGTACCAAACCCTGCAGCACATTTTCTGAGCTAAACGTCTTTGGTAACAGGCTGGCTGTACCTTGTGGTAAAGAGCAGGCTTGAGAGCACATTGAGCCCCGTGTACCTTAACTCCAGCTACTGCTCAGGCTTGGAGCACTCACCCCATTCTTTGAAGCAGCTCAGCAGGTAGCTACTAGGAATTGCTCTGCCCCAAGCCAGGCTGGGCTGATATTTATGTGTCCACTGGTGCTCAGATACTTCCCCCTAACTGAAGTACTGAGCTCAGGCTGTGGCCACCTCTTAGCACAGATTTGAGTGTTACACTGTCTGGCTTTTAAGAGCGAACATGGTCCTGCCTTTAAATAACAAAACAAACATCCCCCAAGTCCTGTCACTCTGAACTCTGGCTGTTACCCACCCCAGAAAGAACACAATTCGTTTGGTCACAACTATCATGGAGAACTTGATCGGTGCCTTTCAGTTTATCACTTGCCTGATCTCCAGCTGTGGAAGTCTGTAGGGATTTCCTACACTAGCAGCAACAAATTCCATCAGCTGCTTCGATACCATATGAAGGTACTTTGGGATCTCTCCTCAGATCAGGAAAGTGAAATTCCAGTTAGATTAACTTCTGTTTTCTTTGACGGTGCCTATGATGTTTATCTTCAGATAAGTCTGGGGGGTTGGGAGCCCTTACTGCTATTTAATGTTGGGAAATTTTAGAAGTGACATATATTACTTGCCTTAAATGGAGTTTAGTTTTATTGCACATGTGGCATTTGAGTTGCAAATATGGAACTTTGAAGCATGTTTATTTTACTAAGATTGGGATATTTTTCTTAAATCACAATGAACTCTTTGTATGGATGCAATATATCAAGAAACTTCAGAGAAATGCAAGAATTAATGCTGTCCTGTTGTAACATTTCCAAGTACTAAGGATGTCTTGTAGATGATTGTTTTTTCTTGTACATTGCTCTTACATTGAATTATTCCAGCTAAAATGTCCATTGCTTCCACAGAAAAACACAGTGGGTTTTAGTTTTTGTGCTGGCATCATCTGTGTTGTCTGATGAGCACACTGAGCCTTAACTTCTGGTGGTATATATAACAGGATGTAATAGCAGCCATTTAAACCAACTAGACATGCAAATGGATTAGAAGTTTTGGCCTCCTCTCCATAGGGTATCCTGCAGCTATACTATTTTGGTGACGTTATTTAGAACACTCTTTTGGGCAAACTACTTTCTGTATATGGTTGCTGCCATTTATATGACCGAATGTAGCATGGTGACATGGAATACTTAATTTCATCTTTTTACAGCCTGGTCTAGAGAAGTGCATGTGGCTTTTAGGTCTGGTCCAGTTAAGCATATGCTCTGTCTTAAGAAGCTGAATAGTCTTAGGCACTTCACCATGAGTCAAAAGTGTTCTGTGTGTCCTAGATGTGACCAGAGGTGACTATCATTCTCTGGACTTCCATGAAAGACAATGGCTTATTCAAATCTGTTGTAGAAGCCCAGGAATACACAGGCTTCTTTACACCATAGTAATGTTCAGGTTCATTCTGGGAAAGTAAGAAGTCATTCTGTACAAATCCAAAAGGACTATGCCTAAAGGGAGAGGTTCGCTTACAAACAGAAGCAAACAGAAGTGCTGGTAAAGCAATGGGAATGGATTCAAAGGAACCATGTATTGCAAGTGGATGCAACAAATACAGAGCAGCCTATAGCATCCTCACAGACAGCAAGACCATACCGACCCCTTGGCCCTAATCATTTATAGTATACCATGACTGACAGCTAAGAACAAAGCATATGTAGAGGTTCAAGTGCAGACAAAAGCCAAGCATAGTACTCCCTGTCACATGGCAGGATACACCCACCCCTTGTATGCCTATTTTTTTAATCCAAATATCACAGGGCTCCAAAGCAAGAGATTATAGTGAACAGATGACCTTAGGTAAAGGAGATTAAGAAGATCAAGCCCTAAGTGTAGATACAAACACATATGTATATACTGTAAATCTAAATAGTGATAAAAGTCACTCAGCATGAAGGATATTACTAGTGCCTACCGCTGGTCATCAAGTACTCATCACTGAGGAGCCATATCACCTCAGAAGTGCAGTAGCTGTTATTGAAATAATTTGTGTGGCTAATTGATTTATAAGAAATGCACCTTTGTGACTGTGCCACAGTATCTCTTTTATAATACAAATATTCAACCATTTTCCATGGCTACCGATTCAAATCTACATCACTGAAATGTCCGGATATCTTTTTTTCCCTAGGTGAGGACATATTTACTTAGACCTGGCTAATCTGTGCTTAGTTTATCTACCCAAGAGATTTTAGTAGTCACCAGCCTTAATGCATGTACAGTATATTCTATTCACTGACTTAGCTGTAGGTTTTAATCCAAATGAAATTGGAATTTGTGAAATTACTTGCGTTAATGGCATCTGCCTCAGATACCCTGCAGATGTGACATTAAATGATTCATGATTTTAAGCAGGAAAGGTTGAATTTTATGTAAATAACAGTAAATCAATCCCTTGATCTTTTTACAAGATGATTATTTAAAAAAAATTAAAAGATTGACAAAGCAATAGGTTTTTTAACTCTCCTAAATTTTCTGGAGGGTCATAGGTTCATGGTAAAAGCTATATTAAGAACATCTCCTTCTGCGACATGCCTTGCCTTTATATAATCCTCTTAATGCTAAATACGTCAGAAAAAGATGTTTCTTTTTCACAGCAATAGCAACGTTTCCCTCCCCCATTCAGGGAGACTCCTCAAACTAAAGAATAAATCTCCTGGCACAATAGAAATACAAACAATGCCTGAAGAATATGGACTTGTTAAGATAACAATAGAAGTTTGTCTGGCGCAGACCTAACATGCCTTTCATTTGGTATCTTTTTGTTAGCATTTACATCACATATTTGAACTCATTGTGTTTGAAACTAGAGAATTAGTCTGATTTTCATGTCTTAAAAAGGCCTTGTAGGTCTGATCATGACCATAATTATAATTGCTACACTAGCTTATGTGCTGTGCATCAGCGGCTGGAAAGGCATGTAACCGTAGATAATTTTGTCAGAATGCATTCAGAAAAGCATTTGGATGATCTTATATCTAGTCTGTCTTGGAAACTGGAGAACAATGTCTCTCATCCTGTACTGTTAGCATGAAAATTTGGCTACTTCACTGCTTCTCATAAAGCTGTCATTTGCCTTCAAGAAATCAAAGGCTCCATTTCCCACATTACAGAAACATAACAGCAGAGTGGCCCTGCTGTAAATTGTTCTTAAGGTTAATTAACAATCAGGGAAAGGCAGTTCAGGCCCTGATTGTTCTTACCTTACTAAAGCTCCATAGAGGCAAACCACTAAGATTTGGAGCATCCAAGCCTCCGTTGTTCTTCCAGAAGACTATTGTTTTCCTCAGCGATGCAGGTGGCATTCAGCTAGGGCTGTTTATTCAAGTAATTCCTCTGCCTCCACTTGCTGTCTGGTTCTATTGCTCCTGGTAGCCTGCAAGTATGCCTGCACTTTTAGGGGTGTTTCCTACTCCAGCAGCCTAAGCTACCTTTCAAATAGAGCGCTGGAGCATGGAGCAAGTAATCCACAGGTTGCATAAAGGTCCTCGCTTTCCCCTACAAAACCAGCAGCAAATACAGCAAGGCTCTCTCTTTTCTTTGGTCTCTGTAGGTCGAATCCTAGTCTCACCCCTGCTGCCCTTTTAGAAGGGTCCAAGGAAAACAACAGAATGATGAAAAAATGGGGATTTCCTCTGTCCCAAGGCACATATTCCTTTTGGGGAGTACATACATTAAACAGCATGGATCATGAGGCACTCAGGTTTTATGTTTCTCATATGAACTAACACAGGGATACTTAACACTTATCTGCCTCATAAGGCTTCAGAAGAATTAATTAATGTTTGCAAATCACTTTGTATCCTCAGAAGGGAAGTGCTGCAGAAGAGCTATGGGAAAAACTGCTAAGTACACTGGATGAATTTCACTCCTGAGTCCAGAGCTACAAGACCTTCAAAATCCTTAAACACCATGTAAGCTCTTATTGTAAGCACCAGAGTATATAAAACTTGTGCTTAGCACTAAGGAGAGTCACAGCCTAGGTGAAATTGCCATTCCCAGAGAATAGCTTTGATCCTGGGAGAGAGCAAGAATCACTGTAGTATATGGGACAAACAGCATAGGTTAACCAGGTGCTGTGTAGCCATCCTACAGATGATAGCTACACAGCACTTCAATCCTTTTATGTCTTTGAGCCACTTTGTATTTCTGTGAAAGAAATTTGCTTCCCCCGTTGTACCAAGTGTGTTTCTCATAACAGCCTCAGAAGTATTCAAATCATTTGTTATTCCACATCCAGTTTCAAATAACTTTAAATCAATGGATTTAATTTTCGTTTAGAATGGTACATCGCAAAGATGACCAGTCGCTTAATGAAACTAAGAAAATGTCTCTCTCATAGCAAAATATGTGTCTAAGTGTGATGCATGTTACCAGTAACTGAGTTGGGAAGTCAGTATGTTGGGAACACAGTGTTCAGGGAGTTACCTTCCCAAATCACACCACCATTAGTCAGCATCCCTGGTCAAACTCCCAGCTCTGTTCTAACACCTTACCTCTAGAAGTCAATAGAGCACCAAGGACTGACCACAAGTCAAATCAAAATGTTTCTACTGCTGTTCATGTTATTCTGGCAATACTAACAAATCCTTCTTTCCTTAGCACTAGTTTCCCTTTTCTCCACTTGGCATTCTTAGGTACGGAATTCCCACCCTTATAATCTGTATTGATATTGAGGCTTCGCCCGACCCCAGTGCAGGACCTTGCACTTAGCCTTGTTGATCTTCTTGAGGTTCACTTGGGTCCTTTCCTCAAGTCTTTCTGGACATCAAGGCCCTTCGGCAGTTTGCCTTCATCCACAACAAATAAGTCCATCTTCCATTTGCTAAGGTGCAGTATGGGAAGATGGGGACTTCTGGCTTTCCTCAGCAAATAACACATAGCTAACAAGTGTCATAATCAATGCAGTAATTAATTTTTTATCTCCTCAGCCTTTCATTTTGCCTTCCTAGTCCCACAGCCAGCTCTTCCTGCAATTTTAGATATTTTATTCCTCAAGAAGGCCTCCATCTCCCAGCCTGTGCTTGTGACATACAGGAGGTATTAAAGCTGAAATTCCTCACTGGAAACGAGATGGAGGGCAGTGCAGAGCTTCTCTGAGCAGCTCAGGATCTTTTAGGTTTTCTTCTCGTTTCCACCCCACCTGTGGGACTGGCATCCACCTTCTCCCATTAGTCCTAGCAATAGAGTTCAGTTCCCTCCGCAGAAGAGACAGTCAGTGCTGACGACTCCATCCACAACTTCCACCCGAGCTCTTCTCTGCATTGGAAGGCAGATGGGAGAGACCAGCAATGTGGGGAGTGAAAGCCTTTAGCGCTGGTAACTCAGCTGGAGGGGTTACAGCAGCATTTCCTGGCCCAGCACCATTCCCTGACATTGTGTTGCTGATCTGCCTGAATGAGCATTGCTGCTCTGCGGCCCTGCAGTAGGACCAGCAGGAACTGATGGTCTCACACCTGTGCAAGGACTTTCTTTAAGCCATTGAGGACACACAGTCAGCCTCATAACAATTCACTGGGGATAAAGAGCAAGGGAAGGTAGAATGGGAGAGTCAAAAATGTCCTGATTTAAACACAGAAGTTGAGATTCACCTCATCTTGTACTGTACATAATAAGCACAATGAATCACACCCTGGAAGTGCTTGTTTCTGTGTACTGTCTACAAAGAGAATTTAGGTGATGAGCTCAGATATAGAGCTCATTATTAATAGAGAGATCCTATCCCAGGTTTACAGTCATACCAGTTGCTAGCCAGGGTACCTGCTGAAATTGGTAAACACCTTAGGATGCACTGATGTAGGATGGGAAGGGGGCTGAGATCACATTGGGAGGGAGCAGATATGCAGGAAAATAGGTATGCAGTTAAGCACACTTATTTCTGAGATGTTTAAGTATACATTTCAGACTTGGACCACCTCTTGCTCACTCCCTAATTCACTGGGCCCAAATGCAAATAAGTACATAGTTCCTCAAGGACGTGCACCTTTCTTCTAGTAAGATTGCTGAAATATCAAGACAATATATTTTACAGAGTACTAAACACTCACAGGCACTTTTTCTGTATGTTGTCTGGTAGTAGAGCTGGCTTCCTTTAAATAGAAGAAGCAGTTTTTCTGTACATGGCAAAGGAGATGAGCTTGGCTGGGAGCCCAGTTTATGCCAATATTACTCTTTTTTATGGAAATTCAACAGCATTTTTCAATTCATTATGTGAAGTGGCAATTTTATCCACGATGAACAGCCTGTAGGCCACCCAGGGCCACCTGAAGCTCATGGCCTGCCTGCAGACCGGCAGTCCCATAGCAGCTCCTAGGGCTGGCCTAGGCAGCATCCTTGGCTGTCGGTGGAGGCAGGATGAGCAGTGTTGTGTTGAGAGCTTCAGAGCAGCCAGATCAAGGTGTGCTTGTGGAACCAGTGGTAGTGTGTCTCTTTCTGTGGGCAGCAACAGGAGAGGCAGGAGCCAAGGCAAAGGAGCCAGGTGGTGTGAGAGCTGCTCTGCAGGCAGACCAAGTCTAGCCCTGGTCCTTCTGTGCAGGGATATCACTCCTTGCTGACCATGGCAGGTGGAGATGATAGGTGTAACAAATCATGGCTGCACACACACACACACACCTACCACTTACGGCCTGTATTCCTGGGCATATTATTAATGGAAACCTGGACCACATTGCAGTAGGCATCCTTACAGAGATGGAGTTATCAACACGCAGAAGCAAAACCAAACCACGCTGCAGATGGGTGAGGGAAACAAACAGGTGAGGAAGACAGCACAGGGTGGCCAAAATAACCATATGCTTTAATTTGTCATTACTTCTCCAGCCAGTTGCAATAATAGCAGTAGTCCTGGTTCCCTCCCTATTTCCCATGCTATGCATAGGACCAGGGGCTAAAAAGGCAGTGCAGTGGTCCCAGTGTGGGGCTACCGACTGTGCTGCGGCTGGGTGTGTTGGCAGTGCAGATAGCGCACAGTGAGACACTTGCATGTTGCAACTCTTCCCCACCTCCCATCTTCAAGCAGCAAACTTCTAAACAAGGGTTCCTGTCCAGATGAGGTACACAAAGATCAGCTTATGACCAGAATTATTTTTGTAACAAACCGCAGAGATTCATTTCCATGTTTCATTTATAGCAAGAAACATCAGCAGGTTTTCTGTTGAATTATTCGAGTCAGGATGTGTTTCTTTGCAGCTCATAAAGTACTGCTCATGTTTTCTTTCTGAGGATGCACTACCCGAGGCCTCCAGTACCCAGCCAATGCTATAGCAGTTTATCTTTCCACCAACCATAATCCCACAATACGTCCCCATATAGCAGGCAATATTGTTTACACAGGTTAATAAACAGAGTATTCTGTACAGTAATTTATGCTGTAAAGTATGTAAATAAATCACAGTAGCGGCCACAAATGCTTTAAACTGCCTTATTAGATTGGTTAGCATTTCCCCCGTTGCTCCAGAATACTTTAAATTATTTTTATCTTTTTCATTAGGTATTTTTTTAGCTACTGCATTTTGACCCAATTATTGGAAATAACTGGTCTTTACAGTAAACAGATGTCTAAAATTTAAGTAGAAATAGCAAATTCACTGCCCATCCAACTAATATAGCTCCAAGTAGGATTAAAATTAAATATGGTATACTGTTCTCTGTGTATCATAGTATATGCCAGCAGTCACATTCCACTTGTGATCAATACAAACAAGAGCTTTAGTAACTTTCACCTACTTTGTTCTTCCATTGTGAGACAAATAAGTAATAAACTACTTAACCTAAATGATCCCCGTGAGAGCCCTGGTCTTATTCCTCCCTCAGGCAAAACTCACTTTGGCTTCAGTGGGGGCTTTACCTAAGTAAAAGTACAACATAGGGACATCACAAAAATAAATACATCATGTATGAACAATACTTGTGCTTTGTAGTCATTCCTTCCCTCTTTAGTAAGAAACATAGGGTAAATGCTACATCTGTAACTCTGCTCTGTCTCACACCTTCCCTTTTGCTGTACAAGTGAAAAATTGAGATTCAAAACCAACTGTATAGGTTCCATTCACTCAAGTAAAGTAGAAACCTTTGAGGATCAGTTCCGAGTCAAACTAGAAAATACAAGGAAATCTTGCTTTTGTTTGTTTTCCTGTTAAATTATGTTACACAACTGAACAGGTTCATGAGTACAAAGGCAATGAAATTATTAATGACTTGTTTTACTGTTTGGAGATTTTGCTATGTCCACAGTTCATATAAAACTCATGTAGCACAGTTTCTGGGATGGTGAAAAATCCTACTGTAATGTAACAGAATGAGCCTTAAGGATTTGTAAGAATAAGCACTTTTATATTAAAAAGCAAATATTAATTCATCAGTAAGATTACTTTTTTAATGTGACAATAAACCATGAAATCAACGTCCTTCTGTCTCAATTACGCCTCATCTGTCTCTTTCTTAAACCTTTTTCTGAGGGAAAATGATTGCCTGGTTTTCTGTTACGGCTTTTGGGTCTGATCACAGTCACCTGTGCTCCTGACTGGGCCACCTACCCTTCTCCACACCTCCTTCACAGGTGGACTCATGTGAAACCTTCATAGAAGGAAGGAGGAAAGGCTTATTCATTAAGGCAGATGTCTTTTAACAAGGCATCAGATTTAACTGGGGTGTCTTGCACTGAACCACAGATATGAGAAGAGGCAGCTCTCTGAAGAAAGGAGAACAGAGTCACTGCTACTTTTCAGTGAGGCACAGGATGAGCACTAACAATTCCAAACTTCTATTTCGATGCAGAAGACAAGACCCTGGACCTTAAGACTGGTAATAGCTGTAAGTAGTGCCAAGAGAGCTGTGATCTCAGCAGTTGCAGAGCAGCAGTTCACAATTTTAAGGTCAGTATTATGATGAAACCACAAGAAATACAAGTACCAAGTCACCCTCCATCCTGCCCTTCCCTGTCAACACATGCACATATTGCTCACCAATTATTTCACAATACCTGCAGCTCCTTCCCACATAGGATTGCCATCTCTCAGAAGTACTTATTCCAGTACTTATTCCAAATGCTATTATGTTAACATGACCATTTTGCAAAAGGCAGCTTCTGGTGGTTCTTTTTTGCTTGATCAATACCCAGGGAGTCTGGGGCTGGATGTTCTCCTACTTCTTACCTAGGGAATCACATTTTCCCGAGCAGTATCTGACAGCCAGGGCAGGTACTGGATGAACATCTCAGGGTCAGGCCAGAAGAAATGTTCTGCGCTTTTGTGATCTCCTTACATAAACACAAACCTTTAATGGACTATAACCATTGCATATTGAAGCACACAAATGGAGAGCTTTTGCTACTGAGGGCAGGCAATGTATTTCAGGAATAAACTCTGGCTTATGACATGTCACGGTTCATGATGGGCACACACCAGACATTGCTGCTTCTCATAACTGACAGGAGTCTCCTGCTGGGACAGGAGAACAGGCAACGACTGTTCTCCCAGACACTGCCATCATCAAAGGATGGAGACAGCTTCCCCAGGCATTGCCTGCAGCAGCTAAGGAGCTGGGGCACTGCACACCAGAGGGTACCAGATGGACAGTTACGTGTAGCTGCACTTCTAAGACCACCAAGGTTCAGAGTGAGCCCACTGCTATCTCCCACACCAGTGCTGGTTCAGTCCTGCATACCACACACAGCTCCATTAACTCCTGCCAGGTTGGCCCTGCCTGCTCCAGCACTGCCTCTCTCCCTGAACACTTTAGTGGATTGCTGGAAATCCTGCAAAATATCCACACAGAATTTTACTTCATTCCTCAAAAACCTCCTCTTCTCAGAGTAATTCAAGGTCAGGAAAGAAATCAGGCACCAATTAGCTAAAGACCTGGAGGGCCCATTACAATGATCTAGTCTTACTTCCCTGGAAAACGCAGGCCATAACATTTCATAAAGGGATTCCTTTATGAAAGGCTAATAACCTGATGAAGAGAAGCCTAACCTTTAATTAAGGTGCCCAATCTTTATTTAAAGACACAGAGCAATGAAGAATTGACCACAGCTCTTGAACTGCTATTTGCTAAAAATTTTGCCCCATGGCTTCACTTTGAATGGTACCAAAGCCAACTACAAAGCCAAACAGAAAAAAAGAAAACTCAAAGCCTAAGGATGGAACATGTCTGCTGAAACAAGAGAAAGAAAATACGGTAAAACTTTGAATTTTAGGAGAGTTTCTGATTTTAATTTGAGGAAAGTATATGCAGACAGTATTATTTGCTATTCTGAAACAGAATAGGCTTTGATCTTGTTCACTAAACATGGAAGCCCACAGACCAAACACAAAAGCAAACACTGCAATAAGTACTGCTGAAATGCAGCCCCTGTCATGGTCCTTTCATACTTGCATGAAGCTTATGTTCATAAAAATGTGATTCTTACTTTTTCTTAAGAAATTCTTAAGGATATGAACTATCAGCATGTGTGGATATTTCTTAAAATGAACCCCAGGCTACTCAACTGTCTGGATAGGGATTATCAGCTTGACATCTCCTGAACTATAAGGGATTACAAATCAGTAGACATGTGATGTTACAGTGTCTTCTAGGACCATTTATGCAGCTCCTGACAGTGTGAGTTTCTACTGGTTTGATTTCCTGTAGTCATTTTTCAAACGCTATAAGAAGCTAAGGTTGCATATGTGAAGAATAAGAACTATGACTTCATAGAATGATAGAATCATAGAACAGTTTGAGTTGTAAGGCACCTTACAGGTGTCATCTGTTTTGGCAAGCAGCTGAAGACTGTCCAATCTGGACTCAGTGGATTGTTTCTGTAGCTCTCTTCATGATGCTGCATGGAGTAAAAGCTTCAAAAAGGTTTAGATGGAGCATTTATGTTATAGTCCATATAATAGAATATTTATAATAATTATATATAGGTTATAATTCTATAGAACATAGAATTTATGTTATATTACCATAACATGAATTTTGGCAAGGGAGGGATTTAAGGAACTAGGCTTAGTTCCCATTATCTAGCTTGAACTAATAGTTTCTAACTAAAACAAGCTCTGCGGCATTTTAAGTTGTTTGAGTTAAAACACTGCAGAAGTGGAGGATTTAGGGTTGAACTCAGTGAATACGGTATACACAAGAACAAAAATATTTTTTTTTCTTGTCTTAATGTTTCAGGTCACAAAACTCTTCAGCACCATCCAGACAAAGCCACAACAGGATGAAGCTATATTGTCCGTCTCCCAGCACAAGACAGAGTTAAATTGATATCCACTTCACATGCATTCATAAGGCTCCTGTGAAAGCATGAATAGGTGCTTTGAGAAGATGGAAGGCAGTTGGAACCCTGAAAGCAATCCAAAATTCACGTCTGATTGTACTTTTATTGTGCATGTGTTCTGAAAATTTTACACTAAAGAAACAGAAGTCACCCAACTGGGTTTGCTTCTTCAGCTCAGCTATTCTATTCACCTCTCTGTTTGCCTTACAAGTGCCAATTTAAGACGTGGGTCAGGCACAACTGGCTCATAACAAAGAGAGGAGATGACATTCAGATTGCACTGCATTTATTAAAGTAATAAAAAGATACCACTAACCAGTGTCTTCCTAAATTTAAGTAGTGTTGCAAATTGTTCACCATCCTAGCTGCCCTCTCTAAAATTAACTGGACAGATGCTAATACCACTACTGCTCCTTTTCGAGTAAGACTGCAGAAACAAATGTTTTGTCGTTTTCACCACAACCTCAGCACTAAATCCTCTCAGTGGCACGTTCCCATGTAATATTCTTCAGATACCTCCTGAACTTCACCCTGTCAGCTTCCAATTTACTCCCAAATGCCTTCTGATACCTAAAGGAGGCCTAAAAGAAATCTGAAGAGGGCTTTTTAAAAGGGCATGTAGTGACAGAACAAAAGGGAATGGCTTTAATCTGAAAAAAGGTAGATTTAGATCAGATATAAGGAAGAAATTCTTCACTATGTGCAAGTTATGAGGCCCTAGCACAGGCTGCCCAGAGAAGCTGTGGCTGCCCCATCCTTGGCAGTGTCCAAGGCCAGGTTGGACAGCGCTTGAAGCAACCTGGTCTAGTGGATGGTGTCCCTGCCCATGGCAGGGGGGTTAGAACTGAATGAGTTTTATGGTCCCTTCCAACCCAAGTGATTCTATTATTTATGGATTTCCAGTATTACATACTAATATGAAAGACAGTACTATAGTATGAAGTAAGCTGGGAAAAAAAAAAAAACAACAACAAAGAAATACTTGAATTCCTTTTTCTGCTTGAAGAATTTTTTCGGTTTTAGTTCTAGAAAACAAGATTCTGCAAACAGGCCTCCTATACAAAAAACACAGCCTACAGGAGCTGCATGGGAGAGACACCATTAGCTCCAAAACTCCAAGAAAGCTTTCTGCATCAAGCTGTAACAGGATGGGGAGTGGGATAATCTCTGTAACTGAGGTGCATTTGAGTAGCTGGCTCCCCTGGCAGCCCTGGAGGCCACTTTCTAATCCTACATTAATTATTTGTGACTTTCCAAGGAGCAATTAGATGAGCAAAGAAACATAGCCAGAAAACAGAGTGCCTCACTGTCAGAGTATTTAGTATATACAGGCAAACACATGCACAGTGAAGTAGCTGTGGCTATTTTGACATGAAAGGTATGAATTGGCTATGCTTGCATTATAACTCCATGTATCAACCTGGGCCGAGTAGGTTGGAAGGGATATGCCTCCTGCTAAATATCAAGGGCATATCCACCTTCATTGTGTTGCATGTGCTTTCACATCTAGGCACATCTTATAGACACACCAAGGAATTCCAGATGACCCTGCATTGCCGCCCTTCACTGCATCTTTGAGGTATTACCAGAAAACTAGACTTTAAGGGTGATCTGAATGACTACAAAGATGTAATAACAAGAAATCTTGTAGATGAGCACAGAAAAGCTCTTACCATGGAGACTGCATGGGCAGTGTGGGCAAAACATGTCAAAACTACTAATACATGAAAAGGAAGCCATGAGTAGCTTGAGGATGGCATAAAAGCAGACAGATAGCAAAAAGAAGCATTAGAAAGGCTTTCTGAAAGTAAGGGTAAGACCCCCTTGATGTGGTAGAAAAAAGGATTTGGGAAGGTGAGATAAGGTCAGGTTACTAGATAATGCAGACTTCCTGGGTAGCAAGATACCTGCCAAATGAAGTGAGACAGCATGAATGTTAGAGATGCCAGAGAGGAGCTGATTGCAGTAATTAAGGTTTGAGGTGGTGAGCTCAGCATCAACGATCTAAAAAACATTACAGACAGCTCAACGAAGACATGAGCTCAGGATACAGCTGCAATCCAAACAGCTAACAAGATGCTCAGCTACTGAGTGACACAGTGATAATACGGAACGTATTCTCCCTTTACACCAATCAGGGCTGAATTCTCCTCTGGCATACTGTCCATGACCCTCCCCAAGCTCTGACAGGTCCTGCAGAAACAAGTGCAGGTCAGAATGCAAGAATGAGAATAAGCAAGTCGGGGGTGGAGGCAGAGGCAGGGACTATCACAGGAAGAGATTGAAAGGAATAAGATTTGTTTATCTCAGAAAGGAGAAAGATAAGAAGGCACACAGTAAGATAAAATACCAAATACACTAGAGAGGAAGTATCTGACATTTCTCTTTACCTTTGTGCATAACATGAGAATAAAGGAACATTCAATGAAATAAGAGCTCGTGTATTCAATGCTGATCAAAGGAAATTCTCTTTCACATAATGTGTAATTGGACAGTGGAAGATATCACCATGGGAAGCAGTGGGGTCAAGAACTGTGCAAGATTCAAAGCAGGATTGGACAGTTATATGGATCACAGGAATATCCAGTCAGAACAATTATGCTAAACTTTGGAAGAAGTAAAATGACAGGCTTTCAGAGTTTAAGCCGGTGCCTGAGTATGGGAAAATTAAAATTAGGTTTCTACAGGGGTAGATTATACCACATCTTTTTCTGAGGTCCTCCTTGTCGTCTTTGCAAGGACTTGATGCTGGTCCCTTTAAGGCCAGATCACCAGTCTACATGAACTACACAGTTTGTATTTTCCCACTTCCGAATCAGCTCCAGGGGCACTGAAAAGCTTTGTCTAGCTGCAACAATGTCAGCAAATTCAAACCTGCATTTTCTCACTAGTGATATAGCTATGGCACCACCTGTAGTAAATCAGCACAAGGCATTTTCATCACAACACAATTTCCTTTACCATAGGGTGGCTACGACTGTGGAGCTGTAGCCATGTAGGCATGGAATGACAGAGTTTGCTACCTTCCTCCCTCCACCCCAGAGCCAAGCTCAGTCTTGCCTGCTGTTTTGCATTCCTTTTTGCAGAAAGGCCAAAGCTTAATCACAACCTAAGATTAAACTGCAGCAAATATCTCTCTGTTAGGGGGCTTGTGCATATGAACCTCCTAGTTCCTGATAATATAACCCTAGGAATTAACCTTTATTAACAGAAGTGGTTTACAGTCTTCTGTAGCCACGACACTAAATGAGACCAGGCTTTCTGTCAAGGTCCATATGATTAATCTGTAGGCTCTAAACTGTACCTACCAGGTTCAGGACCTCAGGTCTAAGCAGGAGATACAGGCTCCATTCAGATAAGCTCAGCTGCAGCAGCAGCAGTTCTGTATTTGCACCATAGCACATGTAAACTTACTTGAAATGCCTCTCTGATGCCTACACAACCAAGCACGGATTTTTCTGCATAGTTCTGGTAGGCTTAGGTGCCTGAAACGTATTTAATTACAGCTTAAATACTAACACCCCCTTTTGTAAGTACAGTTGCTTCCAGTTTTCTCTTCCTTCCCTAGCCTTGTAAATTAATCAGTTCAGCCTGTTGCTGCCCTACATTCTCATAACCAGCAGCTCAACAACTTTTCTTTGTCTTAACTAGATCTGAAGCCACCTTATTTTCATATGGAATGATCTTGAGCAGGATCAAAAGGGCAGGACAACATTTACCTTCCCCCTCCCCTTTTCTCCTCTTTGAATGCAGGTTGAGGGAACTCACATTCATTATGACTTGTGTGCAAAGGCTGGTATTTCTTTTACCAGACAGATACAGTTTAGGAACCTGCACAAACTGAAGCCAAATAAAATCAAACCCTGAAACACTGGGGTTTGCTGGTTTATCTAGGATTTTACTGTCCTGCCTGTTCCACTTGACAGTTCATGTGCTGTAATTGTACATGACTCACTTGACTGAGTTACGTGTCCCTGAAGCTGTATTCACTTTTAGGTAACTCAGTGAAGTCAGAAAGTAGCTATCTTTTTTTTTTTGTGCAGCAGTTTGTGAAGTTTCTGCTCTCTGCTCAGTACCACTTCCTTAATGTTTATAATCCCGTAGGACTACAAGTATTGTCTGGTAACTGTACAAATCATTACTGTAATTTTAGAATCTCTTTAACGTCTCTTTGACCCCTCAGAATGAGCTTCTTAACTCTGCCTCAGAACTGAATTCGTCAAAACCATTAGAGTTTAGCTGCTTTATAATGCACCTTTCTCAAAACATAACCTGCGTGAGACAGTGACCCATGCTCCATGCAGTATTCTGGAGGGGCCTAATAACCATCTTCCAGAGGACTGTATTGCCTCTTTTGTGGTGCATTATAGCTCACTATTCCATTGGTCTAGTGTCTTGTTTGCCTTTTTTATTGCAGATGTGCACTGAAGTGATGGTTTCTATGGGTTTTTTTCCATAGTAACCCCTTTCTCCCTCTGATCAGCGTGCTGGATGTAACACCCATTCCCTACATTTGCTCTTTGTTCCCAGACTAATTACTTTTCATTTTCTATACCAAGTAGCATTTGCCATCTGCTGGCTCATCAACTAAATGATCCAAACCCTTTTGAATCCGCTTGCATTGTTCCTTATTGCTTCTCTGTGCTTCCAGTTTTACTATCCAACCAGTGGAGATTTCACACACACAGAGCTCAGCTGAGGCACAGGAGTGGAGATACAGGAATCCACAGGATCTTTTCACACCCTGGGCAGAGCATCCGCCTGGATTTGCCACTTGCTGCATTCATATAGAAAAGAAGGGTTAGCTTTGGCAAAAATTAGGCTCACATATGCTTCAGGCTGCTTGAGATAAAAGATGGCTTGAAGCCCAGGCCCTGCACTGCAGGACAGTGCAAGACACCATCTTTACACCAGGGATCCCAAAGACTGCGAATGGGCTGCTGCAGCTTTCAGAGACTCCATCTGGTGTGTCCACACCAAGATACAGCACGTACTCCACTCCCCACCTCATAGCTGTCACTACTTAGTACTGGAAGGAGAGGCACATGCCACATCTCCACCTTGTCCTGCTTGTGTGCATTTTCACATGTGTGCACATGGGGAAAGGGGAAAAGGAAAGAGGAACATGGAAACAGAATGAGACTTCACCCATATAGAAGCCAGCACCACTGTAGTCCCATAGGCAAAAATATAATTTTCTCTCAGCTCAACAGTGCAATTTCTGAAAACCCAGCACAAAGAACTTGTTCTGAATCCCCTCAAGAAATGTGTGAAAGGCCAGATGTGTGTGGCAGGAGCAGGGGTCAGGTGAGGACACACACTCTTTTCCCAGCTCCAAGCACTAGAATAGCACGGGCTAAGCACTGATGCTTTTAAAGCAGGGTTTATGGGCAAGCCTTATGGTGTGCTGATGCTTGTGCCACATGGCATTCTCTTGAAACTCTTTTCTGTCTTAGTGACAGCAAACCTGACTTGCTGGTCTATTGCCTTTGCCTTATTTTGTTTGTCATCTGAGGAAGAAATTGTTTTGGATTACCCAGAGTGAGCACTCTTTTGGAGGATCTTTTCCAGTGTTCCTTTGAAAGCACTACAGGCACTCGACGCTTCATCAGTTGCTTAAGATGCATTCAGGTAAGAGAAGAGCTAGATAACCTGTGCATTTTCTTGCAAATTTTATGATCCTTTATTTATGTGGAAAATGCCCACAGAGTGGTCAGTTCAGAAAGCTAAGATTTTGCAGCTGGTTTATGGTCCACATGTAAAAAGATCTATTTTTTTTAAAAGTGTGTTGAGTTTTCTGAATGCCAAGTTCAGCTAGACTTGATTTCAAACTTGGGCCTCATTTCAAATATCTGCTGCTCCCACTTACAGTGGTTTTACATGGCAATTCGAGTTAGGAGCACAAAACAGATAAATCTTTAATGAGCTACACATATCAGAGGAAGTAACCTGTGCTATGCCTTTCTCGGACAGCAAATCAGCATACCCTGACTAACTAACTTGCCCTTGTGATTGTGATTGGAGATACTGCATTTTATCCCAAACTTTCCACACACTTAAAATGAGCTGGGGTTCTAGATCCTCATAATTTCTGAAAAGCAATTTATACATCTGCTGGAGCACGGAAAAATCAGCATTTGCTCCATACTACACTCATATCCCCTGTTCTGCTAGGACAGAGTAGTACAAAGAAAGAGGTTTGGTAATTCAAGGCAGCATTCTGTTACTCTTTTTTAGCATGTAAGTTGGAGGAATTCATCACAGGCACGGGTGGAAAGATTTGTCATAGTCCTCCTCTTAGTCTCAGGTCTCTGAGAAGAGAATAAAGCTCCAAGCCAAATTTCACTTAGTTTCAAGTCTGAAGAGCTTGCATTCCTGGAGAACAGTGACAGACAATATTCAGCCTTTTTTAACAATACAACTCCTGCAATCTGTTTCCAACCCGTTCCTCTACATTGCAGCTGTATGATTTGTGCAGTGTGCAGCCCCATAGAACTGCCTGGAATTCAGGAGTGTGATTTGAGCATGCACCTGTAATATTATTTGATTCACTGGAACTTTTTAAAGCCTCCTCTACCACATATTCAGACACAGCCTGGCACCTCAGTCTTGCTTCCCCTTCTAGCAAATTTGCATCCAGTGAAAGTAAGACAGTAATCTTGCAAAAAGGGAAGGATTCAATGCTCCCTCAATGAAAGTATGGTTTTCCCTATCTCATCATCTGAAGCAATTGAAATTCTCTCCAAGACCATTGCAGAGCCTCTGCCTACATGCAAAAGAAAAACAAAAAATAAAAACAAACTGTACTGATCAGTCTTTTCCTCTGGCTCACAATCGTCCTCCAGATCTTTTCCTACCTATATCTTCAGCACAAGCTTTCTTTCTTTTATACTACTTTCTACTACTAGTTTGGTTGTGACATTCCTGCCATTTCATCCTGCTGACATGCTGTCCTCTTTTCCCTGTGTTACTATCCACATTCTACTTGTTTATCCCTTCCTTAAGCATCATGGCAATTCTGTCTTTCTCTTAGGCTCTGCACTGGCCTGAAACCCAGAGGAGGCCAGACTAGTTCAAGAGACTGCTTTCTTAGGAGCTGTCAGTGGGTTTTCCAACAGCCTAGAAGAGCCAAATGATAAAGCGGTCCCTACTGCCTTCAATGCACATTCTCCCATAGCTTCATTTCCCAGGTAGCCATTTTATGTGATACTTGGATTTGTAACAAAGACATTTTGTTTGCCTTATCCAACTGTTTATTTTCTTGATAACCTTTTCCTGTATCTTTTGCAAATAAAAGTTCTGATTCTGTAGCCAATAATTTGACCTCATGTAAGAAGACTGACGCACAGCAGAAAAGTGAGAAGAGACTGACTTTTATAAGGAAGATTCATCTCAGTTAATATCAAACATTCCAGAACATAGACTTTTACATATGAACTAGTCACCCTAGGAACTCTTTATAGTCAGTGGAGACAGGTCCGTTCAAGGCTAGCTCAGCTGTAGGTATCTAAATTAGGAGAAATCGATTCAATCTTTAATTTCAGGTTCCAATTGCATATTCTGTGTCAGCATTTATTAAATCCACTGCATCCATCTCTCTGATGTCAATGGCATTTGTCAGCACTCACATTCTTGGAGCTACCACAAGACTTCTCATGAAAAAATATCCCAGAATATAGCTTTGTCTTCCAAATTACCTCAGGATTCTTCCTGGCTCTTAACTGGAAGTTGCAAGAGAATCTCTGTAACTTGTCTTTTTCCGGATATGGCACTAAGCATTATTCAGGTACCTCAAACCCTCAGAGACAGAACAAACATATTGACTAATTTCCACCACTGAAAAGCTGAGCTCTTCCATGGGTTTGTACAGAAAGAGCCCCATCAGTAACATCTTGCATCTGTGCAAAGAGAGTATGCAAGCCTGTTTGAATGCTTCCAATGGCATCCATTAAATCCCTGATCACAATGAAAAATAAAACAGAAGTTAAATGTATGGGCTTCCATATAACTGAGATCTCAAACAATCCTGAAGAGAAGGAAGACACTGACTCCAAGCAGAAAAAGGGAAGAACTAGGGGTAACTGGCTTTGTAACAGAAAAATCCTTCCCCTGCCTTAACACAAAAGCAGGGCACCTGGAGTTTACAGCAGGAAACTAACATTTCAGAGAGTAAAAAAAACCCTTCTATGTAACTTGCAACTAGGCAAACAAGAGCCTGTTAAGTCCTGCAGTCAGCAGGGAGTCCATCTGCTTGGTCACTGTGAAGGGGCATCCACGTTTCTGAGTATGGAGAAATTGAAGAGTTAGGTGAGACACACAGTTTTAGACTTCTTTCTATTCTTGTGATTCAATACAGCTACCTACGGTTTTGTTGTCGATTTGGTTATTTTCTTTCAATTGCCTAACAGTGACTTTGTCACTTTGAATAGACCATCCTGTGCTGTAGCAAGCACTTGCTTTTGGCAAAACTTTTTAAGAATATCTGTTTCCAATGATCCAAACTCAGTTGGAAATGATGAAGAAACTACAATAAGAAACTCAGCAACTGAAATCAAGGACTCCATCTCAACTTCTCTTTGGAGACACAGAACTTATAATCAATAAGTGAATATTAGCTTAGGAAGACTATAAGAAGAAAAGGTCAACGGCACAAAAGCACACATTATATTATATTCATATACAGAGAGTATGTTATTACCTAACAGTATCTTTGAGCACTGAGTCATGGTTTCAGATTCACTGAGAACAGGGCTGCAGGTGGCAATCCATTCATGTATATTTGCTCTTCACAAAAACCAATTTTGCATTGAGGGAGCTGCTGAAATGGAGATGCCAGAACAGTATCAGGATGATGTAGAAATCTTTGCAGATGTACAATTTTCATCTAAAATAAGTTCCACTGCAGTGTCCTACACTGCTTCAACACAAAATTATTCAAAATAAAGCTTATTTTTACATAGTCTTCTCAGTTCCGAGGACAGATGCAGCCCTGACGTATGTCTGGGGGAGGACTCTTCATCATTTAGCTGCGACCACAGAACTGTACCAGTTAAGAGTGTTGCACCCATAAGTGGTGATGAGCAAGGGGAGAATAGAACTGAGCGATCTTTAGACTATTTAATAGACTATTTCATAAATCCACACTTTGTGCAAGATAGGCCATATGCTTTGGTCCATTTTGGCCACTTTTGCACTGCTCCTCAATGACTACTGGGGAGTAAAGTAGGTTGGTAAAATAAAGCCACTGTGCAGGCTCATGTGCCAGCATTTTTGCTTTTCTTAGTTGGGGAGATTGAAGACACAGGAGACATACCCATTGGTAACACCTTTACCTTCAACCACCGTCTTGCGGACTGCAGCAGTAATGCTAACAGCCATATTGCTCCGCCATTAGCAAAATGCCCAGAGCTACCTGTTGGCTCTGATTCTTTCTGATGACCTTCCCAGGTTTGTCTGGGGTTTGTAATTGTTTTGTTTCCCACCATCTTCTACCTAGATCTTCATTCTTGTCTTGAGAGTGCCTTCTGTGCGAAAAGCCCCACAGCCATTTCCCCTTATGCCAGGCCCAAATGTAGACTGCTGTTCTCTGAAAGTTTTGATCTTAGGTTGCTTTATCGTTTCAGAGTTGACCTTAGTAACATGCTTAGAAAAAGAAGGGGGTGAGAAAGGAAAGGAAACCTGTTTGCAAATGTAGATTTTTCCTGCAGAGGTTTCCTTTTTTTAATGTGATGTTTAGAAATAGTGTGTGTGAGGGAGACGGTGATTTCTATGCCTGGCTAGAAATCCTCCTTACCTTCTTTCACTCTTGAAACAGAGGGGGCAGCTCTGCTTAACAGAAGTAATTATGATTGCAATAAAACACAATATTCTGCCTAAAAAATATCTGACTGCATTGTACCTTAGGAGCTACAGCAAACGGGGATCATGGTTTTAAAGTGCGCGGCCGCTAGCGGTAGGCCTTGTACAACGCATTAATGCCAGAACCAAACATACTGCAGATGAGGCTATATAACAGCAGTTTCACTGGTTACCACGAAACAATAGTGCTCGGTCAGGAAACCACTGCAATAATCCTGCAGCTTTCACATGTCAATATTAGGGCATCACTACAGCGGCACTGCAGAAGTTGTGAAATGTGTCTCCGCTGTTCCTCATTACCTCTGCCCTCTCAGGGACGTGCGAAACCGCCGATGAGCACGTACTCTCCCTTTCCTCCGGCTGCCTGACCCGTTATTCACCGCCGGCGAGGGAAGGGCGGGCAAGGGCTTTCACCGGGGCTGTTTAGCCGCCACTGGTGCCTCAGCAGCGCTGAACGGTCTCAAATGGAGGGCGGCAAGCAGGGGCTGGCCGCGGACGGAGCGGGCTCTCTGGGGCTGCAGCCCGGCCCCGCCGGCCCCCCTCAGCTCCGGATGGCGGCTTCCCACACTCTCCGCCTGGCAAGCCGGCGGAGGAAAGGCGTCCAGGGCCAGGGGCAGGGGCAGGGGCAGGGGCGGGGGCAGGCAGGGCGGGCCGCGGCCGCAATGCAGCACCGCCTCGCCAGGAGACGCCATGGCCGCCCAGGCTGCCCTGCAATGCCGGCGTCTCCCCGTTAGGTGCTGCTGCCGGCCGTCTGTGCGGTGCCGAGGTGGCCGAGGGCAGAGCCCGAAGCAGTGGCAGGTTGCTGTGCTGGGTGTGATTCAGCATAAGTACGTACATCCGCACAAAGCAGGCTTGTGCGCACAAAACGTATGTGGCATGAGGGTGGGTACTCTGTGCCAAACTGCGGAATTAATTGCAGCGCTGAACGTAGGGGTGTGAAAGGGTCCGAAGCACCCTGAGGTGAATTCAGTGTCCTCTGTTCTCACTTCTGTACCACCGGTATAAAAAGCACCTCTGCAGTTAACTGCTGAAAACGGAACTTGAAGTGGGGGGTCCCCCACCTGGCAGGAATTCAGCACAGGTGGCTCTTCCAAGAACTACGGAAAAGTAAGGATATACCTACTGTACGACATGGTCAGTCAGTTAGCTGTCACACTGCAGCCATTCTCAACCAGTTATTTGCCTGTCAAGGGGCACTACTGCCACACAACAAGAGCTACAGAAGCTGCAAGCCAGCGACTGGTTCAGAGAATTAGAATGTGGCAACTGGCCACCAGCTTCACCTGATCGAGCCTCGAGTTTGGAGATGGGATGAGGGTGGTAAGCCTTCTTTTACTATATGATCAGTTGGCAATGCTTTTCCCCTTAAACATAACCACCTACAGACCAGCAAAGTGGCAAGCAGTGGAACAGCCAATGTTAAGCTTTCTCCTTTCTCTGCAGAACATCAAAATACTGGCAGGCCCTTGTGTTTGTGTGTACTATGACAGCCCAAGACAACTCTAAGAAATGCATGAGACTAGAAGGAACACACAGAAGTATCAGCTTGGGGAGAGATCCTCCATTAATGGCCTGCCTTTTTTGACAGTGAGAGACTCAAAGTTGCTCTATATTTACGACAACAGCCCACAAAGGCCCGCAACATGGAGCCTCTCATATCTCACCTGGAAATTCCTGTGCTGAAGTTACTGAAATTACATCAGACATAGTTTTTGTAAGTTAAAGCAGATTTTGACACACAAAGTGGGATTTGAGACAAGTGGGAAAGTGTGATTCTCCCGCTCTACTCTGCTCTCGTGGGACCCCTGCTGCAGTACTGCGTCCAGATCTGGGGCCCCCAACACAAGAGGGACATGGACTTGTTGGACCAAGTCTAAAGGAGGTCATGAAGATGCAGAACCCCTCCTATGGAGACAGACTGAGAGAACTGGGATTGTTCAGCCTGAAGAAGCAAAGGCTCTGGGGAGACTTTATTGTGGCCTTTCAGTACCTAAAGGGGCCTACAAGAAAACTGGAGAGGGACTTTTTACAAGGACATATATCGACAGGACAGGGGTGAATGACTTTAAGCTGAAAGAGGGGACGTTTAGATTAGATATTAGGAAGAAGTTCTTCACTGTGAGGGTGGTGAGGCACTAGTACAGAAAAGCTATGGCTGCTCCATCCCTGGCAGTGTTCCAAGCCATGGATGGGCTTTGAGAAACCTCATCTAGTGGAAAGTGTTCCTGCCCATGGCAGGGGGTTGGAAATATTTAGTCTTTGAAAGTCCCTTCCAACCCCAGCCATTCTATGATTCTAGGATTTATAGATAAAATTTCCTCAGCAATTACACTTACCTCATTGAGATGCCTGAGCTAAGACCACAGTCCCCTTGAGCGGAGGCCTGTACATTCCACACCTCTTTCCCCAGCCCCAGATTTAATTCCAAACTTGGTGAAGACAGCGAGAATGCTTTTTTACTGAAGCCAGCACGCTTTGTGCCAGGCTTCACCCTGTAAATATTTACTGATGAAAAAGCATATGACCTGGTTCCCAGTCTGGCTACTATAACCAAAGATGTTTCTCTGTCAGCTCAGGAGCCCATGGGTGCAGATGCATTGCAGATGCACAAGGGCTTTACAAGACATGGAACATAATTTACTCCTGTTAATAGTTACTCCTTTTGCTAAACTTTCCAGTTTTTACTCTCTGTTTAACATTCATTCCCTTCCTTTTCTGTCTCTTAAACTAATATTGGCCTGTTTTAACTAACTGCATGTAATCATTGCTGAAAATACGCATCGCTACTTCAGGTTTTTTCACTGTTAACTCTTACCCTAGCTTTACTTCACAGAACAAAATAGTTGTCCCCACATGCTTCTTGAAATAATTGTTGGTTCCTCTTATAATTTGCTTGGATGCCAGCTTCTATTTAGAAATAAAATATAATCATTGACTAACCACTCTAAAGCAGCTTTGTGCTAACCTAAATTAATCCCTATTCCACTTGTTTTTCTGCCTTTCTGCTCCACAACTGCCCCCTAGAGAAACAGTTCTGCAAGGAAAAAATAAGACTCACATCCAGTCATGCAGTACTTTCAACAGTTAGTTTGCACTAGACTGGCAAAGACTCAGCTTGGTAGAGGCATTTCTCAGCAAAACTGGAAAATGCTGACCCAGAGGCACAGATATATTTTAGATAACATCACTTTTCTGAACAATGTATTTTTCAGAACCTTTTATTTTTCCCCAAGGCAATATAATTGCTGATGAAGATTAGCCAGGACGTGGCCAGCTACAACATCTCCAAAATTTGACAGGTCAAAACTTTAGTTAATGCTTCCCTCTGGCAGGGAACATCCACATTTTGAAGAGGATTTTCATTAAAACACTGAGTGCAAGCCAAGTATATGGGTTTTCTTTTAAAGGTGCTAGAAGGTTTCCTATATTTCTAAGTGAAATAAACCGTGCCCTGCCTAAAACAGCTGTCAGCCTACCTAGGTAGACCTGAACTTGATGTTTCCTTATCCTGCCTGGTGCCTTGGGCAGTATGTAACTAGCTATGGGGAACAGTGGGCATTCACAAAGACCTTGGGTTTATCACTCAGTGCAGGACATGAGAATACTTGAAACTAACATTTTTCACAGAACAGGAGGACTGTTCAGTGCAAGTGGAGAAAAGAAGGCTCCATGTAAGCACTTTTCTCAGAGAGAAAAGTCCCTGTGTGTAGGCAGATCAGCTTCCAGCCTGACTGGAGTTTTGCCAGTCAAAGGGAACTCGCAGCAGATCTATCCAAATGGATGCAGTTATAGGACTGGGGATATTTTTTATTTATTAAAAAAAAAAAAGAAAAAGAAAAATGGCATACAATAGAAGGGGTAACCCTGTAACAAACAGTTTTTCTATAAGTAGCACAATACGGCCTGGTTTCCTAAGATTTGTGTCTTATTTCCCTTACATTCCCATATCATGGTAATGACCACTTTCCTGTACAAGGACCCCCACATACCACATGACTGCCCCTGCAACTGGTCCTTCCTTCTCACCTTCCCCACACACTTCACCTCAGTGCTCTCCCATGAGCTGTGACTAGGGAACAACTGGAAAAGGGTCTGCACCGTGGCTGGTTTGGCACAGGAGTGTGCTGACTGGCAAGATAGCTCAGCAAGTAAGTTACCTTGGATTCTCACACTACCTCACTGCTCTTCTTTGTAATAAAATTTTTATAGCTTTATATTGTTGAGGCTGAGATTCCTCATCAAACTGGGCTGAAATAGCCACTGGACTTCAAAGTTACCAGGGAAAAGCAGGCACCACTGTTGCACTTCCCTTGGAAGCCTGGCTACTTAAAACTGAGGAATTGCAGGTGAGGAGCCAGTGGATGTTACTCCGAGTGAGGTGAACAGGCAGGTTTTCCCTGTGGGAGAAACACTTTCTAGTGCAATGCTAGCGAATGAGGTTATCCCTACTTGAGCCACCACGGTCCAGCCGCAGCAGGGGCAGCCCTGGGCCACCTTCCTTTCCCACTCAGCATCCCGCTCCAGAGAGGGACGTCTCAGGGGCGACCTAGAGTGGTCCCTCCGGAAGGCCCAGCAGACCTGGAGCTGGGCTGGGTAGGGCCCTTAGGGGTCGAGCCCCGCCACAACCCAACACCGGCCTTCCCCGCCCGCTTCTTCCCTGAGCAGCGCAACAGCAGGTAGAATGGGCGCGGTGGTGCCCCCCCACATCGGAAGGTAGGCGGGCCGTGCCTGTGCCGGGGGCAGCACACCTGCCAGTCCCCCACCCGCAGGCCGGCCGCCCGCTCGCACCGGGTCCTCCCCACCACCTGCTGCGCTCACTGGAGAGGCGGCGGCATTGCGGGCGCAGCCAGTCGTCCGGCCGATGGCTGCGTGCCGCCCTCGGCACAGGGATCCGCTCCCATCAGGTCCCATCCCTGTGTGAAATGCCTGCACGCACCGCTGCTGCCGCTGCTGCTGCTGCTGCTGCTACTGCTACTGCAGCAGTACCAGCAGCAGCCCCTGCACTTGCGGCGCACCCATCCGGCCGCCAGGGGGCACCGCCACCCCGCGCCCGCCCGCCCGCAGCCCACCCAAGCTCTGGCGGGGAAAAAGGGGCGGGAGAGACGCGCGAAGCTGCTCGTGCCCGCCCCTCCCCGCCGTCACGTGCCTGGCGTTAGAGCTTCCCCCGGCCCCTCTCGGGCTACGGCGCCGCACGCGACTTTCCGGGTGGGGAGGGGGCGGGGCGCGAGCCGCTAGGGGGCGCCCCACCCCCATCCCGGGGGGTGGGCCGGCGGGCCTGCCCGGCGCGCGCCGTTTGTTGACCGAGCGGCGGTTGGTGGCGCGAGACTCTCTAGTGACGAGCTCGCAGGAAGGACAGGCGGGAAGGGGGGGATAGGAGGCGGGGCAGCTGCTGCCGGGGACACCGAGAGGGGGAGGAGGGGTGAGAGGAAGGAAGGAAGGAACGGGGAGAGGAGGGAGAGCGCGGTCGGGCTGAGAGCCGGGGAGGAGGAGGAGAAGGAGAAGGAAGAAGGCGGGCAGGAGGCGGTGGTTGCGTGCGTCTGCCCTTGCTGGGGGGAGCCGCGATGTGAAGCCTCCACACGGCCCGGTAGGGCAGACGACGGCGGTGGTGGCAGCGCCCCGGGAATGTGCGTCTGGGACGCGACGAAAGGTGAGCTGCGGCTGAGGGCTGCTGCCTTCCCCCTCACGGCGCTGTGGCTCCGGTCCCTCATGGTGGCCGCCCAGCGCTCGCGAGCGCGCCTTCGCGCGCGCGTGCGGGGGGCGGCTTGAGGAAGAGGGGGAGGAAGAAAGGAAGGAGGGGGGAACGCGGAGTGGCGGGGCTCGCAGACGCTGCCCTGTCTCAGCCCCTCCCTGGGCCCGCGGCCTGGGCCTGCCCGTTCTCCCCACCGCAGCTCTGCCGTCATTGCGGGGCTCGGCGGGACCGGGTGCGGGAGGGTTTGTGTGTGTGTGTGTATGTGTAAAGGGGGGGGGAGGGGTGCAGTGTGGCGCACGGGGTTATGTAACAGGCGCGGGGGCCTTGCCCGCGCGCGCGGTGCTGGCGCCGCGGAGGGGGGAGATGGAAGGGGGACGCACCCCCGGGCGCGCGCGCGTTCCCTTTCCCCCCCCCCCCCCCCCCAACTTGCGGAGGGTGTGCCAGGTGTGCGCGCGCGTGTCTGGGTCAGCCGCCCCCCGGCACCTGCGCGCTTGTCACATGGGGCCTGCGCCTCAGACACAACACGGCTCCCCGGGCAGGCAGGGAGGGATGCCGCCGGCGTTGTGCCAGCGGAGGGGTCACTGCGGGGAAAGGAGGAGGAGGAGGGGGGAAGCCCGAGCCCTGGTGCAGCCTTGCGCTCTTGAGCACACCGCGCTTCGTGCCCCTGCCTGCGATTTTCCGCCTTGTCGGTCGCAAGTTGTATTTGCTGAGCAATAGTACTGGGTGTAAGAAAGGAAAAGGAGAGCTGTGCTTGCTAAGTAAGCCAGTGCTTGCAAACACCGAGGGACAGATGTGTTCGCTGATACTGCTTCACACCTTGTCTAACGTCGATGCATTTTGCTATACAGTTACCATTGACTTGACCTGTGATACCCAGTAAAAAGCCTCTGATGGGAGATGTGTGGTAATGGCAGAAATGTGTGGTAATGGCACGTTAACCTTAACAAGGGAGAGGAAGACAATAATCACTGGCACGTGATTTTTTTGGTAGAAAATCTGTGTTGTATGCTGTAATATTCTATTATTTCTGATGCTTTAAAATTAGTGTCAAAGTCTTCAAAATGACAGGACTGTGAATACTCTGTTAACGCAAAATTTTCTTCATTAAAAGATGAATGGATGTTTGTTCTGCATCTCAATTAAAAATCCGGGTCCAATCTCAAATTTGTAATCCAAAGAAGCAAAACCAGGCAATGATAATTTTACAACCCAAATTCTTTATTCATTTAGATGCTATTGTTGCTCAGGTAGAACTGTTTTAAACAGTTTGCTGGTCACCATTAGTTGCAAGAGGTTATAGTTTACATTTATTCCTGGAATAGTTCTGTCTTACTGAGGTTTATGACATTTAACACAGAAATCCAAGTCTCTTGACAATTTTTTTGCCACCTTGTCTCCAGCGTGTAGGTATTACCCGTTCCCCACCCTACTGGTCTTCCATTCAGTCTGTTCCTTCCAGTGACAGTGTTTCACATCCCTGCTAGTAAATAATCTCAAGCTGTCAGGCTGGAGGTCATTGGTAGGACAGTATTAATAAAGGCACAGTGCAGACACCTGCCTTGTGATTCACAGATGTTTGACTACTTGCAGAAAGATTGTTTTAAAAGTAAAATTTGAAGAGGAAAAATGCATTGGTATATTTCAAGCTTGGATAGTAAACTGATACAGTGCATATTTCTGTGTACAGTATACGTGGCTTCAATATGTTATTCAGTAGTTGGCCTTTCAAACATAGCGCCAGTCTGTCTTTCTGGATGGTATGTTTGTACTATTAGTCACAGCCTGTTCTGATGCAGTGACAGTGTGTTGTAACTGACTGCTGATTTTGGTTAGTCTTTTCTGATCCCTTCACCCAGATGTCTTCTTTTTCTAAAGAAGTTTCGTGGCAAGTTTTCAATCTTTCTACCATCCCTTCCTGTCACTAGGGAGAGGGGAAAAAATGATTAAGACAGAAAACCAGGTTTTGGGTAGGTAGAAATAAATTACTGTGATTACACAGACCTTCTTTCTTAATAAATCAGTTGTTCAGGACAGGCAGGAAAAGAGTAACTTGTCTGACCCTGCCATGTGCTTTTACTATGCTTTCACCATTTAATTTGTTACCTAGAGCTTATTTCATAAAGAATGATTTTATTTTTTTATGAAGAATGAACACTTTCTATTTTAATTAAAGATATATATTATTGACTGAGATCTCTGTCAGCTCTTAGCAGCATCTTTGCCTGGTATAGGTATCACAAGAGAGCTAAATATCCAAATGTTGAAACCCTCCCTGAAGAATACAATGTAGATTAATTTAATGATGGTGCTGAGTGTTCACCTAAGTATAGCAAAATGGGGAAGAACTGAAAGCAAATGGAAATGGGAGTGGCCATGGAGTTACAAAGTTGAAAGGAAGAGAACAAATCTAACTAGATGCAAAAAAGCGTGAGGAATTCTCAAACAAATGTGTAATACAGAATTTGTGGAAGTGTCTTTTTTTAAGAGAGAAATTCATGTGTTTCTGCTCTGTTGTGGAAACCAGGCAGCGTTTTAATTGGAGGCACAAATTTTTTAGGGAGGGGGCCTGCCATGTCTGTGGTCCCCCAACTTCTGTATTCCATGTGAAGTAACTGGCACTCCTAAGATAGAAGTCAGAATTAGGAAACCCTTCTTTCTCATTCTTCAGTGGAATAAAGGGGAGTGTGTGCAACAGCTTTAAATCCTGGGTTGTGATGATAACTTCTGTTCCTGTAGCTTGCATTTTCAACACAAACTTAGGGACTGCTGCTTCTGTAGTTACGGAATCTGTGACCATGAAATTCACTTAGGAGATACTTTTAGTTTGTTATATCCATAGAAAAGATTGTTGTATCTTCCATATTCTTTGCTGTAAACACCTAAGCAGACCATAGCCTCTGAATTTCAGTGTTAGGTTTTGGTGAAAGTAGTATTTTGTTAACTGTGGGGTGGGGAGTGAGTGCTTCTTTCCTCTCTCAAGGCTTCACGTCTCCCAGCTGGTATTCTACCTGTGTAATAGTGCTGAAGCTGGTGGTTTGCAATTTAGTTGCTTGCATAAGTAAAGTTTAGCCATATTGTGGTTTACTCTTCTGTGTTGGTTTTGCTTTCCATTCCCAGCACCCTGTAAATACTTTAACCAAATCCCAGCATCACGGAGTTACTGGTTGTAAACTCCTCATTTGGTTTGCTTGAATTATAGAATCATAGAATAGTTAGGGTTGGAAAGGACCTTAAGATCATGTAGTTCCAACCCCACCGCCATGAACAGGGACACCTCCCACTAAACTGTGTCATCCAAGGCTCTGTCCAGACTGGCCTTGAACACCACCAGGGATGGAGCATTCAGAACTTCGTCAGACAACCCGTTCCAGTGCCTAACCACCCTCACAGTAAAGAACTGACATCTACATATCCTTATATCTAGCCTGAACTTCCTCTGTTTAAGTTTGAACCCATTACCCCTTGTCCTACAGACCTTTTCGGCTTCTTTATTTATGAAATAAATAATTCTGAAACAGAGAAACAGAATTTTTCATAGGAAAAGGCACTGTTCAGGCAGCTTGCAAAGTAATTACTGCAAATGCAGGTAGATTGGTTTGAATGCGAAAACATGAAAGCAGTGCTGAAGCTGTGCAGAGTAGGGTTGAGAGCTCCTCTAAGGTTTTTCCACATTGACTTGGAGATGAGCAGTATTCTGGCAGGATGAGGTATGCAGTGGATTTTGGCAGGATCTTGGGGACTGTTACTAACGTTTGTTTGTCGGGTTTCAGTTGTCAGTGAATATCCAAAGTGAAATAAGGTTCTGTCCACCATGTTCATGATCTCATCTTTCTGAGGTGACTCAGATTAGCTGTTAGTCCAGGGCATGATGAATCAGCATTTTGGACAAATGGTTGTACTTCACTTAGATCATTTTGGAGGCCTAGGAGCTGTTGCTGTTTTAAGGAAGTAATGAGATAGCTGATAATTTTTCAAATAGGAAAGCCCATGACCCTATATCATGTAAGGTAAATGATTAATGCAGTTTACCAAATAGAGTGAAAGATTTTTACAATTTTGTGCTTTTCAGTGCAGCTCCCAGTGGAAGCAAAGAACTAAAATAATAGTCTGTATTGAAGGGATACTACTCCTGGTCTCTGAATGTGCCTTTTCTTTTCAGGAAACATCAGAGCATTGGGAAACTGGAAAGACTTGCTTTTCAGTCTCTGTTTCCTAAATTTCCATGCTAAAATTGCATTATTTGATGAGCAGTTCCAAGAATCCTCTTATAAAACAACTCTGGGGTACGGATAATGACTTTTCTCTCCAATTTCTAGATGATCAGGAATTTGAAGTTATAAGTGTTGTCTCTCAGTAATGATTCCTGTAACTTCTGTGTTGATTTTTAACCTATGTTCTGCAAGCATCCTGTTTGCCTGTGATAGGCCGTTTTTGCTCTGTGGCCTTTTTGTATCGATCTGTCTCCACTAAGCAGCAGTGTAACACTGTTGTTCCAATGTTCGAAGCGCTTAAAATACCAACTTAAAACCATTTGAGGCCAAGAATGGAATTCAGATGTGAGTTTTATTTACGAATCCTGAAGAATTAGAGCATTTTTGTTTTGTGCTAAAGACTTAGAAAAGTGTTTTCTAGAAAACACAGAAACACTGTGATGTGTTCCACTTTCCTATGCATCTAGGAGGAAACTTGAGAATGTAATGGATCAGATCAAGAGATTGCCTAAGTAATAGTAAAGAAACAAACATACTGCCATACTTTGCCCTTATATTCTGAGTTCCTGTAATTCGTTACCATTTTTCAAAAAACACAAAACTTTTTATTTTCCATTCATCTGTTCAAGCCATATGGACTTGCAGCATTCCTGGTGTCCTGTCAGAGAATCCACAAATAAACTAGGCAGTAGATGAAAAAGTATTTAAATATTTCAATTTGTGTTGATCTCTCCACTTACTAGTTTAATCTGATTACTCCTACTCATGTTGGTCTGGGTTGATGATAAAAGTAATATCCATGCACTAACAAAAGATGTAGAAAATTTGAATAGAAACTTAAGACTTAAAGGAGAAGCATAGAAGCCATATCTTGTGAAGATTTTACTTCAAAAAACATTTTGCACCTTTGAGAGTTTCAAAGGCAAATCCAGAAAAACATTTGGGAACTTGACTACGCAGTGTCAGTTGGAATTAAGTAATGTCATTCGAAAGCTGCTATGAACAGAAAATCTGCCTATTTAAATACTGAATCTGTAGTCAGCAGTACTTCTGCTGGTAAAGTTACTTGAGTGTTATGAGTTCTGCTGCTGCATGTATGTAGTGCTGTCCATATGTGAGTAGGGAGAAGGTCCTCCATAGGATCTGACATCAACTACCACTTGAGATTCTGAAAAGTGAATGTCTTACCTCTCTTTCCCTGAAAAGCCTGACCTCATCAACACCTGCTCAAGATACTGATGATGTTGACTTAAGCATAAAGCACAACTGCCTTGGGCGCTTCTGAGAAAAAAAACCAACAAACCAACCAAAATCCAGCTTGTAGAGAAGAAGTGGTGCCTTCTCATTAAATTAGTTAGAGCACTGGTCCCAAAAGTGGATTTATTTCCGTGCTATTTTCCATTGCCATAGTGGATAATATGGGTACCGAGCAATCAAATTGGTCAGCGGCTAAGTTTGTTGTGTATATACATGCACATGTGTACACACACATACATATCTGCAGACATGTTTATCCAAGCAAATACATAAAATCAATCAAAAATACGTAGTTCCTGTGGACAAGATAGCGTCAGTCTGCTGGCATGAAGTCTAGGGAATCTGTGAAAGCTGATGACAGTGTATGTCAGAGGTTTTCATCAGCACAGTTCTTGTGAATTTGATGTTAACACATTCAGAGCATTCAGACTTCTTGCTTTAATCACCTCATGAAGATTTTCCCAGTTACTTGTTTTCAAGCAATTATACCTCCAGTTACTCACTTCTCCACCTTTGTTAAGTTTAGGTTTGCAAAGATACTTCCTTCAGGAAGTCCTAAATTGTTCAGCAGCAGCAACTCTTGTTATTAAATGGGAGGAGGTGTCATGATTTGCTTGTGCTACCTACCAGCTGCTTCACCTACACCCCACCATGGGCCTCTTGTGTAAGACAGGAGTTGTGGGTCCAGATTGTCATCAGACTGAAGAATGCACAAACTGAAAAGTTCCTAAACAAGTTATGTGGATGTATTAGGTAAAAAAATGAGCATCTCACTCTTTAAAGAAAAGCGCAATACAGTTCTCTGTTCTCAAGTGTTACGGACAACTAAGCATAGGGGCTTGAAGGAAGACTATGCAATTCGTATTACTCATCTTGTTTATTGTTTCAGATCCTTAAATCCAAGAAAGAGAATTCCCTTTTGGTGATTTACAATCCATTCAGTATGTTGATATTGAGTGTCCTGATTCCACAGGCTGTGTTTCTTATCCTGATTCTATTTAATGGCTTTTATTGTGGAATCTAGGCATTTAGAAGCTAGCATAAAGATTGTGAGTATGCAGAATCCTCTTGTGATTAAAGCCTCAAAACAATATAAGTGCAGAAGAGAAATAATGAAGCCAGTTGTCAAAGTCCACAGAAAAATACCAGTGTATTTTGACAGTAAGAATAGTTTTATTAAAGATTTCGTACTTTAACTAAAAGGTGAATTGAGCTACATAGTTAAATACAGCAATGAAAGTTTGTGAAGAAGAGCCACTCATCGCTGAGGAACTCCTCTGAAAATGCAGGAATGTTGAAACTGAAGCCAGACTTCTCTGTGAGCATGTCCTGCTTTTGGCTGGGGTAAAGTTAATTTTCTTCTTAGTAGCTGGTATAGTGCTGTGTTTTGGATTTAGTGTGAGAATAATGTTGATAACGCACCAGTGTTTTACTTGTTGCTAAGTAGTGCTTACTCTAAGCCAAAGACTTTTCAGCTTCCTGTGCTCTGCCAGTGAGGACAGGCACAGGAAGCTGGGACCACAGCCAGGACAGCTGACCCAAACTAGCTGAAGGGATAGGATTCCATACCACAGAACATCATGCCCAGTATGTAAACTGGGGGGAGTTGGCTGGGAGCCACTGATCACTGCTTGGGTCAGGGTGGGCATTGTTCAGCAGGTGGTGATCAATTGTGTTGTGCGTCACTTGTGTTTATTGGGTTTTATTTCTCTCATTTTATTATTATTGTTGTTATATTTTACCTCGATTATTAAACTGTTTTTAACCCACAGGTCTCACCTTTTCTTGGTTCTGTTCTCATCCCGCATGGGGCAGGGGGTGAGTGGGTAGCTGCATGGTACTTAGTTGCCGGCTAGGGTTAAACCATGACAGAGAAGAAGAAAAATTCAACCAAGTTAAACCACTGCTTGTGACAAGCTTTAAATGGACTGTAGCTGCTACTGAGTGTTATTCCTAGAGGGGAATGAAACATTGACAGTTGGACTCAAATTGAATTTGGCTTGCTATTTTTCAAAGAACTAACCAGCTTAAATTCCATGTATAAAAGCATAAAGAGTATCTTCTTGAAAACAGGTTGCTTGAAGCTGGTGTAGAGTGTGCAGTGATGCAGTTCTTTGTACCTCGTGCTTATGGTTTGTCCTGGATTCAACAGTAGCAGTCATCTTTTTTGGTCAGAGTAAACATTACTTAACAACTAAAAACATCAGTGTTATCAGCATTGTTCCCAGGCTGAAGGTCAAAAGCACAGCACGGCACCAGCTACTAAGAAGGAGAAAAATGACTGCTACTGCTGAACCCAAGACATGGTTCTTTGTGATGATTGAAACAGTCATATGTCTGGGACTTCCAAGTCAGTTGTGAAAAGGGCTAAACACTTCTTGTGGTGTAAGCCTGTGCAGCTCTCATGCATATGGTTACCTGCTGTACAGCTGCTTTAGGTCATTGTGATGATTTGCCAGCAAAATAAATATTTATTTAATTGTTACTTGTATGTAAAGTATTTAGTTGTTGTTAAAGTAAACTGATCGGAAATAAAAAACATTTTGAGTTGCAAAATATAGTTTGGAGACTGAATTAATTTAGCAAAGAGTTGCTGTGTTTTCTGGGGAATGATTGAACCAAAGGTCAGGGCATCACTTCTTTGCTGTCAAGCTCAAATGTGCTGTTGTGGTTTAAATCAGGCCAGTAATTCAGCACCATGCAGTCACCTTCCCCTTATACCCCACTCAGGGCAGGATGGGGAGGATAATTGAAAGAATGTAAACCCCACGGGTTGAGACAAGAATAGTTTAGTAACTAAAAGTAAAATACAGTGATAAAAGAAAGGATAGCAACAACAATAATAATAATAGGAAAAGAGAAGACATGAAAGCTCAGAAAACACAAGTGATACATAATGCAGTTACTCACCACCCGCTGACTGATACCCAGCCTGACTCAAGCAGTGATCTGCGTGATGTGCTGTGGTATGAAATGCCCCTTTGGCTAGTTCAGGTCAGGTGTCCTGACGTTGCTCTCTCCTGGCTTCTTGTGCTTCTCCTCACTGGCAAGGCATGAGAGACTGAAAAGTCCTTGATCAGGGTAAACACTCCTTAGCAACAACTAAAAACATTGGTGTGTTATCAGCATTATTCTCAGACTGACGCCAAAACAGCACTGCAGCAGCTACTAGGAAGAAAAATAACTTGCAGCTGAAACCAGGACATGCACAGAAGAGAGTTTTAGAATAGTCAGCTACACATAAGGAGTTGATTTGGAAGGATTTGGGGTTTTTCCATGCTTTATATAAATTGTATGGTATGTCACCTTTCTAGCAAATGCCTTGGATGTTCATATTTTAGAAAATATTATTTCTAAATTTTTCACACAAACAGTTTTGTCTCATTTGTCTAAGATTTTAATGATTATTCTACCTTAGTTTATATACTTAGGTTTACTCACAGGAGATGAGGGTTATGGTGGTTGTTTCTGGGGATAGATAGGTTCCAGGTGTTCTTCAGCCAATTTTTTAAATTTAATCAAAATATTGAGCTGCAAAACAATTTGCTGGTTGACCCTGTAACATCAGGCATCAAGTGCTTGTAATTAGGAGTGATTATCATATGGGCACATGTGGCCTAATAAGGCAAGCTGTTCTACCATAGCCTTTTTTGAAAGCTCTTACCCTATGGAAAAAAACTATGCTTTGGATTTGTCTGATGCTTTTGTGAGTCAGTTCAGCTTGCTGAACTGGCAGGAAACTAACCCCATAAAGTAGTGTTGATTTTCTGTTGATTTAGTGAGCTGAATTGCACATAGCACCAGCATGAACCTAGGGGTCGTTGAGAGTTTGGAGGTAGTGTAGATGTTAGGAAGAAGGAATAAAGTCTGTTAGGCCAACAGAGACTGAAGAACAGAATCATCGTTTTGGTGGCAGTCTGCTATCAAGTTGACTCAACTGTCTTCTGAAACTTCGTTCACCCTGGGAGTTCATTTCCCACCTAGAATAAAAGGTTGCTTTGCAAAATACTAATTAGTTTATCTTAATATGTAACAGTAGTGTTAATTCTGAAGATTGTAACATCACAGGGGCTTAAAAATACAGTATCTTAAAAAAAAAACAGCTTTCAACCTTTTTTTATTTTTATGTTCTTTTGCTGGATTCTGAACCTTTCAGTAGGTGGTAGAAAACAGTTTTTAAACCCTGTAGCCACAGCTCTTTTCTAGAAGACCCAGGCAAGAGTAGGACTCTCTTGTGCTGAGAAATGTGTAAGCATGTAAGACAGCTCTTTCCTCAAAGTGCTTGCAGACGAGTGCCAAGTAGAGTGGCAAGTTTGATGTGGGAGCTGGAATGTAGATGCATGAAAATCAACAGGCCACAGAATACCCACTCGATGGAAACAACTTTTAAGCCCTGTGGAGCTGGGATGGATTCAATCTACAGTTCAAGCAAAAGATTCTGATACTCATGAGCAGTGGCCCAAGATATCCATACTTCCATTAGCAGTTAGAAGTTACACCTTCAAGAATAAGGTTTATGGTGTTTGAGTATGTTAATTAAATCAAGGTATTTTGTGTTAGAGGACATTGACCGCATGTTCACTCTGACCAGAAATGCAAAATAACTGTTACAGTGTTTTATACTTTCACTCAGTTTTCAGCAACCTGAAACTGGATTATCTGAATTGGATCTTACTTCTGCCATGTATTTAGACACAACTTTGGGAGGATTATTTGTTGAGTCACAGTGCAACCTCATTTTCTTTTTGGGAATAGTTCATATGCTTTCCTATAGTGCAGAGCCATAATGTGTGTATTCTGCCAGATTAAAGTTGGCTACTTGAAGATGCAATAGAAATGTCTTTATACAATATACATAGAAAAGGGAATCTAGGAAGTATGGCAGAGAGAGCTCAGGTTTGGGCAGGATTAGTACTGACCTGTAATTAAAACATCCATCATGATCCATGTTCGCTTCTTACAGGATCTTACAGGATCTGTGCTCCCAAGCATTTTTCCCCACAAATACCTGTGGATTTGGTCTGGGTTTTTCTGTTACTTGTGTTATCCCACCTGCCCAAGATAACAGAAAGCCACTTGTCATATAACAACACCATCCTGAATTTAAAGTATTTTAAAGAAATAACTTCCCTGCATCAGACTGTGTGTACTACAGATGAGATTCAAACAAGTAACATCAAATTCACATCAACATTTCATGTTTTGCAGTCTAAAAACCTCAGTTGCTGTGCAGGTCTTCTATCCACGTAGACATGTTTATAGAATTCATAAAATGTAGATTTAACATTTCATTCCATTACCTGATCTGTAGGCTTTGATTGATAGTCTTTAATAATAGGATTAAGTGGTGATGGATCGGGAAGTAAAATGCCAGGCCTGTGAAGCAGTCAACAAACAGATGTTACGTATCTTTTCCTAGTGGGCTGTATTGAGTACTCCTAAGATGCCAGTCATGTAAAAAGCATCAAAACTCTTAGTTTCTCTTCTAGCTTCAGTTTTTAAAAGAGTCGCCCAATAGCAATTTGGATTTTAGTTAAAGAACCCTATTTTGTAGAATGGTAATATTTTACCACATGTATGTGGCCTAGGAAGAGATGCAGACCCAAAATATGTTAATTTTGGTCACAAGCATTCTTAAGTTGCCTTTTTTCTTGAAAGGTTGTTTCTCTTGTGCTGAAAAATTGGATTATATTCCTAGGGATACTGGTTTTGCCTTTAGAGGCTTTTGTGCAGTTTCAGAGTTTGTTGGGATTTTTTTTTTTAATTGCTGACAATTTCTTTGTATTCACAGGTCCAGAATATGAGCATTTCAATTTTATTTTAAAAGTTTTTTTCTGGGCTAAGGGTCATTTTATAGTTTGTCTTTGAGGCTATAAGAGGTACCTGAATACTAGTAACTATGATGGTTTACTTTCATTCTTGAATTTGTGAAAAGAGGGAAGACTGTTCTGAAAGAAGTTAGATACTATAATCACAAGAAAGATTAATTCTTGTGTAAAATTGGTCAGCTTGGGATGGGTGTGTAAGTCCCTTGTCTTGATTGCACTTCCTCCTCTCCACCTCCCGCTTCAGGTGTTCTTTACAAAGCATTTCTCTTACTCATCCCTTCGTCATGATTCCTATAGATGCACTATGGTATCATCCTTAGATTTCTTATTTCATGAACCAGTGAGCATGTTTCAAGTCCTTCTTGACTCTTCCTCTGATTTAATATATCCTGTGCAAGATGTGTCTCAATGTCATTTGTTCGTTAGGTTTCATCAAGGCAGTTGTAGAGGTTATCTGCATTCTCCAGAAAAAATTTGCATTGTAAACACAAGTTTTCAGCAGTGGGGATTCTCCTTAGTCCAGAAACTTTGGTTAGCTGTTCAGTTCCTGGAACTATAGATGGAGAAAATAATCTTCCAGGTTTTCATATCAGCATTAAGAAAATAATCCACAACTCCCCAGAATTGAGACAAAGCCATCTACAAGTCACTGGAATGCCATGTTCATAACTGAATGTGTTTGGAATGTAAGTGGACTGGCTGAGTCAAAAATCACTTCTGCCAAGGAAATGGCAAATCATTATCAGATATTGTAAGTAGGCATTACTGCCTCACTTCTAGTTTCACAAGCTCTAGGAAGACAACTTTTGAAAAGTTGATATGATACATGCTAACCTAGAATTGTTTTGCTTTTCCAATTCCTAGTTTTTAATCAATCTAGGCACACACCCCTGATTCTGATTTGGGCTGGCCCCATTGTTTGTAGTGTTCTGATCTAATGGCTTTTAGACTACAGGTCTTTCTTCGTCACCTCCCAGTGTCCTGAATAGAAACTAAAGGTTTTTCAGGGTTTCAGAAAAAAATCACCCTCATGAAAGCAGTTCTTCAATTTATCAGGCATCAATTTAAGCAAGAGGTTGAGTGTATAGGGGTCACTGTAACTGCCTATCAAGTCTTGTCTTCTCAAGAACTTGATGATTGCAGTAAAGAACATCTTTGTTAGACTGCTGTTGTGATGACTTACATTGTGTGTTTCATGCATTCTTGAAGGTTCTTTGTTTTGGGGTTTGGTTTGGGTTTTTTTCAGAGTAAGAGTTTATTTTTGTATGAGATTTTCTTTGATAGACTTAAAATCATAAAAAGCCCAGACTGGAAGTGACCTCAAAAGACTATCTAGTCCAGCCTTTCATGGATAGGGAAGCCTAGATTGGATTATCTAGCACCATGTCCAGGTGCAGCTTGAAAACTACAGTGATGAGGACTGTACCATGTCCCTAGGAGGTTGTTCCAGTGATTGATCTCACTGTAAACAACTTCTTTCCCATCTCAAGATGAAACCTCTCCTTCTGCAACTTGTGCCCATTGTGTATGTGTGTGTCTTGTCCTCTCCATGTCACTCCTAGTAAAGAGAGTTTCTGTCCTTTTTGTAGCCACCCTTTTTAAGACTTTGTTATCCTTTACTATTAAGGAGAAAGGGTAATCGATAGTTAAAATTCTGGTGTCGCTTACGAGTTCATACGCAGATACCTATAGTATCTAAAACCACTAGATGACATTTTCATGAATTTTTTTTTCCTGAACTTAATTTTGTTTCCTCCAAGAATTTCTTATCCTGAAACAATAAATTAGAATTACAATTGACTTCAGGTAGTTTTTCCGTATGAAAGAAACCATCTAGCATTTTGAGTATGTACTGTCCCCTACAGGGAAAAAGTCGATTTTGAATTTCATGTGGTCATCTAACTCGTCTCTTATTTTTCTCACTGCTCCTTAAGAGTTCTGTGGTGTCTGTTAGATATAATCCAAACCACTGAAAATAATTTCAGGAAGCCCAGTGTCTTGGAAATTGATCTCTGGGTAAAGAAACATCCGTACCTAGAGAGAAAATGCAACATACTGAGGAGGGGTTGCTTTGCTTTGGTTGCTGGTGTAGAGCTCATCTCCTAGACATGTGATTAATCATCATAATCATATACATGTGTGTAGGTTATGTGTCAAATTACAGTAACTGTAAGAAGAGTAGAACCAGGTGCATCATGATCTTCCTGTGTTTGCAGAGGTCCTGAAACATACAAGAAGCTTGACTTTTCAAGGTAGTTATGACTGCTTTGACTAATTCTTTGGTTGCCAAATTAGTCATATTTGCAATATTCCATGAAAATCATAATATTTATTAAAACTTTCCCGCAGACATGGATGGGTTAGCTGGATTTCAGAGTATGCTTGCCTGGTAGCTCTAGAGCAAAAGGGATTTAAGAGATGAAAGGTAGAATTTAACTTTCAGCCAGGTTCAGAGAAAACAAAATGTTCATGTGGTAAACAAGGCAGCCTCCAGAACAGTGCATGGGGAGACCTGGATAGGAAAATGACCAGTATGAGCTTTTATCTCCATTCACAGCTGCACGTGCTCTATGGTAGGTTGGAGACTGAGTGAAGCTTCTGTGCCTTGTTACTGGGTAATGCTATGGGGAGTCCAGAGAATAAGTATTTTCTCAAAAGCAGACAAGGATTTAAAAAGAAGGGTTTGACTTCTTTCTGTGTATTAAGTATAGTTTTCTTGAATTTTTATGGAGGATAAAGGAGTAAAAAACAAATATTTAAAAAAAATAAAGGTGACTGGCTTAAAGCTTCCTAGTAGTTTCAGAGTCCTGTCCTCACTCTGAGACAGTAGCCCTAAAAGTCAAAACTGTTTTTATTTAGGGAACTGATTGGAGTAAAGAGAGAGAGAGATGCAATAACAGGCAGTGACCTTGTGATCTCACTACATCATTAATATTTTAAAATCAGTATTACAATAACTATAGTTAATGTGGATCACTTGGGTGCACTGAACAGTTGGCCACAGTCCAAAATGTTTGTTCTTCTCTCCACCAGTTCTGTTCTAGCCAGCTAATAGCTCATCTGGGGACACTGCTGTGTACAGCCCATGGGGCCAGGGATAAGTGTCTTGCGTAAAGGCAGACGGCAGTTTGGCTGGTTGGATTATTAAGCAACACAGCAAACAAACAAGACCCCAAAGAAACAAATCACAAACCTAGCTGTAGATCTAGATAATTCATTGACCATAAGATGGCCTGTGGTTCTTTTTGCTTTTATGTGATGTATTGCATTGGAGCAACAAGTGTTTGGACCTTTTATAATAGGCTGTAAATCCATTGGTGAAATTAATCCAGTCTCTGGTACTAGGAAGTGTTTGCCTGCATCCCGCCATTTAAGTATTGTCAAATAGGAAATAAAAGAGTGTGGACAGTACTGGGCAATATTTTGCAGGAACAGTAGCAATAGTATTTAGGAAATTTTTATTACTCCTTTTTTGTAGGTAATGTGGGAAGAATTTCATAAATCATAATGGAAACTGAACAATGTACTGCATTTTTTTATATTCTAGGTTAATAGAACAGAATGTACATGTGTGGTTTTTGATACCTAGCAGGAGCTACAGCATGCATTACTACAAAACTGAAGAACTAGGTTTTTATGCCATTTTCCATTTCTAGGTTAACTGCGTAACTCATAATTTAGTGAAGCCTATTGAAAAATATAATCTTTGTGCTAATCTGTAGCTGGCCTGTAATGCATCATTGAAATGCCACTGGTGGTATTACGAAACATGTAATTGATCAAGCATTGTTCTTCCAATGCAGAAACTTCAGTATGAGGCGGGGTGGATGGCGGAAACGAGCTGCCGAAGGCGATGGCTGGGGAATATGGGTATGTTCAAAACCCAAGTAGTTTTATTTTACATTTTAAGTGGTAAATGGCACTGTGGTTAGAAGGGTTTACAATGTTGTTCTGTGTGCTTCACCTGAAAACACATAATGAGGTCCAAAAGATTTTCTTTTAAATTACCAGGTTTTGAAGTCTTTGTTTGCAATAATCCACTAGATTACATTATTAAGTGCAGACCCTTGAATAGCTTTAAATCACCATTTAAAAACTAAACAAAATAATTTTAAAACTGTGTATGGTTGTCTCCACCATATTCTATATAGTTGGACAAACAGTAACTGAGTCACCTGATTTGCATAAATATTTATAATGCTACTGTCTCATGTATGTTTAAGAACTGAAAATACATGGAGCCTGATGGATATTCTCTACATTGTTTCTTTAGGCAGTGACGCTCTGATTTAGCATCCAAACTTGCATAATTCCCTTATTTCTTTATTCTGTAAGAATTTTTGTATGCATAGAATCTTTTTCTTATGTAATCAGGTAAAAGAAGTATGAAATAAATCCTGTCAAGTTGGTAACAGGATGCAGTTAACTTGTAGGTAAGAATGTAAGGTGGAAGACTTGCTGTTTTTCAGTCGGAAAAAATAGTGTCTTTTGTATGTCAACCAAAATCAATTTGAAGGAATGTTGCTTACCATTTCAGTCTTATAATTGGCCCGTTTCTGTCTGTAAACATTAGAAAAAAAGACTAACATCATGGGATTTGGTTTGTTTTGTTTTAACTTAAAAAATAGGGAGGGTACATGTCAGCAAAGGTCAAGAAACTGGAGGATCAGTTCCGGTCAGAAGCAGCCATACAGCACCAGAGGGATGGAAATTCATCAAGTATCTTTAGTGGAGTTGCCATCTATGTCAACGGCTTAACAGGTGAAGCTTTTATTTTTCTTTTTTTTTTTTTAAGAATCTGTCCTGTTTTGTTCTAGTGTCTGTTTACCATCCTAAGTGGAGTAAAGAAATATAACACGCAGGAGTTTGTTTTTTATATGTTATATTGCATATCAAGTACTGTGGTTTGCATAGTATGTTTCTTTGTATGTCATGATTAAGGTTTTCAATATAAAGTCAGATTTAGGATCTGAATATTACTTTACAAAATCATTTACATGAATGGTCACTGATAGAAATAGGAGTAAATTTTTCCACATTTCTGTGATCTTACTACTTGAAATGAAGCCTTTTAACTTCCTTCATACACCTATATGTATAAAATTTTTAATTTTCCAAACTATTGATGGTTGGAGCATATGCATGAAATTTATGTTTGGGTGGCTGTGCTGGGGGTTTCTGCCTCAGAGTGGCGTAATGCTTGAGACAGTGAACCCATTAATAGCAGAAGGAAGAGAAGAGGTAAGTGGTACATATGCATTCTCTGTGGTGGACTGATAGTGCACGTTAACTGGAGTAAGATTTTTAATCTGTTGTACTGAAATTCATATTTCTCCTGGGTTCTGTAAAGGAGCTTAATAACCTTTTTGAAACTTCCCAGAAGCCTTTTTTAGGAACCTGTGCCGGGAATGTTGTGACTGTTACATAACTGATGAGTATAGCTTCTGCGATACAGAGCAGTGCAGGTTTGAGCACAGGGCTCAAACAGACTCAGAAAGGTTGAGGTGGTCATGTTAAACTATTAATACATCTGAATCAGTTATTTAATAGTTGCTTTAGTGAAAATCTAGGATTTGCATATTCCTCAAGATATTAATTCCTAATACAGCTCTACAAGATGGTTGTCCAGTATTTTGAAAGTTGACAGTAGGCCACAGGAAGGAATTGTACCTGCATTCTTGAAAAATTTAAAAATTTTTCTTCCTTCCTATATTCCTATAATATTATCCTTTTTTTTTTTTTTTAGCATCTTCTGACAGACTTACTATTCTGTTTGTGCTGACCCAGACCTTTTGGTGCCACTGCAGGGATTTTCCAGAAGCTACAACTTTTTCTTTGTTTTTCCCATGTCTGCTTGCAAAACAAATACTCTTTTTAACATGATTGAGGGGATAAGAAGAGATGGTAGTTTTTAAGATATTCTCTGTTCCCTGTGTAACAATTCAAGAATAACCTGCTAAGGAAATAGTTAACTGCTTCAGTAAATCCGGAATTGTATAGTAGGAACTCTGTGCTGTTGTTCAACCCTTTTGTTATTAATTCTTCTGTATTACTTCTGTGTAGAAACTACTCTCCCACACTCTGGTAAAAAGATAAGTGAGTTAATGTGATTTTGCGTTATGTTGATGTAAGCTGTTTTTTTTTAATGTTTTTTAGCATTAAATCTACTTGAGTCCCATCCTGTCCATCCCTGTTGCCCCGCATCATACATGTTGTTGAAAGATCCTCTAGAACAAGAGAATGTTTACATTTTGAATCAGTCTCTTCAAAAACAGAGTTTCCTACATTTCTTCAGAAATGCTTTTCTAGTTATTTCTTTGAATAACTTGTTTTTTTCAGGAGCAAAGCAATGGTTTGCACACTTTCTGATCACGGCATCATATTTCTCGAATTATTGATTTTCTTACTGTATTTGCTGACACAAAACAGGGGTATTTCTGGTTTTAATTTTATAGATCCCTCAGCTGATGAATTAAGACGGCTAATGATGTTGCATGGAGGCCAATACCATGTGTACTATTCCAGATCAAAAACAACTCACATCATTGCCACAAATCTTCCAAATGCCAAAATAAAAGAATTGAAAGGAGAAAAAGTAGTTCGGCCAGAGTGGATTGTGGAGAGGTAAGTTTAGGTTTACTGCTTTTGGAGATTTCTCCTGTTAGGAAAGAATGATTATGGAAAATTGTATTTTGAGATTAGGGATTAATTTAAAACAGTCCTTGCAACAGCTGAATAAAAATACCACTGTTACATTGAAGATACGCTGCTTAGGGATTGTTCCCCAAGAAACTTCACTAAAAACATTCAGAAATCTGAGGAATATCAGGAAACTGAACATTATCCTGTTGATTCTATTTAATGTCTGGTCAGTTGACTGGCCTTCATGTCAATATGCTTAAATATCAGGTGATTATTTTTTACCCTTCTGCCTTATTGTGCCTTGCTTAAGTTTCATTTCATCTGTAAATAAGGAACAATTAAAAAGCATTTTCATGAAATCAAAATCAATCCATGTAAACATTTATTAATTTGTGAATTTGTAGAAAAACAAAAAATAAAAAAAAACAAACCCACAAGTTTTATTTACAAAGAATTTATGTGCTTTTGTTCTTCCATGCACTGTGGAATACATAGGATCAACTGAAGTTGTCCTCAGGTCCTTGAAAAAGAAGATAGCCAGGCTCAGAGCAGTTAGTCTGCCTTGCATCTGTCTTCTTCCATCTGAGGAACCCATGGGAAATAGTACAAGCAGCAGTATGTTCTGGAAATTGTTCTGTCAGTGTCATGCTGTTCTTAACTAACTTCTTTCCTAGACAACCAGCAGAAACAGGCAAGGAACTCTTCTGCATACATACTTGTAAAATGCTATCTGCTGTTATTCTCAGTTTGGTGATTTTGTCAGTGCTTTGGATTCAGCTGTTTGGTATCATGAATCTGTATGGTAAATTTTTAAAACTTAAGTCAGAAAAGATAGGTTCCTCAGTTTGAAAAAGACTCCAGTATATATTCTTCAAACAGTTTTAGGGCCTTGACCATGAGTTTAAGGACCTGAAAAACTAGTGGTAGGTGTGGTTTTACTTGAAAGATGTGGCAGTTTTCACTGATACCGTTAAAGCTCGCTATGATTTTAACCAAGCTGGTAAAATCAGTTTGTATACATTTGGTAGAGACTTGCTAGAGCCCAATGTATGGTATCTTCTAAAAATTTCTTTATGATGTCTTGTGTTCAGGTTCTGCATCTCCTGGTTCTGGAAGGTTGTACTGTAGAGTAAGTCAGAAGAACTGAGCATAGACAGATACGTGGGCTTGGGCACAGGGAGATGAGGAACTCACTGTCTCAGAACAGGGTTTGTGTCTGAATCTGGAATAAAGCCTGATTTCCCAACCACCCGTCATTTGTTTTCCCTTCCTTTCAACAGTACTGAAGAACACTCACTGGTTAAATACTCCATCTCTGTGAATGGAATACCAGATGATGTTCTCCTGTGTAGATGAGTTGGTGAAAATCACTGCAGTGGATGCAGAGGTTCCAAATACATTGTTTATGTGCACATCATGTTAGTGCAATATGATGAGTTGGTGATATTTTTTTTTTTTTTTAATTTTTTTTTTTTTAGTTTGGTTGAGAATCAACCCTCAGACATTACTGTCACCAATTGCTGGTGAAGCAGTGTTGTTAGATCGTCAGTCTTGTCATCCCAGGTTGCAAAATGAAAAGGTCATTTGTCTGTGGAGCTTTGATTTATTTCTTTGTGTGCACACATTGTGATCCAGTCCTTAATTACATGCTCTCATGCCATCTATTCACTATGGTACCTGCCACATTCTCTTCACAGAAAAGATTGAGTTCAGGTTGCAAATTGCTAATTCTGTGACTTGGTTTTTTGCTTCTTGTTCCTGTAACCCCATTCCTTATTAGTTGCATGTGATACAAATTCTTTGCTGATAATGGAATAAATAATTCGTGTCTCTTGCTGGTGCTTATCACTATAGCATCTCTCTGCTTTCCAAAGATTAATGAACTTAACCACAGCACTTATTACAGTGGTTATTGTTTTCATTTTTTGAGAGTTACCGTAAAGACATTAAGGTAAAACACCAAAAATGCCAATAATTTGGAATACCATGTGAACTATCTAAAATTAAGGGGGTTTTTAGAGTAAATTATACAAGGACGGTAAGGCATATACTGAAGTTCATTGCTGCATTAAAAGCTTTGCATATTCTGAACTGTGAACATACTGAACTATGGTCTAAAGTCACAGACTCAAAAACTTGTTAAATGCAGGTAGTTCTAGAATTTTGGTTTAATCGGCATCACATACAGATCGTGTGGTAACGGTAGTTGCAAAATCCAGTATTTCAGAGTAACGTGTGGTTGCTTTAGCGATAAAATCATGCTTTGAGCTGTGTTTGGACTAGCGATCTTCAGAGGTCCTTTCCAGCCTAATTTTTTTGAAGATTATAAAGTCCGTGATACAGGGAGTGTGGAATGAGAAAGATGTTGAATGATGCATCTAAAATAGGATTTCTTCTGCTGCATCTTAATACAATTTGAAAAAATAAGCCAACTGTGTGTTGATCTTGTAATGCAGCTGCTCCAGTTGCTAAACTCTTAGCATGAACAACTGCATACATAAATGTGTTTTTTTTGTCATCTTGATATTGCAGTTATGATTTTGAAATTCTTGAGTGGCTGCGCACATGGGTTCATGTGGTGATACAAGAAACAGTCTCACCAGGCATTCTAAAAACTTAGTTGCTGCATCACCACTTTCTATACAAGAAAACTTTGGAACTTCACCATGTGTATTTTTAAGTCTGTTTATCAATGTATAATGTAAATGATGTTCCTTTATGAATGATACAAATTCATGTATCAAACAATATTTAATTGAGATATTTATAGGGCTGTTTTAACATCCCATTCCCATAGAAACCTTAGCAGATCTCTATGCCTAACTAGTATTAATTTATCTAATTGGGAGATCTCCCACTATATTCTTCGCTAATTGCAGCAAGAAAGCTCCTAAGGGGTTTTGTTCCAGTGTCCAGCTCCCTTGACAGCAGTACAGATTTGAGCTAGTTAAAAAGCACATCTCCAAGAGGAGACATTCAGGTGTTGAAGAGCAGAAAAACAGTATCTGTCACTGCTAAATTTTCTTACAGTTGGATTCTTTTTTTTTTTTTATTTTCAAACCTGAACACTAATAATAAGCTTCTTTGATATGAGAGAGGTTTCTCTGCTGTAAGAAGTTCTGCCATCTCTGACTCAGTGTTCTAAATGAAGAGTTGTATATGAAGAAGAGGTGAAGTATAAGCTGGGAAGGCTGTTATGTTTACTGCTAGGAATAGGCACTGAGGTGGAGAAATTAAATAATGCTGTGGTGCACTTTTGAGAGTGTTCCATTTCAGAGGCCACGACTTTCCCTAAGGAACTTAGCAGTTACTGAAGCATAATTGCAGTTTCAGTGGAAGAAGAGGGAGATACAGTGGAACACACAGGACAGAACCAGGATGATTGTGGTAAATGCTTATGGAAGGTCTGTTTGGAGATGATTCTTCTGTCTAGCTTTCTTCAGTGAATTATCTCACAAGAAGGGGTAATTATCCTTTTGAAATGTAAAAAGTGGTTCTTTCCTGTTCATGAAGCACATCCTATCTGACCTCCTTTACATTCTACCCAAATTTGCTTGGGACACATGCCTTTGCATTGTTCCAAGTTAAAGCTCTCAGTCAGCATTGTTCAGTTAGAATAACCTGGACCACTCACAGTTGGTTTTGGTTTGCTTTTGGGGATTTTTTTTTTATTTTTTTTTTACTGGATTTTGTTTAGTTTGGCTTTGAAATTTAGTCTTTGAGGTTTGTGTGTGTCAGTTGTGGAAGAGAGATGGATGTAGACAGCTGACCAACACAACTGTGCAAATGTCTTTTGTAGTACCTACCAGTCACCTCATCACAAATTACTTTTCAGTTCAGTTCAGTTTGTAGTGGGAAGAGGGGTTGTGGGAAAGTGAAGGGACCACAAGTACATACAGCCAAACAGCAAAAAGCAGTGACCAATGTAACAGTTTATTGTACGTGAGTTATTTTTTTAGCATAGAAAGTTTGGGGGTTTTTTCAGTGTCATAAGTAGTAACCTGTTCCTTTTGTTTTTGTTTTTGTTTTTTTTATTTTAGCATTAAAGCTGGACGTCTCCTCTCACACATTCCCTATCAGCTTTACACCAAGCAGTCAAGTGCTCAAAAAGGTCTCAACTTTAACAGCATATGCAAACCTGAAGATGCCATGCCAGGTCCAAGCAATATAGCTCATGATCTCAACAGGGTGTAAGTGTTTCTGATCTTGTAATGCAGATGTTAATCATTCACCCATAATGGGTTTGCATTTACAACTATATAATATTTTAAAAATCCACTTCAGCTTTATAAGAGAGAAGCTCTGAGTCACTGAAACTTAAAAATAAAGTATAGCTATATAAATAGTTGAGGACAGAGCTACAGTTACCTTGACTCCAAGCCTAGTCTCTAGTCTTCGGACTGCACTTTGCTTGATAACATAACCTGGCGTCCTAGGATGTAGCGTGTCTGTATTGAAGCAACAGGCACATGTTAAAGGATTCTGATTAGTAACACTGAAAAGTAGGTCTTCATTTCAAAAACAAAAAGCTAGTATGATAGGATTACTTTTGCTTAAGGTGCCCAGGAACAAATGTAAATGCATACTAGTTGCTAAGTTCTTTCTTTAGCTTCTTTTTTTAAAAAAAAAAGCAAGCCTCGCATCATACCTCAAGTATGCCAACACCAAGTTGTCACACTTGAGAGAGAAAAAGCATTAAAAAATCCAATTGCAATATAAAAAATTCTGAAAGGCTTTGAGAAGGGAACAGCACAGAAAGCCCCAGTGAAACTTTACTGGCAGAGGAACTGGAATTTGGAAAGAAACCTTTCACTTGAACAAACTGTTCTGTAGATTATTTTTTTTTTAATATATTTTTTCTTTTAAGAGGGTTCCTGCATCTATTTCAGAATGCAGTGTGCATTGTTTAGAGGCAAGAATCATAAAGTTAGAGGATATTGGAGGTCGGAAGAGACCTTTGGAGGTCATCTGGTCCAACACTACTGCTAAAGCAGGGTGAAGGGTATTGTATAAGATACCATACTTTTTGATTTGTAATTGTGATCTGTGTTCTTCCACAGTCCGCTGATTTATTTAAAATCCAGTTCTGCATAATGCTGAGGAGGCTTTAATGCACAAGCGGAATTTGTCTGTATTTAGGAAAAATAACCAGTGCCACAAAATGAATATCCTAAGCAGTATTTTTTACATGTGTTTTGAACAATGAGTGATATAATCACCATTGCCTCTTACTATTGCATCGTTAATGTTTTTTAAATGAGAATAATATTCGGAATATTGAAAATACATCTATTTAGTCTGAAAAGCTTGAGTTTAAAAGCCTACCCTGTCCACTGATGCTAAATAAGTACCACCGTCAGCCATGAAATTCCTCAAAAATACTATGCTTAATATAATTTATGACTGGTAGTCTTAACCAAATTGTTGTCACAGTTAATTGGCTTTCTGGTTTCACTGGTATACTGGGTAGCTAATTATTTCCCACTTGTATTTTTGTGCACTTAAATTGCTAGCTTTGGGACTTGGGATGGTTTTCGGGTCTTTTCAGCAGATCAAAAGTATGCAAACTCTTGAAGGCTTTAGTTTTAATTCCATTTAGCGTTTGTTACATAGTTAATTTCTTGAATGAAATCATTCCTTCTACACTGTCAGAGTTAAATGTAAGTTGCCAGTGCACTTGTGCCAGAACATCTTGGTTTATATGCTTAGACGATAAAATGCAGTTTTGTGTTTTTGTCAAAAGCTAAGAATATGCTTGATTTGTAGAGCTTGAACAGATTTTTTTCTTGAGAGAAGAAAAAATAAATCTAACACATTAAAATAATTTTATAAAAGATAGTTGGTTTCTGTGTATACTTAATTATTTTTTTTTTTTTGTAAGTAGATGAAGAAAATCACATATCTTGTTGAAAAGGTAACTCCCGGTGGTTTGTGTATTCCTAAACCACTTCTGCTGTCCATGGTAGTACAGTTCTGTTAGCAAATAAATAATCATTCTAATTCGATTGGAGACTGCTGCTCAAATTAAGGGCCTTGGAAATAGCTTTTCTAATGTGAGCGTGGTATTTGGTCTCTCCTGGTAGTGCTGTGTTAATGATGCGCTAAGTCTGTGAATTCAGTCTTGTACAGCAATACAGTATTTGTGACATTGAGAGGACATGGCTCAGAGTTTGAGATAATTGTCTTGAGAATGTAAAAACTATTCAAGTATATACTGATAACAGTTAGGGAGATAAATACTTAGCAATTGAAATGACCTGTAAATGTGTCTTTTTATATAGAATATATGGTATTAAATAATACCATCTCTTTCAGAAATCATATTAAAAAGCATGAGATGGAAAATGAGATCACACCCAATGGAATAAGTAGCTGGAATGAAGAAGAGGAAGAAGAAAGTGCCAATTTGGGATTTACAGACCTGGAGCAGATCCTTCCTGGACGGAAACAAAATGGGATTCAGTCTCACAAAGACAGCGTTGCCATTTTTAACGGACACACACACACTTCCACCAGTGCCTTAAAGACGCAGGATTGTTTGGTGCCCTCTGGCAACAGTGTTGCAAGTAGGTTCTCTCCAGATCCTGTGCAGGAGGAGGGGAAGACTGAAAAAGGCATGGTTGACTTCAGAGACTGCACAACGCAGCAGTTGCAGCAAAGCAACAAAAATACAGACTTTTCATGGAATCCACATAGGACTATGAGGAATTCATCCTCATCTTCATCTTTGCACAGTAATGCTAAAATAAATGGTGCTCACCACTCCACAGTTCAGGGGCCTTCAAGCACAAAAAGCACTTCTGTACCTACTTCTAGCAAGGCAGCTTCCTTACCTGTGTCCAAACCTTCAGATTGTAGTTTTATTTCTGACTTCTATTCACGTTCAAGACTGCATCATATATCAACGTGGAAGTGTGAATTGACAGAGTTTGTCAACAGTCTGCAGAGAAAAAACAGCGGTGTCTTTCCAGGAAGGGAAAAATTAAAAAAATGGAAAGCAGGCAGGTCTGCACTTAAAACTGACACAGGTAGATACTTGTTTAAAAAGGTTTATGTTGAGAAGGTGTTTTATATCTTTGTATATTAAATGTCTAAGTAAGTAGGTGAGTATTCAATATTAACATTACAGTCAGGCTATCTAGAAAAACTCGATGCACTTAAAGCTAAAGGATGCAATTGCTTTTTGTTTGGCTTGGTTTTTTTAAAGTAAAATGTGACTTAATGTGATAACTGGTCTATTTAATTCCTCCTTGTAGACATAATATTCTTGACTTTACCAAGATACGTGGATTGATCAAGGGGAAAAAATATATATCTTAAATACACAACTTTGTAGTTGCTGTGTGAAAATCTAAAGGGGAAAAAGAAGAAACCTTGCTGCTTATAATTCAGTTTGAAAATTAAAAAGATGAGTAACACTCGAAAGTGAACTAAATTTGTTAGTAAGGGTTTTGTATACCTCTGGATCTGTTTAAATGGGTAGCAGTGTCATATGATGCTTCTGAACTTGGCTTGTGACAGAAATGTTTTATGTCATTACATCAAGGGTCAAAACAAGAAAAAAAAACTAAACCCATGTAATTGATGAGAGGCAAAGTGTTACAAGTACAGCTAAAGATTTTGCATCTTTAGAATCTCTGATTTACAGTGTTACTCAGTTAAAAGGCTAGCTCTGTACCATCAAAGAGATTCTGTGTTATGCTGTAAAAATACTCACTTGTAATCATGAAAATATACTTGATAAATGACCACATCCTAAAAAAAACCGTTAGATAAATAAATCAACTGATTCTGTGTTTATGCTAGGACACCCCAGTTATAAAATGTGAATTTATGAACTACCTTAATGTATATTTTTCTTGCATCAAAATATGGTATAATATATTTTAATTTGCTCTTTGATTTGGCTTGGAGTATTCTAATAGTTAATGACTGTGTTTCTGTTCACAAGTAGCAGCTTTTTAAGCATTAAGTTGATAACTTGATCTGTGAGTGTCGTTTATGAGACAGTCCTTATCTTTCAGAGAATGAGTTCAAATGATAAATTATTAAGAACAGGGAAAATCAATCTGGTTACTCTGTAACTAACTTACATGTTAAGTAGAACATTTCACTTGATTATGTTGAAGTATTTTTTCACTGTTACACTTTATGCATTGTTTGAATTAAGATGTGTGTGTGTGTGTGTGTGTTAGCTATAGCCTCCTCTGGTAGGTCAGCAATATAGACATGCAGACTAGAATTTCTAGAATACTTGACACAACTATTTCTGGTGTTTTAGGCATGTAAGTTTTTCAGTCTGGATCTGTCTTGCTTGTCTTTACTGATTGTTTGCATGAGTGTAGGTACAGCAATGCCAAAATCCAGTGGCATGTGAGGCTTAAAACTAATTTTGGTGGGATTCCTGAAGAATTAATGACAGTTGTTAGTGGAGCTAAAACTGTTATCTTTTGGAACATTCTTCTGATTGATGAACAAAAAGGAGTAGTCTGTTCCAGATCCAGTATAAACATAGGAAAATTAAGTCCAGTTCCTACAACATGCATTAATCTCCTTGGGTTGGGGGAGCTTGTTAGGCAGCTGTTGATTATGAGCGAATAAAATAGAAACTCTAAGTTGATGCATGTTTAGGCTTTGTCTACTGTTTGCATTTACATTTCTCTGGATAAATATCTTCTTGGTGAGAAGAAACAAAAAATCTTTGTAATTTAAAGTGATAATAGTCCTCTGAGTAGTACCAAAGTATATATAAATTAGGGTTCAAGTTTTCTATTGGTGTATCTTCATACTAGGTAATGTGTCTGTTGCGAGCTCAGCCAAGCCACAGAGCTGTATAATGCACGTGGATATGGATTGCTTCTTTGTGTCTGTGGCTATCCGAAATAGACCAGATCTCAAAGGTCAGTATTTAGTTCTACATGTTGACAAATTTCTCAGTTAAGCCTTTAAAAATAAAACCAAACTTGCACACTTAACAAAATGAATTTTGGATGTTAATTGTTGTTTTTTTTTTTTGCTGGCATCTTTGATAGTCAGACCCTGCAACTTTTGTATTCCTGCTTGCTTTCTCACAATCTAAAAGAAAGTGGAAGAGAGAGCTGGAATTCTCTTTGCTGTCTCCTTTCATTATCTAAAGTAAGAAGAGAGAAATAAGATTTGCAGTATTCATTCTCTGTAATGTTGCACGTCTTACTGAAACTTAAATCTACCGTATTAGAAATCAGAGATCAAAATCTTGTGGTACCAAAAGTAGGGTTTGGTCACTTTCCGTTAAAAAAGAATGGGTTATCCTAATAAATTTTCTGAAGTAATGTAAGGGCTGAGAATTAACTGATGCATATTTTTCAAGGGAAATTTGCTTCTCATTCCCTTTTTCATTGAAGCTCTCACCTAGAGGGTGAACAAATCAGTTGGCACTTGGAAGTCTGAGTTGTGTGATCATTCTTAGGGCATATGAAGAGATAGTGGAGCTCCTTGGCAAGTTTTGTTGGGTTGTGGGTTGTTTTTTTTTTTGCAAGTGTAATATTGAGAAATGGACATACTAGTTGTTCTGTGCAAACACTGAACTTCAGTGATGCACAAGTCTGAAGGTTTGGTGCAGGAGTGACCATCTGCCACCCAGAATATTGTAGATCTTGGGAAGGAGTAAGCTGTATATACAGCTGCTCTGCTATGTTCTGCCCAAAGGCAGGAGCAACTGTATCAGAGATGCGCCTGTTATGTTTGCGTCTTTGAAACTATTTCCTGCCAAGTTTAAAATTCCATTATTGGAATATAAAGAACCTATCACCTTTCTGAGAATGTTTTTTCTGTTCCACAGAAAACTTTCTATGCATAAATTTTCTGGAAATTTTGGTGCATAAATCAGCTTCCTGTAGAAAAACTAGGGAGGTGTTGATACTACTAAAAAGTCAAGAGTTTACTAAGTATTTGATTTTGTACAATAAATGAAACAAACAGAACTGAATGCATTGATATGTGCATACCCTTCTAGTTTACTTAAGCTAATAAACATGAGCAATATTTAAAATCAGTAGTGTTTGATGTGTCTTCAGCTAATAAATCATTAGGACATTGGTGAAGTTTCACAGCTTCCATTTTTAGTTGTTATTAAAGATAAACTGGTATGGCTGTATTTCCACTCTTTATAAGCTTTTCCTCTTTACAGGTGACTGTAATTAAGACAGCAAATTCATAGTCACAATGCAGTCACTTTCATAGCTGTTTCCTCCTTAATGCTGTAAAGAGTGTATGAGCTTTATACACTCCTTCAGAAATAAAAATAAAGCAGACATCTTTATGATCTGATTCTAGCTGTGCTATTATTAAATTGTAAGCTGTTATACTATGTTGACTTATAAGTACATGCATTTCTTCTCTGCAGGAAAACCAGTAGCTGTTACTAGTAATAAAGGTGCAGGAAAGGCAGCACTGCGCCCTGGTGCAAACCCCCAGCTTGAACAGCAATATTACCAGAATAAGCTAATGAATGGCAAAGCAGGTACAGATAAGTCTGTTTGTTTGTTTGTCTGTACGTTCTTTTGTTATCGAAGACTTTTTCCTAAAAGTCATTAATAAAGTGCATAGTGGATAAATGTTTTTCACATGAGGGATTTAAAAAAAAAAGTATCTTTGAACAACACGGTTCTCTGTGGCCTCAGTAATGACCTGCCACTGTGATGACTTTTTAGTTAGCTTTTCTAAGACTGGGTTAATTATTTTGGAGTAATTTTAGTTTTTACTCACTTCCATTGAGGTTGAGTATAAGATAGCATGTTAAATAATTATTTAAAGTAAAAAATAAATACAGGTTGTCTGGAATCACTTTGTTATGTCTATTGTAGAGAAGAGTACCAAATAAATTTTAAAAGGTTACTGATTTCTTTTTTTCTGCAAGAGTAGAACTGATAGCATGTGGCCAGTGATGATGTATTTTTTGGTGTGTTTTTGAATTGCACAAGTACAATATCTGTATACAGTGAGTTAATTTGGGTGATCCTTAAAGCATTTTAAGTTTCTGGAAAGTCTGTGCAACTTCCATGAGCTCTCTCTCACTAGTACTTTGTTTCCACAACACCAGGGCATCTGTTGTAGTTTGAGAATTCTTTACTTGCCTGCAGTAATTTGGAAATTCATTATTTTCTGTAAGCAGTAATATACTAATGTAAACAAAACAGTTTTATTAACATGTTTGATTATTACTATACTGACTGAACTGTATTTAATATGGGAAAGTATACTGCTAGACATTGGCAACTAGTTGTTGTTTTTTTCTCCACCAGCCTGTGTGATCAGCTTGAAACTTTGTTTTTACTTTAAGGTTGGTAAAAAGTGCGTACACAAGGGGCAAAGTTGAAACTCAACTTTCAAGTCTAAACTGAAATTAAATAGCAGCTGCCCTTGTATATGCACTTTTAACCAACCAGGGTATTAAGGAAGTGATACCATTTTATTTGTCTTTTGCTGTAGTTTAAGACCACTTCAGAACTGAGATAGATTATACGTTTGTGAAACCCACTGGCCTTTAACTTTTTAGGGACTTCAGACTTAGTTTCTGCTGTGTTGTTTGCAGTGCCATATATGAATGCATTACAAAGATAGCTGTGGCTTTTATGGAGTTGGATTTTCTGTAGTGTAGCTCGTGGATGAACTATTGGTAGTTCAGCTTTATACAGTGACTTTTATTAGGACCTTACACTGGATAAGGGTGTGACTTAATACAAGCAAGTGGTGTTTGGAGACTGAGGCAGTTAAATAATAGAAGTTTTAGCTTGTGTCTAGCATGTTCTTTGTGATTCACAAATTCAGTAGGATCTCTTCTACTATATTTACTGCTTAAGGGTAGAGCAGTTTTCAGCCTTGTATAATAAACTCGGTTTCTTACTGCAGCAGCTTTTTCTGGATATCCCCACACTCGTTTCTTTAACATCATCCAGTCTCCCTGGCTTGCACACAGACAGGCAGCTGGTTCATTCTTTCTTGATACTTAGTCCTATTGTGCAACCAATTTTTTTTATGAAAGGATTTTTTTCCTAACACTTTTTATAGTCTCTCTTCATTAGCTGCAGCTCATAATGTTTTTTGGCCTCTTTATTAATTTTTACTTCCATGTACAGTAGTTTTATCAACAAAAAATACCTGTTGTTTCTGCTTGCATTCTCTCAAGTTACATGGCTTGTCTTCCTTTTGGGGGAAAAAATACAGTTATGGTCTTGGGTGAACAGGTGGAATTGCGGGTTACAGTTTTCTAACATCACAGTATCTTAGAAAGTGAAGTGACATACTTCACAGCATGTGTTTTAACTGCCATGCCAGAGGTAAATATGGTTTAGTACACGCATGTATCACATGGAAAAGTACTTTTTCTAAAATGTCAAAACCACAGAATGCTAAATTATGCAGTTAAATATACACAATTCTGTTTGGGGACACGTTAAGCAATTGAAATTAAAGGGTAGTTGGGACCAACCTTGTACATGAGCATATTTTTACATCCATGCTTCCACATGGAACCCACTTCATTTTTTCGATGCTTCATGCTTTCCAGGCTGTTCTCTGATTTTGCCTTCTCCAGGTCTTGCTTATTAGAAAAAAATATTCTAAATTAAAACCACCACAACCCAAAACAAACCCAACAACAGCAACAAAAAAAAAAAGGGAAGGGAAAAAAACCCTGAAACAAAAACCCCAAACTCTTATGAATCACTTTTGACCAAATACTGAATTCTGCTGCATCAGCTACTTCTTTTTTTTTTTTTTGCAAATTACTTCTTTAGTGATACTGGCTCCTGCTTTTGATCTGCATTGCTAGACAAATATCCAATGTCAATAGAATCTTGAATCTTTTATGAAATACTTTCTTTTTCTTGTTCAAATTCATCCAAAAATATATAACTTTAAAATTTAAAAACTCGCTATCATTCTCACCCTAAATCTCCAAGTTACAGAAAACCTTTCTGGGTAGTGGAAATGACTTCTCTACATACGTGCCATCTTTAACATTCATGTTCTAAAGATAGAAGATTAACATATGTTAATCACGATTCATAGTTTGGGGTCTCTTTTCCATGGCCAGGATGCCCAAGATGTGAATGTTTTCTAGGCTTCCTTTCCCTCAACCCTAGTATCTCCCTTTTTTTCATTCTAAAGAGCAGCAGATTTTAACCATCATATTAGTCACAGATTTATTCTCAGCGATTTCTTTTTCACAGACTTGGGTCCTGGCCTCTGATTTCTCCATCCGTTGCTCCACATTCACCATGTGCCTGTCTAGTTTCCCAGCTTTTGGTGAGAGGTTCTCTACCTTGCCTTCCATTGAGGACAATGTGTTCTGCATTGCCCTGAATTTCACATGAAGTGACTCCATCAGCTCATGGGGGGATCTACTCTGCTGCGAAGTGGAAAAAGTCGACGAGTCCAATGAAGATAGACAAGATGACAGCATCATCTCAGGCCAGGGCACAGGAAGGCATGGACTAAATAAATTGTTCTTGTCATTCTTATCTTTATTTGGGGCATAATTTTGCTCTGATTTTCAGTTGCAGACATCTTAGGTAACTTACTGAGCTCATCATACATTAAGACATATGACATAAAAAGGTGCACAAATTTAGCAGAAATTCTGAATAAAAGCAGTTTTTCACATGAGTCAGGTTCTACCCCTGCTATCTCCACTCATTACAACACTTTCTCTGGTCTGATAACTACTCCCATGTGGACATAGCACCATATTTCCTTTCAGTCAAATTGTCAGTGTGTAAGTTGTTAGTACTGTGAAATACAATTAGGCTTTGTGGCACTCTGAAGAAAACTTCCTGTTTATTATATTACAAAGGTGTATGGTATTAAATAGAATACAGTAAAGAAAAAGACCTGTAACATACATACTAGTCCATTTTAAGTAACCAGAAGCTTTTTTTCTGTATGATACTTAAGGATTTTTTTATTCTGACAGGGAGTTTGGAAGGGCATAGTAGTTTTTGCATCTAGACATTTTTTCAGGTGGATCTATATTTAAGTTACAGGCATGTATCTTTCAAGGTTTACATACTGTGAAAACCCGAATAGAAAATGCTTTGTTTGATTCCAGTGTTTAGTGTTTGGAACTCTGTTCTAGTACCTAGTGTGCAGTGGACCTGGAGGATCCTTATCTCAGAGCATGCAGTAAAGTTTTATAGAATTAGGGAAAGTCTGTCTCGTTTTAAGTCTGGGGTTGCAGTATTTATAATTGTATCATTTTGATCCAAGGTAAATTTATGGTGATATTTGAAAGAAGTTGACATATCCTAATAAAAGAATTATTAGGAAGTAACAATAGAAGTCTTGTCAGTTAATATCCTCATAAGAGCGTTAAAGGAAATACAAGTTTCTTGCTAATGTTCTTTAATTTGAGCTAACTAGTATTCTGATTATTTCACTTCTTAAAAACCACTTGGTGGTATCTAGATAATTAGCACAAAGTTTTATTAAGAGGTTGTAAGTATGATAACAAGTGGTCTTGTATTCTGAATTTAATTTGTGTGTTCTGGTGGTAGGTGTGCTCTTTGCAAAAAAGGAGTGTATTTAAGTGTCATCTCGCTCAGCTAAGCAGTTGGTAAATTTTTAGTGTCTTTTTATTTGTTGATAGGATATGGTTGCAGCAGTAAGCCTGAAGTGTTTGATCATTTTTATTGTCATTAAAGATAACTGGGATTGGTCTTACTCTACAGTATGGTGTATGCAGTCAGCAACAAGCTGCTGTCTAGTAATTTTGAGGAAAATAGAAACAGGATTTTTCTGTTAACAGTAGAATGTACACTTACTTGCAGAGAGAGATTACTGTGGAAAGGGTGTTCTGGTACTTTTTTTCTGGACCATGATATGAATCAATATAGTATTAAGAACCTCTTAGGAGATAGCAGTATAGAAGTTGTATAAAATAAAATACATAATTTTTATTCTGTTCACATCCATTCTGTTGAACTCTTAAGAAAAATAATATTTATAAAAATATTATTTTCCGAGCAGAAATTAGAGTACCTGATAAGCTGGACTCACCAGTCTGGGAGCATCCGAATTCCACTCATGTGAATGGAGCTGATTTCAATCTCACTGTGCTGTCCATGGCTGAAATAGCTTCTTGTAGTTATGAAGCCAGGTAGGTAAAAATTACGTATCATAAAATGTCAAAAATTAGCAGGTTTTAAGACAGTTTCTTCATATTTATCTAAAAGGGAATTTTTATGCTTTTAGAAGTTGTAATCACATATGTTGTTAGAATTTAACACAAGGTGTTTCTTGTGGATGCTGCTGCTTTTTAAACTGTTTCATAGCTCTCAACCTAACTTACATATTACTTGAAACAAAGCCTGTTAAAGAAAAACTGTTGCCATTCACTATGTTAGTTGTTGATTTTGTAATGTTATCTTCACTTTTTTGTGTGTCAAAATTGCATTCTTTCATGGAATTAAGAGCACTGTTACTGAAGTTTTTAGTTAAAATCAGACAGTAAGTGTGATTATTAAGCTTAAAGCCATTTCTTGCACTGATTATATTGAGCATCCCCAATAACATACCTTATGAATGCTCAGAGTATGAAATAACTTGTTACAAATATAAGCACAGTGTTGGAAATAAAATTTTCTTCCATGATAGATATAATATCCCAGAAACTATTACTTCATTGGAACATTTCTCAAGCATGCTAGAATAGGCAGGCTTATAATTATATGTCAAAAAATGAGAGTTTATTTAATACGAGTGAAGATTTTTGTAAGCTTGCACAGTGGAATATAAGATCTGGTTACCTTAGTCACTGAGGTATGTGCATAGTTTTAATTTGAAGCAGAAGGTAGAAAGTGGTGCGTTCTGGAGACTTTGTTCCCAAAGGCAGGCTGTCCATGCTGCATGCCTGAATATTACACAGCTAATTTAGATACTGTATTTGCAGTTATTTTTCTTACCTATTGAGTTGCTAAATTCCTTTTTATTGATAATTCATTTTTGTGGGAAAAGACAAATACTTCATTTGGAAATGCCCTGTATTAATTTGTAGAAAAATTGGTGATGTATTAATTTGGTTTGGGGTGGTTTGGTTTTGTGGGTTTTTTTTTTAATAATTTCATTTCAGACAAGTCGGCATAAAGAATGGAATGTTTTTTGGCCAAGCAAAAAAGTTGTGTCCAAATCTTCAAGCAGTTTCATACGATTTTGATGCATACAAAGAAGTTGCACAGACAGTATATGAGATATTAGCAAGGTAACGCATGCTGTTTGTTTTAGGTGGTCTTTCGTGGTAAGATTGTCAAGCATATTTGCCACTGCTGAATGCCATTCAATTTAGTGTTTTCATCTCGATGTTACTCTTCAGCTTCAACAAAGCCATTCCTAATTGAGGTCTTCCTTTTGTAGTATTTTTGTTATTTTGCACATTGTCTTTCTTCTGCATTCTTTTGTCTTGAATTCAGATCCTGATATCTGAGTTCCAAATGAGTCATTGCTAAATTTTTTACTGATTACACTATGTGAAGCAGATCCCTGCTTAGTAGTGAGATTCTTCCAATAGGGTTTTTTGAGTAACTTAAGAATGGGTTACTGGAGTAACATCTATTAGAAACTACTTTTGGTTTAAAATGCACTTAAACAGAATTGGAGATTTGTTACTGTATACGAAAAATAAGTATTCAACTCATTCTCTAGCTGTTCCCTTAAAATCATGATGCATGTTGAAATTAGTCCTACATTAGTAATGTTACTGTAATTTGTTGGTTTAGCATTTTTAATATGTGATGTGTGATACCAAATAAGCAGGGTAATACCACCACAAAAGGAAGACTTTATTTGCTACATATTTGTTTTAACAGATGGTGAGCTGTTGCTGGTGTTTCACCTCCTTTACTTTGTGTTGATAGCTATACTCATAACATCGAAGCAGTCAGTTGTGATGAAGCACTAGTAGATATCACCGAAATCCTTTCAGAGACCAGATTGACTCCTGACGAACTTGCAAATGCTATCCGCACTGAAATTAAAGCACAGACTAAATGCACTGCTTCTGTTGGGATGGGTAAGTACCTTATTTCATTTTGTTTACAAGCGGTACCTGCTATTGTTAGGTCTATCATAATTCATTTTTAGTAAATAAGTCAGAGGCAAACAATTGTAGTTTTATTATTACACGAATGTAGAGACCGTATTTCAGAAACAGGGTCTGCCTGAAGCATACATTTTGTGTTACTTGTATGTTGCCCACTGTGAAAGTTGTATCAGTATAATAAAATGTAAATTTTAATAGATCCTGTTACACTGTTGAGATCTCCTCTCAACACTGTTCGCTGATCAGAGATTAATTGAAGAAAGATACGCTTATGCCAGTTGAATAAATGTAACTTTTTTACCCTTTAGATTTTAGGGGCTAAACTAAACTGATTTAAACAATGCTGGTAAAAGAGTAAACACATATTTGTTAAGTGAGGTGTTAATTTTTTCATACTTTAACTCAATAAAGTATGTGGCAATAAAGTAACTGTGTTGTTGCAGTAATACATTGCAGAAGGTAAATCACTGAGATTGCATGATAGGAGAGGCTATGTTGATATGCTTGGTAGGTAAGAGGGTCAGAAATCTTCAGTATTCTATAGACAAAACATATTCTCATAGTTAAATAGAGAATCAAATGAAGAATCTGTCATTGTTTCATCAGTTTAATCCCTCAGGAGAAACAGTGCATGTAAAACTCTGTTACTGCTCTTATTAACTAAAATTTTAGAAGAGACAGAAAGAATGTGAGCATAGGTTAGAGAAGAGGAATAGTAACACACAGTGCTGTGAGTTGTGAATCTCCCTGGCCTTTTATTAGTTTGCTTTATCATTGGATGGGATGTTTCAGTGGCAATAATGAATGTGTTTGGGTACCATTCCAGAGATCTTACTGTCTGAGCATGAATAAGCGTATGAATAGGGAAATAAAAAATGCTGACTAGGTTCCCACCACACTTTTAAGAGTGCATATAATACTTTAACAGAGTCATTGGAAATATTTTAATGAATACTCAGGCCCTGATATTAGCTAAATTCCAGAATTTCACATATAATATAATGGATAGAGTTGTCACCTGTTACTTACATTGACCACAGTTGTCTGTTCTGCAGTGTTAAAATATTACCCTTCTATATTTTTTAGCCATTTGCACTTAACTCTTTATCTGTACCTCTACGTGTGTAGAACATAACCAAGACAAATAAATTCAGTGTTCTTAGTGAAGCATCCAGTACTTACCTATTGGTTGTTTAGGGATTTTTTGGTGGAATTTTTTTTTGTTGGTTTTAACTTGCTGTAATAACAGATACTGCTAGCAGCTCATGAATATATTTCATTAAATTCTTTGCTGAAGATAAGGAATTTGACTCTACTTTCTGCATTTTTTCCTTGATTACTGAACTGTGGCATTCTACTTGAAGGAACAGAAGTTACCACAGACATAATTTAATTTATTGTTTTTACAGGTTCTAATATTCTGCTGGCCAGAATGGCAACTCGTAAAGCTAAGCCAGATGGACAGTATCACTTAAAACCTGAAGAAGTGGATGATTTTATCAGAGGGCAACTTGTTACCAGTCTTCCAGGTACTCCTTTCTTTTAGAGGACACTTTGCCTCCTAAAATTAAAATAGTTTCAGTTACAAATCTGTGTTCTTAGATTAGATGCTATTCCATGGGTATGATTAAGAAACAAAAAGGTATGCTGACTTCTTAAAAATTCTCTACTTTCTGGAAAGAATGCGTCCTTTTTGTATCTTTGAGAAGCATCTCTTTTAGTAAAGAATTTTATGGATTCACGCAACATGATCTACAGAAGAGAATGTTATGCAACCTTATAATCTTTAGAAAAATTATTGAGGTGAGTCATTTCAAGTGAATGCGAGCTTGCTGTATCATAATGAATGTAATCGAATGAGTAACATCAGGTACTTATGACTCTGAGAGGCAGTTTGCTTAGAAATGAGAGCTAGCCCAAGAGGGTATTCTTTCTAAAAAGGAGCATATGAAGTCACAAGTTGGAAAAAATAGCAGAGATGCCATAATGAAACAGAGAGTATATGAAGAGGGAAAAGGGACAGAGAGGAGTTTGTTTATTCTCTGCTGTGTCTAAGAAACTGAGAGATTTTGAAGAGAATGAGAAGAAAATATAAAATAAAATTTGGAAGGGGAAGAATGTTACTGAAATAGAGAAGTGTTTCTGCTTGCAACATGAGCTGTATTAGAATGGCTGATAAATAGAGAGGAAGGTGTGAAGTAAGGCAGCTGTGGTACTATTACCAGTGTTACGCTCTTCATGCAGCTGTAGACAGGTTTCGCTTCTGGTAGACTTAAAATACACATTACATGAGTAATTATTGTTTTGTGTGAGGATCTTTTAGTCGATGGTATACTGCAAACTTACAGAATGTGTTGATTCTTTTAAAGAACAACAACAGGTTTGTCAAATTCCAACTTTTTTGCCTCAGTTTTTGAAGAAATAATTGTGACAATGATCATGAATTATAATTCAGCAAGTATGACAGTACTACTAATTTTATTAACTGCAGTTTCAGCCAAATCTTGCTAAGAAGCCCTACTGACATTATGTTTCCACAAGTGCTGTGAAAAATGACAGCTTGACAGAGGAAAGCAATCCAAATGAGTACAAACCTTTGAGGGATGGGCAGGCAAAATTCAAGTGTTGTATATTTTGTTGGTAGTTCCCAGTCATGTGCGTAACCAGAGTATATGTTTTCTGTCCTGTATTCCTTGGTCAGATAGGAATCATAGAATCATAGAATAGTTAGGGTTGAAAAGGACTTTAAGATCATCAAGTTCCAACCCCCCTGCCATGGGCAGGGACACCTCACACTAAACCATGCAACCCAAGGCTCTGTCCAGACTGGCCTTAAACACCGCTAGGGATGGAGCATTCACAACTTCCCTGGGCAACCCATTCCAGTGCCTCACCACCCTCACAGTAAAGAACTTCTTCCTTATATCCAATCTAAACTTCCCCTGTTTTAAGTTTTAAACCATTACCCCTTGTCCTATCATTACAGTCCCTAATGAATAGTCCCTCCCCAGCATCCCTATAGCCCCCCTTCCGATACTGGAAGGCTGCTATGAGGTCTCCACACAGCCTTCTCTTCTCCAGGCTGAACAGCCTCAACTTTCTCAGCCTATCTTCATATGGGATGTGCTCCAGTCCCCTGATCATCCCCGTGGCCCTCCTCTGGACTTGTTCCAACAGATCCATGTCCTTTTTATGTTGAGGACACCAGAACTGCACACAGTACTCCAAGTGAGGTCTCACGAGAGCAGAGTAGAGGGGCAGCATCACCTCCTTCGACCTGCTGGTCACAACTTTCTAGTGTTTGTGGCAATAATGCCACTAAGACAAAGAGATGCTGAAAGATAGAAGCTGATTACCTGTGATTTCTAACTTTCACAGACTTTGGTAGTGTAAACTCATAGGACTAATATTTTTCAGAAGTAACAGGCCACCTCTCCAAAACCCAGACATGTACTTAAGTTTATCACACTTAGGTATGTGCTGTTGCCATGGATACCTACAGTTTCCTGTGCTTGGTAATTCAAAGCACAAGTGATACAGGTATGCTATCACTTCTACCTGAAATATTATTTTTCTACCTTGGTAGCAGTGGAACAGTATTCAAAATATTTGTTGGTTTTCTTTCAGATTAAATCACTTGTATATGGTAGCAAAACATATTACATATTGGATACTCTTCTTGGACTGAGTGTTGTGGTGTCCAGAGCTATATGCTCTGTAATAAGCAGTACATTGTCAAGAAGATTTGCAAGCAAGAGTCATTCAACATTTTACCCAGAAATAAAGAAACACACTACAATATGACATCTTAAACTAGATATATAGAAAATACAGGTGAAGACACCAAAAGTTTCCGTTTGGACCATGTTTTGTTGAGTGAAACTTATTTTTATAGTATATATTTATTTATTTGGCATAACCTAGTGTAGGTTTAAAAAGGCAGATTTTATTTGTTCAAAACATGACGGGCTCTGAGTTGTATAGAGTTAACAGAAGTAATTGCTTTATTGTTAGGAGTTGGCAGGGCGATGGAATCTAAGCTGGCTTCTTTGGGAATTAAAACCTGTGGAGATCTGCAGTATGCTTCAATGTCAAAACTGCAAAAAGAGTTTGGTCCAAAAACAGGACAAATGCTCTACAGATTTTGTCGTGGTTTGGATGATCGACCTGTTCGTACAGAAAAAGAAAGAAAATCTGTTTCAGCAGAAATCAACTATGGAATAAGGTTTACACAGGTAAATTCAAACTCGCTTTCTTTTCTGCAGTGACTTCTTTCAGCTCGAGAAGAATCTTCTCATATTCTGATTATTTTCACTTACACTTTGATCTGTTAGAGCACCATCTTAGCCACCAAATAGGAATGAGGAAAATGAAGAAATAGGAGACCAAACGATAAAATGGGAGGAGAGACTACAAAATTATTGGACTGAAAAGAAGCTTGCACAAAATTAGCTGGCTATTCTGCATTCGTTATACAAGTCTGGTACAGAAAGAGAGAACTGCAGTAGGTTTGTCAGCACCTAGCATTCTCTTTCATTTAAATGCTGATTGTTCAAAATGCCAGTGCCTGAAACCAGCACCAGTACAACATTCTTATTGGACTTTTTACAAATATTGGGGGGGTGGGGGGAAAGGTGTGTTGTTGAGAAAATTGTATTAAAAAATAACTCAGCTCTTTGTTGAGAACTGAAGCATATATAGAAATTACAGGGAAAAAAAAGGCTGGGAGAGATCTCATGGTGTTGTGTAGTCCAGCCTTTTGCTTTATGCAGGGGAAGCTTTGAGATCAGACCAGTTGCTCAGGGCTTTATCCAGTCTGGTGTGGAAAACCTTCAAGAACGAAGACTGCAAAACTTCTCTAAATAACATCTTCCACTGCTGGACTTTCCTCATGGTCAAAGTATTTTCCTTATAAGCCCTATGCCCTTCATCCTCTAGGTGTGTGCTTAAAATTAGACTTCAAATTCCATGTTGGGGTTTCTAAATACATTTGGGGTTTTAAGGCTTATTTCCAAAAGGACTTAATATTTCCTACTTAACTTCAACATTAGGATAGGAATCTACCATCTCACGTAACTTCAGTGACCTACAATATTAATAAAATACTTGATGTTAAATAAGACAATTGCCTGTGAGTCAGCTTGTTCTTTTCAGTTTACACAATCTGGATTGCATTAAGCCTTAATGATTTACCTTCAATATTTGAAAAACAGTAATTATCTAAACATGTTGTTTTTCCCCTTCAGCCTAAGGAAGCAGAAGCATTCCTTCTGAGCCTCTCAGAAGAAATCCAACGTAGGCTTGAAGCTGCTGGTATGAAGGGTAAACGATTGACACTTAAAATAATGGTCAGAAAGGCTGGGGCACCAGTGGAGCCTGCAAAATACGGAGGTCATGGGATCTGTGATAATATCGCCAGGTAACTATGTCTGGAAAAAAGAATGGTTGGTAATAGGCATGAGCACACTTCTGCAGGATGTTGGGCACCAAAAGCTACAGGAAGACAGGACAGAAATTTGAAAGCGCTTGGTACCTTTCTGTGTACATATCAAACCTTGCACCAAAATTCAAAGTAGAATAGTATTATCAGAAGTCCTCCGTGTTAGGGTTGTACATATGTGGTCTTTCGGTTATTAGCATGGAATGTAAATCCCCCAGTGATAAACATGGCATATTGGGAGGTGAAAGAAGGAAGAGACTAAGGTGTCTGTCATAAAGAGAGAACAATTTTAAGTCATCAATTTTAAGCCTTTGAGTTTGTTCAGAGATTAAAATGGGGGAAAAAGAAAATATATCAAATGTTGAAAAGTTTGTGGGCATAGAAGAAACAATTTGTGGTTTTCAGAGGAAGCAGAAACAGGAGAGAAGGAATCTGACTCCAGAAGTGCGTTCTTTGTGGTTTGAAGTTGCTTTCTTGAGAGAATGTAGTCTTGTGTGTCTGTGGATGTTATTTAAAAATTAAAGTGATTTAGTGAAATATTTGCAGTTAATTACTGTGACTACCTATTTCTCTTGGCAGGGAGATATTCTTCCTTTTTGACTTGAGTAATATAGTTTAAGGTTGCTTCTAATTTTATAATAGTCTCATGAAATGCTGATAAAGACTTTTGATCTTTTAAGGGGCTTATCAACTAGCAGTAATACAGATGCGCATATATATATTTGGTATTCATTTTTCCAGCTTGCTCAATTATTGGAACTGTTTTTTCCTTTTGCAGTACTTCTAGAAGTATTTACATTCTGCACTTTGACAAGCATGCAGGAGCATTTTTATTTCTTCAGTGACCAGCTGAGTTGAAATGTTCTGCTGCTGCAAACTCTCTCTCCCTGAGCTACTGCAGTCAGTGTAGTGTTGTGTGTAGTGTAGTGTTGGGTTATTTTTCTTTAGGGGCTTTCTGTTGTTCCTTGTTAGTTTTTTGATCATCTGCTGATCCTGACAGTTGGAGTGAATTCTCAAAGAAAATACTTGTACTTGGCAAGAAGGATGTCTGATCAGTACTGTTCTCCAAGTTGAGAATGTGTGGGGACTAGGGCAGTATTTGCAAAAGACTGAGAGACCACTTTTCATTCTGAAGATTGGAGCTGGAGTCAAAACACCTTGGACTGCAGTTGCCCATCTCAGTACAGTCAGGTTTCTTTGTTTCGAATCTGCCTTTCATGTTGTTCCACCAAGAAGTCTGCAGAGAGTTTTTCTGGTCCTAGAAAAGACAGCAAAGATCCATAGAATTATAGAATCAGGTGGGTCAGAAAAGACCTTTAAAATCATCAGGTCCAACCGTTACCCTAGGACTGCCAAGTCCATCACTAAACCATGTCACTGAGGTCCTTGTCTAAAGTGGAGCTAAGAAAGTTGAATCTCAAAATCTCAAGGTCAGAGACTGTGCCCCATGTTTCAGCTGTTCAAGAAGGCCACTCTTCTTGAGGTGGCCATAAGAAGGTTCATGTCTCTTGACCTTTGCAGTTAAGTTTTTTCATAGAGTCTTAAGTTCCTCATAAGAAGTACCTTTATTTCCTTGTGGATCATTATCTACATAGTAAAGACCTTTTCAGTTTGGTCATGCTGCAGCATTCTTCATCTCACTGAGATGCTACCTGTGGTGGATGCCCATCCCTGGTGAAATGGGATAACCCAATTACTCTGCCTTGGTAGTCAGTTGATAGGTCATTGTCAAAGGAGTAGGACCTTCAGCTTCCACAAGGACTGTTGTTACTCTTCCCCTTTCTTTATTTCTGATTCTTCTTTGCTTCCTATTGTTCAGAAGGATGGTGTTGACTAAAGTTGTGTTGTGTGGTGTTTTTTTTTATATCAAATCTATATGCTTGCATACTGAAAGCACAAAAATGATACCTAGGCATAAGAACCATAGAATCATAGAACAGTTAAGGGTTGAAAAGGACCTCAAGATCATCTAGTTCCAACCCCCCTGCCATGGGCCAGGGACACCTCACAGTAAACCATGCCACCCAAGGCTCTGTTCAGCCTGGCCTTGAACACCGCCAGGGCTGGAGCATTCACAATTTCCCTGGACAGCCCATTCCAGTGCCTCACCACCCTTACAGGAAAGAACTTCTTATATCCAATCTAAACTTCCCCTGTTTAAGTTTTAACCCATTACCCCTTGTCCTATCACTACAGTCTCTAGACATAAGGTAGTTATATGCTGTTTCAATGTACAAGGTTGTCTGAGAACCTTCTAAATGGACGTTTATTCTTCAGGCAGACACTTCTGTATCAAAGCCATTGTTCCTTAGATAAAGGGACGATACGACGATACTGACTGTTGTGTGAGGGTGCATTTGGCATCTTCAAAGATAGGTCTTTTCTACTTTCCCATCCACCTCATGTTGTTGTAACAGATGAGTCCCTCCTGAACTGAAGGGTCATTTGCTCAGCGTTGCTGATGACTGAAGAGGTAGGGGTATTCTTTCAGTGGGTTACAGATCAACAGTAGAATTTTCAGGCATAGGGTCTGCCTCATACTTTTGAGCTTGTGACGTACAATTTAGCTGTGCTAAAAACTAAAACTACAAAATTCACCTTTCGCTATCAGAAGCTAATCACCTTTTGAGGCTTGTATATCAAGAAGAAAATCCATCAACCTATGCTTTTGTCTTCTGGGTACCAGTTCTTTGAGCTGAAGGTTTAACAATCTAGGAACATGTTTTTAGGATTGAGTGTATGTTGAGATAGAGCTTTATTCCTTCTTTATGGAAGGAATTACTAAGTTTGGAACTATTGCCAGACTGCTTTCCCATGAGTGAAATATAAGGAGACACCATTAAAGTGTTTAGTAAGTTGACAGTATGGCATCCTGTCAAAATACCAAGATGGAACTTTCTTTTGTCCATAGAGCCCACTCCAGAATTAATACTGCATCAGTTACCTCAGTGAGACAACTTTACACCACTCACATTTGATTAGCCATGAGAAATTCTGTCCTTATCTATCTTAAATATTAGGCCATTAGAAAATCCAGAATTACCAAGCACTACTACTACCATCTTAAGCTCTCAGGTGGCAAATTGTAAAACTTGCAGGTAATTTTGTGAGAGCTGTTGCATAAAATTGTCCGCAGTGTAAGATGTGTATTTGGAATGTTGTTTAAAGTCACTTACCATTGATCCAAGTTCTTTGTTATTTGAAATCCACATGCAGATGCCTATATCTGCATCTTCCTCAGAGTTCCTTCTGAAACTCACTCTTTTAGACCTTTGACAATTCACAACTGAAATAATGCTGAGCGAACTCTTTACAAAGCCAAGCTTTAGTGAAGAATAGTGCATGAGTGCATTTCTACAAGTACTGTGAAGTGAAACATTTTTGTCTGGCATTTTGTAGGTAGCATGTATGTAAGTACATACTATATTTGACAATGCATGGACCACACACTGAGAATGTTCAATTCTTAAGTAATCTGTTTGTTTTCTGTAGAACATACTTAGTTCTAATTACCTTTCCAAAGAAACCACAGAACAACAAAAAAAGTGTTCAGTTTCAGTTCAGTATGCCAGGAAATTATGATCAGTCTTTCTTTGAAGTCCTCTCTTGAATAAATATAGAATTGTTGTAGTCTTTAGAATTTGTGAAAGTTTCCTTTTTAACCATACTTTTTTATTCTTTGTAGGACTGTGACTCTAGACCATGCAACAGACAGCGCAAAAGTAATTGGAAAAGAAACTCTAAACATGTTTCACACAATGAAACTGAATATATCAGATATGAGAGGGGTGAGTTAATGGGAAAACTGAAATTTATTCTCCTAATCAGCCTTTTTTGTTGTCTTTTCGTAAATTTTCCGTTTCCCAGGGTAGACAATAACCAAACTTAAGCAAAAGTGTAGATAATACAAAGCTTGTGTCAATCAGGCTAATTTCATCCATTGGGATTTTGCAAGAACCATGTCTAGAAGTGAAACAGTATTATCTTTCTCATTTGCAGACTGAAGTGATGGATTTAGTACAGATTCTTCTCAGTAAAACCATTCCTTTCTGGTGCAGGTAGCCAGATTTAATACTAATCACTTCCTGGTCAGTATTGCTGTATTTGTTGGTATCTAAGAATTTTCATAATAATCACATTGCTTCATGATCCTGTTGACAGCAGACTTGTATCTCAGAGAAGTCAAGACTGTATTATCTTTGTCATTTCTTAGTTGTTGGATTGTAGTGGTTAATCCTGGGACATGTTTGGGATGGCTTTAGTGGCTGTTTATGTGTATTTCAACATATTTTATTTCTCTCCCCCACCCACAACAGGCAGCCGATTTCAGAGAAGGCAGTTTTATTAGGAAAGAATTACAGATTTTATGTTATTTTTTTAAAACTTTATAAAATGAATGTATTTATGGTTTTGGATTTAGGTTGGAATTCAAGTACAGCAGTTGGTTCCCATCAGTAAAACCACTTCAGCTCACTCAGCAGTACAGTCTGGACACTTACCTGGTGGATCACATTCAGTTATTGATCTTTTTCATGTTCAGAAAGCAAAACAGTCTTCAGAAGAAGAACGTAAGGAAGGTCAGTAAGCTTTGTACTTAGCATGTGTGATAACAATCAGTTCTGAAGGGCTCCAACATAGATTACCTTTTGGAGTACTTAGTACTATAGCAGTGTTATTTAACATTATTTGTTTATTTAACATAAACTCTTAGCAGGTTTAGCTGCTACAAATTAAAATGCTACAAATAAAACTTTGCATAGGATTATTCTGGCCTTTTTAAAAGTTAATAGTAACAAAGGATACTTTGAAATGGAAAGTGGTATAATTACGTTAAATATTGTATAAACTGTTTAGCAAATAAAACTGGAAATTAACTTCATTGTATCTTGAATCTTCAGAATATTTTTAACTTATATGATCATTCTGTATTTTGTTTTCATATGTATAGTATTTGTGGCTGCTATGGACCTTGAAATATCTTCTGATTCAAGAACTTGCACTTTTCTTCCATCTCGTGGTAGTCATCTTCCATCTGGTCTCAATTCTAATGTTAACAATGCTGAGTCTGCTGTCAAATCGAATGGCGTACATTCTCCTATCAGCGTAAAATCCAGGCTTAATTTGAGTATTGAGGTTCCATCTGCTTCCCAGGTAAAATATAAGGACATAAAGCCTCTGCAATATATTGTAATAACTTGGGATTGTCTGTCTTGGGTAGAACAAAAAAAGGCTACACTGCATTTTTATTTTTAATTTTTTAACTAAAAAGAGCTCTAGTAGAGTACAGTGCGCAATAAAGAACTGTTACTTATGCTAAACTATCTTGCCTTAATAAAACAATTTTTTAAAGGCATTTGTTTATAGGCTAACCTACAAAAGATTGTATTTATGCAAAGGAAAGAAATTTAATTTTCCAGTATCTTTTTTCCTTTCCATCACTTGCCAAAGGATTGCAATGGAGCAGGAATGGAAAAGATGCCAGGGCTGAAATACTAAAAACCATTATGTTCCATCTTTCGCAACCAACTACCAGAGCCTCATTACAAAAAACGCGGAGTAAACTGGGAAAACTTCTGTCAGACAAGTTAGGCACATGCTATAGTTCATGTTCAATATTTCTATGATAATGACAGGATGCAGATTTGTAAATTCCCTTATTTTAGCTCTTTAAAATTGTTTCTGATTAGCTTAATCACTGATGAGTGGCTCAAGAAGAATTAGCTCAAGTACTTTGTCATTTTCATGGAGACTGAATTTTTTAATGTTTTCTGTCTTTATGGCAGCAACATTCTTTGCCACAGGTGCCAATAAATGATAATCAGTAAGTCTTCTCTACATGAATTCTTAAAGTCATGTATTCTATACCGGTCTATAAATTACACATAAATCTGTCTTCCAGCTTTAGTCAGTGAGAAGGAACTGAACAGCAACTAGTCTTACACTACCTCATATACTTCTACAATGGCTGTGCTCTAAGTTTCTGCCTAAAAGAATGTCAGACTTGGGTTACAGATTTAGTTACTCATCTTCCTATGTTTTTTCTAATGTTCTTCAAATAAGATTAATGCTCAGATGCCCACTTAACATTTGCACAGGATACCGCCTTTTAGATGAGAGTGGGACATCTCCATTTAAGTAAAATGTTTCTGTGGGGCTTGGTTGGGATTTTTTTTTTTTTGGGTCTTGTAACCAAAGAAGAGCCTCCTTATTTCCACCCCATGTTACTCAATCAGACATCTGTTACATGTGTCTGCTGTGAGCATGCTGCGCTGAAGTTTGTAGGTATTTTAGGTACAAGCAGATTTACATACTTTTCTGTAAAAATCTGTAATTTAAGTCTGTAAAAGCATTTGTTTATGTTAACAGCTTTTCCAAATATTTGCACATTTTTCAAAGCAAATTATGGGCTTGCCAGAAAACTTTTTTGTATATAATGCAGTATGTAAGTTTTAGAACCTAAGCTAGCTAAGGATCTGAAAGTAACTTGAGTGGATAATGTGAAGCTTCCATACGCTCAGATTTTGCTGTAGGATGAATATGTATGACCAAATGAAAAATACCCTAGTTCAGTAGAATTCCTACAACTTTGGTGGCTTATGGCACAATATGCTCATCTTTCTTTCTGCTTTATAACCATATTATAATATGGACTATAATACATAATTCAGTATAGGGAAGGAATGGTAAGAGTTAGTCTCATAATGTAGTTTGTGTGGTGTGTGCTAGGAATGCTACAGGAAGATACGTTTACAGCCAGCATTCCAGAAAATGGTCATGGAAGTAGTTATGTAGCAAATTTTAAATGAGAGAACTCAAACAGAATGTAGAAGAAGAAGAAATTAATAATACAGGCAGCTTTCATGAAAACCCCTCAAAACTATAAGCCAAGTAGCTTTTCCACAAATATCTGTAGTTCTCTGTAAATCCAGAACCTGGTCATAAACTCCAAATTTTCTTCTTAAAGGTCAAAGATAAAGTTTTCTGAAACTGCCATGAAGTCTTATTTAGGAGAACTTACAGGCAAACACTGGCATTTATCCACATAGTTTCACTCAAGTTTAACTTGTGAGGAAACTGATGCTGTAGATTTACTTGTCAGTTATACTAATTCCGGCACTTGTGCAGCTGTCATTGTTTACAGCAACTTTTAGGCACTGAGGGGTTGTTTCAGTTGTTTCAAGTTCGTAATTGATGGTAAGTAGCAATTACAGCAGGCAAAAATTTGAATCTAAGGTTTATTTCATTATCAAAATCTATGACAGGAGCCTGACAGTATGCAAACATACAGAATATCATTAAAGTAAATTAGAACATGTATCCTAGAACTCTGTAAAAAGAAAAGAATAATAAATTGCTTTATTGCTTTATATCAGACATCAATTTAATATTCACAACAACATGTTGCCTGTGTAATTTGAACTCAGAATTTGGGTTTCATTGTCACAAGGTAGTTGTTGAGGAAACCTCACATATTTGTGATGGCTGTTTGTGATGAGACCACTGAGCACTGTGGAAAGATACAACTGAGCATTCATATTTACTAAACTACTTTTTAGTCTTAAACCTTATTTTTATATCTTGCTCCTGCAGAGTGTAACTGTCTGGTTACTAAGTATGTTTGCATACACGGATTAAAATGATTAATATTTTTCTAAAATTCAAGAACTGTAGAATTATTTGTTTACTAAAATTAACCCTGTTATATATTCCTCAGAAATATCTAAAAGCTTTTCTATATTTGTAGCTAGATAAGTCCGTGTTAGAAGCGCTGCCACCTGATCTCAGAGAACAAGTGGAGCAAATATACACCATTCAGCAAGGAGAGAGTTACGGAGACAACAGAAAAGAGCCAATAAATGGATGCAACACAGCACTTCTGTCACAACCAGTTGGAACAGTGCTTTTACAAATTCCACAGCTCCAAGAACCAAATACCAATATGGGAATTAATGTAATAGCCTTGCCAGCTTTCTCACAGGTAGGATGTTTGCATTGTATCAATTAACATCAAGTTTCCACCTACCTACAGGGATAGTTAACAGCTTTTTCTTGAGACAGCATTATAACTAGAATCTGTGACTTGTCAAAATGATTTATGGTCCTTTAATACCTTTAAAAAGTCTACTTTCAAATGTTACTTGATGCATCACATAGTATGATAGTATTTATTAAAGATTTATAGTCATCAGTATGCCTGTGTTTTTGCTGTTGCCTGATGTAAAACCTCCTCATTTACGCTTTGCTTTGCAATCCAGTGTGTAAACAGTCTTTTTTTCTGCATTGCAGCTGAGTTACACTGCACCGTAAGTCTGAAGCAGTCCTAGAATCTGCTTAGCTATTCACAGGAGGCTCACTCTGTTTAAGTGGATGTTCTGATGGTGTAAAGCCAGCCTCTGCTAGCTTCTGTGGATGTGGTTGTTTGTAACACATTCCTGGGAGAAAGGCAGGCTTGGCTAAAGATTGTGCATATCTCCAGAATTTTTTATTGTGCTTGTATACAGCATGTCCAGGATGAGAAAGGTGTGAAGTTATTTCTCAAAACAAGGGCCTGAAGCAGGAGCACATAGCAGTAATGATGCTTCTAATGATATTCTACCCTTCAATCCAAGATAGTGCTGATCAAATGTAGGGTAAAAATTAATTTAAAGATCAAAGATTGGGTTACTTAGCGATGCAATACCTTGCATATGCATCATTTAAAATAGAGCAGTATTTTGATTTGTCTATTTTCTATTTACTGTGCTATTGCTCCATTGTTCTCAAACAAACTGATACCACTTAATCAAATTTAGAGATATTTGTTGCTGTTTCTAAGGCATAATGCTGCTTAGGTGACACAGAATCCAGAGAAAAATGGAAATTCCTGACCCGGTGAACAGTAGTTAATGCACAATTATTATTTCTGGTACTAAAATTTCTTCTTCTTGATTCAAGTTCTCTGGCTTGAAACCAGTTGTGTCAGTTTTTTGTTCCTGAACTGCAAAATTGGGTTTCCCCTGTGGAGATGGTGTGCAAATAGTATATGAACTCTCCATACCCCTGTTTTAAAACACGTAGTTGTGTTCATTCATAGGCAAGAGTTTTTCTTGGACTTTGTTAAATTATGTCCACAGTTGTTTTACCACCCAGCACTCCTTTTCAGGGTGAATTTCAACTGCACAAGGCTTTCTATAAAAATTGTATTTTGTTAGTGTTTCTGCTTTATCAATTAGGTAGTTGAGAATTGATTGTTGTGTTTTTATTATAGCATCCTTGAAATTGTCTTAAAAATACTTAATCTACATACTCGTGCACTGGTTTTCTTGTCTCTTATCTCCTAATGCACTTTGTGACTGTTACTGGATCCAAAAATGTTGGCTTAGCAGAGCAGCCTTTCTGTTTGAAGATGCAGTTCAAGAAGAATTGACTACTTCCTATTTATTTGCTAGGGATATCTGTACTGTCTATTTTAAAATGCCTTATGCTTGTACTCCAGATTTGTCTCTTGAAATCCATTCAGCTTTATTGGCAAAAAGAGAGAGCTAAGATTTAAAACTTTCATTTTATAAGTTAGGTCCAAGTTTAATACTTAGGGTAATGTTGTTGAATAGCTTCCTTACATTTGGCAGGGGAAAAAAGAAACTAAAACCAGTTCATTAATATGGGAGGATTTTTTCCAGTGATAAAATCAAACATGAACTTAATTCCAAACTATCATCTTGGTCTGAATATAGTTTGACAGGGTTTTTTTATTGTTAAAGTCTGTGGGAGTGTATATTGTATGAGTGCACACAAACATTTGAGATTACTTTCTTTCAAATGATGCAGTCAACTAAGCAGTAATAGGTTTCAGGTATAGAAACATTGCAAGCCACTCCAAATTGAGTGCTTTAGCTGTATCAACTCAGCAGATGTAAATGATACCCTCACATCTTTTTATAGCTTAATTAGGTTTGGTTTTCAACCCTTCATTCCTTTTGACTGAACTGTGATTTTATGCCAGGTGCTGAATTAATTGGCTGATAGTGATTTATTCATTAGAAAACATGTGGAAAATATCCACCGTTGGGTAAGTTTCTCCCATAGAAAGCATTCAGATATATTGCATTAATTTCCATCAGCTGCAGAAGAAATGTTAACATTTAGAAGAGCTGTATATCTCTGTAGCAGCTGAATCCTGTAAAAGCATAGGATGCAAGAAGTAAAGATTACAGTTGCTTAGAAACTAATGACATTTGTAGTAGTGGAATTAATTATTGGTGGCAAATTTGCACCTCATATCGTTATAACATGGTTCCTTTTCAGGAAATTTATACAGCACATCAAAAATACTGATAGCTGTGTGCTGACGTAGTACATGAATTTATAAAATCGAGATTCTCCATATGATATGATACGGAGATACCATATCATATGAAGAATCTCCATATGATTCTCCATTGCCACGTGAAAGCAATGTTAGCACACTCTGGCTGTACAGTAAATCACACGAAACTCCAGTTAATTAGTGTTGAATTCATACAAACTTGACTGATGGCTCTTCCAGTTGAATTTTTTCATATTACACTTTCAGAGGGCAGTGATAGGGGGAATAACAGAAACATGGCCAGTTCCCTGTTCTGCTTTGTTTGTGCATAAGTTACTAAGTGGCGTATAAAAAAAACGCTGTTAATTGAGGGCCTCCCAAATTCCTGACTCTCCACTGCTTAGCTAGAGAACAGTAACCTTTCTAGAATCATTTTATTAAGTAAGATTTATATTTAAAAAATTAGTTAAGTCTCTGGACTTAATTGGCTGTGTTCCACCACAATCCTTTGTTCTGTACAAATTGAGGTCAGAGTTGTTCCCATTTCCTCTTTTAATTAGTGCACATTTTGGGTGGTGAAAAGTTTGTGTTGGCACATGGAGTTTGAAGAGTGGAAAAAATGTGCTAAATGGATGAGTTTTACCTGTGGGGGCACGTTCATGTTAATTATCTGTATAATTCAGACATCATATATACAAATAGCACAGCATACCTTCCTGATGTATCTGTATGTGTTTTAGTTCAGAAAAACAGATCAAATATGTATTGAAAATAAGCGACAATTCCTACTATCTCTGCATACTGACATACAATAAATAGAGTATCTCAGGTAATGCCAGAAATTGTATTGTGCCCTTAGAATAGCAACAGTAATTTTTAATAAATTTTTTTGTTGGTGTTCGTTGCACATCTCTGTATTCCAACACTGAAATAAAGGGCACTCTCACGCTAGGCAGATTTAATCCCTGAAATTATAGGTTGGCCTTTTTTAATTGAGATTTAGCAGAGTAGAAGCTGAAAACACTGTCCAGTAATATCAGAAAACTCAGAATACTAGACTAGTCTGTCACGAATTTGCTGCTAGAGACACACAGTGAGTAATACATGAAATTATATTTTGTGAATATGGCAATTGGCAGCAAATTATTTCTTGTCTAGAATTCGAGACCCTAGAACAGTTGGAAAGGACTGCATTTTTATCAGTTAAACAAGGGATGGACAACTGGGAGAAAAACTAAATCCTTTCAAGCTAGTTCAAAATGTGAGGTAGCTTGACTTGCCTTTCTTGTCCTTAAAGTAGTGAGACTGTTTCCAGGGATGTTCTGTTTGAGGAGGTTAGCAGCTTCCAGGAAATAAAAGTATCAAAAGAATAGGAGGAGCAAAAGTCTGATTGTCACAGTGCTTGAGTTTGGAAATTTGAAGGTAGTGTTCTCTGAGTTAGGCTTAATTGTGCTGTTAATGTAGCTGTACGTGAATAAAGATAGTGGTGAATGAAGTGGGTGAATAAAGATGCTTAGTGAATTATAGCCCCATAAACAGTAACTCTCAAAAATAATAAATGTAGAGCAGTATCAAGTGAAACATTTTATGGTTTTTACAAGCTAAAGTACATGAAGAAAACATGTATTTTACAGTGTTTCTGTTATATCTCTTTTGGTTTTGCTTGGCATAAGATTTACCCTTCTCATGTAAGTGATCTAGAGGAGAGCAAGCAGTGTTGCTCACTGGTGAAATAATCAAATAAATCTTCTGTTACTGTTCAGGTGGACCCTGAGGTTTTTGCTGCACTACCTGCTGAGTTGCAAGCAGAGCTGAGAGATGCATATGATCAAAGGCAAAAGCAATCAGAGCAGCAACCTGCTAGCACTTTTGGTGAGTATATAAAGTTGCATAGGAGTTGCTTACTATTCAAAGACAGTTACGCAACCCTAAATAACAAACTGGAAAAATATAACACAAGCTTCTATGAAGATGCTGTGTTCAATCAAATTTCTTTATTTATTTTTGACAGACTGTCAGTTACAACCAGCTGTGGTCTCATTTTGCAAACAGATGCCAAGCTTTACTTAAATGGGTAATTAATTCAATTCATGGGGACTGTGGTACTAAACTTACACATGTCCATATGTTTGCAGAATGGAATCTAAACTTGATATGTCATGTAATTTAAGTATTGCATCTTCAGTACCTAAGTTAGTTAAATTATGTTCAGATAGCATTCTCATGGTTCCCTGAACCCCATATCACTGGTATGGGTTTCAGGCAATTAGAGATATGATACATCTCACCATATGTCTGATAGTCAGGTGGTTTTACTCTGATCTGATCACACAGGCCTCCTTTTTATAATCAGTAGAAAGAAATAAAATTTCTTCCCCATGAATGTGCTTTGCCATAAAATAAGTTGGAAGTGTCATTGGGTTCATTGCCAGTAAATACCATGTTATTATAATCAACCTTGATTTCATAGTCAGTGGACTGATGCAGATACACTTTAGTCATACGAGGGAGTGAGAGTGATTTCCTTGGTAAACCATTATAAAAATAGTTTGGGGAGGTTTCACTGCTGGTTTTGCTGATAACCACTTGTGGGAAGTCTTAGCGGGTGTCTAGGTGGAACAGTGCTCTCACTGAGGCAAAGCAATTTGTCCAGTAGTCTTCAGATTTCACCATCTGCTCATACTCAAGCACTGCAACGGCTGATATTAAAAGGCTTATGAGTAGTTGGGTGTCCTCTGAGTACACCAATGTCCAGCAGTGCTTTTCAAATACTTAAGACCAATTCCCATATCTGGAATGGCATGTGAGTGTGAAAGTCGCTTTATCTATGTTATGTTCTCCAAATTGATCCATAGATTTTTGTGGAAGATAGAGAGTCCTCCTTCCAATGGAAAAATACTAAATTTTAAATGTATCAACCACTGACTGTTCCTTTGGTTTTCAGTTGCAAAAAACCCTTTGTTACACCTGAAGCATGCAACAACGAAAAATAAGAAAAAAAACAGGAAAAAAAATCCAGTCAGTCCTGTAAAGAAGATTCAGAGTCCTTTGAAAAACAGACTCATTGGTAGCCCTGCAAAAAACATGCCGGCTGCAACTGGAAGCCCGCAGAAGCGAATAGATGGTTTCTTGAAACAAGAAGGAACAGCTGCTCAGGTAATTTTAACACTAACAGCTTTCAGTAAAGCCATGTCTGTTTCTTTAGACTTAGTCCATGTTCACAAATGCAGCTCCTTTTCTTTACTGGAATCTTTACTTGTTGCTTATGTATGTATAAATACGGTGTTAAGGTATTTGTCAGGCTGACCATTATCAACTTTATGTTTGTAACAGTCAGAAGCAGTTCCATCAACTTCAGATTCGTCAGGCCCATCAGCCGTGCAGACTGAACAACAGCCTGGTTCATTTAGGCCACAAGCACCCAACCTAGCTGGAGCTGTTGAATTCAATGATGTAAAGACGTTGTTGAGAGAATGGATTACAACTATTTCAGGTATGGGGTGTCACGCTAGTGGTGATCTTGCAGGCATCACAAGGAAAACTATTTTTTTAGTAGGCTTTTTGTACTTTCTTCCTTCACTGTGCCTTCCACTGGTTATTTTTCACAGTAATCTTGGAGTCTTACTGCCTTCCAGTCTTGGAGTGACTTGATTCTTCCTACTTCCTTGTTATTCTGTATTTTTGCCAGTTCCTGCTTTTTAACAGCAGGAAAATTCACCTGCTCTCTCTTCAACCTGTTAGGCTCTTATGCCTTGATGTTACTTGTGTGGGAGGTTTTCCCTGGTCTGTCCAGCATGTTCCAACCACTAAGATGAAAGCTGTTGAAACGTAACTTTTTTTTCTCTTATGGAGGTGCCATTTTAGGGCAAAACAATGCAGGTTTGGGGTCTTCCGGTTGTGGTTGGTTTTTTTGTATCCAAACTAACTGCTGGAAAGAATTCTGGAATAAAGTGCAGAAGTGTCACACCATTGCTAAATTGTGATTTGAGCCTTAACGTTATGTGAGACAACCAGCAACATCCTCATGTCTTGAGAAATGTGACCTTCGTATTCTGGACATAACTGTTCTCCTAAAAGTTTCAAAACAGCCACTCCATTTTAAGTTCCTACTTCTTTTCCCATTGGCTAATGTTAGCTTGGCCATCAAAGAAGAGTTCAAGAGACACATATTTCAGGACCTTGCAGCCCTTTTATGTACACCGCTGGTGATGCTGGGGGGAGGTATGGGGATATAGCAATTGTGAGATTGGCCCCTTGTGTGCTAACACTGCAGAATTTCTTTCTATTACATTCCATTTATTCTGTGAAAGTATACTTAAAGTTAACTTTTTATTACAGATCCCATGGAAGAAGACATTCTACAGGTTGTTAAGTATTGTACTGATCTAATAGAAGAGAAAGATTTGGAAAAGTTGGATCTGGTTGTAAAGTACATGAAAAGGTAACTCAATCACTAGTGTTTGCGACACTCACTTAGACCATTTTTGTTATAATGTACGCATTGACTGCTTCACTGTGAAGCCACAAGACCATGAGAATTCCATTATGAGTGTAGATAAATTTTATTCAAGAACAGGAGTGGGGAGAAGAGTTGGGCTTTTAAAACAGGTAATATGTGAAAAGAGTAGCATTTAACAGTACTTGCTACAGCATCTTTTGGTTCTAGACAAAGGATACTGTTTTTGTCAGTATTATCCCTTCATCCTATATTCACTTATTTTTCATGGTGCTGTTTCGATCATACCTTCATTCCATCTGATTATGTTCTCCTGCTCTATCCGGATCCTGTCTCACCTCCAACCTATTAAATCCATTTTTATTACTTAGTTACTGTGCTCCTGTTACTCTTCCCATGAGTCAGGAGGCCCAGGTTCCATTTATTATGTGCTTACTAACTGATACATAACTGTGGAGCTCAGCTTTCCATGTCTTATATCTGGAAAATATTTATTTCACAGAATTAACACCCAAAAGACTGCAGCAGTGTAAAAACTTCACTATAATTTTGTATGATGATTTTGATGTCTTTAGGCCTCAGGAAATGGAAAACACCTAGTGCAGTTAACTGTTTTGTTCAATGCTGCATAGTAAATCGTTTATGAAGCTCCTCAGAAAGCAGCATTGTCCAGTCCTGGTCCCTGTATGTGATGTTTGCACCAATGGCAGTGTGTCTCTCCAAAGCGTGGTGACAAGCATAGGGCAAGGGATCAGGAGATGGATGATGCATGTTGTCCCTGACTTAAGGCCTTCCAAAGGTGTAAGTGTAGAACCCCCGGCTTGCCTGTAACAGTGATCGCGAAGGGATTTTGACAGTACAGAGCTGCTTCATTTTCCTTTCTTTGCTTCTAGTAGTAGTGCAGTGATAGAGGTAATGCAGCTGTCTGTTGGCCTCCAAGATTTGTTTCCATTTTTAGCAATGAATACAATACAGAGGCCTTTACCAAGATAAAATCAAAATACCATTCACAATGAATGATGTGATTTTGTTCTCCAGTGTGAAGACTAAAACTTGCTGTAAAAAGGACAGGTTCTTTAACAGTAATTTTTGCCCTCTTCCTCCTTTTCTCCTTCAGGTTAATGCAGTCATCTGTGGAATCGGTTTGGAATATGGCATTTGACTTCATTCTTGACAATGTTCAGGTAGTTTTACAACAAACTTACGGAAGCACATTAAAAGTTATCTGAACTTGTAGTAAAGAGCTTGATGAGAGCCTGGAGCTCTCTGCTAGCTGTGCCATAAGTGCTTGTGAGGTATTTGCAAAGTGCATGATAGTAATGCCCTGAGTTTTTATAATTTCAGATTTCTTTTTAAACAACAAAGTGTTTTGTACATTTCTTTTCAGAAAGTGCCAAATTTGTCAGTATTGCATGTAAATAATTGTGTTAAAATTCTTTTATTGTAGTATAGAATCTATTTACAAAATGTTTGTTTATAAAGTTTTATGGATTTTTACAGTGAAGTGTTTACAGTTGTTTAATAAAGAACTGTATGTATATTTTTGTACTGATTCTATTTTGTGATGCTTTGATGTATAGCTAACACCCCTTGTATTAAAGCCACAGCTTTGATTCATTTCACACAGTTGTACATACACAATGCCACTGTCTCAACATGCATGGGAGATTGCTGTACACTCACCTGGCTGCTGCTTCTTTCTTCTCCAGAAGCTAAGGGAAGAATATTAGCTCATTTTCAGCCTCATCCTTCAAAGACAGAAGCTGGTGTGGCCCAGCCACTCCCAAAGCACACATGGTGTGAGTGGAAGTGTATGTGTTCTCTGAGCTCTCTGTATTTCGGTGTGCTTGTTACCTCTGGAGCCGGGTGCTCGGGGAGGGAGACAAATGAAGATCTTTGCACAGTTACCCAGAGGACTGAGGGAAGTAGCTGACATGGGGCACCGTTGAAGCCCCTATCACTCCTGAGTGCTCACTTTCCACTTAATAGTTCTTCCCAGCCTGTGACATGCATTTCCTTGATGCAACATAAAATAGGCTGTAGTCAGTAGTAGAAGGGAAATAAACAGCCCTGTCTCTATGCATTCATAGCAGGGAGAGATGTGCTTGCGTCTGTACAGTTTGCGTTTTGGGCAAGTCTGCACCAGCCTCATATAGTGCTATTTGGCCAGTACATTGCAGCAAGGCTGGAAAGAATGAAGACCATATGAAAAACAACACTGGTGGTAAGACAAATCTTTTCATTTGCTGTAGAAATTACAGGAGGGGAAACAGAAGTATGGATGAGTGTGGGCTCACACACTGTAGTATTGAAAGCTAGAATGGAAACTGGAGCTAGCTGTGGAGCAGGATTTGCACCACCAGCACAGCAGGAACCATCTCTGTTAGCAGAGTAGCTGCATTTAACTGCAGCTTGAGCAGAAAATGCTCTGCAGTCACTTCACTGCCTGCCCTACAGGGTTAGCTTTAGGTTGTGCCCTATGTATGGCACACTGGGAGAGGTACCCATCTATCAACAAGGTGGAAGATGAGGGAGACAGATGTTTCCCTTGATTTCAGCAAGGCTGCTTGTAACATTCTGCTAAACAAGCTGATGAAGTATGGGCTACTGAGACACAGATGGATTCAAAAGTACCTGGGCACGCTGTCCCTGATGGTTAGTGGTAGAAAGCATGAGGAAAAACATCACCAGCAGGTGAAAGGAGGAGACTGCTCCTCAACTCAGCACCAGTGAGACACAGCCGCAGTGCTGGACAGAGATCTGGGCTCCTCAATACAAGAGGGACATGGACATTCACGGCAACCCCAGTACAGGGCCACAGGAGTGCTTAAGGAACTTCTACCTACAAGGAAGGGCTGAGAGAGCTGAAACACTTGAGCCTGAAGAGCAGAAGGCTGGGGGTGGATCTTAGATCTGATGGAGGGAAAGCAGAAGACAAAAGACAGACCGTCCCCTGTGGCATCAAGTGAAAAGGCACAGGACAACACACTTTGCATACAAAATACACCTTTTAACAGTGCCCCTGGACCAGGCTGTCCACAGGGGTTATAGGTCCTCATTCACAGGAGATGCTCAAAACCTGCTTAGACTTACCCTTTCCTGACCACGGGGTAGGCTGTGACTTGGTGAGTGCAAAAGGTCCCTTCCACCATCAGGCAGTCAATGATAAGGCTGATTTTCCCAGCTCAAGTTGCATTGTTTGGTACCTATCTAACTACAGCTATTTGTAGACACAGATCTAGGGGGAGAGTGATCTCATCTGAATCAAGTTGCACTAGTTAGCAAATTTTAGCTGCATGACTTCTGGAGCTGCCTTTTTCTCCTTTCCCTGTGTAAGAAAACCAGCACAGTAACTGCTCACATAAAGGAATATATTGAAATTCAAGCAAGTATTTTGCCAATTAGGTTTCAGGTACACAGCTCTGGCTTGGCCAAGTGCTGCTCAAGACAGAATTGGTAAATACTTGGTTTAGAAGGACTCAGAACATTACTTTAACTGAGTAAGGGTATTTGTAATTACATTTCCATTCTCCCTTAAATATTATATTCAACAGTTACCTGCCTGCTTAAAGCACGTGGGTGAGGGTATGGTCTTAGGTTCCACAATCATCCACCTGCAGAAACTGCATGATCCTTTTCCCAGAGTTTCTACCTGAAACACCCACATTTGAGGAAACAATCACAAATACTTCACAATGTTTGACATCTGGGTTCTTAAGAACTTTTTATTAATGTAGTTTTCATGATTGCATAGTTTGCAAAAGAAACTTCTAACAATGAAATGCAGTCTCTTTGCTGTGACCACTCCATTCTAAACCATTACCTCCCAGTGCTGTGAATTCATACCACACACCAACTGTACCAAAGCAGTCCTCTTCCAGGGCACATTTAGAGTCAAACATACATCATTTTGGTAGGTTAAATCCCACTGCCAAAGGAGGTAAGTGCTGCTCTATAATGGAGTCTGCACAATCCCAGTTATAAAATTCAGTTTCCCAACAGAAAAAGTAGTCTTAAATGACAGAGGAAATCTGATCAAACTGCTTACTGTAAGTTAAATCCTTGGAAATATTTTAAATGCTAATGTTCCAGCTTGTGCTTTTAAAAGTGGTGTTTTAGCTCCTCTGGACATGAACTGTCAGTTACCAGGAGGCTCCATGATCAGGAACAGGTAAAGGTGTCATCTTTAGCAGGGAGCCACAGGGGAAGGGAAGGGGTAGGGAGGTGGGGATTACAGGGTGACTTCTGCACACCACAATCAATCATCAAACAAATGCCTTTGGAGCTGGTGCTGTGTCCCACGCTGTCAGGTGACTCAAAGGCTTCAATGCAACATCCAGAATCGCCCTCACTTGCAGACAATCACAACCCTGAGCAGCAGCTGGAGCAGAGGTGCCACCTCACACCTGGGCTGCAACTCCAGAGCTTTGGGAACATGGTAGGAGACACCAAGACCATCACCATACACACTTGGTGAGGGGAAGGGAGCCAGAGGAAGAAATGCCTTTGCTGGAACACTGCTCCACTACTTTGCCAAGCCCACAGAGGCAAAGGCTCCTCCTGGCACTTGCACATCCGTGACAGCCCATGAAGTGAAACCTTGTTTATCAATGCAAACTGTAAAACAATGGGCTGCTATGTCCATCTCCTTTATTTGCAGCTCTGCGGTATAATGGTTACAGGTCGACTTTCATGAACTGTACAAGCAGCAAAAGGTGACCAACTATGCCTTACATCATTGTATCACACAAAGCAAGTACAGAAATAGCCAATTGCCTAATTCTCTATTTAAAAAAATTTCTAGAGGCACGAAGCAGAAGAATGTCGGAGAAGAGACTCAGGGAAGAGGTATGCATAAATAAAGAAGTTTCTTACATCAAAAATGTCCCAAGAATCACAAAGTCTGCAGAAGCTTGGGTAATCAAATACTGCAGTACTGATCTCCTCAGTATAAAAGTGAAAGAGCTTTAGTTCTGTAATAAAAATTCAATTTCTTTTATTTTCTTCTGGAGAGAGGGAGGGAAGAAGGGTGGAAGGGAGGTGTAAGAGAAGGAAGGGCAAACTTTAAAACAGCAGCCAGTAGTAGGAAGGGCAATAGGAGAGGTGAACAGGCACATTGGAACCATGGGAACGTGTAAATTGACCACTGTCAAACCAGTGTAAATTTCTTGGTTTCTCATGGAAAACATTTTATCCACTTATTTTCCTCCCAAACATACATCCAACACTGTCTTCAATATATGACTTTGTTGGTAACTTTTAGAACAGGAATACTGTGCTTATTCCTGCCTCCCCTTTGCTGTAAGAAGTTATCTAGATGATTTCAAACACTTTCTTCAGTTCTACTATAAGCTGCCAGTCAGACTTCTGCATTTCATCCCTGAACCAGTCCTTCAGCGCATCGATGGACTGACGGCTGATCTGCAACACAAGACAAACCCATCAGAAACACATGCCTATTAACAAAAGCAGCTTTTAAGGCGCTGGAAGGAATTGATCTGAAGATAGGCAGCACTTTGCACAGCAGAAAAGCTCCTCTTAACCCCAGTTTTGCTACTCATGTCCGCCACCTTCTACGATTCCTCACATCCTACCCCTTACACTTGGGATTCAGAGGTGGCAGAAGCACAGCCAGTCTCATGCCCTGTGCAGGTAAGGCAAGGACCTGTGAATGGATAGGACCTCCCACTGCCCCCAGAGCCCATAGGACCAGCACAACCTCCCAAGCCCTGCATTTCCACCTGAAAAACCCCTGTGCCTGCTACCCCCAGCGTGTGTATGCCAGAGGGTGTCTCACAGCTTGCTAACTGCAGCAGTTTGGAGTGTGGAGAGCTGTGGCTGTGTTTCTGAGAGCTGAAGACTGAACAAGGGCTCATCCTCTTCTCACCCAAACCCCATGCTCCAGAATCAGAGCTACTGAAGTATTGCCATCTATTGCACAACTTCAAAACCAGGCAAACAATCATGCTGCTGTGCCATGGGGTCTGCTAAGCTGCTCTGAGCACAACTGTGCAAAGAGCTAACTGTTTTGCCCTCTCAGGTGCAAGGTATTTTTATCTGCAGTACATCATTCCTTTGGTCCTCAAGGGGCACCCCTACAAACCTCAAAACAAGACCACAGAGACACTGGGCTGAGCAGCACCACACACAAACTGTTTCAGATGTCCATTAGTCTGCCACAGAGGTTCCTAGGGTAAGTTTTTCAAGCTTCATGCAACATTGCCACTCCAAGCAAGCTACTGCTATGCCATAAGCCCTCTCCAAAAACACAGACTGCTTTTACCTTACTGACGAGGATATCTGTTGCTTCAAAGTGTCGTCCGTACATTTTAGGTGATTCCCCAGGAATAGGTTCTATTTTCACACATACTTCTTGGCCTTTTTTCGCAACCTCCACTGGTTTATGATTTATTTCAATACTTGTAACTATTCCAATTTCAACAAACTGCAACACAATGAAGGAGCCCTGTTACACATCCACAAACCCCTCTGGGCATACGATCTTACACAAATTCCTCAGGAATTCCCACAGGAAGCACTGCACCTCAGAACTGGCACAGCAAAGCATACCGCACTGTAAGCACACCATAATTAGAAGGGCACTGACATCACCTCATCCACAGCTCACCTGGAGTATCAATTTGTTATCCCTTAAATTATCCCAATTTGACTTTTCGCCTTACTAGCTACCAGGAATGACAATTCTACTTCTTCCTTGACATCACAATACAGAACATGCAGTGGGGAAGGCAGGTGGCTGACTGGCAGGTGCCCACCAGCCACACTTCTGGCAGCTCCTGTGCCCCACTACAAGACTTCTCTGTTCCAGCACAGAACAGCAAGAGGGCTGATGAGATCAAGTCTCCTTGCTGGTAAAAGCCTGAATCTTATCTCCTACCAAAACTGTGCACTAGGGAAGGGCATTCACACATTTCCTGATACCTCATCCCAGGAAGTAGCAGGTGAATTATGCATCCACAGAAGAGGTGTTTACTTACATTTTTGCTAGGTACACACATGGGAGTCCCCTGCTTCACCTGGCCAGCCTCCACAACTACACCCATCACTATTGGGTCACGAGAGTTGAAAATGAATTGAGGGAGTATTTTCATCTTGCAAGGAAACACTGCTATATGCCTGGAAGGTGACAAAGAAAAGGCATTTTGCAACAGATACTGGAATAGCATACACAGCATGAACGCTTCAGCCTTCTCCCACACTCTTGGACATTTATTTTCTTTGAGAGAAATCAAGCAGGAAAAAAACCCTCCTTCCCAATCATGCAAGTTCTAATCAATGCTCAGTCTTCAAGAATGATGGGGAACAATAATCAGGCTTGGCTGGCATAGGTTTTAATCTGACTGGCTTGGGCAGTCAACTAAGACCAAGACCAAAGGAACAGCAGTTTTACAGTGCAATTACGGTCTCACAAGAGCACAGGAATAGAAATACCATTGCCTCAGCTCACAGGGACTCCAAAACCAAGATTATTGTAAAGAGAACAAATGTGTTCAAATGCTGAGGTACAAACTCAAACTGGGACCAACATCAAGTGAAACATTTTCATTTGTTTTGACTGTCCTTACTTTACTGAGGTTCACCCAGTAACAGATTCCCAAAATTAATTCTGGGTCCCTGGGTCCCTATGCTGCTGCATATCCATGTTACCACAGCCAGAATAAAGCCCTGTACACTGGAATTGCACAAGCATGAAACAATAGCATCCAAATCCCTTTCTTCTCCTTAACTCAGCAAGACTAACTCATCTGTTACAGCCTGGGAATAGAAGACAAGCATACAAAGCAAACCTCAGTAAGAACAGTCCATGTTACATGATAGTTTGAGCTCAATCTTACAACTGCTTCACAGTTCTTGCCCTACTGAGCCTAATCCCACATGTAAGCAATTAGACTGGAGTACTGAACTCTTGAACACTACCAATTTATTGTCCTATTCTCCTCTCCTTCCTTCCCCTCAGAACAACATGTAAATGGTAACTATTTGGGAAGAAGTTAAAAGCAGTTTCATTCAGACTAAAATAACTGAGGCACTTATCTGGGAGTCATCCCGAATAAGGACTGCTCTTACTTACTTGAATTCCTCTTGTTTCTGTTTTTTGTAGTCTTGTCTATATTTTGTGAAGGCATCAAATAAATGATAAATGATTTCAGCACTAAAAATTCGGACTCCTAAACTATCAGCCATCTCCTGTGCATCACGTTCGATCCTCACGTCAAATGCCAGAATGACTGCGTATCTGTAAGTAGACAGAAGTCAAACAGCTTGAGACACACCACAGACCCCGAGCTGAGAGAGGGCATTACTCAAACACCACTGAACATTTATCAATGCAGTAAATAAAGCGAAGAAGTTACTCACTGTGGGTCATGCTCCAACATAACCGATGCCTTCATAACGTCTTTTTTATGGACAGGACCTATATTAATTCCCGAATACTGTTGAAGGAGAAAGCCACATAAGTCAGTCACTAATCTGATGCAGGAACAGCATCAGACAGAGCACAGAATTACTTACTGGCACTTCTGATGTTTTAAGAAATTCAAGTAATGCTTCTAAAGAGCCTAAAGTAGAAGCCTGGACATAAACACCTTTCTCTTCTAATTTGATTGCATTCAGTGTTTGCTTCAGTTCATGTATTAGTTCATCCTTTAGGGAAAAAAGGAGAAAAAAAAGCAAGTTTTAGTTCTGTTGCTCTTTATGCCTCAGGGTGCAAAGTCTTCCGTTCATGAGCTTCTGGAAGTATGAGAGCCATACTGACACAGACCTGCAGTACAGGTCATATGCAGCCCCAGGACACGCTGCTGCTTGCTCCTATTTCGCAAGTAGGTGATCACATAACTCAAAGCAGATGCTCGTCTTGGGAGTTAATAGCATTTCTCTGCAGACTACATATAGTTCTCCCCAGCACTCTTAAGTTTCTGCTGACAAGACTGAATGAACATCCACCCCCCAGTGTGTGGCAACTCCTCTGGTTGCCTGAGGATCAACAATGAAAGCAGACACTCCTAAAACCATGAGCTGGAGAAAATTCTAATGTTCCTCAGGCCTAGATACAAAGGAGAGGATGTCAGACCAGCAAGGAAGGCCATTGTGCTACTTCCAGAGAAGTTAAAAGCCTTTAACAGCCCAGGCCTCTTAAACTCAAACAGTCTTTTCCTGACAGATTAATGTGTGTTGCCATTTACTTTAAGCCATTACATACCTACTGCTATCAGGCTTTATGTATATACTGAGATGTACCCAGCAACAAAGTCTGTATTTGGAGGACCTGAAAGATTAACCCCCCTCTTTAAAAGCAAGACAGAAGTAGTCAGAAGGGTAAATAAAACTATAGTTAAAAGTAAACTATCAACATGCACTTTTCCTTTTTAAACTGACTGGAGCATCTCAACTCAGTTTTGGTTTTAAGATGTCTACATTCTTTCCCATTTTTGAAGTGTAAGTCACAAAAGAAATCTACTACAAGAGTCTTAAATCAGCTTTGCAATTATGACAGTCTGAAGAACTCCACTGGCACGTATTTGCCTAATAATTTAATTGAAATATATGCACAGATTACTACAAATATCAATTCAGTAATTAACACAGAGTCAAACCCTGCTGTGATCCTTGTTTTCAAGGATCTACCAGCAGAGACACCCCAGCAGATTATCAGGGAAACAAGAGTCAAAAACAGCACAGAGCTTATGCTTCCCACGGGCACAAGGCAACAGCAGCATGCTATTGTAACAGGTTTTAAAGTACAACCAAAAAAAGCAAGTTATTTGTGTACCGAGCTTTCAACATTTAAGTGAGCTCCTCATTTGGTTTGCCTGGAGGACCTGTGGCTGTCCCATTCCCAGCAGTGTCCAAAGCTGGGTTGGACTGGGCTTTGAGCAACCTGTTCTAGAGGAAGGTGTCCCTGCCCGTGGCAGGGGGCTGGAACTGGATGATCTTTAAGATCCCTTCCAACCCAAACTATTCTAGGATCCTGCGATTATCAGAGAACTCTGTTACCCTTCGCTTATGTGTCTTACTTCACCATCAGCCACCTTACCTTGAGTACTGGGACTTCATCTTCTTTATGAGCTACAAGCAGGGGCAAACCAGCCAATGTTTTTTCCAAATCTTTCCCAAGAATCTTTACACCTTGAGCAGCAACAACCTCTTTGTGCTTTTCATACTGGTTCTGAAAATGAGAATACAAAGAGTTCATGCAGGTGACACACAGCAACACAAGGTAGTGCTGGGCAGCTGAAGAACTTGCTGCCCGCCAGCAGAAGTGGAGCGCATGATGGCACAGTCCAGCAGCTACCATCTTTCACCAGTGATTTTCTCTGCTTTGCATGGTTCAGTCTGCATGCTCCTCTCCCTTCTGACAGCCCCCACCCCCATCAAGGGTGGCACAGCAGGGGGAGTCATCTGAAAACAGAGAAGGCAGACAAAGCCGAAGGGAATATCTACTAGAAAAGGGCAGACAGTGATAGGCAGCTACTCACCATTAAAAAAAAAACATACAAATTCAGCCCCATAGTTAAGTAAGGGGAGGATGGCAACAGCTCAACTGAAGCACCAAAGCTTGGCTAACACAGCCCAAGGCTCCCTGTCAGAAGAGCTGTCCCCTTCTCCCACTGGAGGATCCCACCTTCTCGTTTACCTAGTTCCATGCTCCATTTCCCAGGTGCTCCTCCCCACCCAGGGAGCCTTTAAGATCTCTACCCATGCAGGGCATGGCTCCAAGGCATCATAAAAGCAGCTACTTCTGAAGACCTTTAAATCAATACTGGAGGAATCTTCTGGTTTGTTTCTTCATTTCTTTTGTTTGGGAGATGTCCCATGCTTTCTTTAAAACTGCCAGGCAGCTTCTTTCCCTAGTAAGCACTTTGTTCCTGCAAGCCTCTATTCTTCAGCCCTCCACCCCAAAATCTGGGTCTTGTTTCAAGGATGACAATCCCCTGTGGGCAGACTGAACTGAAATGTATTCTCACTGCCTGCCTCAAAAAGAAAACAAACCAATCAGCTACTCTAGATCCACCTCCCCAGCTACAGGTTCCCAATCCAGTGTTTTTCATCACAGTGCTGGTACCCCATACTCCATCGCCCACCAAAAGTGCAGAAACACATCTGAAGATCTTGTTGATGGGAACCTGTGATCTGTTACGCTGCTATTCAGGTCCACAAAAAAAGCCATGCGAGTCTCATTAGAGTTTCACACACACCAGTCTACCTTCTGCTCTAAATAAAGGGAAACACACGTTTTCAATTCATTCCTCATGGTACCAGAATACATCGAGCAGCTTCCAACAAAGCAGAGAACGTACTCTAAGCATAAGTGTCAGTCTTCCTTTTGCCACTCTCTAGCCATTTTCAAGTTACAGCTGTAAAGTTGCACACCAGAGGGGCAAGCCTCACTTAAATTCTCCAGGGCAAGTGTCCTACACCGCTGATCAGAATACCACACACACACACACACACACACACAACAGGAAAGAGCAGCTCTTCCCTTCCTATTTATATCAGGCCAAGCAGCAACTGCTCAGATTCCACCTCAGTCTCAGTGCTACATCCTTCAGCATCTCTGGGCTCCCAATGGTCTCACAACAAAGGATCACCATGGCACAGAGAGGACACCAACACAGGCATCAGCAATTACTAGTGCTACTTTACAAGAGTATTTAAGTCTGCAGGAAGGGACTAGACTAAACACTAGGAATGACAGTGGCCTGCAGGGACACAGTTCTCCAGTGAAATGAAGCACAGGACAATGGTTGCAGCCTTGGATTATAATCCAAACACTAGTTTCTAAACTCTAAACCAAACCTGGTTCAAAATCTTCTCTCAATGTCAATACACTAACCAGTTTCCATACCTTAACTCGTAGCTCCTTCATAGGAGGAGGCAGCAGAAGACCTCTGATCTGAGTTACTATGGGGCCTTCAACCCCAGGAACAATAATGGTGTCTCCTTCTTTCAGGCGTCCATTAATCAAAATAACATCTATGGTAGTGCCCATGCCTGGCAGTGCTTTAACCTGATTGAAAGGGGGAGGAAAGTCCAATTTAACCACTTCAAACACACCTTTTTTTACCAGGAGGAAGGGGAAAGAGCAGAGAGGAATTTAGTGTGAGGGTGGTGAGGCACTGCCACGGGTTGCCCAGAGAAGCTGTGGCTGCCCCATCCCTGGCAGTGTTCAAGGCCAGGTTGGACAAGGCTTGGAGCAACCTGGTCTGGTGGAAGGTGTCCCTGCCCATGGCAGAGGATTAGAATTAAATGATCTTTAAGGTCCCTTCCAACCCAAACCATCCTATGATCCTAGAGGAATTTCAGAGAACAGGTTACCTCCATGACTTGAGCTCTCAGCTCCTGACACTCAGCCAGCCTCTTGGTCAGCATGGTTTGCGTTAGTTCAACGAGAAGAGCTATCAGACTTCCCATTCCATCCCCTGTGTGAGCAGAGGTAGGTACAAGAGAAACAAAAGTGCGGGGATCCTTATTCTCATAAAACAAGGCAGCGTTCAAGCCCTGGAATCAGGATTAATAGTTATATAAGGGAAAACATACGGACACATCAGTATTAACACTAACATTCAGCCCCAGCCAATTACTACTGCATTTCTTAAATCCCAATTTCTTAACAAAACACATGGTTACTGACTGTATGCTGTGGAACTTGAAGCCTTGACCCACACTTGAAAGCAGTACAAGATAACTGTACAATGCTAATTACCACATCTAGCTTCTAGACAGTATTTTATGTCATCAACAGAATTGATGTGACTCATGCCCTGCCAGTGTCCACAAGAAAAAGAGATAGATGGGATTCTCTCAGGCAATTCCCAAAGTCAGAAAGAATAGGGACAGAAAACTTAAACTGCTATTTGCGACTCTGCTGACCATGCAACAGCAATTAGCTGCTACTTTTCTCCAAAGTAGCATTCATTTAAACGGCAGCAAATTTTGATTCATGAGAGGTAAACACCAGTATATCAGAAAAGAGGAGACCGTTTTCTTCATGTCCTGAATTGTTTTCTGGATAGGGAAGTTAAAAACCCCAAAACAAGCCCCAAACAAAACCCCACCCACCCAAAGCACACCACCTTTGCTATCATTTTTGTTAGCCAAAGAGCTTCAAATAGTCCAGCCTACCTGTTTCGCAAACTCCACTATGATGGCTTTTGCACGCTCTTCAAATTCATCTTTCGTATTCTTTTTCTGCTTCTTTAAGGTGATGGCTACATCTGTATCTGGACTTTTTTTCCAGTCATATAACCTATCAATCTTGAAAATAGAGCAATATGTGATCTCACACAGTTTAAAGGGCATCTGTAGGCTTATGCCGCATCATCCCTGAGAAATACTTTTCCAGTCAACACAGCCAGCTATTTGCTCCAATAATCAAAGTAAATCTTTTTATTTGCTTTTAGCTGCTATATTTACTCAACATCAAACAGTATTTCATTAGATAAATACCACTTCATGCTTTAAAAATTGAAGCTAAAATAATACACATTCATATGGGAAAAGTTTATACACATTAATTGCATCAAGTTTCAAGGTAAAACATTCAGAAGGAAGAGGCCCACAAGGAGCTTTACATACATTAATAAAAGGACTTATTTTTCCTGAGCAAAGACTACTAGTTTTCCAGGGAATTTTTTAAAGTCACTGGTTTTTTAAACTTACTGGAATTTGGGCCCTTTCCCAAGTTGCTACAGAGAAGGGATCACAGGGAGGTTGTTCAAAAGGTACAAATGCATACTTCAGAAATACTTCCATAAGCAAGATTTCAAAGCAGGAAGGACATAGTCCAAGAATCTATTATATTTGCTGCACAAATCAAAACTACATCTTTAGAAAATGGATTACAACCTGGTCAAATAACAGAACTATAACCTGAAATGCAAGAACTTTTGGCTATTTAATCTCAGGCTTAGTACAGGCCTTAACACCTCTCCACCTAATAGCCGAGTTCTATTTCTCAAAGCAGCTGTTTTCAGCCATGAGATAACGGCTGCCTCAGTTCCAAACACCTTCAATCTTAATGCTCACTTCATTTTCTAAACACCATTGCAATTTTCACACTGCACATGAACACCCTTCTCTAAGTTCTCCATCAGCATGTTAGATAGCATCCAAAGTCATTGAACATTAGTTATTTACATGTTATAATTCATATTAAGTCATCATAAACAGTAATTTCTCATGCACAGAATTTCTGAAAATAAGGCAGAAAACCCACTACCTTCACCATCTAATATTGCAGAGCCTGAAACACTTCCCACCAGTGATCAACATTACTGTTCTTAAAACCAGCTTGTCTTCAAATCAAGCTGACATGTATCAGCAGCTAATGTAAAGTAAGACTTTTCAATGTGAAACCTGGCTTTCAATTTCATCAGAAAACATACAGAAACCCATAGAATGAGTGTAAGAACAAAAAACACAACTGAAGTACAACTTCCAGAAACACTTCATATACAGAAGTTAAGTAAGGTAAAGAAACGTACTTGGAAAAGAGCTATAAGAGATTATTCTGCAAAGCTCCCGTAAAGCCATTGGAGTATCAAGGGCATGAAAAATGCAAGCAAGGATTAAAAGTCACTGCTTCAGACTTTACATAAACAATTCAAGTTCACAGAAGGAAACAGACAACTGTCAGATGCCAAATACACTCTGAGTAAAAAAGCACACCTTTAAGAGTAAAAAGCTATCTTACCTTGTTGAGAGCTACTATAAAGGGGCATTTCTTCGATTTTAACAGATTTATTGATTCAATTGTCTGTGGCTCCAAACCATGCATGATGTCAACTACAAGTATAGCGATGTCACAAAGTGAGCTTCCTCTATTTCTTAGGTTGCTGTGGCATTAAAAAATAAAAAACAAAAACCAAAACAGACAAATCAGTCATGTAGCAACACCAAATACAATATCAAACACACCAACCAACAAAATGCCAAAGCTGATCAAGTAATTTTTCCCTCAAAAATGTGAACTCTATAAAAACATTTAAATTGCACTTTTTAAATTCTATTTAATGTCTTATTCTCCCAAGATCTCTCATATTATTATATATTTTTGCAAGTTAAGATTTGTCCTGATTTTTTTCTGAGCAAGAACTGAGACAGTTACAAGTGAAAAACAGGAGTGCAAAATCTGAACAAGGGTATTTATTACCCAAGTCTACGTAACACCAAGATTAGGCATCTTTGGTGCCAAACAAAAGCTGGCTAGATGAAGAGCTGTGAGTGGTTTGATGCCAAGGAACTGATCAGAACATTACCAAATACCCAAGGCATGGCATTTTAGTGCTTGCAGAGGCTAATATCTGAGAACATCACATCAAATTCTTAGTCCTTCAGTTTGGGTATTTCATGCAAGAGCCACCTCAGCAAATACAGCTATGCATATCATGTTTTTAACTTAGAAGCTGATTTAGCAGCTTGCCTGCACACCACTGGTGTTCCTAGACAGCATATGACCTCTGCTAAGACTCAGCTAACTCGTGCAATTGGTAACTGCAGTCTCCTGAATTCAGTTAACTGGGACACTATGAACTCGAGGCTACAACAGAAGTTTTCACAGCAGAGTGCTTGGGTCACCTGAAACCCTCACCTTTTCCTCTCCAGCTTTCCGCTTCTGTCTTTCCTCTTACACTAACTATTAAGAAAAAAAATGTTATTTATGTGGTTTTGAAAAATATTCATGGCTCAACTGCCACGAGGATGGAAAATTAACCAGATCTAGAAGGCCAGCACTTAACCAGATATAAAAAGCAGCTGCAAACTAAGCAAATCCTCTCATTCCTGTACTTCAGGTTGTCTGGGTTTTTTCAAGTAAGAAGAAACACAACAGATTAGGCAAAGATCTAGCACTTTGCTTAAAATATATCCAGATGCTTTAGCCATCACTTCTGGGAAGTACTATACTACGAGAAAACATTACCTGAAAGACTCATGTCCTGGAGTGTCAATTATCAGCATGCCTGGAATTTTTATGTTCTCTCTGTCAAACTAATATTTCACAATATTAGTCATCTTGTAAAGATTACACAAGCAAAATAGCAAACTACCTAAGAGCTGGCAGCAGTACTGACAGCCTTCACTTCAAAAACACGGATACACTTTAAGAAAAGCCAGCACCCTCCGTAAGCCAGATCAGTCAAAGCTCATTTCTCTATAAAAATATTAAGTAAATAAAATGATGCAGCACACTCCCCATGGTATCAAGCAGCCATAAGCTCAGCTGAACTTTGTAAGACAAGGCAGCCTACAAAGGGAAAAGTAGTTCTGACTAGTGAGATTCATCATCCTTGTCTTGGAAGAGTTCCTCCTCCCCACTTGACATTTTTAATAAGCTGAATAAAAATCTTGGTAAAAGCCAACACTACCAAGGTTTTTCAGTCAGGCGAGATGGAATACAGAACCCAAAACAAGCAATACTGAACAGTTACTATTTCTGTTACACAATAGAATCCATCACCCAGGGACTGGCCCAGTTTCAGCGCACACAGTAAAAAGGTAAGTTTTAAATAGAAAAATGCACTCAGTTTCCAAAGTCTCAAATTACAATCAAAATGTTGACGAAGAAGCAGTCTATGTACATATATGTACTGTCTGGAGCACAGTAAGCACTATTTGTGTATTTTCCTGAAGAAATAGCAATTCATTAACTGAAACGAAACTTTATCAACTAAAATGAAAAATGAGACAACCCTCTTTTGGCAGAGGGCACAGGAATTCAAAAGAAACAATCAACTCCAATATTAGAGATGAGGTAAAAGTGCATCTGCCCACACCAGGAAATCTCACAAGGCCTTAACTAGTTTGCATTTCATATCTAAAAAAGCCCAAAACCCACCATCAAACAGTCTTTAGTGTGCTACAACTTACGTTTTTCACCATCTTGGTTTGTTCATTAATAGCTTCCAGGGGAACATTCGTCGCACCAATCTGCTGCGTGATGCCACCAGCTTCACTGTCCTGCACATGAGTATGGCGGAGCTACAGACAAAAAAAACAAAGGAGCAGAAACACTTACATGTAAGTGGCTAAGAGAACCTCTGAGTACACTTTAACTATATCTATTTTCAATCATAACAAGCACATGTATAAGCAAGATGCACAGGCAGTGCCTTCACATTCTATATCTTACCTTATCTAAAATTTTGGTCTTGCCTGTGTCTACATGCCCCAGGACACAAATAACTGGTGCTCTAAGCTTTTCAGTGTTCATGTTTTTGCTGTTTTCAGCTCGTCGCTTCTATGAAAGAGACATGAAAATGGGTGAGTATAAATCAAACCCCACAGCTCGCCTCACATCTTGACTTGATTATATGCATACATAGAGTTAATTGTGGGCATTCAACTTTCAAGGCAACTCAAGGTTCATCACCCCTCTTTTGGCAAATAAAAAATTTACAACTAACAGTTAAGGTTTTGGTTGGCTGGGTTTGGTTACAGCCTAGTAGACTAAGCTGTTATACCCATCAACATGTAGCTTTGTGGATGGTGCTTCCTGAATAAGCATCTCAGGTAAGGAAACCAAGGACACTGGCAGCCACAACAATGCTGAGCAATTCACAAGTACGTAATTTAAAGCTCTACAATATCTATGTGTAAAGGCTAAAAGCCTCTTTCTCCAGGAGAGAGTGAGGTGGAGGGAAACAACAAAGAGCACATTCTTTGTGATCAAGTTGTCTAAAACCAATCACTTCATCTTCAAGCAAAACCAAGTATTTTTAATTCTTTAACACAAAATCCAGACCTACTTAAATATTCATCACGACACAGCCATCATTCTGACAAATACAGTTAAAAGGCTTTTCAATGAGCTGAAAATTAAGCTGTTTCCTATACAACACAAGAGTCCAGCAGTTCAAGTAAAGCTGTATCTAAATACCTCAATTCTCCGTTTGGCTTTGTCATAAGCACGCTCTTCCTTAGTGCGATCATCATCAGAGTCATATTCAGAATCAGAGCTAATTTCTTTGCTAGGCTTTTTTTCCACAGATTGTTTTCCAATTGCTTGGGAATCTGCCTCTCTCTCATCTGAGGTCTTTTCATCCTCATCTTCACTCCCTTCACTATCTTCAGATTCTTCACTCTCTTCTTCCTCATCTTCCTCATCTTCCTCCTCCTCCTCTTCCTCGTCCACTTCGTTTTGTTCTTTGACTTCAATGTGAACAGGCTTGCTCTCTATCAAAAGAAAAAAAAACAAAACCTTAAGTAAAAATGCTTTATTAAATTCACCCTTGTAGGGGAGGGGAGAGGTCACAAAAAAAACCAACCAACCCAACACAAAACGCAGAGACTCCTACAGAAGAGTGAGGACAGAGAGTAGGTTCCACTCAAGAAGCCCTAGTCAGGACTGTTTTTCAACTTTCCATATAAAAAATAGTGTTTTATGTTCAGAGCTGCTGACTTGTGTTTAGAATCTGTGCAAGCAGTGTGTTCAGGGTGGAAGGAGGAATGACATTATCAATACACCTGCATTAGATGTCATTTGCAAATATGGAGATGGAATGACATTATTTAAAACTCTGGGTACTTGATAAAGGAATGAATGCACCAACACCTTTAAATGCCAGAATACTCTAAATTCAACTAAATATGGATTTCTGTGCATTACTTATCAGGAATACACATTTAAGCAGTAGTAACAATCAGAATAAATGGTCTCTTTTGCATCTTGAAAAAAATCTCAAGGTTTTCCTAGACTGTTCAGAGAAAAAATATTTTCAGGGGAGTCCTTCCATAAACACACAAAAAGAGCTATCAAAATAGTAATTCTTTCTTTAAAAGCTTTCCATTTATCATGCTGGCAAAATCAGAAGAGACAAGCTAATGAAGACTTTAAAGCCATGCATTCTCTTCCTTAGAGAGCTACTAGGAGGCCCACTGCTCTTAGAGATTAGTTACGTTTCTTTACTATGCTGGAAGTCCACCAACTAATACGCTAATTCCCAGGAAAGCTCATTTCCTGGATTACATCAGCAGATCCTTCCAATCAGGCAGCCAGAAGTGGGATGTGAAGCTCTCTCCAGGACGGTGACACCACATTAACGTGGTGAAGGTGAGCAATCCCTAGTACACAAAGTAGAACAGTCCAGCACCAGAGGAACTCATCTGTGCTGAAATAAAATCCCTACCACTTACATATACATATATAAAGTATTACATTTGAAAATACAGGGGCTCAGCAAGTCAATAAATACTTGATTAACAGTCTTTGATCTTAAACAACAAAGACCCATCATGGAAGTACTAAGAACAGGAGCCAACTCCTGTTCAGGAAGACTCACAACAACAGTTTTCACCACCACTGAAAGAAAACACCTGGACTTATCCCTGCATTCTTGCACAGCTCTAACTTCCCCAGAAACATTCCTGTTGGCTGCACACAGAAAACTGGCTGTGGCACAGAAGTGCAGGAATATGAATGTTCTGACAATTCTTTCTTTCACACCTGTCTCTCAAAGCAGCAATGAGAGGAGGCAACAAGAACTTACTATAACGCATGCACACTAACCTTCACACCATCTTAGTTCCCAGGTTCTTTGAGAAGCTGTCTCAAAGGTAGTCTCCTACATATTGCCAGGTTTGTGTGGTAAAACTGTTATAAGCTCTGGAATGGTTACCAGAGAAACACAGTACCAGGTAAAAGGTTTCCCAAAACTCCCAGAAGTGTTTTAAGCACAAATTAAGAGGAGAGGATTTCTACTCCCATAAAAACAAACAAAAAAAATCCAGTTATGTTGTTATTACACATATTCCATGTAGTTCCAAAGGATCTTCTTGAGCAGTATTTGTGTGGTTTCTGAAAGTTCTGCCTTTGAGAAGAGGACCGTGTACCTCTATCGTCACACTTGCCTCACAATTTATCTAAGGAGGCAGGGAGAGAATCTAAAAACCATACTGTTTTCTACAGAAACAAGAGACTCATCAGCCCAAAGAAGCCTCTTAATTGGAGAAAGCATCCATTTGGTATTTACATGCTTACCTTTCTCTCCATCTTCATCACTAACCATAGCTTCCCAGTCATCCAAACCACCATCTTCTGTTTCTTCTTCTTCCTCCTTCTCTTCCGAAACTAAGAAAACCAACATTAAAGAAACAGTCCAGCAACTTAAAACATTTTTAGAATCAACTTTGACATACTGACAACTGTAACTTAGGAGTTTGCTGCTACCATAACTCTATCAAATTATCTCCACGTTGCCTAAGCAGAAAATACTGCATACTAAAGAAATTATCCTCAGTTCTCTTCACAAAATCATATAGTGCTAGCACCTTTGCTTAGCAAAACACGGCTTTGAAAGACATAGCTAAACTGCTCGTCTGGTTCCTGTCTGCATAGCAAGCAAGTACCTGCACAATGCACACCGCACAAACCTCTGCAACACTCCTTTAAAAGAGCTGCCCAACCATTAGCCATGTGTAACAAAGTGACAGAGATTCATAGAAGAAAGGAAATGAGTTGGGTTGCAGCACTGATTTTAATTAATGGGAAAGAAAAAAGCTGCCCATAAAAGTGCAACTTTGGGACTCCCAGTACCTTAACATAATTATACTATGGATTGCAGAAGCATTAAATATATTCATTCCAGCAGGAATTAATTCAGATAATATAAAGATAATCCAGCTCTTCATAAAGGACAAATGGGGGGGGGGAATCTTTTAACCTTCTCCAAAAGAGGCATTAAACTATATACATTATATATAGTTTAAAATATATATAATATACAACATTATATATAAGCTACATATAGTGAGTGTATATATATGCAAATTTATAAAAGATGTATAAAAATACATATATACATTTCATATATATATATATATAAAAAAAATGTTGCAGCACATGGAGTGTCATGGAATTTCAGCTCTTTGAAATGAAGAGAAAGTTCCAGACTGCTAAAACATTAACTGTAAACAACGTTCTGCCAGTAAGCCTTTCTCTTTTACAGCAATGGATAAGTTAAGCTAGAATTAGAGTACACATTCAGCTTTGTTTTCAAAAGGCTGGAAATTTTGTCAGTATTTATCTAGCTTAAGCATAAGGGTAAAAACTGAAACAGTCTCCTTGCTGAGGAGGAAGTCCAGTACAACATGATTTTGCCAAAACAAGTATTGTGTGTAGGCAAAAATGAGGACAACAATCACTTGCTGGGCTGATACTCAGTTCCATAAGCTAACCCATATCCACTGCATTCAGCACTTGTGAAAACAAAACATTTGGAATTTGTACAACCCCTGTGAATATTGCAGTATCAATACTAGACACAGTGTATTTTTTCCCCTATCCCTGCTTAACTGCTGATAAAACAGCCTTTTAGAAAGCAAATGGAAAGTCAAAGAGAGCTAATCATAAGGCACTGAATCGGCTTGAAACAGTTGCCTAAGCCAACTGAACACTGCAGTTCACCAAGAATGAGGGATCTTTACATTCTCATTTTGAAGCTTTATGCCTTTTTATTCCATAAAATTCCATCAATTCCTCCTTTAGCGAAAGGAAAAAAACAACCCAGCAACTACTTCAAGAAAGGATGGCCACTCACCCCCCATCCAACAAGGAACAATACCTACCATGCAGTACTGCCACAAAGTCTAATGGGGTTTATTAGCATTATGACTAACCTGGCTCTACCGGGAGAGGAGTCTCTTCTTCTACTGGTGGTTCCAGTTCTACAGCATCTTCAGCTGGGGAAGTCACCTCCACAATTTCTGAAATTGCCAGAAAGCAAACTGGTTGCTACATCCTTCCAAAGTGCAACCCAAGTTACACATACAGCTTCACACTCAAGCTCTATTTTAAGTTGTGCTATTATTACAAGTAAACAAAATCTGAAATTATGTAACACCAAACAACTCCCACTTACTGAGTTAAAACAAAAGTTAGAGCATGTGGCTTATTTGCAAAACATCTGGCTTTCTAAGCAGTTAAATAGGTTTATGCAATAGGTCCATTATTGGCTAAGAGTACTACTGTTGCTTTCAAACATTATAAAAACCCTCACTTTCTTTAGAAGACAAGGGAAAATGAAGTAATGAACTACCCACTATTGCTCTACTGTTCCATATGAAAAAAAATCAAAATCACAGATATAATTCTGTTAAGCACTGTTCTCAGTTCTTTACACACACTCCTTAAGTGGTAAGCAGCCACACAACTTCTGCCAAGTATTAAAAAAACCCAACAAACCCAGCTAAATAACAAAAAATCCGATTCAAAGAGGTTTTGGGATTGTTTCTGTTTGTTTTAACTCAGGAATAGTCTTCAGAAGAGCCACAGTAACAGCCCCACCCCAGGAAAGCTACAAAGCACAAAAGTAGAAAGTTCAACACATTCAATCAACACCTAACCAGTGCAAGCTCTGTGAGCTACTCACACCCTGGAAACTGAAAACTGCTTTTATATACAAGAAAACAAACAAATTGCCTCCAACTTAAAAGTACTAAAACTAAGATCAATCCCCTCTCATCCTGGAACATCAACTTAGACTTAATTGTAAGTTATTACTCACACTACATTGTATTTAACCTACACAGGCACACAAAGCATTCAACCTCACCATTGTAAAAAGCTTTTACATTCTGCACATCTCCAACATTTAGAAATTCTGAAGGAAATACTGAGGCTAAAGAAAAGAAGAAAAAAAAACCCACCAAATTAATTTTTTTTTTTAAACAAAACAAAGTGAGCAGCCTTCAAAAGAATTTTAAGATCTTAATGCACCAATACTTGCACATGGGGGCAGGGATGTCAAAAGAACCTCAGAGGCACCCTGAAGTGCCACTGGTTTAGGATTAGCTGACTTATTCCACAAACACTTCTGGAAAGGTGACTGATCTATTAAGTATCCCCACATGCAAACCACACCTTCTTTATTTTCTGGCTGCTGCTGCTTCTTTTTCTTTTTGTCTTCATATATTGGCCTCTTCTTTGGCACAGAGTCTTTGGATGGCACTTCAACACCTGCAAAACAGAAATTGTTAGAAAGAAAAATTGAGGCGACTAGTTACCAAACATAAGCTTTGGTTTAAATGAGAACATGCTTTCTAGAACTTCCTAAGAGGAGGAAGGCATTGGAAAGTAGGTTCAATGCATATTTTATCTTTTTAAAAAGACTGATTTTCAAAAGCTGCAAAGCTTGAGCAAAGTGTAGATCTTCAGATACCCTGAATAGTCTCAAAAAGAAGACAGATAACTAAAGGGAAGAAAACAACCTGATCCTAAGACTCCAGCTTTGAAGCTTTTCTAGATTTCATGCACACACACACACAAAGCTTAACAGCATGTGTCAATTTAAAGTCTGCCATGGTAAAACTCTCTTAAAGCCAGTCTGCCAATCACCCCCATTTCAGAAAATCTGGAGCAGTTAAGAGGCACAGCTTTTAAAAGCTTAAGGTTGTTCAGTAGATAGCATTTTATCTTTTGCTCAGTGTTAGGGAGGGGGTTGTCTGTTACTTTTAACAACATAGACAGTTTTAGGTATTAAGATATGCCAGGTTCGATTCATCAGCTTCATCTTCACCTGTGACATTGGAAGGGATTCAGTTAAAAACAAGAAGTTCAGTGCAAAAACAAATTAATAATTCAATTACTGCTACATCTTCTAAAAATTCCTTTAGGTAATGTGTGACTTGCAGTGTATATCTGACAAAAATCCACTTGTGGCAACACACAAATAGAAAGATTCTAATAGCTACAACAACTCAAGATAAATGGCCTTTGTGTGTTTTTAAGAGCTCCAAACACTTTACTAACTACAGAGATTCCTACCCTTACACATCCACCTAGCAGAAGTGTCAGATAGTGTTCCCCATAAATACAAAGGATACTCGGAACTCAAGGACTCATTTCTTTCTTTAGCCACAACTTACCAGGAACAAATTAGTATATGAGCTTACAACACACTGGATACATTTATTTCATTGTAATGGAAACACTATATTTGAGGGTAAAGCCGGAAATCTCCTGTTACACCCTTTTCCAGAAGCAAATGCAAGAGGATAATATACTGTCCCCATGGACTAACACCACAAAACAACGCACTTGCTTAAGTGAGCATACGAATTAACTCACGGTAACGCAAGACCTGCAGTACAACCCATCTGCTTTTCTTGGCCTCTGGACTAAGCGATGGAAGGAAGCAATTTCTCATAAGTTCCTTAAATGACATCTTTAAAATGCAAGTGAAATATGAAACATATAAAATATATTAAAAATATAAAGTTGGATATTTGAAGTGTAAGATGAAAATATAGACATTTAATCCTACTTTTAAAAAGGGGAGTGTCATACACACTGCCTTCCTAGACAACAAAGGAGCTTCATACAGAATTACTTAGAACTAACCCCCTAGCTCCAGATAGAAAAAACATACACAGAGAAGGGGTATGATTTACTAGTAGTAGTAGTAGTATTAAGCTTTATTGCTTACCCTGAGCTTGAAGTAGTTTAAGAGTAGCCTCCGCTCTGGCTCTTGCTTCTCGTTGAGTTTTTGTTAAAAGTTTTCCCTCCTTCTTTAATCGCTCCTTCCTCTCTTTTTCCTTCTGTTTCTTTCTTTCTTTCCTCTCTTGCTCTAATCGTTCCTAGAAAAAGGTTAAAAAAAAGGCATGCAGAAATGTTAAAGCATGGTTTACACAAAAGCTGGCCACATACATACTGATAAGAAACATATGAAAGACTAATCCACCAACTGCACCAGCATGGGGATAGGTTAAGATTACCCTGAGGACACAATAAAAGAGAGGGTAAGATACACGGTACCTCCTCTCTGCGTTTTGCTTCTAGCTCCTCCAGTCGTCTTATGCGCTCTTCCTCCTCTCTTTTTGCCCTTTCCTCCTCCTCTTTCATTTTAGCTAAGGCTTCCTGCATAGCTTTAACTGTGGCTTTACTGGGACCCTTTTTCTTCTCTTTCTCTTTTTCTTCTTTCTCACCTTTCTTTTTTTTCTTGTCTTTCTTCTTTTTGTCCCCCTCATTGTCATCAGCTACAGAAAGAGACAGCAAACATTCAAAGATCAGAGAAATTCTAAAGATACTCTAAATACAATTAATGTTTCAAATATAGTAAGTAACATGAAACAAGAAACTATCTAAGCACATCATAATGAAAAAATTAAACTCTCTGAACTTATAAAGTCAGGGCCTGAAGTCTTAAAGTAACAGAATAACTGGGAAGTGAAAAGTATGTTTGCAATACAGAACCATAACCACATACTGCAATGAGAATTTACCATCTGGCTCTTGTTTTCCCATGTACCTGAACAAACTATAGGCCACAAAAAAAAGCCACATGGGAGCCAACATAAAGAAGCAGAAAAGGCTATCATGTGTCTAGTATTCCCAATTCAGAATAAAGCAACAAATCATCTTCAGTGTGTGCCAAATCTCTGGCCTTATAAAAGCTACAGTGTTTAAATTACAGTTTCAAAAATCACATTACAAACCCTCTGTTGCTGCAGGAGTCTTGCCAGCGGTTGCCAGGCCTTCAGAAGCCTTCTCTTCAGGCTTTTTTTGAGCTTCCTTTGGCTTGGCTGGTTCTTTACCACCTTCCAGTTCTTCCTTCTCTTTCTGCTTCCTCAGTTTGGCTTTTTCTTCCTCACGTTTTTTCCTTTCACGTTCTTTTTTTTCTGCCTTCTTCTGAGCCACTGTTTTCACTTTGAATGAAGGTTCATCATCATCATCCCCACTTTCTGCAGCAGGAGCAGACTTCAGTTTCTGGTTTTTCTTTTGTCCTTTTCTAGACTGGGAGATGTCATCTGATTCATCACCACTCTCACCTGTAGACACTGCCCCTGCACGGTCTTTGCTTTTCTTAATGTTAGTTTCATCTTCTTCTGACAAGTCATGCTTTTTATTTGACTTCTGAGTTTTCCCTTTGCTTTTCTTAAGCTGTATTTCATGATCATCATCATCACTGCCAGAAAGCATATCTTGTTTTGCTTTCTGAGCTTTTTTAGATTTTTTATCTTTATCTTCCATTTCCTCACTGTCGTAGTCATTTTCCAGGTTGGCTTTTTTACTCTTTCCTTTCCTTTTTTTGTCTTGTTTTGATAAGCTTTCTTCATTGTCATTTTCAACCTGGTAATTAAACAATTCAATAATCAGCCACGAAAGATTACTGGCTATTGTGAGCTAAGCAGAAGCGCTGAAAGATGTCAAGAGTGACTTCTCTTACTGAAGACAAAGTGTGAAAGCAGTAACTATTCCTGCAAAGTGTACTATGCCTCAACCCACAATTAAAATTTATTCTGATCGGCTTTGAGTAATTATTCTGGTAGAATCTCTCACCAGTTACTTTACTATAAAAATATAATCAAGTATAATTAAAAATACTATACTACAAGACTAGAACTTTCCTGGGACAGAGGTGCCTTGTATTTTACTATGTCCTATTAATGAGCCCACTTTCCCCTCAGTGTTCACCTTTCCTGTAGAAGGTTCCCTGTCAACTTTCCCTCCTTGCGCCTCTATTGACAGTTCTTCCAGCTCCTTCAGGATATCATCTTCACTAAAATAAGAAAAGTTACGGTACTTAAGTAACTGAGTTCTTGTTAAATGGAATAAAATAAGACAGAGAGAAAAAAAAACCCGCAAGCTTACTCAAAATCTTGTTTCTTCTTCTCTTTTTTCTTTTTGCCTTTGGATTTCTGAGGCTCTTGCTCCTTTGCAGCTCCTGCACCCTCTATCTCAGCAGCAAGGGCATCAATATCAATATCATCTTTTGCACTAAAACACGAAAGAAAAGTAGGGTTATCAAGAGTTCCAACGTTAGGTTTATATAAGAAGAACCCATCTGCATAGAACAAAAGCTTCAAAATGTAAAATTCCAATGAACAGACATCAGCATCACAAGGGGAAACCCCACATTTAACAAACCATTATACCCTATTACCTTATTCCACCCAGTAGGACAAAAAGAAAAACCCTTACACTACTTGAAGGGAGGTGGGACAGTGAAATACACCTCTCCTGAAACACTGGGTTTGAAAGGTTAGATGTGAGATTTTTATAAAACTTCCTGGAAAAATGTAACTAGACTCTTTCACTTTGTTCCTCCAAGAGATAAATGGTTTAGCCCTTGAAGTCACAGTAATGACAGTAGGTGTCATTAATAGTAAAGCAGGCCCCACAATCAATGCCTAAAAACAAAGCACAAATAGAAGAAAACTTCTAATTTAATAAGCAGAGTTCTATTTAAAAGCACTTATCTGCCCCTTTAAATACCCGTTAGCAGACAAAAAAATCTATTGTATATTTATTTAGCAAGTGGAAGCTCTTCACAGCTTCCAATTTGTAACAGTTGCCTATGCTTTGCTCTCAGACTGAAAAGTTTTATCTTTCAAAAATAAAAGTAGTCACACAGAGGAAGAGCTCAGCCTCAAGCCAGACTCTAAAGCAGATCAGAAAAAACACCAGTGCAGTTGGCAATCAATCCTTTCTACTACTTACTTTTGCATCACCTCTCCCAAGCCTAAAGAAAGCCAGAAATTTCACGAGACACATGAAATATGCATCCTTCCTCATTAGATCTCATGATAGCAAGTTTCTCTTTCAAAAGCATTTTCTAACCTCTCATCTGCAACTAAAACAGAAACGGGGGGTTTACTGTTCTTTATCAATATTTGTAATTCACATACACTTTTTTCTTGACTTGTACCACAAGAATTGAGCAAAGACTAAGCCTAGTGTGCAGAGGTTTTTCCACCTAACCACACTCACTACAGTTGTGAGAAAGAAGACCTACCTATTCCCTCCTTCATATTTAGAACCCTAGTATTCAGGCCAAAATTGGTCTATTAATCAGTATTATTTTACTAGATCTTGCAGCTTCAAAAAGAAACTAAATCAATATGCACCTAACTCCCTCTTCAATACGTGGGCAGAAATGTGTTATCTTGCAATCTCACTGTCTCAATTATTACCAACCACTAAGGGCAAATCAACCAAAGACTGACCCACCAAATACCTGAACCTATATCCAGAAAATAAAATAAGATTTCTTCCAAATTCAGAGCCTCCAAGATGCCAGCAAATTCTGAACTACCAGAACCTCAGCCTTGCCAATTTGCAAGCCCAGGAGCTGAATAATAATGAAAAAAATCTTTTGAAGATCCTGAAATTCAGCAAGCCTAAGCTGTACTTCCCTTTGCAAAAGGAGTGGACTGAGAGAATAGTTTTACAAGTGAATGCTGACAGTCTCAAACTCATTTTATCCCAAATACTGGACATAAGCGAGTCACCCAACACGATCTATATGTGACAACAGCACAAATAAAAAAGACATGGTGGTTTTTTTTGAAAAGGCCAAGACTGACTGTTTCTACTTAAGATGTTAAATTTTCTTGCTTGTAGACTGAAGAAACCAAATAATAAGCACCACAATGAAACACCTCACTGTACATCACCTTTATTACCAGAAATACTCTTTATTTCTAGTCAAGAGAAGAAAACCCACACCTTAAATATACCTAATAGTACTACTTCTGTGCTGAGTAATACATTTATTTGAGAAATGTGACTCTCTAATAGTTAATGCCTAATTCCCAAACCAATCCCTACCACTTCAAGAGGAAATAATAAACTTTTTGGCTATTTCCATCTTAAAAACAGCTGACTTGATTTTTCAGCAACTTAAGAGCTGTTTTTATAAGCAATTTAACTGGCTGTGCACCAGCAGTAGCATAGACAGCCAAGATAAAAATGTCACCTAGAGTTAAAGCCCTAATACCAAGCTAACTACATTACATCCAGGCCTACACATAGGCCCCTCATTTCTTTCTGAATTAAGAGCAGAAATTCAGTTTATTCAGCATACTTGCTTACCTCCTTTTACTTTAGGAGTTAATGGAGAATATCAAGTCAAATCCAAGCTTGAAATAGTTTGAAGAGCCCAAAATACAAGCTCCACCACTACTTCTTCCATAGCTGTACTGCTTCCACTACTGCAGGATCTTAGCCATATGGCTTTACAGATACTAAAGAGCCAAGTCTTTCAACAGCTTATATTTTACACAGATATTCTCAAGGCTGACTTTTCACATAGCAATTTTGCAGAAGTTATGTCCAAACATAAACCACATGGGTTTTATGCTACTAGCAAGGAGGATGCTTAGAGTTTTCCAGGATATGGCCTTTAAGGGGTGAGGAGTTATTTGTTTTCAAATCAACACATTTTAACTGAACCTTGAAGAAAACCTTTCTGTGGGGGGCAAAAAATCTCTGGAACACTTTAAAAAAAAACCCCAACCATAAGCAGTAAGCTTTAACACCCACCAGCTAGAACAACTTAGGAATAATAATGAAGACTGTTCAGCTGTCATGATAGTGGCATAAATACAGTACAAGAGCCTTTCCAGCCTTGGCTTTCACTGCTTAACAGTCAATGGTTTCCAAGAATCATAGAATGCTTTGTGTTGAAAAGGACCTTAAGATCATGTAATTCCAACCCTCTGCTTTTGGCAGGGAACAGCTTCCACTAGACCATGTCACCCAAGGCTCTCTCCAATCTGGCCTTGTACACTGCCAAAGAAATCTACACTACATTTCCACTTCCTAAGAAGTGACACAGTACGCTCCGAACATTTGAGCCTCAATGAAATGAAAGTAAAATTAAGGCTGCACATACATAAACAGCAATATATATAGTTACAATTCTTAAGAAATGTAAAGCAAGAACATCATTGGAAAGCTAAGGAATTCAAATACTGTCTTCCATTACTATGAGTTTGTTCCCATACTGACCTTGAATTTCCTTACCTTTAAATACTCTAATAATACTCCACTAGGATTTCATAATAAAAGAAAGTTGAAAATAAGACTGAGAAGGTGCCCTCCCTCTCTTCCTGAGTAATTCTTAAGTCATAAGGAACCCACTGCACTTAAGGTATCTAACAGGTGAGCTTCTTTCCTGTTGGCATTGGAATATACAACTAGGAACTCTTTCCTGTAATCCTTTTCAAGCAGTCCCCAAAAGCACGCTTCAGAAACCCAAACACTCTTGTAGGAACTTCCTCCTCCAAAAGGTCTCCACATAGCCTCTCTTGCCCCTCCACTTAGCCTTTCGCAAGGGTCTTAACCCCAACACTAATAGTACCTGATACAGGAACCTGACAGCACCACTATCCTCAAACAGTTTTCAATTCTGACCTCAAATCACTTTCACATTAAGACTTTACCTACAGACTTCAGAGCCTTGCTACCTTGGGCCATTCAAGCCCATAATGCTTTGGGCTCAAGAGAGGCTTGCTGTTGACCAGTTCTGCACACCAAAATAACCAAGTTACTTGCCTGATTTTCTTTTGTCTATTTCAGAAGTGAGATCTGAGCCACCTTTTCTCACTCACATACATTCAACTCCAGCCTCTAATTTTGCTGCCAGCTATGAAGAGAGTTCTGGTATTGCTAGAACAGCATTTCAGTGCAATAAATACAGCAGGAGTTTGGTGTGTACACTTCACTCAAACCTAAACAAACAATTTTCAAAACATTTAAATGGCCACGGACATTCCTCCCTAAAGAGCTGTGCTTAATACAGAGCAAGCTATGCAGAAAAAGACACAGCAATCAGGCTATTTAAAGGAGATGGCAGGAATCAATGACGAGTGTGCAGAGATCATGTTATTTCAGTTACCAAGAAAAACTGTTTTTCTTTAGAATCACACCACTGACTAAAAGTCTTCCCCTACGCAATTTCACCGCCTTTTGCCATTTAAGCAATGTAACACTTCAACGTATTCCAAAACTGTTTAGAAGTAACATACAGAAATATTCACATAATTTATACTGAAAAACATTGACCTTACTGCTTTAGAAATTACATTAAGAAATCTCTTACCCAGAAGAGTTCCAGTAAAGGCTACTGAAAACCTGCATTACATTGGGAAAGCCCTTATGAACAGATTCCTGAACATTCACAGGGTCACTAGTTAAATGCTGTGCTAGCAGGCCATTCTGTACCAGACCACGATCAAATATACACAGAGCATCCCAAGTAATTATTCAGAGATTTTAAAGACAGGCATGGGCAACAAAAGAAATTCAACATCTCCTCTCATGCAATCACAGCATTAATTCAGGCCAGTAACAAAGTGACACTCCAAAACACAACCTAAACTGGGTAAAGCCAAGCCACCAAAAAGTAAAGCTACAATCACAAATCCTGCCTGTCAGAGAAATTATGAAATGTTTTCAGTGTGAAGATTTAAGCAGAGCTAGGAAATAAATGAAGAGCTGTCACCTACCGCTGCTCAGTCAGATGGAAAAAGACAGCCAATAGCTCCCCTATTTATAAGATCCCACACAATTGCAAGCTATTGAGTCAGAAAAGTGGAAAAGCCTCGTGACTGATAGATGCACAGTCTGGAGAAGAAAAAAAAATACACTGCAGTGTTTCTCTTGCTAGTGCAGCAAGGAGACAATATCTAAGACTGGAACCCCAGTTAAAACAAAATAAAATCCCTCAGCTAGTTTATAGCATCTGCTGAAAAAAATACTAAAATAGCACACACCTTAAGGTGTTAGACTCTTTTCCTGGGGGTAGGACAGAGTGGGCAAGTTTAAAACATGACAAACAAGCACAGTTTTGGAGCAAGTCCTTTTTCTGATGCAATGGCCTGCAACAGCCAGAACCTAGAAATTCCCTGTGGAAGCCATCATGAGGCCAGAGTTCACCCTCACACAAGGTTTACATTAAGCCTAGTTTCCACATACCAGGGGTTTGTGTTAGTCTTAAGGGCACACTTCACCATTTTGCTTACAAACACTTCAATTGTAAAGTCTTATAAGTTCTAATGCTTTCTAACAACAAGCAAGATGTATGTTTGAAGTTTTACCTCTTCTTTGGTAATCTAGGGTATTACAGGTGCAAATTAGCACACATTTCACCAGAACAGAAGCAATCATGCTCCAAATCAAGATTTAAACTTCTGAAATATGTTAAGGAGCTGTAATGGTTTCAAAGTTTCTCAGAACTGTTATAAATATATTTTAGTTATCTATCATGTATCTTCCATGGAAGGTTAAAGAAATTACTCCAAGTACTGGCATAATTAATATATTCATCAATAGGGATTTTCACAGCATGAAGCTTCCACAGAATCATAGAATAGTTAGGGTTGGAAAGGACCTTAAGATCATCCAGTTCCAACCCCCCTACCATGGGCAGGGACACCTCCCACTAAACCATGTCACCCAAGGCTCTGTCCAACCTGGCCATACTACAGACAGATAATGCATGCACTACAATCTCTTTAAGAGACAAATCTAGGCACAGAAACTTGAAAGACTTCCTGGGCATTGCCCCAGGAAGCAAGGTCAAATACAGGGAAGATAAGACTATAGCTACCAAAGTATGAGTCAATAGCCTTTTAGCATTTTAATTTGTGCAGAGAACTTCTGCAGCTGAAATGCGCAACTGCCATTCCTTGTCAAACAAGCTCCTCCAGCTTCCCATGCAGGTTTCAAGGAAGGACAGCGTTACAGGTCAGTTGACACCAACAACATTTCACAGACACTCTCTGCTAACAGACAAGCATATTAGCATGATTACCACACAGGCATGTCTTACTCATGCTCTAAGACCATGAACAATTACAACTTTGAGTACATTATAGTACATACAATACATATCCCCAAACACAGGGTAAAACGTCACTCTAAGCTGGCACTTTGTATCTACATGTAACAGAGATGGCATCCTGACTAGGCAGCAGTGAGAGAAAAAGAAACTATTAATCCATACATAAACTGCAAGAGTGGAGCAACAGGGTTCATTAGCAGTATAAAGGAGACGAGTTGCCCACATTTATACCAATTTAAGTCTAGTGAAATTAGTTAAATAAAACTGGAGAAATTAAATGTAAGAATCCAGATTGAGAACAAGCCTTACTGGAAATCCAACATGTAGCTTTGCAAACAAAGTCAACAAGGTAACACACTCCTGCTGAAACTAAAACTGAAAGGTGCATGTAGACTCAAAAGACTTTTTGATCCACTGCACTGACCAACAGGATTACTAAATCTTGCCTTCGCCTTGCAGCTAAGCCAAGTCAAAACCAATCCCAACTAAAATATTTTGAGCATAACTTAAAACTGTTTCTGTACAGATGAAGTTGAAATGTCAGAAAATGTTTGTACAACTAAGAACAGACTAAAAAAAAAACATTCATGTGCATGGGGCAGAAGAGTGACTAAGTTGACACAGCAGGAAAGCTGCATCACTAATGTGAACTCATTGCCTGCATTCCTGCGTAACCAGAACTCCTTTTTGCTGAGGCAACTTTGGAGATATTTCATCATTCACATCACACCAGCTCTTCTAACCACCTTCAAAGGAACATAGCTGTCATTAAGTCATTTTCTTTGCTTAGAAAAAAAAACACCACCACCAAACTTGAACTTCAAAAAGACTGAAAAGAAGCTGAACCATCTGTTTCCATCTGTTAGGTTTTGCAATAGGTTTAGACCAAGTAAAGCTAGTACTTTTAGACAGGTCTTTACCATTACTCCCCTAGAGCACCTTACCCATCCTCTGTTATACATGGGTCACAAGCCTGGTACTAGGATGCATTCCTAAATACAAGCTTACTCAAATTAGCAAGTTACCAATGCTGAATGGTCTATTTGTAGGGTTTTTAACTTGCAGGTGTTAAGATAGACAGGCGTTCTGTCTTTCACCAAAGTTTATTTTAGAGCAACTGGTTTAAAATGCTCCAGAACATAAAACATTTTGGAAGCAATTATTTAATTGTTCAAAACCATGCACCACCAGCTTGTTCTTGAAGTGGGTTACGAAACTGAAAATGCGAGTATCTGCTGGCTCAGCAATGCTATTCAAAACATGAAACAAGCGCCATGGTCTTTTTCCTCATCCTTACCTATCAAAGAACATGAACACAGCAAACATATTTTCAGAGCAGAAGCAGCCACTTTGATTTCCTGCTGAAGACATTTAAACTACATATGACCGAGAGTCTGAAATTCAGGAAGAACTACACTCCTTCCTCAGCCCAAGTGAAGCAGTGTCCACATCAGCCCCAGCTATGCAACCCGCCACTGCAGCTGACAGGGCTTAAAAAAAAGTCACAGCCCCAGAAAAGGGCCACACTCCCCTTGCCTTTTCTCCCAGCTGTGGCCAGGGGAGTGACTTCCTTCACCATTCCCAGCAATGCTTTCCCTTCTCACCAGCTCATACAATCCTGCAAACACAAGCCCTTGCAGAACACACTTTTCTGGTGGCAAATCAAATCACACTGCTGAGTTGCACTGTGAGCACATAAGCACTATACCAATGCAGTTGAAGCAGTTACGACATGCTGCTGGGGACAGCAACAGTAAGACCCCAAAGTCTGGAAACATCTGACAGCTTGAGGCAAAACTACGCCTTAGCTGTATTTCCCAGATGAAGGAAGCTGGTAAGATTTCCTAATTGCATGAGACAGCAAGGAAGTAAAATTTGACTAAAAGCATAACTGCTCTGTACTCAGGCTCCCCAGAAAATGATTCCATTTTTAACATGAAAGAGTCATGCCTTCTCTTTCAAGTTTGGCTGAGGAAAAAGAAGAGTGACATAACAGCTAAGCAAAACTGTCTGAAAGACTTAGAAACCTTTAATCCCAACAGATCCTAGAAAAACAGAAAATCTTTATTCGACACAGATTTAAAAAAAAAAAAAAGCAAAGAAACCAACAAAACAAAACCACTCACCACAATCTAAAATTTGCATTTAAAACAAGATATAGCAAAACTTCAACATAAAAGGCTTCTGTAGTAGCTAGCAGAAGGCAACACAGAGCTCTGCAGTTCTTCAAGGTTCAGTTTAAGTGCCAATAGAACTAGGTGACTAAAAGCATGGAATAGGAAACGCTAAAGAACTAGCATTCAGTCGCACTGAACTAGTTCTCCCAGGTTTTGGTTGTTTAGAAAAAGTGCAATGATGACAGAAATTACCTCCAAGTCCACTATTTTACAACTTCCATGTCCTACGCATTTTACTGCATAAAATCAAAACTAATCACAAAAATACCATTTAGAACACTTCATGAAATACATTTGAGATAGTCTATGAACCTGAAGCACAAAGGATGCCCACCCACATGAACTATAATTTAAAAACATACTTCATCTTACAGCATCAATTTATCTAAAGAAGCACCTATCAGTTTTAAGAGAGCATGATAAAAATCTCCACTAGACTACTGCAAAAGAAAAATCGATACACAGGAACCATAAGTCATTACTGCTGCAAACACTAGGATCATCAACACACACATCTTGTGCAGAACAGCACCTGCTTTCAGACTAAATGGCACTGTACTTTTTTGGCAAAACAAACGTAACTACTACGTTAATTATGTGTACATGTAATTTGCGCTCAGGAAAATAACTTCCTCCACCAGTCAAGGGCACTGTTTTTCTGTAGGGAGGAGGAACAGGAATATTATGCAAGCATTAAGAGCTACTGAACAGGAGATTTCATCCAAAACTGTAACCTTTACTCCTAGCTTTAAAGGGATGAACAGTAGAGAACAAATGTACAGAGACACACATGAGCCCAGTCAGAAAAACATGACAATTAAAACCAGCAAAGGTATGTAGAACTGTCAGCTTGTATGGTCTGATGAGTGTCAACAACAGCAGCAGAGTTTAGCTTGCTATAAACTTCTATATTCTGAGCATGGCTTGCCAGAGATCTTCAGAGAATCAACAGTGTCTGCAATTCCTCTGGCTTGCTATGTACTATTTCTATCCTTTTCATAAACAGGTTAGTTATACATAAGCTTTAGGTGCCTTCATGGAAGTAACAGATGAAGAAAACTGAGATTTCCACAAGAAAAGCTGATTCTAACAACCTACTTCGTGTACTGCAGTGTTTTTGGTTTGTGATACCATCACCACAAATATCTGAAAATCTTGACAGTCTTTCTACAATGATCCTTTGCTCAAAACCAAAAAAAAAAAAATCCAAACCTATAAAATTAGTTTTCTTATAAAGGCCTGCATTAATAACTACAGGTTGGGAAAACAGAAATACATATTCGCATTGAACAGGCCAACGAATTTCTGTAATGGAGAAATTATCTTGCATTACTTCATCTTCCAGTACAAAATCCTACCACCTTCTAGATGAGAACTGCAAAACAGGGATTTCAATGGAGCTGCAAATGCTCTGCTTGTGGAAATACGTTTCAGAACAGATACAGTTATGTTTTCCAATGTACAGAATGTTTCTGAACTACAGGTATTTGAAGGCTTGCTAGCCTTTACAGAACTTTCTACACAACATTAAGAAGATGCTACTCAACAGACTAATAAAAGAGAGCCAAACAGAACAACTAGGAGACAATGCCAGGAGTTTAATTTGTAGAAGAGAAAGCAATATACAGCATCAGCAACAGCACTCTAGGTCTTAATTTAGCAGCAGTGTTCACTCTTGGCTGCAGAATCACAGCTGGCACCTCTAACTTCTAAAGCAACATGCATGAATGATAAGAGCAGTATGCCTAAGCAACAGCTCACAATATTAAACAGCACAAGAATGAACACACCTAAAGACTACCTACTGGAAATGAAAGAAAGCTACTAAGAGGAAGCTGACTTACAGCTAGGAGAAGAGTAAAAACACATGAAAAGATAACACCATCAAGGGGAAAAGGTCCATATTCTACGCCAGAAATAATTTAAACCATATAGCATACTTAACTTTGAAATATTCAGCAGAAGCTTGAATTCAAAGCACAGTTATGTAGTTTACAACAGCTTTTCTTCCCACACATTAAAAAAGAAATAATAATAATCCTATACGAAATTCACAAAGACAGCAGGGTAGAACCTTGACATAACTTCTTCCATTTTAGCTCTATCCAAGAGCCAAAGCATATCACTCCTGGGAGGAGCTAGACTACACATTAGAACACCTACTCTTCCATTAGGAAAGCCTGAAAACTCAGATGCCTCTAAAAAAAAAAAATAAAAAATTTTGCTATGACATTTCATTCAAAAATGAGTGATTAACACAACCATAAAAATTCTAAAGAGGAAGCAAAACTTCCACATGGCTTAGGAGCTATTTATGACCCAAGGCACTCTCCAACTTTACAAAGTGCATCACTGACTAAACACCACACTGAGATTTTTCCTACAGTGACCATGTATCTGACCATTCTAGAAAAATATGTTCTTTATTGACAGATGCAAACAAGCAGCACAAGTGAATAAGAGGGTTCAAGAGGAATGTAATGAAAGCACTGGTATAGCAGAAACAGGTTTGTAGGTGTCTGTTCAGGCAGGAATCTGTATTCCTAACAAACAATAATCCTGCATCGCCATTCTTTCCCTGTTCACCACAACTGTCATCTCACTCTGAGTCTTCTCCCTTTGTACTTACACCTTGTTCCGATGACAAAATTCATTCTCACCCTCAGTTGTCAGCACACTTCCAAGACATAAATTAACACTCACCAGTATGACCTCCTCTGTACTCAGCAGAAACAAGGAAGGAGTAAACCACACAACAGAAGATAAACTATGTGGGTGAAGGGAGAAAAGCAGAGTAAAGATGACATGGTTAAAACTTAAACAGGGGAAGTTTAGATTGTATATAAGGAGGAAATTCTTTCCTGTTAGGGTGGTGAGGCACTGGAATAGGTTGCCCAGGGAGGTTGTGAATGCTCCATCCTTGGCAGTGTTCAAGGCCAGGCTGGATGAGGCTTTGGGTGAGATGGTTTAGTGTGAGGTGTCCCTGCCCACGGCAGGGGGGTTGGAACTTGATGATCTTAAGGTCCTTTCCAACCCTAACTATTCTATGATTCTATGGTACCTTCCATAACTTGGCTCAGTATGCTAGAGGACAGGCAGGAAATCTGTCACATCCATTCTCAAACCAATACTCGCAACACAGACACACCATGTGCATCTTCCCACATGCAAGTGCATCTGCACTGTAAGTTATGCCCATGAGCCGCCACATGCTTTGGGAGCTGCAGTCAAAAGGAACATAAGGGATTGTAACAGAATTGCTGGAGAAAGAGGAAAAGGAAGAGGAAACAACACTGCATGTCACAGAACTGAAGATGCGAGAGGCAAAACTGACAAGAAGCCTTTGATTACACAGTACCATTCCTCTAGCTTTACTGGAAACTGAAGCAAGACTGATGGTGGATGCTAAAGTCCAATCTCAAACTACAGATGCAAATATATGGTGCAGCCTATCCCTCCCTCGAGGGAACCTGACATTCACAGTGATGTCAGCTAGAACTAACACCACCAGATAATCACAGCACCTCTGCAGACAGAGCCTATTCCAAAATGAACTGGCTTTCCAGGTCTGTCCTCACTCCCATCCCCTCAAAGACTCTGCTATAAAATACACCCAGTCTAACCATGCTGTACTTCTCAAACATGTATGTGTTTATATTCTTTCATGTCATCCCTCCCATTGCCATACAGTCATGCAGCCCTGTGACACTGTTGCCATTGCTCGTAGCAGTAAATAAGCTCTGCATTGCACTTGCAAGGCCTTAGGACTACAGCTACTTTGTCGGGCTACTTTGGCTGAACTTTTCTTGACCTGCCTGCAACTGTTTCTTGATTTAGCTGTGACAGCAACTTCTCTAATTGACCAGGTGCCTATGCCTAATTGCTTCTACTTTTGTTTACTTGGGCAGGCTGCAACCAGAGTCTCATATAGAGAGCAGTAATAAGCAGGCACTGTACAGAATGAGATATTAACAGCTCTGCAACAATGATGTAGTATAAAGAAATAGAGGCCTGATACAGCAGCAGATGCCTTGAGAAGTAGGGGCACAGGGCTGAGAGGAGATGCATGCAGGCATGAATAAAGAGACAGCTTGTATAGGACTGAGCACTGGACATCTCATAACTCACCAGCAATTGACCAAGAGAAACACAGGCCTGGACAAAACCATTTTTAGGGGTAACAAACAAGAAAGAAGCATTATCTAATACACAGTGCCTTTTACATATTTGGATGAGACACAAAGCTGCAAACCAATGAAAAGCAAAGGCACATTAGCAAGCATATAAAAACATCTCAGGTAGATCCCAGAGTGAGGAAGATGAAGCCATCAACATGAACAACCATATCGCTCCTCATGAAGGGCAACGATGCTGACAGCACACTGTAGCAGCTTACCATCACCAGGGTGAAATCCTAAAACTCAGAGCAGCAGTGAGGGTGAATGTAACCATTTCAGCTGAATTACTGTTCGCTTTTTTCCTAACAATTAGATCTGAATTAATAATCATTATGCTCTCAGGATTTCAATTATTCTAACAATAAATTCTTGGCCTCTCTTTTAAGGTATGCCTCCGTTTTTCAGCACAAATGAGGTTTTATGCACAGCACCCAAGAGAGGACCAGAAAAACTAAAAGAGTTTGCACCCTAACAAGGTAAAGTGTAACAACTTTAAGTCACTAACATCTTATTACAATACACGTACAGGTAGCAAAGAATGCTTAGAGAGAAAAAAAACCTGTTTGTGAAACAGCCATCATAGGAAGTACTTTCATAAGAGAAACAGTGACTCAAAAAGGAGGCACAAACTGAGCAGTATAGGTAAGGAAAAGTTGTGATTTCCACTTCAAACACATTTGAAGATATGAGTTTTCATTTAACTCCTTGTCAGTATTAACAACTAAAACCACTCTTCGAATTGGTTCTATATCTGGTTTTATCTCACAGTGACAAATAACAGTATGTTCTCCCTGCTACTGTAAACATACACAATGTCATTCAGTCAGCGTTCCATATGGTTAATACAGCTGCCATTGTAAGAACCCTTACACACAAAGTTCACAGATGGGGCAGTACCCAAGGTGACACGCACATAACCACAGAAGTGGTCCGCTTTCCTTATAATCACTAAAATATCCAACATCTGCATTTATTAAACATATACAAGTCACCAAGTTACAGCGTGACCTATAGCACTGTCTCCTATTAAAAAAACGAAATGAAAACCAAACACTTTCAGGCGCTGCAACTGCACCGAACAGCTGTTTTTAGCTGACAACCGAGATCGGCTCTCACAACTAGCAGTCAGCTGACATTGCTTTCGGACAAGCGCCCGAGAGCCCAGGCGAGGACCAAGGAAGCAGCATGCAGAGAGACCGCAAACGAGGCGGCGGCGGCAGCAGCAGCAGCAACACAGCCGCTCCAGCGCCAACCGACAAGTCTCTCCCACCGCGGCCGCAGGACACCGATCCGCCCGCCCGCACAGCGCGGCCCGGCCCGCCGTACCCTCAGGCCGCCGGTACCGGTCGGGCCCGGCCGCACAGCCAGTACCACTCCACCGTGTGAAAAACACGACCGGCCTTCCACCCAGCCAACGTCCACCGGGACGGGCCGGGCTGAGCAGGGCCTAGCGCGCCCCGCCTGCCCGCCACCCCCGACGAGGCCGCGAACCCCTGCAGGCCTGACTCAGCGCCGCGACACCGGTGCTCACCGCCACCGATGCCAGCAGCCCAGGGAAAGGGACCGAGGCGAGAAGCCGTCATCCACCCTACCTGTCCTCGCTCTTGTTCTTCTGCTTTTTGCCCATAGCGGCAGCACCGGCGCTTAACCCACACCTCAACACTACCCGCCCGCCTGCGCGCAGCCCCGTGCATATGGGGAAAGCCACCGCCTCCACCGCCGCTGCCCGCCCCTGACTAGCGCCGCGCACGCGCCCGCCCCGCCTCACCTCCACCGCCGTCCCGGCCTGCCCCGCGACGACCGGCGGCCGCCACCGCCTCCGAGGCCGAGCACCGCCTCCGCGCGCTGGCGCCCCCTGGCTGCCGGAGGGGGAACAAGCGGCGCCGCAGGGCCGACGACCGAGGGGAAGAATCGTAGCATCAACTAGGTTGGAACAGTCCTTTAAGATCATGAAGTCCAACCGTCACGCCAGGACGGCCAAGACCGCCACTAAACCACGTCACTGAGGGCCTCATCTACATGGGTTTTGAACACTTTCAGGGACAGTGATTCCACCACTTCCCTGGGAAGCCTCTTCCAACACCTGATGGCTGCTCTCAGGGTTTGCATTGACCAGACACAGCAACATCGGCTTTACTTCCACCAGTTCTGTTCTTCAGGCAGCCCTGGCAAAGGTCTAAGCAATGCCCCAGATCTGCAGGTTCCATCCCACCTTCCCAAAGGGCCACATTTGCTCCCTGCTTGGCCATAAAAAGAACGACCAGATAGCCAAAGTAAACACATCTGGGAAGCTTTTATCCAGAGACAAACAGGACACTTCGGTCCAACTGGGTGAATGGAGTGGTTAAGAGGAAAACTTTCAAGGCACACAGCGAGCAGGCGGTAGCTGAGGTGTGGGCACTGCTCCATGCACCTCAGTATCTTTCCTCTGCTCACAGCTTTGCTGGACCATCATCCCCATCACTTACCACCACTGGAGGTGAGGTGTGAAAGACAAAATGGTACCATCTGCCCTGTGGTGCCTGGCCTCCCACCAGAGCAGGGGCATGGAGTAGGCAGGGCTCAGTTGTATTTCGGTGTAAAGGATCAAACTCAGCTCCATTGACAGGAGAGGTACACTGACAGGGAGCTGGGCTGCTGGGCAGCAACATCAGCCAAGTGTTTCCTTCCCTCCTCACCACATTTTCTCAGTGTACAGAGATTTTTCTCCCTCTCCCCTCCAAGAAACAGTACAGGAGCTGAAACAGTGCTGCATTCTCTTGCAGGGGAGACTGAACAGTGTTCCTGTGGGACAGAAGACAGGATGTAGACTCACAGACATGTGGCACGGAAGTCAGACATTCAGCACTGAGTATAATGGAAGGGGGAGGCTCTCAGTTACAACCCCATCTCCTCTTGGTAATGTTTCTCAAGAGCAAAGAAAGATGGGGCAGGAATAACAGTGATAATGGGGATCTCGGATATCACAGTATTTAATATGCTTCGAGAGCAGCACATTTTCTGTCGTTGTCATAGAATCATAGAATACCAGGTCGGATGGGACCTCAACGATCACCTGGTCCAACCTTTCTCGGCAAAGCATGAATCAAAGTCATAGCCCCGTTACAGTAATTTCCTTGGCAGACAGAGCAAGCCTCACTGTTCTCTTCATCTTCTAGCCTCAGGATCACCACCTCCATATTGTTTCTCTCCCTAAAGCCCTCAACTCCTACTTTTCTCCACCTTCATACAGCTGTACTCCTTATCAGTCTTCCCACCTCGGGCACCCAGCAGACTGCAGATAAGACCAGAAGTTTATCTTCCCGCCCCACCTTCCCCATCAGCATAGTTCAGTACTGGTAAATCAGATTTCCAGGAAGCAAGCAAGCAGAACACTTGGGATTTTTTTAATCACTCTTTAATATCCTGTTATTTAAATCTGCGCATCTTCAGCGCACTTGCAACAAGAGCAGCAGAGACAAGCCCCGGCCACTCCAGCACGACCCTCCTGCTCTCATCGGGCGTGCCGGAGCGCCCGCCCGAGCCCCACCTGCCCTCACCAAGGCGCCCTTACCTCACGGCATCACTCGAGGGGCCTAACCCCGCAGCTCCCGGCCGTTACGACCCTGCCGCGCCCCGATTCCCTGCGGGGGTCTCGGCCTCACACGCCCCAACCCCGAGAAGAAATCCATGAGCAGTGCCCCACGAACGCAGCGACAGTACCCCCCAGGTCCCCCCCACAGCACCGTTCGACCGCCGTTTACAAAAGCCTCACACCGAGGTGAGGGAACGGGCGGGGCTTCGCAGCGACGGGGTGTGTTCTGTCCCGCCCCAGAATCGCTCGGCCCGTGTTCCGACGCTTCCGTCGGGCGGGTCACAGGAGGGGAAGGCGGAGATAGGCCGGTGCGCAACGCCGGGAGAAGCGCGATTGCTAACGGAAAGGAGTAGGACGGGACCAGACAAAAAGCTGCCCCTGCAGCGGTAACTCCCGCCGTGCTCGAACCGCGGCGCGGAAGCGGTGCGGCCGCGGCTGAGCCCCGCCCCTGCCGCGGGACAAACACACTAAACCCCGCCCTCCCGGCTGCTGCCTGCTGGTGCAACTCCCACCCACCCACAACGGCGCATGCGCATTAGGCTGGCTAGGAACGCGGTGGCCAGCGCTGCGTGCGCTCTCGCGAGACTTCGGCGGGGTGCGGCCGGTGTGAGGCGGGTGGGGGGCGTAGTGTGCGCGGCAGCGGAGGAAGAAGGAAAGAGGAGGCGTGAGTGGCGTTTGTGTTCTTTGGCTCTGGCCGCTTGTGGTGGGGGGCAGCGGGGCTGGGAGAGGGTGAGGCTTTCCCTGGATAGCTCGTAAGAAGCTGGATGGGTGGGTGTGTGCGCGTGTGCTCGTGGGTCCGTTCTTTGTAACGGCTACGCACTGCGGGTCCTTCTCACTTCGGCGGCGCCTCTCGGCCCCGTTACTGGCCGTGAGTTGGGCCTCCAGCGCCCCTCTCTAGCAGAGCGGGCAGGACCCCATCAGAGTTGCTGAGCCCCCTTGGGAGCCAGCCTCGGGCGCACCCCCTTGCAGAGTAGGAAATGCTTATTGGCATCCAGGCTTCCGGGGCTGGGGGAGCCGGGAGCCCTTTGGGGACCTCAGGCTGTGGTAGGCATTGGCTGGTGTTTTTATGTTTTCCTTCCTGTTTGCTTGGAGGAGGAGCCTCCCTTTGCCTCAGCTGAGCAGGTTTCCCTTTCTCCCCTGAATGCCTAGGGGCTTCTGAGGTGCTCTAGTAAGCTGCTTATTTCCTATGTAAAGGCAAGAAAGGAGGTAGAAAACATTTATGGAGAGAGTTGGTAGTTAGCAGTTTCGGTGAGAGGGAGTCAAGATGAGGTGCTGCAGGTCAGAGCAAGCATGGTAGTGACACGTGTGGAGTGTGTCAACAGGGTCAGCACTGCTGAGGTTGTTTTGCGTTTGGAGTGCTGCGTTAATGTTGATACTTTGCCCATCGCTATTTAAAAAGCTTTCTTGCCTCGGCTTGCAAGGTGTTTTACAAAGCCAGTGGCACCATTAGTTTGGCTGTTTTGAAATACAGCCAAGAGTAATCTGGAACCCAAATTCACATCAAATTTGTGGCCTGCAGGTTGAGAATCTGATTAGGGTGACTGTGTACTGCCCCCATTTTGAAACTATCATTCCTGGCAGTAATGTTTTTTTGTAGTGTAAGATTATTGGCGAGAACAATCAATTACATTGTCCCAGCTCTTCATGAAACCCAGTCTTGGTATCTTGTGCGTTTTGAAGTGTTTGGGCAGGAAGACCTTTACAGAGGAATGATTTTAGCTGTGTTTCTTCTCACATCAGTTAGGTAGTTGTTGGGGGTTTTTAAATCCTTTTGCTAGCTGTCATAGGCTGGTGTTTGCAGTAGCAGTTTTGTTGTACTAGTTGAAGGAGTGTACTGGCCTGAAGCAGTGTACTGGCCTAAAACATTTGCTGTTGAGCACCTTGTCTTTCTTTTAGCTGAGGAGTGTTAATTTGGATTTAAATATGTTAATCTGCATCAGGTACTTAACTGCTTTTAAACTTTTGATGGCTACCTACAGACTGAGCATTGCTTTGATTTACTCTGAGACATCTTATACCTCCTCTCATCAGCTTGGAGCTTTTCTATTATATCTTCTAGTTTCAGAATACTTATTAAAGGTACATGGATCTGGCTTGCCCTGAGAGTTCTTTGGAACTGATGAATTCTACTTATTTATATTGACAAGTAATTTCCAGTTACTTTGTGCTTCCAATAGCTGCTTTTGGGACTGAGAGAATAGGGCTTGACTGGTATCTTTGTTGCTGTCTGTGTTCAACGAGAAAGCGTTTTCCAGGGGGAGTTGTGCTATACAAAAGAACAATGTTATCTTCAAATAGCATAGCATTTTGTTTCTCTGCAATGTGAACTGCAAGTAAAAGAGATCAGGCTTTTAATTAAGTGTTTGTATACATGTTAATTCCATATATCACTATTCCTACAGCTCTGAAGAGATCACTTTCTAGTTAAAGATGGCTGCTGATACCTCTGTTGACATACTTCAAAAAGTTCTGGAGAATGAAATCCTTCAGACTACCAAGGTTGTGGAAGAACATCTGGATGCTGAAATGCAGAAGCTGGACCAGATGGATGAAGATGAACTGGAACGCCTTAAACAAAGGAGGCTTGAGGCACTAAAAAAGGCCCAGCAGCAGAAACAGGTCATTCCTGTAGTAGTATAGACTCTTGATGTATACAGTGTAACAGACTTCTTGGAAATCTTAGGGAAATTTTGCATGTGAATTAAGTGGTTTGGAGTTGTTTGGGTTTTTCTGTTTGGGTGGGGTTTTTATTTCTTCCTCACCTTTCTGTACTTACTAATTTTAAGTTACCCAGGAAAGCAAATGTCTGTCAATGTGTGCATGCTTTGAGTTTTTTTAACAGGAGCTGAGAACAACTTCTGTGATCCTTTACAGTAAGGATAGGATAAAGAGTTTCATACAAAGATTTGTGTGTCTTTATTCACTGACCATTGCTGTCTGGAAACGCAAGTGTTGTAAGCAATCTAATCATAAGCCTCTAGGCCCTTTAAGCTTCCAAAATCAGGAGGTTGTTACTTATGGCATGTAAGTGATGGATGCCATTTTCTTAAGGGTAGAAGAATGATACAGAGCTTTTCCTTGTTACTAGGGTGAAATCATTTATCACAGTCCTAACCCAGTGACATGCCTTTGTATGACTGCTCATTTCTTCTTACAGGAAAGAAATTCTGCTTTGCTCCTTGGTACCTCATGTTAAACTGTGGTCTTTGTGCTCCCCAGAAAGTCTCTTTGAGCATAGTTCCCAGTCTGAATTGGGAGTAGGGAAGCCATAGGTTTCTTAGCTTACTCCATCTAAGCAAAACCAAACCAAAGAAATAGAAGGGGTTGGGGGGAAGGTGACTGGGTTGAAAGAGATGTTCCAGCCGTGATGGAACCCATAAGAGCTAATGCCATGCTCTGAAATGGGAATGCAGTAAAATGACATGGCATAGTTGGTATGCTGAATGATGGCAGGGTTAGTGGCTTTGATAGTCTAAACATGGAAGTAGAGAAAATAGCGTACTATTTGCTTGTCTTCAAAAGTTCAGTTTATTCTAGTGTATTCCTTTTTCAGAAGTCATAACGCTTGGATGTGAACATGTGGTAGTTCTCATGCAAGAACTTGGTTATGTCAGTTGATCTTAAGTCACTGTTCTCATGCATTTTCAAATACAAATTTGAAGTAGCATACTACCCTGTAAAAGGTGTGTGCTGCCACACTGGTCTGAAAGCAAAGGGGAAGTAATGCATATCCACTGTTGACGAATAAGTAATTTTTTTTATTTGCATCATGATGACTTCCTCATTTGGTCATACCTCTGTACAACGTCCAAGAGAGTTTGTTCTATGCTAATATAACTTAAAGGATATTTTTGGTTTGCTTGGATGTTCTTTCCCACCACTCTGCCAAGACAGAACTGCAAGATCAAGAACAGTGATTTATCTGTACTTATTCCCCACCCCCCACTAGAAACTGAAAGTTTTTTGTCAAGTTTTGTCATACTGCACTACTTCTAATCATTCAGCTTAGTCTGTAGTTGTTTTAGTTATTAACTTTCAGTATTGTTGAAGCTCGTTGTTTGTTTCTTTTTCAAGTGCATTAGCTTTTTCTATACTCTGTTTGCACACCTAATCAGACAGGTGAAGTTGCCTGGTTGTGAAATTTTGTTTTTCTGTACATTTTCTGATTAACGATATGCATGTTTCCTGAATGGTTCTCTGGAAGCCAGGCTCATACCTTCAGTATCTGGTTTGTGACAAATAAATGTAATTTGCTGCAGGAGAGTTAGCAGGCTTTCTTCTCCATTATTTTTTTTTTTTTTCATAGAGAGTTAAAAAATGGAAGAAATCTGTTTTACAACATGTAATGACTTGAATCAGTTCTGGACAAGAGTTCTGTGAGTGTACAAAAACGTTTTAGAGACAGTAGCCCAAGCTGTCGATTAGCAGTTTTCAGTTGCTGAGAGTTTCCTGTCATTGGTTTTCTTTGAACTCGTCTAGTCTTACTGAAAGGCTGCACTCCAGAAATTTATGCAGCTCTGCAAGATTTGTATTGCCAAATAGGTAAGACAGTCTCCCTGCTGAACCACCTATCTCTTGCTGAGAAGGAGGCAACCGAGAAGTATTGTCTGACCTGGTGGCATTTGTGTATTTTCAAGACAGATCTGAAGGAGAGAATTAATTTGTTTCTCCTTCTATGAAATGGGTTTCCACTGCAGCTCCCATCTTTGATTTTTTCTTAAAAGCTGTACGTTTTGCATGTAGGTACAGGACTAACACAATCCATACTAATTATTTCCTCTTACGTTTTCCAAAAGGAGTGGCTTTCAAAAGGACACGGAGAATACAGAGAAATCCCAAGTGAGAGAGACTTTTTCCAAGAAGTCAAAGAAAGTAAAAACGTGGTGTGCCATTTCTATAGAGACACAACATTCAGGTATAGTAAATAAGCTGTGCTCAAGAAACCTTTTGTTTATAAATGTCTTCAGAAACAGACGTGTTCTTTTGTTCTTTCAAATTCCACAAATAAATAGGCATTTTTAAAATAATCAGCTTTCTTCATTTTCCAATTCTCATTCCCTTCTCAAGACATTGATTTTTATTTTTTTTCCCATTCCAGTTAATCTTTACATGATTTGACAACAATTAATACTCTCAAATAGTTGATTAGAATATAAATGTATAACTTCTTTGACCATATTTGAGAGAGTGCTGTGAGTGCTGTGTTTCATTGTTTAGTTTAAGGGAGCCATGTCTCTGAATTTAGTGATTATATGTTAGTAACATGTCAAAAATTGCTTTGGTTGCTCTGGACAGTTCTGACAAGCAAAAATATAATAAAAAATTGTCTAGACATTTTCAGAATTTAACCTTTTACTTTGAGAGGATGTGGATACCAATTGCAGCTCAGCTGCTTTCCCTTTTTGCCTGTGCCCTTGTGATTATGTCACGCTTCCAGGGTATGAAATGCCTAGACCTGAGAATATGTCCTGACTCAGAACTGGAATCTAAAATAATATCTCCCACTTCCTTGGAAAAATGTTGGGAAGTTCTGGGTTGTAGGCTGCTCCTCAGTGGGTCTGTCTTAGTATCTTCTGTTAAAATACAGTTGCAAAGTAAGAGTAGTTTGTTGAAGGAAGAGCCAGTTGTCCTGGATTTGGTGTTGGTTGGTCACCTAAGGTGTTATGTTCTCTCTAGCTTGTAGAATATATATAAACTGAAACAGCCTCAATGTGAGAAACTGAAAGAGGTCAAAGCTGCATTATGTCAAAGTGAGGCATCTGTATCCTACGTTTTCAAAGTTAAGCACTGAAGCTTCAGAAATACGTGAAGCAGTTGTATCTGGCTAGCTTTTTCTCAAAGAAGTTGAAAGACTATCTCTGAAGATAAAGTAGATTAGAACAGGTTTGGGTTGTTTGTTTTCTAGTTTCATGAATCAACAAAGTCTATACACTCAGTGGAAAGAACTTAGGAGAAGGTTCTTTGTAAAATGTGTCGTGCTGACAACTAGCTTGAAGCTAGTGTGTCACGTTTACCAGCCACACTATCAAGTTGTTTTCATCCTTGCCCACTCCAGCTTTTTGATCTGCATGACTCTCCTCTGGAGTTGCGGAACAGTCACATCACAGCGTTCATGCAGCTAAGTCAAACCATTTAAAGAAAACAACCCAGAAAGTTGAGGTTGCAGGTGACAAGTCTACAGATCTCTGCCATCTGACAAGTACTTTGAGCAGTTCATGTTACTCTCCCTTAGCTGAGAATAATTGTATGCTCACTCCTTTCCATTGCAATAGAAAAGTGAACCATTTTTGCCTGTAGCAAAACTGAAGCAGACTGTGCAAATCGCTTATTTTTATTTTCCTGTACAGTGAGTTACCACATCTCAGTTGTGGGGGTGGTGACTGAAAAACACCAAAATGCTGCAGCATGTTGAGAGCACTTTTCTGGCAATGTGAAGTTTCTTATAGAGGGATTTTTCCAGCTGACAGGCTGTGAGCTAGAGCAAGAGTCAGAGGGAAACGTCATCAATAAATGCGGGCCTCAAGAAACGAGAGAGGCCTTCAGAAGGGGGCCTATAGGGATGCTGGGGAGGGACTCTTCATTAGGGACTGTAGTGATAGGGCAAGGGGTAATGGGTTAAAATTTAAACAGGGGAAGTTTAGATTGGATATAAGGAGGAAATTCTTTCCTGTTAGGGTGGTGAGGCACTGGAATAGGTTGCCTGGGGAAGTTGTGAATGCTCCATCCCTGGCAATGTTCAAGGCCCGATTGAACCAGGCCTTGGGTGATCTGGTTTAGAGCGAGGTATCCCTGCCCATGGCAGTTGGGTTGGAACTTGATGATCTTGAGGTCCTTTCCAGCCCTAACTATTCTATGATTCTATGTATGTGGGAGTAATTAGGAAGGAATTAGAGAAATGGATGGTGTAATTGTGCAATAAAGGTGCTTCAGGCTGTTACTCTAGTAGTCGTCAAATCCAGCTACCTTTGAAACACAGTTTCTCTTTAAATTCTTAATTACAAAGGTCATATCTGAGGAGTTAATGTGGTAGAATTAGTTCTTCACTGTTTAAATTTTTTCTGAAATGCTTACTGAGTCTTAACATTTTTATGTGTTTTGGGTTTTTTTTCACAGGTGCCAAATAATGGACAGGCATTTGACTGCATTGGCAAAAAAGCACATTGAGACAAAATTTGTGAAATTAAATGCTGAAAAGTCTCCTTTCTTGTGTGAGAGACTGCGCATCAAAGTACTTCCCACTCTAGCACTGGTAAAAGATGGAAAAACACAAGACTATGTTGTGGGTTTCACTGATCTTGGTAACACTGATGACTTCACTACAGAGACCTTAGAATGGAGATTAGGCTGTGCAGATGTAATTAATTACAGGTAATTAACTGGGTTGTGATTGTTTTATTTTCAGATCCAGTGTAAGGAGAAGGTGCTTGCAGACAGAAGGATCATAATATTTTGTGTCTTTGATACGTTGTATACAACTGACACTAGGCTGGGAAAGTTGGGACTGTTCAGCCTGGAGAAGAGGAGGCTGCGTGGAGACCTGAATGTTTCTGGGGGTGCATTATTATTTTAAATTAATTATCTGAGTTTATTTCAGTCTCTAATTTCCAAATTTTTGGAAGACGTATCTTAAAGTCAAAGAAACTGCTGTTCATTTTAGTAGCTGTTGGAACTTCAGATAAAATGACTGAAATAGAAATCTGTAATTCAAAACAAGTGGTAACAAGTTCAGAAACAAGCAAATACACAGAGGCATCAAAGACAGTTTGGGTATGTATATTCTGGACAGCAACAGCCTTTTATAGGAAAGTCTTTCAGTGGAGTTGTACCAAGCTAGACCTGTGTATTCCACTCTTGGAGCTCATTGTGAAGTGGGGAAGTTCTGTTCTTTGTTCATTTTGCCAGGTCTTGAGTTTGGTACCCTGGCTTTGCAAAATGAACCACAACGTCTACACAGCCCAGGAGATCTGTAGGAAGCATTCATTTGTGTACAAGTGTTGCATTTCCACACTCTGATTGTAATATCCCCCATGCTCTGGAACTCCTGAAAGGAGATAATACTCCTCAGAGCCTAGAAACAGTTCTTTTCCTTCAACCTGTGGGATAGGGAGATGGTAAAAGGATATATTATATTTAGGGAAAGAAAAGAAGAAAAACAGACTGTTAGGTCACATTGTTTGACTAAAATCAGGATTCGCGTGGTGTGTTGGCTTATTACTGACGTGATTAGCTGGCAATCAGTGAACTGTTGATTCAGGATCAGTATCAACAAAATGTTACTTGCAAAATGTTAGTACTTGCACATTTCCAAACATCCTTTCATAGCTATTTCCATATGATTCTAATTGCTCACTTACTGATACTAAGATGCAAACTCCTCACAGGTGATGTGTGTGAAAACATGCACACCCTTTTCCAAGCAAGGGGCAGGCATACCCCCTCCTGTAGAAGATGTAGGCGCTTCAGCTTTATGCAGATGCCTGCTGTTCCCAACAAGCCATGGACGTGCACACTGGTGAGGGAACCCTACAAGGTCTTGCATTCACACTATGAATATTTCCACAGTCTGCTAGCTGGAGTGCAGTATCTAGTGGAGAAGCTGTTCTGTCTGGCTAGGAATGTAAAAAGGGACTTCTGGCAGTACAAAACCCAGTTTATATGTTTCTACCTCAAAGTCCGTTACAAAATTTCAGCTGCTTCTGTACTTCTGGCTTCTCATTTGTGTTGAAAAGTCTCTCTAATTCCCTGGTTACTGCCTAATCAGTAAGGTGGGAAAAGAATTTCAAGGTCATCAAGTCCAGCTGTTACCCCAGGACTGCCAAGTCCGCCATAAGCCATGTCACTAAGGGCCTTCTTGTAGTCTGGCAGATGGATGTCTTTAGTTTGTAGCAAAAGCCATTTCACATAGGTTTTTTTTCTTTTTTTTTCTTTTTTTTTTCCTCTAGAGCCCCACTCACAGCTGCTGTTTACATGCACACTCCTGTCTTAAGTAAAGTTACCCAGGCCATTTTGTCCGGGATGTGCTATGCCAGCAACACCGCAATGCTGCTTAGGGTGGCTGTAGGGAATAGGGGTTGTGTTCTCTTACAATGTTTTTCTGAAGAAGCAGGTAATGAGAGCTGCTAATTACTGTCTGCATGATTATGGCTTTAATCAATACGTCTTTTTTTTTTCTCTAGTGGTAACTTGATGGACCCACCTTTTCAAAGTCAAAAGAAATTTGGAACAAGCTTTACAAAGTTGGATAAGAAGACCATAAGAGGGAAGAAATATGACTCAGATTCTGATGATGACTAGAATGGCAGCTATGTGTTATTTATAAATCATCTTTTGTTTATGCTTGGTACATTTCTAAGAATGTTTTTTATACAGCTTACTGCTTTTCATTACATCTGCACATAATGCTCATTTTTCTATACAGTTTTATACAACTGAGTCATAGCAGAAAAAAGCTTAACTATTTTATTTTTCCTCTTTTGGAAGTCATTTGTAATTAAGAAATCTGAGTCCTAATTAAATACCGTGGCAAATGATGAACTTTGTCTTAAGTATAAGTTTCTGAAGAGTTTTAAAGTAACTGTTAGAAACAATTGTACCAAGTCACACCAAAGGTCCCTCTGGCCCGGCATCCAGTGTCAGTGGCCAAAAGCAGATGCACAACGAAGAATAAAAACAGAGTGAGAAGATAATAATGCTTTCCCAGAATATACTTGAAGCAGTCTGTGGTGCGAAGAACTCCACATCTGAGGGCATTTCCTGGTTGAATTCATGGAAAAAAAATCTCTTTTAAATCCTCATAATATCCTAGCATCCGTATCATATGGCAAGGAGTCCGCAGTTTAACTGGTGTGTGAAGAGCTACTTTTTATTGCTTTTCTTGAATCTGACAGTTCGAGGGCTTTTTTTTTTTATTTGCTGTTTTTCTTCATTGAAGGAGATAATAGACACTTTTAAAAAAGACTTTTCCCTATCAGATCCTTTCCAGTTGTCTTTTGAAATCTATTATTACCTCTCAGTAAAGCACTACAAAGTGATCAGTAAAGGAATTATGTGTTTTAACAAATGATTGCTTATCTTATGGTGCCATACCATGATACTAAATAAACTACGTTGCACTATAAGTTGTAAAAACAGTCGTAACCTCTGTGAATTCTGAAATAGATGGTCAAGAGAAATGCCCTTTTACCATCTATGTACGCTGCATGTTAAAGCTGATACAGCGGGTAATAGCACATAGCAACAAGCATATTGAAAACAGCCTTGTTCACGGGTTTGTATAATTCTGTGGTTGTGAATGTGTGGATTTTATAGCAGGTGCTTTGTACAAGAGTAGAATAGAGAAAAGTGCTTGGGAGAAACCTTGATCTGTTAAGTTTAGCTATAGAGCCGTATACTGTGTACTGTTCTTCAGTAATGGACAGTTTTCAAGGGAGGATTTCCTTGGAACACAATGCAAAATTTCTGACTAGGTGAAGAGTTGAAGAGTGTTCTTGTCATTTTGGAAAAAAAAAAAGAAAAAAAAAGTAAAATAGTTTGCTTTGTGCTGAAGGACCCTTCTGAGGTGGTACTTTGAATCCAGTTGGTCCAAAAAGTGGTGAAGTGGGTCTAGTCGGTCTTGCTACCTTGTAATGGAGAACACTTGTGATTGGGCCAGCCCAGCAATATATCTCTGTAAGTAAGTTCAAAAAATTATATTTTATTTCTGTTCATGTACATTGAAATAAAATTATTTTAATTCTAATGCGGACTTTTGCATCCTTTCAGATAGGTGGTCTAGGTGCTGCAGGCCATTTTTTTTCTTTACATAAGGTCCATCCGAAAATTGCATGTGCTCTTTCTGGATCCCTAGCAAACTGCATACAATTCTAACATTGCAACATCATTTTGAGAAGGCAACCAGATTAAGATGTACACAACTGCCTGTTAATCTACTAAAAGCATAAAGTAGTCTTTGAGTTGATCTTTTTAATGCACAAACTCTCTAAACGCACTAGAAAGGGCTTATTTTAGGGGTTTTTTTTTAATCCAGTTGCATGAAATCCCATTTAAGAAACAAGTGTTCCAGCAGTATTTTTAAGAGTGCCTTAGCAGGACTCATCTCTGAGTCCTAATTATGTTGAACAGGTTGTGGCAA